>NC_090706.1:15005000-16255000 GCF_040954835.1 Lepisosteus oculatus | reverse complement strand
GAGGATTCAAAGTAGAGTCTAGCGCTGCACTTCGATCTCAAGCAATCGCATATTCTTAACTGCTAAAATGACCAGTTTTTTTTTTTTTTGCTGCTGTGTTCCCCCCCACCCGGCTTACTTGACAAACTTCGGAGTCCGCATCTGGACGGCAGATGTGTGTCCCAGAGCGTGTTCTTTTTTCCCCTCTTTCTTTTCGGAAACCCGAGACCCGTGCTAATCCCACCCCCCCCCCCCCCCCCAAAAGACGGACCACCCACAGTCGGAAACGCCTCTCTCTTACACCAGCGCGGGCCGGCTCTGAAGAGCAGGAGAGAGGACGAAAGGAGCACAGTCATGCAACTGTGTGCGCTGGTGGCTCTGCTGGCCTCAGGCAGGGTTGTTCTGTAAGAAAGGAAGGGGCAGTCGTGCCTGGCAAGGTATAAGTTGCTCACCAGCTGCTTTTGCTTACTGTGACTCGACACAAAGTGCTGCGCCACCTCTCCTGCTTTAAATACCCCCCCCTCTTCATTTGTCTGTCTCTGAACAGCCTCTACATTTGCCCCAGCCCTTCTTCACTCACTCTTGGTGTCATATAGCGCCTTTTCATCGTGGGCCCCATCTCAAAGTGCTTTTGCACGAGCGGTTACCTGCACAGCAGAAGGGTGAACTGCAGCCATCGTGTTAAGGAACAGCAGAGAGGTATGGTTTGCGTTAAAGCTTATTGATGTAGGTCACTCCCGGAGTTTAGGGTCCAGTCACGAGGTTTCCAGAATACGCAGGTAGATGGAAGGAAGGTCAAGGTTTTAACACATTGAAAACATCAATTTCTCATCTCTAGTCCATCAGATATGTTTCAATTTCTTAGTCTCTCCAAGTGCCTCAGCTCTTATCGCCACCCCCTGCCTTTCTCTCCTCCAGTTCCTCAGCTCTTACTATCCCCCCACCTCTGTCCTCCAGTCTCTCAGCTCTAGTCACCCCCTGCCTCTCTGTCCTCCAGTCTCTCAGCTCTAACCACCCCCTGCCTCTCTCTCCTCCAGTGCCTCAGCTCTTATCGATACTGAGTACCTTGCGCCTTTCCCTCCTGGTGCTAATAAGCTAAAACAGGTTATACTCCAGTGGTGGAAATAGTGTGTCAGATAACACAGAGACTCGTTCATCATCTTCTTCTGCAATGATGCAATGTTTTGGCAATGTTAGCTGGCCAAAATATGCATTTTTTTTAAGTTGAGTGTGGAAATTCTTCTGACATTAATGTATTAACTGTTTTTATTTTTTTTAGGGAATGGGGATGCTTTCCAGGAACATGCTGTCTTTACATAAGCGAGGGTAGGATGCTTTCCATTTCACAATGACATCTGTTGCTGTATTGCTGACGAGCGCACCACAAAGGCAAGAACTTTTGTCGGGACCCTACAATGCGGTAGTGGTATGGCTCCATCTAGCGGTATAATTTTAGTACTACAGCAAAATTAAAATGTGCTCTTTCGAAAGAGGCATCACTGACGACAAACACATGAGCTGCTTCGAAACAGAATAAGACTTGCTTTTACGTTTTATATTTGCTTCTGTGCCCACTGTTGTTTTCCATTTCTAGTAAGCATAGTAGTATTACTTACTTGATCTGCTGTCGGTTTCATTCTCGTGTGTCACCATTAAAGCCAGTGTAACCAGCTTGTGGCTTGATCCAGTCACATCTCAGAAGCCAGGTCAGTCTTGGTGTGAGCAGTACTGGGACAGGGGACCTCTGGTGTAGGAGCTGTAGCCCTTCTGATGTCAGATTCCATGGCGCTGTTCCTGTGTTAAGCTGTGTTCATCCCAGTGATCTTGGCTCTGGGGTTGTTGGGCCTCTCTTAATATCCACCTTAATTGAGGTGGGGGAGCAGTTTTCGCTCCTCCTGATCTCTCCTCTGTCTCCAGGGCTGACACTCACACTCCTTTGAAAAGTGCCTGGCATCCTTAATAACCTAGTGGTCATGACCTCAGTTTAACAGCACCTACATCATTCTGACTGCGGCAATGGTTTGGAAATTCAGGTCCAGTAGGATGAGTGCCACCTACTGGTCTGCCAACACCACATAGAGCAGCAAACTGGACTCCCTTGGAGGTCTGCTGTTCCTAGTATTGACCAGGCCCAGTCATGTTTGGGAATCGCATGACCACCTTCCAAATTATCAACACTAAGAAATGATCAAATGTTTTCTGTTAAATTTTGAATATGAATGTCGCCAGCAGGGGGGAAAAAAATATTTTTTGTGTTTGGACATTAAACAACCTTGCAATCAAATGGTACATATTCTGTGTCAAATAAGTAAAACTCTAGAGTTGCAAAGAAAGACATTGGTGCTTTTATTCATAAAATATACAGTTTTACTAGCGTTCGCGAATGTAATTGCAGCTAGCCTGGCAATTACATGCTTTTTGAAGTGAACTGATTCATCTTGGTGAGAAGCTGTAAAGTGTACGGTGAATTACCCTAATTCAGGCAGGCAGCACCTACCTCTGTAGGTCCATAGATATGTGTTTTCCAACATACTTCTACAGTATATGCAATAAAACTATTGTCATTGGTTAAGTCTAGCTTCTGCTAAGATTTTCTATAGCCCATTCTACATGGTGTCAGGGAGGTGATGTGCTTGCACAGTGAAATCAAACAGTAAAGCATATTGTACCTTCGATAACCCTGTTGAACAAGGCAAGGTAAGTTAATAGTGTCACTAAAAATCAAGAGAGCTGAGAAATATAAATTTGCTTCGGCAGTGACATAGGCCGGAGGTGGCTCTCTCTTTGGCAGTAGGGGGTGTTGTAATTTCTGGAATTTGCCCTTGTTGGCAAGACTGTCCCTTGTACAGTCAGAAAAAAACTCGGCCATGTCCCTCCCTGTCATTCGGAAAACACAACCCCTCCATTTTGTGTATAAAGAATGAATTATGAGCACTCATTGCTCACACCTGCACTGTGCCAGATATCCTGTTTGGAAACTGGCCGGGCCGTCCAACAGCCCTTAACACTGCTACCCCAGCAGGAAGTAAGACAGGAAACAGCTGTCCCCAGCATCCGCCCAGTCCCTCCAGGTGCATCCTGGGAACCCAGTGCTCTGCAACAGACAAAAATCTTTTTAAAGGCACACGTTGGGTAGAGTCCCTCAGAGCGATTTTAATTTCCTTTATTGCAGAAGAGAACTGATGCCTTATCAGGCAGATACTGACTATTGCCTGGGACAAGCAGCCAGATGACCTGCTTCTTTGCCTGCATTGTTTCAGACTTAGGCTGGATCACAGATTGACTGATAACTCTTTAAAAGTTTGCTGTGATATAATGCAGGGCAAAGTGTAGTGAAGTACATTGAAACATTGTAAAAATGGTGAAGTACAGAAAGTTGTGGCACAGCATGATGTGTTGTAAACCATAACAAAGCCAATCTAAAGGCCATAATCATGCATTATTTAAAGGGCATTTAAATCAAGTACATTACTAGTGCCAGACAGAAAAGGCAGATCCCTTGTACATAACTTGATAAGCAACTTTGAGCAAAGCAATAGTGGATCCCAGGAGAGCTTATGATGTTGTGCATTTAGATGTCGATAAAGTGTTTGTTAAAGTTCTGTTCAGAAGCTGAGATATAAGAAATATAGGAATCAAATGTAATGTGTATGAATGGTTTAAGAATGAATAAATGCATAGAAAATGAAAGAGCTAAGAAATCTTTAACATAAGTGATTAGTGGAGTACCACAGAGATCGGTATTAGGTCCACTGTTTTTCCCAATTAATGTCAGTGGTCTTGACTGCGACATAGTAAGCCTGTGACATTTGCAGATGATGATAAAATAGTAGGGACAGCTGGAGAAGTGGCAAACAAATTTCTATACAAGACATGGAAACTATTTTACACTGGGCAGACACCTGGCAAAAGAAATGTAATTTAGACAAGTGTAAAGTAATGCATGCATGTAGTAAAAATGACCCCAGTATATATCAGAAAGGTGGCATTGAGTGTCTAGTCTTTATCTGTGGAGTGAAGGGTGATCTGTGGATGTGAACACACACAACACTCTCATACAACACAAAAGCTTTGCCCTTCACTAAGGCCTTCTGGGGGTCTGCCTGGAGCTGGAAAGGGAGCGATAGAACCCTGTGACTTTTTAGGAGATAGACTTAAAATAATCAGGCCTGGAGTTTCATAGCCTTAGCCAGGGGGAAGGAGAGCAGACAGATCTCTTTCACAAATTCAAATAGCATTATTGGCATGACCAAAGAATTACAGTGCTGCCAAAGCAGGTGCAATAAACACAGCATTTGCAGACAGTACAGACATATTATTGGACATTTCGCAAAGCGATCACGGCAGCAGAGGAGGCCGGCGTGGAAACTCTGGAGGCTGCAAGACCCTGCCTGTGGGTTTTCGGGATGGCTGAAGTTCTGCGTGTGTTGGACCGTCCTTGAAATGACCTGTTCGCCCTGCATCTGTCGTGGAAGAGCAGAGCGCGCCAGCCGGTGTGTCGCAAATATTTGTCACTTTCTCCATGAAATTTACTCCCAATATTGCCGCGGACAATTAGGCCAGCCGATCGCTATCACTGCTACACAATGGTGTTTATCGCCGGGGAGGAAGCCTGTGTCTGCAGTGCTGTGGGGGGGCGGGGTATCTTGTGCAGGCCGGCTGGGAGGTGAGGGGGCTGCGCTGAGACGAGGCTGCGCAGGGGGGCTGGGGGGCTGCAGGGACAAGCGAGGAGGGGAATTGATCCAGGTCATGGCAGGAGTCCCACATGCCTAAGTCCCATCAGGACTACAAGTAGAGTGAAAAACCTCAGTCGAACGCAGTTGGCTAAAACGTGACATGGCTAAATTGAACAGACGTTGGGTGTTCTGTCACTCAGGACTGTCAAGACTGTAGTGATGCACTCAGTTATAGCACGTACCAATCTTTTAAAACAGCGGTGCATGTGGAGAATACAACAGTTTTCTACTCTGACAAAAGTATGTTACTATAGGCAAGCTTTGTTGGAAGATGTTATTCTCACACTGAATAACAGAAAGGGGAGGCAATTGTCTTTTCTCATGTGGTTCCTTTGCTAATCACTTGATCCAAGTCCCATCTATTGACAGAACGGCTGGGCATTTTGATTAAGGCTTCCATGACTCGCAAAGGAAAGAAGAACCAAATTGAAAAGAAATAATCGTCTTCCTTTTTTTCGGCCTTTTAAAAATAACCAAGAATTCCTTACAAACTTGTGTCTTACAGGTTATGATATTGTTCTTGAGCTGTCAGATCAGTAAATTAGTGGCATTTTGGAAACTGAGATTTGAAACTGCGTGTGTGTGCGTATGCGTTCATGTGTATGTCCGTGGGTGTTCATGTGCGTGGGTGCTCATGCGTGTGTCTGAGTGTGTGTATGTCCGTGTATGCGTCTCCATCCACGTGCATGTGTGTGCGTGTGTCCGTGCATGTGTGTGCATATGCGTGTCTGCATGTGTGAGTGTCTGTGCAAGTGTGCGTGTGTGAATGTGTGCGTGCGTGCTGCATTGTGTTTTGTTTTCTCTCAAACTTTCTAAACAGGCCATTAAGCTGTCGCACAGGCACTCGAATCACATCCTGTGGGTATTGTCCATTCCTCCCTCTGTCTCCCACGCCACGCTAGACATCCAGGAAAGCCTGTAAATCTCAGCTCAACATAGGTGTGTGTCTTTGTCCAGGAGTGTGTGTGTGCGCATGTGTTGCTCCTGCGTGTATGTGTGTCCAAGGCAGAGAGATGTTTGTGGGTGACGGAATCTCCAAGGCAACCAATCAGTCTCCCATAGAGGCTGCTTTCACTGGAATAGCCTGCATTTCTTCCTCATCGGGCGCAGAGGAAATTTTTGGAAAGGGAAGTGGAGACAGTGAAAAATAATAAAAAAAAATGTTTCAAAACAGTTGTCATATTTTCCACCTCCTCCTCCTCCCCCTGCCTCATCCCACCAGCCTCTCATACAGGGCCTTATTCCTGGGCACTTCCTGTGACTCCCACTGTCCTCTGCAAGCAGAGCCAGGGATCTGTTAGTCAAAGGGCTGCTGAGTGGGACTTTAGGTTTTATTGGAAATGTGTTTAAAAAAGCCAAGAGAAACAATAAGCGCACAGCACCTCTGGCCTGTTATTGTGGCTGTTGTTTTAGAATTGGTAGCAAAATAACAGCCCATTAAAAAAGAAAAGAAAACACATCCACGTTTTGATTTTTCTCCAAGGAAAAATCAGAATTACTGTTTTTATTTTGGCTCCCGCATTCCACAGTCTCCCAGACTGTGTCAGTGCTGTAGGTGAGCTCCAGCGTCTGACCCTCCAGAATACATCTCCGTTCAAAAACAAATGGAAACAAAGAAGCAACGGTCACTCGCGTCATGCCTTTGGAATTCAGTCAGCGCGTCTTTAGCGTGAACCAGTTTTTTATTAAAGTCGTTTTTTTTCCCGGCACCAGAAAAAAAAAAACAAGAACAAAACAGCACAATGTCAGCCCCCCCCTCCCTTATCCGTGCTGCTTCAGGATTCTACCACACTCAGACAGCTTTGCTACCAGTACCATGCAAGAAGTATGCCAAGACCTCACTGTCCCACCCCCAGGCAATACGGGTCCGAGCACAGCAGCTCTATAGAACTAGTGTCAATAGTGCCAGGACAGGCGACAGTGGTGCCAAGTGAAGGGATGTTGAGGTACCAGTCACCTCAGGGTCTCACATTGCAGAAGACAAAATAACAAACCTTGCTATCTTGCAAGAAATGGATTCATTGGATTCTCGGATCTCAAATCAAAAAGTGAAAGGCCTCTGGTTCCAAGCGGGATGAGTTTCTAGGTTAACGTCTCTTGCACTTCCACGGATATGTGACATTTTTTAAAAAAACTCTCAGCATGTTTTGCGGGGTTTTTTTTCTGTTTGCATGTCAGTTTGTTCTCTTGATCTGAGCAATACTGATACAGGCCCTGCTGTGTTTCGGGGTCTGGCGTCGGATTTGACAAGTCGTGTGCATCCAGGAGAAACTGCAGGTGTGGCTCTTTTATAGTCACACACGTGGGTTCAGAAAAATGCACATCGGTATCTTGTCATCTTGTCAGAAGAGAAAGAAATATGCTAGAAAGCAGCTATGTGCAGTTATACAAACTTAAAATAGCAATGCAAAACAGATTTCCTGCGGTTATACCATGGCAAAAGCAGAGTAATGTGTAGTCAATCACAGTAAAATTATCAGAGAATAGTAGTGACCAGCAAACTAAAGTAAAAGTGTTGTACAAGCATGACAAAACTGCATAGAGACCATGCAAGCCTATCATAGCAAAATTTTGTAGGGCTGTAATGGTAATAATACATATTTGTGTCTCTTTAATTTGCTGCAAAGATTTTATAGATGAATCGGAGGTGATTAAGAGTAGTACATGTACACAAGACTTGTGCAGCGATGTAACCTTGCTAATTGCTCTTTTCAGTCTGTGATTAGGATGCTCTTCGTCTCCACATCCCTGGGAATCAACGCGGGCTGAGCAGCTGACTGTGCCAAGCCTGTCCAGAGGCTCATGGATCGAGCTCCCCGGCTCTGCCGGCATCTGCCTGGGCATCTCTCGGAGCTGAGCTGCTAAGCCGAGCCTCTTCCTGCTCCGCGCCTAGGATGAGAGGTGAGGCCCCCTGTGCTGTTGGCTGTGCCTTCCCAGGTGCTTGTGCAAAACTCGCCTCCTGGTCTGCCCAAGAGGCTGCTCTGACCCCCTGACTAGCTCTCAGGCCTTTCGTTGTGATCCGACCGGGGCTTGAGAGTGAAACTGAGAGCGCGAGTCGCTGTGCTTCGCCTGCTCTGAGGAGGATGTGACCCGACGCAAAGCTCTGCCTATTTTTAAAATCAGAGGTGTGCAAAAATAATCATTTCTTCTGTCTGCGGTGAGTGCCTGTAATTATCTGTGAGGACAGCAGCTGCTCTTGGCAGCAGGAATGCCTGTGCCATAGAAGATTTTGCTGCTGCCTTTTTTACAGTATATTGGCCATGTGTCCTGCCACACAAGGGAAGGCAACCTGGGAATCTCCAAACTTTCAGCAATTTTAAAAGTACAGCACAGTATGAGTAATGCCTAGTACTAATTAATCATTTAGAAGTTCACTGTTTCAGCCGCATAACAGATCAGTTTATCTGGTGTGAAGAGAATTTGTACGTTGATGCGATTCGTTTTGTAAGAAAAAGGAGGATAAACCGCATCTGTAACATGGGTGACGGCAACAGAGCAGACACACAAGATGATATCGTTAATACTATCATTTCTCAGAACGGTAATCTAAACTTTTTCGTTGTCACGTGTGTGTTGTACAATTCCAAGGGTCCTATCTCACAGAGAAATCATTGTTCCTTTGATATTAATCAAATATCACTTGAATAAATGAAGTTGCACTGAATTGCAAGTCACTGACTGGACCAAACAGGCCAGATGGGTTGGATGGTTTGTTCTCTCCTGCAGCTGTTCTGGTGGGTTTTCTTCGGATCCAGTCGGTGACCCCCAGGGCGGATTGAACACGTCCCTGCTGTCTCCAAGTGTGCTGGGGACTAAGGAGCGGCCGTCTAGCTCAGGGTGCTGTTTGAGACGGAGCAAGGAAGCCTTTGCTCCGTCTTGTTCAGCTGCTGCCCTGCCCAGAGAGCTGGGAGACAGAGGAAGGAAGCAGGACCTTCAGGAAGCTCTTGGAGAGGAAAGTTAATCAAATTGCCTGCTTGTTGGATCCAGGCAGCACTGCTGTATTACTGTAAACACATGGCCTCAGCACCATGGGGCTGGGCACGCCCTGCCTATGAGCTGCACTATTATTTCCTATTGAATTCCAATGAAGGCCTCATCAATCCCAGACTGGCTGGAGAAGCTCTCCTGCTCTCCCTCGTCTGGTTTAACTCTCCTGCAACTCTCTACTGAACTGTGCAGACCATGACTGTGTCGTATACTCCTACAGGGTATCTGAAACTAGGTTACTCACTACTAATTAATTTAACTTGTATAATTTTATTGAACTGTTCTCATATCCTTATGTAATGAGAATTGATTTTTTTGGTGTCTTCAAATGTTAGGTGACACTTCTTGTAATGTTATTGAACATTCATTGGTCCTATGAAGTGGTAGAAATGATGGTTGAGTGAATTAACTAATTAGTAGCTTTATTTCAACTGTTTGCAACTCCATAGATGTTAATGGAGTACTATACTGGTGATGTGTCAACATGTAGTGTTGATTAAAAGCTATTAAACTGTCACTTGTGACATTTGTTAAGGTATTGCAATGCCCAGAAATTATTGAATTATATATCAAACATATCTATACATGAAGACACAGGGAAATTCAGTCATATCACCCTGCAGCTTACAACTGGCAACCCACTGAAGCTAAGCAGGTGTGAGCCTGGTCAGTACCTAGATGGGAGACTCCTGGGAAGAACTAAGGCTGCTGCTGGAAGAGGTGTTAGTGGGGCCAGCAGGGGGCGCTCACCCTGCAGTCCATGTGGGTCCTAATGCCCCAGTATACTGTAAAAAGGCACTGCCCTTCGGATGAGATGTAAAACCAAGGTCCTCACTCTCTGTGGTCATTAAAAATCCCAGGGCATTTCTTGAAAAGAGTAGGGGTGTAACCCCAGTGTCCTGGCCAAATTTCCCACTGGCCCTTACCAATCATGGCCTCCTAATAATCCCCATCTATGGACTGGCTTCATCACTCTGTTCTCCCCCCCACTGATAGCTGGTGTGTGTGAGTGTACTGGCACACTATGGCTGCCATCGCATCACCAAGTTGGGGCTGCACACTGGTGCTGGTGGATAGGAGTCCCCATTACCTATATAGTGCTTTGAGTAGAGTGTCCATGAAAAGTGCTATATAAGTGTAAGCAATTATTATTAATAATTAAAAGTGGTCCTTCATCACACTGCTCAATGCATATGCGAAAGTAGACTGTTCTTCCATCACAAAATCCCTGGGTTCTTTCCCATGAGGACGAGATGTATGTTTTATTGTATATACAGTATGTAGTGGTTGCTACATAAATAGTCCATTGGTCTTGTCATCATTGAAACGTTTCCTGTCTTTTGACTGAAATGCACGATCAGCCATGCGGACAGACTGTGGAACAGCGATTTTTGCTTGAGTTGCACAGTGAAAGCTGGAGAACATGGCTTTCAAAATCCTGTGCTGTTTTAAAAGCTGCATACTCACTCGCATCTTTACATACAGGCGAAAATGCGCAGGTTAGACGTCCTTCACTTAACTCTGGTGTCACCTGGCACATTTCTGACTCCGTGCAAGGTGAGAAGCCTCACTGCCTCACTGGACAAAGGGACTTGGCACTTTCAGTGCCCAGTTGGCACTAAAGCCACAATGTCACTGACTGTACTATTGCCATTAGTTTCCATTTTCCTTTCACGAAAAGCTCTAGATGGGCTGTTGACGTCTTGAGCAAATGGTGCAGAAAAAGGGAAGTGTTTTCCAGGATTCTCCTTTTTTTTCCCCTCTTTTGCAGGATGAAGCTGACCAGGGGGCACCAATGGCGTCTCACAGCACACCGCCTGCATGGAGAGCAGAGCTGTGTAAGATAGTACTCTCCTGTAGTGCGCGCGTGCGCGTGCTTGTGTGTGTGTGTGTTGTTCCACCATGTTATAAGCCCATTTCCTTTTGGGATTGCTCCAATTCCCTGTTAGGCAGGACTGACCGGGGGAAAGATGGAGCTGGTTGTTGCGGGGGGGGGGTTAGGAGTGTGTGTGTGGAGGCGGGGGGGCGTTTCCTTATCTAACAGGCACAGGCAGCTTTTGAGTCACTTATCAGCTCCAACCACATTGCAAAAGAGCATCCTCTTGTCCACTGAGCGAAGGAAATCTCTCCACAACAGAGCTCTGAGCTGCAGAGAGCCAGCTCTTTCCAATAGGCAGCCAGTCTACCTCCCCGCTAGAGTGCAGGGAGAGAGAGGGAGCGAGGAGGGGTGGGAGCTGCCTCTTCACTGGTTCTGAATTTTTGGTGGCCGCCGCAGTAAACAAGTGACAGTAGGCGCGCATTCTGCAGAGAAGACTGCTTTTGGGGATGAGTGTTCTTTTGCAGTGAGGATTTGCCAGCCTGGCTTGGAGTCCCCTTGGCTTTGGGGCAGCCGAAGACGTGCTCCCGTCGGCCTGGATGGTGAACCGTCAGCCTGCCCCCCCTCCTACCCCCATCAGCTGGGGGCTGTGTCGGTCTCTACAGATCGCCTCGCGCTGACTGGAAGGGCCATCAGCACCTCCACCGCGCGCCCACGGACTGGGAGAAGGGTGACTGGGGTGCCCAGCAGTGGGGTGTGTGCGCGTGCCTGCGTGTCTCGGGGGAAGAGGGGTTCACAAGGAGTTTGGTGCTGAGAACCCGGGAGCTCGTTACAGCCAGGACGTCAGAAACGGGATTAAAAAAAACAGAGGGGGAGAGGCAGCGGTGGAGGTGACGCGTGCTCCTGACTGTGGACATGGACTGGACACACCAGGTGAACTGGGCTGGGGGTTCGTTTGTGGTCTGTGAGCGTACCAGTGGGTTAACATGGTGAGTGAACCATCACAGTTATCACCGGGGTGAGCTGTGCTGCTGTACAGGCAGCAGCAGTAATCATGATCTTGCCTGCAGGGGTTTTCCGATTTTGATTCAGAAGTATTGTTTTTTCTTTTACAATATGTACTTGGACAAATCTTGATTTGTTTGCTTAGTGCCACAAGAAGTGGCTGACTCTGCTTAGGCTTTGAAAGAATATCACTTAGACTTTGAAAGATTATTTCTTGGGCATTAAAAGAATATTGATTTTGATCCAAAGTCTCTTTGGTTGCAATGTGTGTTGTGTTTCAGCCTGCGTGTGTGCTTTGCTTTGGTGCTTGATGCAAAGACAAACAGAAGATGAGATTCCTTTGAAAACGTTAAAAAGGGTGAGGAGTTTCAAACTATTTTAAGATTAAGGAGCTCCTACAAACTGTTGAATTCTAAAGTTCAAAATATTTTAATTCATTAGATTTAATTACACTTTCCTTTTAATTTTTTTACAGGTTTCCTGTTCTTAATTAAATCTAAAATAAAAGAAATGTACATATTAATAATTCGTATATATTTTCATAATCAAAACCTTAAACTCAACTATCTAATTGCTAGCTGTGCGTCATTTATAGTCTGTTTTTGGAATTCGTCAGTATGGGGAGGATTGATTTATTATACGTTATTCTCTTACATGAATACACAGACATGAGAGAAACAAAGAAATGTAGCGGTCAATTAGACAGTATTTCTAAACCTGTGTCGCCCTTCTGGACAGGCCGACGAACTTTCCTGACATAAGTGACATCTAAATCTACTTGAAACCGTGGCTGTTATTCTCCAGAGCTGTTTTCCCCAAACAAAACGACGGTTTAAATTCAGATGGAGAACAATTAAAAGCTTAAACATAATTACAGCCGGTTGCCTTATCGTTATTTTGCCAAGTGTAGTTTTCATGCACGGTATATACCATATTCTTGATTTCCGATTCTTTTCGAAGACACGTTTCAATATTCTCGGGAATTAACCGGGAATTAACGTTACCCAGAACTGGGGACTCCTCGCCTTTTTCGTGTTTCCCGAAATCCAAATTTTGCGCTTTATTCCGCTTTCTGTGGCGTGACAGTTATATTTGGATGTAGATATGTTGCAATTCCTCCAAATCTTAAGCAACCGCCGAGAAAAGGGAACATTTTCATATTATTAACATTGCATCATTGAACCGATGAACTTTCTGCATGAAGACATCTTGTCGTTTATCGAATCAATTTACTGTCTTGTAGGTATTCAAATAAAGTCTCCTCCATAATATCGTGACAATGTTATTATTTTATTATTTTTACATTTTAAAACATAAAAAGTTGTAAAATAAATTATTTGATTATGAACGGCCTGTAGGTAAAAGGTAGTTAATAATAACATTAATAATAATACAAATAAATGATATAATTAATTATAATTTGTTAAACAGTTTAAACACGAAACGCCCACACCAGATAACGAACATTTCTGTGAGGCATTTAACGTGTTCTTTTAACAGTAAAACTCTTCGTGGACTCCAGTAAACAATTTGCCTGTTATAGTTAATGCGTTTTTGTAATTTATCTTTCTAAAAGACATTCGATTTGTAGTCCGGCTGGAAGTTTAAGATATTATATATTACAAAAAGCAAGCTTGAAATATTTTTTACACTAACTGTTAATGTTATTTTATATCCATAAAACCCAGTTCAATTTCGGAAACGGGCTTTTCAATAGATTTTTTTTCCCGTGCCTAAAACGGGTTTTAAGAACCTATTGAAGAATCCTCGTAGGGTTAAACCTGATTCTTAGTACAAATGACTTCGATAATGTGCGGCTCCAGTGCGCTCTGTGCCCAAATTATTTTCCCAAAGAGAGCAGCCTGTGATCGAAAGCAGGTTTCAAAACGGCATGAGGTGAACGTGTTACGTGCTATTGAATTAATTGGAATCGCCTGCTGCGAATAACGACAGAATTGTAATACTCAGCAGGAATTCAAATTCCTAATTCAACAGAAATCGCCAATTGCTGCTATAACCCGAATTACTGAATCGTTTTATCGTTTTGTTGGAAAAGTTCGCATAACAAATAGTATCGATGAAGACGCTGTAATAATAATTACAAATGACTAATATTATTTTATTAATATTATTATTGTTATTGTTTCTTGTAAGATTCTCTATTATTTTGATCACATCAATGCCATTTTATCGAATATATGCATTTTGAGCTATAGTACGCCGTCAGTGCTACATTTCATTTTCATGACGAAGGTGTATAAGCTTGCTAGCATATAGAACCAGTCGGTTTGTCAGTCATGTGGTCATAACTGAGGGAACAAAGCCTTCTAAAATAAATACGAAGATATTCTAACAGCGGAACCCGTGTAAATACTGTAGCATTTGTCGATCAGAGGGTAGTTAACATTTAAGGCCACGAATCTCTAGGTTACTCTTTCAGTCTCACTGATGACCGTAAATTTGTCTTCCGTTTTAATGGTACACAAGAATAAAAAACAACAACAACAACAACAGGTAAGATACAGCACAGTGAAATTTGACCCCCCAAAAAATAACAAAAGCCTTCATTGACGTTGTCACCTTGATCTGTTGTTTCGTCTTCTACTGTATAATGTACATCTGAACAAAGGCTTTACATTTCCCGAAGGCAGATGTTTCGGTCGTTTGCATGATAAATTCAGTTTAGCTCGGTCACACGTACCGGACCCGCGCTGGAACATTTTCTCTCATCCCGTCATTTCAGGGGGTAACTCATATTGTGGACCATATGCCCCATCGCAAAAAGAGCCAAGTGGAGGCGTGTGTTTTCCCCCAAAAACACCAACTTCCAAATTACCGAGGAAGACAAAGGTCATAAGGTTTTTTTTCTTCACTCCATCCGCACAAATAATATCGGTCTCATTAGGGGTCCTCAGGATCTGGCACCTGAAAGGACAATGGTCCAGCATTTTTATAGATGTCCTTAGGGCATTACATACTTTAGTACTGGGTAAAGATATTGAATGGGTTTAGCTACAGAAAATAAAACAAACTCTTTAAATAATTGATTAATTGGTTAAGTACTGAAACTGTGCTTAGCTTAATGACTTAATTGTATAAATCCCTTCTTTAATTGATCACAGTGAAATTATTCTACATCTTTAGAAATAGTTCAGGTGGGTAGCTGTGTCAGCATGCATAGGCTGCAGAGGAACAAGTGAAGGTTTATTCAATGTTGAAAAGAGAAGAAAAGAAACACATTTTAGCTGTGGAATAAACCTTTACTTGCATCTTTAGAAATAAGTGATTTATCGCATGCTGGAGGAGGGTTGGACCTGACACGTATTTCTCTAAAAAAAATGAGACTCCCATGAGACAAATATGGTTGTAGTTATTCATAGGCAAAAGCTAGACTCCCTGAATAACTATTACCTTCAATTATATTGTATTGGATTAGACCATCTGCAATGTTATTACAGTGGAGCGTGAATCGATTACATTAAGTCTTTGCAGTGTCTTCTTCTTGCTGTCATATTCAAAGGCAGATATGATTTTGCACTAAAAAATGAAGTATTTTAAAATCTACATCCAGCCTGATTTTCTTGATTTCTTCCTCCACAAGAAACTCTGGCTCGTCTGTCGTTGTCTTCAATTGAAATTGCCATTGTCTTTAATTGACTTTAATCTGAATGCCTGTGGGCAATTGAGCGCGATTGAACACGCGAGTCATATGTAAGGCTGCCTCAAATCATCGGAGGGCCGATCCTTCACTTTGAACCTCCTGTTCTTGTGCTCTTTTCAATCTGAGCACACTTGTGTACACACACGTGTACTGAGAGAGGCACAGGGTTTCTCATTCTGCAGCGCGACACCAGGAGGATGCAGCAGCTGCTGCTGTGGCTCTCGGCGCCCGAGCTCAGTTTACACAAATCGAAAGTTCTCCTTGCGTTGGCGGGGCAACGTGGCCTGAACAAGCGGGAGCTGAATGAGACTTGCGTGTTCTTGATCATCAAACAAGATGGACGGGTGGCTCTGGATGGGAGGAGCAGAGTCCCCCTGGGCGAGGGGGAATGAGACATAGTCTTTTGACCTGGGTGGTGCAGTGGGGGTACACCTGGCTGCGCTTTGGGGGAGCTGACTCAACTTTCCAGGGCACTGTTATTGAGGTGTTGGCTTACAAAGCAGGTTCAAGCTCATCTTGGGATGACACAACCCACGAGAAGTACAGAAAAAGGCAAATTGGTTTTGGATGAAGAAGCTGAGTTCTTCTGTGTTGCAGGAGTGTGTGTGTGTGTGTTGGGGGGGGGGGGTAGTTTATTTCAAGAGTTTCAGACCAAGTCAGGCAGTGAAAGCTTAAGGATGACAGCAAGGGCTCCAGCCACTGAGAGTCACAATGACTGAGTGAGTAGAAATGACCAAGGCCTACAGGTGGTGGTTTCATAGCCCACAAGACACGACCATTGTTACCCGTTTCCTTTCAGCAGGTTTCGGTATCTTATTATGGGGTGGCATTGATTTGTAAGTTGTTTTTCTTTAAACGTGAAGTCTGCTTCTTTCACCCAGTAAACTCTCAGCGGCGATATTTACCAGTGTTTCTGGGTGTCCAGGCTTTAGAGAGGTCTAAAATTGAACTAAGGTCTAAAATTGAACTATTTGATGTGAATTTCAGGCACTCCTCTGAAATGTTTTCATGTAGCCTGAGCTGATAGCAGTTCAGGGCCCCCTGGGTTCAGAAACCAACCAAGCATCTTTTTTCCGACGAGAAGGGTTACTTTAGGATTCTTTTCCATGAAGAGGAGGCCATTTAGTCTGTCTAACTTGTGTGATGCCTAGTACATAACTGGTCCCAGCATCTCGTCCAGCTGCTTTTGGGAAAGGAGCCAGGGTACCGACCTCATGGCTTCATGGCTGGGCAGATTGTTCCATTCGTCCACCACCCCTCTCGAATGAGAAGTCTGCACCAGAGACAAGGGTTCGAGCTGGGCCAGGAGCCAGCGCCTTCACTCGGAAGCCAAGTCTGGTTTTCCCACATACAGTATGGGTACTGCAAAACGTTGAGGGATGTAAAAAGACCTGCCTGAAGTTTCTTTTGCGTGTCTGTGTTTTTCCAGGTCCACACTGGAAGACTTCAGAATTCCTCTCTCCTGGGAAGACTTAGAGTGATCTGAGTGAGGAGCAGCTGATCATGTGAGCTCCACAGGTCCCTGGAGATTACAGTCGCACACAACACACTCGCTCGGAGACGGAGCTTAAGGGAGGTGGTATCCAGTCTTCCACACAGCTGCTCATGGACCTCCGTGGAATTTGGGAGCAGCATCCCAGTGGGTCCAGTGCATTACAAGCCCAAATCCGGCTGTTGGTTTTAGTGCTGGCGGGGCTTAGGGTCCGGCAGGCAAGATAACACAATCAGGACAGCCAGCCCAGCCAGGGAGGATCCTTATAAACACAGATCCAACGTGAGAACTCCAACACCAAGGCCTGGGTGAAGGCGGACGGCCAGACTCTTGGGGAGGGCCAACGGAGAGAAACCCCTCCCCCCAAGCGGGCTCTGAACCCAGTGCGAGCAGCCACACATGACATCACGGCTTTCGCACACGTCTCGGAAAACCTACCGGCCGCCTTAAAACGCCCGTGCGGAGAGGCGCGGCGGGCCCATCGCGGAGAACACGAGAGACGGCCAGACTCCAGGCCTGCCGAGGGGCAGAGACGCGAGGGGCGTCGCGGAAACAGATGCCAGATCTGTAGAAAGGAGGAGAGGGGAGGCAAAGATACATGGATGGATGCCCACAGGCGTCCTGTATAACGGCATATGCGCTCTCTTGATCAGCCGCCCTCTTGCAGGCTCACGCCCACCCGCAGGAGAGGAGCGTCTTGACATGCAGAGGTGATACGGACAGCCTCGAATGTTTCCAGCCCCCGACAGACTCTCCCCGCCGAAGTGACCCCCGCGAGCGCTCCAACAGCAGAAATATCCCTCCCCCCGGCCTCCGCCAGAGCACAATTAAAATTAAAAGGCCAAAGACTCAGACAAAGAAGCAAAATGATGGAAAAGCTGGAGCCCAGCGGCTCTCCCGCCCCCCCGGCCTCTGCTGCTGGTGAGCGCCAGAGCCCTCTCCAGACTGCATCTCTGGCAATTAGCAGCCCGCTGCCTAACGAGCAGGAGAGCGAGGGAGGCACGTCCCAGGCCGCGGCCGCTGGCTCCCCTGGGGGGGCGGCCACCCCGAGTCGCCGGGAAGCAGCTGAGCCTGTTGCCATGGAAACCACCGGTCAAGCGAGGACGCCCCCTCTTCCTTCGACCCCTGCTTCGTCGTCCTCCTCCTCCTCCTCTGAACTGGCCCCCCTGCCACCCAACGTCCCTGTCATCAGCCTCGGCCACAGCAAGCCACCCATGCCCCCCATGCCTGGCACGCCAGCTTTAGGGAGCAGAGTGGTGCCCACAACTGAACTGACTGCCCTGCACCCCATCCCCTCGCTAGTGCAGTGCCCTACGGACTCCCGGGTCTCCCAGCTGGCCGCCCTGACCGCTGCCACCCCTGGAATGCCAGCCCAGATGTCCCCCGTGCCCGTCCTGCCCAGCACCCTGCTGCCTCCTCAGTACCTGCCTGGGCATCCCTTTCTGAACAGGTAGACCCCCCGCCCATCTGTCCGTGTGTCTCTTTCAGGTTTGAGCAGAGCCAGCGGTACGATCAGGCATTGGGGCAAACAGGATGAGAAGGGGGCAGGGAGGCCGCACTCAGCTGTTACGAGGAGGAATTTTGTGTTCCGGAAAAATACCGGACGCCAAATCCGTGTTGAGTGGTGACCAATCCCAAACCTTGAAGGATAGGTACAGCGATGACAAAGACCAATACAAATGTATGTGTTATTTGTCACATGAGGCTAGACTTACCTGCTGTTGGGACTTAGTGAGGACTGGGTGAAGGTCAGATAGGTGTTAATATAGAAAAAAACAAAGAATTGTAAGAGGGTGTGCTTTCTTTTTCACATTACTCTACATCCGTGACACGAAACAAGTGTCAGCTTTGGATCAGTGCTGGGGTGGCTCAGAGCAGTGCTCAAAGTTCTGGATCTCTAGCCCAGAGGCTGCAGGCCTGAGATCCCACTGTGGACAGCATGATCCCCTGGAGCAAGAGGCTTTGCCCTCATTGCCCCAGTCCACCACGCTATAGCACTGGGTACCAGCATGGGAACTCTGTGATGGACTCCTGTCCCATCCAGAGTGGAGTCACACACTCTCAGTCTGCTTAACGTTACTTAGATTGGGAAGTTCTCTTTCCTGATGAGCCACAAGCCTTGAGAACCTTTTATTTTTTTTTCAGTAATTTAGGGCGTCATTAGTTGAATAACTGTATGCTCCAGATTACATCAAAATATGTCCAATCACAAATGAAGAAACGCAGTAGCTGGCAGCATTTTCAATGTTGTTCTAGATGTAATATCCTCCTAGAGGCCTGTGATTTGTGATTGATTTCACCTGGGCATGGGTCAGGAACGCAGGGGTGAAGAAATACATGCTGGGAAGTGAAGTTCAAGACCAAGGCAGGAAGTGAGGTCAGTGGCTTGAACTAAGAGATTTGACTGCTTTCTCAAAAGGTAGCTTGTGAACACTTCCCATAGTCCCATGCACACCAAGAGGTGGTTTTGAAAACCTGGTGGTAGTCATCAGTTTTGACCCTGAGACATGGGAGTACAGTACTGCAGTGAGCTCATAAGTGTCTTGTGCATCTGGCAGAGTGTAATGGGCATTATACAGTATTAATACTCGGGGGTTCAAAGGGACGTTGCTACTTTGCTGAAAGACCTACGAATACAGAAAAAAACATTTGAATCTCAGCTCAGGAGGGAACCCCAACATTTTAAACTGGGGGCAATTACACAAAGTGCAACTGAAAGGCCAATGTAATGTGTTGTGTTGCACAACTCTTTGTAAGTATCTTACAGGTGCAGAGGACTTCTCTGATAGGCAGGGCCAAGCTCTGCATTCTACACCCTGCACCCTTGATTATTTGATTTTGACCTTAAGGTTGCTGTGAAAATCAAAAGGCCTATAGCAGCCCTTGATGACCAGAGCTGGAGGCCCTTGACCTGCTGTACAGGACCTGTCCCTGCAATGGGCCTTTTCTGGTGCAGCTCTTCTTGGTTCACCACACATTGCCACACAGTTCCTGCCCCTGCAGGGGAGCATTGCGCTACTGGGCCGGCCACAGCCCACAGCCCACAGCCCACAGAGGCTGCACAGCTGTTGCAGCCTTCCGTCCCCGGGAGAAACACTTTCACTGCTGGCCAGAAGGACATCCTTTCATCTAGGTGGTAATGGGCCATTGAAACCACCCCTTCCAGAGATCGATTATTGCTCTTGAAAGTTCCAGTTGTGGAACTGTATATACTCGGCTATACCTGAGGAAGGCGGAGCGGTGGCTCTGTGGCTAAGGATCTGCGCCTGCGGCTGGAAGGTTGCCGGTTCGTATCCCGTGGCTGGCAGAGGAATCCTACTCCGTTGGGCTCCTGAGCAAGGCTATTAACCCCAACTGCTCCAGGGGCGCTGTATAAATGGCTGACCCTGTGCTCTGACCCCAAGCTTCTCTCCCTGTCTGTGTGTCTCATGGAGAGCACATTGGGGTACTGTATATGAAAAGACAAATTCCTAATACAAGAAATAGTATATGGCCAATAAAATTGTCTTATCTTATCTACTGATGTTGCAAAGAATTCTATAGGTTGTACTTTGCCAAAGGGCTTCAGAAAACTGTGCAGCACTAATTAGTTTTTGCTAGGGTGCTTTAGTTTTTCTCAAGGTATTATTCCTTTTATAAATGGAGCTGTTTTTTCCTG
The DNA here is from genome assembly GCF_040954835.1 of Lepisosteus oculatus. Classification (NCBI taxonomy): domain Eukaryota; kingdom Metazoa; phylum Chordata; class Actinopteri; order Semionotiformes; family Lepisosteidae; genus Lepisosteus; species Lepisosteus oculatus. The sequence goes on along the minus strand of NC_090706.1, from coordinate 16,234,666 downwards.
TATATCACTTTTTCATGCTCTTGTTCAATACGCTGTGTAGTATAGATCAATATCTTTTTTTCCTGAAGGTCCTTCATGCCAGGATCGGTAAAAAATACATAATAGTTCATTTTTCAACTGCCTATTTAAATTAAGCAAATGTGGATACTAGAAAAGAAGAAAACCTTTTAAATTATATTATTTGATAACTTATCTATGAAGTGGCTTTTTATAGATTAAGAATATGTATAAATTGTGAAATCTTTGTTTATTTAAATTTGCTCATTGGTTGAAATTAAGCACTCTTTGATTCAAATTCCTTCCCCCTGTCTGAATAGCAGCCCAGGTCTTAGTATGCTCATGGGCTCTGCTCTCTGATACAGCGTGACACAGATGCAGTTTCTAATTACTGACGCTCTGCTTCCAGCATGTTTCAATTCATCAAGTGTAATTTGTACCTTTAAATTAAAAAGTGTCTTGTAGAAATGATGCAGCAGAGCCTGCTTAATAAGAATGGAAAGCTTATTTAAAAAAAAAAACCTTAACTTGTATTTGAGCTTATTTTCTATTTTCCTTCCTGATTTTTTCATGATTTCTTAAAAAAAGACATGCACCCCCACCTCTGGAGCTTCGCTGTGGTACTTTTTTACAGTATGTGTGTTGTTTGTGTCACGGTTTTTCACCACACACTTATCACATTTGTGTTCAGTGAATGGCACCTACCATACCTGTCTGTTCTTTGCTGTGATTTCACTTTCACTGTGCCTTGCTGCGTTTTCTTGGCTTTTACCACACTATACTGCAGCACAGCTCTGTAAGGGTTTATGGGACTGATTGTCACTCCTGATCCTCTGAGGCCTCTGTGTTTCTCCTGTTTTGCATTCTTCACTTGAATCAGCTGTTCACTTGATGGGTCTTAATTCCCACTATTTCCAGGGATTAATAGTTTAATCCACTATTTGAGGATTAATAGTTAGCTGCAAATCCAGGGGAACTGTGGCCCTACAGGGCCAGGAGTGACTGGCTCGGGTCTATGGGCTAGAATCAGGAGCTGTGAAGATGTTTAAAACATGTGAAAGATCCGAAAGTAGTTTGATCGTCATGACTCCGGGTGGCATATTGGCGTACAGTATATGTCCTTGTCCTCATGGCTGGGCTGGCTGCTTCAGGACCCCACAGCTCTTAGTTCTCTAAGAAAAGAAACCCACCCAGCTTTCTGTCTTGCTTACACTCCCTTGAGATCAGTGGTGCTTCCCAACCCTGCTGCTCAGAACACTGTGTTATCATTCCAGATGACACATCTACATCTCCAGTGCTAACTGATGACTTACAGTAATTCATCTGCTTACTTGTACTTATTGTACTTACTTTTACTTATCTCTTTGGTCAGTCCTGAGTTTCAATAACATCTTATTTCCTTATTTCAGGGGGTTCTATTCCCAACAACATCAGCACGCAGGACCTTACTCAGCCTCTCGACTTGCTTGCTGTTATTTCTGCCTAAACAGCTCTTAATAAATATTATGATAATAGTTGGGCAATTGATGATGAAGAGACATGGGTGGGAATGGCACTGTATCTGACACGCCTAAATCTGGGAGTGACACTGTATCACACACCCCTACAGCTGGGAGTAACACTGTATCACACACCCCTACAGCTGGGAGTGACACCATATCAGACACCCCTACAACTGGGAGTGACACCGTATCACACACCCCTACAGCTGGGAGTGACACCGTATCACACACCCTTTCAGCTAGGAGTGACACCGTATCACACACCCCTACAGCTGGGAGTGACACCGTATCACACACCCCTACAGCTAGGAGTGACACCGTATCACACACCCCTACAGCTAGGAGTGACACCGTATCACACACCCCTACAGCTAGGAGTGACACCGTATCACACACCCCTACAGCTGGGAGTGACACCGTATCACACACCCCTACAGCTGGGAGTGACACCGTATCACACACCCCTACAGCTGGGAGTGACACCGTATCACACACCCCTACAGCTGGGAGTGACACTGTATCACACACCCCTACAGCTGGGAGTGACACCATATCAGACACCCCTACAGCTGGGAGTGACACCGTATCACACACCCCTACAGCGGGGAGTGACACAGTATCACACACCCCTACAGCGGGGAGTGACACTGTATCACACACCCCTAAAGCGGGGCGTGACACTATATCAGGGCAGAAAGAGAAACTGGAAATCAGATTAATCAGTGATGAAGAAGCCAGTGGTTAGCTAGAGCAAAAACCAGCAAACACAGCGTTCCTCCTGGACCAGAGCTGGGAACCACTGCTCAGGATTGTTAAGGTAGTTGCAATACTGGTTTTGTGTAAAAATAAAAGGCTCTGCTGCCCGCTGTATCAGTGCTTTATCCGTGGTGAGCAGTGGCCCTGGGCTTGTATGCACCCGGTAATCTTTTCTACTTTCCCTCCTTCTGTGCCAGTCCTTACCTGGGGTCATCGGCCAGCTTTGGAGTTTTCGCCAGCAGCCGCATGAAGAGAAGACCCTCCGCGCACTTTGAAATGGACTTGCCTGAAGGTTAGCTCCCGCCTGCGGCCTGCTGCCTGCAGTGTGTCAGCGGGCGATGGCTTGGCAGCACCCTGCCTTCAGGGACAGTATCGTAGCATAGTATCAAGGCTCACGGAAGAGTCCCGAGCTGGTGGGGCTCATAGAATCCAGAAAGCCACTAAGAATGACAGATTTAAAAATAAATCATTTAAAATATAGATACAATAGTCATAGTCAACAGGAAAAAAAGGTCTTTGTGATCAAACCGCCATCTGAACCACTTAATGTCTATATTCTAAAGAAGTTCAGGTGGGTAGCTGCGTCAGCATGCGTAGTTTGCAAAGTAACACGTAATAGGTTTATTCCTTGCTGAAAAGAGAAGAGAGAAAACACAATGTTTCGGCTGTGGAACCTTCTTTGGGTGAGAAGACCACCCAAAGAAGGCTCCACGGCTGAAAAGTTGTGTTTTCTTTCTTCTCTTTTCAGCATATTGTAAAGAATATTGTCAGGATGTTTGATTTCAATTTTTACAGGATTGAAAATGTAATATTCAGGGTCAACCTGTAACACATCCTGGCTTGGGAAGAACAGGTCACATATTGAAGCAGGCATGTCTGCAGAGTGTTTGTGCTTCTGAAGTTCCAATCATGGAAGGGCTCTGGAGATTTGTGCTAGTTGATTTTGAAACCTGATCTCTGTGCCTGGGAGGGCGAGGAAACCGTAACGTGGGGCTGTGTGAGTTATCAGTTCCTGGATGGGCACGGTATTTTCTGACCTTGGTATAAGCAGTCTCTCAATCACTCAAGTGTTCTGACTATCTGAATGACTGGGGATCTCTCGGTGCTCTCCAGGCTCCTCCTAGCTTTTTATAAGATAGAGCAAAAGCCAGAATGTCAAGCAATATGTCTAGCACTGACCTGAAACCCAGCAAATCTTCAGTTTGTCCCGTTGTGTGCATGTATGTGTATGTGAGTATGTGTGTATGTGAGGGTGTGCAGTGTGTATGTCTCTGAGTCTATGTTTGTGTTAGTGTGTACAGGTTTGTGCAGGTATGTGTGTCTGTGAGTCTGTGTGTGTCTGTGAGTCTGTTTGTCTGTATGTGAGTGTGTGCAGCTGTGAGTGTCTGTGAGTCTATGTGTGTGTTTATGTGAGTGTGTGCAGCTCTGAGTGTTTGTGAGTCTGTGTGTGTGTGTGAGGGTGTGCAGGTCTGTGTGTCTGTGAGTCTATCTGTGTGTGTATGTGAGTGTGTGCAGGTCTGTGTGTTAGTGAGTCTATGTGTGCAGGTGTGCAGGTGTGTGAGTCTGTGAGTCTGTATGGATCATGGTCAAGTCAATAATGAGAACCAGGCGGCTGTGTTGCAGGCCCGCCCCAGAAGCTGGCCCGCAGGGTCTTCACGAACAGTCGGGAGCGCTGGCGGCAGCAGAACGTCAACGGGGCCTTCTCCGAGCTGAGGAAGCTGATCCCCACGCACCCGCCCGACAAGAAGCTCAGCAAGAACGAGATCCTGCGGCTGGCCATGAAGTACATCAACTTCCTGGTCAAGCTGCTCAACGACCAGGCCTCCGACCAGGGAGCAGGGGGAGCTGCAGGCGAGGAGGACCAGGGGGAGGGGGAGAACAACAAGCTGGAGCTCCACTCTGACCTCCCGCGGGCCCCCCCCGGCCAACCCCACGCCCCCCCACCGCAGCTGGGGCAGGCCACCGCCTGCCGGGGCAGGGACTCCTCCGACTCCGTGGTTGCCACGGGGACCTCCCCCGGCTCCAGTTGCTACGGCGACACGGGCAGCCCCGACAGCGAGGAAAGCATGGAGTCCAGACTGACGGCCAAGAACGGGCTGGAGCTGAAGGAGCCGATGAGGATTGTAGCCGCTGTTAACGACCAGCGGTGACGCTGCCCCCGAGAGTCAGGCTGCAGGATGCGAACTGAGACGTGAATAAACGGGGCAGACTCTACGAAACAATTGGCAGGGCCTTTTGCTGGTGTCTGCTGAGCGTTTTGATCACGTTTTTCTGTAAAGGACGTCAGAGCACATGCCCTAGACTGGGCCGCTCAAGCTGCCATGAACCGGGAGGAGATCAGTCATGCTGCTCCTCCAGGAACTTCTGGTTGTGACTTCTCTAAAGAATCGTGTATTTTTTTATGTGGGTAGAGAAAATGACATCACCTGGGGTCTCAATATCAGTTCTTCTTCATGACGTTCTTGTTTTTGTATCTGTTTGGCTGCTGTGGTGGTGCAGTGAAGTTTAGGCATTTGTGGAGGATGCTCGTCATGAATTCATCTCGTACTGCTCTTAAATTATTGCCTAGTTGCTCTACTGATCTGCGCAGCCTTTGGCTTCCTGCGAGTTGGCTGATGTCTGCGGTGTTTTCAGCAGAAATCCATGCCTTTGTGTATCAGAACCACTGGACAAGGTCTTTTTCTTTGGGCTTTAATCAAGTAAGGGCAGGTGACACAATGCTGAGAAGCCAGCTTTGTCGTGATTTTTAACATCATTTTTGAAGAGAGTGTGCGATTCACGAGCCTCCCCCTTTCACCTTTCCCTCCCTCTGGCTTTCCCAAAATGCTGCTTTAATGCAACCCTCCTTTTTATTTCCATCACCAGTCAAAGTAATATTGTAGCAATCCTGGGACCTGTTTTGCCTTTTGCTTTTCAGCACTAACAGGCCTTTCTTGTCTCTGTGAATATTGCATGGCTCCTCACATCATGGTACAATAAATAGAGCTCCCTCTCATTTCACTGTTCCTCTATTCAACATCCTCTTATCAGACGCCCAGGAGAAAGAAAGAAGTGCCTTTTTAAGCAACAGTACTGGCGGCTGCGGGCTGGTCAGATCAGATATGTTTAATATCAAAGTACTGTCTCTGAAAAACAGTAAACCAAATAGGCATTTATTCCTGTCCAAAGAGATTAGCCCAATACTCTGCTTCGGAAAAAGTGCAGCATGTGAACCTTTCAGTTTAAGACCTAGGGCTATCATAACCAGTAACCCCCCCCAAAGATCTCTATAGACACAGTCCAAAACACTTTCCACACAAAAGTATGAGGATCTCGACACATTTCCCCAAAAAGCAGCACTAGAAATACTAAGGGTTATAGATTTTCATTAGAATCGTATTAAGTGTAGGCAAAAATATTCTACTGTATCTACAACGAAGGGGATAAAGTATTTTTCAGTATTTCTGTATTAGACACCTGGTGTTAAAAAATGTGAAGGGGGCGTGCAGAGCAAATGATCGCATTGAGTGAATTAGGGGTGGAGCTTCCTTTTAGAGTTCTAAATCTTTCCAATACCCCTGTGCTTCATTCATTCATATCCCTCTCTGTATAATCTGTTGCATTCTCGGTTGCTGTTTCTAATTCAGTTGGCCTTGCTAGCTATTCCTACAGTTCCGCCCCACACCAGAGTTCTGAAAACTCAAAGGCAGGAAGTGACTTGGGGAATGTTTTTGCAGCTGCACCATCATGTTACACCAAGGGGGGGAAAGTGTCCCCCCCCCCATTCCTTCCTGTCTTTAAACTTCTGTCCTTAAGATGTTTCTTTTTTTGCTTTGGGGGAGAAAGAGGGACAAATATAGTTCATAAGATCTTTTAATGATCTATTGGAGCTGTCAAGATATATTATGACAAAGAAGGGTAGTGTAACTGCATGGGATAAATACGGAAAAACAGAAAGATAACACTGTGTGGATTTACTGCGTTGACCTTTTGTAAGGGTGTTGTCCCAACTAGCAGCGCAATGGCTGGAGCCAAGCATAGTTCCAGGAAGTGAGCAACAGTCTTTCCAATTGACGATTCTTTGTTTTTGCAAAAGTGTGAGAGCATGGGCTAGCAGTTTGGGGGATAGGAGGGGCTGAGGTTTCGAAATCCTGAGAATCATCGGGGTCTTGGGTGCGTGTGTGAGTGGATTGATTTAACAGTGTGTGAAATAAAATCCATTTGATTAAAAACAGAAGAACAGGACGCGTGTGTAATTTCGCCTGTGAGGGGCAGACCCAGGTGTGTCTTGGGCACAGGCAGTAAGATCCTTATCTCCGGTGGTCATGTGAGATAAAGGGACAGAGAGTTCTCGAGCAACGCACGGAGCACAACAGGGTAGGACAGGAAGCTACACGGTGAAAAGTACCCCCATCGGACAAGGCATGAATTCCCCTCCTCCCCCTCGCACCCAGGGCCGGTATGCTGGCATGGAGGGTGTGCCAAGCTGTCAGAAGCCTGGAACGGTAGCAGTTAGTGCTGTCTCATCGTCACCCAGCACTCTGCGGCTCTTTCGGGTGCCCAGCACCAAACGGAAGGAGAGAAAGAAACACTAAGCCAGCTCTCACACGCTGTGCCCCCTGTCCCTGCACAACAGGAAACGATCTTGCATAATGTCGGGCAGCTGCACACTTCTCCCTCAGATGCCGTTGTGAAGCTGCAGCCTGTGTTTTTTAATACAGCCCGGTTCGAGCACAGGGCGGCTCCGGTGCTGACCATGCTCAGCTGTGTTTCCAAAACACAGGCCAAGTGCAGGCTGCAGGGAAATTCACGGCAATAATAGTCGAGACGTGTGTTGCTCCTTTCATAGGATAGCCTGCACCAATGAGCAAGGGAGAGGACAGCAAGACGTGGCTGAAGTAATGAGGTGACGAAGCCCAGGCAAAGTACTCTACACAGGGGTGTCCAATGGTAAATTAAAAGTCGGAATTAATAGCAGCTAATTAATAGCTACCTGAACAAACGTCATGGTCCTCTCTTGTTATAAAGACTGAAAGGTTTTTAGAGGGAAAAAGAATTGCAAAGATGGGAAAAATTACATTATGGTTAAAACTCATATTTAGGATAGAGAAAAAGGTACAAGACAGCAGTACACATGTGATGTGTTGTGTTTGTTGTCTGTAGCTGCACACGTCCATGCTGGGGAGCTAGGGCCCCCTCCCCTGGTTTACCCCTTTCTGCTCAGGACGGGTCACGCCCCCTGCCTCCCGGGTGATAATGCAGGCGCAGATGTAGCAGCTGCCTGGCTGTGAGGCGGAGATAAACGTTTGACTTGTCTACTGGTGCACCCACACGCTCCACCTCTGCGATCAAGATCCAGCATCCACCCCCAAAACGGTGATTATTTTTATGTCCGTATCCCTTGGCGCAGTGGTTAGCATTGGGAGTCTGCTCCCTGTGCACTCGTGGGTTCCTGTGGTGGACTAGCGTCCTGTCCAGGGTGTACCTGGATGGGCTCTGGCTCCCCCCAGACCCTGAACTGGACAAAGAGGTTCGAAAAGTAAACATATATTCTAAACTCATCTCAGATGAAGGCCCCTCTTGTCATTCCTTCCTTCTTTACCCCTACAGTCTGTTCAATCTCACTTTTGCACCAGTGAGTTAAGGTCTGTTAATCTTCGTCCATCAGATCAGACACCAAAATGTACTCATGCCCCTCCTTTAAATGTAAATGTACATCATGTTAAATATACATAAAGGCATGGATCAGTCATAAAAAAAGTGGGAAAAGTGGCCCTGTCACGCTCAAACCAAGAGCTTCAAGTTTCAGTACAATATCAAAAATAACGACAGACATTATTTTACTTCATCACAGATATTTTTTTTTAGTCTTTATGTTTTAAAGTTAAAGAAAGATCTGTTTTTTTTCCACATCTTAGTATTAGACATTTACAATTCCAAAGTATACTGTATCTCCTTTATATGTAAAATAATATGTGGAATAGTTTTTATTATTTATTACATTATTATTGGGGGATTATTTTGGGATAAGAAGAGCTTTGTAAATACAACGAAAAAATATTAACAGCGCTCGATGATAACTCTTTGGCGCCACCTTGTTGTTATACAGCAGTAAATAATATTATCCATTAAAGAAACTGATTGATGCCAGTTTACAGCAGTTATGCACAATATTGAAGCAAAATATTAAAACGGTACAATACAATAATAATTGTATTTATTTTATATAGCGTCTTTAAAAGTAGCATCTCAAAGCGTTTTTACAGTAGGTGTAAAAAAGGTATAAGGATAGGCAAATTACAAAATAAGCCCATCTAAGAAAAACGAGCGGTTAGAAGTAAAGAACCTGTTACCGAAACCCAAATATGAAAACAGATATGAGTGTGACAAACTATTACACTGAACATGATTTTAGTTTGACCGTTTTTGTTTCAACACGTTGTCTGCTGTGTTTAAGCGTGTTCACACCTCCGCACATCCGGTGAGGTCAATTCGGACGCTTTTGTGTGAGCCCAAGGCAAACCTGTGGGTTTCCGGTAAGGTCAAAACATAACGAGCGCGGGTCACCGCAACAGGAGCGTGTCTGGAGGTTCCCACGATTAAAGAGGAGACGGCTCGTTCCGTGGGAGCGGCCCTGGACGCGAGGACTGTCCGGCAACAGCCCCCGCTTCGCAGTTACCCGAACCGGCCCCGCGGCCTTTCTCGCCTCCCGGACTGGGCCCGGTCCTTTCGGCGGCTGAGGGGCAGAATACAGACGACGCCCGGCGGGTCTGTCTGGGAGAAGCGCTCCAGATGTGGTGCCCGCTCAAGGGGAGAAACCCGTTCTGGAGTGGTAGCTGACAGCTGCGCGGAGAACCTTATCAAACTGGAAAGCAGAGACGGGGAGGTACACCGGGAAACAAACAGGGGTAACGACTGGTAACTGTGTGTTAACTGTCTAGGACCCCCCTCCTTTAACGGGGGTATGATAGAGGGTGATAGACAGCCGTGTTGCCCGTTTTGGCCGCACGATGGCGCTGGGGCCCTGGGTTCAAGTCTGGACCTGGAGTGCTGTCTGTGAGGAGTTTATATGTCCCCCCATATTCGCGTGGGGCTCCTCCCAGAGTCCAAAGACATACTGGTGCATTCATTGCCTTCTGGGAACTCTGGCCCTAGTGCGAGTGCGTGTCTGTGTTTTGTGCCAGTTTGTGCCCTGTGGTGGACTGGCGTCCTGTCCAGGGGCTACCCTGCCTTGCGCCCGCTGCTTCCCTTGGAGCCCGGAGGTAGTTGAAGCGATTAGAAAATGGAAGGATGTAAACAGCACATTAAAGGAATGTGTAGTTAAATAATATTGTGCAGATGGTGGATGCTTGATTAAAATAGATATAGGACATCCCGTTCTTTCTTTTATCGACACTGAAAGACGGGGGGACCGTATTAGTAAAAAGCTGCTCCGGGCGAGGTAGAGCCGAAATCAGCTGTCCCCGGACCCCGTTTACAACATTGTTAGAGCCCTGCGACCAGAATAGTGTAACGCTTACGGCCGACAAGCACTGTGTGTAAGAGCCGGCGTACCAGAGCGGGTGACGTCACCGCCCTTCCCTGTGATAGCAGGACTACAGCTACTGGGCTGTGGAGAGATCTCTCTTTGGCTCACGGGGCTAGGTCGCTGCAGAGAGACGCGGAAGTCCCGGGTTCGAGCCCCGGACGGTGCAGGGGCCGACCTAATGCGGCAAGGGCGCCCGCCTGAGCCCCCGTTGCGTTACAATAGGTTTGCTGGAGGAGTGCTACTTCAAACTGGATTCGTAGGAATGCTAGGCTTTTGTGGACCGAAATGAACTTCTAAGGGAAGGAGGGGGGGGGGAGGCATCCGTGCGGTTTGGCGATTTTTCTGTATGATTTGGTTACTGTCCCCGCGTGTGTGTCCCGCCATGGGCCGGCGTCCTGTGTGGAGATCTCATGCCCTCTGTCTGCCGGGCTAGACCCCCGCTTCTTCCTCCGCAGGGCGAAGTGGTGTTGGATGAGGGGTGGATACTCTTATCTACCAAGCGAGTGCCAAAGAAATGATCCTCTTGCGTCGCACACCCGGCCTTCATAAAACCCACCCCTCCGCATTCCTTGCTCCGCATAGTGGTGTTTTCATAAAGCTACAGATCCCGTCCCAAGGGTCCCAGCTCTGAAAGAAATTGACAGTGAACCGGTGCAATTGAAATATAAACCAATTTCGGGTTTAGGATTCACTCGAGTTTTTTTTTCTACATATATATTGTTTTATGTGTTTTTTTGTGTTTTCTTTCTTCTCTTTTCAGCATGGAATAAACCTATTACTTGTTCCTTTGCAGCCTACGCATGCTTGACGCAGCCCCCTACTTGAACTACTTAATCCTGTTTTAACCCAGAAGGCGGACCTGCGGTGCAATTAATTGATCTCCGGTGGCGCGAGAAAATGATAAATGTCTTCTAAATGCATTTACAAATGGGTTTTGTTTGTCCAAGGACTTCTGAAATAAGTACTGAGGTTGATAACTAATTTTGCCTAAGAAAAGGATTTCCCGAAATGAGAGAAAAAACGAGGCGATCTTTGACAAAATCGTTACGGCAAGGTTCTAAACTGCATAAAATACATAAAAACAAGATAATATATACAATATACACTATAATTACACACGTCTTCGAGGCATGCTAACATGTTTTTACAGATCAGAGAAAGATGTCTCTCGGTAGATAACATAGTATGGTTTTCATTATTAATATTTTAAAACGTAATAGATAAATAGATAATAAATTCTATCGAGATGTTAGTAAATGTAGTTAAGAATAATCGTCGTAGAACTTTCTTTACGAAAAATGCCTTGCTGGGTAACTGCCTTAAAAAACTACATTTCCCAGGGTGTCATTCCTCGCTTCCGTTCTGTTTTTTTTCCACCAATAAGATTCAGCCAACCCAGTACGAAGCAGACGTCGTTTCCTGGTTACGGACAGTGCGCGGAGGAGGTAAAGCGATTTTCTTTTTATTATTTTAAAATAACGTGTGTCGTATAATATGACATGAGCTGTATAAGCATTCTAAACGGACATATCGTTTTAGTGTCATACACGGTCGCGAAAATAAAACCTAACGGCACATTTGGAGCTCCAAAATGTACCGGTAGCGGAACCGGATTGTGGCTGTTCAAAGATCGCCTCAATTCTTTCTGTCATTTCAGGGAATTATTTTCTCGGGCAAATTAACTAGAGTTATCAAACTCAATATGTATTTCGGAAGTAGTTAGACGAACAAACCCATTTGTAAATGCATTTAAGAGACATTGATCATTTGCTCCCGCGACCGGAGATTAATTCATTGCACCGCAGGTCCGCCTTCTCGGTTGAAATAGGATTATCTGCAATTCCCCCTTCATCCTATTTTTCTTATATTTTACTGGTTTGGGCTTTTCCTGTAGGAGCTAGGACACGAGCCATTCATTTCACACGGGACTTTAATTTTACCTGTCTCGCTCGAAAGATGGAGCTCTGAGGATATTAGAGGTAGTTTGGTAAATTGGCCCAGCGAGTCAGTGGCCCCTGTTGGCAAACCCATTTCCCTCAATCCAGTCCTGACCGGGAGTGCCTCTGTCTGTCCCGGTTTTAATTTCAACTGAGCCCTTAATTAGGCTTATTGAACCAGTTAAAAACCAAGTGTTGTTTATCCTCACAGCACAGTCAAATAAATATTCTTCCTGCATCGCTTCCAAAAAATAGAATGAGAAGAACTGTGCTTCAGATTAATTTAATATTTCTGCTCTTTTAGAGCTTTCTAAACAACTCTTACTAGTTGAACTAATGCTGTGCAGACACACGCAGGAATAATGCTCTCGGAATAATTGAATCGTCCGGAATGGTAGCGCAGTGGTGAGCATGGCTGCCTCACGGTGTTGGTGTCTTGGCCTCAGTTCCTGGGGTGCTCTCTGTGTGGAGTTTGTCTGTTCTCTCTGAGGTCGCATGGGTTTCCTCTCACAGGCCAAAGACATACGGGTAAGTTAATTGTTGTGCAAAAAGTGTCCTTGCTGTGAGTGTGTGCAAGTCTTTGTGTGTCTATCCTGGCGTCCTGTCCAAGGTGTACCCTGCTTTGTGCCCATTTCTTGCTGGAATAGGCTCTGGTTCCCCCCTGAATTGGAAGAAGAGGATCGAAAATGGATGGATTTAATTCAAGAGCTGCCCTCCACTATTATAGTTTAAAAAACACCAAATAGGTTGATTTAAGGGCTTAACGAGGCAAGCTAATAAATTCAGTTGGAAGGAAAACCAGAAGCCACTGGGAATCCAGGATGAGGGAAATCTGCATTGAACCTAAGGTGCAAAAGTCCTGTCCTCAAGGGACAGAATTCAGCAGGTTCTGTAGGGCCTTCCTAAGAAAGGTTCGAAATATATTAAGCTTGTCCTAATAATCTGCTTATTTAGGTCATTAAGAGCAGAGGAGGAATGAAAACCTATTTTCTAACCATTTTATCCGATTCAGGATTGCGGGGGAGACCAGGCTTATCCCAAGGCAGGATACACCCTGGACATGACACGAGTCCATCGCCAGGCACACACAGACACAAACTTACACACCGGGGACACTTTTCCCAGAAGATAATTAACCTACAAGTGTGCCTTTGGATTGTGAGAGAAACCCACACAAACACGGGGAGAATATATCCACTCCACACAGTTCAGACCCCAGGAATTGCAGTGTATTATTCACACGCTCACCCCCAGAAAAGCTCAGTGGTCTCCAACCCTGGTCCTGGAGAACTACAGACATTACAGGGCACCCCATCGGTTTCGAAATGGTTGGGTTAATTGCGTTTTGACAACTGAAGCAGGTGATTTGCTCAACAGCAGTTGTTTAGCAAGTGACAAAAAATAAAATACGGACATCCTATGCTTCATAAAGATTACAGATCCTGAATTAACGGAGTTACCTAATTTACTGACCAAGGCTAATCTCTTCCAAATTTTTACCAATTTACCAATCGCTAATTTAAAGGCTGATTTGGTCAGTCTGGCTTGCTGTTCAGTTCTCTGAAGTTCTACCAATATACACATAAATTGGTTTGCTTGTCAATGCATCAAAGATCTTTGTTGTCCCTTACTCATTTGATTTTGTGAGTGCCGTAATCCTTTATATCTCTCCCTTAAATGGTCTTGATTTTTGATGCAACTAGCGCTCAACACTCGATTCAAAATTTGTACTTCTCTACGTGATGTGTTGACACATTCATTCAAGAGGGGATGTGCGAGTCTTGTTTGCAGTTGAAAATAATTGATTAATAAAAGAAAAGAATAATAATTTCATTCTGACTGAGTGGTTGGGTGAAAAAAAGCATACTGTTGGTTTTTGGGCTGCAGCCTGAGAAAGCCTGATTCTAGAAGTGTTAGCATAGTGAGAAAGCAGTTGTTTAAAACAAATTCTGTGTGTTTCAGGTGCTGCAAGATGGCCTGTTCTCAGCTTGTGTTTTTCCTAACCCTGAGCTGCTTGCTGGTTGCTGCTGTGGAGATACAGAAACCCAGGGGGGTGCCTCTCACCAGTGAGTGTCTGTCACCTGCTCTTTGCTTTGGCTCTTGGGATTCCAGCTGGCACACTCCGACTTCCACTGCTTTTGGAGTGTTTTTCATGCAGAGGAGTCAACCTTGGTGATAGGCTGGCGGGGGGGGGATGCTGTGTTAAAACACAAGACATGGGTGGGGCCAGGGTCAGACTGTAAAGAAGCCTGGGAAAGAGGTTTAGTTTAGATTTAGAAATGCTTGGAATAGCAGAGGAGGTGCAGTAGAGATATTTCAGATACTTCTTAAAAGAGATTAAGATGTGCTTTAGTTGAAGTCTTGCAGAAATGGTCGTGTTGTCACTCTCTGTTCTGCTGTGTGCAAGGACACAAATGTTGCAAATTTGCAAAAATGCTTTCTACACCTCCCTCAGTGTTTTTTTCTCCCCAACTGCATTGGTAGATCGCCACTTCTACGAGGAGTCCAAGCCCTTTACATGTCTGGACGGTACCAAGACCATCTCCTTTGACCGGGTCAATGACGATTACTGTGACTGCAAGGACGGCTCCGATGAGCCAGGTATAGCGCACTCCTACTCGGTGATTTGAGCACAGCTAACCTGAGTTTGGCATGGAGACTTCTATTGAATTGAATTAACCTTTATTGCCCCTAAGGGAATTTGTCTTGCGCATCAAAAAGCTCCTAAATACATAACATGCAAAAATAATACAATCCAACAACAGTGCAATACCATAATACAAACGACATTCAACACCTTCACTATGTCAGAACTCTTCTAGTAACACAAAGATGAAAAAACAACCAATTGCATAATAAGTCTAAAAACAATAACGATAATAATATCCCTACCGGCAAGTGTATTTTTCATTATTCAACAATTAAATGCTTTTAGATGTAAAGGAAGTAAATGGTCTCCTAATCTTCTAGACCTCATCTGTTGGGTTGGTTTTAATTCCTTAAAAGATACATTTAAAAATGAGACCAAGAGGCACTTCTTTACAAAACAATATTGTGGAAATCTGGAACATGACACCCCAGCCGTGTTATTGAAGGCAATGTCCTGCTTCTTTCAGAAATGGCTCGATGAGATCTTGGGGTCAAATAAACTACCAAAAGGGCTACAAAGGTTTCAAGGGAAAATGGCCATTGACCATTCTTTTATTATTATTAGATAGATATGTATCTCCCATTTGCTACCACTAGACTACTTCCAGACTCAAATGTCTGATGTAGGTCTCTGCAGTATATCACTATATTGTCTTATATCCCCTGGTGCTCAGTTTAAACATGCTGCAATGCTCAGTTCTGCTCTATGGTCTTATGTACATTATTTAAATGCAAATGGTAGAACTCATATAATTCCTTAAAAATGAGTCAGGTGAATGTCAGAGCTGCTGCACTACAGCTTTTCACATTGATGTCTCTATTTTTTGGATTGTTGGCACTGCTTCAGTTCTGTGTTTTTTGTCTATTTTTGCATCGGAACAAAAGATTAAACTTTTTAGCTCCTGGTCTAAATGTCTTTTATAGGCACTTAATAAATCCCAAGAATTTGGAGGATTTTATCTTTACATAAAGCACCTGTCTCGAAGTGTTCAGTTTATTTTACATATGCAGAGGTACTTGCCTTTATGCTCCTATAAACCTTACCAGAGGGCAGGGGAGAGAAATTTGAGAATCCAGGATGACTCTTTGGCAATACTAACCTTCCTCATACAGCAGGTTGTAAAAATGTCGACAATAGAAGGGAGCTGTACTCCAATAATGGAGTGGGCCGACCTGATCCGTAACGCCTTTTGGTCAGAAGTCAAGCTGCTGCCAAACCAGAAGAGAGTGTGACGGTGTCTCTCTCCACTCCTCTCCCTCTCCATTTCTCTCCAGGGACGTCTGCCTGCCCCAATGGGAACTTCTTCTGCGCCAACACAGGCTACAAAGCCCAATTTATCCCTTCTTCACGGGTCAACGATGGAATCTGCGGTAAGCCTTTTCGGATCTATATGGCTGTCGTGAGTCGTGGACAAACTGTGAAGTTGCAGCCTGGTCTCAGTTTGTGACTGCAGTGGAGTCTGTGTTTCAATCTGATGCCCTGAAGCTGGTCAGTAGTTTCTGTTCCAGACTTGGCACAGAAATGCTACCCAACTATTGTTAATTACAAGTGTTGGGTTTCATACTGTGAGTTAAATGAAGGAAAGGAATATATGTTTACTACTTTGTAAAGCCTGTCAAGGGATGTTTCTCCACATTTCCTCTTTACAGTGTGATTTTATTTGTTTTCTTCTGTTCTGCTGACAGACTGCTGTGATACCACAGATGAGTACAACAGCGGAGCTGTATGTGAAAACACCTGCAAGTGAGTCCTTATTTCAGACAACACTACCTGTAAACAATTATTTTTCTGTTATTACTAATATAATTTGTTGACTTGCGTTCATGCATCCAAATTCTAAGCAATTGGTTGTTATGGCAATAAACTTCATGCAATGTGAGTTTACTTCTTGTATTGCAGTTTTTCTTAACATAGAAATTAAGATAACTGATAGCAAGTAGACAGGTTGTACTTCTGTTGTAATGTGTATATTGTGTATATCTAGAAAATATTAAGGACAAAAATCTGAGATGTAAATAGTGTATGCAATCTGTGTATGTGATGCCTAAAAAGTATGAAAAGGTAAATGTCAGGTTACTTTGAACATTATTCTGCATATTACTTTTCCAGGTTTTGTAAAATGCTTTATTGAAGTAATTCTTTATCCAAGTGCTTCCCAAACTTTTCTTGTTTTGTTGTGTTCTTTTATGTCTCAAACCTATCTTCGCACAGGAAATGATTTTAAAATAAGGTGCTAATGTTACAAGGTATATTCTAAGGAAGAGAGTGGGGGATCCCTGGTCTGTGGATCCTGCCATGTGGACTAACATCCACTAGAGGGCATAGTTTGGGCTAGTTTCTTTGACTTTACAGACTGGCATTGTTCACATGTTCGAGACATGGTAAATGCTTCTTTTGAGCTTTTC
Source organism: Lepisosteus oculatus (assembly GCF_040954835.1). Taxonomy (NCBI): domain Eukaryota; kingdom Metazoa; phylum Chordata; class Actinopteri; order Semionotiformes; family Lepisosteidae; genus Lepisosteus; species Lepisosteus oculatus. The sequence goes on along the minus strand of NC_090706.1, from coordinate 16,217,912 downwards.
TATTAAGGATAACTGGTCTTCCCCAGGGAGCTGGGGCGCAAGGAAAGGGAAAGCCTAGAGAAGATTCGAGAGATCACTCGAGAGGGGTTCCTGCTCAAACAGCAGCTAATAGAAGAGGCAAAGAAGAGCCGGGAGGAGAAACAGGTGAAGGCTGGGGAGGGGGGTTACAATAGGTATGATACTCCAGCTCCATCCAAGGGTTAAGTCAGATCTTACAGGTCCTCTTGTCATATTTCCAGTAAACATGAAATAGTTTTGTTAATGTCTGGACTGCCTCGGTAGATTCTCTCTCTCTGCAGCTGTATGTGAAAGTACACCTCTCTTGAATGCGCCACTAACAGAAAAAATAATGGGGTGAGTGTGGAACCAGCTGATGTTGCCACCTGTGTGTGTTGCAGAGGACGCTGGGGGAGCTGCAGGAGAGCAAAAAAGGGAAAGAGGAGCAGGTGGAAGCCTTACGGACTGTGAAGGAGACAGCAGAGCAGCCAGAGAAGGAAGCCAGGGAGCGCCACCTCAAGGCCTGGGAGGGTCAGTGCGCAACGGGCAAACGCATAGAGATGATGGCATTTTTTCAGCATCTAGCATTGCTGTTAAAAACCTGTTGCTGATAAAACCTTTAGCTGATACAAGATAACTGTCTGTTTCTTGTACAAATGTCTATCAGTGTGCAAAACTAAGAGACTGTGCCCGGTTTCCATAATGTGTTAAGCAGTCCCAGGTGTGCTCAGGTCCCAAAGCATAATATTGATTTTGGTGATTGATGTTACTTTTTATATTCTGTTTTTCCTGCAGAGCAAAAGGAAGGCCTCAGAGTGGAAAAGGAAAAGGCCAAGATGGCAGAGGTTTTCCTGGAACTGGACGATGACGCTGATGGGCTGTAAGTTTCTCTGGCAGTTCTTGCATGGTACCATGCCTACATGGTAGGGTTCTGTTTCTTTCTGTCTGTTCTGTCTATGGAAGTTGAAGTGGAATAGATCAGGACTGCCTTTCACGTCCACTACTGTCTCATCACTGAAGTTTAGAAACTACTAATTCACAATATCTTTAGTTCTGATACATGCCTTTTTTCTGCTGCTAGTTTCTAGGTAGAAAGCCTGTTAAGTTGGCTTCCTTTACATGAAAAAGCATTTTTGACTTATTAACATCTAATCATTTCCTGTAGGAACACCCACGAAATTGCTGATCCTTCCTTTTAAAGCAAAAGCGTTGCAGCCGCGGCAGTTCAAATTCGATGGTCTGGCCCAGTGATGAGCTGTGATGTTTATTTTCCCTTGCAGAGTCTCTGTGTCTGAGCTGCAGACCCATGTGGAGCTGGATCCAGACTCTGATGGCACCCTCTCGGACACTGAGGCACAGGTACGTGCTGGAAGCCCTCTTCCAGTCTTTGAGTCTCCGTCTATCTTCCTATAGGTATTCTCACAAAATGATGCACCAGTTTAAAACACAGAAGGCCTTATTGTACACTGGTGAGAGGTTTACTGAAGATGTACATACAAGACATAGAAAAAACTGAGCTCTGAAAGATGCAGTAAATTGTAAGCATGTGCGGTGTGGTTTCTTGTTTAAGAAATTCTTATTTTGTGTTATTCAGTTAGTTATTATTTCATTATCCGATTATTGTGAATGTCTAAAATGATAGTTTTTTCATAAACTCTTTTCAATACCTGCCTTCTGAGAGTTTTATTTCCCTGTACAGCTAAAGTGTTTAAATGTCTGAGCTATGAGTATTTCAGGACCATCGGATTGGCATTTCGAAGTGCAAAAAAAGCATCTTTGAGATGGGAAGTGTAGTCCAGTGGGTTAATTAGTTTGTGCATTTGTCCACAGGAACTGCTAGGGGGATCCACTCAGGTAGACACTGCTGCCTTCCAGAACACTGTGTGGAACAATATCAAAGACAAGTACAAATCCGAGGTGAGGAAGGTCTGGATAATTCTTACTGATTTTTCCCAGAGGGGTTGTAGAGTACCTCTTTTTTTTTATTGCCCTGTTTTCTGCCGTTTGTTTTTTTTTAGTGGGTTATGAGTTCACAAAATTTCTTTTTTAAAAGATAAAATGAAGGGGTGTGTGATTTTCATGCCAGGGTTCTCAACATGATTGTTGTCATAGAAGTGCTTTATTAATATAGATGCATTAGGTGGAGATTATTTTGATTGCTTAGACAGGGATCTTCTAGGTTGTACAGCCCATGTGCATATGAAGGTTCATGTGCATCCCTTTGTCAAATCAAGCCAAACCCCCTTGATTTGTGTGAAGTCATCCGCACCCTCTTACCCCAACCCCAGTCTGTTTGAGGGTCTTTCTTCATATTAAGGTGTTAAGGTTCCCAACATGCACTGTTATTTTAAGAACTTTACCCATCTGGTCTTTATTATAAAGTGAGGATTTTCACAAAAATCTGAATATTTTTCAAATGAGGGCATTGTACATAATGATTTGTCAGATTGGAAAGTTTAAACTTTTGGAATATGCTCCTAACTGTGTGCTGAAGAACAGATGCTTGGAAGCTGGCGGTCTGTTCTATGTATCTGTGTGACTAAATGATGCTGCAGCATGTTTTTCCACGTGTTGACATGGGCTGTGAAACTCGTTCGTTCTGTAATCAGTCCCAACATGAAGGCCTGGCACCCCCACCAGAGGAGAGCCGGGATCCCTCCTTGGACAACGAGTCGGACTCTCACTATCCCGATGAAGATGGGGGAGAGGAGGAGGAGGACGATGACGATGAAGAGGATGACGAAGACCATGAAGATGATGACAAAGTGATTTTTTTTTTTAAATGTGACCTGCTAGCACCACACTTGTCACATTCTCTAAAATGAGTTCTGACATTTTCCTTTAGCCTTTTCCATTATAGATCGCAGGGATCCCGCAGACTGCAGCCTGCTGTCATTGCTGTTAATTGTATGCGTACAACAGACATCTGGTTTCTTAAATCAATTTAATACAGCCTGACGGGGCATATGTTTCAGAAATCACACTGTTGCTTGTGGTGTGGGATAGCGGGAATAAGGCACTGCGTGTAGTTTAAAACTATTTAAGAAGCAACATTGTGAATATTGTCATTTTTGTATGTAGTCGAAAAGCTTTGTAAGGAGAATTAACTGTTGATCTGGGCACAGCTGCAGAGGTGGGAGACATGAAATTGAGATGGAATTGATTCCTGGAGCTCAAGTGGTTTTCCTTTTCTGCCCCATTGTGTAAGCATGGTGAACTGTGGCTTGTCTGAAGGGCTGGCAGTTTGGTGTCTCTTTTTATGTGAAGTGGAAAGAGGTTTGATAACTCTGAATTGCCGGCAGCGACTTTTAGCCCCTCTTGTTTAAAATTGATCTGCCTCCTTGAAGTATGGCACTCGAACCACAAAGCTGCGTTCTTTCTTCTCTTCACTTAGGCTCCCCCCGTAGGACGCCCTTCAGAGAAGGCAGAGGAAGAGGAGCCAGCCATGCCGCCCTATGATGAAGAAACACAGGCTCTCATTGATGGTGAGTGATCACTGAGAGGAGCCAGTAAGGGAAGCTCAAAAAATTTTAGCCCAAACTTTGCAAGGCTGTTTGCAGTGTTCTGCTCTTTGTGCTCATTTGTGCTTGATAAGCAGAGGCTGGTGGTATCGGACTGTAAGAGCTGAAACTGGCTACTGGCCCCTGCCTGTCTACATTTTAAAGACTGCCACATGGAATTGGATAATGGTCCAGTATAATCTTTTATAACCCGAAGTAAGAAGTGCTCATTTTGTAAGAGTGCTTCCCTATGATGAAAAGATAAGTCAGAGTTTTCATTGTACAACACTTATAGGCAGTGACGCATCCCTATAGGTCTCTGTGCATCTAAGCTGAATGTGCCTGTTGTCAAATAATTATGTAAGGTGAACATAATATTATTAGATACATAAAATCTTTGGTTTTATACATTTTACAAGAACGCACCCATACAAGAATGCATCCATAAACTAACAATGATTCAACTACAAACAATGACTCATATTCAATGAAAATACATTTTATGTGTTGAATCTCAAAAAAGCATTTTTTACAAAGTCACTCGGAAGAAAAGCTCTGCAGACTGCTCCTTCAATGTGACTTAGGTACAATGTTTTTTAATGGCACACAGTTCAGTGGAACCTTGGGGGGCAAAGTCTGGCCAGTGTCTTCTTTGACTTTGCCATCAGACCTTAACCTAATGACTTTGCCATTCATGGACTTAACCCATCCCCTCAGGTTTAGTTTGTTGATGCAGTATAAAATCTGATCATCTGAGCCATCTTAGGGCTGGACAGCTCAATTAATCACTTTTTGTGCTCAAAGTCTGCTTCATAGTAAATCAGGTTTAATCAGTACAAAAACATGACTGAAATTAAAGGAGTGCTGGTATGGTAAATGATGAACGCTACTATCCCAAGAGTAATAGTCACCCAGAGTAGCACTATACCACAGGGCTGCTTTTGTTGGTGGTTCAGGAATGGCCAGTCCAGGTCCTGGAGGGCTAGTGCTTCTGCTGGTTTTCTAGATCTTTTCAAATGACTAGCACCTAAAGAGCTGGGAGAAGACATTAAATTGGTCACATTATGCCAATAAGGCATCAGTTAAGGTGAGGAGCCTAATACCAGCTAAACTGAAAACCTGCAGTCTCACTGGCCCTCCAGAACCAGGATTGGGCACGGTTTTTAGTGTGTGCCACAGTGTGCAGCAGGGGGAGCCAGAAGGCTTGCTTAAGGAATGTGAAATCCAGGAGTTGGGTTGTCCAGCAGGCAGGCCTTTCTCAGACAGCACTGCTCAGACAAAACAGAACATGGTTACAGCAAGATCACAGAGTTGATTAGACTCTTCCTGGACTCCTGGGCAGTCACAATGCTGCTGGCAGTTCACTGGATTCTTAGCAACAGACTGAGCTGATGGAGTCATTAAGGGGCTGGCTTAAGGATAGGTGTTCAAGACTCCTTGACTGTCTTAGCCCTGTTTGAGAGATGATGGAGACTCAGTCATGCACTTTGGAACCTTCTGCTGGCAAGTCTGGTGAAGCTAAAATTAGAGTAGGCTGAAGCGAATAAAAAAAAAGTTGCATTTGGCATGGTTTGATTGGCATCCAGCTGTGGACAAAGTGACAAAGGGGTTTCTTCTAATATCTTTGGATTCGCTGCTCTTGAGAAAGGAAATGTTCACGCCTTTTTCTGTGGTGGTTTGCCGTCTGCATGGATAGGCCCCCATCATTCTGAAAGTCTCCTCCATCTAGAATAGTAGTAGGTGAGAATGGACCTTCAAAAATTCCCAAAATTCAGATTTAAGGAAGGGTAAAATATTTTACAAAAGTACCAGATTGTCTGTTAGATCATATTTTTGTAATTCAGTAGCTGAGGTATATTGGCAAACTTTGCTGAAGCCCAGATTGCTAGTGTTGTGCACAGAGATTTTCTCCTCCTAATTTAGCATTTTGTACAATGTAAAATTGCTCATTAGTGATGACTGAGGCTCATTGAGGTGGGAAAGAAAATAATTAATACAATGCAATTAATGGTTAAAGTCTGCATATTCAAGAACCATTGTAAATTGAGAGTAAAGCTGGCATCTGGACTTTTTGTAAAAGCCAAATGAATGCAAATTCTTTCAGGTATCCTAAAAATGCATTTATGAGCACCATAAAATACTTAGCTGTGTTTTTTGGAACATATTAAAGCCACATTCAAGAAAACCTTGTTCCTCGTTTTCCTTTCTTCTGGCAGTTGCTGCAGGAGAAATTTTAAAATAAATATCCCATGAGTACTAAATCAAAGCTGCTTTGATTTGCAAAAAGGAGGGAGCCATGGAGGGGGTTGGGTTTGCTTTCAAGGAAGATATCAATGTCTGTATGAATCTTTCCTGAAGCTTCATATATTCTAGTCTCATTAGAATGAGAACTGAGTTTCTTTATTTGAAAATCTGCAGTCCCTGATGAGCAGCAGCGTTTAGCCCATTTCTCTAACATCGTTTTTCTACCTTTGCTCACAGAAAAAGGTCATAGATCAAAATGCTTAGAGAAAGAGGAGTCTTCTCTGACACGGCCTGTCTTTATTTATCCCTGAATTTAAGCAAGGGGTGCGATGGGTCTCATTCCTGATGTTGGCTACTCTTGGATTCTTAAGCAAGGATTTGTTTTTTCTTTCCTTTACCCTTTTCCCAATGACACACATGGTAGTTTTGATGGACTGCTTCCCTTGCTGGGTTTGATCCCTTGTCCTCGTGAGGAAGGGAGCTGGTCTCCCCTACTCATTACTCTGCCCTGTCAGGAGCAGCTCTGGTGCCTGTCTGTCCTCCTCTGGGAATTGAATACAGGTAGCATAGTCAGAAGACAGATGGGGGAATAACCTGATCATGTGTGTTCATACCCTGAACTGACGTTTGCAGGATAACTTGTTCTACAGCTAAAGATTTCCCCTGTGAAAAGTGAAGTTGTTTATCTTGTGGTCAGTAGAGAGCTAGAGTTTTGTTCTTTTGATTTAAGCTACAAAAAAGACATCGCTGCTCTGGAATCAGAGGATAGGAGCATATATTATCAGGTGAAGAGGATTTGATGAGGGAAGTGTATGTCAGACAGAAAATATCAGGCATATCTTTACTCAAAGAGTGGTGGACATCAGAAACAAACTACCCAGGCATATCATTGAACCTGAAACCTTGGGTCTTTCAAGAAGAGAGATGTTTGGACCAATTAGCTGCAACTAACTAAATGACTTAAATGGGCCAAAAAGTTTCCTCTAGTGTTTATTTTACTGGTATGAACTTTTTGTGTTAAGCCAGTAATACCATATCAGACAACTTGGAATCAAAGACAAAACAAGCTGCTGTTAATAACAACTGAGCCCTTTGGTTTGCCTTAGCTTGGTTTTACCACAGAAGCAGTTTTCCATGTCCCCTGACGTTAGAAACTGGGTTCCTGCTGACCCCTCAGTCTGTATCTGAAGAGAATTGTAGTTTTTTCATGATCTCAATAGAGACGTGTCATAGATTTGACTGACAAATGAGAAGAATATATTGGGGATATTGGGCTTTTTGGTGACAGTCTGATTGTGTCTAGAGCCACTGTTTCCTCCTCGGCATCAGAAAATAAATACAGACAGTGTAAAATGAAAATTTGCATATGCCAGCTATATTACAGAAACAACCTTTCTTTGCACATACTTAGAATGAGTTGAAGAACCGCAGCAGAGCCAGATTGACAGCTCTCATCTATTCCTGTCTTAGACTGGCTGATCGTTATCAGGGCTTTGATAGGCAGCCTTGTTCTTATCTCCCAGTTTCTCTTTTTTATTTTCCCCCTAAATTTTGCTGCTGCTTTTCCAGTGCGCCACAAAAGCTGACCTTCTTTCTCCGTGGTGTGCATGGAGGCTGAAGATAAAGAAGAGAGCGGGCTCAGTGTCGGGGAACAAAAGATATTGGAGTTCCTTTGATTTGAGTTTCTCCTGTCCCCAGACGCCTCACGCTGCAGTTCGCACACACACAGGCACTCAGTGTTTTGTAATCCACAGGGGCACTTTTTTCTAAAGCCATCCCTAGTTTTCAAACCGTTTTAGGCTGGTCTAGGCAGGTATTAACAACAAACACAGGATTACAGCAGACCTGATTTTGCACCAGCCCGGCAGGTTTTTTAAGAAGCTGAGGGGTTTGTAGGAAGATTTGTCCCTGTGGGTTTGGGATTTGCCCATTCTGCCCATACAGACTTTAGCAGGTCTTGTCATTTTAAATCCATCCATTCTAACCTAGCTTTTTCCAATGCAGGGGCACGGAGCCAGAGCATATCTCGGCAAGCAGCAGGTGCAAGGCAGGGTACACCCTGGACGGGATGCCAGGCCATTGCAAGGCAGACAAACAGACACACATGCACACACCATCACACCAGGGTCAATTTTCCCAGAAGCCAGATAATCTACCAGTATGTTTTTGGAGGAAACCAGTGTACCCAGAGGAAACCCATGTGAACACAGGTCATTATACTTGCCATTAAGCATCGTGCTTCAGGCTGAAAGGGTGAAAATTCCTAAAACATTTTCCATACTGGGTTTGTTGCCATTTCAGCAAAAGAAAACCTCCTAATGATACAAAATAAAAAGAAATATTGTAAACTGAGTCTACAATTATCATCTCAAAAGATGCATATCTCCTGATGCTTTTAATTTTTTTTGGTGTTTCTGTCTTTCTAGCCTCAACCCCTGAGGAGGATTGTTAATTAGTTAGAATTTAATTAGGACTTAATTTGATAGCTGGAATTGGGCAGTAGTAGGATGGGAGACCTTAAATGAAAATCGGTTTATTTCAGTGTGTGGAGTGATGCAGGTGGGCCATCATTTGATGTTTTTGACCAAAATGTCCAATGCAGTGCTTCAGTATGGTGAGAGGTCACTTTGTAGTTCAAGAGGTTGATGTTCTTCTATAATTGTGGTCCTGTTAACTTGACCACTTGTGGTCTTTAGAGGTGGCTGTATTATTACAAGGAACACTAGCTTCCAGTTCAGGCTTGTGCTCTGTCCAGTCTAGCCAGACGTCCCCAGCGATGTGGATGCTGTACTCTGATGGTGAATATAACAAGTCCCCACCTGCTTGGCTAACTGTTTTGGCATCTTTCTGAATGAAAGGGACTATACAAGATTGTGTTGCCATTAAGAGCAAACAAAGTACCTTATATATGGGTTAGGAATTTCTTTATTTGCAGCTAGAAATGTTTGATAGTACAGATATCTCTATCTCCACTTCGTGATTTGCCATCTCCAGTGTATACGTTGCTAGCAGATGTTTGCTGCAGAGATTATATGGGGGTGGTTGCTTTTGATTTTAGTGGCTTCACTCACCACTGACACAATTCGGATCAGAACCAATGGTGCAGCTTTGTGGAACATCCAGTCCAGCAGCTTTTCATGTGTCATATTACAGATAAGCCATAAAAATCAATGAACTTAATGCACGGCTCCCTCTCCGCCCAGATGCTGATAAGGAGCTGTCTGTATGGCTTTGGACAGATCTGATCAGAGAAGCGAGAGCCCATTACAGATAACGGAGATGGATGCAGCAAATTGCCCAATGATTGCATCTAATGCATTCTTCAAAGCCGAATCTGTGTCTCTCCTTTCTCGTGCCCTAGATTTCCAGGTGCCTTTGCGACAGAACACAGCTTTTTTTTCCAGGAGTCATACGTGGGGCTGTGCTTTTTTCTTGTCTTGTGCATGTGGTTTTGCAGAGAGGTCATGGAGCTACTTGTTCTTCAGCTGTTTAAATGACATTTTTTAATGAAACAAAGGTCCTAAAGAAAGCCACTAATGGGGCACAGCTGTAAAATTTTATTTGATTTACAATGGTCTCTTATGATTCTAGTAGCGCACAGAGTGCTTATTCCGTCCAGGTGCAGGAATTCAAAAAAACTGTTTTCCCTGTATTGTAAAAAGGTTTCCCAGCTCTCATCTGTTTGTAGAAAATAAGAACACATTTCTGTTCTCATGACGCAAGTTTTGTATTTTGTGCTCCTTCCCTGTCTAGCTGCCCAGAAGGCCCGCGATGATTTCAATGAAGCCGAGAAGGGTCTTCGCGAAGTGGAAGATCAGATCAAGTATATAGATTTGATGTCTCCTCTGTTTTTCAGCCTTTGAGCGTTTTGAGCAGTTGAAAGTAGCAGTTTCTAGTGTGCATCAAATAAATTCCCCAGTAAACAATTTTTCTAAAGACTAAAAAGTTGCACAAATGATTGTTTTAAAGAATTAGCAAATTTGCTCAACACACCTAATCTTGGATACCTGCATTATTTTGAGAGCGGATCAGGATTTGATTAAATAGTAATTCATTTACGGACCAAAAGGTCCATTTAAACAGGACCTTATTCTCATTCTTTGTGACCTGTTATATCTTGTACTTTTTTATACTTGTAATTGACTGTTTTTTTCACATTTTGATGTTGTCTGTAGCTTATGAATGCGGTCTTTAAGGAGTTTTTGTATCTGCCTGGGAACAGGGGAGAAGTTGGAAAGGCTTAGCTTGAGACGGGGGTTGGTAGAAGTAGCAAGGAATCTGTGAATAACACACAGACTCATTTGTGGTTTTTGGTGTTTTGGTTATTGATGCTTGTATATCTCCCCATCCTGTGCAGGAGCCTGGAAAAGGAGATCTCCTTTGATTTTGGGCCGAGCGCGGAGTTCTCCTACCTCTACAACCAATGCTATGAGCTCACCACCGGCGAGTATGTATTCTACCAGCAAGTTTGAGTACTTTCTCCTCTGCTTCTCTTGAGAGTCAAAGTTTCCCCCCCCCTATTCTTCTTTAGAATTCTTTTGGGGGAATTTTGACAAATCATATGCACAGAAATCACAGAAGACAGCGGAGCAGTTAATCAGTCGCTTGCATCTTGGAACAAAAGGCTGACAGAGCAAAACTGGGAGATGTTAAAATTATACACATGTTGAAAAGGCAGTGGGGAAAAAAGGAAAACAAAAATGTGGCCTACAGGAAACTGGGGAAATAAATGGGGCTTTTGAAAGAATTGAGTAAGACTCATTCAGTGAGTTGGTGAGCTTTTAAGAAATTAGCTGTAGATATTATTTTTTAGTTTTCTTTGGAATGTTTATTTTGAGGGGGGAGTTAGAGTAATGCTGACTTACAGAAAATTAATAACCACTGCTAGTGTTTGTTTTCTTTTGATTTTACAGCTGGGGCAGAAGCATTGTTTCTGCCTAATTGAAAAGTTGAAATTGCAAGGTGACTAATAAAATCATTGCAGCTGCTAATTTTTAACTTCCCTTGTAAACTGAATCCCAGTAGAAGAATAGTCTAATGCAACTCTTGTCTTTTTGTGTGGAAGACAACATGTCTGAATATGGGTGTGCTGTATACGGGTGTAATTAAGAGCTAGATGAATGTGTTGTCGAGGCCTGCGTGCGTACAGGCAATGTGCGGCATTGAGGTGTGTGCGCGAACTGCTCTTTGTAGAGGCACAGGCACGGTGTGGAGTCGAGGTCAGAGAGTGAACTGTGTAATGTTGAGAGGCCGAAGAGTGCTGTGTGCTGTGTGCTGTGTGCTGTGTGCTGTGTGCTGTGTGCTGTGTGCTGTGTGCTGTGTGCTGTGTGCTGTGTGCTGTGTGCTGTGTGCTGTGTGCTGTGTGCTGTGTGCTGTGTGCTGTGTGCTGTGTGCTGTGTGCTGTGTGCTGTGTGCTGTGTGCTGTGTGCTGTGTGCTGTGTGCTGTGTGCTGTGTGCTGTGTGCTGTGTGCTGTGTGCTGTGTGCTGTGTGCTGTGTGCTGTGTGCTGTGTGCTGTGTGCTGTGTGCTGTGTGCTGTGTGCTGTGTGCTGTGTGCTGTGTGCTGTGTGCTGTGTGCTGTGTGCTGTGTGCTGTGTGCTGCTAAGGTGTGAGCAGCAGAGCTGGGTTCTGACTCTCAATGAGGGTCCCTGCTGGCTGCGGGAGGCTGGTTGCTAGGCTACAGGCCTCTGGTGGGCTGCTATCAGCCGCGCGTTACAGAGTGACACATGAGGAAAGGGGGTGTGTGTGGAGGAGAGGAGGTAGAGGAGCTCATGACTACAAAGGAAGCCTAGATTCCTTTATTTTCTTTTGGTCATTGTTAACACTTATTTTAGGTACAGCAGGCCCCTCTTTGTGCATCTAAAATACTGCTTTCACTTGCCAGGTCTGCTTTGTTTTTGTTTTTTTACAATAAGTCCCTTTGGTAATCCATTATAAATTAAGCACTAAGAAGCTGACGAAAAGCCCAGGGAACTTGAGGGAATTCCCAGAATTTAAGGATTTCAGCCAGCTCAGCCTTTTTTTAGTGCCTGCACTATGTGTTAATTATAAAATTTAAAAGAGTTGTCAGTTGGGGCCTTTGGTGCTGAATTCTTCCTTCCCAGTATCCCAGTTTTCTCTCTTCTGCTTCTACTGCAGAACTGAATCATGGGCAACCTGCAAAACACTTTTTTGTTTTGGGCGTTTTAACAAATTATATCATGGAGTTAATGAGAACACTTTTATTCCTCGTTTAAAAGCAAAGCCAAGTTATATTAAATCATAGTCACAAACTAGGTTAACAAAAACCTGAGCATTAGCATGACAAGTTTTTCAGAAGTTGCAGTTAAAACAATGAATGAATCCAAGGCCTTTTCTCACTCTTCACTCTTCTCAGGTACATCTACAGGCTATGCCCCTTCAACCGCGTATCACAGAAATCGAAATACGGGGGATCTGAAACAAACCTGGGGTGAGTTTTTCCCCAGTCTTTCAGAGTATTGCGAGTTCTTATCCGCATGTCATTAGTGCAACTGATAATGAAGCCTTCATAGGTTGGTGGTTAAGACCACAGAATGTTACAGTGAGATTATAAACCGTAGGACAGGGGTCTCCAGTCCAGGTTCTGGAGAGCCCCAGTCCAGCTCTTCTGATAGGTCACCATAAATTGGCATTTCTTATCCTTTTCCATCCATTGGCACAATATCATAAAAAAATTGCAGCATCATTTTAGCCTTAAAAGAGCTTCATTTTGGAGTGAGCAGGTTACACGTTTTTCGTCCTGTGTGACGCCGTGGTGGAAGAATAATCAAGCCGTCATTTGTACTGTTGTCTGTATGTCTCCTGCGTTTAGGTCCTGGGGTTTATGGGCTGGCCCAGAAGATAAGAAATACTCTGTGATGAAGTATGAGCATGGTACTGGCTGCTGGCAAGGGCCTAATAGGTCTACTGTGGTGAGTGACACAAGTGGAAAGTACATGAACGTGCTTTTACACAAAGGGTTGTGAGAGTAGGCGACAAGCTAACTGACCATGTTGTCAAAACCGATACCCTGAATTCTTTCAGGGAACTCCTGGAGGAGATCCGTTTGGCTGATTAGCTACTAAGTGCTGAAAATGGCCTTGTCCCTTTTGTGCACTTTCACCTGCTCTAAGGCTGTGGTTCACATTCTGGGGTGCACGCATCCCCTGGGAGTGTGATATACCATTTCTGGGGGTACAAGACATGACAGTTTTTTTTTAACAGGTAAATCGAAAACGCAAACTAAGCACAGGCATGTAAGCCCACCTACTTTTTTTCATTAAACCTACGTATGTTAAGGTAAACCTAAAGTGTGTAATTTTTCATGTATTTCAAATTTGCAGTAAAAGTAAAATATATAATTCAATTTCTTTCATTCTATAGTTTTTGAAATATCTTAGGTTTAAAGAACTAACCTACTTTCAGTGATTTTGAGACCCAAAGGGGTGCAGGCTGTGGTAAAGGTTACGAACCACGGCTCTAAGGATTGGCTGTTTGAAGCTTGTTATGTCCCCAATGCTACAGCTCAGGCACCATCTCAATACATTTCATAAAGTCACTGTATAGCTGTGCAAGACAAAGGCACTACAAGCAGTCAATATTAAGCTATATGGTTAAGACCCTACGTAAAGTATAGGTGTACAATATATGAATATACCAGTATAAAAACGCTATGGGAAAGGAAGAAAAGCAGAAAATAAATAGTTCTTTTGTCAGTGTGGGAATTTACCAAATCCAATCATATATTTTAAATTAAGTTATAGTGCAAAAAAAAAACTAGCTGAAATGAACACACTGAAGCATTATTTTGTGTCACCTTTAGTGTTCTGCTGTAAGTAAGCACTGAAAAGAAAATAAGAAGTTTCTCCAAAGGTGTTTCCGCATGTAAGAATACTTTAATGAGTGCAAAATACATCAAATTTCAAATCAAATAACAGTCAGCTGGTGTTTTACCATTAATATAAGATTCATCTCCGCATCTTTGTGTCTCTGTGTATTTCAGTACTTATTAACACACACCTTGTGTCTATGGTCTAATGAAATGTCACTGGAAAGAAGAAATGGGGTGTATCTTTTTGGGTTAAGTTTTATTTTTCTGAAAATGGGATGTCTGACTGGATGTATTGCTGGTGTAATAGATCTGACATTCAGGAAGCTTAAAATACCTAGATATTCCAACAGCCTGACATGAATCCTTCTGCTCTAGTTATGGAGGGAGGTCAGTAATAACTAGGCTGCACTGCCTGTTCCAGCAACTGATAATGTGGCTCTCGGGTAAGCGTCGAGCCCAGAGATGCTGTAAAATGCAGAGGTATTGCTTGCAGCAGGTTTGTGCTGTCTATTGCTGTCCTAGTAGTCTGTTAGAAGTTGTAGTTGAAGCCTAATACTGTGGGATCTGCAATTGCCACAATATTACGAATTAAGTAGGGCTCTATAGATAGCATTAAAAGAACAAAGCATTCAGATGTATGGTGCATTATAGATGACAGCAATGAATATAAGCGCTGAGTTGAAGGATTTTTAATTTTCATGCATTGAGAGAACAGAGCAAGGTTTTTATAAAATTGAATAAACTGAATGTGGGCAAAAGAAACTGGTGACTAACAGAAAAAAGAGACAGACATCAAAGCCTTTGCAGTTTTCTGTAGGTTTGTACATTGGAGCATTTAATCGCAGATGATTACACACGGGGGAGTAATAATTTGGCCTACCAAACGAAGCTCAGCGCCCGTCATTACTTGTCAGTCCTGCTCTGCTTTTGCATCTAGCTAGCCGAGCAATGAGGGACTGACCTTCCCCTTTTCCTCCACGATAGAAATTCTATTAAAAATGGGAGCGAGTGCTTTGAAACCAATGCAGCATTCAGTCCTGTATCTGTGTGTACAAACCTGTGGTTTGGATCAAATTCCTGGTGGTCATGGTAGTGACCAGGTCTCTCTGTGGGCAGGTCAAACTCACCTGCGGCAAGGAGACTACAGTGGTGTCCACCACTGAGCCCAGCCGCTGCGAATACCTCATGGAGTTCACCACCCCTGCCATCTGCCAGGAGCCCCAGCACCCTGATCTGTTCCCACATGATGAATTCTAGGCTGGAGTGGTGAGTATCCTTAAGAGGGTTTAAACTGCGGCCTAGAACTAGAACCCTGCTAAGGGTTCAACCACACAAGCACTTGACAATGGCAAGTGACAACTTATTGCGTGTGGAAAATCACTGCGCTTCCTCATTTACAGTTTCAGCTGATTCAAGTAGACGCTGCTTGTTTTTTACGGTTTAATTTTAAGGATCTCATTTGCAATGATAGCCCTAGAATTAACTGATTTCATTTTAATTGACTTCAACCTCACTGTTAAATGTGGTCCTGCTCATGCACTTTTTTTTATTTTGAATGGCATGTGCTGCGCGTCCCGTACAAAATAAAAAATAAAAAACCCTAAGAAAAAACAAGGGTGCATTAAAACCCGAAACTATTTTTCTTCTCCTACAGGACTTCAAAAAAAATTGGACCGGGTGTAACACTGAAAAAAAAAAACAGAAGTGAAGATGTTTTGATCTTTTTTTTCTCATTTTAACAAAAAAAACAAACACAAGCCACCTAATGTCAAAAAGTCATCATTCCCAGCTTCCGGACAAGGTGATCCGTCCCCCAGCACGGTGTGCACAGTGGCCGAGGGGTTGGGTCCTGGAGATGTGGGTAGCTCTTTGTCTGGGAATATTTTTTGTTTCCTTTTTTATCCTGTAGAAAAATCAAGAAACACAAAAGAGCCCTTTGATACGGAAAGCCCATCCACCAGGCTTGTGACTGGTCACTCTGGTGGTCTGATAAAAGGCTGTGTTTGTTCAGTGTGCAGCCTGAATGGAATTATAGCTCGTCAAACTGGTTCTGTTGTCCCCTCTCACTTTGTCTCAGAATGACATGACTTTCCGTTACAAATGGTTTTTTTTTCTTCTCTCAAGAAGTAACTGCTGTATTTTATATCACTGACTCATCGGTTATTGGCAATTTCCATCTGAGCTTCCAGTTGAACTTTTGCCGTAAGGATAACTCTGGGTTTTACATGTTAGGGTCAGTGTGACCTTTGAACTCCTTGTACCGTCTTGTTTTGCCATTGGGCAGATTCTTGATCATGTGAGTTTTCAGTCCAGTGTTGCAAAAGTTCACAATATGTAATAGCCAGTTTCTAAACATACGTAGTTTACTGGTCATACAAGAACTCCTGAAACACGGGAACGTTTATTGAATTTGCTAGTTTTTTAGGAGTTGAAAAGGATGTTAAATTGCCCTGATCTTTCAGATTAATTATCAACAGCTGATCAATAAAACCTTAACTGTAGTCAGTCAGAACAGAAAGTGAATCACTGCATTTTGAACTTGCCATGCTTCTGATGTATGATAAACAGGGGATATACAGTAGGCAATACTGTTAATACAGTGGTTAACTCAAGTAAAGCCTGAAAGGCACCTGTCTATAAACATCATAGTGTTTTCTGTAATCAATAAAACAAACAGCTTTTCAACACATCACGCTTTTCTTCTTTTCTAAAAGCACAATAAAATAAGTTGGGTTTTTTTTTGCAAAAACACATCTTGCTTGCTTGTCTGCTTGCTTATCCTTCTATCACTTTGGTCTGTGGTTTTGGAATTCAGTGCTGTGTTCGATTTCCATAGTTTGTGTATCCTCTTCTGATGAGCACTGGTTTGGTCATCTGCTTATTGCTACAGCTTTCGAAACTGCATTTGAAACTTGCAGGTATGTCTTGGTTGCTCCTGTGATCTGTGTTAGACCTGTCCTGAAACTGACGTTCTTTTGCAGAGCATGTTACCATTAACCAATTTTTATTATTCAATGTTCTTTTGTATTTTCTTGTCAATCTGGACTGTAGTGCTTATTTTTTCACAAGCTCAATGGCAGTCTCCATATGTAAATTCTTTGTGCTTTCATATTCTTATTTAGCGGATTGAAGATTTTTTAGATCCATTGTGCTTAATTGATATCTTAAAACAGCTTATTTTAATGGTTTGGATAGTGCGGGCACTGTGAAATATCAGATGTTCATAACTTTGGTTAATGTCAGCACTTGGTTTGACCTCAATAACTTTTTTTCAGTTAATTCCAGCTGTCAGTTCCGTGCTCTTTTGTGCATCTGTTTTCGAATCTCTTGTCAAAGTCAAATCTGTAATCAGCTGTGTGATTGCAATTCTTTCAAATGGAGAAGCTGTGATCTGGAGCTATTAACTTGTTAAATGATAAATACCTCTGTAGTATTTCTGTTTTGTGGGGACTGTGCTGCTCCTCTGAGGAAGAAAAAAGAACCAACACGGTGGTGGTCGCTTTAATCTTTAAACAGGGATGTGGGACTTAAGGCTGGAGGCCGATTTTAACATTTGTTGTTTTTTTTCCTTATTGCATCCCTTTGATGATTGATTTTTTTTTGTTTGAAAATTAAAATGTCTCCAACCCACCCTACCTTTTCCGCCTGTGTGGATTTTAATGCTGTAGTCTTGTGGGTGACTAAAGAACAGTTAGAAGGAACTGTAAGACCCCGCAGAGTCAACCTGTTCATTTTTTAATTTACCGTGAGGAAGGCTCCTGGCTCTTTCGTCACATGCTGTTAGATCATTTGGGAACAGATCTCCGATCAGCTCTGATCAAACCAAACAACACCAAAATGAGCTTCAAAATTGTGGTTGATCAGGGTGCCTTCCAAGCATGCGCATTTTTGTCAGCATGCATGATTTTTGTCAGCAGAATCCCTATACAGGGATAGGATTTATTTTTTATGGGAGCTTACTGTAGCTCAGAGGTAAGAGGTTAGGTGTGCAAGCTAACAGCACAGTTTTAACAAAGCAGACCGTTGGAAGATGGTCATCTCATTTTTCCACATTACAATTAAATGTTGATGGATATCTTCTGTATCATGATAAAAACATGGCATGAGCATGAGATCAGAAGTAGAATTGCTTGTGTAAACAAACACTTAAATTTCCTTCTTTTGTGTGCATATCAGTGATGCACGGGTCAGGTTATTTTTACCGGCACCCACCCGGCCCAATCTAAAATCTTTTTTTTTAACCTGAGGCCTCCAGACCCGTGGGTGTGAGTCAACCCGCACATCACAAGTGCATATGCTACTTATGTTGCCTTTGCTCCAAACTCAGGACTTCCAATGAGGTTAGGTGAGTATATAATAAAATATATTATATACCCTCCCAATCTTGAAATGTTGACTGCTTTTGCCTCTGGTACCCCAAAGGGGGGGAATTTGGAAATTTGTTGGCATGCTTCTCATTTCACACACTAGGAGCTCCACTACACCTTACAGGAGAGGCAAAGCCTCCTTTGCTGATATCACTGCAAGCCTGCAGGCACACGGCCAGTTGTGCAGTGCGAGTTGCTATATCCTCAAGAGCTGAGAGAGCCCCTGACTACCACCTGGCCACCGCTTGGGGAGTTGAAGAACAATTGATTTTCTCTCCTTAATGATGGAGTTTAAATTTGGAAAAACTTTGTAGTATCTCTGTATAAAAGCTCAAGCTATGTGATGAGCCATTTTCTATGGAAGGAGAAAACCACATCAGATGGTGTTTATAGTGCAACAGAGCGTGTCTCAGGTACTGCATATAGTCTCATGTTTCCTTTTGAATTATCCAGGTCCTTAAAGGTGAGTTGCTTGGCATTTCCACTGTTTACAGATGCCCTCACTTCTCCTCAGCTCAGGCTTGAGTGAAATGAGCATCTATGTTATAGCAAGGCCTAGGACAACTACATGCAAGCGGAACCCCAAAAGTTAATCCACTGTGATTCTAAATGCATTTTAAGATTCTTTATGCTTTGTCGTTCTTCCACTGAAAGATCTATGGGTGGGAATTAAATGTCTGTTTCACGTCATGCTGTAGATCAGAATGGAGAGCTCATGCAGAGCAGGGCAAGATGTGATCTGAAACATTTATCAACCCCCTTTTATTATTCCACTTATATAACCGCAGACTTTAATCAGCCAGCTGATGGAGAAGAGCGAGCAAACTGAATGTTCAATCCCCAGATGCCTCAGCCTTGCGCATATTCCTTGTTGTAACACGTACATCACAGCAGCCATGAATTTGATAAAGACTCTTGATTACTTTTAATGGTCTCGAATTGCAGATCTCTTCTGATGCTATGCTGATTCCTGGTATCAGAGGAAAAGTAGTGTATAATGTGGGTCATCCACTACTCTTGTGCTGCCAAGGGTTTGGCATAGTGCTCCATTCTAAAAAATGTGTGTATTCCTTAGACAAACTGCAGCTGCAAAATAGGGCCCCATCTCCCTTATGTGCCACTGAGAGTCATTAGGCTTGTCCTTGGCAGGGCTGGGGAATGTGTGTGGGGGTGTGGCCCTGGCTCCCCTCCTCTGGGGGAACAAGAGAATCGAGCCACTGGGTGTGATCAGTCAGTCACACTTATACTATCTGGCTTTTCTGTCAGGAAACAAGGGTACCCTGCAAATATCATCTGCAACTAAGGTTACTTTCATCCATTGCCCCATTGCCCCATTGTGACAGCGGTTGTCCAGGCTGGTTCTGATGTGACAATACTAGTGTTCTTTACAATATAATTACACCTGGAGTAGCTCCAATGTTGTACACATTTCCAAAGTCATTTTGATTACCCTGCACAGTAGTATGTTCTATAATACATGCTGGCCAAGCATTATGGTTGTGGTATCAACAGCTACTCGTTCATAATGACTAGAGGCAACGATCTTTTCTGGAGGTCCTGATATGAACCCCCCCCCCCCCAACCACACACACACCTGCATTTTAATATTCCTCTCAGAGACATTTTTGTGTGGAAAAACGAAACCACTTTTCACATAGTTTTGGTGTGTGCATGAATGCGTCTGCTATCTTGGTTGACCTCAAACCTCTTAGTTCTGGAGGGCTCTCATTTGAAACTGACAAGAGGGAACAGTGTGGTGGGGTTCGCTGAGCCAGTGAAACACAGCCCCCTTAACAAACAACATGGGCCCTGTTTTATGTGGCATGTCTTTACTTCCATTTTCGCTCAAAACAGGAAGAGAGAGAGGTGCACAAGGAAGGTTAAGATTCGTAACTTTTATTTTTATTTTTTTTCTGGCATGAAAAGTACAAATAATTAAACAATTCCATGAAAAAGTCTTAAAGCGTCCTCAGCTGAAATCCCAGTAATAAATATCCTAAACTAAACCGCAAGATTTTGTTCTTTTTCTTGTTGTTCTTTAATTTTTGTTCGACCTTTTGTTGTATTTGACAATTTGAAAAGTTTTTTGTTTCTTGTTTATTTTTCCCCCACTTCTCTGACATTGACTCCATCTTTATGATTATTTTTTTAACCATCCAAAGAAATGTTGAAAAGTTAACACAGCACAGGGAATGTAGAGTTACCTCCCCCAACTAAATACAACCAGAAAACAGAACTGGAGGGAAAAAGAAAAAAGATAAATGCTGCCCCCAACTAATGCTTTCCAAATCCCTTGTTTTTTAACACTGTTTCCCACAGTCAGGCTGTTAGAATAGCAGGATTGCTCCTGAAAACCTCCACTTTTTTATTGCATCACGCAGTGTGATGATGCTAACCCCTTCTCAGTGTGTTTCCTTTCATTTTGCCTATGCTTCCAAATTTTCATCACTGCCAGTTTAGAAAAACAGAGGCTCATCAGTCTTACCGACCCAAAAACTGGTGTCATTTGCTGTTGGTAATAGGCCTTCAACAACTATATGGTCAGAAGAGTGTGCTCTGGAAAAGATCAGCAGCGTGATTTAGCCATGGTTTTGTTTGCCATTGCTGTTATTTGCAGTGGTTTCTCAGCATGTGAAAGATGCAAAAGAACTGTACTGTCACTATGGGTCCCACAAGGCCTATTTTGTACAACAACTAGAACAGCAGGGAAACATTTTTACCACTTTTACCATTAAGAGGCTTGCAGGTTGGCTTGCCGTTACTGTATTTATGGCAAGAGGGTATTGCATTGTGCAAACATACTTCTCACCTAATCTCATGCAAAGCCTTCAGGAGGGAGAGACCAACTCCCAGCTGTGTACTAAAGACACCAGTGCCTCTGTAATGTGTTTTTTTTTGTTCATAAAGTCACAATAATTGTTCAATTCATTCTCCCGTCAGCAGTTAGGGGGGTCAGCACAGTCCTCTTATTACAAGCATTTGAAGACCAAGACCTGTGGCCTGTTCTTTGATAGAATGTAAAGATTACAGGAATCCCACTGTGAGTTTCCACAGCCAGTTTTTAGGATTGTAGGATTGCTTCAGATTGCCTCAGTTATTTGAAAGCACTGAAATGGATTGAAGCAGTGCGACTTCGGTCGAATCTGAACATCAGATTTTATAACACAGCAACATTTATTTTTTTATTACTATTTTGTCTTCTGAGAGTTTGTGTTTTTTTTCTCAGTGTTTGATTGCTAGTTAAGTCCTATGGTAGCAATCAAAGTGTTGAATGGGAAATAGCTTTTTTAAATACATAAGTAAATATTAAATAAATTAAATTTAATATTTAATTATTAAATAAAGGTTCAAAGTACTTTTTCCCAATAAATGAAGGAAGTTCGACATTGGGCAGTTTGTTCTTTTTTATTTATTTTGCTTTTGACAGTTGCGTTATTTATTGAGGAAGGGAGGTCTTTAAGTCTGGAAATGCTTGGAAAAATCAGGCTTGTGAACATAATTTTTTGTACAACATGAAAATGAAAGAATAAAAAGGCTTTAACAAGACAAACAAAACACAGGTAGTTAAGTCATAACATCTAGCACACAAAATGTTTCTAAATATTTGTTGACTACACACTTCAGATTATTTTTTTAAATCAGTGCACTCTGCCTATGGAGAACGGTTCTCAAGCGTAATTTTTAATTGTTTTTTTCTTTTCCCTTTTAAGAAAAAAAAATGGCGTAACCACATAAGCAGAAATTAAAAATTAAGTCGTTTAAACTTGCAAATATAATGAAATAAACCATAAATATACACAAAACATACTTTATACGAGGCAATAATAATCATAATAAATAGTTTTTAAGTTAACAAGAATAAGTTAAAACTACAAGCTTAAAATCGCCCAAATAATTACAAGTTCGATGGCGCTATCTTTTGTATCTTCCCTTTTTTGTTGTTGCAACGAAAGCTACCACAGACTTTTACAAACACAATTGAACACATTTCGATTTTCAAATCAAGAAAGTCTAACTAATTCTAAAATCTGCAAACAACTTAAAACTGCAACTAAGTATTTAAAAAATCATCTACGTTTCTTCCGAAATGAAAAGCGAAAAAATCTTAGACCCATGTGTTTTCTACAGTCAATATCAACGACACGGAAAACGCTAAAATTAACAGCTTGTGAAACTGATATGTAAAACAAACCCGTAAATTGGAAAAAAAAAATGAAGAACTCAAGATTCTAGGTTCTTTGAAACCGACATGGGTTGTAACAGAAGAAAAAACATTGAAAAATACAGTATCCCTTTAAGGTAATCTTTTTCTTCTCCGTACTCAAAACTATTTTAAACTTAACCAAAAAGGTTACGTCACAATTTTCTTTTCAAGTCGTTGCGGATATCGAATTACGCTGTTTGTTCTTTGTTGTCAGAATACAATGTCTCAGGGTTTTGGGAAGGGATATTGTATATTTCGAGATATCGCAGCTCTTAGTGCTTTTCATTACTTGGGTAATTACCCATTTTTTCTTTGTATACTTCTATCGCATTCCTCAGTCGATTTCAATTAGACATTTCGTTTCTTAATCGATTTCAGTTTAACGTTTCGTTTCTTTTCTGAAAAAATATATTGTTCTTGGTCAATATAAAATTCGAAGCACATTGCACTTGGTTGTTCCACAATACGGAAGAACACGCTATATTCTCAAGCAGTATGGTATGTATGTCTCATCTTGTTTATTTTTTCTTTTGTTCTTTTATTGGGCTGTAAATGCATACAAATAAGACTTCGACAAAGGATCTTTTAAATTACAAAAACCATCAGGCCATTTTGCTCTAGGTAACGCAGTATATACATTATATAGAAGGTAAGTCTCAGCGTTTAATTTTGATTCCCGAGTTGCGTCATCTTGCCTGTTTTTCATCGGTGCGTGTCAATATATGAGTTCTGTGCAACAGACGCATTAAGTTTACAGAAAATTTGCTTTGATATTTAAAAAAAAAAGATCCTTCAGCTAAGCATCATAAAAAAACGAAAGGTAACGGAATTTCTCCCTAATCTGTAAGAGTGCTTTCTTCTCGGTTTTGGCCTCAGTAAGAATTGTTTAAGTGTTGAGAATGGCCCTTATGGAGAGTCTAAACTGGCTGGGAGCTAGTTTAAGATGCCAATGAAGATTGCTTACCAATTATTTTCTAAAACAATAGGGAATCTTTTTTGGACAGATTATCCTGAATGGTGTTTTGGGCAGGGTGAGTTTACTGTCCATTCAGTTCAACGAGATTCACTTGTTCAGGTGCTTCTCAGCCACTTCAAGATTGTCATCTTCTAAGGTCAAGAAGATCACAGACGTGCTAGTTTGATCGGACTGGAATGAACAGTAAAGTTAACCAATGCGTGGGAACCTATTGCTGCCCTGGAGAATCACTGTGATGATGGCAGCAGACTGTCATTCCCGCTGGAGTTGCTAAGCCGGAGGCCTTGGTCTGTGGATGACTCCAGCTCTCCGAGAATTTCGATTATGTTCCTCTTTTTGGAGACCTCAGTGCTAAGAGATGCTGCACAGCGTCTTTGTATCTGTCCAAAGATTTTACCTGTGGGAGTTTTCTGCAATCACAGTTGGCAAACAATTGCAAATGAAAAGCAATCTTGCAACAAATGATCTCCCTTCACGGAGATGAAGCCAGATGCAAGTAGTTTTTTTTCTCTTTGCTTTGCTACATGAGAAAAATGTAAACGGCCAAATTATCAAAGGAAAAAAACCTTTTCGCTTAATTTGGGCCAGATTTAGTTTCCGTAAGGGCCAGACAGTATCCCTTTCTGTATAGACGTCAA
Organism: Lepisosteus oculatus; assembly: GCF_040954835.1. NCBI lineage: Eukaryota > Metazoa > Chordata > Actinopteri > Semionotiformes > Lepisosteidae > Lepisosteus > Lepisosteus oculatus. The sequence goes on along the minus strand of NC_090706.1, from coordinate 16,194,157 downwards.
GGAGGAGTGGAGCAGAAAGGAAAATAATTGAATTGCTAAATTTCAAACACACAGAGGTTCAAAACAAGTCCTCAAAAAAGAGACACGTTAAATTTGCTTTTTGTTGTTTTTAACCGTAAAAAGCTTTCTTTTTTTATTCATGTTTTGTATTTAACAATCAAGAGCGCACGTGACACAAACATTCCTCTCACCCCCCCATTTTTTCACTTTTTTTTAAAGTAACCCCCCCGAAAAATGAAACAATGTAGCCTGTCAAAATATTTTCTTTTTTAAGCTCAAGAATCAGTAAAAATTCTCAACAAGGTCTTTTTCCTTTTTTATAAAAATAGATTTATTTTCTAAAGCAACCCTCTTCACATCAAAGAGATAGTCCTCTTTGGCTAGTTCTGCGTTATTTAGAAAAACAAAAAGTCATTTGAACACAGTTACCGTAATTTTTTTAATTTTTTGATTTTTTTTTGTATTTTTATATTTTTGTCTTTTTATTTCACCTCCTGGAGTGCCTCCCGTACCCTATCCCAAATGTGGAAAATATGGAAAATATGAAATTGTTAATCTTTCTTAGCGTTTTTATTCCTGTTGCACCCCTTTATCTCTCAGTTGAAGTTGAAAAGAACAAGGAAGATCTAGTAACGGACAGACTGCGAAGTCTCTAATGCATATACCAGCTATTTTCGGGTTTCGGTTTCTCCTATTCTGAGTGGGGAAAGTATTCTTTTCCTTATTTTTAATACAGTACATAAAATATATATATATATTTGTTAATGGGGTTGTCTTATGGAATTTTAAAGAGGTCTTACATGTTTGTTCTAGCTTGATTGGTTTTCTGCTTTTGTTTGCATTTTACAATTTGTATTTCAGCCAGGAAGGCTGAAAGGGAGAAAATAGGTCTGTTAACTTTCAAGACCTGTGAGGGAGAGGAAAAACCCTAACAGAGCCAGCCAAGTAGCTTTACTCAGCAGGCCAAAATCAAAGCTTCCTTTTGAAGATTTCAAATTTTGTCTCCCTCAGTTTTATTTTCTCTTTGTCTACAAAGTGAAAACAATCTGATTGGTTAGGTGCTTGTTTCGTAATGTATGATTCCCGGAGCATGCTTCTGGTTGTTTCGTACCTTTCGGCTTCAGAAGCGTGCCTCTGGCTGTTTCGTAATGTTCGGTTTCCGCAACGTGCCTCTGGCTGTTTCGTAATGTTCGGTTTCCGCAACGTGTCTCTGGTCGTTTCGTAATGTTCGGTTTCCGCAACGTGCCTCTGGTCGTTTCGTAATGTTCGGTTTCCGCAACGTGCCTCTGGTCGTTTCGTAATGTTCGGTTTCTGCAATGTGCCTCTGGCTGTTTTGTAATGTTCGGTTTCCGCAATGTGCCTCTGGCTGTTTCGTAATGTTCGGTTTCGCAACGGGCTTCTGACTGTTTCGTTATCTTCGGTTTCTGAAACGTGCCTCTGGCCGTTTCATCATGTTCGGTTTCCGCAGCATGCTTCTGGCCATTTTGTAATCTTCCGTTTCTGCAACATGCTTCCGGCTGTTTCACAATGTTCGGTTTCCGCAGCGTGCTTCTGGCTGTTTCGTAATGTTCAGTTTCCGCAGCGTGCTTCTGGCTGATGCAATTAGTTCGATCCAGAGAGAGGATTGCTGGGAGCCCTGTTTCTGAAAGTGGCAAGCGGAACGCAAGTGCAGAAATAAGCAACGTATGGCTGTTCACGTTTTCAAAACTGTCTGTAGGGGGCTCAACCAGATAAAGGTGTTTGCAGGCTTAAGTCTGGGTCGTTACTAGTTCACTGCGGCGGTGTTAAAGTTAACCACCTTTGGATCCCTTTCTGTTGGTTTAATTTGGTATCCATCTGTCTACGTGAGTCGGATTTTGTTATGGAAACCTCAGAAACACAGTGAGGCAATGGATAGTAATTACACCAGCAGTCAAGGCACCGTCCCCTTCCCATATTGCAGATTTGGACTGTCGTGAACATCTAAGAGTTTTAGGCTTTGATCTGCTGGGATAGGGGTTCATTTTCGCAATGAATGAATGTCAGGGGATCACGTGGAAATCCACAAAATTAAAGAGCCAGTTTAGAATTCCATAATCAACCCCCCTTGTTTTAGAAAAAAAATGTTATAAGTGGGACTTTCCTGAAAAGAAAAACTAACATCGCTGGTAGCTGTTTTTCACACGCATGGTCTTTAACACATTGAAACTGCCGCAGCCTCGGTGTATAAACGTTTTTTTTCTTCGGTTTGCCTGTTCGTGTGTGAGCAAGCATCTTGTGTTTTTGTCCCCCTTACCCCCCCCAGAGTTTGCCATTTTAAAATCTTAAATCTCATCCCGCTGTAAAATTAGGAAAGAAGCTTCTCTGTTTGAATTTCACTCGTCGCGACCTTGCTCCCACTACTCTTCTATACAGCCTAAAACTGGCTAGAAACCTCTCGTGACTGGGAAACGCCAAAGTAGATTTGCACCATAAAGTTGATCTAGGAAATAGTAGTCAAAGTTTGTTTTATAAAATTGCTTGCTTACTTGGCTGTTACAACCGCGATATATATTGATATATATTTATATATTTATAATATATATAAGCTAACACTGGCTTTTTGTTTTTTTTGTGTTTTTTTTTTGTATTTTTAATAAAAATCGTCGATTGCAAATACCCAGTGGGAAACTAATCCATTACGATTATATACTTAATTCTTGCCGAAGTTTGGTTCTTGTACTCGCCCCCTCCCCTTTCCCAAATGTTTTGTACGTATCAGACAGAAGAAGATAGGGAGCAGGTTGTAGGGCAAAATCGCATAACTGTACTTAATTCTAATTTTTTTAACTCAATTTTTGCTTGCCCAAAATCACGTTAACTTGCACAGCACTGCTCTTCACCACCCTGCGTCTCCCCAACTTCCCAGTCCTGCGTGGCATTAGCCGAAATCTCATCCCTATGTGCTGGGGTCCCTGTTGCCTATAGAGCAGTCCTGTGCTCGTTTTGGCTACAGCAGTGGACTGCATAAATAGATACAGCACATGCAGCTTTGCTTCCTAGAACCTTTCCTGAATAGCAACTTCTAAACTCTATAGACACCGATGTGACTGCAGATGCTACACGCCATATATGCTTCAGTACAGGCAAACCTACAGATGCTCTATTATACTGTAAAATGATTACCAGTAGGACTGTAATTTAATCTAAGTCAAATAGGATTTAACCCAAATGGGGGCTCCCTTGCTTTTGGTGAACATTTTTGTTTTCCTAATTTCCTCTAGCGTTTTTTGCTCACTGTATATTCTTCGTTTTGATTCTGTTTGGTTTTTCTTTCCTTCCTACAAGTTTATCCTCTCCATTCCCCCGCCCTTCCCCCCTCCCCCAGTCTTCTTCCTTGACACCTCATGCCTTGTGCTGCTTGCTGGTCTTGAAGGACACCTGCAGCACGCGGTCGCCCAGCCTGTAGCCGTTGAGACTGGCGATCGCCATGGCGGCCTCGTCGTAGTTGGTCATGGTGACGAAGCCGAAGCCTTTGCACTTGTTGGTGGTGAAATCGCGGATGACCTTGACGTTGGTGACGGCGCCGAAGGGTCCGAACAGCTGCCACAGTACGCTCTCGTCGGCCTCGGGCGACAGGTTGTACACGAAGATGCACCAGCCAGCTCCCGTGGGCCCTGTCAGGTTGACTCCAGCTAGGCTGGTCATGCTGTCAATGGTGATGGGTGAGAACCTAGGGAGAAGGGAGGGAGAGCTACTTTGGGTGTGATTCTGAAGTTCTCAAGTTGGCCGCACTCTACGCAATGCATTATGGGTGTTTTTTTCTCTTTAATGGCTAATCTACTGTGTGAAACAATCCACGAAAAACAAAGTAAAGGCCCTAAGAACATAAGACCTTAGGGGCTGGTTTCTGTAACCAAAACAAAGCAAACAAAGTCAAGTATGTCGGCAAATGCAGAGCTCTCTCACTGCATCAGATGACACAGTATGAGTATGCTCTCAATCCAGAGTTTGGATAAAAAAATGAATAAGGAACAGCCTTCGTCTTAGTTTGTATAGCCAAGAAATCTGTTTCGCAGTTTCTGCAAACACTAGCTGGTGGATAAGTGTGATTGTCATGTCACCACTGTATGCTACAGAAGTGCAAGCCTGCTGGACAAAAGGCTAAAGAGAAAGGGCTTTTCTTTTTCTTCATTGGGAAAACAATGAAGAACCATTGCCTGTTAGCCAGTGAGAAATTACAGGTAGCAAAACCACTGAACATTAGGAAGAGCTTTCGCAGAGTTTGGTCCAGCTGTCTTGGGAAGAAATATGCAGCACAGAGTCGCTACACCTCAGCTGGAGCAGCTCTGTTTGTAGCAATTGGCTTTTTTTTTCTATCTGTGCTTTTCAAATAGCTCCCTCTCCTCTCAGTCCGTTTGAAAAGGCAGAGATGTTTCAGCCTTGTTGTGTAGCACAATTCTTAATAATTAAAACTTTTGAAGGCTAAAAATAAGAGCATTCTTAGACCGCCTGTGAGTCATGCTCCTTGGGAACTAGCGGCATTGTGTGACATGAAAGATGTGTTAAGGTCAGAGAATGAATGAGTGCATTGCTTTTTGTGATAAGTGATTATATCCTTCAGTAGAGTTTTTCTTTTTCTAAATGCCATGAGTATGCGACACAAAAGCATGGCTGTTTAAAACTAAGTGCTGTCTTTCAAATACATTATTTTCATTTTTTTTTCAAGTTTCTTAAAGCACAAATTATCTGTATTCCTGCAGGATTTAAGGGTGCCAGGATTCCTGTCTGTGTCAGTCACTTACTGTATGTTGAATGAGCATGGTAGAGTTTTGTTTATGCTGGTTTTGGATATTTTTGTGCTTAAAGGCACTGAATTTATTTATTACACCTACTGAACAAAGCCCTTTCTCTCCCTAGCCTCTAAAAGAAACCATGGCAGAGAAACTGAAATATCTATTTCATATCGAAGACCTGACCCACAGTGCAGAAAAAAAATCTAAAAATACCCACACTGTATGTGTTTGATGATTTCTTGTATGTCTGTGCAAACATTGCATATGCCTGGGCTGTCCACCCCTGGTCCTGGTGTGTCACAGTCCAGCAGGTTTTGTAAATCTCTTGAAAGCTTCAGCACCCAATGAACTATGAAAAGCTGCTAAACTTTAAAATCCGTAATTAGCACAAATGGGATATTAAGAGCTGAGCTGGTGTGAAAACATGCTGACAATGTCCCTCCAGAACCAGTAGTACACTCCCTCATCTCTAAGATAGGATCGTGAGCCTATGCATTCTCAACACCTGCCTGGAATAAGTGAAATATACGCTATGGTCACAGGCTCTGTGTTGATTGCTGCCACACACATACAAGAATCGATCTTTTGCATACAAGACATTTTTGGATTTTTTTCACCTAGCTCTGCAGTTCAAGGCTTCCACGATATGAGAGACAGCCACGTGATATTGAACAAAACACAGATAAACCTAGAACAAAAACCAAAAACTCAACTGAAAACTAGAATATGCCCAAGAGAAGAAGGAGAGAGACACAAACTGAACTCCAAAGGGAAATAAATCTTGATTTTTTTATCCATGCTGGTAGAAGGAAAGCAAAAAAAAGAAAAAATAAAAGTTAGTTGAATAAAGGAAGAAAACAAAAAGAAAAAATACTGGAATTTAACGCTGTTAAGCCAGTAATCAATCCTCTTTGTGGACTTGTTCATATTACCTTTTTACCTACTTTTGAAATGCGACTGGGAGTTCATGTCTTGCTCTTTGAGACCCATGTTAAGACTAAGCTTAAAATATCTTCAACAAGTTCCTTACTTTGCTTTTATTGCGTGCGCGCGGAAGGTGGACTTCACTTAATGAAGATATAAATGAAGTAATTTCCTAGATCTGCATTTAGGGGAAAAGACCAAACATTAAAAGAGTTGTTGTTGTTGATCCTGTACTCTGATTTGATTTTTTCTTTTAGAAACCCAAAATGCAAGCCGAAACTTTGGGAAATGATTAGCCAATTCATTTTTGTGTTGAATTCTAGCGAGACAATAATATGCATTGACAGTGAGAGACGCATTGCCAATTTGGCACATCAAATAAAAAACACTCGCATTTAATTTTCTAATTCCTTCGCTTGGGACCCGTCTGTTGTTGGACTTCTTTGGCGAAAGGCTCGTTTTGTCAGAGCATTTAATTAAAGACTCTCCCTTTTTAGTTCCAATTAAAAATTCATGGTTGAATATTTGAAGTGATGAATAATTCAGTGGCAACCTTGGTTAGCTGGATGAAGACATGCAAACAAGTTGAACGGGTCTCGTGCACTCTGTTTGTCTCGGCTAGCAGTAACCAGACCTACCAGGCTGATCTTTCTTTCCTGTCCTAAGATTCTCCTTAAACGCAAAAACATGTCTTTCCTGTTCTTGTCACTGTGATTAAATGTTATTAGTTTCTGCAGAAGTTCAACACATCCTGAATGGTATTTACTCCTGATGCATAACTAAACATCTGCATAGAATGTTAATTTCATGAGGAGCAGATTCTGTTTGGGCCTCTTTTTCTTTTTTTACAAATTCTTTATTTTTTGTATTATGTTCATTGAATCTGGAAGCGCCTATTGCTTTTTGAAGAGTTGGCTCTCCAGCAGGTCCTTCTGCCAGTTCGGGAGGGAGCGAGACATGCAGGCATTCTCCTCCAACAAACCCGCCTGCAGTGCCATTCGTCATCTGCCGCGCCGTGAGCTCCGCAGGGCCTGATGGGAGCATCGGCACTGACTTGGGCACTGCTGCGTCTCTTTCATCTGAGTGTGCCTGGCAAGACATGCTGTTTGCCTGGGAGCCGGGAGAACCCTGGCTTACCCATGCTGTCACTAACCTGGCGGCACTCTGTGCTGTTTGAGCACTGACAGCTTGTTCGGCTGCCTGCAAGCACGACGGAACCATCCCAGTCCTCCCCGCCTTGCTCACGTGTGGGAACAACCTTTGCTATAGGATCAACTAGATAGTCCAGTTTACAAAACTCTGTTGCCTTCTTTCCAAGTGTGCCATTGCTGAAGTGTTTTTGAGAAAAGTTCTGCGTGGAGGTATGGCTGTGGCTCTAAATTTCTTTTTGTTGGGTTTTTGAGCAAGTTTCAGTCCAGGGCTCTTCTACTAATGGCTACTTGCGCATGCGATTTCCCTTCTTGTATATTAAGGTTTTATTTTTAGCATACCTCTAGAAGGACAATGGTAGATCTGTAAAATTCCTTGCAAGCCCACCATCCCCAGCGTACATTATGGAAATGTTTTGTCCCTCAAACGCTACCCGTGCATTGTGGGAATCTAGCCATACGGTTGTGGATGATGCATCCTGTAACTACACAACCCTCCCTCTTGAAAATCAGAACAGATCCACTGTGAGGATGAGTCGATTACTGGTTCAGTCAGCAGATAAATGTCCAGTGACACTGCCAAATTTGAACTTGTTCGTGTTTGTATATACATATTGTTTTGGGCTATATTGACATGGCTAGCCAGACAGGCCTCGGAACGTTCATTACCTCTTGACTCCGTAGCTCATGTTAAGTAAATTGTCGAGTCTGCAATGGAAGAGGGGGAAAATGGAAGGGGGTGCACACGTTAGTAGAGAGTTCTGCGAGACAGAAAAAAGAGGCCTTTTTCGTTTTAAACGTGCACTCTTTCCACTTCTTCAACCCTGCAACCCCAAAAGAAAGATGCTGTAGGCATAATTCACATACCTGCATACTTCTAAATTTCTGCAGTTTTCTTTTCCAGGGACTACATTGTCCTTTTTAAAGTTGATTTGTTGGAGAGGATCAAAGAAATGTGTTAAGGTTTACAGCATTAAAGCATGTGTATTAGGTTTGCAGGTTTCCTGTGGTGATACTATATATTTGGTTACTATGCCTTCCCACAATGAGTTTATCTTACCTACCCCTTATGCACTGTGTATTAACAATGCCTTCCTTTGCTTTACATGGTAGAAATTTGTAAAGGCATGCAAGTGCTTCTTATTACAAACAGATAGCATCTTTCTGAAATCTGGTATTATTCTGTCCGAAATGGAGGTGTGGGGATACATTATTTCCTAAAGGGATGGTCGTCGGCCTCCTCATAAGTAAGCTTTGATTCTCAAGTGCCTTTTCCTCGCTGTTTTGAACGAAGTTAGCTAGCTGTGTTAGTAAAGCAAAGCGGTCCGAGGTTGCGTTCCCTTGGCGGTGGGTGGGGGGAGGGAGAGACTTTATCTGACGACTATGTTTATGTTGGCTCCTGTTCACAGCCCTGCTTTCGTCTGAGTCAGCGTGGGATGGCCAATTGGTACTGCCTGCTCAAGGGCACACTAGCAAAAAAAAAAATGTCCCCTTTGTATCCCTACTTGCTTCACTTAAATTCTTTTTCAAAGGACAATAATGCTTGGTATGTTTGTGCATGTCTGTACTGCTTTGGTGCTTCAGATTACATTGAATCAAGGACAGGGAAAGTGAATTGAGAAAATGAGTTTTCATTAGTCTGCTTTAGATCATTGGTCCTTCTGTTGGACATGTTGGAAATGAGAGGGTTTTCACAAATAGTTTCAGACAAACCCTGTTACACGTCACAATCCGCTGACTAAGCACTTTGGCACAGATTTGGCGTTGATGCTCTTGGCTGAGGCAGTGCAGGCTTGGCCGTGAAGAGGAGGCAGGATCATTGCTGCACTATGTTAATTTTAGGTTTCAATGTAGAATTGAGTTTTTGTTACCAGTCCTGCTCCGCTCGAACAGGATCAGCTGGAGTGTTTAACAGTAGCATCTGGAAAGTTGCCCGAACAGTCAAGGACTCTAAGGCCAGAAGTCGTGCGAGGTTAAGGGTTTATCTTTTCACTCTTAGCTCGGCTTAGTTTAACATCTTACAGGAGAGAGATTAATCTGGGTTAATAAAGTGTCATGACCAAGAAAAAACACCTGGATTGTGGCCATAAAGACCTTAATGATCCTGCAATCTGAAATGCAGGTCCCTTCCTTCAAAACGTCTTGGTGGGCAGTCATGCTCCGTAGAGCTAGACACGTTTGTGTTGCGTCTCTAGCTGTGCCTCTCCCATGTATGTTTTTTTTGCCTCATGCCATAGGGGTGAAGAAGGGACAGTGCAGTTTAAAGGAAAAGGGAAGAGAAAAAAACAAAAAGATTCTTGGTTGTTTTCACTGTTGTCACCCATGACAGGCCAAGCAAGAGAGGAGAGTTAGAGAGAGACCGCTCGGACACTTGTGCACGCCAGCGCTCGCGCTCGGCTTGTCGCAGCGCAAGGAATCAGCACAGCGCACTTTCCTTCCCTGGGCGGCTCCTCGTACGAGTGAAGGAGCAGGCTAATGGACTGTGAGCAATTCAAACCAGACAAGTGGCAAAACCTTCAGAGCAGGAGAAGGCCATAAAGCAGCTTGATTTTTATACACTGTCGAAGTGGAGGGTTGGGTTGCACAATTTCTTTTTTTCAAATGCCTCCTAAATAAAACCTTTCTGCTTCCTTGCTAGGTGAAATGTAGTAAAAGTATTTTCCATACACATTCTTTATGAAGTAAATCTTTTCTTCTGTTGCCCATACATGCTACTTTAAGTGTAGTCACTTTTCATTACTTCTTTTCATTCTTTTTTCATTCTTCTTAGGAGAAGAAAGCCGCATAACACTTCCATTGTGTGCATTTTAGAACATAAAATCACGAGCCCCCTGTAACATGCACTTCACACAGTGCTGGATCAGCCCTGGGCGTTGTCTGATTCCCCCAGAGTAAATCTAAATCGCTTTCAATTTCAACCCTGAGCCTCGCGTTTTATTTTAGCATCCGTCAACTAATGGCAAGTAATTGGTCTTCTGCAGCTGCAGAGCTAATTGAGCTATTGATAGTTAGAGTGCTTGTGCCACTCATGTGATCAGCATTCATATGCTAAGGAATGTAATATCGCTTAAACACAGTTTGTTCTAAAGAAAAAAAAACAGCTGCAGATCAAATAGCACATTTCAAGCAAAACAATGTGTAAAAATTGGCTCACAGATAGGGAGGTGCTCCTAGTGAATCTCTTCATCACTGCTTACCTCTTAAGGCAAATTCAGCTCCAATTGTACAACGAGCCAGGTCAGGAATAATCTGTAGGCTAATTGCTCAATTGAAGGTAAATGTGGTGTCGAGTGGGTTTAAAAAATTAAATGTGCGGAAGTTGTTGAACAGTTTCATTTTGCAAATCAGGTAGCGTTGGTTATTTGCAATTTCAGTTTAATTCAAACAAAATTCAGCTTTGTTTCTCAGGGCTCAACTTGAAAGGTGCTTGTCTCTAAGTAACAGATTTTAATCAAGGGTTTTGATAGGGATGGGTGTCCTGTCAAGACCTCTTCATCCTCTGTCATCTCAGTATGCGTGGAGCATGATGTATATCTATACATACTGTATATAAAAACAGTTTGAGAGCTTTCTTATTATAAAAAGTAATGTACAAGTATGTACACTCACTATCTCTATTATGTTAGAAAAAGCTTCATGATCACATTGTTTGCAACTGAGCTACCAGGATAAAAGTACTAACCCAGTTTTGCAGCTTTTCTTTGAAGGTTTTTTAAGTTGAAGGATTTGCCTTGATGAAACCCTGTTCGTAAAGCACATACAGTAGTGCGTATATGAGCACAATACATTTTTTCCATGTTAGCCCCATGAGAGTGTTTTTTTTGCACACAGCAGCAGCATCTTGTAATACTGTATTACCCGCTGCTCTGTCGGTCAGGGTTGCCAAAACCACAACCCTGCAATTGAAAAGCATCAGAAACAGACCACATTCTTATCACTGTGGTCACCCTGTGTCTTTGATGGCAAGTGCCTTTTTTGAGACAAAAACTAAAAATGTTGGTCTGCCGGAAGGCATTTGAAACAAAGAAGCGTGCAGAATAATAGGGAACTGGAGATCGGTCAGTCCTTTTTTACGGGGCTCTTGGACTTGCAGCTTGCGAATTGCATTTCGTAGGGGGGCAGCAAGGTACTGAAAGAATTTTAAAGGGCTGAGTGCGACACTCTTGTACTTTGGATGGGACTGGACTGTTGAGTACCCAGGCAAAATCCGATGCAACAACGCCACCCCGCCCTCTTCGCCCTTCTCAGTGAGGCAATACCTGAATCTCTGCGTCTGGTGGTGCAGGGGCCCGGTGTAGCGGCGGGCGGCGGTTTGGTACAGCTGTGTGAGCAGGGCCTGGCCGGTCTTCTGGCTGGGGTTGTTGGCAAACTTGACAGTGATGGGCTCGGCGGCACCCAGTGGCTTCTGCCCATTCAGCCCCTTGATGGCCTCCTCAGCCTCATTGCGCTTGTCGAACCGGATGAATCCCACTCCTCGTGATATGCCTGCTCCGGGGCAAACAGAAATGTTAGGACCTGGTGTGGAGTAATGCCGCGGGCCGAACCTCCTTTTGCAATCAAAACTGAAATTCCCGAAAAGGTGGGGGTGATTTCTGTGCCGGTCTCTCTTCCGAAATGTAAAAATGCTTAATCAGTGATTGGAAGCTGAAGAATTTCATTGTTGATGGGTCAGTATCTCCATAGGGAACATGATGGAACATGCTCAGTTCAAACTCATCGCTCAGTCTGGGATAATTAATATATTGCAGATTTTCCTGAGCGTGTAAAGGCTCGAGCTCTAAATGTGTGTTCTTCTGAAAATGCTAACTCCTCTTAGACAGATAGTAGAGATAATGGACTGAGGGGATGGACTTGGGGTTTAGGTCAACCTGCTCAAAGGGACACCATTTTAGCACTTTCGGACCTAATAGAAACCCAAAGGAATTTTGCCCAAAACAAAAAGTCTTTTAGATTGTATGGACATCCCTGCAAAAAGTCCCTGGTCTTTCAGTAGTGACTATATTTAGAGGCATCAATAAATGCAACAAATGCCATTGTTTCCTATGCTTATCTGTTGTGTTCTTAATGCCTTTCAATGTATCTTTCTGGGGAATTTTTTCCACATTTTGCCTCCACATTGATACAGTAGGTGCATGCACACACAGGGCAACAAGTGGGGCAGGAAGTGTGTACGTATGTGACAGGTGTGGCTCTCCCTGCCCCTGCCCGCTTGAAGGCTCTGAGAACACACAGTGCCACTCCCTAGCTAGTGATTACCATGTCCATGCTGAAAGACCTGGTCCTCTGCCAGTTTGTACCTGTTTTACACTGTCTAGGTTTCAGAGTCAGATGGTGTCTCTTCTGTAAGTGGCTAGGTGCATGAGTCCTGTCACGCGTAGCTGCAGGAGTGAGTCAAGGCTGTACCTGTCACCTGGTCCACCAGGATGCGCGAGGTAATGATCCGGCCGTACTGAGAAAACAGCTGCTCCATCTCTTTCTGGCTCATGGTCTTGGGAAGCCCGCTGACATAGAGGTTGGCATCACGGATGGAGGCTGAGCTGGGCCGAGCATAGGACACCTGCAGGACAGGGAGGGGGTTGGCTTGCATTAAATCTTATGTCATGGCATTCTGTATGGAGGGTGTGATTTTTCACACTGTAATGAAGCACAAGGCCGCAAGACAGAACAATTTAAAGTACAGGATTGCCAGTGTCCTCGCAACATTGTCAAGCCAGTGTTGTCTTGAGATGCCTGTCTTATGTAGGGACTCATTACAGTAATAGCAGGTTAATGTGGCGGCATTAATTTAGTTCATCTCTGTTACAAAGGCCATTGGGTATGTTGATGGAAGACGTGAAACAGAGTTTTTTAATCATCCCACAGAATGATTAGGTCTGTTCTCGTTTATGGCTATCCCAGCAAGGGACAGATAGCTGATTTGAATGTAAAAAAGGCAGAAAATTTCAACAGAGCTGTCTTGGAGCAGAGCTCCAGCTTCATGCTGTGATGTCTGTTTTTCACTGATGGCTTTTGCTAAATTAAAAAAAAAATGGAAGCCGAGCTCTAAAGACATGTTACATCTGTTGCTGAGGATGAAAGGCAGCCGAACAATAGGCATTCCGCTGTACGGCGGAGGATTTGTGGTGACTGAGTGCTTATCTTCAGATGAAAAGAGATGCCACTTGATGTTCCTACATCTGAAAGTCTGGCTGACACAACATACCATTAAGGAAAGCACCTGATGTCAGCCACGCACAGATAAGCCATCTGATGCAGCAGTATGGCACAAGGTGTGGACACAGGCGGCTGTGTGTGTGGGGGAGGTGGGTGGGCGCTGCATGGATGTAGTTTTCTCCATTGTGGCTACTGTGAAAGGATGCTTTTCTTCCTGCATCTCCCCATTACTACCTTATTCTCTTCTTTCTCCTGCTCTCTTTCCCTTTTCTGTAACTTACTCTTCTGAAGTTGCTCTCTTTCCTTCTCCTTCCTGCTCTTGTTGTCTTTCCCACTTTATCTCTAACCCTGTTTATAGTCCCTATTTTTCCTCCTGTCACTCACTCTTACTTTCTTTCCCTTTTTTATTTTGCTCCCTTCCCCTGCTTTTCCATTAGCTGTCTTCCAGGATTGGAGCATCCCCTGGTGATCCTGATAAAAGGATCTCTGAGTGCTCACACAATTGGATTGATAGCACCTTTTTCCTTTTTCCTTTCATTTCATCCCTGTAATGTTTGAAAAGGGTGGTCCCTACCAGTGGGCACTGTGTAAATACTTGTTGTGTATTGAATTTTGATCAATAATCTTTTTTTTTTTCAAACTAGGGGTGCAAAATCCTTAGGCTGCATCCTCATTGCATATATACAGCATTTTCTTATTGACAGGCTTGAAGTGAGCTTTTTACATGTGGGGCCTGGTGTAACTGGAAGAGATTGGGTTTGAGTGCACCTGCCACATATATGTACTATATGTATGTGTACTCCTGCTGTATAACTCAGTATATACACATCTAAAAAAGTAAATAAATTTCTGGCAATTCTGTTTCCTGTGGCTGGAATGGGGGAGAGATTCCTCGTGTTGTCCAGTTCTGAGTGGAACATAGAGAAATATTTTTGGTTTGTTCTGTGATCTCTTGGTAGAGTTGCTCATTGTGAAAAAGAAGAGAATAGGATTGAAAGGCGGCCTACAAGTAGAAACGCCCAGAAGCTATGATGTATGTTGTCTACTGTCCCTGATGCAGTCTCTGCCACGCCTTTTCTGTATTCCTAATCTCTCCAGATGGTACATTTCCTAATTTCCTATCCTTTCCCCTTTCAGTCTTCACGCTGGCTTCCTTGTGATTTTCCATTAACGATGCGCTTCCACACACAGACACACACACTCGCATGCAGGGGCCTCTGCATCGCTCGACTGCTGGCTCTGTCCCACAATGCACTGGGGCGACTGTTGCTCGCCGCACAAAAACACCTCAGTCCCTAGAGCCTCTCCCATCCCTGCCGTCGCCACGGCAACACACCGGCCTACGCATCTGTCAGCGTGCACTGCATTTCAAGGTTACTGATAAACTCGCACCCCCCATCCACCCAACCTCCCTACCTCACACCCCCTTATCTCACACCCTGCTGAAAAACTGACTTCAGAGAACACAAAAGAACACAAAAACAAGGAATGGGTCATGAGGCTTTTCAAGAAAAACACCAACAGCACCAGTATGTTTCTTTGTTTTCAGGTTTGATTTTTCACAGCATCTCACCTCTGCAGTCACATTTTGATGCTCAGAAATACACAAGCAATGTCACCTGTTATGAGCACAAATGAAAAACATGACAAGATGCTGTATTATCAGACCCTCTACTCAGCCTTCTTTACTTGGGTTTGTACAATCTCTAGTATCTCTCTTGGAAGTCAAAGGAAACGGTACAGTGTCCCCATCCCAAAATTGGGACTGGACTCGACTGCATTTTTGGTAGCAGCCTTTTCTCCTTCAAAGATATTCTGGCTTAATTTTAGTTCTATACTGATTCTTCATTTAACTGAATTTGAAACACGATTGCTTACACTTTTTCTCTTTTTGTGTTCCCTAAGAGTGCAACATAAAATTCAGACCATGTGATGTTTGAAGCCTGCCTTAACGGCACAGATCTCGTTATCCATTGAATGATAAACGGTGTCTAGGGCTCCCTACTTCTTTTGTAAGAAAGGATCCTATTCCAAGCTTTGCACATGTGTAGATTGAAAACCCAGCGATTGGTGTTTAGATGTAGCCTGGCCTGCACTCCACAGGGATACAGCTCAAGGTCATTAATCAAAGGCAGGCAAATTCTGTTTGCTGTTCAGTTGTTTCGCAGGCCTAGCATTCGCCCTGCTTCATAGCCAGTGAGCTGCATTAATAAATCATCTCCTTTCGGTAGAAAAAAAACAGCGCTCAAACCGTGTTGAGAGCTACAGGTGTTTTCACGGGGGACCTGTCGGTTCTGCAGCTTTCCCTTCATTAGAACCCAAATTAATGAGCTCCATCTCCCCCTCTCTCTTGCTATCGCGCCTCTGTTCCTCGGCCTGAGGGGAGAGGCTCGGCGCCTCTCGAATGAACATGGATCAGCCTCCAAGGTGGAGCAAAGCAGCAGATGCATCAGCCGCAGAGATAGAATCGAGCACCCTCCCCTTCACCCTGCCTCCTTCCCTAAATTTACTCCCCAGGGGGGATCTTAGGCAGCCAGGTAAAAGGGATAAACAGACGCTGCCCATACTCATCTGCAGCATCATCATCGCAACCAGGCAACAGCTCAGTAGGCAACCTCCCTACCACCTCCCAGAGCAAAACAGGTTCAGGCCAACACTCACTCTCTGCAGGTGTAATTAGTTGCTCTATGGAAAAGAGATGAGCTTTTCCAGGCTGATGTCTATAGAGCTCAAGACATGCATGTTGTGTGTCCCTCCTCCCCCCCCCCATCAGAACCACGTCTGAACTTTGTTAATTGGCCAGAAGCTCAATTCTAGTATAGCTTTCTGGGGTACATGAGGGCTCAGTGAACTTGTGACCAGTCAGGTTTAGCGAACGCTATGTTTATTGCACTTAAAAATTGAGTCAATAAGCTTTTTTTTCTAAATAGCTAAGCTGTGTTACTAGGTGCCAGTGCTTCTCTCTGCTGTGGTGACCCTAATTGTTATTAACATGTCAAGTCGTATTCTGTTCCAGAGCGCTTTGTGGTATGTTTGCAAGTGGCGTTTCTTCCACCCTCCTGTCAGCACGGAAGGCCATCAGGGCTGCATGCGCTTGCCTGCGAACCATGCCCGTGTCACAGCCATCTGCCCACCGCGAGTGACACGAAGTCTACAGCAGCCCTATCCTGCCCACTGCGAGGGCCCACTTTAGTGCTATCTTGCCCACTGTGAGTGACAGTGCCCACGGCAGCGCTATCCAGCCATACTGTGTTACATAGCGCCCAGGGAAACACTCTGCTGACCACTGCGAGAGCTATGGGGCCCACTGTAGTGCTGCCCTGCCCACTGTGAGTGACAGTGCCCACAGCAGCATTGTCTCCCAATGCAGGAGGAATGCCATTCTCACTAGTCACTGCAGACTGCCGGGTTTCCTGCAAACCATTGGGGTTCAGTTGAGGGCAATCTCAAGCCTGTCCAATCCCATCTGCATTTGGTCACTCCTGTGGTCAGGGGACCCCCGCGGTTGCAACCGATGATTTCTCTGGCAGCAGCTTCCGTATCCACTCAAGACACAACTTGGCACTTGGACCCCTCCAGCATGCCCACCTGTAAGAACTGGTCACCTGTTAGCGTGCCCTGAGCTCCACAGTGCCAGCCAGTGCCCCGGCCTTGACTGCAGTTGGTGTGAGCCTGCAGGACCCTGCCAAGACGCAGGGTTTGCTCTTATGTTCGGAGTTCCTTTGGCTAACTAACTCCATCAAACCCTTGAAATTCATTAACCTCGCTCGCTTTAAAATGAGTGTTCTTAGTGCTCTGATTGCTCGACAGATTGAGCCACACATATTTGTGGGTGAAAAAGCAGCAAAGTACAGTAGCTAATTATTATACATTACAATGGAGATGAGTAGGTAGTGTTGACATAAATACAGTGGTGAAGAAGATCGCGTCTTGGGGTCCTGCGAAATGCAAGCTTTTTAATTTCATCTCAGGAGTGGATGAGGGGAGCTCCGCAAGCTGTCCCAGGTGATGAAGGGGGGATGTGGTTATTAAAACAGCAGCTGGGTTGTTATTATTATTGAAATTAGCGTTTTTGCAGTGAGAGAGGGGGAGTGTAGCAGAAGCTATATAGTGGTGGGGGAAGAGGGGGTAAAGGTGATTTTTTTTGTTTCAGAAGAGGGAGGGGGGAGACATAGAAGAACCAGCTTATTAACCTTGTCCCCTCTCTCCCTCCCACAGTACAGATGGCCTCCTGTGATTCCAAAGAGACCATATGGCCGCTAATCCTATAATTGGCATTCTGGGCTCCTTTTTTGTTTTTTTTCTTTAAACTTTTCCATTCCTCTGGCTGCGCTGTTGTGGTCTGGAGGTGTGAGTTTCAGATGCTACGCGGAAGAGGGGCTGTGTTTAATCGTCCTGTCTGATCCGCTCCACCCCCAGCTCTCCCTTTCTTTCTCTCAGTCTTTTTACCCCGGGGGAGGGAAGCGCTACACTAGTCTCAGCCCTTCACTCCCCTCCTGCCCTGCCAGCCCCCAAAGTCCTGACAACGGAACAAAGGAGCCCCTAATTAGGCGGGATGTGTTGCAGATGGGGTCTAGCCTAGACTGACCCCCTCACCCTCTCCGAGTCAGGCTGCCTTAATTACATTTCCATCACAATAGGCCCTGGCGCACTGGCACTCTCTGCCTCCCGACCTCCTCCTCCTCCTCCTCTCTCTGTCTTCTCACGTTCTCGCTCCCTCTCTTCATCGCACACACTCTTGTTGAAGCTCTTTGTTTCTGGTTTGCCCTCTTCAAACTGTCCCTTTCTCTCTCTCTCTTTTCTTTCCTGTCTTCCCTTTGGGCTGCTGTCTGCTCCCTTCCCTCTTTCGTCTCCTTTTCCACTTGTTTCTGTCTTCATCCATACCTCCTCTGCACACATTTTTACTTTCTCTCAATCTGTCTACCATCCTGTCTCTCTCTCTCTTCCCCTTGGATCCCTCCATCTGGGCCCATTCATTGTGACTCTTTTTCTCTGTCTTGTTCTCTCTCAGTTTCTGTCTCTCCTTTTTGGAGAGCTGTACTTCTTTTTTTCTCATATCTCTCCCCATCTTTGGTTTTTGGTGTCTCTAGTTTCCTCTAGTGTTTCTTCTTTCTTTTTATTCTGTTCCCACCCAGTGTGGAATCTCCGATTGGGCCTTTTTGCCTTGGCTCCCTGTGACACCCTCTGTCGACATGCACAGGGAGAAAGAGGAAGGCTCTTTGGACTCAGTGTCTCATCAAGCCTTTCGTGGTTCACAGGTTCATCTCAAGCTATATGAGCGATGCATCCCTGTGATGTCACAGTAAACTGGTGGGTTCCCGGGAAATCACAGGGATTGCTCTCTGCTGGTATCCCAAGAGTACAACCGGCTGACTAATCCCACGTCCTACCCCCACTGACACTGAGCTGAATTGAGCATTGCCAATTGGGAAATCCTGGTCATGGTTGGCTAGCAAAATGTCCCAAAGTCGAACCCCACGACAGAGATCAACCTGCCTTTGTCATTTGGGCCACCCTGAAGCAATAAAGAACGTTGCCTTTTTTTATAGGCCACCTCTCTCTCCCAGTGCACCCTTCTCTAGCATGTGGGCTGCAGGAAGGTTTGTGTGCCTCGGTCATTCTGGAGTATTTGAATGTTGATGGAAAGATTGGGTTCCCTACCTTGATTGTTTTGGTTTGCAGTTTGAGTCCATTTAGCGTGTTGATGGCCTTGTCGGCGTCGTTTGGGTCGACATAGTTTACAAATCCATAGCCTAAACTCTGACCTGCAACATCAGATGAAAGGTGAAGGGTATGATCAGTTGGTTGGACTAATTTATTGACCCACAGAGACCTGCCACATGAAAACGCAAATCCTGTCGTCCACCAAAATGGTTTGCTTTTCCCACAGTGCCAAATGGTATAATCATCAGCTTTTTGCATGACTGTCTGCATCAGGCCCTGCATGAAGGAATACGGTTGTGTTTCTGTCCTAGCTGTTTCATCCAGCTTGATCAAAACAGAAAATTATTTAGTTAATAACATTGTGTTACCAAGATATTCTGGAGATTTTGCTCTGTATCCAGTCAGTGTAAAAACAAGATTGGTGTGTTATAGTCCATGTGTAACTAACACACCTGTTTGTTCCTATGTATCGAAGCTGATTGGCATAGAGATACATTTAGCCATGAGCATCATTCAGGAAATTATTGATTTGTAATGCCAGTAGGCGAGACCAGGGGTTGTAAGATTCTGTTAATATTGAATGATTTTGGTATTTACTAATTTGGAAAAAAGTAGATAACTGTGTGTTGTTTTATCTTTTATGCAATTTATGAGGATTCAACTTAAATAAACACCTCTGTGTTTGGGCTGGTGTCAGACCTTGACTGTTGGAAGGCATAGGATGTGGAAAAGTACAATCAGCGATACTGAATATTGCTGATAGCAGGAATTGAACTTCTGTTAGTTCACTTAATTCTCACTTAACACATCAGTGAGTACCAGCTTCCACATATGATTAACAATAAACAATAATATATTTTGGGGGGGGTAAGGACCATCAAGGACTAAAGTGTGCCCAGTTTTTTGGAGGGTGTTTTGGAATAATGCAGGGTAATTGGTTATCATGGGGTTACCTGTGATTTTATCTCTGACCAGTTTGCAGGACTCAATCTCTCCGATGCTGCCAAACAGGCTCTTGAACTCCTCCTGGGTCATGTTCTGGGGCAGGTAGTTGACGATCAGGTTGGTTTTGCTGTCGTCCGTGGAACCATTAGTGCTGATGACAGGGCCATTGGGGATACTGTTGGCGGTCGGACCGTTGGACACCTGAGTTTCCATTGTGCTGATTATCTGCTGAAGAGAAGAGCAGTTCTGCTTAGAGACCCTAGTTTGAAACATCCTGCCTTTTTATTGTTTTATTGCTGTTTTCTGTATGGTTCTCAATTATTAAATCTGAACAGCTTGTTGTATTTTTTAGAAAGATTATTTTTCAGTATAAATTAGTGGTAATTGGACAGCTAGCAATGCACAAAGATCTGAGATCCGTTTACTTAACCATTTTGCACTTAAACACATGCAGCACCGATAACGCTCTGACCCTTCTCTTGGTTTTCCTTTAAAATTCAGCTCAAACAAAACTAGTAAGCAAGCGTGGGGTAAAGCAGTCTAACTGTCACAGATACCGAGAGTAATGCAGGAGATGCACAAAACCAAAATAAGATATCTTTGCTGAAACACGAAGTGGTATGGGTTCCCTGTCTTATGACCTCAAAATACAAATTTGACAAATAACTTATCAAATGCAGTGGTACAGGTCTCAACATGGGCAGCAGGACCACGTTTTGATGCTAAAAGCTTACAGGTTTCATGACATACTCTACCATCCTCTGCTTGGATCTCACCAGTACTGGTATTGGAGACCCCAAAGGAAAACCAGACTGCTGCTATAAGTGGTGTTGGTGAACTAGTAAGTGGCACTCATGCCTATGAGTACAGTTTCTAAACCACTGCCCCAGAACAGTGATGGGGGACACCGTGTTGTAGAAATAGCCATTCTTCAGATTCCGATAAACTGAAACACGTTAAAACAATAAACTGGCATCCTGCTTGATAATTATAAATCCCATGCTACTGTTCTTAAGAATATAGGTGTTAAAACCCCGTTGTGTCCTGGCTGGATTCCTTCATTGCCTCTCTGTACTCTCATCTTGGTTCAATTGGTGAAGCAGTTTCTCATTCTTCCACTTGATCTGCAGTTTAGTGAGGTTGTTAGTGCATAATGGCTGCTATGTGTCACTCAGGAGGGGCTGCTCTTCAGGTTCCCTCTGATATGGGAAGTGCTCTGGGATTTTTCAGAATAAGAAGTGCTGTCTAGCTAAATTAAATCAAATATTGTTATGATCATAATTAATATCATATGATGGTAAACCTAGATAAGGAATTATTATGCCTTGTTGTATATTTGCATGTATTTGGGTGTGATCTCTGAAAGATGACTGAAGATCACATAAGTAAATGAATGTTTAGTCTGTCCAGATAGGAACATGAAAATTGCAAACGCAGGCTAAATAATTTATGTGGTTAAGAGTACAGAAAGTATGAATCAGCGTCACAGATGTACCATCTCCTCTGTGCCTTGGGGCCTGTGTTGATGCCTCTGCGACACGTGACTGTAACACTGATGAACACTGGCAAAAGTGTGTCTCTCTTTTCAACTCGGCCCTTGCACTAGAGGCAACAAAAATGAGTGGAAAAATTAGAATAATAATGCTCTGAGAAGAATTTCTGTGTTTGTCTTTTTAGCAGTTTTCCCAAATCTGGTTGCTCATTGCACGTCAAGTATTAGTCTCCGTTTGAAAGACTGAGAATTGCATGGGCCGCAGAGTATAAAAGAAATAACCATGAATGTAAGAATGGTGACAAATGAGAAGAGGCCATTTGACAGGTTTAGCTAATTTGTTTGCCATTAGTTAACTGATCCAAGAATTTCATCCAGCTGGTTCCTGAAAGAAGGCAGGGTATCAGCTTCAACACCATAGCTGCGTAGCTGTGTATTGTACTCCCACCACAACACAAAAAAAGTGCCTCTTGGTCTCACTTTTAAATGCACCTGCCCTCAGTTTCAACTTTCGTCCTCTGCTTCGGGTTTAACTGAGGATTGCCATGTGATTACTGGCAGGACAGTGTCTCTTTAAATAGAGACCGATGGAAGATTCCTTTTCTTTAAAAAAAACTGCTGCAGTCTGAAGCGCTGTCCCCAGCTACCTCTCTGCCGCCGGCCACTCTGCTGCATTCCAGATGCCACTGCTGCAGCCTCTACCCACCCCACCCCCCCCTTCTCTCCCTGCCTTTCACCTCCTGCCCAGTGCATGAAGGCACTGTCTGTCAAAAGCCATTACATCAGACACCCTCTGACACTGATGGATGGCACTGAGGAGGCTAGAGCAGGGCAAGGAGAGACGGCGAGGTTGGGGGGGGAGAAAAAGGCTCACAGAAGACCAAGTCGGTACTGTGTTGGTTTTTTTTCTTGTCCTATTAGGAAATGTGCTGACTGCTGCGAAAGGCTTTTTAGCTGAGCTAGAAAAATCCCTGCTTCTATTATTTCATTATTTTCTTGTGTTGTTTTTCTCATGAAATCTTTTTATTCACTCCCCCCACTCAACTTAACCATAAGCTGCAGTGCCTGGCTTGGTGCACGTTAAAGAGCCAGGTTCTGTGCTCCTAAGGCATGTGGCTATAGCATGTGTGCAGTTCAGGCTGAAAAACAACAACAGTGCTTTGTCACTCTCATCCCTCCCCATGCCCCTCAGAAGTGAATATATTGAAAATGACCTGATAATTTATTAAGACATAAATAACTTTGTATTTAAATGCCACAGAAACACCTATCAATATCTAGTATTAATACCATATATGAGCCCCATGACAAGATTTTATTGAGCAACATTGACCAAGAGATGAGACTGATGCAATCCAAAACCAAACACAAAACAAGGACAGCCACAAACCCATCTTGAATGCAGGACCTGAAGCATCTGTAAGCATGATGAATGTCTTCATCATGTCATGGAAGACATGATGAAGACATTCATGCCACAGATGAAGGAAACGTGATAATTACATTATTATTGTGTGTAGTAAGAATTAAAAATGTTGTCCCCATTCAGCCGGAAAAGCGCTTTTTATAGCTACAGGTTAAACTAATAGCCTTCACAGAGTATATCCTCAGGAGTGTATCCTGATGGGATCATTCATCATCTGACTATATCCCTAATTTGACAGCTGTAACAGCCAGTGGCAACAGAAAGTCCTCTGACTGCCTCACTGGAATACCCTCCCCTCTCTCTGCAGCTACAAAACTGCTAGGAGCTGTCCTTCTTTGACACACACTGTGTATATACAGTACCTAATACAGACTTTCTTGAACAAAGTATTGAAATTCCTGATGTGAGTCTTGGAGCCTTACAGTGGTAACTAAGGGAGGGTGTGATAGACTATTGTGGGGTGTACTCTCTTTATAGAATCAGCATAGATCACTGCTCCTCCAAGAGCATTGTTTCTTTAATAATGCATCTGTAGCTAAAACAGATAACTTGTTGTAATGTTCCAGAACCTAAACTCTGAATGAATTTTGAATTGTAGAGCTAGAACTCTACAATAACAAGGCTTTGAAGGTCCTGTAAAGGTTTTCAGGTCTGGTGCAAAAAAGAAAAATATCCACTTTTGTTAGTAGCTAAAACAACAGTGAGTGACAAAGAACACAGAAATTGTGTGTCATCCTTTTCCCATATGAAGCCAATGAAATGTTATATTAAAAGTCTTTTTAAAAGCTGAAAGATAAGGGACATTGTTTTATATTGTGGCTCAAAATGATAGTTTCAAAGCTTGTTTCTGGAGTAAGCATTTCCTCCATTTTTTTCAAACTCCATCTTGTAAACTTTATCTTGTTCTGCAAAATGATTATAAATGTTATATACTCCTTAGTTTCTCTTTTCTGTGCTTGCACTGTCCCTGGCAAATGCTGCATGGTTCATCTTGCGCAGCCTCAGAAATTGAGGAGCTCACAGTGTTGGCTCAGGAGCAGAACTGGTTTTTCAATATCCCAACCCCCCGAAAAAGCTGTCTCAGTCCCCCATGCTCCTTCACCGTCTGGCCCTCTCTTGGCCCTCTTGCTCTGGGGCCTGGGTCCCCTTGTCCCGTCGCCAGGGAAACAGTTCCCTGGCCACCGGGCCCTCGCAGTTAGCTTTTGTTGTCCGCTCAGCTGCACGCTCAGATTCCTATCCTGCACAGCAGCCTAAGCGAACAGGCATCTGTCACAACCCATACGGCTTCAAAGCCTAGGGGCAAAGGAGGAGAGAGATTTATTTTTAACCCCAGTTCTGCGATGAAGAACTGGAGTCTTCATATCCTCTCCTTGTCCAGGTTCTGATCTGTGATACCCTGTGTGGGCCTTAAACCTGCAATATGAAGGATTGATATGAAGTGCTTCTAGTTCAGGAGAGCATCAAGAGACTTTTATATTTTTTTGTACCCGTAATTAGATCATTTTCCACCCTGTATCACTTTAATTTAGCACGTTCCAGCTACTATTGCTGAAATAACAAACAAAATAATATTCTGGGACACAATTGCTTACAGAGCTACATTGCGCCTTTCCTTTTAGGATGAGAAGCTATAGAGTTTTCATTTTAAAAGTGTGAGGGAAAAGGAAACAGATAGGCCAATAGCACAAGCGTGCTTGAATGTGCCTGCAATTCAGTCACGTCAATGTAAAGATTGTAGTGGGAGTAGAGGGCTGAATAGTATGTAATTCCAAACTGGGCCAACGCTCAGCTGCATGTCAGTGCCGCGTATATAAATATGTATGTCTGCTTATCATTCCTCTGGTTAGCCTAATGCCTTTATGTCACACTCACTCCCTTGCTGTGATGCTGATGTCTGATCTTGCTTCCTCCCCTGACACATTGCAGTACATCAAAATCACTTGACAGAAGCCCTCTGGAAGTTGGCCTGCTGGATGTGCTGGAACAACTCGGTGTGCTTTCTTTTTTTGAGGGGGTGGGAGAGGCTTGCTTTGTGTTTGCAGCTACGGAATGGCCTTGCTCCTGCATGGACCCGTCATGATTAAGCTGAGGAGCAAAATGAATAAAAGGGTGAAAGCAAGGTAGGTCTGGGAGTGAGGGTGAACTGCTTTTGCAGAAGTGGTTCTGAAGTCAGGAAGTATGAAGCCCTACTAGTGGCTCGATCCCTGCAGCCTCTTCCAACCTTTGTAAGTCTGTCAGCTCTTCAGCAGCCGCTGTCTAGGCTCTAGACGCAGAACTACTGACGGGAATTGGAGAGGGGGGAGGGGGCAGAGGAGGATAAGACGAGGGTCTATTTTTAGTCAGCACTAGATTTGGCGTTTTCACTCTAGGGTGCAACAAAGTGAGTGTTATAACAGGCAGCAGCACTGGATGCATATATGTATTTGTTGGGAATAAGCAATACTTGTGAATCATCTGCTGTGAAAGAGATACAGACATTTTGCTCATCACAAAAGGCTCCGTGGTTATGTGTAATGGCAGTGAACCCAGAAAATCGAGCTGTTTCAGCTTTCCTTTAACTTGTTTTCACAATTGGAAGTGGATTGGGTGCTGCTTAGGGTGCTACCCAATCAGGTTTCAAAGTTTTCAGCCATCCAGTAAGGTTGTTCCCTTTTCTTTCACTTGTTATGGTGCACCAAGAATTTGCTTCCCCTTCTGTCACCAAACCCAAGCGGCATAGTTACATATTCATAACTATCTGCTATCTATATTTCTGATTATGCACATTTAACAGTGCTCTCTGCACTAAGCAAGTTCTAGAAGTGACATCGCTCACCTCTGAAATCAAGACAGACGCTGTAGACAGAAGAGGACCAGTCTTTCAATGTGGTGGAGTCATCTGTTGCTTAGGTATTGGTGCTGAGTATGCTTGCAGCCTACAAGCGACCGGGATCGAATCCCGGCAGGGGCAGGGAGAACTACACTTGTCACACCTGAATATGGTTGTCTTACTGCTCGGTTTAAGGTAAATATACATTTTGCTTGGCTACTTTTATGTCATACGTCTGCTTTGGAGCAAGTGAAGGTTTATTCCATGCTGAAAAGAGAAGAAAAAAAACAATGTTTCGGCGTCACACCCAAAGAAGGCTCCACAGCTGAAACATTATGTTTCTTTTCTTCTCCTTTCAGCATGGAATAAACTTTTACTCATTCTTTTGTAGCGTGTCATGCTGACGCAGCTACCCTACGTGGAACTACATACTGTATGTCTGTTTTGCATATTTGTTTTAGGATATTTTGCTGTGATAGGCATCCATTGATCAAAGGGCAAATGTCTAGCATGCCCTGCTGTTTTTGCCAGAATTGTCCACTAATCAATGAATCTGAAATTGCTGAAATAATGCAGTGATACGGATTGTGCTTGACCGTGCTTGTCAAATTGATCCAGCAACTGTTCCAACCACCGGCATGAATACCGCCGCTGCAGCAGTGCAGCATGGGTGAGAGTCCCGTGCGCAGTTACAGTCAGGCTCTGCCTGAATCCTTTCTTCTTTAACAAGAGACTTACAGTACAAGGGTGTCTTCCAGGCAGAAGCCTGGAGAGGGCAAATCTTTGTAGAACTGATATATACTGTATATAGTGAGAGAGAGAGCTGAACTCCTGATTCAGTGATCTAGGAAGAACACGCATACGCCCTGCGAATGACTGACACAACAAGGCATGCACAGTGACAGCGCTAGCAGTAGCATAGAGCTAGGAAGAATTGCCAGCCATTAAGAGCGCAGAAGAAGAAGAAAGCTCTACAATGAACAGAGGCACAAAAAAGCACACAGAGCCGAGAGAGAATCTTTGCTGTCACTGTCGCCTGGGAGCACTGCGCAGCAGACTTAACATGCAGGAGGAGGCAGGAACGTGGGCATCCCTATAGCTCTACTTTAGGGAGTGCTACAGTAGATTACTGCAATGCATAAGAAACATTAGGGTGGCATGATTGTGCAGTGGTTAGAATTGCTGCTTCACAGTGCTGGGACCCTGGATTTAATTCTGGACCTGGGGCTCCATCTGCGTGGAATTTGCATGTTCTCCCTGTGTTTGCATGGGCTTCCACTGGGTGCTCCAGACACGCATGCGTGTTTGTGTCTCTGTGTGCCCTGCGATGGACTGGTGTCTTGTGCCTTGTGCCTGTTGCTTGCTGAGATAGCCAGCTCCGGCTTCCCAGCAACCCTGTATTGGATAAAGGTTGGAAAATGGATGGATGGATAAGAAACATAAATGGTGCTACCACCAGTCCTTAGAAATAATATTAAAGTTTTCCTTTTTATATAAAATGTGAAAACATTTTGTACGTTAGAGTTCTTGTCATTTCAAGCACAGCCTTATAACATTTTCGAGTGTCATTATATTTCCAGGTATTTCAGAAAATACATATAGTATAATAGATCCATATGCCAAGCCTGTTGTTGATGGAAATCAGATTTATTAATCAGTTGATTATTAGAACTCTTAAATTATAATGTTAATTAAGCATTTATAGAATTAATTTACTAATAATTATTAGCCTGCGTTAGATTATTTTTAAAGAAATTAAGATTGGTTCCCAGTTTCTTCACACACCATGTGAAATGCCTTGTGATTTCTTGATAACGATATAAGATGTGGAAAAATGTTCAATGATCTGATCTGCATGTTAGAAATTCCAGGACCATGTGATTGGCCTGCTTTCGCCAGTGCACAGTTTCCCCCCCTTCTGTGAATAAATCTGTGCCTTTGTGTGGCGGTCGGGTGCGAATAGTGTGTGTGTGTGTGTGCAGCACTCAGGCTGGGGAGGAAGGGGAGAGGGGGGAGGTCAAAAACAAACAGAGGGGGCCCTGACAATGAGGCGCTGGGCAGCGCGGACAATCGGCCGCTGTGAGTGGCATTGTGTTGCGGATGCTCTCGTTGCCAGACACGGATCAGGACGGTTCTTAAACATCCCCTCGCACATGCTGCCTCTGACTCTGTGAAGGGGCCCATTTACTGCTACAGCACCCCCATCCCTCAGGCCCTGTCCGCCCGAGCCCCACGCCCCACTGCCCTACGCGGAAAGCGGTGTAGCACATGGTCTGCATTATTGGAAAAGTCAAATATAATGTAGAGAGGCATGGCAAATAAGGGCATAAACCAGGAGACGCTGTGACCAAGCAAACTACAATGGGTGAACCGTAGCATAGAGGCACCTTACAGATTTACTGTGGTTAGATGTGTTGGTTATATCATGAACTCTGACCCTGTTGAGCAATCTTTTCCATTGTCATCTGAAATCCCACTGCTCCAAAACAGAAAAAATGTTGTCCTTAACTACTGAAATGACCAAAATAAAGGGGGAGGGGGTAAGGGGTAATGATTTCTCTTGATTCCTTCTTCCCTTCAACAGAACACACCAAGGTATGGTTCGCTAGTCCTGTTTCTGGTCCCCTGCTGTTTTCCCTAATCTGCACCGAAGGCCTTCCTGTTCCCTGTGTTCTGGTTGTCATGAGCACAGTCTGCAGTGTCCCCAGTGTGTCTGCCCAAGATGCACACAGCGCTTTCTTTAACTGGTCTCTGAACACACTGCCTCATGTGCTTAGTAACTGTTGGCCTTGAACACAGCCTACAATGGCAACTCTCAGCCCAGGTTGTTGCAGATTGTCAAATCATTTAATTTTAGCCTCTGAATCCTTGTTCTTTTTTAGTTACACTCATCTTTACTTGAAAGCCATCCTTGAGTTTTGTTACTCTACCTCTGAGCCATAAAGAAAAGGGATGAGGTATGCTGGTATAATACTTCCGAGACTCCATATGACAGCACCTTTAGCAAATCTGGGGTGAAACTGCAGCAGCTATTTGCTTTGAGCAGCAACATGCCTGTCTTTCTTAAGACCTGCATTAGATAATTTCTTGTGATCTCTGCTCTTTTCTCATGTGGAGTCCATGAGCTGTGAGGCAGTCAATTAACAGAGCTGAGTTCTCAGTGACTGGGGCTTGTCGCAGGTTTATTGATTATGCATGCGATCCACTGTAAGCCCAGAGCCTTGCAAAGCATATGGAGATACACTGCACAAGAAATCATGTAATTGCATCAATTCACCAAGCATGAAATGGAGAAGACACAAACACCATCCTTACACCATTTTCAACGTAGGTTGATTTAGATGTCAGTGGCTGGAAATCTAAAATTTATACTACAGGCTTGGAAATACTGAATCAAAATCGATTCTTGCCTTTTCTTTTCAGGACAAACTTGCACCTGGCATGTTTTTTGACATGTTTCATAACACTGGGCAACGAATGATGTGGAACGCAGAGACATTGCTAGGTCAGCCTACAACACTTTCATATCAGCTAGTTACTTGCCTTTTTATTAGCGACCCAACAAAAGATACATGAAAAGTAGCAACTGACTGGAGGTGGAGGGGCATTGGGTCAGGGAGAGAGAGAAGATATTATCAGAATCAAATGTCCTGTTAAAGTGCAGGATCTTTCTGATGGCAAAAATGAACATGCACAGCAGCAACCTGCAATTTATAAAATGTCCTCCAGCATTTGCCACGATTCCTGCATTGGCTAAATTAGATTGGAAATTGGATGGATGAATTTCCCATTCCTAATGTTTTGTATATACAGTTAATTTGTAGCTGTAATCCAAGACCTTGCTGCTTGTCACCTATTATAAACCTTGGCCAGTGGATCTGTCTTCTTCGCTCACGCCATCTGCAGCGTAATCCCAATTAAAAAGGAAACTTCATCCCAAAGCAGCGCTGATAATAAATAACTGTTTTGCTGTCTTTCAGATGCATTTATTGTCATTGCAGATCATTACTAGGCTATTTATCATTAAAATGCCAAAACATATGTAGTCATATGGCCACATTAGGATATGTTTGTAGCAAATATCTATGTTACGTTTTCTTGTTATTTTTTTTTTAACCCATTCCCTTGTTATTATGAGGCAGTGGTTTTGTTTGACTCAGCATTGCACTCAGAAGAAGAGAGTCTGAGGCGGCACATGGGTTTCAATCAGCTTTCAAGGGGTGGGGCGCCCCCCCCTTCTGTCAAGGCGGTGCACATTCCATCTTTTTTTCTATCCTCCCTCCCCTGCTCTTCTGCTTCCATCCAGCGGCCAGCCCTGCAGCTCATGCCTTCACCCGTCCTTGAGCCAGGAAGCTTGTCTTCCTGGAGGGCCGCGCGCCGGAAAACGGGAGACGAGCGCGTCACGCCCACAGGAAACCGCCTTTTGCTGCACGTTTATGCCTCCCTTCCTCCTCCCCTGCCACCCGCACACAGCTAGAGCGCTTCACTGTGAGCCTGTGTTTTCATCCTGCCGTGAAGCCTCATGCGTGCGCAGTGTGCAAGAAGAGACCAAGTCTTTTGTCATGGCGGTCATCCGCCATACAAAGATTAGGATCGAGGTTTCCTTTCCCTTTAAAATATTGTAAGACAGCATTTTTCTTCTTTATAGCAGTGAAAGCAAAAGATATTTGCCTTTGCATAACAGCTTGGATTGCACTGCAGACTTGGGTGGCAGTACTGTATATATTTTTGTAGTTTAGCAGTAGATTAACCAATTTTACGGTGGAGAACTCTTATCCAGCAGTAATCCATTAACTAAAAGCTAAACCGGACTTGTTCAAACTCACGTCTGTTTCGCATGCTGGTTTGATTTTTTTGGGGGGGTTTGAAATTTTGCTTTCCTCATGCAGTTTTAATTCTGGGATTGTACAAATCCGACACTCTCCAAGCCCTTTGAAGTTCACAGTGTATCTTAGCTTAAAATAGGCCGTGAAATTCCCTCTGATAGCAAGTGGAAAGCCGAGTTCGCTCAAGGCACTTTTGTTTTTTTTAACGATTTTGAAAATAAGAGAAAACAAGAAAAAATGTACACAGAAAATACAATCCCGGTGACCTCGGTGTGCTTCATGGCTGTGACCCACAGGCCTCTGCTGGGTTTCAGCAGTGTCTTGTTTGTGGACTGATGGCAAATGTCATGTGAGAGATGGCTCAGAGAGATGTGATGGCTAGCTCTAGAACGCACATCTCACAGCACGCCACGCAGAGGGCTGGTAAAGGCTGCGTGTAGCCCGGGTCATTAATAACAGGATCATCCGGGTTCAAGGGGCAGAGCTGGATTCTGAAGTTTTAAGGACATACTGTACCAAGGTGAAGTCCCAATGAATTTAAGTAGCTTTATACCTGTGCAAAATCTAATCAAGCCAAGCCTTATTGCGCCTGTTTGCCTAGCACGTGTATATTGCTCTGGCCATTGGAGCTCTACCAATGGCAGAGCAACTACAGTACATATGATTACAACAGCCTGCTGCCAACCAAAGAGCATGGACAGCAGCCAGCACTGCCAGCTCTTGCTACTTCATCTTCTTCGAAGCAACAGCAAGCACGGTATCTTAACTTATATGCAACACTGGATTGATTACAGATGCAGATTAGGCCTTAATTGTAAAACACAAACACAAAGCCTGTTGATTTCAGAGCATTAAAATGCCTTGAACTACACTAATAAACTGAAGAAACAAGTTTAAAAAAATGTGTGTTCTACCCATTTACAGACAGAGCAATAATCTCTTTTTAGAACACTGGGCACTAGAACTAGAGGAAATCTGAAAAGAAAAAAGGAGCATTTTATTAATTCAAGCAGCTATGTATATCTTGTGTCACAGGAGACCTGATTTAGGGATAAGCCTTTTTTCTAGCTAAAATGTCCATGTCCCCAGCATCCTTTATTTTCTGAATAAAATGCATGATTCATTCTATGGGTCTTAGGAACAGCAGGAATAAGGACTCCCCGTCAATATTTAATGAAGTGCGGCAGACCTGCAGAGTGGCCGGGAGGGGGAGTGGGCCTGTTGCTGGCATGCAAACATGGCAGCCACGCTGCACGAACCATTCTGCAGAAGCCACTCTGCGTCAGAGTTTAAAAAAGCACTTTGAGCAGTGACATCCTTCCAGCCTTATCAATAAACCTCTTTAACCTTTTAGAAAAAAAAAACAGAATAAACTCTAAACCAAGAGATTTGTACCCAAGATTAACTGCAAATGTTAGTGTTTTACTAAACTTTCAGTTTCTCTAAATCAGCTGTTTATTCCTTCACAGTTACGTGTATTGCTTTTGTTATTGAGCAAACCATTGAATGAGATTCCTTAATGAGATTCTCTCAGCATAAGTTCTCAGATCTCCTGCTATTAAGCGCTTCCTTCCATAGAAATCTATCATGCATACTCTATCAGAGCACACTCTTCCAGTATGCTTAACTTTCTGACTTCACGCTGTCCCTCAGACTCTGTGCTAATCATCAGGGTTCCTTAATTCCCAATAAAAACAATGAATGTTCCACTCTGCATTTAGTGGAATACTGTAACTTAAAAAGAAACTTTAAATTACACGCATTATACATCGAACAGCACACACAGAATACAGTAAATCTACAGTCTATGCAGTTAACTTCAGCTTCTCATTTTGATAGGATTTCCCTTTATACATTATGTACTGTAGGTATATACAGTATGTAAAAACCTGTAATATGTAAAAAATCAGTAGATATCTCATACATTATGACTAGCTTACACATTTCATATCGGAATATTTTAAGACTTTAGGATTCGGGAAAATGCATCTGAATTTACGTACTTCTATGTCATGTTTGATTGACATAAGAACAAACATCTGTTATTTTTCACAGGAGATTGTTAGTAGTGGCTAGTAGGGCACAGAGTTTCCATTATAATTATCCACTATAATTCCAGCTGTGTAATTTACAACTGCAGGAACACTTTTTAAAATAAGCAAAGTGAAACACAATACCTACTAAACAGTTTAAAGGGCTGCATAAACTTTTGCCTAATTGCTGGATTTAAGTGCACTTAACCTTGGCATCTGGATTCTATGTCATTGCAAGTCTTTGCTCCAGCTAATCCTTAATTATTGATGTGATCTGCTGCACCTGGGTTAATTAAGCAATTCAGGATTAATTTGATTCTTAACTCATTGGAAGACTCAAAGTCCTGTAGCAGCACGGCCTAAATGGTTGCCAAGTTAACAGCACGTTTGATGGTTCACTGCAGGTACTGCTTCTCTGTGTTCTCCACAGGTAAATGGCAGTTTGATACCAGGCACGGAGGCAGTAAGGGTCGTTTCAGTTGTCGGACAGTTATTAAGGTAATAATCCACCCCCTATTGTAGTGGAACTGGAAACAGAAATAGGACAGGTGCTTAATGAGAGAGAAAAGACAAGAGCAGCCTTTCATCTTTTCTGTCTGGATTCTGGAGTCCTCTTTAGCCATATCATTCTCCTTGTATGCAAATAGCCCTTAATTGCACTTGCTTCAAGGACAAAATTGGCCACAGATTTATTGCAGTGCACTCGTGTATGTGATAAGTACAGTGCAAAAAGTGTAGTTCGACTACACTCCTGTTGTTATTTGGTGTCTTGATTGAACGTGTCCCATCACTTCCTTTCCTAATGAGAGGCAGCTGTCACAGCTGTTTTGTAAAGCTTAACCCTTTCTCTCCCTTAATTCCATGCATGGGTGCTGGGATTAAGGATAGGGGTTTCAGGCTTTGGAACACTATGAGAGTCGTGCCCTGGGCTTTGAGCAAACCAGGAAAAAGTTAAGAAGGGAAGAAATCATTTTTATCAGGAACACTTGAAGCAGACGTCTCAACCTATGATGGCCCTTGTTGAGTAATGAAAGCAAGGGTTGTGTTAATAGGCGCCAGCAGGCATTCTAAAGCACAGTCAAATATCGAACTTGACGTAACTTGGCCTCCTCGCTCCACCGTTTCTGAGGACAAGCGGCAATTTAAGTGAGTCTGGCCCTGAATTTGGCTTCCGTTTACACTGCTTTCCAGCCCAGTGATTCTTTTCTAGGCTTTTTCTTTTTTTATGTTGTAAATAGATCATTGCTCCCAGGCACAGAGCAAAAAAACTGAACCACAGCATTTCCTTACCAAACATCTGATGAACGTAAGATTTCTGTTCTGAGCTGGACGTTGTCCAGGTTAAATGCCTTTCTTTCTCCTTCCCATAAATGATAGATAACTACCTAGACTGCTTATATCTGATGGCCAGTTACCGCTGGGTAGAAGAAAGACGTTTCTTGACACACAAATATCACCCTGTCCCATGCTGTGTTATTGGTATTCTCAATTGCCGGGTGGGTTGAAGTTGCAAATTTAAACCAGACTTGTAGATGTCAGTGACCAAAAGCTATGAGTAAAGCAGGAGGAATTATATATGCTAATGACATGCTATTTTCAGTTGCATTACTAATTTGCTTTTTGTTCCCTGAAGTAGAATTGAAGACTAAGCACGGCTTAGCCCGAGTCTTTAAAGTAATGTTGCTCTACAGCTTAGTCATGTGGAAATTTATGAATTTGGGCCGAGTGTGATGCAGACGATATTTATAAGAGGTGATGCATCGCGCAGTGCTGCAAACCCGAGCAAGGTTGATTCAGGATGTTTCTCAGACAATACAAATCTCAGTCGCTTGTTTGGGAAATGCAGGTTCTCTGAAGGACAGGAAGTGTCCAGGTGTAGTTTTGGATTGTCAGCATGACAGCCATACTTTTACACATATCCTGTCATGTTTCCTGTTTATTGTGATGTTCTTAGCTTTAAATGATCTATATGAATTAGACTGTATTCATATTATGTATTAAAATAAGAGTTCAGATCCTGCCTTGTGCTTATCCAATGCTCATTAGCCAGAAGCATTTTCCATACACTTTGCAGAAATGTGGGGACTGAGTGTGCCATTTCTGGTTACCCGTGTGTGACAGTCATCCTGCACCAGTTTCTCAGCTACAGCATAGTAACAGACATCCACAGACAGGCTTTAATTGAATTAATGCCTCTAGGTTTATTTCCCTTATTGTTTCAAGAAACCACAGGATATCAGGATGGTGGTTTAACATGTTGGTAAAAACACAGTATGTCTTATGTACCATAAAGTATAGGATGTTTAAGAATGTTGTGATTAATTCATCCTATTACCACATTTTTGTTTAAAATAGTTGCTTCTAATTGCAAATTCATATCTAAGGCCCAAAAACCCATTAAGGAATTAAATGTCTTCCCCCACCTTTCAAAACAATGATTAGCTGAGCATTTATCTAAAACATGAATTCCTGTTCAAAGCAAAAAAATATATTGTATTTTAAACAGGAGGTCCTGAGGTGTTTATTTGTGTTTGTAGATAAGATCTAATTCAACCAAATTCAACTTTCAAAAAAATCCCACTTGGTTCAGAGTCCCTGTTTGTGTAAGTGGGTCAGTGTGGTACACTGGGAAATTTATAGGTCTTAATGAAATAATCTTGCAAGGATAACATGAACTGTTTTAGTTTCTATTCTATCAGCATTCCTCCTTGACTGCAGGTATATTTCACTTAAGCCCACACAGAATGATAAAAATAAGGACAGTTATTATTACTGCAAACCTAATGCTATCTGTGAAGACAGGAACATTTTTAATAAAACCTTTTGTACTGAAAATGGGGCAGATTATTTTGAGCTGAAGACAGAATGGTAAAGCTCAAGTTTTAAGGGGCTTTTTGTATACAGTAGATGTGCCATATTTATATGCATAAAGAAGATGCTTGTGGCCTACCTGACGGGACCATATTTACGTCTGCTTCAATTACATAATGCTGTATAAAGCAATTATATTGATGCCGATACCCTGGTTTCTTCCACAAAACAGCTGGTTGACGTCCCTGGATCAATTAGTTGCTAACTACCAAATGGGTTAGATGTGTTGAATGGCTTCCTCTCGTTTGTCACCGTTCGAATGTTCTGAATGTGCTGTCTATATCTGTTGCGATAAAGCCGTAAACGTTGCTATTTGTTCTGGTTTTAAAGGTTTTGAGCACAGGACAAACACACCTTGCTGGCTTTAAATTAAAAGTAAAATGGACCTAGACCCAAAAAGAAAATTTATTTTTGGAATTCATCAGTAGGTTTTGCATACTGTATTTACATCTGTGCTATTTGCTGGCCTTGACAGTGTAGAATTACATTGTCTCTGTTGTCTCTTTAAGGAAGCTTACGTTCTGCAACAAATACATCTATACAAGTATAAACCTTTGACTTGGCCTACTGGTTCAGATTTGTCATCTATGTAGAACTTTTGTTTAATATACAGTACAAGGTCTGAAATGGTTTGAGCTGTAAATTATGGAAAACGGCAAGACCACAATATTTCAATTTTCAGTTACACAATAAGTGTATGATGACAGTGAATTCACGAAAGTTGGGGATGAATCCTGATTCGTCATGTGGAGAATATTTGACTTTAGCTGTCACCAAAAATGTCCTGATATAGTATTTTAAAAGTGCGCTGCGCCGTTGTTTGCTTTGTATCCTCATTGCGCTTCTCCGTGGCTCTCGGTGAACGCATGCGGACACACTAAAGATCATCGTCCCCGCCCTCTCCTGGACCAGGACTCCTGGGTTGTAATTGAACTAGCCCTTTTCTTCGCCTGGTGAAAAAGCCAAGATGGGCCGAAGAACCAGAACACCGCTATGTCTGCTGAAACCGCTAGTGAAACTTTGCCACCATAGACTAGCCTGTTAGTAAGCTCTTCAGTTTGGTATAAGCTGTGGTTTCCATCACGGAGTTAGCGTACCATAGTATTTCGTGGTATTTGGGATGTAAAGCAAGCGATTCTGACCGACGCTCTGCAAACGTTTAAACTAGAATGCCGAGATTAGAAAAAAAAAGACAGCGATTTGAATTTCTAAGGCGGTGCATGGGTCCCGACACTCTCCCCCGCTGAACAAGCGCTGAAGACCTAGAGACCGCGGTCATCATCGCAAGCAGAGCTCCGCGCACATTCTGCGTCCGGCTTGTGTGGACTTGTCCAAAAACCTTTCCACCACCGGTGGTGTGAAGTTATGACCTTGGCGAGGACTCGCACAGAAACTGTTCAAAACCGGCAGAAATCAATTCGAATGCGTCACAACTAGAGCCCAAATACCAGGACGCTCTTCCGAAAGATGAGCGAGTACGTGCCTAACAGTGCTCGCTTAGCTGTCACGGTATCTTGGCCCCTGCTTGCTTTAAAACATTAAGAGCACAAACTGCTAACAGGGATTTACAGAATCCGTTTATCTCTCTAATGCATCAGCTAGTAGCCTTAGTAGAAATAATTATAAGATTAAACGAAGCAGAGGCGAAATTAAATTAGCCAGATCTTCGCTGCAGTTTAACAGGAATCCAAACACATCAGCAGTCGTGCAACAGAACTGCCAATCTTCAAGCGCAGTATTTCGAAACCTGCTATGTTATTGACACGCTGCCGTATTTTTTTCGTCTCCTGCGCCGATGTTCTACTTAAATATTTTCATCTAATTGTGTATATATATAAATAAAAAAAACTCTTGGCCTAATAAACGCCCTTGACTATAGCTCCGAATTTGCAGAGTGGCAGGCTGTAATATTTTATACGAATTTCTAATTACGTGGTAGCCATGATTCGCTCATCAATGTCTCGGGGTACTAATGGTTCCTTAACGCGTTAATGTATAAAAGATTAAAGATCAGATAAATGCTAATTAGAACACAGTCTTATTTGGCAATTAGCAGTAATAAAACAGTGTAATAAGGTGAACATTTATAGGTTGTTGATACCAAATGCAGGGCTAGGAATGCGTTTTAAAGAGGTGTGCAGCAAAAATGCTTCCGTACTTTAATGAAACGGCAGTAAACGGCTAACTGGCGACCTGGGCTTGATTGAGGTGATGCGGCTCGCTGGCGTTAATCACCAGCTCGCAGTGCTACAGTACGGATAAACAAATCACTGACAAAAGTACTGCTTGGAGTCGGATACACGTTGACAGAAATACTGTATTTATAATGTATTATTCATTTTGCATTATTTTAGGAAGGGATGGGCTTAGTCTTCACAGCCACGTCTGGCAAGGACAAGCTGAACAAGCAACAGCTCGGTCCCCCTCACTGGGAATAACTGGTAGCTGGAAAAGCGAGATAGTGCGCCATTCACTCCAGCCAGCCCCCATAGGACAACAAAGCCTTTTTACCATTGTAGTTTGGACGCAAAAGAAATTTGACCAAGGGATCCAAAATGTACATAAAAAACGCCGCTTCTCCGTATTGTGCCATGTCGGTTGTCTTTTAAACTCTTCTCAGGGCTATGAGCAGAGCCTTAAGGCTCCAGTTTTGCTCGGCCGCGATTAAAATTCTCTCGCCTTATTTATATTGTTAAGACTTATGTTATAAAGTCTGTCTATATGTAAGTCCAAGTCGTCTTTTCTCGCTCACGAACAGGTGAATATTAACGCCTGTCACGGCATAAATCGCGATGCGAAAATTAAAATGCGTGATTGACGAAACAGGCCTTACAGAACTGTTTGCCAATTTTAGGTTGTACACGCTGTTTGTCAGAAGCAATGTGTGATATACATGCAACTCGTATCTCCTTCGAGGGTGAACATTCAATGCATGCGTTATGCATTTACAGCATATTATGTATATACACTTATATGTGGATGTATGTATCATAATGTTTAGGCTCGGAGATTTCATGAATAGAAAATATGGGGTCTGATTGTTTTTGTTAGCACGTGATAATAAGATTTAGTAAAAGTCTGGACATTGATTTATGTTTTAGCTTGTAACCGGCCCATTTTCTCTCCTTCGCCCCTTGTAGTTTCCACTTTTTAAGAAATATATTTTTCTTACGTAACAAAATACACGGGTGCTCTGGTAGAAATCGTCAATAGGACATCGGACCTGATTACATCTTTTCCTTCTTAGGAGAACTAATAAAACATGGTATATGTTACACAACATGTTACATGTGGATGTACAGTTCCCAGCTGACGGATTCCTTTTCGTATACACTCACGATTACCATCACGCCAAAGATCCCCATTAATGTAAAAAAAAAGCACAGTACACCGATATAAATGCCCTTATAAATATGAATCAGCTGTATCTAGCAGAAGTGGCGTGCCCGTGTCCTTGGGCTGTGACCGCCGTGCTGGCAGAGGGGTCTGACTCAGCTGTTTTAGGACCGCGTGGCCAGTCTTTTCTGCATTGTCCGGGCGCGAGCCTCTCTAGGCCTTTCCCCGCAGCGCGCTGTCAAGGTCTTCGTCACTGTGTCACTGAAAGGCGATGTGGTTTAAACCGTGCGACTGGAAACGCCCCGCAAACCCTTGCTTCACATTCATTAGGCTCAAAGGAAGGATGGGGGATATTTTTAAACAATTTATTTATTTTTTGGGGGGTATTTTCTTTGGATTGCCCGATTGTTTCTCGCACCTTGTGACGCTGTTACGGTTCAGTTACAGCATGTTTTTAAATGGGACTGCACAGAGGTCATTTCGGACAATCAAAATACAGTAGCTTGTTTTTTTGTCGTTGTAACGCTGAGCCTTGCGGATAAATGAAACGGTGTGTGTAAAACACGCGTTTATTCTTTTCCTCATTGATGGGGAGTCGAGCTCCGGACGGAGGCGACAGTCGGAGCTTAAACTGTAACTTGTTAACAAAACATATACTATTCAGAGACACCGTGTTTTTCGAATACAGCAGTATTAGATCGAATTGTTCAGTGGGATTTCAGCGCACTTAAGGCCTATGGAGAAACAGCAGAACCTTTTTTATATTTATATAGAATCTGTGCAGGGGTTGCAGCCTCTGTTCTCAGTCTGATAACATCAAAATATTTTTGTATCACAGAAATAAGCGGGTGTGTTGGGTATCCAGCTGAAAATTGTAAAATTGAAAAAGCCGCGGATTAAAAACGAGTTTTTATGGGTTTCTCGCCTGCGGTCATGTTTAAGTACAGAAGAATATTTCGATGTCGTTACCCGCTCGCCCAACCCGTCTTAAACAGAGCTTTACACGTTCGTCTTAGACATTTGTTTCTAGCCGATAGCACGCCTTTTGTACGAGTTTTCCGCCAGGCTCGGGAGCAGACAAAAGGATTCAATTATTTTCCATGCTGACAGAATAAAGCTCAGTCCACCCATTAATTAATTGACGAAGGAGACCGCGGCTCAAGAGCGCTCCTGCAATCCGGTTTCACTGACCGCCAGAGGCGCCTCCCTCGTTATGTCCTCGAAAGGTACCGGAGCTCAAGGACAGTGCCGACACGCCCAGATCTTTCCAGCGCAGGGAAGAAGTGAAAGCATCAGGGGTGTTCTGCCTTTTGTGCCTAAAGAATGTTTCTTTCCATCAGTTAGCAGCGGGACCCTGAACATTTCTATTTCTCGAACCCCTGGTGTATGGGGTCCAGAGCCCTCTCCCCCCGGAGTGTACCAAGAATCTTCAAAGGCACTTCTATGTTCAATACATCAGCGCAACACAGCATCTGTATGGGTGGATGCTTCGCACAAAGTACAGTAGGTACGAAGGGGACTAAGTGCCCGTCTCCGGCATCTCCTAACAGCGTTCTGAAATTTCCAGCCTATTTACTCAGCCGCATCGCAACTAGAACCCTAAGGAATTTCTTCTTGCTTTGGATTCGGTGCAAAAGTCAAGGAAGCGTAATTTTCCTCTGTCGCTCTTGCTCTGGCTCTCTCCCCGCGCATCACCCCCCCCCCCCCCTCCCCCTCGAGCCCCGCTCACGCGCGCTGCCTTCTCTCCTCTCTTTCTCTCGCTCTCGTGCTGCCGCGGCGCATCCCGACCCCCTTCCCAGCCTCCGAGCGCTCGCGCAGGCTGCGGGGCACCTCGTTTTGTCAGTAAATAAAAGGAAAACACAAGATTCCCCGGCATCCGCACAAGCAGCCAGCGAAGACCAAGCCATTCTTATGGATGCTGCCCCCCGCCTCTGCCGTACAGTACAGCGCGGCTACAGTACAGTACCAGAGCACGGAAGCGCCGCTACATCCGATGCCATATTAAACCGTTCGACATTTCTGCTTTCCCACGGCTCCTCTGGCAGCGCACGTAGGTGGGGAAGATCAGGATCATATCCCCAACCCCCTGTCTTTTCAAACTCAAGGAAAATCTGCATATTTAGATGATTAAACCAATAACCGATAAACACAGAAAAAGACGAGCTGGAGAGGTCGGGGAGGGATGACATGACACAGATATTGTTAGAAATTGTCAACGTCCCGTTCCAAGCCGGATCATACACACACAACACCCAAGAAAAGCAACCAGCCGCGTTAAATTCTTAAGATAAAGGTGTCACCGCTCGCTGGAAGCTCGCAGGACCCAAGCCAGCGCTGCTGCATTGGTATATATCAGATTACTTACACCCAGCTTAATCGTTAAATCCAATCAGTGCTGTCTTTGTAGCCTGCAAAATGCCACAGCTTAGTTCATTGCATAATGTGCAGAGGAATAAACCTATTTGAGAACATCTGTGCTACATGCATAGCATGTTCCAATATAATTTTGCTTGCTGCTGACGTATGGCTGTGTACTATTGTACATATCCAGTATGTACAGACCATCACCAAAACTGCAACAAATGCAAATCCACCCATTTGCCATAATCACACATCTCAGCCACATGCATGCAAAGGGCTAATTGTGCTCTAGCAGTGCGAGAGAGGGAAGAGAAAGGAGAGATACGTACAGTAACCATTCTTAATGTGCAAAGGAAGTTGGAATTTAGCTCCTTCTGTTGCCGAGGTGGTGAGGCGTTCGCTCGGTTGTGGCTGTGGTCGGCGTTCTTCTTTCAGGCAGGTTGTCGGGGTTGTTGTTTTGTTGTTTTCTGACAGGGGAGGGGGGGGGAGTAAAAAAAAAAAGGAAAAAAAATGGGAAGGAAAAAAAAAATCCCGAGCCAAGCCCCACACGGTCTTCCAGACAGCCCTGGTCCTCTGCGGCGCCGTTCGGTTTCTCACACCCAGAGAGATCCCGCAGAGGAAAAATCGAAGACGCCGAGCGGCCTTCGTCTTTAGCAGGATGTGGAAAATTGTGCTCTCCAAAGAGACAATCGCAGAAGAAGTGAAATGTGCGTCTCTCGGTGGTGGGTCTCCCCTAGATGGGTGTTTATATATATATGTTAACGTGGATTAATTCTTTTTTTTTTGGTCAGTCTGTAGCATCAATGTGTTTCTGTTTTTGTATAGCTGGCTCCCCGCTGTCGAAATCCAGGCTCCCTTAAAGGGTTCTACTGCTTGTGTGTCTGTACTGCAATGCAATTCTTCTTTTATGTGTCCGTCTGCCAGGGAAAGGCTCCGGCTGATTGGCTCCTGGCTCAAGGAGGGTGCGGTGACAGCGCAGCCATTAGAGGCTGCTCCCTCCTATCGCAGTCAGTGAAAGCCCATGGCTAGACACCCCCTTTTCTCCCCAATCCCACCCACCTCCTGCCCCCCTCTCTACCCCATAAAACACAAGAGATGCTCCGTTAATGGAACACGCAGAATGGAACTCCACCTGCATTCTGAGAACAGAAGAACAGCGCAGAAGGATTTCACTTCGGCACCGGGCTGCCGGCACCGACGGGCCTTAAGAGGAGCGTTTGTGATGCAGGCGCTTTCAGTTTCTGGAGCTGTCTGATGCTTCGTGTACAGGGAGCAGCTGCAGTTTGCACTGTAGGCCAAGCTTTCGTAGAGCCACAGTACACAGGCTGTTTATTCAAGTGTATTTCAAAAGCAGTGTTCGCCGATGATCGTTAGGATTTTTATAGTTCTCAGTTGTCTTGTTCTTGGTTCAGATCTTATTCATACTTCTTTAAGAAAAGCAGGATTGTGTATGTTTCTTACTTTTTTCTTCTTAACTTTAAGCGTCAAATAGCTTTGGTCATTCACAATTATCTAAATGTATTGTTTTTTGCCTTTAAGTGGCCTGGACCATTTTTATTTGTTCCAAAAAGTGTGTTTCAGAGCAAAGCTGTTGATCTAGTCCCATCCTCAAAGTTCACCTGTGTGATAAATGGATTGTAGCCTTTGAACGGGAGCTGCCCTTTCTAGCCAATTGCAGGCCTTGGTGTTGTATAATACAAATCGCTGCCCAGTGAGACAAAGGCGGTGGAAAAGCCCTGTGCCCCCTTAGCCAATCAGGACTCGAACTGCAACAGAAAAGATGGGTCTGCCCCAGTTGAGAAGGGCAGGTCCCAGTACAGAGAACATTGTTTCAGGTTCGCCATTGTTACCTTGTTCTTCTGGCAGTTGTAATTAGTAATTATTCTAAATTAATACATTTTCTTACAAGCACAAAAACAGTAGTAAACTGACACCGTGGAGTCCATCTTTGTGATATCAGTTTCTGAATGTTTTTCAGAGGGGTTGTTTTTGCACTACTGGGAGGACAAATATTAACTGGGCAAGCCCTGGTTTTTTAATGCACTTCCACATAGTTTCCTGTTGTCTTCTGGTTCCAGTTTCGCTGTTTATTCTGAAGACATGCGGTGGGTTGACTTTGTCCCGGCCTTTGAGTAGTCCTGT
The DNA here is from genome assembly GCF_040954835.1 of Lepisosteus oculatus. NCBI lineage: Eukaryota > Metazoa > Chordata > Actinopteri > Semionotiformes > Lepisosteidae > Lepisosteus > Lepisosteus oculatus. The sequence continues at coordinate 16,151,273 of NC_090706.1, read as the reverse complement.
CTGTTCAATACCGAAATGGTAAAAATGTTCAGTTCCTTCAGGAATTTACTACACTGATTTCCTACATTTTTTAACCATACTTTGATGCCTACAATGTGATAAGAGATATAATAACCCAGCTGCTAAATGGAGAGTATATGAAGTCATTCAGAGTATTTGGTTGGAAACTCTTGGCAGTGTCACATAGCTCTCTGTTGAGTAGTGTCTTTGGGAAGAGTCAAGCTCCATGGCACTCGCTGATTAGTGATCCCTTGTGTCCAGTTGATCGGCATCATCAGCAGATGCCCATATACTGCTAAGCCCTCTTGATCCAGGGAGTTGAAGGTTGATTTGCACTCAGAAGATTCACAAGAATATCCCGATTGACTAATTTGCCAGAGTTGACTCAAAGACAAAAGTCGGTGGTTTACGAACCCAAGGTTGCATGATTTGATGCAGTCTTATTCTTTTGTCATCTTCAACCTCTGAAATAAGAGCGAAAGACTGCCCAGTGCTCACACCCACCATTCAAAGCGATGTGATGTGATACTTCTTGAGCATCCCTGCATGCCAGCCATACTGCTCACGCTGCTGTCAAGTCATCATGCACTTGCGCCAAGATGGGCCCTTGCTGTCAATCAGTCCACGCTCCTTCTGCACACATGATTGACAGCACCTATTATTACACACCTCGGGGAAGTGCAGAACCATGCTGAGGATTAGAAATGAGCAGCCTTGACACACAGGATGTGTCCCTGGAGATAAAATGCCAGGCAGAACATGGAGCAAGCACAAACACATCTGAATGTGGATGCCTGGCTCTTGTAGATCGTGACTACCTACTTCATCACAGGTAGTCAAGCAGGGAATTCAATTACAGATTCAGCTATGGGATACTATCATTCACTGTGTCTTCCACTATTTTAGGATGCATTCATTTTAATATGTAATGGCTCTGCCTCTTTTTGTAATACTTCTAGGTTTGTTATTAATTTTATGATTTTGTAGTAACAGTTTAGTGTCTTTTTTGTAGTAAAAATGTTGGTGCAGCTGTTAGCATTGATGCCTCACTGTGCTAGGGTTCTGGGTTCAATTCCAGACCATGGGTGCTATCTGCATGGAGTTTGTATGTTTGCCTGTTTTTTTTTGGTGGTGGGTTAATTGGCTTACTGTATGGGATTAACTGTCCCTGGTGTGACTGCGCCTGTCTGCCCTGTGATGGACTGACGTCCCATCCAGGGTGTATCCTGCCTTGTACCCCAATAATAATAATGCAGAAAGTTTGTTTGAATTTAAATTGGCCCTCTTTTTAAAAGACTTCTACCCCTTCTACTCACGTCCATACTTTCACTTTAATACGTTCCCTCTCTCGCTCCTTCTCTTTCTCCTTGCCTTCCTCTCCCACTGTTCAGTTTAGCTCTGCAGACACTGGTTGTTTCATTTCATTTATAATTTATCCCCTGCCCCAGGACAAGATGTGTGACAAATGACCTATTTTTCCATATCTTACATAGCTTTTTCGAGCTGTGCTTGAAGGGGGGGGGATGGGTCGGGGATGGAGTGGTGGTGATGGCAGGGGGGGAGATGTGCTTTTTTTTTCCGGGCTGGTTGAGTTGGAGCCGGGGAACTGGACTGTCATAGGAGGGTGAGGACCTCTGTCGAGTTTTCAGGAAGATGGTGGGGGGGTTTGCCAGTGTAGTCCTGTCACTCCAAGTCAAACCAAGCTGCCTGACCGCACAGCCAGCAGATATCACATGTACTGGCAGCAGGCTCTCTGGCTTTCTCATGCAATGTCCTTTCTGTACATGCACAGTTATGAACTGCCATGCTGTTTAGATGCAAATCAGAGCTTTAAACCACACTTACAAGTATGGCCAGGACCCTGTCACAGGACATTTACAGTGAACAGTATATTTTCATGATATATTTGCTTCCCTCCCATGGTTTGCCAGTGACTGCAATACCGCAATAGTAAACTGTGAACATGTGTGAGGCTCATCTTTAATCAAAGCGTTGTGGGAGAGTGGAACAAGCTGCCCAGTCATGCATTGAAGCTGATACCATGGCCTCTTTCAAGAAACACCCAAAGGGTTACAAACAACAGGAGGTCATTTGGCCCATCTGGCCTTTGTGGTCATTAGTAGTTAATTGATCCAAGGATCTCATCCAGCTGTTTCCTGAAAGAAGCCAGGCTTTCGGCTGTTCAAGTGATACTGTCTCACAACTAAAATCAAGTATAAAGAAATGTCTCTTGCGAGGCTACTGCTGCTCCACACTACTGCCTGTAGTGCAAACATTCCCAGAACATTACATAGACAAAGTCCCTGCTGACTTTTCTCCTGCATTTCATTCCTACTGGGTTGTGATGGTTAATCATGCATTTAGCTTTTGCCTGATGTGACTCTATCCTTTCTTTTTTACAGCAAGAGGTATTTAAGTTTTTCACATTTGGCTGACTGGCCGAAAGCTGTACCCATGATAGAAAAGGCAGAACAAGTTTTGCACTGAAGCAAAAAAGCTGTGAAGACTTTCCTGTTGGTGTCAGGAGTTAGAACACGTGGGTTTCCACACTTCTGCAAGTGTACTGCATAGAGACGTGGGTGAGACGACAGTACATACCAATGATCACAGATTCTTTTCTGTCTCTTTTTGCTGAGCTTCCTCTGTTCTCTTTGGTGTTCTCTACATTAACCTACATAAGACCCCCCATGTCTACTTTTGGAACTACAGTGTCTAATTCAGCTTTATATGAAAGGACATGCGCTCATCCTCCCTCAACACACTTGTCATGTTATTGTGTGTGTTTTTTTAATGACTTATTTATCACAGAGCACTGCGAATCGGGAGAGTCACACGGATTAGCTGTGGCCAGCTCTCCTCTCTCAGTCAGACCTCAGTCTCTCTTTAGGGCCTGCCTGGGTTGGCGTTCGCTGTTCTGTGATCTTGACCCCCTCTTCCTTTCAGCATCTTCAGCTCCGTGGAGAGAAGGTCTCAGGCCAGGCAAGTGCAGATCAGTGAATATTGCACTGCTGTGGCTCTGTCCCTGCTCGTCTGTCTGTCTGTCTGTCTGTCTGTCTGTCTGTCTGTCTGTCTGTCTGTCTGTCTGTCTGTCTGTCTGTCTGTCTGTCTGTCTGTCTGTCTGTCTGTCACAGCCTCCCTCGGGGGCTTCAAGAAATGCCATCTTTAATTTTGCATGGAATTTGTATACATTTTCTTGATCGATTCCTTTTGTGTCCGTAAAACATTTTCTACATGCGCACACCGTCCACATATAGAGCCTGTGCCAGTTTTAAAGACCTGCATTGCTCCCAAAATCAGGAGCTCTTTCTGAAGTGCCCATTGCAACCGGGGACTTTTCAAATATTCTGCTGGCCATGGGGTAAACAGGTGCGTTCTTTAATGCACCCCACAAAAAATGCCACAGGGACCTGACAACATGGAGAATTTGAAAACCATGACCGACCCTGACCAAAGACTCCGATGTAAAACACTCCATTTTAAAAATGTACATCCAGAATCCAAACTCCCAAACATCAGCAGGGAACAAATTGCCTGCTCCAGCAGCTGGTTTACTGGTTTACACAGAAAACCCTGTTTCCCAGAGTCCCTGCGGGTGTTAGGGTCAGCTTTCCGTTAGCACCTGATGAAGACAGGGAAAAGGTAGGTGAATTTTTTCTGCTTCGTGGGTTCAGTTAAGTATTGAAACTCGGAGATGAAATGCAAACCATAAAGTACTGTAGCAGAACACTCAGGGGATGGGATTGTCTACACTTGCATTAGCGAATAAGGGTCAGTAGGATCAAATACATTTATTGCTCAGCCTGTCTTCAAGACCCTGTACATCTTAAACCATAAAAAATAGCTAACTTTAATCAGCATTATGCTGTAATGGGAGTAATGTTTATAATTACTCCATACAACCATGGATGGCACCTTCTTTACAATTCTGTTTTTTACTGTATGACAATTACAGTATGTTAAAAGAAACAAGAATATAACTCTTATTTTAAAACTGTAATGATCTACCTTACCAACAAAGCTTTTTTAACAATAAGAGAAGGATTACTTTTTGTACAATGATATAAGCCCAAGATGTTATCTATTTTCAACAAGTTATTTGATCCTTATGAAATTAAAATTTTATTTTTTAGTCTTTGTAAATTGAATTATTGTCCCTTTCATTTTATGGTTATTACGTATGTTTTTTTTTATTTCGGAAGTACCAGTAGCTAATATTAGAAGTTCTGTATACATCGGGCTCTTATCTTTAAAAGAAAAGTGTTTTGACTTTTATCTTTGGCTTTATTTAAGGCAGAAAAGGAGAAGAATGCCAAAATGCAAAGTGTCTTGTAGTATTCTGTAGATGGTGCAAATAGAGCCTTTTTTAAAAGTTCTTCAGAACAGAGCAATAATTTTTTTTTTCAGATTTTGTGCGCAGGTCTTAATGTGGGGAGCATTCTAAAATGCATCAAGTATTTGGAAAGTTGGCAATTGAGGAAACAAGGCCTGACATCTGCTGCATAATTGCTGTCAATGGAGCTAATTTGCCATTTTCCCATCATACAGTTATTGAAAAGCAGGTTGTTTGGAACTCATGCAAAGGAAAAATCGGATCTCTCTGTCCAGAGTGGTTAGGGTTTTCATCGTGAAACAAAATGTTTTTTCATCATCAGTGCGGTTTATTCACTAAGTTTTGCGTTTGCATGAACTGCTTTGTGAGCAGAAAAAGACACCTTTTAATACTTTTGTGAGGTAGCTTTTTAGATACCACTCCTAAGAGGGTTTTGTGACTTTGATGGATGGCGTTCCTGTTTTCAAAAGGGATTTTTTTATTCAGCAGCTTTTCAATGAAATCATTTTTTTCATTAATTCACTTCCTTCATTTTAAATTTGGTATTTACCACTGCTTTTCCTTCTATAACTATGCATCAATTTGCAATCACCAGTTGGTTTCCTTACAGTTTTGTCCAAATTAGAAATTGCTAATGGCGTATGAACGTGTTGTACCTGTGCAGGAGAGAATGAAACAGACAGACGTGAGTCTGTGACGTTCCCACCCGTTGGAGCCGTTCATCTTTTGACATGCTGTGAGCCCCACAGTACTTTATAGAAGGGGTTCCCACTCCTGGTCCTGGAGACCCATGCACTTCCTGGTTTTCATTCCAACCGAGCTTAAATACCGTATTTAAGGCTACCATGAGCTAACAATCTGCTTTATTTGAATAGTTGGAAGCTTATTTTTTCTACTTGAACAATGCTCAATACTCTCACCGTGTGCAGCATAGGCACCTTTAAAGGGCAGTAAAAAGTTAGGCCCCTTGCAGTGTGGCTGTTGGGAGCAGACTGATATCTTTAAGTTAAGATCACTTAAGTGGCCCTATACAATTTCTTGCATTAGGAATTTGTCTTTTCGCATACCCCAGCTTGCCCTCCATGAGACACACAGACAGGGAGAGAGAAGCCTGGGGTCAGAGCGCAGGGTCAGCCATTGTACAGCACCCCGGGAGCAGTGGGGATTAAGGCTCTTGACCAGGGGCCCAACAGAGTAGGATTCCTCTGCCAGCCACAGGATTTGAGCTGGCAGCCTTCCAGCCCAAGACGCAGATCCTTAGCCACAGTGCCACCACTCCACCCCTTAAGCTCAAGGGTTAGGTACAGTATCTCCCCTGGTTCCACTTTGTATTGGTTGGTTGTTTTTCTCATGTGGGACATTTTAACCAAACTACTATATCTGTAATAGCAATGTCAATGTGAAGTGTGTCCAAACCTCCCTGTAACTTTTGGAATGTTGCAGTGGTAAATTGGCATAGTGCTTTGTCGTTTAACATTTATTTTCTTTGCTTTGAAACATGTTACCATACCTCTCTTGAACGGTGAATTTATGGTAAGGATTATAGAGGCTTGGCAAAGCACAGTAAAATCATGGTAGGAGTGTGGTAAGGATTAGAGAAGCATGGCAAAGCACAGTGAAGTCATAGTTCTTTCGTTATGAGCCCACTGTGCTGTATTATAAGTCACTGGGTTTTTGTAAGGGGCATAAGATGCAGCCTTGTGTTGTAAAAGACTGAGCCCCTCTCCTACAGGGAGAAACAGCCTTCCTGCTTCCTGCTCACAGCCCCTGCCCATCCCTGCCCTCTCCCAGGAAGTTCTTCGTGTTTTCACCTCTCTTCTAAGCCTAATGGATCAAAATCACTTCTTGGACCAAGACCACCTGACATGTGCTTTTTGCTGATTGTAAATCAATTATCTCCAGTAATCACAGCCCTCATCAAGAATCCACATCCGGGCCCAGTTTTTGAATAAAAAATGAGGGATCATCAAAACTCATTTTCTTTCTGCTTCCCCTGAAGGTGCAGTTAAGTCTATGGTGGGTTTTTTTCCTAGTCCATAAGTCATATCAAGAAGAGAAGCAGGTTATATAGGAGCCATCTCCTTCTCGTGCTTATTAATAACCATGTCTCCGGCACATCGCGTTAATAAAGTAGTACCTCACGCGGCCGAGAACTAATCGCCTAAGGCGGCTCATCAATGATACATTTACATCGGCTCTGATAAGACAGCTGGAGCATGCCCTGTGTACCATGGTAGCCCATTGCTCACTGTCTATCCCAATAAATACTAACTCTGTGCTAAATTAGAGAGAGCTTCTCCCAGCTGCTGTACAGGCCATTGCATTTCTATTAATTATTAAGTTCAGAAGGACAAAGCCAACGCTTAGCATGTACAGTTAAATGTATGCTGAGTCACATCTTCCTTGTCATAGCGCTGCTCAGATCTATTAAATGTCTGTGCGGTACTGGACTTGTGCGCACTCGAAAATCTGTACCATATTGACTGGAGCAGCAAAATGAGAAGTGAGATCAGCTGGGTAGGTCTGCAGCTTCTTTGTACAGGTAGAAATTGTAGGAGAGAAAAGTCAGATTTCACTCTCACATTAGGTTAAACCCTTTCCTCATACAGATTTACTGCTGTATACCACAGCAAATGTTAAGCACAGTGAAAACATGCTAAGAGTATGGTAAGGCCTCGAGGTGTATAGCAAAGCACAGTGAAAACATAGTAAAAGCATAGTAGGGATTAAAGAGGCATGGTAAAGCACAGTAAAAGCATGATAAAAGACCAGGAGAGGGGCAGGAATACACAATGTTAACAGGCATAAAAAAGTGAAGTGTAGTGTACAAGCAAGCTACAGTATGAACAGCTGCAAATCAGTGCGCAGTAAATTTTCAAAACGACTGTAGCTGCAGCCTATCTACTGCACACACTTGTAGGAATGCCAGGAGTATTTTATCCACCTCATGAACATGTGTATATTTCAGCAGTAGAACCAAATCTGCCGTGCCTTTCCTGTTGCTTTTATAATTGGTCAATGTGATGAACACAAGACCAGCTTCTCGGCATAACTCTCACAATTCCTAACGAAGCGCATGCTAAATTTCCAGGTTGCGAATCAGATTGTGCTACTCACAGGAGGAGGCGTCTCATGTTCAGTTTCTTGCCTTTTCATCTGCTGATGTATAGTAGCTGGATTTAGGCAGAGGTCGCTCATCGGAGTCGGTTTCCACTCCATGCGTCCTGAATGCACATTTCCACTCCCTTAATGAGGATCTTTACCAGGACGTCTTAGCCAGGGCTGCCTGGGAAGATCAAAAGGAACTCTCCCTCTCTCTGAAATTACAGTGATTTTGCTGTTTTAATGCCAGTGCATTAGCTGCCAACTGAAGGCAAAGCAAGAGAACACATAGCTTTTTTTTTTTCAAAATTAGCACGTCAATACTGCTGCAAGATGTAATGCTGACCTGGGAAGGAAGTGTGGGGGGAGGGGTTGTCTTTAGGATTTATGTATAGATTTGTAGAGATAGCAGGTATAGAATACATCAGTCCATAAAGATAGGTAGATGTGCAAAGCCTGAGAAGTGTATAGTGGACTTGAAAGAGAGCACCAAACTGGTCTTATGTAATCCAGAATGAAATAACTATCTGAGATTCATCTTCTGACCGCCGATAGATATTAGACTCCAGCTTACACATCTTAGCTTTGCTGCAATTATCCTTCTTCAGTTTTGCTTGCAGACTTGAAGATGTCTGATTGAAGAGGTTTTGCCAGTCATTTCGGTATAATGTGAAATCTGTCCGATCAGATAAGAGCAACTGCAAGGCATCACAAGGCTTGTGGTTTACAGTATCAAGCATTGACAATCTTACTTAAGCTTGCCATTAGGAACAGGCTTCATGAGCAGACACACTCTACTCTACTATTTAAATAATAAGATGCTTTTCAGGGCTACTTATGATACCATTTACCATCAAGCAAAAAATAATTGATTCGAAACTAAAGTGTTCAATATTTTTCAATGCCTTCTTCTTTAGATTAATACAGTTGGTGCAGGGGTCAATTTCTGTTTGAAAAATGAAGGCAATGTAAAGGGAAATAAGGAAAAGAACAGGTATGACTCCACTGTTGGACCTCCAGCTCTGTAAACAAAAGGAAAAAGACTTTGTACGATCCCTGAGCTTGTCGAGCTGTAACACACTTGCCAAAAGCCTTTTTCACAGCAGGGCATGTTTGAGCTAAAAGGACTTAAGACATGGTCATCCAGAAAGCGTTTCCGCACCACGTCCGTGCTCTTGCCCAGAACAGCGGTTTGCTGAGCATGGGAATCTCAGAGCTGACTCTGCCATTGCCTGGGATTTTACATAATTGACTTACATAAGGACAAGCTGAGATGAGTATTAGCAGAGATGAATATTGCATGAGGAAAGTGCTAGTTAAGTATTGATAAAGCCCAAGAAACCAAAACCTGCCATGGACTGTACGGGGTGGCCCTGCCGGGCCCGTTCTTGCACTGAAGCATGCAGGTCTCAGGACATCAGATGCATGTATAGAAACAATATCTTAGAGCATGTTCCTCCTTACAGGTGGATCCTGCAGAACTGCTACGAGATCTGGAGTGACGGGGATGTGGAGCAGACCTTCCCACCTGCATCGACCGGAGTGTGTGGCTCCTTCCGATGGGCCCTGCGCTGGACGACAGAGGCAGCTGGAGACAGCCGAGGGCAGTGAGATCCAACAGTGAGTGTTTATCGTGAGAGGGGCTTTCCTCAGAGTTTCTCCAGAGCCCAGCACCTTCCTGACTACAAGGGTTTTCACACTGTGTCTGTGCAATGCAGCACCCCTGCCCTGACCATGCGTGGCGATGGATGTGAATGACTATTGTCCAATTAGTTAAAGACATGGTAGGAGAGAACTCCTGCATAGTAACAGCTGCCTGTGTTTACCTTAAGTGCCCAGATAAATAATCAGATTATCATCAGCCCAACATCTTTCGTTTTGCCAGCTGTGATAAACTGCAGAGCTGGTTCTTTTGTCATTTGTGACGCTGTGAGTTCTTTGAGACAGGGAGCAGATCTGATCTGGCCATCTCAGAGGCTGGCTTTTCCCTCCTGGGGCCACTCGCTGTGGTGAAGGAGTGCTAGCCTATCAAGTCATGGTAGCCAGTGTAGCACTGATGCATCCTGTGCTGTTGGCATTGAGCCCCGAGGCTTGCTGACAGGGACCTTCTGCCTCTAATGAGCAATCTCAAGAATTAAACTCTGTTAAAACGGCAGAAACAATATCCTTCCGAGGATAAAAAGCAATCCGGAGTCGGAGAACCAAAGACGTTCCCGCACTGGGTCACTATATTATGCAGTAATAATGTTTTTAAGGGTGAGAGATCCATAAGACCGCAAACTGTCCCTGTGCCAGCACTCTGCATCTTACGCTTGCTGCGCTTTCATGCAGGTTAATTTTTAGTAAGCTCGGGAGGTACTAATAAACAGAAAACAGTCCCCATCTCCTGAGCTGATGAAAAGATCTTCCGGATCCAGGGAGAAATCTGTGTAGTAAAAGAGGTGTGCCACACACTGAACTTTCAGCTGGGAAATAAAACTGTGTTGTGTGCCTTTAGTTGAAATACAATTGCACGCAGCCTGACTAAAAAAACACTCACAGAACTTTGACCTGGCCTGATCCTGCAGCACAGGGTGTGTGATAACCCCTCCTGGACCCCCAGGGCAGCCAGAGGTGGCACGCTTTATTATCGCCATACATGGGATCCCGTCTTCCTCTTTCTTTGTACCCAGAGCAACTGTTTGTATTCCCCCCCCCCCCCCCAAGCTGACCCCTGGTCAAACCGGAATTCATTCATGGCATCTGCAAGGATCTCTTCCCCATGGCTTTTGTCATGGCAATGGCCAGCGTGACCCCTGTCAGCCTCCGAGTGGGCTGTGTAGTAGAGCATGGGAGAGATGTGGCTGTGGGGTTTGGGAAAAGAGTTTTTCAGCCACCTGAACAACTAAATTGCTGCAGCTGCCCTGGTACTACTCCTGCTCTTACAACTTAAAACATATATACTTACTACCACTTACAACTGTCCTATATTGGGAGCACCGTACTTGCAGTACAACATACACCATACTTAAAGGTTACACCCTCATTCTTACAACGTAGAAACTTACCCCCACTAACAACTGCCCTATCCTGGCAGCACCGTACTTAGAACATCCACCCTCATATTTATGACTTCAACTGCCCTATCCTGTCAGCATTCCCACCTCTTGCCTTACTTCTGTCTCAGCCAGAATACTCCAGGAAAGAGCTCTCTGCTGCTCCTTCTGCAGGCCCTCCCCACTGTCACCCCCTGTTCTGTTTCTCTCTCCATGCTGATTTCTTTTTCATCTCCGCGGCTCCGCATGCGCTTTTACCACTCTCGTCAAAACCACGTCAGGCTGGGGCTTCGTGGGGCCTTGTCTTAAACTCGTTTCTTTCTCTGAGCGTTTGTGCCGTCCTGAACCCCCGGCGCTCTGTGGATACTCCGCAGCTGCTCTCAGCTAATAGCAGAGCTGATGAAAGGAATTCTTTTTTGTTTGTTTTTTCGCAAAAAGCCTATGTCAAAAACAAAACATTTTAGTTAAGTAAAACCTGGCAGACAGGATGAATGCAGAGTTCCTGAGCCGAAGCCCCTATGATTTAAACTCCCAACCTTATCGCATGTTACTTTTAGTGATATAAAAAATGCTTTCTGTCATGGTCAATTAAGACCATAAAAACATCAGTATGGTTACAAACTAGATGAGGCCGTATGGCCCATCTGACCCATGTAGCAGGATCCCAGGATCTCATTAAGCCATTTCTTGAGAGACAGGGAATCAGGTTTAATAATATGGCTGGGCAGCTTGTACTATACTCCCGCTACACTTTGTGTAAAGAAATGTCTCCTATTTTCAGCTTTAAATGCATTTTCGGTTTCCACCTGGCTTCCTCATAGTCAGCAGATGGACTATAATGAGTTCACACTGAGCGCCCTGTGAGAGTGTTGATTTTCCAGCACTGAAGAGTTCAGTGTTTGTTTCTGGGAAAGGACAGTTGTCCTTCAGGATGATTTGTGGTAATTCCCGGTCCTTTCCTCCTGCTGGGGAGCCTGAAGAATTACTTTCATTTTTTATTTTTTCCAAAGCTGTACACCCCTCCCCGACTTTTCAATTCTCTGTTTGGCTTCTGTTTTCTCTGAAGAGCTCCATTGTTCTGAGTGGAAGGAGGCAGGCTTGATTGCGAAGAAAGGAAAGCACAAACACGATTCTCGCAATCAGCCTGGCCGTCCTTCACCCTAATTGCTTCCTCGGCTCCTTGGTTTCCTTGTGATGAAGATGGAGCATCCTCAGCAAGATTCCCATTTCCAGAGAAAGGCATGGCGAACAAGCTGTTGCAGTACAACAGTTCCAGCTGTTGCTGGAAACTACCGATCAATCACGCACCTTTCTTGACTTGCACAGTGGCAGCATTTCTATTACAACATTAGTATTACTATCTTGAGTAAAATAACTAATTACGCATGCCTTAGTGCAGTATAAGAGTAGTAATATTTAGGTTTACAATATTTTTCCTACCGTGAAAATTCTGATATTATTCTGGTATTCTGGTAAAATTCTGGTATTTTGTTTTGCCTTTTCTCCAGGGAATTTCTCCATGTGAATTCATTAATGATCAATGATGGGGACTTTGTCTCCGTGCTAGCCAGCCTCATAAAAGGTGCTTCCCATGCTGGGCATTTGTTAAGCTTAATATCGTCCAATACACACCTCCTTCCTGGACCAATGAGCTGAGTGGTCTAATGGAGGTGAGCTGTTAATACAGGCTTTATTTTATTTAACCATGTGGCCTTATTTACTTACCTTGATATTTTCTTCCCTTTGGTATATGCCCATTTAAATGCATATTAAATTAGTCTATTTTGGAAAGTTGACCTGAAGCACTGTAGAATTGCCGATAACCTCCAACGAAAGGATAGATCTTTAAAATTTTTTAATCAATTTCAGAATCAGTCATCCAGAAACCAATAATTGCTAATCGGCTCACGCGCCCCCCACTGCGAGGCGCACTTTGCCAGATCCGCTGTCCTGTTTGCACACTGCAAGGCCCTCAGTGCCCGCAGTAGAGCCAGCAGAGCAGTGGGGCCCCTGTCGCTGTAAGCACTGCCGGCTCACCAGGGTCAGACGTGAACCAGTCAATGAGTGCTGGTTGGACAACAGCCATGGAAGGTTTTACGCAATTATTTCATAACCCTTATCCCATTATATTTTGAAGGAATGTTTTTTGTTTTGGGGATTGTTATGCATGAATGTGCATGCATGCAAAATCTATATACTGTGTGTTTCAGTACGCACACTGCTGAAGCACATGCAATGCTGATTTTTCTACAAACAGTAGTGTGGAACCTAAATACACTTAATGACCCCCTTGAAGAGACCATTAGTGAGTGTTGTTATGCTTTCTTTTTTTGTCAGTAAACACAAACAGCACTTATCCCGATAAATAGATCTTTGTCTTGTTGCTGTTGCTCAAAAATATTAGCACTGCTCTTTCTGAAAGGCTATAAAAGCATGAATAAACATTTTTAATTAAAGGCCCTCTTTGGAGCTGTAGATTGCTCTCTTTTCTTGGAGGTGTGTTGCATTAATGGACATTTTCCCCCCTTTGATGAACAATGATGCTAATAGCACTTCAAGATAAATGGCTGGCTAGATTGGACCCATTATATTGATTGCCCTTGGTGAAGAAGAGAAACAGCCTCCTGTCACGACCCTGTTTGGTTGACTAAAACTGCCAGTCAGACAGCATCACATCTTAAAGATCTGTCTGCGGGCATCTAAGGATCATAATGCCAAGTTATTAAAAGAAAAAAACAATTTCACACCGTGTTCTGTAATGTTTTTACGACACATTTTCGTTACATGCAGTTAGTTTTTTTAACTGATGCAGAGCCATTCACCTGAGGTTCCGGAGGCCTGCACAAGCGATCTTGAGCCATTCAGCAAACCCTCCGACCTTTCCTCTCTCATGGCTTCCTATACTCTCGGTCAAACCGAGATCCTGTAATTTGCTAACGCTTGCGTAATGCGCCACATGCATGAGCCACAGTCAAAGAACTGTTTTCTAACATGAAGAGGAAAACAGGTGTTTTAACAAGGTCTGCTCTGTTGAAAACCCTACAGCAGCCATTGAGCCTCTGCGCACTCACACACTCCCTAAACCCCCCTCACCCCTCTTCCATCCCCACTGCTCAGCGAGGGCCTGTGTTTGTGGCTTCTCCTACGGGCTGGCTCTTTTGCATTTGAAACGGCCCCCCCATTGTCCTGCTTAGGGCTGATTGTGCCTCTCGAAGAGGAGCAGGTGTCTCCATCACTGAGAGGCTTTCTGTTGTCAGCCCAGGGGTGCTAGTGCTAGATGGGTAGGCGGAGTGGGTGAGTAGGGAGGGGACATCAGTCTATGGATTTGCACTCTTTACATCAAAAAAGTGGCTTCATAAGCAGTCCTTCCCTCCATTTTTTCCTGCATGGCTTTTCATACTGGATTGTGGCTATCCAGTACTCTGAAGCTGTTCCCATTAAGGGCAGCTTTACTTTAGCACTTGCACCTGCCCCTATCATGAGGGCTATATCTTAGCCACATGCACTTAGCATGTCCCAGATCCACATTTTTTATCTCCCTCAACGATCTGCTAATGTATGGATAATGAAAAAAACATTTTGGGTGATCTAACAAATATCCCTCATAAATTAAATATTCCTTATATGTTGTGGTAGAATAAACTAGAAAATTGTTTGGGATGGCAGAAGCAAGAAGCAAGGATAGCTTGTTCCAGACTCCCACAACTCTTTGGGTAAAGAAATGCCTCATGTTCTCATTCTCAAATGCATCTCCCCTGTTACTCAGACTTTCAGCTGTGTGTGCACCTGCACTTAGTTTCTACTTGTGTACTTATTTAGTGGTTGAGCTTGGAGTAGCCCACTAGACTGACTTTGTCAGTACACTCCAAGATTTTGGATTCTTGTATCAAATCCCCATGCAATTACTAGACTGAGGATATGTGATTTGCACAGATGACTTCGTTTATACAGTATTTACAGCTCCATTTATGTGTATCTCAATTTCCTTGATTGCTGCTTGCCTCCTTTAACAATTCCATTGCCTGCTACTATTTGCCTCCTGGGGGCTGTTGCTGGCTGGTTAATACTAGTGTCTCTGCTCACCAAGCAAAAAGGCTTGTGAGTTATAACCATGCAGAGCAGCCGTCTCTGACAAACAGTGGTGCCCAAACATTACAGCACCTTGACAGGTACAATTATGATTTATCTCAGGTCTTCCTCCCACCAAACTCAATCCATTGTTTCCTGCATTTCCATAATAATATATTATTACCCTTGCTGTGGATATTGTTATTGTGACAGTGATGCCAAGATGTCTTCTGTTACAGCAAATGCTTCAAAGCCCACTGGCTAATAATGCTACCAGCATTTTTATTTAACCTTTGTCACCCATTACTGTTTATAAAAATATAATGATTGGTTGTTTTCGTTTAAAGTTTTGCAACACTATTGCAATCACTGTTTCTGTGCGTAATGGAAGTTTAATTTTACCCTTACACGCGAGTTTATCATATTGCCCCTTTTCTGTGATTTAGAGGAAATGCTCAGAAGGATGGTTCTCCACTGCAGCCTCAGCTCTTGTTGGTGCGTCTCTGCCGGTGACACTGTTCGGTCAGGGGGATCAGGTTAAGCCCGATCTTCATGCCACATTCTTCGAAAGTCACCTTCCTGCGCCGCCTTCCTCCCCCGCGAAGTCTCCGCAGCCCCTCATGTGCGCATTTCGGCTCACGCAACCCCCACCCCCACCCCCACCCCCCCACTCACACTAACCTGAGCTCTCTGTGTGCGACGCCACCTGACTCTATTTATAGCACAGACATGCTGCCTCTGCCAGCATGGTGCTTTGGCAGAAATTCATTTCCCCGTTTATTTATTTATTTCAGTGCTTCTGCTTTAATTCCGTCAAGATCTGTTAATTCTGTTGAGATTTAATCCTGTTGTGCAAGAAGCATCCTTTAGCCTTTGCCACCACAGAAGCTGTGAAATCACGGCTGACATTTCATTTTTGTTTTTGAACCCCTTGCTCCCCCTCTACATCCCTTTTTTCAGTTTTGCGGTTGTTCGGTTTTGGAAAAAAAAAAGTACACCAGCAATACAGAACGGCATTCCTTTTTGTTTGAATTTACCTGTGTTGCTTGGTGCACCCATTCTGCGTGGGTGCAAAGCTCCACGAAGCTATCCCTAACATCTGTAATCCATCATCTTCATCACCTTCTACCTTTTAGTTGAAAACTTGTTGTTTTTTAAAAAGCGTATCCCTTGAATGAACAAGAGCTGGAAGGACAGTTGTTATGCTGGGCTTTGCAGTCGTCTTAAAGCTGACGAAGGCCTGTCGCCCACCGTACTGGCTAGAGTTGTCTGGAGGCTGAAGGAGTTGAGGTGCTCTTCCCCTCCTTGACAAAAGCCTGCTTTGTGTCCTGTAGAGCAATTCTAAATCAGCTTGGAGAACTCAGGAAAGAGTACAAGCCAGAGGTGGCAATTTGGATATTTTGAAAACCATCCAGTCATTTCCTAACGGAACCTAGGACATTTCCAGGGAAATGTGTACTTGTGTTAATGAATACTTCTGTTTGACTATTAGGTCTGATGTCATCCTCGGGGCTGACTTCACAATACCTTTCAGGATATTAGCGTCATGCTGCTTGTAGCCCCCTCTGATCAAGACAAAAGAGACATTGTATAGAACATTCTTTTTAATGCCAAGAATTAGGTTAGTTTCTGTATTTTTTGTTACGTGTTTAGGCATCCTTACCCTTTAGGTAAACACACAGACAGTAATTCTGCCAACGTGTCATTGTCATTTGTTGTGAAGTTTACCTGAGCAATCACAAAGCAATCCGTTTTTTTTATTTATTTTGGTAATATGTATACTACACCTTGCAATTTATCCATACAAATATACACACCATTAGGAATTGTGCAGTTTTGGCTTGGTATAAATATTCAATTTCATTTTTACTGTCTCTGCCAGATCCAGCACGATGCAAAAGGCACCAGGATTAATGTGTGTTCTCCAGCTTGTTCTTGGTGACTTTTCGCACATGAGATATTTTAAGCAAATATCAAAACTGCCCTGTTGCTGTGTCAGGGCCCTGCAGGTGTGTTACATGAGTATGCATCAGGAATTAACATAAGGCAAGTGACCAAGCTCCAACAATCTAGTGTTTATTTCCAAAAGCAGACATGCTTGCGGCAAGCCCGTTATCATCTTAGAAAACAAAGCACTGTTGTTTGCCAAATTGAACCCGTTTGAGTATGGAGTGGGTCTGATTAAAATTCCACAGGGACGTCTGCGCTGTCTTTTCCCCTCTATTTCTTGTCGTTTTTTTTTTCCAAAAGGCAGTTACGGCGCGCGCGCGCACATCAAGCATTTCTCTCTGGTTTTTTTTTTATTTTAATCATTGTTCCTGGCGTTCGGGATGACCTTGTTTAGTTGTTGAATGGAGTGTGTGAGTCAAGCTCTGACTCTCCAGTGCACTGCGCGTGCTACTGCATACTAAACACCTCTCCTTCGCTCCGGCTCTCTCCCCCCCACCCCCTCCCCCTCCCCCTCCCTTTCCCTCACACCCCCTCTCTCAATCTGTTCCTCTCGCAGTTAGCCCCCCCCCTCCCCTGCACTCATCTCACCATCTCTCTTTGCAATTTACAGTCCTGTCTCTATCTGTCTGTCTCTTCCTGTCTCTCTCTCGCTGGCTCTCAGTACTGTAATATGGAGAAATGCTCTTGATCACATTGGGAACAATGAGAATGTGGAAGAGGTAAAAGAGCCATTGCCCAGCACTCTGTGGGATACTCAGCACGACTCTTTGCTTGGGCGTCTGTACCCTAAAAACAGCTGTTTTTAGGTTTTTCTCCAAGTCTCTGCCCTTCCCTTCCTGCACACACTCTCAGGTATTTTTCTGAACACAGTGGGTTTGGACATGAGGAAATCTGCCTCTGATTTAAAGAATTTGAGAATGACCCACTTGTGGCTCAGGGCTTTACATACGCTCATCTAACCCAGGGATTCCTACAGTGTTCTGCACAGAGGACCACTTCTCTGGCTTTTAAACCGGGACCCCTACCAAAACGTGATTTATCTCAAAAGGGTTTTGTTTTAAAAGGTTGCGGTTAAAATAGATAAAGGTCTTCCACTTTGATCATTGTTAAAATAGAATTTTAATTTAAATAACATAACTGACTGTACACTTTATAGCATAATGACAGCAAAATCACATCTCTCTGGCTCCAACAGATTGTGAGATATTGCAATTGAAATGTTAGTTGGTTTGTTGCAGACCTGAAGCACTGACCTTTCATAACCTCTAGACTACTGGTCTACTCTAATATTAATGTAAAATTATAACTAATTAATAATAATAATCATTTCTTGCATTTATATAGCACTTTCATATCAGAGAACACCAAAGCACTTCACTGTAGAAGGGGACCCACTTCATCCACCACTCAAATGCAGCGCCCACCTGAGTAACTCTCTGCAGCCATTCTGCACCAGCAGCCCCACTGCACAGCCAGTCAGGGAGCAGAGGGATATCACTTCAGCAGTTGGATTAAGGGGGGTGTTTATGGAGCTCAGATTGTGCCAGCTGATTCTGAAATTCTGTCAGGACACCAGGTTGAGACCTGGTGGTCTTGGTCTTTAATAACCAAGTACTCGGGACCTTGGTGCAACTTTTCATCTGGAGAACAGCATCTCCTACAGCACAGTGTCTCCTGTCACCTCTTTGGATCAAAATGCATATGGATAAATTAATCAATATTGGAGCAGATGGATGAGCGCCACCTACTGGTCTACTAATGCCCGTTAGGGAGCAGACACCTGATTGTTTTGTAAAGATCTCCTCTCCCATGACTGACCAAGCTCATCTTCTGAGACAGGGCAAGATGGTGCAATTAGAAGGTGGTAAAGCTACTGCCAGTTATGCTGTTAACCCATAAACAAATACAAGTGAAGACTTTAAGACTGAAGCTTTAAAGGGTAGATTGACAAGATTTACAGTATCTAAGCCGGCCTTTCCATCTGCTGTCTGAGGCAAACTGTTACCTCCAATCCAGCTAAATCCTATAGGTCTCTTTTTTATTGGAAATACCTGTAAAGTAATGATCAATTAAGCAAGCGATCTTTTCAGTTAATACAGCTGTGATTCTTGAATTCTGAAAGGCGCTCAGATTTTGGTCCCCAATTACCTACTCAACTAAAAAAAAAAATACTTTAGCAAATCGCCATGCACCCTGACTATAGGCTGCAGGATCCCAACCCTTGAAGTTGAAGATATTGTCCATGATTTATTATAATTAATATAGCACAGACCCATTGTCTGGGGGGGGGGGACCTTCAGTTTGAGGGGAGGAGTTTCCTTTTCCTCTCTGCCGTGCCCACATGGTAGACTGTCGTTACGATGTTGACAGGTATGTAATTCCATTAAGCGCTCTGAGGCTGTAGGAGCCGGAGCTCTCCATGGTCTTGAACTCTGCCTCAGCCTCTGTACCGTATAATGTAGAAGATGGGCACACTTTCAGAATAGTACTTCGGGTGGGTAGCTGCGTCAGCATGCGTAGGCTGCAAAGGAACAAGTAATAGGTTTATTCCATGCTGAAAAAAAGAAGAAAGAGAACACAACGTTTCGGCCGTGGAGCCTTCTTCAGGCGTGTGAAGGTGTGTGTTCACACACCTGAAGAAGGCTCCACGGCCGAAACGTTGTGTTCTCTTTCTTCTTTTTTTCAGCATGGAATAAACCTATTACTTGTTCCTTTGCACACTTTCAGAATGACCTATCAAACTCTGTTTATTATTGGTATCAGTTCTTAAGTTGTCAGAATAATCGAGAGACTAATCATGAACTATGTTTTCGAGTTGTTACCAGCTAGTTCAGCTAGTGCACGGTAGAAGTCACTCTGTTAATTAAAGTGTGAAGTGGTGCACGGAGTCGAGGGACGGTAACACTGGCTTGTTTTCATTTGTTGCAACGTCAGTGTTTTTGTGAAGATATGTTGTTTGTGATTTGTTGTTTCTAAGCCCCACGGAAACGGGGACAAAATACGCCTTGGAGAAGGCTCATTTATGGTGCTGGTAGAAGCGACAATTATTTATATTACTGAAGTTTGGATCACAATACTTCATAGAAAATAACAACAGCGTGTCGCGTATACGTATGACTTAAGGGACTTGCTTATTAGAATTTGGACAGAGGCTCCTGTGAATAGATGCTTTAAACCGCGACATCTGAAGGCTGTATTTCCTGTGGCTCGGACACTGGTTCTCTCACACCCTACACACACGCACGCCTGGAGTCGGAGCTCGCAGTCTGTTGCTTGATGTACCCAGCACTGACACATTTTCTTGTTCGCATCTGAGGCTCCCTGACAGCTATGCAAATGAAACCTGAATATATTCCCAGATATAACCTCGGAAAAGGCATCTCATCGCTATTCATAGACAGCCAAACGCCGTCACCAAAGATGACATGTATATAGCGCTCAGACACAAAAGCCAAAGCTCTATGCATATCATTTCATTTAACCAATTAGCAGATTACTCGTCTCTTTTACTTTTTTTTTCTCCCCTTAATTGACAAAAAGGCATTTCCCCGCAAATCCGATTTACGTCTTGCTCCGCTGTGAACATAAACAATTTTCTGCAGGAGAATTTAAACGGATTTTATTGCGTCTTCCCATTCACTGCTTTTCTTTCTCCTTATTATCCTCTGCTTCCCCCCCATTGTGCATTTCATACGTGCTTGACTTATGTCAGCTTTCATTTGAGTTTCATTTAGATTAACCTACGCGGCCCCCAGCTCCCGACACAGCCCCCTGAACGAAGCGACACGTACGAAGAGAGCTGGCTTTAGCCTTTCAAATCCCTGCTAACCTCTGCGGTCACCTCGACGGCCGTGATCTCGAAGATGCGATTCCTAATATTACTGCAAACAAAACAAAAAAACGCGATTTTAACCAAAAGGGCAGTTCTGAGCCGGGATCTGGGATTGTCCTCATTCAATTGTTGTTGGACTGGAGAAAGAGCACCAATCCCAGTAATTAGCAGTGTTGCCCTTCAGAGCAGTGGGCAGCAGACAAGGGGTTACGTTTATTTAAGGGGATGATGGAGAAGGTCCATTTAAGTCTCTGTACCTGGATTCTCTAGTTTTAGTCCTCAAGATCCATGATTCATCTATTCTTATACAGTAGGTCACCCTGAATCACTTGTTTTTTAAAGATCAGGACCACCTGCTAGACCAATTGATCAATTAGACAAGTAAGCATCACTGGTGCTGGAGGGGCAGTGAATAGAGAAGAAACCTCAGATTTTTTCTCCAATTGGTCTCTAAATTGCGTAATTGAATGCACCTCCTATTTAATTGATCAATGTTACAGCACATTGTTGCAGGTCTTTAGAAATAAGTGATGTGATATGAAGGTTACCTACAAATCCAATGGGACTGTGAGCAAGTCCACAGGGGGCACCTTCTTTCCTCAGTTTCCACATCCTCGCCTCAATTCCTACAACTCTCAGGATCTTTTCCTTCCAGGTGAGAAGCGACTGGGAGACACTGTTCTCACTTTCTAATGTACCCCTGGCTTCTATCAACCTGCAGACGCCTGAGCGAGTCGCTAACAGTAGCACAGCCTCACAATTATCAGCTTTCGATAAAAAAGAAAAGCAAAGCTATTCTCATAACCCCTGCGGTAACCGCTTCAGTATTTTTAATGGCTTTTTTGAGGAAGCGGGTAACTGAAACAACTAATGCCCTCACTGAATACTCAGCACGCATCTGTCTGATGCCATGTGTGCCCGCGACTGCATAACAGAATGTATGAATGTGATTCAAGAAAGCAGCCCAGAGTCTGAAGATTGAGGTGTTTTTTAAGAAATGTAATCCCTTATTTATGTCTTATTTTGCAGGGCTGGTGAAGCTCTGCAGTAATGGTAACTGGTCAGAAATATAACTTGATTGTGCCTTGCATACGACGTTTAGCCATTTCTCGTAGAGGAGGGAAAGGTGATGGTACAGTAGGTCTTCATTTTACAGTAAAACTAAAGCTAATATTTTTCACTTTGTGTGTTAAATAAAGAAAAGAGTTGCTTTAGCTGAAATAAAAGCAGAATGAATCCCCTTCCTTTCCCTGTAGGCATTTCCAGTAGGTATGGAAATACCTCCCTGCATGCAGGTTTCAGTTTACTTCCGGGTCATGCTCATTAATGGTAGGTATGCAGGTGAGCTGTGGAGTGTGAAAAATAAGAAGGTTCATATGTAATCCGGGGGCAGCATAGTGGCGCAGTGGTTATTATTGCTGCCTTGCAGTACTGGAGCCTTGGGTTCAATTCCAGACCCTGGGGTGCTATCTCTGTGGAGTTTGTATTGTATGTACCCCACAATCCAAAGACATACTGGTTAATTGGCTTTTAAGAAAACTGGCCTTGGTGTGACTGAGTGTATCTATGTGTCTGTGTTATTTTGTCTATGTGTGCGTTGCGATGGACTGGCATCCTACTTTGTGTCCATTGCTTCCTGGGCTAGGCTTTGGGCCACCGCGCCTCTGTATTGGCCAAGCGGCTCTGGAAAGTGATGGTGATGTGTAATTCATGTCCTCAAATCGCTTTGGTGGCTGAGCTGCATGTTTACCGTGTCTCAAGGCTGTGTTATTTATTGTTTGAGTCTCCGTGACGAGTATGACCAGTTCACCACAGACCTTTTGATCTGGCAGGGTTCCTTTTTAGTCTGATGGTGAGGTCATAGAAAACTGAAAGAAGATCATGTCTGTGGTTCTAAGAGGGTAATTTCAGGGATGAAGAGGAGAGCCAATTAGGACTGAACACACCAGGCACTTGATTACACAGAGAGACCTGGGGAGTGCTTGAAGTCTACACTAGATAACCTCAGGAAGCAACTCTTTGGGAATTGTGAAGAGTGTCCAATAAGAGTTGGATGGACTGAATAGAATTTTCTTGTTGGTGATCCCTGTGATCCTTGCACAGTTATGTGGTATTGCTTTAATGGCAAACTTTAAAAAAAAATCTAGGTGTTCAGTCACATCTGAGTTTCCGCAGATTGCATGATAAGGTCCATGGTGATTTTAAAGTAGGAGTTCCCCTCTCCAACTGTGCAGAGGTCAAAAGTCGCATGTGGAGCTCCCTGCTGGAAGTCTCACAGGTTCATGAACCACGCTAAAGCTCTCTGTGCCTCTTTAACAAGTTCTAATAAATTCGCTTCACAGGTTTGGGTAAATATAGACGTGATGTGCGAAGGCTTCAGTCTGCATTATATCGCGAACTGTCAGGAGCTGCCGTCGCATGCTGAGAGCGAGAGCGAAAGGCGCGTGCCTTTTTAATTAGGAGGGTTCAACACCGCATCATATCACTGGGAGAAAAATAGAGTTGAAATAATACTTGAACTGCTGAAACCCTCAACATATTTTATTTCAGAAGTGCAAATCCATATCTGTGTTATGAAAAGCCACTGCTTTGTAAGTAGTGCAGCCTGGGCGATTGGGTCTCAAAAGTCTGTACGATTTGTTCTCATTTGTGCAACAATACGACTAATTGCGGGACATCGGGACTGACTGTCTCCTGCTTTCCTGGATTTTCTGGGGGGAGGAGGTAGGGGGTTACTGTCTTTTCTGAGCTTTTGAGTTTAGGAAATTTGTTGTTGTAAAGGTCCCAATTACAAAACTAATTGTAGAGGTAAATTATGGATCTGGGCTCCTTTAAATCTCCCTTCAGGAATTATCTATAACTTGATAGCTTGACCTTGAGAACCTTGTTTTGCACTGTTAAAACCCTGTTTTAGCTGTACACTGTGAGGCATATTACTTCTTCAGTATGCAGCATGAGCATTTATCACAAATCAGGGATAATCAGTGTATGAAGATCTTGCTAAGTCATTTGTTAAAAGTCAGTATTGCATGCTACTGTATATAGAGTATCACTTGCAAGGCCTATTTTAGACATATCTGCCAAATGTGCTTTTATAACTTTATGATGATAAAGAACTAATACATGCTTCAAAATATACAGGCAAAATAAAGCATTGTCTAGTTTTCGTAATTCATATTACTTTAGGTGGAAAATAAATGCTTCATATATGCTTTTTAAGTCCCACGATATATTTGTAACTTTCATAAGTTGCTAATAATTAATAAGTTGCTTCCCCGTTATGAAGATTTAAACCCACTCTAGTAGCAGGAGTGTCTATCAGACAGGAAGTGAGTTTTTTAGGAATATACGGCCTTCCCTTTGTGAGATTGTGTGTGAGCACTGTGCCAACAACCCCCACCCTTGAGACTCTCTGGAGCAAAACAGAAAGGCAACGCTTCTAAGTTATTCATCCCTGGGATTGGGATTCAGGCTGACTAATGCCACAGGGGGTCGGAACACTGTTCCCAGACAAACCCCTGCTGCTCTCCCCGCCACCCAGGAGTTCGTGCCACAAACCTCTGTGGGCTGCTGGTCTCAGCGCCAGGCGACTGCCAAGCCTAGTCGCAGTGAGTGCATGAGTCCAGGGTTAGCGCTTGCTCCTTGGAAAAGGCAAGGGAAAAAAGACAGGAAAATGAGCCAGTCAGGAGAAACTGCCCCCATTTCGCACTGCGGTCCACTGAATCAAGCGTTCCCTCTTCTGCTCTCTTACACCTGCTGTAACATTTCTTTCCAGCTGAGCTACAGTCTCAGTGACATAAACCTACGTTAATGACCTTAAATTGAAGTAGTAACATGATTAATCTGAACTTTTCATTCCTTTTCTCTCTTAAGAGCACTGGATGTTTCTTTTTAACTTCAAATAGTAAGTTCAAATAAGTAACTGAGAGTAGTTACTTAACTGCTACTGACTTAACTGGAAACGAGCAGATGTGGGGTTCCCCAGGTGCCCAAGGACTGAACGCCAGGAAGCTCTGCTCTAGCTCATGGATAACACTTGAGCCATAAAGAACTCTTGGGAAGGGTAATAAAAGTATTATTCCAACCCAAAGCAAGGCAGATGGCAGTCCATCCTGAGGCATGCACAGCCACAGGCACTTGCAGACAATTTAGAGACACCAGTTAAGATGGACAGCATGTCTTTTGTAAGGTTGGAGGCATCTGGGGCAAGCCCTGTTGGGCACAAACACGGGAGGCACCCCAGCTCCAATTCAAACCCGAGACGCGAGAGCTGTGCGTTCCAAGTAAAAAGTTCAAATGGGAGTCGAGCAATCTGATGTCCCAGCAGGCACTTAGGTTTTGCTCCGGTGTTACTTTTTCAGGCTGCACCCCCTGAAATGTTTCTCAGGGTTTACACCGCAAATGAGAGATCACTCGCAACCCCTTTGATTCCGGGAGTGAGCTCATTTTCCGATACATTTGCTGTACCTCAGTTATGTGATGAGACTCCGGGGAATCTTTGAAGTGCACGGGGGGACAGCGATGGCGCTGGAGGGAGACGGTGGGGGTTGATCTTGTGGGAACTCTTGCAGGAGTAGTGTTTTGAAATATCTTATTTCATCCTATGTTCAGATTTGTGTTGGATGTATTTGGAGTACAGGAAGATTCTACAGATGTGACAATATACAGATATTTTCACAGGGGATTTTTCTTTAAGAAGTCTCAAAAAAAATGTCTGGGCTCTACGGATTCTGCCAGCTCTGCCTTCGGATGGATGATCGCCAGGCTGCAGCCATGTGATTTCTGTAAAAAATTTAACCTCTTGCAGCTTTCAGAGACAAACTGCTGTATGCAGAATAATTGTAAGGAACACGTTACGATGGGAGTTATACAGTAGCTCTTTTTCAGATTCACTTAAGCAAATGGTCTCTAAATGCAAAATTAAATCTTCTCTGTTTTTGCACAGTCACTTTTAATGGAGGTGCTGTTTTGCCCTGTAAAGCTCAAATTAAAAATAGGTGCCAGTCCCAATCCTGAAGAGCTTCTGTGGCTTTCCAATTGTCACACATTTTTATTTTAAAGAAATGCGTTATTACACCAAACACAGCAAAAAGTGTTTTGTTTAGAGTTGCAGTTTCTTTGTGCAAACAGTAATAATGTTCTTAACAGCCTTTGTTCTTTGCCCCCTTCGTTCAGACAGCTGCAAAAATAGAGACACCTTAATTAAATTTTAATCCCAACCTGTCTGTCTGTGTGTGTATGTGTGTGTGTGTCTCTCTCTCCGCCGGGACCTCCAGAAGCACTTAGTGTGCTTCTGTGCTTTAGAGAGTGCTTCCACTCCTCCATCGTCTTGCTAAAACATTCATTTACAGTCGGTGATTATTCTGCCCCCCCATCAAAACAAGAAATGGGGTTCTATTTCCACTTCCTGTTCTCTTTCCATCAGTGCCCCCCCTTCACTGCTTCTGGGGTTTTCTTGTGTGGCACTGAGCTTGCACCCCTCGATTTCCATTCTGACAAAGAGCGCCACGCCCGAGTGGCTGATGTTTTGCACAGTCAGCAGTGACAGCCTCCTGTCCCCATTCAAACTTGTAAACTCATAGAAGTTTGCACATGATGCCAAATTAGGAGGATTCACAAACACTGTAGATGCAGCAATTGAAGTTCAGACAGATATGGATAAAATTCAAGACTGGACACACCCCTGAAAGATCAGCATTAATATAGACAAGTGCAGGGTTCTGTGCATTGCACGCAACACAGGTTGCAAAAACATTGACTATAAATGCAAAATGGGAAACACTGAGCTCATGGAAAAGACTTTGATGAAGTTAATGTTGTCACATGATGTACATCCTCTAGTAAGGCCACAATTAGAATATTGTGAACAGTTTTGGTCATCACATTTTAGAAAAGAAATGCTGCCCTGGAATTAATCCAGAGCTTGCAGCGGCATCCTGGGGCTGAAGGGAATGCCCTACACTGAGAGGCAGAAGGAACCAAACCTTTTAGTCTTAAACAGAAAAGATTGCAAGGAGACTTGATAGAAGTATTCAAAATCCTTAAAGGCAGTGACAAAATAAAGCCAGTGGACTTGTTGAGAATAAACAGTGAGACATGAACACCTGGGCACGATTGGAGACTATGGGGAAGTGTATTTAAAACTGAGATCAGGAGACAGTTCTTTACCCAAAGGACTGTGAGAGTATAGGTACCCAGTCATGTCGTTGAAGCTGATCCCTCCCCTCGTTTGCGACCATTCTTGTGTATAGCCTTGACAGCTACAGGGCTTTTTTAACAAACAATGAAAAGAGAGAAAAGGTGTAACATTATAAATGCTAGATGGGAAAATATTCAATCATTGTGCAAGCCTTGATGACAGTTTAAACAAGCACCAGCGAAGAGCTGCACATGTAGACTTTAGGCCTTATTCCAGGTTAGCCATTTGAGCAGCATTTGAGGCAGGAGCTTGAGTGGTTACCAGTGTCCCAGTGTGAATGCATTTTGAACTAACAGCGAGTCTGGAGAAAGTAGTAATACGGGTCTAACAAAACAAAAAGTGAAGTTGAAAAACAAAAGTGGCATTGAATTCCTTAAAAACGGTACCTCCTAAAAAAGTGCTCAAGGGTAATAAAATAAAAGTGTGGGTCTGGGTTTGGCCTACAATTAGAGATTTTTGTTTGTATTATTGTCGCACAATTTGGATTTTTCTCCATGCTGTCTCCACCCCTAAATCTCAAAGTATGCCATCTACACAGAGGCATGTGGCTTTTCATAACTGGACATGTGTCTGGAAAGGAAAAGTTGACTCTCAAGGCCCAAAAAATGTCATCGCATAGAGACAGTCTGAAAAGGTGAAGGTGAAGGTGCAATAAGCAAAACCGTCTAGTGTCACTTATTAATCTAGTATTCATGGTAGACATTTTAACCCAGGAGGCTGTGATGACACACGGATATTGCAAAGAACAGTCCAATCAATGTAATACAGTAGCTCAGAGTTTTGCACAGCATGTGTGAATACTGTGTATAAATCTCTGTTCTTAATGCAATCGTCCTTAATGCTTGTCTCTCCCATCCCACACTCCTGAGACACCGCTCCTTTACATCCTGAAATCCGAGCGTGCGGAAAGCGATTTCCCGTGGAGCAGGCGGAGTCGGATTTTATTAACACTGCATGGAGAGGAAAAGGAAAAGCAACAGGATTTGCTCTTTCCTTCACAGGCCTGCTTGAGCTCAGCCCTTCAAAGAGCGGTCCCCTCGCCCCTTCCCCACCCCTCCTCCTTTCTCCTTCTCGCCTTCTGTCCAGCCTGCCCTCGCTGTCTTAAAGGCGCAATCTGCTTCGGTGTGGAGCTGTGCACAAAGCACACCCACCTTCGCCCAGCCTCCTCTTCCTGCTGGCAGCTGTCTTTCTGCTTTTGTTAACAAGAACTGGTCAAGTAGAGCGTGCGGACGACCTGGGCTTTTTTGTTTCCTCTGGAGGATCAGGGCCAGAGCTCTTGTTCCACAAGTGTGCTTGTGTCAGACGTTCACAAAGTACTATATCCTGTTTCTCCATTGGTATCAAAACACCGCAAACAAAGGACAATAAAAATGGCCTCTTTCTCTTCATCGTGCTGCTGCTGAAATTAAGACCTCTGATTGGCAGCAAAGGACTTCCTAGTGCCATAACGTACAACAGGGGTGTCAGACTCAATTGCTGGAGGGTCAGGTGTCTTCTGGTTTTTGTTCTGAACCACTATGGTCAATTAAACTTTTAAAATCCATCCATTTTCTAACCATTCCTTCCAGTTCAAGGCTGCAGGGGAGCTGGATCTTATCCTGGCAAGTAACGGGTGCAAAGCAGACTCATCACAGGGCAGACAGACTCAGACACAGACATGCACACACTCACACCAGGGCCAGTTTTCCCAGAAGCCAGTTAACCTACCGGTATCTTTGAACTGTGGGAGGAAACTGGGGCACCCAGAGCAAACTCAAACAAACACGAGTAGAACATACAAACTCTACCCAGACAGCACCCCAGGACCTGAACCCAGGGCAACAGCACCGTAAGGCAGCAATGCTAATCACTGCTGTGCCGCCTATACTTTTAAAATAATTAAGCCAATTATTTTCTTTGTTAGAAATATATAGGATGCTTCCAAAGGTATTTTACCATTTATTGCTCAAAAGAATACTTGATTAAAGGTACAGTTCTTTAGAACCAGATTCTGAAGCCTTAAATAGTTACCTATACAGAAGAGCACTTCAGAGTCTGGTTAGAAGTATTATAATTATGCAGTTAATTGAGTAATTAGAGCAATTATGTAACTGAGAGCTGAGGTGGAACAAAAATGTCCCTCCAGGAACTGATTTTGAGACCTCTGTCCTGCAATAACATCAAATCTGACCCTTCTGTTGGATTTGTTTTAAAAAAGCTGTAGGGCCGTCTTCTACATTCTGAGGATAAACAGAAAAAGAGCTGCAAGGGTGGGCCTGGGTTTGGCCGACAATTAGAGACTTTTGTTTTGCATTTTTGCACAAATTCTCTCTGTACCTTCTCCATCCTTTTAAAGTCTGTCCCAACACAGAAGCATATGGTAGCTGGACGTGGATCTGGAAAGGAGAGGCTGATTGTCAGATTGACTGTGCATCAAGAACACAGGAATGTGTCGCCATTCTCATGCAGACCAGTGAGTTGATTACCAGTGCTCAGAGCCTCACACCCCAGTCTACCTGGCAGCACATGGCCTGCCTAAGATAGCGATAACTTCTTGCCTTTCCTTCTCATCCACAGTTTCAGGCTTGCACAAAATTAGAGGTCTCCAACCTTGGTCCTGTTAGAGCCTCAATCCAGTTATAAGTGATTTGTTCTTAAATAATGGCAACTCCTGAAAGATGTTGATGAGTTAAGCACGTGATCTGTTCAATTAAGTGAATCCTGGTCCTTGAGGGCTGAAGACAACTTTGATTTAACTCCTAAGTCATTACTTTAATCACCTGTTTAATTTATCACATTGGAATTGGTCTGTATCTTTAGACATTGGTGACTTGATTGTTGCTTACAAAGCCCACAGGATTTTGGCTCACCAAGAACAGGACTGGAGATCAGGGTTAGTTACTGTACATGGCTACATACAGTACACAAGTCAAACAACCCCTCTGCCTTGTCTCATTTCATCGACTCACTCCCACAGGCATCCTTCTTTGGCCCAATGTATCTTTAATCTTTAATTAGTCAATTCTCAGTTAATATGATGTCTTTACCCGAGATGACTTAAAATTTCAAACACTGAATTAAACCTCTGCTCATAATGCATGATAACATGACTAGGAGACCAGCAGAAAGGGAGGGAGAGAGATGGGTTGCCAGATGAACCGTATAGGTTGGTGCATTGGCTGTTTCGTGCTCCATCAATTCGATCTCTATTGATTCTCGTTTGTGGGGGTGCGAGGTGTTGGAGAAAAAGCTGGGGACTGGGGGGGGTTGGGGAGGTTAGCGTGAAGTGAAAGTATTGATTATTTGCTCTTAAGCTGCTTGTCTCCTTCACCCCGTGCAAGGGAGAATTTGCTTACTATGTAGACCTTACAGTTCGGTGCTTGCTGGCCTTCCCCCACTTGATGAGGCTATGCCATTTAATGTTTAAATATGAAAACAGCTGGCCATAGCAGATAAGATACAACACCAAGCATGAAAGGGAGTTGGCACATACCCATTTGTGACTGACAGCTTGGCATTGTGGGTTGTGCAGGTCTGGATCATCCTGCTGGAGACAGTGTTTAGAAGTGCTGTGTAAAAAAACATTTCGACATGACAAAAAGCCACAGTGCATGCTGGGAATTCCTTTAATGTCAAGTTGGGTCTAGTATCTGTGTTGTGCCCCTTTATTAGGTTAGAGAACCTAAAAGATCACCCATCTGCATTATTTGAGACCTACACTGGTGTCCAGCACTAAAATTGTGTTGTATGGAAGTACATTGAAATCTCTTTAGATTTTCCCTTTGAAAACTTGATAGTCTTCATCTGCCACAGCCAACCTATACAGTCCCTATCAATTCTCTCCATGTGCCACACGTACTGCCAGAGGCTTGGATGGGCTGAGGAAAGAGGCATTTATCACACAGCCCCTCCGATGGGATTGAGATGTGACAAATTGGGCACCTCAGGAAAGGCAGGCGGCTTCAGAGCTTTGAGGCTGCGTTTGCCACAATAAAATATTTACTAGACGGTGTAGGACAAGCAGAGCACAGGGAGGGTGGCAACAATGAAGGGCTGCGTGTCTCTCTGCAGTTCAGCTTTCAGCTGTGAAACACAACGAGGAGATGACTGAGGAGGAAGGAGTCATCTCCGGGTCTTCTGATATCCCGGCCCTTCCTCTGCTCTCCTCTCCCCTCTGTTCTTGTCTATCCATCTCGGAGGGCTCTGTAATGGAAGCCTAAATCAATAGTACATTAAGCTCTCAGGAAGCTGGGCTCTATTAAAAATTAATATCCTTGATCGTGCTTAACGCCAGCCAGGAGCTGAGAGGAGAAACTGGGACAGAAACTTCTGGGAACTCGGCTTTTTTTGTATTTAATTATGACTATTATCAGTATCATCACTGTAATATCATCTGGAGATGTTGCAGTAGAAGGGATTATCTGCCTGCGAAGGGTATGTGAGTGTGTGTTTTGCTCAGCAAGGGCAGCTGAGCTATTATTGCTTTACAGTTGCAGTATTTTAAAAAAAACCTTATATCATTCGATGCCAAGTGTGTTTAAAAATTAGTGATGCGTTTGCAAACAGTCAAACAACACCGTAGACTATCTGTGCTTTATTTGCTGCATTGGAACCTCATTAATACATGCTTCGAAATTAGTCTAAACAGTGTGTGTGCAGCACTGTTTTCTTTCTTTGTCTAAACGTGCTTTTTTCAACGCAGACAAACATGAGCACATACAAATTGAAAAAGATTGGAAAGAGGTACGAAGTAGTCTAGAGAACTCCTAGAGTTATCTAGAGAGAATGAATGTGTGATTGTCAGATTTGTTTATTACATCATCAGAAGAGGTGGTAGTCTTCACTCTGTTCACAAGTGTGCCTGATATCCAACTATTCGACATGAGAGCCTAAATTAAGATGACATATGGGATGCCCCCACCTTCCTCCTCAATGCAGAAGTGGCACAAAATTCCATTAGCTCATTTCACCCCCACCCCATGTCCTCCTCATCCCAAATCCCCAGCTCTGTCTTCTGTACACCAACAGATGTGCTGATCAAAGGTCAGGCCCCAGAAGAAATGTCAGTTTAGACAGTCTATTCTTTCCTATTGATTTTGTATCAGTCCTGATGCCACTGGGTGTAAGCTGGGAGTGAGCGCTCTGCATACTGATAATTGCTCTTTCCCTGCTGCTGCAGCACAAAGTGTGCCTTTGCCCCACCATCCCCAGCACTTCTCTGTGGACGTCAGACCATTAAACACCAAGTGAACCTTTTCCCACTCTGCAAACACACTGCCGGGGGAGCCGCAGAGCCTGGATAAGCTATCTGTTTCAGCTCCTGTTTGGTAGTGTGAGGTTTTGGGGAGCAGTTTTCATTTTTTAACTTCCTCTTCTTTAGGCATGTGTCTTTTTGAGAAACCAAGGATGCACCAAGCCTCATGCAACGGCGTGCTGCCAAAATGCTTGATATGATTAGAGGCTATTTATGCTTAATGTCTATGAGCACTCAGCCCACAACATCTGATACATGACTGCCTAACCTGCAAATGAGCAAGAAAAATCCTACCTCTGGCATAACATTTGAGCCACTAGAAAATGGGAGCAACAATAACAAATTTGCATTCTTTGTTTTTAATCTGAATGCTTAGAATTCTGTGAAGAGTTGTGGAAAATCAAATACAGTCAAAGAGAAACAGACTCGAAAAAAATTCAGCAGATTCTGCAGAACACATATTTGAAAAGTGCCAAGATCTTTTCAAATACAGTACAAAGCCTTACATGCACTGTCCCGAAGCGTTAATTATAGATGTGACCCACTGTTACAGGAGAGCAAGTTCTTACGAAATTAAAATGTCTTGTCCTGCCTTCAGCTTTTAAAAGATTGGCCAGGGACTGGGGAAAGAGTTCTGGGGTGGGGGTGGATTTCCTTATTCTAGTTAAATTAAGCAGATTTTCACATTAATGGGACAGACATGATCTCAGACTGCTCTCGCCACCCCTGTTGTGTCAGGACAAATTCCATTAACTCAGCAACAGCTGGCCAGCGACAGATGCGGCCTAATGCAGGCCTAAAAGCCTGCTGCTCTCCTGCTGTGGCAGCCCTGTCATTCAGCTCCCTGGAGGGGGGAGGTGGAGAAGGGGAGTGGGGTTAAAGGTGAAAGAAAATAAGCTTTAGGAACTGCAACACGCTGATGCTTCGGACAACTCAGCTTATCATCTGTGCAAAAGGAGAATCACTGGGCAGCTGAGATAGTATTCTCTAGGAACCTCAGCTACAGATAATTGCTGTCTCATGTAATGAGTTTTAGTCAGGCTGTGAGATGCAGCTGAATGTCTTATTTGAAAGCAAAGGGCTCCATGCTATTTCAGTGGTCTTCAGTACCATAACTGTTGATACCCCATTAATAAACTAATACATCCTTATCTTCTAAAATATTGAGATATGGAAGCGATTTGTATACCTTTAAATTCAGATTTAATTATAATAATATTTGATGAGTAGTTCTTATCATGTATTTAGGACAGTTAAATATGATGTATAAAACATTCAATATGACTTAACTTAATCACCTTCAACTTCTCAAACTAATTTATTATATATTTTAAAATATTTAAACATTTCACATTTTAATTTCAAACTGTTTGATTGCTTTTTTATTTTTATGTTAATTTTGAGCAGACAGTGGCTTTGAAAGTAAATGCATGGTATTTGCTAGGCAGAGATTTAAAATAGAATCGACTGTGCTCATTTACTGGATTAATTTCCCCAAATGTTCCAAGTTTAAACTGAATCAAAATTCATAAAGCAGAAAGCATGGTCAATGATGAATAAGCAGTCATGTTGGCAATGTTTGCAAGCATAAATCAACAAGTTTTGTTTTCCTTAGTCTTCAGAAAGCCTTAGAAATATTAAATCCTATAGAAAACAGGACACTGATCCCAATTTTGTGTTTTTTCCAATTTTTTGCAAATGTTTTTCCGTTTTCTGTGAGAATAGGAAACCAGCTTGTGACTGATCACATCTCCGCAAGCCTCTCGTTATTTTTTGCGATTCCGAAACCACACTCGGAAAAGGTCGCGCTCTCCTCTCCCGTTGGGGCCAGCAGGGCGTTGGGCATGGTTCCTGTCCACTGGGCAGGCAGGTGGGTACGAGGAGCAGCTGGGCTGCACCGTCTGCTTTTAAATTAGCCAGGCTGGGCTGTGATTAGCCTTCTGAATGTGGCAGAGCAGGAGGAGGAGAGGAGAGGGTGGGGGAGCGGGCAGCCTTTGTCTCCTAAAAACCAGATTCCCTGTCCCATCTGGTATTTGAAGAGGGTAGTGATGGGAGGTTAGGAGAGGCAGGGTTTAGGGTTTACTGAGGGGGGCCAGGCGTGAGTGGATAAGGTGAAGTGTCAGAAATCTTTGCGCAAAGCGGATTTGTGTGCAATCAAGGCCGCCCTTCTCCGTTTTTTTTTTCTTCTCCCTCTTTTTGTCTTGTTCCTCCTAACATGATTAAAGACGATTACAGGGAGGTGGTAGTGGGGGACCTGCGAGGTGGTGTTGTGCAGTAAGACAATAACTCGCGCTGCTCTGCTTACACGCTGTGGCTGCTCTCTCCTCCTCTCTCTCATTCTCTGCCAAACAATAAGGAGAAGTGCGATGGGGGCAGGGAGGTGTGAGAGGCAACAAAAGCCAGCAGTGTGAATGAAGAAAGCTCGCGGGCACAAACCCACACAGCCGGTTGGCCTCTCTCCCTGGCCTGAAATAATCATTTGAAAAAAAAGAAAGAATAAAACATAAACAGAAGCCCTGAAATAAATAAAAAAAGCATGCACACAAAGGCTTCGAGGGGGTGTAGCTGGCTACGAGGCAGAGATTATCCACCAGCCTGTTTCATTCTCTGCAGTCACAACATGCACATGCCAAGGGGCAGCGGCTGTCTGGGAAGAATGGGGGTGGGGGAGGGGCCGGTCACAGATCCTCTTCCTTCTCGCCGCACCTTGGCCAGTCTGTTGCGCTGCTCCCAGCTCCGGCGTGGCCCTTCACAAAACGCCATTGGAGAGAGAGAGGGCGAGGAGGTCTCTTGAGGACCTGGCAGTCTGTCTGCCGTTGTGCCAGCTGAGGAATACAAGAGCTCGGGGGAAAGGCAGACAGGAAAGTGGGATCCATTTGGGATCAATGTTGATCCACGTCAATACGCACATTTGTGCCTCATGGAAACTTGTTTTTTGCCACCCTAGGAATTTTCAAATGCAGTTTTGGAATTCCCCAAAGGTTTTCTGCATTGCCTTTCAGGTGGCATGTCTTGGGCAAGACTGAGATGGGGGGAAGTCGAGGGCAACAGTCGCCATGAGTTCTAAGCTTGAACATGAACAAAGTTCATTACAATAGAGTGTAATTAATATTAATATCCATAAGTTGTCAACCATGCTTTAATTGTAGAAGTACATTTAAGTTTTTTTTTCTTTAGTATTATGCTGGTGAATTTTAATTAGGTGCACATAGCATGTCTTAGTAAATGATTATTGATTTGTAACCCAAAATGGTCAAGATTGTCACGCCCTCTGCAGCCAGAGGGCACTCCTACTCTGTCCTGTTCCTAGTTTCCTGTTTTTTGCTGTCCTTCCGGTGTCTCTCTCTGGAGCTATATATTTCCGGGCCACTCATTCCCCTTCGCTCAGCATTGACGTTCGGATGTCCTGAGACCCGCCTAGCACCAGGTCGCCGCTCCGTCCATGGCCTGATGGCTTAGGTTTTTAAACGGCAATTCCTGAACAGCTGAGCCCGGGCTAAGCCCCGTCTTGCCGCTACATATAGGGTCTATTTTCGCTCCCCTGCCATTCCACGGTTCTTCCTTTCCGACATCCGTGACAAAGATAAAACTAGGCTGAAGTCGCTCAAGTAGGGAGCTGCGTCAGCACGCGTAGGCTGCAAAGGCACAGGTAACGGGTTCATTCCATGCTGAAAAGAACAGAGAGAAAACACAACGTTTCAGCTATGAAACCTTCTTCAGGTGTGAGAAAGACTGGGCTGACGGCAAAGATTAAATAGCACAGAAGAACAAAAGCTGGGAGAGGGAAGGAGGCGGGAGAAGGGAGAGGCAGAGAGGCCACTCAGGAAGTGCAAAGTGAAGGGGGGTGAAGAAAGGTGTGAAGTCAAAACCTGCTTGAGAATAGAGAAGATTACACGAAAATAAGTCTGTCGTTGAGAGAAGGGGGAAGGTGTGAGCCTAGTTTCAGGATGAGTTTCGTTTCTGTTGTCTTTCTGCTATGGGTGTTGAGAAACCCTTCTTTGAGAACAGAGACAGAGAGATCAGTGTGATCATCGTCGAGGTGAAATGAGAAACTATGGGCTTGGAGAAATCTTTCATCTTCACAGCCCTAACATGTTCTCTGAAGTGGTCTCCTAGTCTCCTCCGGTTTCCCCAACATAGATAGTTGGGCATCAAGATAAAACTATTCGGTTTTCCTGTTGATTTCCATATGTTCTGGTGTATTTCAGACGAAAAACAATTCAACAGTTCAAGAATTGAGGGTGCCAGTCAGCGTTCTGGACAGAGATCAGAGTGGGGGTGACGCTCACCCGGCTGGTGTTTGCGTGCTGCCCCGTCACCAGGTTTTCATGCTCAGAAGAGCACAGTTGCTGTCTTTTCACATGCCCTCTCAACCCCCGCTGCCACCACCAGCCCCACCACCCGATCAATATCTCATTTCTCCAGCAAGCCATTTTCAGCAAAAATAAAATCCATTGACTTTTCTTTCCCTTCCAACAGCAGACCTGAAAAATCAATAGCATCTCTTAAAGCCAAGGCACAGCAGCCAGACAGGCTTCTCTGGATGTCAGACAGTGGCTCAGCAGTGGGGGAACCCACAGAGGCCCAGCTGGCCTAGTGTCTTACTCTGGCACCCCAATAAGGAGCTGGGCTGGCTGGCGACAGGGACTGTGATGAAGGCAGCTGCATGCTCATGGAGCAATAAGAATAAAGACCAATAGACGTTGGACACAAAGCAGAGAGCAAACATGAGTAGCAAGGCAATAAGCATGTGCTTTTGATTGATGCTGTTCACATTGGATACCAGACCACAGCTGATGCTGAAACAGAACAGATTCAGTGCAAAACAAGTGTAAAAACCTCGGTCTGGTTTTGCAAACTCTTCCGCAAGAAAACAAGGGAACTGATTAATCAGGCAATATCCATTATTATTAAGGTGATGAATTACAATTTTTCCAATCAGAGGACATACAGTAAGCAGAAGTGCGTTTAAAACGGACAAGAGGAGGCATGTTCGACGCAAAGGGTTGTGGAAGAAGGGAACAAACTACCCAGGCACGTTGTCAGAGCTAATAATGAAGATGGCTTGTCTTTGTCAACAGCCTCCAGAGCCCCAAGCTTAAACACCCAGGAGTTCTCAACTATTTGCATTGTGTCACCAAAATGGCTTGGAATTTTGCCAGCCACCCAGGTTGATTTATGTTGAATCTACAAACACACACATGTAACAAATACTGTTACCGTATCTGTGGCCAGTAGCTGCAGGAGTTTGCCTGTTCAGTTCTCTCCTGTGCTATATTATAATTGCTAGTCCCAGAACTGTAGCTTCAGAGGTTAACCTACTGCGTGGGCAGCTGTAATTCAGTCTGCCTTGTGTGTTCGGAGAAAGTGAGAAGGAAAAGGAAAAAAAAACCTAGATTGCTCATCAAGAATGGGGGATGTACATCACAGGCTCAGTGCTGCATGAAGGGCTATCTCGGCAGGCAGGCAGGTGGGGGCAGAGCAGCGAGCTGCGGCGGACCCTGACGCAGGGGAAGGGAGATAGGAGCTGACAGCTCTCTGGAGCGGGCAGGCCGACCCTGGGACCTCCCCAGAGTCTGAGCCCAGACCTCTGGCCTTTTCCTCCGTCGCACACACGCACTCTGGGGGTGGCTGGAAAATCTGGGAGAGAAGGAGCTGGCAAGTCGTCCTCTTCCAGATCGGAATAGAGGGAGATCATAAAAACGTAAAGCAGCAGGTGTTTCTGGTGTAAAGAGTGAAAAAATGATTAAAAAGAGGAACAGGAATAACAGTATGGTTTGTGAAAAGTGTGTGCAGCTGGAGCTGGGCTGGGGGAAAATGGCACCCTGGGCAGACTAGGACCACCCCCTGCTGCCAGGCGCATGACACCTGACCACCTGCCCCCGCTGCCAGGCATGTGTCGGAGCAGCAGGTAATGACCGCTCTGTGAGGACCTGTAATACTGGTAATCCTGGCTCGTGATCTGGAGAAAAGGCAGTTCTCTAGTTCAGAATGTGAGATCTCCTAAACAGAGTTTCCCCCCCCTGCAGTGTTTCCACAGTTGCACTCTTCTCTTCTCAGCCAGGCTTTTCATCTGATGTAGAAAACCCCGTGATCCAAAGAAGGCACCTGTGACTTCGGCCTCGCAGGGAGTCGTGTAACTTGTCCCGGACTCCCACAATCCTCTGGGTACAGGCAAACCTCCTGATTTCGGTTTTTAAAGTCCTTACCATGTTGTTTCCACTTGTGCCCTCCGGTTCGTATCGTCATCGTCCACCACTGCAGCTGCTGAGGGAGGGAGAGGGGTGATCCGACGTAAATCTGTAACACGGAGGAAGTCTTTTTTAGTCTTTAAGTGTACAGAGATAAACTTGAGTGTGTCTTAGTGTACAGAGTGTGTTGGCGTCCTGTCCTGTGGGCTAACCTGCTTTAGCTTTAGCTTGACTGATTGGAAGGGGGCAGTTTTTATTACTCTAGAGATAATGGAGTAGTGGGAGGGAAACAATAATTATATTCGAGTATACATCTGCACTGAATGGCTGCAATGGTACTGCTGATGCATTAGACCCTAAGGGTAGCTCTTATAGTGCCTGAGGACTTAAAAAAAACTTGAAACATTGCTTATTTTCAAAATTTTCCTCCTTTTGAGTGCTCTTTTCATTTCTAAAAAAAATTCTCACTAGCTTCCAAGCCTTCTGTCATTAACCTGCTGCTATTAAATCAAGTGTCTTCTCACAGGGAGCCACAAATTGCTCGCTCTGTTCATGAGCAGGTGAAGAGGCCTGTGTGTGTTTATGTGTGTGGGCATGGATTACTATCAATGTGGGAACACATTTTTCATAACTCCTGACAGATAGACAATCTGGTAACATTCAAAAAGCACGCGTATCTCATCTTCCCTTAAATATGAATGTGTCTGGTCTGGCTTGACCGTGTGTGGAACTTCATTTTGGTGGAGGATATGGGAATGTCTTCAGTATTTCTCTCTCCTCCCTCACAGTTACACAAAGCAATCACCTCTCTTTATCCCAGGCTTGCCTGCAAAAATGAATGAGGCACCGAGAGCTTCGACACTCCCTGTTCCTTTCTTTGATTTTTTTTCATTCCAAAACCATTTATACCCACAAATCACTAATTCCGTTTCTTTCTCAGCTCCGTCGATTTGGTTTTCTTTTTATTTCCTTGTCTTCGCTCCCCCCCTTCCTCCTCTTTTCCTCCCTTTTTTGTAAAACGGCTTTCTTTTTCTCTCCGTCTCAGAGCGAGCCCCTTGCTTCCAGCCTGCTCTGCCTGCTCCTGTGTTCGGAATTTTTATTGTTTCGCCCGGAGGTGGCTCCTCTTTGTGTGAAGCCTCGCGACGGAGTTGGTGGTGCCGTCTGCGTTTTCCCTCTTGTGTCGTGCCATTTGTTCTGTGTCAGTCTGTTACTGTTACTGTTCCAGATTAGCTGCTGCAGACGTCGGCTATTAACAGCCAAAAATTCTAGTGTGTGTACGAGGTGACGGGCCTGACACAGACCAGTCAAGATCATAGTAATAATGATCATCCCCGTGATCATCTAGCAAACGTTACTTTCTAAAAGAGAGCCCAGTGCCAGCTATCCTTGAACGACAAAGTGACTTGCAACACAACCTGGCTTTTTATGGCTTTCTGAGAGAGGAAAAGCAAAAATGCAAGTTCAAGACTGTTTGTGCACTGCTGGACCACCTAGACTCCTTGCCGTTCTACTAACAATGTTCTGAAGACCTTCACTGTGCCCGGACCTGTGTGTGACAGAGAAATGCTTCCACGATACATTTCCTCTCAGGCATCAATTACTATGGGCAGAGAGAACTTAGTGGCCTACAAAGAATGGCTACAGAAATGTACTGATGGCATGAGAAATAAAGGTGATATGAAATACTCTGCCATTTGACAGCATTGTAGCAGAACCGAGCTCCGAATACTGCTTATGAGTGGTTTTAGTGGTTTCAGGTTTTTTATAATACCATGGCATGACTAAGCAGGTCAGGTCCTTTGGAGTCAGAAAGTCCTCTGACTTCCACTGCTTACACATTCTAATATGTAGACAA
The DNA here is from genome assembly GCF_040954835.1 of Lepisosteus oculatus. NCBI lineage: Eukaryota > Metazoa > Chordata > Actinopteri > Semionotiformes > Lepisosteidae > Lepisosteus > Lepisosteus oculatus. The sequence goes on along the minus strand of NC_090706.1, from coordinate 16,111,478 downwards.
AGGCCTGTCCTATTATATAAGGGTTTCAACTTGGCCTCAGGTCAGCTAGAGACTTAGAGAATGGACAAGCTGTGCATATTGACTCTAAACTGAAACAGAATGATTTGTAATGTGATTAGATCATTTGAGACTTCCACCTGTCAGATGGTCTGAAAAGCTGACCAGAGCTCTTGTGAATCAGGGAGACATGTTCATTAACACAATGAGAACTAGTGCAGATTTTTATTGTTATAACACGGTTGTATTGGGCTGCCAAAGGATTATTTAGCAACAACCATTTATCAGTGAGTTAAGGATTAATTTACATGTTAATTTCCTCCATTACAGAGGGAAGATGAAAGACGCTTTGTGTCACACAGCGATGCTGGGCCTCACTCATCATGTAGGGCCTGACTCATATGCTGTCCAGAGAGCAAGCTGCAGCGGTCAGGGAAAACCCTGCTGTAGCTGGAAGTGGAGCTCCATTCAGCAGGACAGGGCTCTGTATGCATTTGTAAGTGTGCAACTTTCTAATATGTTTTTTTTAAACCAATTGAAACACCTCTTCTATTGAAAAGGGGCTGAGGGCCACCAGACAGTAATGGCGATAATGACAGAATTACCCATGTTGTTATTGCCCTGTGTTAGTCAAAGCAATCAAGGGGAACGTCTAATCATAATGGGAGCCGCAGTATCTGTGCCAGTGCAGCTGGGAGGTTGGCGTGTGCGTGTCAGGTTGAGCTGAAGGGTCCTCATATGTATTTATATATCCTGGGTGCGTGTGTGTATACAGTATGTGTGTGTGTGTGCTTTCAAGCCCTGCTCTTGATGAGCGGCTCAAGCTTTTTTTTTTCTGTGCCATTGATTGAATGGCGTTTGGAGAGCCGATAATGAAAGCCTCCCTCATTATTTACTCCAGCGCTATTCTACCTGGCCGCCGAGAGAGGCTAATTGTGCCGGGGAAAAAAATGCATAAAAAAAAGGCGAGCCAGAAAGCTTCAGAACCCAACAATGGGCCCCAGCATGTTAATTAGAGGCACCGGCGGAAGAACGATAGCTCTCCCAATTAAGCACTTGACATCGCATGGCATTGTAGCCAGACGAGGGCCGAAACAGGCTGCACACAGGCCTCTGTCTCCCCGCAGCCCAGCGCTGCACGAGCGCCAACACTGGGCACTGCATCATAAAACCATATCCTGTGAAAGAGAAAAGGCAGCCAAGTGTTTTCAAATCAGGGCTCCCTTAGGAGCATTTATTGTGTTGGATTTTCCCTTGTCTTTCCTGGGGATCTGCTGTGCGTTTGTATCATGCTTTGCTATACATTAACTTGCTTTTCCTGTGCTTTACTGCTCTTCGCTTTTTCACTTCCAGCTAGTAAAATCCCTCTCCTGTTCACACTGTAGTCAAAGTGCAAGGAGTCACAGAGTAATTCTTAATTCTTTAATACAACGCAACCTACCTTTGTATCTGTGACCGTCGCGGTTGTGCGCGGGTTCGTGCCCTCCGCCACCCGTTCCATCCCACAACACCTGGGGCGCCTACCCGGGTCTCCGGCATAACGCAACAGGAAACCAGCTGCTTGAGCTAAAGTAGACCTCCCTCAGCCCAGGCAGCTGAGGTCCCTGCTACGCGCAGTGAGGGCGATGACGTCACCGTATCTGAATTAGCTCCGCTACATATCCATTGAGACAGCTGAGTATTTCACTGAATACCTGCAAGCAACCAGTGAGCCACCTTGCTTATGATTATATGGCCGTCTCTCACCTGGGATTCAAATCCATAACCCAGAACCCTAACCACTGCTCCACATTGCAGCTGCATTGTGGAAGTGCAGTGGTAGCAGTCATAAACTTTCAGGACAAGATGTGCTGCTGAATCACACATCGGGGTAATCAGTAGTCACGAGGCCACAAATGGTCCAGTACATCCCAAATTTGGAAAAGCGACTTACTCTCACCTGAACATTGATAGATTGTTGATGTATTCCTCAGTCCTTGACATCTTTTACAGAGAATTGAACGCTGCTGATTAATTGAACCTGAATGTCTTTCTTTAGAAAAGGGGCTAGCCGCCTTTATTTAACCTTTGTCGTTGTGTTGCTGTGTTGCTTTAGTACTGCCAGCTGAAGTGAAACACATTTTCTACTCATTACAAGAACAGTAAAGGAGGCGATTAAGACGTTCAAGTGACATAACAGTACTCCACGTGCGTGTGGCACCTTTACTTACTACTGGCTTTAGAACACAGAACCAGCACAGTTAGACAGTAAGATCCCAAACAAGGGACAGGTCATTCATCCAGGTGGATGCTGCACATTGGTGGTGGTGGAGGGGAGTCCCCATTACCTGTAAAGCGCTTTGAGTGGAGTGTCCAGAAAAGTGCCATATAAGTGTAAGCAATTATTAATTATTATTATTCAGCCCATCTGGCTCGTTGTCCAAGGATCTCATCCAGCCACCCAAGAGTATCAGCTTCAGCAAAGGGACAAGAGAGGCTTGTTCTATGCTCTTGCTACCCTTTGTGTAAAGAAGTCCTTTCTTTGCTCAGTTTTAAATGCTTTTGTCCTTGGTTTCTGCTTGTGATCTCTTGTGTTTTAGTGTCGGTCTTGAAGAAGTTCAATGGCGTTGACTTCTTAAAATAAGTACAGTATCTTTCTTTACAAGTCCTTCACAGGCTGGGGGTTGATTACTTCGTTACTGGGCCCATGTGCTTCTAGTGTTTCTAGTGTTTGAGACCACAGAGAACAGATTAGCAGGATGGTAGAAGGCATCGTTATGCGAAGACAACTTGGAATGCTTTAAAATCCTTTCAAAGAGAAACCTCTTTTTAAATGTGCATGCTTTTCTACAACTGACTCTGCCTTTGGTCACAAATACCTAGTTTTCCTAATATTGTGAAGCACTCTGGAATGCACCATTGTGTGTTGTATAACTGTATGTTTACAGTGAATTTCAGCCTGCATGTCTTGGTACAGTATCACATTTTTAAAGGCAGCACTGAATCACACAATTTAGTAACAATCAATGCCTAATTAAATGTGAAGTCAGAAGTTGCTGGAACTGTGAATTTCGCTGGGCGTACAGTACTTAGCCTTCGTTTCATTGAGCAAATGGCTTCATGCCAGACTGATAGCTTTCTCCCTACTTTACTGTTGATCAGAGCAGACATTTTTTGGGGAAACTGCTGTTTCAATACAGGAAGGATATTGTTTTAGAATAACAACGTGGCTCCCAGGGCACTTCCACACTTCCGACTACCAGAGACAGAGCTCTAATAAGAACCTTATGAGTGAGCTGTGCTGGCCAACATGGCTTTTGCAAAATCAATACTGAAGAAATGAAAAGTACTGGCTGTCTGAGGCAGAGTTTGAAAGAGCTTTTTTATATTTCACTCAACTTTTCATGTCAGATGGGTACAAGAACTCTGCACTGCCACATGGGGCATCCTCCTGAGTGATTAATAAGAGGCAGCAGTTCTGGTATCTCTGCTAGGGGGTGTAGCTTTGTGTCTGTCTCTTGTTGTTGCTCGGTGTCCAGGCAGCATGTTTAAAGGCTTCAGATCTTTGTAAATCTGTGAAACAGAACTAGTGTATTTTTTGTTTTACGTTTTAACCCTGTCCTGACTGTTTAGGGTCGGTCTGTAACTGAGCCGCCCCCTCACATAACGACCCATGAGATGGGGTCCAGTTACCCCATTAAGCATGTCTGAGGGCAATGAGAACAAACTGGACCATCTGGAGAAAACCCAAACAAGCCAGGGGAGACAAACATGCAAACTCCTCACAGACAGGCGCACCATCCGAGAAGCAGCGCAGGGGCCTTGTGATCAATTCCTGGGGTGCTGGGTCCACATGGAGTTTGAATGTTTCCTTCAGTTCGCAAGGGTTTTCTCCTGGTGTGCTGGTTTCCTTCTTTGGTCTTTGGCCCTGGCTGTGGGTCTGTGTCTGGACTGTGTCCTGCCTTGTGCCCGGTACTCCAGCTCCCCAGCGACCCTGAATCGGATAGAAAAGACGGATGGCTGGACATTACAGTGCAGCATTTCAAAGACACAAAAGGGGGTTTGCTCTCTCTGCAGGCCCGCCCTGCTGGACATCCAGCTTGCTTTGCATCAGCACAAGCCCACCCTGCATGACAGGAGCCCCTGGTTGTTGTACCGCTACACCAATCATCCAGGACAGTGCTGCAGGGGGAGAGGCCTGTCACACCTCTCTCACAAAGACAAATCTTTTTCAGTTTGTCTGGGTTCCTTCTCCTTTTCTGTCTCTCTCGGGGGCACCCAAGGGAACCTGTTAAGTGGATTTTAGCTGTAATGTTCAGATGTGAAATCTGTACACTCAATACCCCCATTCAATATTTATGCCGCACAGCTGCCAGACTCTCGCTCGTGAGCCTGCGACTGCCTTTGTGTGGAGAGCAACGGGGATCAGGGCGGGAGGGGGGCGATTCCAGGATCCGACTGAATAGCGGCTCGGCCTGCACGCGAGGGAGACTCCTGATCTCCTGCTCCCAAAATTCCCCCTTTGACTCTCTCACATGTTGCTGTGCCGACTTGTCAGCTGCTTGGGCACAGGCAGGCCAGCCCACGGAAGAGCTGAGATGTCCTCCTTGTGCCAAGGACCTGTTGCTTGCCAGGGTAGGCTCCGCCGCACTCCTGAATTAGAAGACGCAGTAAGAAAATGGATTGATGAGTATTAATACCATTTATTATAAAACATATGTAGAGAAATATATACTTTATTATGTTAGTCCTATATATTTTCCTGGTCCTGGGGAATCCATGTGGCTGCTGGTTCCATCCCAACTGAGTTTTGATTCACCCAAATCCCTTTAATTACTTGCTTGTTATAGACTCTTGCTTACCTGTACCTGCACTCATTCCTGAGTCCTGATCAAGTCTGTAATTCAAACAGGCATATTCTCAAACTTTGTTCCTGAAACATGTTATATGTTATATGTTATATACATGTCTTTAAAAATTGAGCCAGTGGCTAGTGCAGAAATCCCACTGGGTCACCTTTGTCTCCTGTGCTGGATGAGCTGGGAAGCAGTAATGGATTTAATAGGAGACTATTAGACTTTTCCTTCGGCCTAGCAGACAGTGCAGGCAGATTCCAACGACAGACAGCAAGAGAATGGGGCTCATCTGTCTTCATTAACAGCCAAAATGGCTTTCTGAGTCTCCATCGCCCCAGGCCATCACTTGCTGTTTCCAAAAGTGCCGCGTGTCCATCCTCCACACCCCCCTCTCTCCCTGGAATTAATATTTATTTGGGAGCGTCTCTCTCTGTCTGTGTCATCCCCTTGGCACATGACTACAGGGCACTGCTAACCTCAGGTCAACATGCTTCCTTCCTACAAAAGAGCTTTTCATCTTGGAGCTAGTTCTCTTAATACTGCTCATGTTTTATTCACTGCTGTGATGGCACCTAAATTGCTTTTATGGTCTTGAATCAACGCAGATTTATTATCATTGATTTGACATTAATAGTATTAGTTTTAGTAGTAGAAGTCGTGTTGTCACTCACCTAACAAGATGTTACAATATTAGATTATAAACAGCAGTCTTGATAAAGTGATGATGATATGGCAAGTAAGCACCAAGCATATATATATATAATGGATCCTCCTCAAACACCTCAGTATCTGGAAGCTTGGCTTGATGAATCATGCAGGGCCTGACAGAGATGGTGTTGCAAAGTTTTATGACACAGGTGCCTAAAGTGTTTTGGGGGTAAAGCAATTCTGTCTTATTTGGGAATGCAGGTTTTGGCTTTGCGGATACTTGTTCCTTCCTCATTGTTGATGTGGAACAGCTCTTGTTGGTGTAATCGGCAGTGTAGCCTTCAAGTAGTATGTGATCATCAAAAAACTGCTCTGCCACGGTGGCGCAGTGGTTAGCATTCCTGCCTCTTAGTGTCTGTGCAGGTTTCTTCTGTGTGCTGCGGTTGCCTCCCACAGTCTGAAGACACGCCGGAGAATTAAATGGCTTTTGGGAATTAAATGGCCCAGTGTGAACGTGTGTGCCCTGTGATGGCCTCGTGTCCCACCCAGGGTGTACCCCGCCTTGTGCCCATTGTTTGCTGGTATAGACTCCATCTCCCCCTCGACCCTGATGTGGATAACGCGGTGAGAAGGTGGGGAGATAACTCACCGGAAGTTGGCACCCTTCCTGTCAAAGCCCGTTCCACCTCGTGATTTTTATGACTGTAGTTTATGGCACTTATTAGAGAGTGTGGAGCAAGAGGGAGATTGGAAATAAAACTAATGGCTTTCAGGACATTTTGTGCTTGCAGAATCTCTTGCTGCAGTGGCATGTGACTACACCATCCCAACACAGCCCAACTGAGGCAAGACAGTGTCAGGACAACAGAGGGAAGGCAAAAAAAGAGCTTTTGTAGGACTATCTTGCTTAGATGAATAAAACAAGCGAAAGCTTTTGCAAATGCTGTGTGCTGTACTCACAGTGCATTTTTCTCCTGCTATGTTCAATGGTTTTGTCAAACGGAAGCTCGAAAGGAAAAATAAAAGGTTCAGATGCCCACTGGGATTTCATTTAAACTTGCAGACTTACACATTTTTGTGTGACATGTGACAACTGCAAGGTGTTGTTTTCCTCTTGTGGAAGGAAAAAAAAACAGGTGTAAATCCGAGGTAGTGGTAAATATTTGATGAGAATGGGAAAGTGCAATGTTGCAGTCGTTTTGCATTATATCAGCTTTTTACCTGCATTTCTCACTGGGGAAGCACGGAGTATGTGCACGCAGACAGCAGTGGAGCATTACACAGCTGTCATGTCATCTACTTTGGAAAGATGAGGCAAAGCTGCTGGAAAGGAGGACTGGACTAACTAGGAGAGATATCTGAAGGGGTGCTCCTTGTCTATGTGAAAGGCACGTCCTTAATCAAAGGCAGATAAATCCAACCGTGGTAAGAGTGCAGTGAAATTAAGACCAAACGTTAAAGCTTGGACGGCTTTAGTAACCCACGTAACATAGCGTGTGAAACCACGGTAAAGCCCAGTAACTGACAGGAAACTGCAGCAAACCTCATACGGGTGGCCAGAAGAGCCTTCCTTCCCTACATGTTCCCTATAGAGGACATCCCAGCTCTCACACAGGGCTGGGTCTCACCCCTGTTCGTTGTGCTGCTGTCCTGCGGCTGGGGCAGGGCTGGGGCAGGGCTCGTCCTGGGCCTGGCCGCCTGAGGAAAGGATTGTTTCACGCGGTCCTGCAGCACAGGTTTTCCCTCCTCTGCGTCTGGGCAATTATAACCCTCGCCTTTTAAGTTAAGAGCCTTGCTTATTGAAAAGCCTCATCACAGATAGCTGTGGAGAGGTAGGGGCAATGACCAAGCCTCATTCGTTTTCATTAGCTGCCCACCTGATTCCCACTCTGTGTGCCTGCAGGCTGAGACAGCGAGAGAGGGAGAGTGCTCATTGGAGAATGTGGGTGTCCCAGTGACTCTAGGCCTAGGTAAAATGACAAAAGACATATGCGCTGATGATGGAAAAATGCCTGTAAAACAAGTTAGAACTGAAGAGCCGCCAGTTAAATGTGGGAATAATTAGGTGAGAAACTCAGGTGTTTTGCTAATCTGCAGTTAAAGGTGTATGATGTATGATAGAAATCCAAATACAAAATGTTATGAGGAATAATGCCATCCAAGAATATTAAATATAACCTGTTTTGGCTCAGCCTGCTTGGTTCAGAGGTCGCCTCCTGGCCATAGGAAGAGCAGGCTCTGCCCCAAATTCCTTCAGAGAGAGGAGATAACCAAAGGGCAGCTACAAAGGTGGAGATGGGATGGAGGCAGTATGAATGCCAAGAAATGCACAAACAGGTTGTGTAAGAGTTGTGTATATAAAAGGGAAAGTCGGCAGTGATCTTGATGTAGAGCAGCTGGCTGTGATAGGCTTGTCTGCTGTTATCCTCCCAATCTTCAGTTACCAACTTCCATTTTAAATCTGACAATCCCCAGCAGCTCCATCAGTAAAGATGCCTGTTGAGTCCTGTAATTCAGACATTGCTGGTGTCAGTCTCAGCTATTTCATTATTCAGATGTGACAGGGATTCCTCGGCACAGGGACAAAGAGAACAAAGAGATTTTGTGTTGATCTAGATCTTGTGGCTTCTTCTTACTCGGGTGCTTACTGATTGTCTAACCTGTTCATTATTGTTTTCTCTGCCACCGATGCATAGTGTTTTCCTCCATAACACAATTAGTACCAAAAATAGGTTCTGATTGCATGGATTAGGAGGACATCAGGTGTGAATTATAATAAATCTTACACAACACTCACAGGCCCATATAACATACTGTATCACCTCATTTAGCCATGAAAGAAATATCAGAAACTATCCATGGAAGTGTAAAACATCTTGTAAAATAGAGAACAAAATAAATCAAGTTTAAGTGAAATTACTTCAGTTAATCATCAATAGTCCCAAAATGCATTGCAGTAAAAGCAACAGCAGGCACAGAAAAGTGCCACATTACCGTGGCAAACTCAATGTCACCGTGTGGGCTTAGTGTGGAAAAACCTCAATTACAGACCCCCTCCTCAGCTTTGATAACTGAAAAAAATCATTAATGAGCCAGGAGCAACTGAAACTGGTTGCATATTCTGTTATAATGAAACAGGATTTCACAAAAACAATTTTACCCTCCCTGGGAGGTTTTACAAAGCCTTATTTAATTTGTTTAATATCTTAACTACTGGGAAGGAGACTCCATGCTGCTGAAGGTTTGTTTTAGGCACTTAACTGCCAGCAGCCTTCGAAAATGGGGCAAGAAAGAAGCAGTGAGCCGATCTTGCAAAATCTAGATAATGGTGGGAGAATCCATCAGCAGGCAGCGGTTCTGATTTGAATTCCTCCCCTTTGCTGGCACTGAGCTGAGGGCAGCAGGGCTGCGTGAGAGAGACTCTGCTCTCCGGCTTCTCGCTGAGCCAGCAGAGCCCCGCTGGTCCGCCACGCCCTTTCGCAGGGGTCACCCACCCTCCTTGTGCCAGGCTTCCGAACAGGAATGATCTGAACGCGAACAGACAGCACCTCAGCACAGCCTCGTCTCCTGATGCCCCAGTGGAGATTGGAGGATGTTTCTCTCCATCTCTCCTGCCCTTTTTTATAAACTCTGCCGTCCTTCGGTCCTTCCCTTGTAAAGATTTACCGAGAAGCGCGGTGCAATCATGCTCATGGACATGATGCGACTCAAATTGCTTGGCAAAGCAGGTGACGCAATCCGGTAGAAGACTTGCAGAGTCATGGGCAAGCTGCAAGAATTCAGTGCAAAGTCACAGCCGACTTTGGAATTGTACAGAGAGGGTGACCATATCCCACGTTAAGATTTAATGTGATGTCCAAACTATTGATAATCCTTAGCGATTAAATGAAAAACCTCCACTTTGTCATCCATCCAACTATTTTCTAACTGCTTTATCGGTTGCAGGGGAGCTGGAGTCTATCCCAGCAAGCAACAGTCGCAAGACAGGATTCACCAGGGACGGGAGGCTAATCTATCAAAGGGCAGACAGGCTCGGACACAGACACACTAGAGCCAGTTTTCCCAGAAGCCATTTAACCTACCAGTATGTTCTTGGACTGTGGGAGTGAACAGGAGCCCTAGTTTGTTAGTTTGTTATATTGATGATAAAGCAAAGTATTGCAAAGACTTGGCTTGGCGTGACTATTTCTAGCTGGAGCAGCACTATCAATCAATCAACCAATCAAAGTTTATTTATCAATGCACAACAATCCCGCATGCAGCGGTGGCTGTCAGTAATGAAATGATTCGCCCAGGAGAGATATGACAGAAGTTGATAGAATTAAGGTTACAGAGTAGAATACAATAAATTACAATTTATGATGTCATGGCAGTTAGCGCTGGCAAGGGTAATTGCTGTCTCTAAGTTGTTCCTGCCTGTCCATCCTCTCAGTGGGTTGAGCTCAAACTTCGGCCCCTGGGATTCCCGGATCAGCTCCAGGTTGCCATGACGTGTGGGTTGGAAGCTGACTGGAAAAGAAAACTGTGCCTGGAGAATGTGTCTAGAGCACAGATCCACAAAAAAGGGGCTGCTTGTTTAATCAGTTGCCTGGCATGTGATACTAAACACACATTAACTCTTTTTTTCTGTCGGGGAGCCTGGAGTGCTTCCTGCAAGCCAGCCAGCTCTGGCACATCTTCATAAACCCTAATTGGAGGTTGTCCAGGCATTATCGGCTCTGAAATATGAGCATGGTGGTGAGTATGAGCGTGTGTTAGTGAGTTGATTGTTCTTTACTGGGAAATGGTTTTGCAGTTCATTATTCTCCCAGCAACCCTTTACCCCGGCAGTGTCTGTAGGAATTAAATCACTGGCCATCATTACACAGGGCTTTTACATCTTGCAGATCCTGCACAGCACCCCTCCTGTTTCTCCTCAACGCTGTGCACTTGCAAGGAGAAAATGAAATTGACTTGCAGGGTTGTGTCCTTGTCGCCTCTGATGAGGGATCCAGAAAATATGGTGACTACAACATATGAGGACAAAAGAAAAGAGTATTCATTTAGGGAGTAAGTGATACTCCAGACCAGGCTTTGCGCAATTTCACTGATGAAGCAAGGCCAGTTTTTACAAAGCATAACTGTGCTACTACAGTTACTGTAGTATTCACCATTACCACAGTTAATGCAATAGTTTTCAGAATTAGACTGCTTTTGTGAGATGGTTGGGTCCAGTATGGATTGTATGGGCTGCAGAGTTCTTGCATAAGCTCCTATTCATAGAAATTACAAAGGACTAAACTGCCAGAGAAACGGATTCAAAATGAGGACTGCTGGGTGGTAGGGTGGGTGGCGGTACTGCCTGCTGGCAAAGGTCCTGGATTTGACTGTTGATTTTGGGGGACCAGTTCATATGGATCATTACTCCAGTTTCCTGTTTCCTGGAGTTAGACATGGGAGTTAGATTTGACCGTCTGACCTTTTGACCTGGTTAAAGTCCACTCGGGGCCCTGTACACTCTGGCCTGAGGTTCCTAATTAACCCCTTCGCTCAGTCGGTGAAGTAGCTGACCTGCTGTGCACTGGGGCTCCTGGTGCAGGACGACTGCCACAGGTCACACAGGTGGGTACTGCTCTCCAGTGGGGGAAGAATTGGTTTCCCTTCTGTATGTAAAGTGCTTCGAGATACTTAGGGATGAAAAGTGCCATAGACCCTGCTAAGAATGATTTTTAATTTCCATTACTTTAAATTGTCTCTTTCTGGGGGTGGGAAGTTTAAGAGGATTTGTGGCCATTCTGACATCCCAAAAGACAATCAGTCAGCACCCAGGACCTAATATGGCACCTAAACCTTCTGCACTGACGCCTGCAGCTGGAAAGATCCAAAAGGGTCCAAGTGCTCTGCCATGTGAGGGGCGTTGTTGTTCCCCTGCCCGGCCTGGTTCTCAGCTGCACATGGCAACGATGTATTATTCTGGGTGCAGAATGGCAGCTATTGGCCTTCCTCTGTGTAGGAGGTGGGAACAGTACTCACCAGCCCAAGTTACTCTAAGCACAAAATCTTTCAATCCAGTCTCTGAAGTCATAGGTGCGTCGCTTGGATGAGTAATGCCTTTTGATGTGTATTTCTCCTAACGGGATTAGAGGTAAGGTAGGATTATTTATAGGGCTGAGTAATGCTAGGTTTCTGATTTCGTTATTGCCTGAATGCACCTAATAAATCCCCCGTCCTCCTGGCTGAGCAAACCTTATTCATTTTTGTTTCCAGCAAGAGCTGCTCCCTCTGTTTTTTTTCTTCCTCCCATTTCCACATGAACATCCGATTCCAACAAACTCGGAAAGCTGCAGTGCCTCCGCCCTAGTCTTTTAACACAACAATGAGATGCTTTTTAGAAGCATTGCACGAAAATGAATTTTCATGCGTCTCCTCTGGCTTGTAAGGTGAATATGCTGTTTTCTGATTATAGTATCAGATCTGCAGTCTGCTGAAGTGGTCAGATGTCAGTGAAAAATAATAGGAATACCACTGCATGTTGAAGTGGTAAGTGAAGTTCAGTCTTTGCTTTCCTTCACATGTGCAGTCATGCAGCGTATTTGAAAGGGCTTTCTTGTGTATTGTGGTAAGACTTAGACCAGCCAACATCAGCAGGGCCTCCACCCCTCTTCGCTTTTTGGCTTTTCATTAGCGTCAGCAATTAACTGTCATTTGGAAGCAATCCAGTAACCGACACGAAAGCTCTGAAACTTAGAAATGACTCTCGAGTGGCACCTCTTTGAAAAGCGCTGAAGAAAGATGACCCGCGGTTAAAAGAAATCTTTTCGCAGAAGCGTCTGTGGATGAGTGGATCCTCTCCACTGCAGGCTCGGCGGTTCCTGCCCCGGTCTCCCTTGCAGATTAGGCAGAATGGCCTGAAGCTGCGAGCCAGTGGCAAACAGGCAGTGCGAGACGGAGAGAGGGAGAGGGGCAGAGAGGGCCGTCCTGCTTGCCTGCCAGTCGGTGCTGCATCTCAAGGTTAAAGCCATGACAAGGACATCAGGCAGAGACCCAAGCGGCACCCTTTTTCCCTTCCCTGTAATCAAATTACAGCTCCAAGCACAGCCACCTGCTCTTCCTATTGATTTTAATTACTCCCTTTAATTCGGTACACAGCCAGAAACACACCGTCTGGGACCCTCCTGCTAATGCGGCGTCACCCAGGGACGTGATGGATGAGGTCCCCTTGCACCCAAAGGACATGAGCCCCCCCACCCCCCTCCCATCCGCCCTCCCTGACTTACAGGCCTCATCATGCCTCAATCTCAAGAGCAGAAACAGCCCCCCAGCCCTCCATCCTAAACTGCGCAAGCAGGGTGTTTTTCTTGGCTCAGGCCTGCTGCTCTGAAAGCAGGAAAGGTCACTCGGCCCTGCGGAGGTTTGTTGCTCCCCTGCGAGGGAATCAAATCTTCCTGTGCAGGAATCCTGTGCTGCACAGACAGATGGAGATGGATGGAGAAATCCATGAGCATGGGGATGAAATCTGAAAAATAATTTCTTGAAACAAATGAAACCGGGGGAATCAAAAGGTTCAGGGTCTGCAGGCCCCACCCAGTCCTCCTCTCCCCCCCCCCCCCCCTTCCGCCATCCAGGGGTCATAGAATTAGATAAGTGGCCCAGGGGATCAAGTTACATTTTGGGGTGATCCTCTTTCCTGGAGCTAAGCGCAACAGCAAAAAGAGGAATTTTTTAGAGGAACAGCTTATGAGTTTTTGCAGTAGCTGTGCATGGTGCTGATGTGTTTTAAACACTAAGTTTGGCTTGGGAAGGATGTTTTTAGAGCGATTTGGAAAACTGTTGTCTACTCATGCTATTGAATTCACTGGAAAACTGCAGCTGCTTCACTGTCAGAAATCTATGGATGCTAGTTTCCTAGCAGTCCTCATCACCAGGATCGTGATTGTTTTATCATTCACAATATGGTGTGCATTTCCACTGAGTATAATTCCGTTTGAAGAGCATGGTGTCTGTAATTATAAAGTGTTTACCACCATCACAACTGTGCATATTTTTTATATAACAGTATAACAGCAGAATGTAGCAGTGAGATCCCGAGGAACGTTCTCAAAATGCTTATTTTAGAACCCCTCTGGGGAGATCTTTTAAATTTGTTTGACAAGAGAAGCATGTGTTTTTCCTCCTCCTTTCAGTAAGGGATTGTTATACTGTGCATTGCACACTGAAACACGCTGAACAAGTACAACTCTGTAGCTTCAGGAAGCACCTGAGTAGCTGTCTGCAGCACTGCAGTGTTCAGCTCAGCTGTCGCTGATGCTGAGGAGACTGGAACTGCACTGTGCTGTGGAGCTATCCAAGGTGCTGATCTGAGCTTTTCTTGGCTGGTTCTTGTTGCAGAGCTTACAGTAAGGTGGAGAGTATTTACTATCAGCTGCCGGTCAATACATTTCTTTCTCCTCCTCTTACTGTGCGCTGGCTGCACGAAACACATGAGCGCAAAGGCCATAATGTCCTCATCCCCTCCTCTGGGGTAGTGGGATAGTGTGTGTGTTAGTCAGTAACAGCGCATGTGCGTCAGGGTAGGAATGAATCAGCTTGATTTCAGCTGCCAGTGCAGTATTCTGTGTGTGCGTGAGACCAACTGACTGTTTGTGTACTTCCCAGGTAGAGTTCAGAGTTCATCTTCAAATATTTTACCCACATGCGTTCACCATGGAAAGACAATAATAATAAAATCTCAAAGCACTTTACAGTCATGTGTAAGGTCCTAACAGTAATCCCTTCAGTGTTTATGTCATCTCACTCAGGTGCTGAAAGGCTAAACTGCTCTTCCCGGCTGCAGTGTAGCTCACAGCAGCCATTGGGCTCTTACAGATTGTATGTGCCTGAGAGTACAGTAGCTGATTCTCTGGCTACCATGCAGATTCCCATGACAATGCTATCAAATTTATTCTAGGATTAATCTTACACCCATAGATGTCTATTGATTAACAAACCTGAAATGTATGCATGTGTTTGAAAAAATGTATAAATTGCAGTTATTAACTAATATTCTTATACATAGGGCTACATAATGTATTTGCTACTTTTGGGGAAATGGCTGGTGATTAGAAAGAAGACAGGGATTGTGCTGGACTTTGAAAAACTGTTTTTTTTATGTTGTAAACTGTTCTGATTAATCCTGTGCATAGACAGAGATGTGGAGTTAAAGGAATGTAAAATCAATACTTTTATTCTGCTTCCACTTTAGCAGTGCCATAGCTCGTGAATCAAAAAATGGACTAAAACTTCTTTACGATGATACATTTTATTTCCATCCCCTAGTAACTGCTATTTAGAACAAATGGTAACATTTGTTATTTTTAAATCCAAAATATAAATAAGCCTTTTTATTTCCTGCTTTCCTACCCTGAGAGGCTGAAGGCCCTGAACCTTTTTAGTCTTGTACAAAGAAAACTATGAGGGGACCTGATAAAAGTATCAAAATCCTTAAAAGCATCGACAGAGTCAACCCAGTGCACGTACCCAGAATGAACAATGAAACACGAGCCAGAGGACACAAGTCGAAACTATGGCAATGCATTTTAAAATCGAGAACAGGAGTCGCTTCTTTACACAAAGGGTTGTTGGAGTGTGAAACAAACTACCCAGCTGTGTTTTTGAAGGAGATACCCTGGTTTCTTTCAAGAACTGGTTCTTATCCAAATTCCAAAATGATTTCCAGCCTTCTGAAAGTAAGCCTATTGGTTGCTGATGCTGTAATGTAGGTGACATTCGCTGGCATATCTGTCGAGCCCGAGAGCATGACTCTGCCGCCCGTCCAGGCATCTCCAGACAGATGGATAACTATCAGCGTTGTTTCTGCCCCAGACAGATGGGCCCCTGATCGTACCTTCTGATGAATATATGCACCGGGGTACACCAGAGGAGAGATTGAGTGCAGTGCTATTAATTATTACAGTCCTCATGTTGTCCATTTCAAGGTGTTTCACATAACTCTGCCAGAGGAGGGACTCAGCACAACGGGAAGATTTACTGCTTACAAGTTTTGCCTGCACACCTCCACGCTTCTCAGGCTAAATTACTTGGGCTCCCAGGCCCACAGCTCCTGCTCCCCAGGGAAATTACCAGGAAAGAGGCCTGCTTCGTTCAATCACAAAGTGCTCGCAGGCCCCGCGAAGCAGGGAGATATTTTATCAGGAGAGCAGGGAAGCGCACTTTGTTGATTAAACCTGTCTTTTGATTTTAACGGCTCCATGCAACCCTCCCCCCTCCCCCCACAAACGAATGGAGGGGGGGAGGGGGGTTGCACCACCGTCTCATTTCTGCATCAGAGGAAGACAAACATCATCTGCATTCCTCCTTTACAGCTTCCTAGTCTGTTAGTCTGCCTCAGAGTTTGATCTATTTCATTTAGGAGAATGGTTGAAAGACAGGGGCATGCTTTTTGTGGTCTTGTTTGTTCTTTTTAATGTGTTCTTGTCCTGCACCAAGCTGATACGGCAAGTTTAGGTTTCCAGGGAGTTTTTCTTTTCTAGAGATCTCTTAAAATAATCTCTAAATTTTTAAATGAACCGAGAGACAAAAAAGTTAAGGATCTCTGCTGGTACATAGTGTCAGTACCTGGGTAGCACTGCTAACTTTGACTAACATGTTGGCAAAATTTCGTCGACTCCACTTTCTCTTGCGAGAAGAACTGAATGATGGCGGAGTGTTTGACTTTATTTATTTTCCCATGTCATGATCTAGCTGCACGGCAACGAAAGAGACTGTGCCCAGACTCTCTGAGTGCACAGAGAGTGGGCAATCAGTACTGTAGCTGCGACAGGAACAGTTTCTGGAATTTCCCTTTATAATTAGGGGTTTTCAAGCAGCCTGGTATGTGTCATTTTGTTGTTTCGTACCATTGAGCCCAAAAGGGCCTATTCAAGATATGTTTTCACTGGAATAGCAAACTGGGTAACAGAAGCGGAATAGACTAATGCATATTTCACATGATATGCAGCGGGAAAGAATTTCACTAAAATATGTACACAATACAATGTCAAAATATAATTAGGGCCTCTGCTTTTCAGTGTGTTCTCTTTGCTTTTTCTCTAAGAAGAATGCAGGAGCTAAATGCAAATTAGGGAGCAGTAGTTTTAGAATTAATTGGCTCTCATTAGCATTAATAAAGTTACCCGTAGAAATTGTAACAAGATATATTATTTTTTCACTATGTTTAGATTAGTCACTGATTAGAAACTTGCACGCTGTTTCCTCTTTTCTGCCTGTCAGTGAGGCTGATTTTAAAAACCAGTGTTTAGATTCTCGTGAATTCTCACCAAAACCCCGCTGATCAGGGATCCTCACTCCTGACCGTGGAGGAGCCACAGCAGCTCCTGTGACTTCAACACAGACTTCCAATTAAGACCAATTAACATCATTAATCGATCCAGTCAGATCATTAAGAGCTCAGCTAGAATGAAAGTCTAGAACCCAGTTGTCCTCCAGGACCAGGTGTGTCTGTCTATGTCAACCCACCTCACTGTATGCATGTTTTCAGATGTGACTGAGGTGCACTTAGATTTTAAATAGAAGCTGATTTATTTTTTTAAAAAGTGAACATCAGTTTTAATTAATATAAGAAATGGAGGGATCTAGACAGCACACACCTGGCTCTCAGAGTCATTGGACCACAAGATCCAAGGTAGAATTAGACTCGACTATGATGGCCGGGTGTCCCGTCAGGATGTATCCTGAAACCGACAACCTTGTACGCTCACACGCGGGCCACAAGGGGTCACTGTGGCGTAACCAGACAACCCAGACAGCTGAGTTCAAAGATGGCTAATTTTTCAAATTGAAGTAGTAGCAGTGATGCTTGGACTGCAGAGCTCTGCTTGTATTCTCAATGACAGTTTCTACAGCTTTAGCCGCCTGGGCTGAAGACTTCCGGAAAAGTTCACATTGTATGTGGATGTGGAAACCATACGCCCTGCACATAATGACTTCTCAGCCATACAATGCACAGCAGTAAGATGGGAAAGATGAGCTCCTACTCCTTTAGCATTAACAGTTTGATTTACATGTTCCGGGAGGGTTCTGTGCTTAATGTTTTGTGCCGTGTACTGTATGTGAAAAAACCGTCTGTGCGCTGTTGTCGCCTCACCAGCTCCCCGCAGACTTGGGGATGGCTCACCATCCACAGGCAAAATCTGGTAGAAAAAAAGTTTGCGTTCGTGTGGCTTCCCAGCCTCTCCACAGCCTCTGCGAAATTCCTCCTCAATTTTTAGGAAAAGGCAGAAGCAGAACTCAAAACACAGCCTTCATGACAGCACCCGCTTTTAAAACAATTTCCATTTTGGAAGACCAGAGCCCTGTTTTTTTGGAAAGCTAGGAAAAGCTCCCTATTAATATTTCCCTAGTGTTACGTAAAATCTATTATCAAGTCAAAGGATGCTGCAAGACAGAGTGAGAGAGAGACAGAGGGGGATGGAACTCGAGGAAGAGGGAGAGAGAGAGAGAATGACAGGCCTGTGTTTGACAGCACGATTGAAGGACCCCTGGGGTGGCAGATAGCTGCCCCTCTCGTTGCCCTTTTTGAATAATTTAGCAGAACAGGAAGCTGCCAGTCGCTCGTGTGTCTTAACAAGGTCAAGGGTTCTGCGGGAGGGATCCTGGGCCGCTGTCGTCCCCCCTGTATTGTCCTCGGTCAGAGAGCTCGCCCAGGCTTCTCTTCCCACTGCTGTGAACCACCAAGCCCTCAGCACTGTCGAGAGAGAGCCGAACAGGAAACGCCCAGCAGCCCAGTTTCAGGGCTGGGAGACGCGGCCTGCCAAGGGGTTCTCGCTCTCGCCCCTTCCCTTCCCCGTGACCCAGCGGGGGCGCTCTCACGCGCGCCTGGGCCTGAAAGACTCGAGGATGGGATGGGAAACCCTCAGAGCTTCGGCCCGCTCGGTCTCCCCGAGCCCCTGGTCGGAAGGGCGGTGGAGGTGCGAGTCGGGCAGTCGAGCACGCCGAGACGGGGGCAGGGCTGTCTGTCTGTTCTCCACCAGCCCCGGCTTCTCCTGGAAAGAGCTGATCTGCATATGGGAGGAAGGGTGAGTGGGGGGCGGTTCTGATATTTTAATCCTTTTGCATTTTGAAACAACCTGCCCCCCCCCCCACACACACACACTTATGTTGCAGTCGTGCTGTTTCTGGTGTGTGTGTGTGTGTGTGATGGGGGGGTGGGGGTGATCGCCAAAGTGGTTCTCATGGAAACGCCGACCATCACTCTAGCAGCGCCTTGAGAAGTAACAGCGAATTGATCCCTTTCTGTCTCGCAGTGGTCAGGCTCCCCGGAATGTCTCTGCCTGCAATGCAATGCAGCCTCCTGTACCTTCTGCATTGTTGACGGCCTTTGTCTCTTTGCAAAAACGAAAACTGCTTGATCGGTTTACACGAGGGCTCATCATTTGCTTATCAGTATTTTCAGGCAGGTTTGGTAACTCAGTCTTTGCAACACCATCCACAAGCTGCGCACAGGGGACAGTCTTGCTCTGTTTCCTCTGAGGGTCAGCAGCCAGATCCAGCCCACAAACACAATGTTCTTTGGTTTATCATACACACGATTATTGAGTTAGGCATCAGTAACTCAAGAAAAGTTGATTCTGGAACATTTGAGGGAGGGCAATCCAAGCCCGCCTTTACTCCAAACAAAAAAAGAGTGTCGGAAAACACCCCCACAGTGACAACCCCTGTTTGAGCTTAAGGTTTTCATGGTGTACTCTGTTTTTCACAAGCCTGAGCAAAGAAGACAGGAAGCAATGAACCTCTAGATCCAAGAGATGTAAAAGAAGAAAAAAATTAAAGGTCACTAAAAGGTCAGCACTCAGCTCAGTAACCTGTGGCAGTGGGGGTGTCTCTCTGTCTCCCTCTTGTGGCAGCAGGGTGGAACAACAGGGTCAACCCCTGCTGGGAGACACCATGACTCTTCAACACACACATGCTGACACACAGTTCTTTCGCAGTGCAAACAGGAGACACCAGGTCAGAGCCAGAACAGAATAATTCTTGCCTGAAATCCTGGGAGAAACTGCAAGACAGGAGCAGCTAATTATAATAATAATAATTGCTTACATTTATATAGCGCTTTTCTGGACACTCCACTCAAAGCGCTTTACAGGCAATGGGGACTCCCCTCCACCACCACCAATGTGCAGCATCCACCTGGATGATGCGACGGCAGCCATAGTGCGCCAGAACGCTCACCACACATCAGCGATCGGTGGGGAGGAGAGCAGAGTAATTAAGCCAATTTAAAGAGGGGGATTGTTAGGAGGCCATGATTGATAAAGGCTGATGGGAAATTTGGCCAGGACGCTGGGGTACACCCCTACTCTTTTCAAGGGACACCCTGTGTGTGAGCTAAGCCCATCTCTCATCCTGCGGTATCCTGTCATGAACGCTGTTGACTTATGTTGTTGTGCTGTTCATTAAGGACATGTCTATAATAATAACAGCAAGAGAGATGAACCTCTAGTGAACGTTTACAATGATATAAAGCATGTTCCCAGATTCCCTGTGCTTTCACTATGCTCATAAATAACAAGGCCTTGCCATGGGCATGCATAGTTTGTGCTACACCGTCACTCTACTCTCCAACACTTTACTCTGATTTTACCATGGTACACAATGGTAAACTTCTGTAAGGGGAGAATCTCAAAAGCAGAGCAATTCTGATATGGTGTGGGTCAACTGGATGACCTTTGAACCCTTGCAAACTGGAAGAGCAAACCGGTTTTGGAAAATTTTAAAAGACGCAGCTGGTGAAAGACGCAGCGCTCCCTAGTCCTTCTGTCTGGGGGAGGGAGGGAGTATTATGGTCCACACAGGCAGTATAACCCTGACAGCACAGCACTGGGGAAGCTTTTAAGGCAGAAGAAATGAAGAAGGGTGGGCGAGGAGGAGATTAATGACCAGCTCCTTTCTTTTCATAAAGCCCGCGAGAGTCCTTCCACTACAGGAAGGATCTCTACATGCCACAAGACAATTAGAGAAAAGGTGGATATCTTAAGCCATTAATGTGCTAAAAAAACAAGCAGGAGAAGAGCTGCAAAGAAGGGCCAGGAACGAAGCTAAGTGCTGAATAATGAAGACGGGAATTTGAGTTCAGCATCTTGTTAAACATGCACTGCGGTGCAGGTTGGCTGGCTCTCACTTCCAGGCCCTGGAGACACTCCCAGAGGTCATTGTTCCACCCGGGGGTCCCGGGAGGCAGCTCTCTCTGGCGCTGGGACACGGCGCTCCGGGGGAAGAGGCTCCGGAGTGGGATTCCGGCCCCAGCGAGCCAGCTCCAGCATGGGGGTGGAGGACGGAGGAGGGAGACCCCCCTGAAATCGCCCCTGGACCAGGCTGAAATATTTATCAACGCTGATTGCTGCGAAATTGAGGCGCAGACGAGGACTGGGGGGCTCCCGCCACACCAGGGAATGCTTGCGAAGGAAAAGCCCCACTGAAGTGTCTGCTCTTAGGCGGGCTGGAAAGAGACGGTCCTTGACACCTGATTCTGCTCCAGTCTGCTAAGTGTTCCCATGTCTGCTGTCTGGAGTGAAAATGGACCGACAGACTACTGCTTATTGCATGGACTAATAACCGTAGAAACGGGCACTAAACCTACGGCACGTCACCTGCATGTGAGACATGCCGTGTCTGAAAGCAGAGGGAAAAGCCTGGCGGTACAGGAACCTGAACTGGGCTCTGGTACGGCATCTGCATTTCCTGCTGAACATCACTTATTATTACAGCCCATTTCAGCACCAGCCGTTGCGGAAAATTCTTGGAGGAGTAGCTCCCACTGAATATTTAATCTGACAGGAAGACGAGGCCCATTCAATTTAATAAGCCAGGCTGCTGGCAGTCCTCCCCCTCAGCCCCACCACCTCG
This sequence comes from Lepisosteus oculatus, assembly GCF_040954835.1. NCBI lineage: Eukaryota > Metazoa > Chordata > Actinopteri > Semionotiformes > Lepisosteidae > Lepisosteus > Lepisosteus oculatus. The sequence goes on along the minus strand of NC_090706.1, from coordinate 16,090,119 downwards.
CCCTGGTCTCCATAAATCACAGACGCCTCCCCCCCCGGCTCTTCCTGTGTTGCTGCAAAGGTGGCAGTCGCAGAATTAAACTGCCTGCCTGATTGGAATAAGATAGCCTGACTGTGGGGAGCAGACATTGGTAAATGGCTACGCAAGTGAGCAGAGAATGCCTCTTTATTCCGGTGGCACACACAGCTCGGCAGGATTGATGAGCTATCGCTGTTTTCTGAACGCAAGGCGCCCGGGCTTTTTAATAACGCGTTCGGCCATGCCTCGGTGTGGCCCAGCTGCTGGAATAAGGAGCCCAGAGTGGATATTCCAGTTTGAGCCGAAGCACCTGATCTTAAGCGATCTTCCCAGATTTGGGTGGTGAGTTCTGTGGTGTCACTGCAGGAAGAGCTACCGATGGTTCCATGGTACAGAGAGACCAGCCGGTGTTCCAGTCCCAATCCTACTCTTCAGAAGGGTGGTTCCGTAAGAACTTGACTCTCGTCCAAGAATAATACACAACCTTTGGTCCCCACTAACCCCCATTCCCCCTACCGGGCCATTTCCTTCAGCTTCCAAACCCCACATTGGGGTACGATTTCACAAATCACCTACAGACCCCCAGCTGCCAGCTGAGAGAGAGGCATACCTGTTCCTCTCATGCAGTGTCTGGCTTTTACATATCAGCAGCCACAACCTCAGTGATGTGCTTGTGGTCCCAGTGCTGCTGGCTAATTCGCTGTCAGCGGAGCACGGAGAGGCAGATGAAGAATGAAGTGCAGTAGGGGTGCTTAGTGATTGTATTAACAGGCTCCAGACTGTGGAGTGCGTGAGCTCAGCTCAGTGCCAAACACTCCATCGAGGATGACAGCCAAGCGGGCCATTTTCTGTATTAGCATTTTGCTGACTTTTTATTAAGCCCTTTATTTTTATGGTGCCTTTTACGAAGCCTTGAATGATGCAGCATTCCTGGTACATTCTCCTGGTATGAAGGACTGATAAGTCAGATTTGCATTGAAATGGGGCAATCTGGTTCTTGCTTTCCCAGCGCCTACTTTGCTCCATTATTCTGTGGAGTGAAGCCCGGCTCCAGTTCCTGCTCACAGGCTGTGCTGCCCTGAAAAAGAAGATTCTTTCACTTACTCTGTGTCTGTTTCCCCTGTCAACACTGCCTGTTGTTAGATTCACACCCTTTAAGCATCTAGACAAGCTCAAAACCATCGGCAGAGAATTCTTTGCTCTGGTGCAAAAAAAAAAAAGATTTGAAAATCCCCCTGAGTGAGGGCACACTGGCAGCTGAAACTGTACCAGCACCCCTCTGAAATAGTCTCCCTCCCCCCTCCTCCCAAGTGCCCGAGAAAATGGCAGAACAGCTGTCTAATGGCAGCTCGGCTCCATGCCTCAGCTGCTTCCAAATGAAAGATTCATCCCATCGTTTCCTGGACAGCTTGCGGGGCCTGGTCTCTCCTAACAGCGTTATCAGCTCTAATTAGCTCTGCGCTCGGAGCCCCTGCTCCCCTCCTGGTGGCGGGCTGGGTCCAGGCGCAGGGACTCCCTTGCCCTGAATGGAAGTCCTGTGTCTGAGAAGGCCGTGGCCAGTAGGTGGTCACTCATCTGGGGGATTAGGAATGAAGTTCAAGATAATTGCAAGAGAAATCAGAACAGGGCTACAGAACCATCTGGCATTTTTCAAGCCTTGTGTACACCAGCCTATATATATATTTATCATTTCAAAAGGCATTCAGACCCTTTTGCATCGAAGTCTCCACATTCTTATCACAGCTCCCTACCAGCGGAGCGGTTCTGAGATCCGGCTTACTTTTATATAATCCTCCGTGAGACGCAGCACTTTCTTCAATTTCATCGTTTTCTATTTTTAAGCATCCTTCTGATAATTTAATCTGCAAAACTCCAGTGCTGGCTTAAACTTGAATTCTCATCTTAAGTATTCTCTATGATGCTTGAGACAGAGCGAAAACAGATGACACACACGCACACAGAGCCATTTGCCGCCTGCTAATTTTAGCACTGCACGAATGCTTCTGTGGCGCAGTGGTTCTGAGCCGACAACGGGCTCGTCTTTCGTCTTTTCACCGCAAATGGCAGTGAGGAAGACATTGCAGAGCCCGGGCAGCCGAAGGCATAGATAGAATAGAATAAAGTTCCTCGCTCTTTAAAAAAAAAAAAAATAAAGCCTGTTAAAAACAAATCTGGCCCCTCTTCAGACCTCTGGGCCAGTCTCAGCCGTCCCCGCAGGTGAGAGGGTCCAGGCTTGGCGTCTCAGTTCGCCAGGGCTGGCCTTTCTGCCCTGGTCTGCCCCTGTGCTCGCTGCTCTTACTGCCCTCTCCGGCCTGCCCCAGGATGCGACAACCTCACCGTGAGGGGATCGAGACCGCCCGGCTCTCTGCAGCGTCCCTTCCCCTGCAGCACGACGCCAGCGCGGAGAAAGAGGGAGGATGTGTGAGTGAGCGCTCATGGACTCGAGCCTCGTCGCCTGCCTAATCCCCTCCGAGGTGCCGTGTGCCAGGCTGCAGAGCGGCAGATAAGGGGGGAAAGAGGCAGAGAGGACAATGTGTGCGGCAGCCGGCGCCACGCTCTGAATACCAAAACGGCCTGCTGGGGAGGGGAGGCGGGCAGCGGGGCTGTAGCACTGCCGCAGAGCACCAGCCTGCCTGCTCCAGGACTGCATTGCTGCTACAGGCCAGCCCTCCCCTTCCTGCTGCAGGCTCATGGGAGCCATATCCACCAGGCCCGACCCTGGGAGTGTCCCTGCATCGTCACCCCCCCTCCTCCCTCGGCTTTCAGCTCCTGGGAGTCTGGGTTCACTGCCGCGTGTCCCCGGTCAGGTACAGTGTAACCATGGTAGAATCTCACATTCACAAGGAATGGCAACACCTGACAACTAAATTATTATGCCGGCAGCTGTATCATCCTGCAGCTCACAACTGGCAGCTCACTGAAGCGCAGCACGTGTGTACCTGGGTGGGAGACCTCCTGGGAAAAACTAAATCTGCTGCTGGAAGAGGTGTTAGTGGGGCCAGCAGGGGGAGCTCACCCTGTGGCCTGTGTTGGTCCTCATAACCCAGTATAATGATGGGGACCATATATTTAAAAACAAGAGTCCTTAATCTCTGTGGTCGTTAAAAAACCCAGGGTGTGTCTCGAAAGAGTAGGGTTGTTACCCTGGTGTTCAGGCCAAATTTCCCCCACTGGCCTTTACCAATCATGGCCTCCTAATAATCCCCCTCTCTGAACTGGCTTCATCACTCTGTTCTCCTCCCCACTGACAGCTGGTGTGTGTGAGTGTACTGGCGCACTATGGCTGCCATCGCATCGTCCAGGTGGGGCTGCACACTGGTGGTGATGGAATTAGCTGTAAAGAGCTTGAGTGGCGTGTCCAGAAACACGGTATATACAAGTGTAAGGAATGATTATGATTAATTATGAAATGTATTGAAAAATGCTTGTTGAGTATTTAGTCACAGCAGATTTGGCTCGACCCCCTTGGCTGAGTGAGGAGTGACCCTGGCGGAGGTGGAGCAGAGGAGGCGTTGCTCGCGTGCAGTATTTCAGTATTGTTTTCGTTTTCTTAAATTTAGGAAATGAACTCAGAAATGATAACGAGTCAGGATAGGTGAGGCAAACCGATCTTGGCTGCCGTCAGCCCACCTGGACTTTAGTCGTAGACCACAGGAGATATGTGCTAGGAGCCCACAACAGTGTGAAATAAATGCGTTCTAGAAGCAGGGTCCAAATGTGGGACAGCTGTGAAAGCACCATGGTAAATGTTCTGAAGATTATGCTCACAGCCCAGAGCAGTCTCGCAACACGCGGCATTGTTGCTAAGAGAAAAATGCTGGTCTTTTTATCATTATTATTCTTTTCCAAAGTGCTCTGAGCCCTATCCGTAAAGCATTACCCTTCACGCTTAATTTCTTCAATTTTCTTAAAACGAAAAAACAAACTCCCAACATTTCAGAATTAAAGGGAAACATTTAAACTGCCTGGAGGGGCCTCTGGAATGCGCGTCCTGAAAGATTAAAGTCACATTTTACAACGTAATTATGCTCTTTTCTTATTAGAAAAAATGTCTATAGACTGAGTGTGGCGGTAAAGATGTTCAAAGTATGAAATATTCTTACTGAATGGTAATATGAAAAGAGGCCCTCTGGACTCCATCTTTCTAGAAAGCATCAGGGAATCTACATGTTGGCCCATATGTTAATGGTTTAAGAGTACAGGTGCACAGAATAATTGTTAGTTATTCAGGCTGGCTTTCTGATGGTTAAAAGCACTTGAATTGGATCAGACTTTATGCACTGGTGTTCATATGTATTATTTATAATGTTACTAATCCAATAGTGCAATCAAGCGAAGTAAGCTATTTTAATTAGATACAGTTCTGCTGCTGATTACCACCGATAAATAAAATGTAAAATAGAAAAAACAAGTTCTGCATGAATAATGTCCTTGTTTTCCTGTCGGGGGGGGTAATGGATGGTTTCTTCCTCTTAAACATTCCAGCTGTTCTTCAAATTGAAGTCAAGCCTCTGAGCCAGTGTCATTCTCAGACTCCCCTCTGCTGTCTCCAGCTCCTTTACACTTATGCGGTCCGTGGTGTCCAAAGATGGCCACAGAGCTCCGTCCCAGCAGCAGGAGCAGCGGGAGGGGGACATGGGATCGGGACGGGTGCGCGAGACGGAACACGGTGCACACTCTTCTCTGTCACAGGCTAAACAGAAGGCTTAAGAAGTTTGGGCTTGTGACCAAATTGTTGTTAAAAATATAGTCATTATTCATGCGTGTGCTGTGTAGTGGCTCAGCGGTCGGAGAAAAACAGCTGTTGCATTTGATCCCCCCTGTTTTGACGCTGGGTCCCCTGAGCAGTATATCTGCAGAAGGTCAGGCTGAGGCTGTCTGAGCTGGGCCCCTTCCCAAGAATTCTGGGACCGCTTTGGAAGAGTAGTAGGGGGGTGGTGGGAGAGGGGGTGAAACACAAGATCAGGTTGGTATTGATGTAAGCAATACCACACCTCATCCTTCTATCCAAACATTGACATCTGGATTGTAAAGACAATGAAAACAACATCCAAAAACCATATGAAAAAGATATGGGATATAAGGCTGGAGCAGTACATGCCAGTCCATCATAGGGCACACAGACACACTCACACACACCCTGGACTGGACCCCAGTCTATAACAGAGCTCTCAGACACAAACACACACACCAGGGCCAGCCATGGTTTGAATTTCATATCTTATTATTGCACTGATTACAACTTAAAAATGAACAAAATGTAATGCAGGTGGTTCTTTGCATCTTCTATAAACATTATGAGACTTGATACAGTATAGCAGCATTCAAAATTAGTATGTGTGTCTTAGTGAATAATTCTAATTTAATCACAATGCTGTATGTTAATTGTCTCTGTCCCGCAAGACGTTTTCTTTGGAATACGGCGCTGCTATTTTGGTGGAAAAACGTCTTTTCCCTGAGCTGATTTCCGAGTACAGCAAGAGCAGAGCTCCCAAGTTGCACACATTGCGCGAAGCGGTTGTACACGGAGACGCTGATCAAGGTCGCCATCTGGCGGCGCCGCCGGGGAGCGACAGCCTGACAGAGTCGAGCAGCCGAGCAGTCCTGCGATACATCGTAGACTGCGTGGGCCGTGGGACTCCGGAGTGGACCACTGAGATTTCAACCCACTGCTGTTCCCATTCCTCCTAAGAGATAACCAAGTTCTCGTGGGCTGGACAGCCTGTCAGAGTGCCAGAGAGCTTCCTTGGACTTCAGGTACTTCCTTGGACACTGAGGAGCTGGCCTCTGCTCTGTTTTCCGCTAGGAATTGTGTTCTCCCTCGTCCTACGGGTACACGTTGAATGTTACAAGATATTTTCAGTCCTTGGAGACACAGGGGTGCAGTGGTGAGGACAGAGCTCAGTTCCTGGGGTGCTGTCTGTCTGGAATTTGTATGTTCTCCCAGGTTCTGTGCGGGTTTCTTTCAGGTGCTCTGATGGCTTCCCACAGTCCAAAGACAAGCTGGAAGGTCAATGGGCTTCTGGGGAAACTGGTGTGTGACTGCCTGTGCCCGTGTGTCCGTCCTGTGATGGACAGGAGCCCCGTCTTACCTTATGCCCGTTGCTTGGTGGGATAGGCTCCCCTGTGACCCTGACTCGGACAAAGAAAATGGATGAATGGATACCCGTATGCTGTGCTGCTTCATGTCAAGGTGGACGGTCCTCTGTTGGCACTCTTCGGTTTGCTGTTAACTGTCTAACTGAACTGCGGGAGGGGGTGTAGCGGTGTAATCTACAGCACATCCCACAGTGGCATTTGGATGCTATCTCTGTAATATGGCCATTTAAAGTAAAAGAGTGTCTGTGATTTCCGGTGTTTCCCTGAGTTTTTGTTTCATTACCTAGTCTTGTGACCAAGCCGTACAGTTTGAAAAACCCAACAACAAAGGGAGACCTTTTCTTCCCCAAAGCCTTTGGTCTTGGGACATGATGTGTAGGTCTGTGAGAGATTTGCGACCTGCAGCTGCACCGTCCTGATTGAGTTCACGTTAACCGTTCCTGAAGTATTACTACTAAAATCTTCATCACCACCACCACTGTCACGACTCCCGGCAGGTGAACAGCGGATCGCGCACGGTTCGGTTCTCCGCGCGAAGGCGCAGCCGGGCGTGCTCACGGCTGCTGTGCGCGTTCGCACCGCAAGGTGGCGCCGCGAGACACCACATGCGCTTCCCGAGAAAGCCGTTGAACCCGGAGGCGGAGCGCGGGCACGTTCGGGAAGGCGGGCTGGGAGAATGAGGATATAGTGAGGTCAGTGATTCTCTGTCCCGCTGGTAAATAAAAAAACAACTGCTGAAACCGAGCGGGAATCGCAGAATAAAATATATTTTTAAAAAACAATGCATTCAATTTCTGCATTAAATCTTTCTCACAGGAACTTTTGTCATGAATGGACTCCTGTTGCTATCTGCCGACATTCACCGGGCTTCGAAGTCAAAACTCGATGCTTGGGCTTCAGTTAAACCCAGAGTCCGTTACCAGTAAAGGCGAAAGTAAGCCGGTTTCTTCTTTTTTCAAACATTTAATCTTTAGCAATGCGCGTAAGAAAAAATAAATAAAAACCCCCACCCCAGAAAAAAAGAACGTGAGAATGATACCGTCCCCTTCGCTGCTGGAAAGGGGAGACATAGCCCGACTTTCCCCGGTATCGATTTGTTGGGAAATGGAAAACCAGTCTGAAGTTTGAAAAGTTTCACTAAAATGAGCAGATAACGCCTTAAATCTTAATACTGTAGTGCTGGACTATCGCCTCACGCATACTGCTTGAATGGGCGCTAAATGCCTGAGTTATTATTAATTGGTCGATATTTAAAAACACGTATGTTGTGTATCTGTATATATTTATCTGCGGCAGGGCGTTTCATCGGAGTGATCTGAGCGATACCCCCTCTCAGGATTTGAACCCCAAGACCCCCATATACAGGAGCCCTGACCCCTGCCGGGCCGCCGTGATCCACGCCAGATCCAGGTAATTTCTTCTCTAAGTGGTTTTCACGACATGTTTTTGTTTACTCGTTCAAAGGCAGGCGAATACCCTCGTCTCAAGTGAGAAAATACAGCCCCCATTTTGTTTCGTTTCACACGCACCCAGAACCGGCGAAGTCCTGAGCAGAGCTGTGCGCGGTCCCGTTTCACAGGCTCTATCGGTGCGCAGTTTCCTCAGAAGTGACAACATTGTGTATGCACTTTAAGAAGTGCCCAGGAACCCGTTCAACAGAATGGTATTGTTTTTTGGAGGAGCAGTTCGGAGACGCTTATTTTGCTAGGCTGCTGGAGCGACGCTGGCCTTCTTGTAATTCCCCCGCAAGCAGCCATTCTCTTTTCGCGACCACGCTGCGGGGTCCTCTTCTGTGCAAGAGCCTGTAAGACTGAGTGAGCCCTACTTGTGCTGCGGTGCCTATCTCGTACCATTGGGGATCTCGAACACCACCAGCTGACGCCTTCAGATAGGCGTTTCAAAGACTCTCAATGCAGGCGCAACAAAGTGAGAAGTAGTTAATCAAACTACTCAATGCATGAGCTCACGGTAAAGGAGGACAGGTGCAATTAGTGGTTCTGTGCAAACACGAGGGGGTATCGTGCGATCATAGACGTTTGGGGTGTCTGTGGGGGAGTAAATGTACAGGTTCTGATGATCTGTGCGGATTCATGTAGGAGTGCTGCGCAGTGCCGCTGTATGGGCGGATGGCTTTTGTATAATACGTAATGTCTATATAATTACCGCTTACATGTTTTTTTTTTTGTATTTATTTCTTCGTGCGTGTAAGACATAGCTGCTTGGAGGCACAGAAAAGCTCTGGGAAATGTGACAATCAGACATGAGCGTGACGTATCCCAAGTCTGGGAGCTGTCCCGTGTGAGTGAGCACAGGAGAGAGAGGAGACTGGTCGCTCCCTCCCACAGGCTGCAGTTCCCCCCGGCCCCGGCTAGGGGGCAGCCCGTCACGCCGTCGGCATCAGGAAGCGGCGTCGCTCGGGAGGACAATGTACAGTAATTGAGAGAGAGAAAGAAAAACGAATCTGGGAAAAGAAAGGAAAAGAGCGAGAGAGAGAAAAAACAGCGTGTATGGATCGCGGCTGGGATGGCAGCTTCCAACACCGAGCGCAGGGCTTTCGCTCACAAGATTAACAGGTACGATCAAGGAGAGTTGCGTGAAATGTTTGTGTTTTTTTAAGGCTAGTTTTCGTTCGCTGGTTTATCAGGTGCTGGTGCAGGGATGGACCCCGTTCCTGGCTAGTTTTACAAGCTGCTTGGTGTCACGTCGGAGTTTGCGGCCGATCCGTCTTTGTTCGGAGTGTGAATTTGGTTCGGGTTTGAGCCCGTGTGACTCCTTACACGACGTTTTTGTCCCCAACAGCTGCGGGGTTTTGGGTATCGTTTGAATGGCATAGGAGATTAAACGCAACGTAGTTAAATAATGAGCGTCTCGGAAACAGTAGCGTGTTAAAAAGATAAGTGATCACTCGGGAATGAAAGCTCTGACCACGGCCACAAAAATAAAACTTATTTTTGTTTTTGTTTAGTAAGGGAGTTTTTTTTTAATAAACACTGCCCGGCACAACTCTGGCGTTGCAGTTCATTGAAATGTTTTAAGAGCCGGTTGGTGTTTTGTAATTAAACGAGGAAACGGTATCTGAATACAGACTCGCCGCAAAAATCCCCCGTGTGCAAGGACGCAAGGCTTGTAGCAGAGGCTACAATTTATTTAACAACTCGTTTTCGAAGACGAGGACTGTTTTGCTAGGGGCAGGCGTGGAGCTGAGGGCGATGTGAGATGTAGTTCTGGAGTGGCAGCAGCTGAACTGAAACGGAGGCAGCGTATTGTCGTTGTAAATAACTTGCGGATTGTACATGATTAAGAAGAGAGGAGGCGCAGGTACTTTTTTTGGTCGTGGGGAAACTGAATACGCCTGTATTGACGGTGTTGTTTTCCTGGGATCATTAGCGGGGGGGGCGGGGTATTGTATCCAGTTTCCTGTAGATATCCGATAAGCCCCGGCTCTTCGCTAGGACCTTTCCGACATCAGGGGTTGGAGACAGCCGGTGTGAGTCTGTGCCTGACCGGTGCGAAAACGGCTGCTCGTCGGTTGGGCTTCTTGTGTGCGCGCGCGTGGATTTAAACTTTTAAACTGTTCTTGTTTTTAATGGAGCTCGTGCGAATCCCCGTGCTGCTCGCCTGCCATTGTCAGTCACACGAGAGGCACTCTTGTCCTCCACCACGGTCAATGAACTGTGTTTGTTTTTGTCCCGTAATTATTATTTTTGCCATCATTGCGGCTGAAAGCAAGTCTGTAAAAACGTACTTTTCTGCCTGGCTGTATTAGCCAAGCTTGGATGGCTGCCTCCCCCCCTCCCTGCGTGTGTGGTAAACCGGACAGACCCCGAGACCTCACGTTTATCTTTTTTATAGCTATGCAGATCATACTAAACACCCATAACGGCGCGTACGTGCTCCAGAACGAATAATGCTAACTATGACTACTGTTTAAACGCAGTTTAGCAATCTGTGTGGCCGGGTGCCCAGTAAACAGCTTAGCAAAAGGGCATACGTAATCACGTTATCTCACTCATCATGTCACAGGCGTAAAGGACTGTGCTTCATTTTTATTGTGGTGCTGGTAACTACATTTGAATTCAGGTTTAGAATACAATGTGGCAGGATTAGATCGAGGAGTTGTTAAAACGTATACATGTTTTCGGATGTGTTCTGTTTTCTAGCTAGCTAGCCATCTCAAGGGGACATCTGATTTATTTCTTAGGATTTAGATTGAGTCAGCAGGCATAACTGGCGATTCAGGCAGATACAGGACACTCTGTGCTCTGGACTGTGATGCCCCGAGACTTGGGGTGCCCTTCGCTGTGTTTGTGATTCACCACTCTGCCCCTGAAATATCTCTTTCCTGTGCAGATGATGTAGGACCCTGTAACCAGCTTCTCCTCAGTTAAATGAAGCTGTGCTGTGGGCTGTCTCTCCTCTGTGAAGGTGGCCCTGCTGTACCTGTTCGCTCTTGGAGTGGGTCTAGAGCAGGTGCTTTGATCCAGACAGCCGTGACTCCAGGGCTGTTTGGCGGGAGACTGGTTCCCTTGTGTGTTTGCCGTCGATCTGCCTTCTGGCAGGGAAGGTGTTGCTCTGTGTTCCTGATGGATGGGGGAGGCGGGGCGAGGCATGCCAAACTGGTTTTCTGAGCAACAAGTGAGCACTGTGTTTGACAGCACTCTGGGATTTCCCTTCTCAAGGCGGGAGAGAGGTGGCCAGGGATCCATCCACAGGAGGCCCTCTCCGGCCTTCGGAGTCAAGTACGTGAGAGAGGTTCCGTTGGAGAGAACCTGTTTGGTACATAGTAGTTAATTTATCTGAGGATCTCATCTAGCCATCTCCTGAAAAAAAAAACAGGATATCATCTTCAACAACATGGCTCCCACCTTCCCTTCCACCACACTTTAGGTAAAGGCGTGCCACCTGATCTTGATTTCAAACGCACTTCCCGGTAGTTTCCACTTCTGTCCTCTGGGTTACGTTTAGAGAAGCTCTGGGGAGCCCTTGACCACTTATAGGTCTTTTTATTGCTAACTGAGTGATTTTTAAAGCCTACATAGATATTGTAACTACAGGGTGACTTGTTTAACTGAAATTTCAGGATTTTTTTGGAACAAAGATCTGAATGCCCCGGGGGAGTCACAGGCCCTTGATATACTTGTTTTTTGGAAGCAATTGATCATTAACTCACCACTGCGTGTAAAGCCTGGAGATAGGCTCTGTAGTTCAGTGATTGTTCGGTGCCTTCAGCAGCCCTGTGTGTGTTATTCTGGGCCCGTTCGAGCTTTCTGCGTGTGAGCACAGAGCCGGTCTCCCCCGCCTGAGCCTGCTGTGTTCCCCTGGCGCCGGCCCAGGCTGGAGACTGGAGGAGATGGCACTGAGGCAGGAGGGGCCCGCGGAGCCGGAGATGTCTCGCAGGGGTGCGGAGAGATGGGGGCCCTTGTCAGTGAGAGCCAGGCCGGCGTGAGGCAGGCTGGAGTGCCTGTCTGCAGAGACTGAAGATCCTCCTTTGGCTCGTCGTCGGCCTGGTTGTTGAAGTAACAAAGCGCCATTTCACCAGTCACAATCGCAATGCTGATGCGCATGAAGACAGATGAATAAGTAAGAATTTGGTAGCTGATTTATACAATGTGTTCTACACTAGAGATACTGCTGAGGGCTTGGAAACGCACCAAATCCTCGCTTCAGAATGCCAGCATTCTGGTTTTAACTTTCAAATATTGAAGCTGCTCATCCATAATTAAGTTTGTTTGGCAGAAGCCATGGATAGTATTGTCCTTACAGTAAACTTGAGCACTTATTGCTGTAGTAGGTGTCAGGATTGCAGTCTTTTTATTTCTTGCATTATAAAGCCATTATATCTTTATCATTATATTGTTCTGAAGTCAGGATGTTTCAGACTCGCAATACCAGAAGGTGGCAGGGGGACTGTTGGTGAGCATGACTGGCTAATCCTGTTAGGATTGTGTCAGGAGGCCTGCTTCTGCCATGTGCAAAGACACACACTCTTTCTGCTGGGATTACCATGCTTACCCTCGGTTGGCGTAGGAATGCTTGGCCACTTTCAGGAAGGAATGGCAGAGTGAAGGAGTCATGGGGCCACGTTGTGTAAGGAGTGTAAATACCTGTGATGTGTGACAAGACATTTCTTTCATTCTGATGTTATTTCTTTCTACAGTAAATTTCAGCTGTCAGCCAAAATTATAATCATAGCAGACGGGGAGAATCTGAAACCTTTCTGGATATTAACAGGGCACCCTGGCAAAGAAATTAATTGTTTAGAGTGGACATGAGTGATACGCACCATGGCTGATTTTGAATCTCAGCTTTCAGTCAGTACGTGCTGCAGGAGGTGGCTCAACAGATGGTTTTTTTGCATGATCCTGGCAACCGGTGAAGTTCCTCTCGTTTCCGGCTCCATTGTGTCAGCTGAAGTGCAGGAAAGGGTGGGAAGGTGCAGCCCATTTCCTGATTCTCCAAAGCTCTGTGCAGAAATTGGCTTTCCTGTGCGCAGCTGAGGAATGGGGCTCAGAAGACATGCACTTGCCTGACCTAGCTACACTGAGACCACTACAGTGTCCTTATCCCACAGAAACTGCGCTCTGATCGTTTCTGTGGGTCTACCTAGTGATGGATTAGCTAGAAATCTCTTCTGGTGGATTTTTAAAAGCATGGGAAACTAGTTGCCGAACTGCACAAGTCAATTACCTGAGTTTGAGATCTTTTAGGCATCCCTAACTGTAGTAGTCCAGAAATGAGTTACTCCTGACTTTGTTGAAGACATTTCTGGCTAAACATAAAAATAGTTGACATGCAAGGATTTTAACTGTGTCCAAGAAATGCACTTGACTATGTATGGAACAGTTCAGTTATGGAGTTCTCAAATCTTTCTGTAACTTGCTGGCAAACCACAGAGTTAACTGTACTAGTTACACCAGGTACTGCACACTCTCCTAATATTCCATTAATGCCCATTTTGTCTTAAGGCCTGTTCCTATCCTCTGGCTCTTGTGTTTAGGTGATGAAGGGACAGTTCAGTGTTATTTCCTGTTTGTCTACAGTTGATTACTTAGTAGATCAACCCCTCTCTGGTGTTCATGGGCTTTGTTTTCCTTTCTTATTTTCAGACTTGCATGTGGTGCTTTTTCCTGGGGATTCCCGGTGTCCCTGATGAGGTCTTACTGTGTTCTGAGCTCAACAAAAGAAGGAACAATCACAAAGTGCTTAAGTTTCATCTGCAGAGCTCCCTGTGAGCCGCATTCGGAGCTCTGGAGGAAGAAGCCTCATGTTAGGCACAGTGTTCTGTGATCAGCCTCCCCTGCCCTCCTTATCCGGGTCCCAGCATGGCTCTTTTCCTTCAGGATGTTTTCCTTCTGTCTTGTCTTTGTTAGGTTCTGTTGTCCTGTGACAGCACACCTTTGCTGTCAGGAGTACTCGATTGAAATGTCACAGAGGGAACTGAATCCCATCTGCAGTTTCACTTCTCATCTGCCTTCCTGTTGACTTAAAAGGACTTTTACATTCACGCTGAGCTTCAAAGGGTTGCAGCCATACTTTAAATTATTTCCATAACTTGAATGTGTAATGGAGTAATGTGTAAAGTTAATGAAGAGGTTAGGCTAAGACCTCTGTGTTGCTGTGTCACTACTGTAAATTTATTACTTAATTAACAATCTGTAGAACCTTGGGTTGGTAGCAGTACCTGACTGCGACAAGGGTCCCTCACTCAGTGGTGCACATTGGCAGAGCGCTCCCAGGGGTATGGTTGGCTTTAGTTAGCCGGGACACTCTAGATTTTCTCTGAACAGCAGCTCCTATGACCTGCCAGGTGCCTGCAGTGATGTCAGTAAGAGACACACCTCTCCTCCAGTGCTCACTAACCCTCCTGTCAGGTGATGGGGAGCTCACAGGGGGTCAAAGGACACATTACACTTTAGTGGGCAAGTCGGAGGACCCTTTGGGTGTGGCAGCCAAGTCTTAAAAGAATTGGCGGTTCCATAACAAAAGGTTATTTAAAAAATAATTGGAAATACCAGGTTAAAGAATGTACTGTACTTATTTTTATAGCGTTCAAAATTAAGCTGATCTTTATTTGACTATACCCTTCCTTTGAACAGTTTGTTTTTGTGAAACCTTTAATCAGGTCCAGATCTTCCTCTTCCTCCTCTTCCTACAGTGGGCTGAAATTGAGGCAGAGGCTTTGTGTCTGGGCACAAAAGCTACTTGATTTGCACTCTGAAACTTTTGCAGAGCTTTTGATTTTATATTAATAAATTCTTACATCTCTGGCTTTTCCTGACTGGTACCCTGATCATGAGATGTAAAGACATTTGAAATCAGTGCTGTGAGATATCATCATACCCTAACAATCAGAGCTGCAGTGGGTCCTGCTAAATACTACTCCAGTCCAAAAGTGTAGACCAGTGCAAAGTGTTACCCAGGAGATCTTTAATAGTACATCTTGTCTAAATATTAGCACTTTAATTGATCCCCTTGACTAATATTCTCCCTAGAAGAGTTCTGACTGAGTTTCACAGAAGCTCTGTTTCAAAGCGTCTGCTCTGCGTGCACTGTCGACCCCCAGGAGAACTGCAGCTGTCAGGCCTGTAGCTGGGAGATGCAATTCGCTTATCCCTAGTGCCATAGCAACAGTATCGCAGCCCAGACCTGAGACCGCGATTACAGCACAGAGTGAAACCGGAGAGGAAGCTCAGCTGTGGGATCGTGCCTCTGGGGTGGGGGGTCCATCACTGCACGCTTGCAGCCAGTCTGTTTTCACAGAGAGAGAAAACCTGTCAGTAAAAGATACTTCACCCTTCTTTTTCTTCTTGTAAATCTCTCAGGGGTGCAGAAAGAAGATGACAGCTGTTTTCCTTTTTTTTCTTTTTGTGTAGCAACTGGTTCAGAATGTTAACACCAGAAGCTTCATACAGTCACAACCTTTCTACTGCGTTGGTACTGTTTGTACAATAGCCCTGCGGGTTGGCAAACCTGAAGTGGATCAAATTGTTGTGCAGTGGGAATCTAATCTTTTGCTCTCAGTTCCACGCCTCATTGTGTAGCCTCCCTAGCCTCTGGTTAGTCTGTTGTGGTGCCAGAATTGTTTATTTTAAATATATTTCCAGAGTTGGGAAGCCATGATGACAGATGCTGGTGATCAGCCAAGGAGAAGGGTTTAATAGCGAAGGTGCTGTGGAGTGCTGAACTGGGCAGCCGTTGGAGACAGGTGCTCAGTGTTACTCATCCTCTTACAGCACTGTTTCAGGGTCCTGGTCCTGGGGGCCAGCACACCTGCTGGCCCTCATTTCACCTGGGTTTTAATTGAACTAACAGGTTGCTTGATTGGAATATTTGCAGGATTTTTTTTCTACTCAGGAATTTGAGATTTTATTTTACTACAAAAATGCACTTGTTAAAAAGCAGTGTTTAAGAGCCCACATCAGTCCAACAGTTCAAATTAACCCTGTCATTAAGTGAATCAAAGGTTTAGTTGTGGAACTGAGGCTGAATCAAACCCAGCAGGTGTGCAGGACCGGTTCTGGGAACCCTTGTCTTCCAGGATCACTGACACACAGTGACTTCACTCCTGTACCAGCAGTGCTGCTATGAATCACTTGGTGTAACTGAATTACACCTCTGGCTTAAGGGGTGGGACTGTAAGCTTTCTTTCTTCTGTGCCTTCTGTTTTATCTGTTCCTACAGGCCTTTGTTAATTGCGTTGATTTGACCTGAGCAGGGTGAGCCTATGACAGGTTAGAAAAACTCACTAAAAGAGTGTTGTCAGCAACAAAACCTGATCCAGACTGGGAGAAGAGATTTGCAACATTAAATTGATATTTGCTTTAGCTTTTCACTAGCAGTTTTGGCTGAGCCCGTTTTTTGCTGTGTTAATCCAGTCTCAAATGTAACATTACCAGTACCATTCATTTAATTTTGTGTAAATTCTGGCATTTTTGTAGCTCTTGGTCTGTTATACTTGTTTTATAGCCACCATTTAGTTTAAATACATTGCATTAGGTAAAGGTATTAATAGTAATACAATTCAAAGCAGGTCTAAAATAATCAATGCAACGGAGTCTGTCCTTCAGACATGTTTTAGCACTGGTGGTTTGTTGAGGTAAGCTGTCAACAGCTCTCTGTTGCTGTTGGCTGAAAACTAGGCCCCTCAATCTCTACAGGTGCACCTGTCGAGCAAACTATCGTCTGCCTCGAGAAAACTGTAGGCAGAACAGAGCGAGAGGGGTCGCAGGAAGAGGGGAGTGGTGCAGGGGAAGGAGAGCCTGCCTGTCTGGGGAGCCGAGCGCGGGCCTGTCGCCCCTGCAGTCAGGTGTTCAGGACACCGTGCCAGGTCAACACACGCCACAGAGATAAGGCAGGATGGCCCCTCCCGGCTGAGTCATGTGTTCATGTTCCCAGCCAGAAATGAAGTGGATTGTGCTTTAAACAGGCCAGGCTGCGAAGGAAGGGATCAGGTTTAAGGCAGCTACCTTGACTTCAACCTCCTGCTACTTCAAGTCACATTGCCTTCACAGGGGATAGTATTTCAGAGCTTCCACAGTCAAAGGATTTCAAAACTTTACTTTTTGCAAGGCTTTGTTGAGACCAGGTTCCTCAACTCGTGAGGGGAGCAGCCTGCTTTATCTTTGTAAACCTGCTCTACAGCTGGGGAGCAGGAATAAACAGGGCTTCTATTGTAAAGCACAATATGAATTGTCTGAGAGATTCTGAATGGGATTTTTACTACATTTAGAATGTTCCTCCCCACCAGAATCCAAATTCTTGCTTTATATAGATTTTAGAATGTTTTTTTATCTGATTAATTCATTTATTTGTATAGCTTTCTGAGAATTTATACAAAATTATTTTTACGGCATGTTGTTGTCAGAGTGTTATTGTTAAAATTCTCAGATACAGGACCTTCAGAAACATTTGGGTTCAGTGTTCAGTGTCAGTTTGTAAAATTCTCATGTGTTTCAGATCACCTGGTGTGGAAAAACCTGCACTACAGGGTTGTGAATTGGGAAGGTGTGCAGTCTTCCCTGTGATGTTCCTGAGTCCTGCAAAGACTTGTATTAAATAATGAGAACTGTAATATATTTTATTTTTTAATAGATTATCCTTGAACTACATACTAAAGTCATATATATATAGCTGTATAAATCACTTCAGCTACAAGCATCAGCTAAGTTAATGATCACTGTCATGTGTGCATGCAGATGATTACAAGAGAGTATGGAACTTATAGTAATTATGATAATGGTTAAGAACGCATTTTCAGTTTTTGTTTGTTTACAGTGTATGTCCTGCCTTACAGGAAATTGGACTTTCCTGTAACATTCTGTAGTTAGCGGAGTTAGACCAGTTGGTTTCTCCTGCTTTTCACAGTTTTGTCACACTCAATACTGTGTGCTCTTACGCTGCTTGGAAGATACAGGACTTGTTTTTTTTAAATCTGCAGACTGACTGAGTTGGGATTCGAACCCTTTCTTTAGCAGCCCTTGTTGTGGGTGGAGGATTTGGCCCTTTACTAATTTCAAGTTAACCTGCCCTGCTCTGACACAGAGGATACAGTGTGGGGGTCCCATTAAGATGGGGCTGTGACTGTGTGAAGGCCTGCACCCCGACTCCAGTCACTATGGAGAGGACACTGGTGACAGCACAAGCCTGAGGAAGCAGGAAGCATGTGTCCTTGATAAAGACCACTTGACCCCGTTGCTGGGGATCTGTGTTCTCTCCCCTGTATGAGGAGCCACAGGGTGCGTGACTGACAAGACCCCGTGGACGAGCCTGGGAAAGGCAAACGTGTGCAGAAAGAGGGGACTGCAAGGCTCACTCTGCTGTGTACTTTAGCTTGGTCCTTGAACAAACACCCACACTTCCATCACTGCATTTTTTTTACTTGGCTTCTGATGTGTGCATGGAGTCTCAGGCAGCGTTTTATGGTTATTTGCAGAATAATAAATTATTCAGCATACAGAATTATTTATTGCATCAAAATAGGAAGTTAAAAAGCAAAGGAGATTATAAGCATACAGCCCATCTGGCAGATTAATGGCTTCCGATCCTTGTTAGCAAGCTTTTGCCTACCTTTGTGTGAGTTTTGAACCTCCAGCAGTGCCTGAATTTCTTTGACCTTTCGAAACTTTTGTTAACATACTCTGATTTCCATAGGGATCTGGCAGAATAGACAAATGAAACCAAGCCAGATTAAAAGGAATTAAAGATGGCTCTCTACTGACATTTCCTTGAGAAAGATAGGTGAGAGGTTACTAGCTAAAGCATATTATTGGAGAGCCATAATGGATTACGAGGAAGAAATGATGTGATATGTTTTAAGATTAATCAAACCCTAAAACACCATTCTCCAATACAGACTGACCTTGCACTTCATGCAGAGCCTGACGCTTATACTAGCACATAATCTGTGGCCTATGGATTGGTGAAGCTGTGTGTGTGTGTGGAGGAGCATACATGTTAAAATAACCAGGATCTCTGTTGCCATTCTTCCTGTGCATAGTGGGTGAAGGACACTACTGTGTGTTTTTTTGGTGACGATCTCTCATGCACCACCAGCACCAGTTCCTCCAGATGTGTTTGTCTCTTCTTGTGCTGCCCTGCAGTAGACGGCTCTGACTTCCTGTGAGAACTGGGCTGCTTGCCCCCACTGCTGAGGCTGGCTGTCTCCAGAAACAGGCACTCAAGGGCAGCGTTTCCTGCTCGGCAAGGCAGCACTTTGCCACTTTGCCTTTTGGATTCAGTAATGTCAGTCTTAAGAAACCAGATCTTTAATTGTATTAAACTACCTGCGCTTGTTATGACGCAAAACACTCACAAACCTCTGCTTGGAGATTTTGGAGTCTGAGCCTGTGAAATGCACAGGGAAGGAGTAGAACAGAGCAGACCAGCAAACTGATTTAGATAAACAGTGCTGTTTAGCATGGCCGAGCTCTAAATAGTGTCTAAAATAGTGAATGTGAGTGTAGGTGCCTTCTATCTGAGCCTGGCCCTACAGAATGTTCTGTCCATCACCATATGATTAAAATAGTTTATTAAATTAATTAAAATTAGACCAATGACACAATGTCCTTCATGCATAAAGCACATAGAATATTTGTTTGGTGTGAAATACTGTGTATACATCAGAGTCCTTGCTTCCTTGGCAATGTCAGGTGACCCCAGCCCCAGTGATTAGTATGGTGTGGCTTTGCCTGCAGGCTAATGCACTATATTAGTACAGGGAATTATTTGTTACTTATTCTGTGTATATTACCCCACTCAAAAACGTACCTCTGTTTTGATCTTTCAGTGACGCTTTGGCACCCTCTGATCTTGTTATCTCTGGTGTTAGGAAGCTATAGTGATTGGTCAGAACTCTATATGAATACATTACTTTTGTACTATGAAGGGAGATGGCAGAAAATGGAGTATATAGAATACATAATGAGAGAGCTTTCAATTTGATTGTCTTTGCTCTTGTTATCTGGAGCTAAGCAGTGGGTGCCATGATTAGAAGCTTGTGTGATTGGACCTACAGTCACATCCTAACTCAATCCCTCTGTAATCAGGGCTCGGATCAGAGCTGGTGGGATCAGCCCATCCAGTGAGTGTTAACCCTTTGCTCTTCTCCTATGTCCTCTGTGGATTCTGATCACTGTACATCTTGCTTCTTTCCTGGGCTTTGAACACATGAAGTGGTGGGAGTGTGAACCTTCCGTACAGCAGGGAAACAATTCTTCCATTGTACTGTGTGCACCTGCTTTGCAAAATCAGATTTGCGAGATGGCAGGTCTGAATCACAAGTGAAGAACACAGGGCTCTGAAGTACAGTGGTTTAGACGCCCCTTGCTACTTAAAGCAACTTGAAACTTCACACATTCTCCTTTTAAAATGTTTGATGCCAGTAGGTTTATGTCAATTTTAAGTCATACCTACTGAAAACTGTTGATTGCAAGATGGGATTTGCCTGTTGTTTTCAATAAGCTATTTGTTCCAAGATGCAGAATTGACACTTTGAAACCAGAGTTATCACTGAATTATGTCCCATCTGTGCATATTTTACATATTTTATATAGGGAACAGAAGATAAATATAATATATGAAAGATTAAATATAATCCAAGGGATTCACACAGTGTATTGTTGCACTTCTAGACTAACTTTAAACATCATTGTATTTATGGATTCCAAAAGAACAATGCATGTTTTACCAGAAATTGTGGTAAGCGACACACTCATGACCTTAAAACAAATAAACACACAACAGATAGCCTGCCCGTGCCATCTGATAACTCAACAGATTTGGTGAAAAGACAGAGTTATATTTTTGGGCTCCAACTTGCATTTCATTACCATCACTGGAAAAAGTGGATGAACTGAAACTTTTGCAGTTGACACGTCTTAATAGGTTTGTTTTCAGTGATATCAGTCATTAGCCAGATTTGACAAAAATGCACAGTGGTAAACTCAGATGCATATGACACTTTGTCATTATCATGGAAACAGATTACAACTTTGTTCATGAAAATAAAAAAAAAGTACTTGTGGAAAAGAGCAAAGAAGGCTGTGTTAGCATACAGTTAACACATTTTTAATTATATTTTTGTTTTAGTCAGATCTTACAAGATCGCAATTTCGAACCATATGCAGAGTCTTTACATTATCTTACACAGGTCAGATTGGATAAAGGGAGAAACAATATCCCCCACTCAACATTGCTGTTCACCCACTCCAGGCTACCAGACAAAGGACCCCTAAACTTAAACCTGACAGCAACAATAGGAAATGTTTTTAGGAAAGGGGAACTGCCATACTGAGCTCCAGGATCCTAAAGACACAGCAGGAGGGTGGAGCTTGCAGCAGAGAAAGAAAGACCTGATGGTCCTGATCATGTAAGGTGGTGAGGTGGCTGAGAGGTTTGGCTAGAGGGCATTGATTTCTGGTTCAGATTCAAGCTCTCCCACTGACTTGAGCAAGACCTTGAACCCCAAACCCATGATGTGGGGTGGTGTTGAGATGGCAGGGCTCGATCCAGCAGAAGTAACCACTGAAGGATGCAGTTGACCAGTGTGTGCTTTCTTAGATTTGAATCTCCTAACCATCACACTGTGCCTCCCTTCAAGTAAGATTATATTGTTTTCAGGCCAACAGCAGTTGTATGGTATTTCTTGTTGGAGACTTTCTTTTGAATAAATTTGCATATTCAGATACACATGTCTTATAATAAAAAACATGTATCTGTTTCAGAGTTTCTGTAATTTGTCCAGTATGTAATAGAGTATTACAATATGTTATAGAGCCTGCAGTGTGTATAACCTGGAACAGGTCGAACCAGTATGCAGCAGGATTGTGTTTATCTTCAAGCTGTGTAGGGTTTCTTCAGTGAGGTTATCCCTGGTTCCAATGCCTGTATAATGGTGTTAGAGCAGTGGGTCAACCTCTGACACTCTCTCTCTGTTTCTCAGGACTGTGGCAGCTGAAGTTAGGAAGCAAGTGTCCCGGGAATATGGCTCCCCGCAGCTGTCCAAGAAGCGAAGTGGAACCCAGCAGTCCGTAAGTTGCTATCTCTCCATCTCTTCTGTGTGTCCTGATGACCTCGGACACATTCATGGACAATGGGATTTAGGGGTCTGCTATGCTCCCCATTCTTGGAATATGAGCTTTAGCCTTATTGTGCACAATAATGGCATGTATGGCTCATATGTGGAGCTCCGCTGTGTTGGGATCTGCTCAGTCTTGACCTGATATGGCCAGGCTTTGTGCTCAGGTGTTGAGGTAACAGTGTGTGCTCCCTGGCTTGGGCTGCACAGCGAGTGCTGAGGTGGATGTGTCAGCAGGAGTACAGCACAGCCTTGGGCAGACTGACCCCAGCACCGACATGCTTCCTATTGCCTCTGTCCTGCCCCGCCCTTCTGGTTCAAAGGAAGGTGTGATTTCAGAGAAGATTGCTGCAGGACAGGTCTGCCAGCGCCCTTATCTCCTTGTTTTTCTTCCCTCTGCTTTCTGTCTGCTGTTGTTTTTCTTTGGCAGTAGGCGGGTCTTGATTTTCCAAGCCCCCTCAGCACAGAGAACAGTCTTCCCAGCTCTTTTTCCTCTTCCAGTATATTTATCCGGAAAGAAAGGACAAAGCAGACAAGGCTGTTTTGCCTAAAAGAGTCTTTGTTCTTCATTAAATACAGGCACAAACTTTTGGATGTTTTAATCTTACACTCTTATGGTTCTCAAAAATGACCCGAATTGCACTTGCAATTTCCTGTGCTGTTTTTGTTACTTCCATAGGAAAAAATAAAGTGAAATATTCCAGTGATGTTTAAAATAGCATATTTTTTCGAACTGTATTTTACTCTCCTAGCATGCTGAATGAGATTAAATAGATAAGCAAGTAATTTTAACTCAAAGGAGACACAGAGGGGAACCGGCTCATGTGTTCTCTGGATGTTGTTACTGTACACTAGAGTTCTCAGTTAAGTAGTTAGTCTATTTATTCAATTAGAATCACCTAGAATTAAAAAGAATAATTATCAGAATTTTCTGCCCCAGCTTACTGAAAGAATTTGTTTCTTTAAAGCCAGAAAGAAGGGTGTCTGGCAAGATAGTGAATAGACAGTGTAAACTATCACTCAATCCCAATATCCACTAGAAACCACAGAGAAGCCGCAAACCACAATGCTGTTTCTCGTCTTCCCCCTTCTGTTACACCTCACACCACCAGGTTGATTTTCATCACTGATCCCCGGGGAGCAGCTGTTGACCTGCTATTGCTGCAGGCCTGGGCCAGCTGGTTTGCTGCCTGGTCTCCTGTGGGGCCTTCCACAGTGTGGGACAGGGCATTTCAGTCTCATTTCACTGGGAAATTCCACTCCAACCCCACAGGCTTGTAGTCTGCACTCACAGCTTATCCTTATCCTGACCTTACACCTTACATGTACATATTCTAGCAGCTAAGTGGACATAAACACGCAACCATTTAGTTAGAGCACTAATCACAGACCTGTGCAGGCCAGACTGCTTTATATCTCTGGCTGTGCCCTTGCCTTCTGACCCAGTTTGAGTGATTTACAGAATCCGCAACTGACTTTCAACTGTCTAAACATGCAAGAGCCGAGTGATGAGGAATACTTGTGCTATGATACCACATCAAGGACTTCAGTCTATGGAGTTAAATATACACTGAGAGAAAGTGTTTGCGAAATACATTTTTTTTCACTATTTTGACATTTTTACACTAAAGTATTACTTTAACTTAAATCAATATGTAATTGCTTATTCCAGCGAATAAATATAAGTGACCAGTCATCCACTATTCTTGCAGCTGATCTTCCCAAATGGGCAGTGTTAATAATCGTCTCAAGGAGCTAATGCCTGCTTTATTAACATCGCTTCACTGCTAAGATCAGTGGGTGAAGAACCTCCAGTGTAGCTGTAGCTGTGTCCTTGTGCTGAGAGCCGGGTGAGTCAGTGCGTGTGTGTGTGTCACTCAGGTGCCTCTCACTGAGGTGGTGGAGCCGGTGGATTTCGAGGACTATGTCAACACCCACCCCCCGGCGGCCGAGCCCGGACTGCTGAGGGAGCTCGTCGACTTCCCTGCCGACGACCTGGAGCTGGTCCTGGAGGAGCGGGAATGTCGCACCCTGGAGCCTGGTCTGCCTGAGGATGAGTGAGTGACCCACAGCGCCTCAGAGCCTTGTCGTATTAGTAGTGCGAGCAGAGATCTCTGCTTCTCCCTGTGTCTTATGTCTGTGATTTAAACATAAATGACAGGCTCCTACAAGACCTACAATACATTACGCTTTCAGCTATCGTGTTTCTTCCTGCTCTGTTTCATGGTTGGTGTTATGCCAACATTTTTTCAAGGTTGCCTGCTTTGTAATCTTAGGTTTGGTTGTCCCTAGTCCTGGACAGCAGTCTTTCATCTAAGCTCTTTGTAACGGTTTTAAGATCAATTATTGCTGATTTTTTTTTTAACACCTAAAATTACAAAGGAGTTTTTGTTTGTTCTGCGTACTGTACAGAATGCTTTATAAAGCGTTGTGTGGTGGGCATTATGTGCCCGTCTGCACACCTGTAGCACAGCACTGGTGTTTAACAGTGGTTTTGGTTGCTGTTTGCGTAGTGCCTTGGACCCTCGTGTCAGGGATGCTCTGGGTGTCTACACAGATGACTGGCTCATCATCCAGAGGAAGTAAGTAACCAAGCCTTCAGTTTCTCTTTTTAAATCATGATGTTGGGGCTGTTTTGTTATAGGTCTTGCATTTTAAGGTAAAAAATTAAAAATATGAACATTCACCAGATGAGTACCAATAAAATGGCTTCATTGGTATATTCCAATGGTATATGTTCAGGTTTTAGAGGAAAATTAGTGTTAGAGGGGGAATGCTCTGGTTTGGGTGTCTGCTTAGTTGGCATAGTAATGCATTAAACCCCCTCAAAAGAACATTTTCTTTTCTAGTGCTGTTTGAGAAGTGGCTTGAATTGTTTAAATGCATGCTCTTTGAAAACCAGGGTTGGCATTGTCTTAGAGCCTATCTGTCGCACAGGTACCAGCGGTTCAGTACCATCTATAGCGCCATCACTGCGGAGAAGCTGAGAGAGAGGCAGAGAGGCCTGTCCAAGCAGATCTTCGAGCTCGACGATGCAGCAGAGGATCGCAGCAGCCAGGATGACCAGGTAACTGACCTGACCTTACCTGTGGCCATGGTCGGGACTGTGTGAGAGTGGCACGCTTCGAGCAGTGAGTTCTCCTAAAGCTCTATTGTCTCAAAACAACATTCCAATAATAATGGAATAATTAGTGGAAATTGTTTAAAAATCATTTCTCAAAGAAGACAAAAAGTTTAATTAGAGGATGTTAGTTTTTTGGGTAAGTAAGTTGGTGTGTTTGAAAGGACTTCTAAGTTGAGTTGAATGTGAGGGGAGGAGGACACGCTCTGAAACATCACTTCTCTATAGAGCGATCCACTGTGTGAGGACTTGACTTCTACATGCCACTTTCATTCTACACGCCAGTTAAACGTGCTAACATCTGAAAACTCTCGTTCTTGCTGGTGTGTCTACACACTAATCCAGTTGTCCTCCCATCTCTCCTGTTATGTGCGTCTGCCCCTGTGTGTGTGCGCCACCCTGCCCGCTTTCCTCCTGTCTACACGTGTTCTTCAGGAGGATCTCAAGCGCCGCTCGGTGTCTCTGGATGACACTCCGCGGGGCAGCTGGGCCTCTAGTATCTTTGACCTGAAGAACTCGGCACCGGACTGCCTGCTGCCCTCCCTGCTGGAGCGCAACGCCCCCGAGGAGATAGACAACCGGAATGCAGAGAAGAGGAGGGAAGGCCGGCACCCCGACCTGCTAGGGCTCTTCCCTGCTCCTGACGAGGTCAGTGCTGCCCAGCACCGCATGCCTTTCACAGCCTGCAGTCCATCTAATCTGTCCATGTGTGACCCCACGCTCATGGACACAACAGGCCAGCCATTCATTCATCTGTGTGAACAGGGTTGATCTGTGTGATGGCTGTGCTCCGTGGCTCGGCAGTCTGACAGTCTCTTGCGTTGTGTTGACAGGACGAGGCCGTGGAACGCTGCACCATTCCGGAAGTCCCCAAGGAGCACTTTGGACAGAGGATCATGGTCAAGTGCTTGTCCCTGAAGTGAGTGCTTGAGAGGACACTGGGAACGAGCATACATAGAACACATCTGTTGTCTCAAACATTTACCTATGGGCTGATCTGGCTACTTTTTAAAATAGGACTTGTTTTTGCAACAGAAATAAATGTTTAAACAGCCTGCTGGTGTTTTTGGAATAACATTGTGACCAATACTTGGTGCGACACACAAGGATGTTGTGTGAAGAGGGGGAAGCCAGTGTAAGTATTTTAAGAGTGTGGCCCACTGCCAGGTTCTCAGTCAGTGGAGTTGCACCACATGCAATCAAGAAACACCCTAGATCCCTCCAGTGATATGAAACTGGTTTGCTGCAGGAAGTTAGACAAAAGTCCTTTCTGGGCCGTGCAGAAAGGAAAGTGAAGGGAGTAAGGTGAGCTCGCTGTTTGTTGTTGGAGATTTTGTGGATGAAACCCCGATGCTGTGAGAACAGAGAATTCATTCCTAGAAGTTCCCAAGTTCTGTCACATTTTTGGCCATTTATACCTTGTGTGAGTTCCAGAATACAAATTGTACACACTTTTGTTTGCTTTAATTTTAATGGTAGCAATATAACTGTAGATTGTAGTTAAATTCCCTGGAGATGGAATCTGAGAACCCTTCACTTCTGTATCGGCAGCTTTGGATACTCGAAGGGTCTTTCTCAATAATAAAAATAGTACAGTTGTCCATTCAGATATCACCCCCTTGACAGTGCTGCTCCCATTCATCTCTAGTGCCAGCGCCTGTCAGACTTGGCTAGATGTGGAGCTTTGAGAAAGGCCATGTGGAACTTCTGGAGGAGGGCTAGTCCTGGGTTACTTTCGTATTTCCACAGCATTAGAAGATGAAGCTTGACTCCATCTGTTGGAAAAGGATGATTAGGAATTTCAGTAGTAATGCTGATGATGTTTGCTTGTTTATTTTCAGGTTTGAAATCGAGATTGAGCCAATCTTTGGGGTTCTGGCCCTGTATGACGTGAAGGAAAAGAAAAAGGTGACTTGGCAGTTTTCCAAACGGGCAACGCTGCCTCAAGCCCTCATTCAGTTATTGCCTGGGTTGTGCTTTTTCTGGGGTCATTACTGATGGACCTGACTCTTCAATCTGACTAGGAGCAGCAGGCGTTTGTTCTGATTTCATCAACACAACAAGTGGTTCACCTTCTATAACTTAAGAGGATCACAAACGAGAGGAGGGTGTTGATCCTGTCATGTTTGTTTGGCTTCTGGAAATTAATCGATCCTAGGATCTCACCCAGCCATTTCCTAATTCCAGAATCAGCTTCATAACAGAGCTGCACATTTTTTTCCAGACCTCTACAGTCCTTGGTCTGAATTGCCTCTTGTTGTTTAACCCTAAATGCACTAACTCCTGTTAGATTCCTCTCATGTCCCTAGTTTCACTAACTCTGTCCCTTGTTTTACTCTCTCAGTGGCCTTTGAGGATTTTCAAATGCTTGTCAGGTTCCCCAACATCCCTGTCTGTAACTGAAGAGATGAAACAAAATTGATTCTGTATTTTGCTGGTTGGTCCTTGTCTAATTCAGGACATTTTTGTTCAAATAGTTGAAACACCCTGATAGCTGTGATACAGGAGGAGTGGTACTGTATATGAACTCTCACTCCTTCAGTCGTTCTTGACTCACCAACACCAACCCAGTTTGAATGACAGTAGAGTTTCTAGTGACAGAAAGAGTCGGGTTGTATTTGTGTGCGATTCTAAGTCCTGTGATGTGGGAACGTGAAGGGGTAAGAGTAAGGCAAACTAGCCAGAAGCCTTGCTGAAGCGGGCTGTGGGACTCTCCGAGGAATACCTGGCTAAGATCCTTGCATGGCAGTTGGCCTTATGTTGTTTGTAACGTCTGCCTCTTACCCCAGATCTCGGAGAATTTCTACTTCGACCTGAACTCGGACCAGATGAAGGGCATGCTGCGGCCCCACACTCCCCACGTAGCCATCTCCACGCTGACGCGCTCTGCCATCTTCTCCATCACCTACCCCTCGCCCGACATCTTCCTCGTCATCAAGGTGGAGCTGCAGGGGGCACAGGGGTGGAGAGGGCAGACAAGGAGGCAATAGCTCATGCTTGGGTTGAATTTGCATCATTTACCCCTCATGCAGAATGGCTGCAGGGACTTCCGTAGAGGGAGGGTTTTGAAATTAATAGTAGATTTTGAGTAACATGCTATGTTTTTCCTGAGCAAGGGTACTTTTATTGGGTGTTTTTTGTGATCTAAGGATCTGTGCGACAGTGGTACAGTTACCATAGCAATTCCTGTTTTTGTTGACACAGGAAAAGAAATAGTAGTTTTTGGCTTTTAATAGGGTCTAAAAACCTTCTGTATGTTAAAACTTCCTTGAGTACTTTATAAAGATTATAGTGCATCCCTTAGAGTGTAATTCAATTCAGTTTGCTTTTGTATCACTTTAAATTTTGATTGACTGTAAAGGGGCTTGTCTACCCAAACAAGTGAGGAGCCCATTTGTAACCTTTGCTATATCTTTGTGTTGCTGTGTTCTTAGCTAGAGAAGGTGCTCCAACAGGGAGATATTGGGGAGTGCTGTGAGCCCTACATGGTCATGAAGGAGTCCGATTCAGCCAAGGTAGGAACACTGCCATCTGGTGGTCTATCTAGGAGCTGCAGGATCAGTGATTGGATTAATGTCTGGCCATACAAATTAACAATTTCCCATGCAAAACTTTGCCAAAGCCACTTTTTTAACAGACAAGTAATTTTGTAAAACAGGGGTTAAAATGAGTTAGAACAGGGAATTTACTAACTACTGTCTTTTGAGAAAATATTTACAGTCAAATGCATCATCTTTTTGTAATATGTAATTATTATTTATTTATAACCAGGACTCTCTCTGATGTGACTGTAGCTCTTCTCAGACATTTCCTTATAAAATATTGTACTGTATCATCCAGATACTATGTGGCTCACCCCCCTGTTTTTGAAGGTGGAACAGTCCACTCCCAAAAAAGCCAATGTGAATTTGAGTTTCCTTTTGCTATGTTAAGTGTGAGATCTGGCTGTTTAGTTTGTGATCATTTTTATTTCATGATTGTGATTTTTAAAGCACTGTCAGTACCAAAACCTAAGTGCTGTAAGGTCATTAATACGTGATTGTTTGACTAAAATTACATAGTCTTTTAAGTTAATTATTACACATAAACACATGTTGAGGATCTGTTGTACTGTCACATGTTTCAATAGTGTGGCTTTAATGAATGGATTTAATGAATGGACTTACCAAGTTATCTAAAGGGTATTGTGACCATTACATTATTTTCTCTATTCTGCTGTTGTAAGTACTTGACGGGCCTCTCCCAGCACTTGTTTTGTGCTGAAGAAAGCAGGGCAAAATGAGTTTATGATGGCAGTTAGTTTTCATCATTTAATTTTCTCTTTTTCACTACCCTGCAATTAGTTAATGCGCTGGGTAGGCCTGTTCTAGCTTTTCTTTTAAAACAAGCCTTCCAGGCTCTGGGATGAAGAACTAAATCCTGTTTATCTCTCTGTCTCTCCCCCTTTCTGTCTTCCTCTCGCCTCTTTCTCTCCCCCTGCCATGACTCTCCTTTCACTCTCCCTGTTTTTCTGTCCCCCATCCTGTCCTTTCTCCATTCTTCTGCTTCCCTTCTCTCTGCTGTCCCCTCTTTTCTCTCCTAGCACAAAGAGAAGCTCGAGAAGCTGCGCGGCCAGGCGGAGCAGTACTGTGCTCGGCTCGGGAGATACCGTATGCCTTTTGCTTGGACCGCCATTCACCTGATGAACATTGTCAGCAGCGTGGGCGGCCTGGACCGCGGGGACTCGGACTCTGACAGCGGTACAGTGGACAGAGACATGGACAGAAACAAATGACTTTACTGAGAACAGTCCACGCTGAATAGCTTATCGTCTGTGTGTGTGGCAAGTCTATGCGGAGAGCAGTGATTGGATCATAGAGCACAGTGGTGAAGGAATGCAGGGTGCGGTTGCAGAGCCTGTCCTGTAGGTGTCATTGTCTACACAAGGCTGGAGTCTAAACCAGAGGATATGACTTGTTCAAGTCCAGAGACTGATTCTTCCCCTTTCTTTTTTGTAATGATCAGTTTCTTGACGAAAGATATTTCGGATTCTTCCTTTTGCAGAACGGAAGGGGACTTGGAATGAGCGGAAGAAAAAGACATTTGAGCGAATGAGTATGGGCGAGGAGATGTGCAACTTTACTAACTTCCGGCCTGCCACACTCACCGTCACCAACTTCTTCAAACAGGCAAGTGTGGAGGCAGCTGTGGAGGTTTTATTTCATTGCAGGGTCAGCAGGACCTGTTCCTGCTGAGAACTGAACATTGATCATTCATGTTGTATTTATGAGCACTGATGATGGTAGGGGACTATGGAGATGTCATTTCTGTTAACTTTGTGCTTTGTGTCCACTTCAGCAATTTCTTTCAGACTCTAAAAGGAGAATTTTCTGCTTTTTTTGCATTAAGCACTTTGGAGGCTATGTGGACAGCTGCTGTGTTTTGCCTTAGATCCAGTGATTGTGTTGGTGTAAAAACGGTGAGGATTGGAACCTCTAGGTGTCACTTCCACGGCAGTCCATCCCCCCGATTTCTGCACCAGCTGTTGTAGCTGACGTCGCAAGGGCCCTAGAAAATGTCTTGAAGGTGAAGGCCCATGCTGTTTGTATTGGGCCACCACAGCAGTCCGTGTCCGTGACCCCTGTTTAGTGGCTGATTGCTATGTGTTGTTGAGGGCGGTTGACTGTGCAGGGCAGCTCTCAATGCCAGGGACATCTAATACTTTGCCAATAGAGTTGCCTGTGTGCTGTAGCTCCCTCACTCTCGCACAGTGAACCTTGCTGGGTCAGACATGTTGCATCAAAGAGGCAGACAGGGTGATGCAAGTTTGCTGTGGTACTCGAGGGCACCAGTCTGAGCCAGCTAAGCACACCCTACCAGCAAAATATATTTTTTTAATTATGAGAAATATAACTGCTTAATTAAATCTGACTCAAAGTAAGAACTAATAATTCTATTAATGGGTTTCCACAATAAATCTTGGCCATGTCAAATTCTGCCTACCATTGAGAATGTGCTGCCATATGGACGTACCATGAATTATGAGCACATGATTGAAGCCAGCAATGGAAAATAAACAGACAGGGACTCCTCTCATCAATGTACTGTACTGACCTTGGGTCAATCCCAGCAACCTCCCTATCTGCTATAGGAACATGACCGCATTGCCCAACAGCAGCACATTACAGAAGCACGTTTCAGAAGTCTTATTAGTTTGTTTCAGATATTTCACAATGTTAATGTTTACCTGTTACAAGGATCTGCCTGGTAAGTGAGAGTTGTTGCTCAAACCCCCGCAAGGACTGTTCATACAGAGCTGTTTAGAACTTGCTAGCTCTCACACAAGAGTAGCACTTCTTCCTTCCGGACCTCTTGCTCTTCCTATAGTTCTGATTGGATGTTAAGCAAAGAAGTAATTTTTTTAAATAACATTTTGCTGTTCTAAAGTAGCCTCACTTTTCCGCTTTGGAATTAGTAACCAAAACTGTATAAAAACTGGCCTTAATACCAAAAGATTCACAAAAGATATTTGTGAAAAATTAAACAAGCAAGTAGATCACACCTTTTCTGCAGTTGCTGATCTGCGTTGTCACATTGGGAGCAAGATCTGGGTTTAAATGCACTTGCAGACACTGTTCAAATTGTCCTAAGACTGTATTACCCTTGTTTCATCAAGGTGATCACTTGATGCAGTTGCATTTCAGTCAGCTGCCATCCACTCAGCTCACTCAACAGTTTGAAGAGGTGAATATGGCTGAACGCAATCTTAAAATCATTTGAACTGTGTTTGCAAATATAGCTGATCCCTTGTCAGAAGCCATGAAACAGATCCTGAAACAAGCCTGTGAACTCTGTTGAAACGACCCAGTGTTCTCTTTGGGTTTCTGAAAAGTGAAAAACAAATCTCCTTTCGCTGTGGCAGAACGTACCTTGTGTTTGCAGACTAGGAAAGTGCTGTGAAGGCAGGTGTGTCTGTGTTTCAGGAGGGTGATCGCCTGAGTGACGAGGACCTCTACAAGTTCCTTGCTGACATGCGAAGACCCTCCTCATTGCTGCGCAGACTGCGGCCCGTCACAGGTGAGCGATGGGAACAACTCCTACATACTGAACAAATGCTAAGCGCCTTTGCTGGCGTAGTTTCTTTTTCCTCTGTCAGTGTGAGTCAGAGCTCTTATTCAGATGGGTTTTCAATGAGAATGTGAGATACAGTAGGAGACCATAGAAGGCTAGCCAGCCCTGCTTGCTCACAGAGTGTCTAGCAGGTTGATGCTAAGCAGTGATTGTACTGTCCTGACCACCCTCCTCAGCCCAGCTGAAGATTGACATCTCCCCCGCTCCGGACAGTCCACACTACTGCCTGTCACCCGAGCTGCTGCACGTCAAGCCCTACCCAGACCTGCGTGTCCGGCCCACCAAGGAGGTGCTGGAGTTCCCTGCCCGCTACATCTACATCCCGTACACCACATACAGGTGTGTGCCCCTCACTCAGTCTGTCTTCGACCGCCTTTGCCTTTCAGGAAGTCCTGCAGAAGGACTTAGCCAGAACACTGACTGCAGTCTCCATTCCCTCGACTGTGGCAGGAGATTTCTTCTCCAATTGTTGGCAGGCTTGAGACTGGAGTCAGAGGCCTTATCTGGAAGAACAAAAACCTGACATGGGACGTATGTCAGTGCTTTACGAGTTAATGGCTGGATTACCTGATGTTGCCATGATGTTAGAACCCCAGCTTTTATTGTAGTCTCTTTTGTTAAGAGCAGATCAGTTTCTGATAATTGCCACAGTTTACTAATATTTTAATGCCAAAAATACAAGTTTACTAATATTTTGTTCTTAATTTCAGTGATATAATACAAATTTTACAGATACATTTACTGCAGGTTCATATAATACATACAATAATGTAAAGGATAAATCTGTAATATAAAGAGATGCTGAATAGTCCAGGACTCTTTTAAGGTGATTTCAAACTGGGATTTTAAATTTGTGTTTTTTCCAGTAGTATGTGAATTGAGGTGTGCTACCCCTCAGATTGGTATTCTTGTGAAGCATAGTATACATAAAAGATTTTTAAATCTTAATTGAAATTGACGTTTGTTTTTAAATAACACAGGCAAGCAAATTGCACAGTTATTCTACACGTTGAACACTGCTGACCCAGTTAGTGAAAAGTCAGTGTGGAATAGGTTTCATAATTGTAAACTTTATTTTACACAACATCTTTAATCATCTTGAAGCACATTACAATGTATAAAAAGAACACATCACAATAAAAATAAAATTTTACAAATGCCGCATGTAAAAACAGAAGATAATCACTACAAAACCGTCCTGAAAAGGTTTTCGGCTACATATATATAAATGGTTGACAAGTC
The DNA here is from genome assembly GCF_040954835.1 of Lepisosteus oculatus. NCBI lineage: Eukaryota > Metazoa > Chordata > Actinopteri > Semionotiformes > Lepisosteidae > Lepisosteus > Lepisosteus oculatus. The sequence continues at coordinate 16,056,955 of NC_090706.1, read as the reverse complement.
TCTTAATTCAGGGTGGTGTTCCAGAGTTTTGAAGTATAATTTCAGAACATAAGCACAGCAGCAAATGAGACCAATTGACTCATCTAATCTGTTTGATAGTTATTTAGTAATTGATTTCAGGATCTCATCCATCTGTTTCCTGAAAGAAGCCTGGCTTGGCTTCTACAGCATGGCTGTGTAGCTTGTTCAGACTCCCACAACCCAATTGCCTGCAAATCTAAATTGTCTGCACTCATCCAATTTGTCTGAATACAGGAATGGGACCACTGCAGAAAAGACATGTAGTGTGGATAGGGAACCTGGAGTGCTATCTTTTTCATAGAGTTAATTTACAGGCTTGCCCAGAAAATTCTAAATTTCTCCCATGCCTTGAAAACAAAATAAAACAAAAAATCCTCTGCTTCATTCCACTACAGATGTCACGGCTCCTGCATTAAAAAGTTACTGAAGATTAGCCTGTCTAATTCCGTGAGATTCCATAAGAAAGTTTGTGAACAAAGCTGGATCCTTCGGTTGGCCACGCACCAAGCTTTAATATGGGTCATGCTGAGTGCCTTTCATGAGTGTTCAATTCCATTGCTCCCAGCTCATTGTTCAGCGTTGATAGATCTCCAGCCTGTAAGGAGCGCATGTAGCTTAGAATGGTCCTGGGGTCCTTGCTGGGTGGCCATCAAGAAATTGTAAGTTGCAGATGTACCATGACTCACTCAAGAGTCAATCTGAAAGAAAAGGCCTCTCTTAACACTTTACTTAAGCCTACTCGAGTATAATGCCCTGTTCTGTACAGTAAATCAGTACCCTACTCTCATCATTGTAAATGAGAATTTACACACAGTTGAGTTTTGTGACTAAATCTAGGATTAAATCACAAATAAATACTTTACTTTTACAGCTCAGAAATAACCAAGATCAAATATTAAAATAATTAAAGAGAATCGTCTGAATTGTTTCTCTCAGTTGCACTGCTATACTGTACCAGGCGCTGCAGTTGCATCAGCTGTCTGCTCTGCTCTTCCACCTGTTGCCTCTGTCTCTGCACCAGGACTGCGAGGGTCCTCAGAACTTTGTAATGTCTCTCGCTCAGCTCCTGCACCCCAGAACACAGACAGATGCCAATTAGAGAGCAGGACTGCAGGAGAGGCCTCGGTAAAGTCAGTATGGAGAACAGTTATGTCCGCATGTCTCGTGATTGAGGGAATGTCTTTCTGATCTGAAGCTGCTAATCTTCCTTCAGTTAAAATAACTAGGAAAAAAACATGTATGATAGCTTAATTGGAATTTTCAGAATAGTTCATATATAAAGTACTGCTAACGTCCTTAATTGTTCTTCTTTTTATCATAGCATGTATCCCAGAACTCGTAAAACAAACAGTTTTACTACAATACTGAAGCAATACTTTAGTGGCTCGATACCCAGCATACCACCAATCAGACACAAACACCCCAGTGCCCTGTCACGTGGTCTTTTGAAAGACAGCTGTGTATACACCGTGGGTGCCCTGCTTCTTGGTTTTAAGTTCACAGAGCCCTGTATTATTTGCAACTTTTGTTGGAATCTGCTGAGAGAGGCCCTAAAGAACAGGTGGCTGCGCTTACCTTGAGGACAGAGATCTGCACCTGCGCTGAGCTCTTCTCCATGGTGCTCACGCTCTTCTCCGCACTGCTCACCTGCTTCTGCAGGGACTCCTGGTGCTCCAGCACCTTCTCAAACAGCTTTTTAATACCCCTGGCTTGGCGCTGCAGCTCGGCGTCCTCCACCTGCATGCCACATGGTGACACTGCAAATCAGTGCTGATGGCCTTCCGCCAATCTTCGGGCACCGTTCAGATGCAAGAACTGACCAGAATGTCTTCAGCTAATACACAGTATTCAGATTTAGTCAAAATAAGCGCTAAAATCTTGGATGCTGGTAGGATAGTGAGGTCATATCTCACCTGCAGCTGCCTGACAGCTGTCTTCACTTGTTCTTCCGCTGTCTTGGCGTCTACCATTTCCCTTCCCAGCAGGCCTAGCTTCTCCTCCTTTGAATCCAGGCGGTGGGATATACGGGCAAATTTGTCATTGGTGCTGTGGTACATCTCGTGTAGTGCCTGGCTGAACTGCAGCACCCCGTACATCAAGACGTTGACGTCGTCCACTGAAGCCACCCTCTGGTGTTTGCCAGGTGGCTGCCCGTCATCCAGCAGGTCTTGGGTGGGCACGGGCAGTCCTGGACCCCATGTTGCCAGCAGAACCCCGCAAAGCAAGACCAGGGAGCCCTTCATTTCGAGAAGCAGCCAACCAATCCTAATGACACCCAGCACAGAAAACCCAACCTTAGGGCCAACTAATTGAAATGCATGAAATCACCTATCAAATCTAGAACTCAAAGCTCTGAGTTTTATTCTTCCAATCCAGAGCAACCCTGAAATGTTATCTTTGTGCAACCTTATATCTCACTGTAAATGATAATGTATACATTTTAACTTATATAATATAAGAAATCCCTTTGTCCAAGTAAAGCAATGAAATAGAGGCATGTAACTTGTATGCTAGACTAAACCTTCATCCATGACTGCTGTCAACAATGGTAAGTATTCTAAAGGCTGCAAAGTGATATCTTTTGTGTTTTGGCCCTGTACTGTGTTATCACTTGCTTCAAACCTACCTACTCCCTCACTTCTGGTACTCCTGTGGCTGTGCTGATGGGTGTGCACAAAGGTGCTGTCAGCTGGCGTGCTCAGAGCAGGGATCGCAGGTTTTCTCTTATAGTTCAGCCAGCTGGGTGTGCTCATCACAAAAAGGTTTTTGAGAGGCTGTTTTAGATGCCCACCCCCCGGTGCAACTATTTTTTTTCAAACATCACCTCATTAAGTAGCAATCATTAACCTTCCAGTGCCTGTCCTGTGTTTGCCATGACCGAATATAACTTGCAGAGCCTTCCTGCACTGGCCTTGACATCCAGGGAGCAGAGCAGACAGGGGCTGGTAAACGGCACTGCTGCAATCTCTTTTGCGAAACAGCCCTTCTGTGTCCAAGATGGTGCTTCAGTTTTCACCTGTGTGACCAGAGGTTGGCAGTACACTGGATCGTGGAGCTTCTCTGGGTTCTTCCAGCCACTAAAGCAATCATAGAATTATTTCTATCCATCATGGGAGTTTTTTTGTGCCAAAAAGTGGTAACTTTGCCATATGTGATGAGATGTAGAAATTCAATATTGATAGAGCCCTTTAATTCAAAGGCTCTGGCACAAAGTTTTGTTGTTGTATTCAAGAATTTCTCAGTTTCTGATAAAGAGGTTTGCAGAAGAAATTTACTTCAATCAGTAAAGAAGCAAAGCAGCAAAGCTTGTTGAAAGATTTACTTGTGTTCTCTTTTCATGAACATTTTAAATTCGTGATTTTTTTTTTAAACTTTTGATCGTATGTAAATGAAAGCCCACATTTAGTTCCTGGCTTCACAAAACTGGTGAACTGTTTAGCAGAGCCCATATCTAGAGTTGTTTTCAGACTCTGTGTTTTTCCAATGAGGAATATACTGCTTTGGAAATTGTTAGCAATTTTGCTGCTTCACACAAGTTTCTCTGGAAGCCCACGCAGGGCTCTTGCTCCAGACGGCTGACTGGTTTATGCTGACATCAGAGCACAGACTAGCCTGTAGTGGGCGAACTGATTGGGCTGGCTTTTTGAGCCCAGCATGCCGCTGTAGTATTGAAGTGGTGTCTGGGAAGCACCCAGATCTTTGTTTTCCTTTACTTCCAGCACAGTGACCTCAGCATGGCCGGATTCGATTTTTGTGATAAGCACTCTTGTTTTCACTCGCTCAAGACCTCACCCACTCTGTGAAGTTTAGAAGCTATTTTCCCCTCATAGTTTTTTGAATCCCTTAGTTCATTTGATTTAACATCTTTATTTTTCACATTCAAGAAACAGATAAGCAATTTAGATTCAGAAAAAATGCTGCTCTTGAGCAATTATTTCAGTTCAGGGTTTTATGGAATGTTATTTACTGTAAATTATTTTTTGTCTTTTAATTTTCCTTCTAGAATTGCATTCATTTCCTCCTGGTAATCTGCAGCTCTGTTTTACCATTTATATGTGAAGTCTTCCTGTGTCCCGATATGAACAGTGAGGCTTTTTTTCTTTTATCCTGCGGCATTAAAATGACAGTTTCTTCTTGACCCCAATTTTCTCTGGATTGAACTTCTCTTTGGTTTGAGATCATATGAAACACTGGAACATTAACTTACAATGTTTTCAAATAAAGGAGCCTGAATTGTACCTCGGCTACACAATCAGGCTAATTTATTTTGATATCCTGATGAGTACCCGGTGTTGAAGACTTGGGGGGATGGCTGTGCCTGGGCTACTGTTGTGTGGGGTGCCTGTGGGATCCTGGTGTTGCCCTGTCTAGGGTGTGTTTGTGCGCTGGGGTTACAGCTGGCATTACACACCTCACACTGTTTGCTTATTTGAGAACAGTCTCATAGGTCGGCCTCTCCGATGAGTGCATGCTAGCCTCGTTCTTGAACTGTGGCTGTGTTGCTCCCACTGTCTAGAGCCCCTAATCATCTTCAGTGTGCTCACTGCTGCCTTCTGGTTCCAGTAGATTTGTACAGGCAAATGGGAACAGAGGCCCAGTCTGACATCCATTACTTCAACCATGAGCTCTAAATGGCTTTTCTCGTGTATGGGTGCTTTTATCTTTCAGGCAGTTAGGAAAAAATCTCCCATTACTGCATTCTGATTTAGTGCATATTTGTTAAGAGTTTTTGTTTTTCTACTCTACGGTTCTGAGTATGCTAATGAATGGCACTACAAAAAGGACAATATTACAACCATGTAATGTCACAAACAGATACAAAAATGATCGGTAACGTGTTTTTTAGCAATAACAATTTAATGTTTAGAAAGGTTGGGTTTGCGTAAATTGGCAAACACTGTTCAAAATAGTTTCAGCAATTTCAGTCTGTTCACCAAGATGAGATCTGCTAGTCCCACCTTTGAAGGTAACTGCTTCAGAGTGCTAGTAATAGTACAGTAATGGATGGTACAGAAATTGGTAAAACGGTGTTGGGAAACTCTTGCCTTGAGAGATTGTTATGGATTGAATACAGTTATCGGACCATTGTGACCTGTTACGGGTTCCTAGCCATGTTGCAACAGTCGTGTGTGTAGCACTCTGGAAATAAGAAGGCATTGCTGGAGTGTTAATAACTGCACAGAACTTTGAGTCATGTTTAATTGTCCATGATCACTGTATATTTTCCTCATAGCTGCTGTAAAAACATGTTTCTTCAATGTTTTCGCCCCTGGTACAGCTGAACAGCTTGAAATTACAACTAACCCCTATGATTTTTTAAGAGCTTGCAGTGTGGGGAAAAAAAGTAAACATTTTCAGTTCCTGACTAAGCAATTCTAAATGACAGTAGTTTAAGTTTAAAATTGCTTTGGTTCATCTGATATATACGGTACCAGATAACAGTGAGTGAAAATGTTTTATATCAGAACTCAGTCATACACAGATGGGCTTATATCTCTGATACAAGGAATCCCCACCATCACCCAGTCAAATCTTTCAGTTACAGGCAATGTGTGTGGTTGGCTTCAGGAGAATGAAATGGATATCCATGAGCTTCCCTGACCAGAACAATCCCCTAAATATCAAACCTGTACAAAACCTGTGGAATGGGGTGGAATTGTGCAGTTTAATGCAACAGGCCATTGTCCTTCATCACAGTCTCAGCTGACAGAGAAAATATTTCAGTGGGACACATTCTGCAGCTGGCAGAGGTCCATGGTGTTACACGGTGGGCAGTTTGGCCAGTGAGTTTACAACATGCCAATGGAGCGCGTTCCCGGGCTGGTGTTGAACGGGCTTTCTTCTTTACTGAACAGAAATTACAGAGCGGTTTCTTTTATTGGAAGTCTAACAGAAACAAATGGCATCAGATTCTGGGTTTGCCACTGGCTGCTAGCAGGAGGTTCAAGGTTACTTTGGGCTCTCATGTGTTTTGGAGATCAGAGTTGACAGGAGATCTTTGCCAGCCTGGCTCATTGTTTCAGCAGTCAGGGAGCACACAGCACCTGCTGAGAGGGAGCCCTGCGTCCTTCAGTAACCTTGGCTGTTTGTTTTGGGCAAGCGCGCAGGTTAAAAAAAGACACCATCTGTTTGGAGACCTGCACAGCAAATGTGGATGCCTGAATTTTAAAAAGAGTTGAGAGTTCTTTTTAAAATCACATCTAGTATTGGCTATATCTTAACAGCATGCAATGGAAAACAGACAGTAAAAAATAATCCAGTTCTAGACAATTAAGAATTAAGTTTTTTGTAAGAATATGCAAATTGTATATTTTGACATATAGCTTGGCTATAAGTCACAGCTCAGTATACTTTCAGAGAGGACTGTAGGCAATTTCCTGACCATCTAGACTGAAAAATCCTGAAATGTTTTCAATGATTGGATTGATTCTCTTTCTCCTGCTCCTTTTCTCTCTCCCTGTCCTCTCTCACTCACTATCTCCATTAGGAACCTCTTGTACGTGTACCCCCAGAGCCTGAACTTCAGCAGTCGGCAGGGCTCAGTGCGAAACATTGCTGTCAAGGTGCAATTCATGGCGGGCGAGGACCCCAGCCAGGCCCTGCCTGTGAGTAGACACCCCCTGTGCCATCAATATAGTCTCCATTTCTCCTGCCCTGCAAGTGCAACACAGCACAGATCAGGAGGGAGTTCATTTTCTAATCTTGTAGGAACTATCAGCTGTGCTGTGATCTGCCTCCTGCTGCACAGCTATTCTGAAGTAGTACCCCTGCTGATACTCATCTGTTTCCATCTTTATATATCAAATACCTTTGATCTAATTTTTAACCAGTATGTGGGGACTTGTATTGTAATCATTTACCTCATGTGCTTTGCCATGTATTACTTTGAATTTGTGTGTGTCAGACTTTGCTGGACAGTCAGATCATCCCTACAGTGCAGACTATTTAGTAGACTATCTGCCTGTTTGAATAGTTTTCTCTAGATATCTCAGCATGGTTTTTGGCTGTAACTGCAGGTTATATTTGGGAAGTCTAGCTGCGGGGAGTTCTACAAAGAAGCCTACACTCCAGTCATCTACCATGACAAGTAAGCCCCTGAAGCATTTGTACTGAACATATACACTAGTCATCACATCTGTTTATTATCTTTGAATGCATTGTTTTTTATACATACACAGTATTTGAGATTGTTACAGTTCTGCCATAAGGTATTACTATTTTGGAAGGGGAAATATAACCTAATGTGGAGTACCCTTGCTCTCTGAAGCATCAGCATATGAAATTCTGAGAGTCTGTGAAAGACCCTCATATGGAATTGTTCCCTACGTTTCCTTAATCCTGTGTTCTTCCTCTCCTCTCCTTCCAGAACTCCAGAGTTTTACGAGGAAATAAAGCTGAAGATCCCGGCGAACCTGACAGATAACCATCACTTCCTCTTCACCTTCTACCACATCAGCTGCCAGCAGAAGCAGAACACACCCCTGGAGACGCCTGTGGGGTACACGGTGAGGTCTCGGGCCTGCCCCCCTAGTTGCCTTTCATAGTGCCTAAGACATTCAGTCTTTCACTTTCTTGGAAGGGATAATAAATACAATTTTATTTGTGGCGCATAGTAGGAGGTGAAGGGAAGATTGTGAGTACCAGATTGTTCACCTACAGAAATCAACTTTCGACTATATTTCGCCTCAGTGTGCATAAAAGATTAAAAGTGAGAGGAGACCATTCGGCTCATCTAACCCATTTGCAAGTTGGTAGTTAATTTATCCCAGGATCTCATCCAGCTGTCTCTTGAAAGAAGCCAGTGTATCAATTCCAAGCTTCAAACACATGTAATGTCACGAATTGCCCATGTGTTTCTAATAGCAAATAGTTAATTTGTAAACAAGTTGTACTTAGTTGTTTTCTAGCTGTCATTCTTGATTGTGTTCATCGTGTTTATGTTAGCATACTGCCATTTTAAGTTTGTTTCTGTTTGCTCCACTGAAAATAATGAGGTTGCTGACTCTGCTGAATCTCTCTCTCTCTGTAGTGGATTCCACTAATGCAGCATGGCCGTCTTCGAACAGGCTCCTTCAGCCTGCCTGTGTCTGTGGAGAAGCCCCCCCCTAGCTACTCCGTGCTCACCCCTGATGTGAGTATCTTCCCTCAAAAAAAGAAGGCTCTCCAAGAACCCAACAAAATCTCAGACCGACACGAAACAAGTCTTCAGTTTCACTGTTCTTTTTGGGTTTTGTAGGATTGCCATGGGATGGTATGGACAGTATGTGCTTTCATTATTTCCTAATGTTACTTTTCACATTAGTTTTTAATTCTGAAATTCAAATGCTGAACCTCAGGCCTTAATTTTTTTTAAAATCTGAGTAATGGTGCAAGTCTGACACTTCAGAACTAAAGAACTGACACTTTTCTTCAGAACTAATGAGATTTTTAATGGCAACAACACCTCCAAACAAGAGCATCTGTAGTTAGAAAAAGACTTAAATTATCCACACTGTTCAGTTTTTAGATAAGTTCTTTGAGAAACCCAAGATGGCTCAAAAGCTGGAAGGTGTTGCCTTTATGGAGGTTTGACGGGGTTAATTTGCATGGCATGACAGTTTAAATCAATTAAAGCAATCATTCACTTTGCTTTGCCATGATTGCCCGCAGTGTGCATTGTAGTTTCATTATTTGGAGTGCATAATGAGACTGTTCCAGAGGTGGGACTTACAGGACTCGCAGGTGTTCAAACCTATTGCAGTGAGGTGCAGAAGTGCAGTATCCCAGCCTCCTGGGCAGAGCAGGAAAGCTCAGGACAAGGTCCGGAGCCTGAATGCACATGCTGTTGTGTCACTGCATGGAGGCAGGGTTTGAATATATTGGGGTGTCTTAGGGAGGGTTCTTCCCAAAACAACCTGATTTCTTCACAACACCCTCTCTCCTTATCGTATGTTTCCAGGCAGGTTTAGCCGAGAGACAACCAACCCACAGACTGCTCTGGTTCTGGCTCTGCAGTTATGTGGCCAGATGTAGAGAAACTGCTTTTGCCATCATGTTGCATCTGTCAGCACATGAGACAGAATAATGAATGCATCATGCAGCGTTGTAGAAGACTGAGATATAAAACTGCAGCTTTGGTCTACTGAAGTAATGGAGGCTCTTGGTACAATTTGGGCATATTACAGCATTCAGGAAGAGCTTGAATCCTTGAATACAAAGCAAGCATACAGTTTTCCCCATAAGCTGTTTATGACCTAGTATATCTCCTCATAAAATGTAAACTGGTGCTTTCTAATACATTTCTCTGCACCTGCTGTGTGTGATTTCATGACTCAGCTCAGGCCTGCTCAGCTAGGTCAGTGTTTGGTGTGGGGTGGGGTGCAGCTGTGGAAAGGAGGTTTTTAGGATCTGTTACATATACTTTGCTTTTCCTGTTGTATGGCCCAGAAAGGATGTTGCAATGCATGATGGGTACATTGGTAATGCAATCAGTCTTGTTTCACAGGTGCAGCTGCCTGGTATGAAGTGGGTGGACAATCATAAGGGGGTGTTCACCGTCGAAGTCACTGCAGCTTCATCAGTGCACACACAGGTAAGTCTGTGTTCTAAGCATGCCAAACGGGTAAATGCTTTCATTATAGCTAAATATACTGCTGATGTGCTCAGCTCCCATGTTTGAATCCCACAACCATGTTCAAACCACCTGAGCCACCTGATCCCTTTCCTCAACTAATTCTCTAGGAGTAAGCTAAAGAAAGTCCATAATGGGGCCTAGCAGATCATTAAGACAGAGTTAATCTGATTCTGTACTGTTAAGTTAATTGTGGGTGCATGAAAACAGCCTCCCACAATAAATGGGATCCATCAACAGGTTACTTCTTCCTCATTATTTACAGTTGGGTATACTGGAGCAAATCTAGGTACAACAGTAGAGTCCATTGTGGGTTCCTGAAGTTGACCCCATAATCCATAATTAGGAAAGCAAACTAGGCATGTTTTCAAGCACACTTGGGGGGCAATGGAGTCTCATTCCTCAGCTGTAAGAGGCTGAAGCTGACTAAGTTCTCATGCGGGCTGCCTCAGGATCCCCACCTGGACAAGTTCTTCACACTGGTGCACGTGCTGGAGGAGTACTCCTTCCCCTTCCGCCTGAAGGATGTCATCATCACTGAAGGCAACGTGGAGGCGGAGCTGAAGAGCAGCATCGGCCAGCTGCGCTCCGCCGTGCTGGAGACCTGCATCCGCTTCCTGCACCACCTGCTGAACAAGCTCATCCTTCTGATCGTCAGGCCCCCTGTCATTGCCGGCCAGATTGGTGAGGCTCCAGCTGCTCACGCACAGGAACGGCTTGAGAGTTTAAAGGCTGCAGGCTGTGGATGTTGCTTGAAGGCCCTAAATGGGCTTAGAGAACCCTTCCAGGAAACCTTCAAAATCGGTGTATTTTGCTGATGTAAAAGTTAGAGTTCCTGTGTGCTTTTGCTTCTCTTGTTGTTTTTTCTCTTTCTCTCCCCATGTTTCTTAAAATTCAGTTTATATGTGCTCAGTTGTCATCACTGTAAGATTAAGATTACCAAAGCAAAGACAGATGCTGTAAAAGGATATCTTATATATAATATGCTTTTGTGCTTTTCCGTATTTATCTTTTTGGGCAGCACCATAATACAATATCGGCCCTATAGTCCATAGCTGTTTTAACAGTTTCTAAAGTGAGCACTTTTTTTCAGTTTAAAACTAAGAACTTATCTGTGATTAAGGATTTGAAAACTATTCTCAGAAACTGATTAATACCCATTTCCCCTCCTGCTTTTTTCCAAAAACTAAAAATACTTATCTCTCCTACTGTAAATATGTTTTTTCAAAACAACTTAAATTTTACAATTACTCCACAAAATGAGCAGTTAATCAACAATAATCATTTTAAGGAGTCTGGTAAGGCGACTAAAACAATTAGACGCTGTACTTAAAGTCGACTTTAAAAGATGCGTAAAGATTATATTATTGTTTTTTTATATGTTGTACAGTACCACAAAAGTATAAACACTGAAAAGTTTCTCTCGATACGCAAAACAGGTGCTTAATATAACCAATTTCGAGCTTGCATTTCCCAGGTCCACAGAATTACAGATGTTTATCCTCCTTTGGCAAGACTTTGTTCTGTGGTTTTGACTCCTTTTGCTCACACACTCTTCCCTCCCTCCCTCTGTCTGTTCAGTCAATCTGGGCCGGGCTGCATTTGAAGCCATGGCTCTGCTTGTGAATCAGATCCACAAGAACCTGGAGGGCAACCAGGACCAGCACGGCCGCAACAACCTGCTGTCCTCCTACATCCACTACTGCTTCCACCTGCCCACACTGGAGACCGGGCCCCCCAGCTCCTGTGAGTGTTCGAGGACGTGGGAGAGACAAGCCCCAGCATATAAGGGAACATGAAACTGTCCATCGCAGAAGCTGTTTCCTCTGCACTTAAGAGTGTTAAGGACATATAGACTATTTGGTACCAGGTGGCTTCCTTTTCCAAGAGAGACAAAACGTTTAGGGGGCTGCCCATTTGATATGTAAAAGTATAGGTTTTAATGAAAGGGCCCTCACAAGTATTCTACCTTCTGCTCTACAGTTTGTGATGTGATGAAGGGAGACCCTAAACATGACTGCCATCACTCTGGGACCCCTGGTACTGATGTAGCCTTTTGTGTTTTTCTCTGCCACCTGTAAAGATACGGGAAGCGCCCCTTATGGGATGCCCATCCAGTACGCCACCCTGTCCCGTGCCACAGGCCGTCCCAGCAGCCTCAACCTCTCCCGCTCCAAGAGCATCAGCAACAGCAACCCTGACCTGGCCAGCACTCCCACCTCCCCCGACGACGAGGTGCAGAAGATCATCGGAAACAAGGTAGACCCCTTCCCCTCTGTCCACAATAAGCATACTGTGAGAAAGATTTTCTGTCTCATTTTATTTTAGTAGGATCCTCTATTATTGTTATTACATTTTTTTTTAAATTTAACATTAAAGTCACAATATGTTCATCTGTCAGCAGTAGCTCCTCTAGAGAAGGATGACCTGCTGATAATACAGTTGTCACCCTCTGTTATACTGAGAACCTGTCCTTTCCTTGCAGCAGCCCTGGTGTATTTTGCCTGTTTGAAGTATTGAAGTGTGAATCAGATTTAATCTTTTTGGGAGAGTCCTGTAGCATACTGCAGCCAGCCGCTAACTAATGGTGATGGATGGGTAATATGCAGATAAAATGATTTAATTGCTTAACAATGCAATCCTTATTCCAGCGCTAATGCCGGACCAAGTTATTCTCATTCCTGTCTTTTTGTTCCCAAGTTTCTTCCTTCCCTCTCCTCCTCCCCCTGTTCTCTCTCCCTCTGAGTTTTAATCCCTGGTTGGGGCTGCTCTCCCGTTTTTCTCTCTCTCCTCTCGGGCCGGTGCAGGGGATTGATCGCTCCCACTCCTGGGTTAACTCTGCTTACGCCCCTGGGGGTCCCAAAGCCGTCCTGCGCAGGAATCACCCCAACTCCAGCAGTGACCTCAAGCAGGTGCTTTTACCCCTCTTTGCTTGGGGATGGTGTGTCTGAGTGTGAGAGCACTGAGTGTCACAGTGCCGGGGGAGACTGAAATGGGTTTTAAGGGGAGAATGTGTGTATAGGCATGCTAGAAACTGCAGCCATTATGCCAGTACTGTAGTTCATTAAGAGCTCAGGAGGAATGAAGATCTGCAAGCACACTGGCCACTCCACGTTTAAATGTATAATCTCCTTCCTGAATATGAGAGGTCAGATTGGTCCTCACTCCTAGTTTGCTGGGATAAGGTATAAGGAGGAGCATTTAAGCTTCTTTGGGAATGATGTGTACTTTAAAATGCCACATGGCAAAGGCATCTTCAGAAAGGTTCTAGCAGGTATAACAGTGGTTCTCAAGCTGATCTATGAGGACCCCTGTCTTTTTTTGTTACAACTGAGATTTAAAACACTTTAAGCTCCTTTAAGATGAGTGTCTTAAAATGTTTCAGGATGCATCAAGACTTAAATTAGGGAGCTGCCTAAATGAATAAGACTGAAATTAGTGTCACTAAAATGTTTATCAGCAGGACACCTGGAGTGTTTTCGAAACCAAGACAGAGGACAGAAACTGGTTTAAAAGGTCTAATCACACAAGTTGTTGACATAAGAGAATCAGTGAGCCTTGGTGGTTAAGGAATCAGTAGAAAATGAACAGTGTATGAGACAGGGGTCCTCTGGGAGCTTAGCTGTGCTAAACCTTAACCCATGAATCAGTCAGGGACAGGCTGCTATTGCTGCACCAATCACTCTCCTGCGTGCTGCTTGCTTCTGCTTCACTCTTGTATCACCTCTATAGAGCCTCTGCATCCTTGACATCACCTCCATCCTGATCCATCGCGTTGGTAGCATTTATCCTGGCTCCAGGTTAGGAGAAACTGGAAATATATTTGTGGTAGCTTTGGAGGGGGAAGCTGAGAAACAGTGACTCTAGGAGGCTTACATATTGCCAACCAGGAATGAAAGAGGAATTTTATCAGTGAAACCTCCTTGTGAGCCAGTATTGAAGTTCAAGGTCAAGTAATGGCTGTTATACCCCAGCCGTCCAAAGAGCTCCACTTCCACAGACCTTTGCAGGAGAGAATGGAGTTCAACACCTCGATCGGAGCCCCCCTCCGAGAGCTCGGATTTCTGTGAGGATCATCGCTCATCTCTTCATTTTCTCTCCATGCCTCACCACCCCACCTCCACCACTTTTATATCTCCTCCTGTCTGTTTCTCTCTCTTTCGGCCTCCTCTCACCCCTGCACACAGGCCTCAGAGCGCTGCCCTAATCGCATGTCTGCCTTCCTGGAGGGGACTTCTCATGCTGCCCCCACCCCGGCTCGGCAGACTGCCCGCAAGGTAGGGTATGGGCGCATGCCCGAAACACCTCTGTCACCCATCTGCAGGCTGTATTCACATGCCTCTCAACTCTTTCAACCTGGGGGCCAGCTTTTCAAAAGGTGCTCCACTGTGGGGCTCTCTTCACATCACTATGGTTAGAATTTACATGAATTTGCACCCAGCAGAAAAAAATATTAAACACCCCTGAATTCCAGGTAAGATCAAGGTAAATGTTTTGACACCAGTTTTTTTTTAAACACCCGTTTCATCAGCATTTCTCAAGTGCAAGATCAAAACGCATTTAAATAAACCAGCAATTAAAATAAATCAAGTTTGTTTTCTTTTACACTTTTTGAAAACTTGGCCCAAATGTCATCCTTTTCATCCTTGTGAGTCTGAAAAAAATAACTGGAGAGTGTCTTCAGCACTGGAAATGTGATGCCAGTGGGTGGCATCTTGGGCGCTCTGGGGAGCCAGTGTGCGTGATGTTCTTGAACTGTTAGTGCCGAGGAGTTGGGAGAAGGAATGGAGTGGTGTCTCCTAGCACAGTGGTCTTGTCCCACGCAAGGTCAGGCACTGTGGGGTGGGTATCCAGGGAAGACATCCCAGAAACTGAACTTGTCAGAAATTTTGGTGGTGTTTTTCAATGTACATTTTTGGGTGCCTAAACCATTGTGTCATAAACTCAGTCCCTCAGCTCACTCAGTCCTCAGTGACTTAGTTTAACTCATTGAATAAGTAATTTTGTTCTTAGATCTTATGAAAACTTAAATAATTCGTTTCATTTTAAATGTTTTCAGGTCAAAAGCATTTTTATTTGTGTTTGCTTCTAATTTTTCTGATTAACTTATAATCTAACTTTTCAAGAGAAGAAAGGTAATGAAAGATGAGTTCACTTGAGTGATGAAGCTTTGTCAGTGGCTGGTAAGAAATGGCAGATGGGGTCTTCTCTGCTGATGTGTGAGGTTCAGTGTCACACTAACCATGTCCATGCTGTGTCCAGCTGCTTCATGAGGAACTGGCCCTGCAGTGGGTGGTCAGCACCAGCACGGTCCGCGACGCTGCCCTGCATCAGGCTTGGTTCTTCTTCCAGCTCATGGTGAGTCACTGTCCTTATGCCTTCTACACAGCTGAGGCCACGTATTATTGTGCTGCAGAGGGTGGGCTTGAAGGCATGTTGATGAAGGATTATAGATGCTGCTGGTAGCATATACAGTACATATACATTACACACAGATACCTGAAGAAGGCTCCACGGCAAAAACGTTTCTTTTTTTCTCTTTTCAGCATGGAAAAAACCTTTACTTGTTCATTTACATTGCACACATACAACTAATGTTTTTTTTTCGTGTGTTCCAAATTTGTGAGGAATTTGCCCTGATGTTGCAAACAACCATTCAGTTCAACATTGCACTCATACTCAAACATATTGCATTACACTATACATACAAACACATACAGATAATATTATTAGCAGATGTTAGGCTGATGCAAAACCGTTGTCCTTAGATCTACGTGTCCTGTTTAATCTAGGTTTTCTTTCAGTACTGTAAGGAGTTAGTGTGTTCTCAGAATAATGTAACCAAGGTACCTTTATTTAAAGTAAAACTTTGTTCTGCCAACTGAGGAAATGCATTTAATGGTCTTTCATGGAGATTTTACTGTTTGTGGTTGTAACTGAAGAGCCTTGTTGTTTGACCACTTGTCTGTCCACCCATCAGGTGAAGAGCATGGCCCATCACCTGTACCTGAGCGACAGGCTGGACACCCCCCGCAAGCAGCGCTTTCCAGACCGGTTCGTGGATGATATCTCTGCGCTAGTGTGCGCCATCAGTGCCGACATCGCTAGTCGCTACCACAAGGTACAGTGTGGGAGGGCCAGGGTTCGTAGCCCGCTTGGGAGCAAGCTCTCTTTCCTCACAAACTGCAGCACTGATCAGCCTTTACTGTTGTTGTCAGATACAAGACCATTTAATTGATATTTAGGCGTATGATTGCATTTACAGGGAAGTGCCTGTTTTATTTGAAATCCCTTATCACTAGTCCCTCACAATCCCTAGGCGATATTTGGGATGTTGAAGGTACGATTGTTGTCCCTAATATAGGGTCAGTTGTATGGTTGATATACCGTTTTCAGGCTATACATTTGAGGTAATCTCTTTTAAATGTATTGAGTGACCTGCATTATCTAATGTTGTCAATGCAATAGGCATGAGACTCCCAGCCTCTGCTCTTCAAGGGCTCCAATGTCCTCTCTGAACCCTAGGTATTTGGATTTGGTTTTTATAATACACATAGTTCTAGGCTTTCAAAGGTTGTGTAAGAATAGAGGAAAGGTTAGAAATGAGAGGAGGTCATTAATCCCACACTGGGATCTTGCCTTGCTGTCACTTGAAGGAATCCCAGAGAATCAGCTTCAACAACATTGTTGGGCAGCTGGATCTACACACCCAAGTTCAATCCTACTGTGGCTTCCATTGCACACATCTAATAATATCTGCTCTTGTCTAAGAGCTTCAGAAATGTAGATAAAAGTTTGTTTGGTTGAGTTGCTAAGAATTCCATGTGGAATGGAGAGGTCTCTTCTTTTGACTTTCTAATGGTGTCTCTTCACTCACTTGCCTTTCTCGTCTCTCCCAGGATGTGGAGCTAATTGAGCGCTTGAACAGCAGCCTGGCCTTCTTCCTGAACGACCTGCTCTCTCTGATGGACAGGGGTTTTGTCTTCAATCTTATCCGCTCCTACTGCAAACAGGTACCAGCGGATCCTGCACTGGTCATCCTTGTTCACAACCCCTGCTGAGCTTTGCTTTGATGTGAAGTTTTTTTCATAGTATAAAGGCCTAAAGAGAAACTGTCTCTGTTGTATTTCATTTTTTATGTACACTGTTGATAACCATTTTTTACAGATTGGCAACAAGCTGCACACAACTCAGAACCCCAATGCACTAGTGGCTTTGCGTATGGACTTCGTCCGCATCGTCTGCAGCCACGAGCACTATGTCACCCTCAACCTGCCCTGCAGCACACTGAGCCCCCCAGCTTCCCCCTCCCCCTCCATCTCCTCCGCCACCTCGCAGGTCAGTGCAAGGCCCAGCTCTGCCTCCAGACCCCCTCTGATCAGATTCAGCCCTCGCTCTTCTTAAATCCTTCACTCTCCATCTCTCTTCCCTCTCGCTGTCCTGATGTCTGCTTTCCACTCGTTTGTGGCCTTTCTCTCTGGAACTCTCTCTCTCATTCCTGCCCCCTTGTTCTCTCCTGTCTGTCTGTCTCAAACTTTCTCTTTCTATTTCTCTTCTCTATCTCTGCCCTCTCAGACACCCTTCCCTTCCTGTTTATTAATCTTTTCCACACGTCTATCCCTTACTACCTCTTCCGCCTCTTCATCCCCCTCTCACTCTGTGGGCTCTTCCCATCTCCCTCTCTTCTGCAGAGCTCTGCCTTCTCCAGCCACCTGCAGGACCTGCGAGTCGCCAGCATGTTTGAGCTGTCCGTGCCCTTCCGCCAGCAGCACTTCCTGTCGGGTCTGCTGCTCACGGAGCTGGCCCTCATACTGGAGCCTGATGGAGAGGGGTGAGTGCCCACAGCTCCTTCATATGGCAGTCTGGTCCTGCACCTTTTCACTTCTGCGGAATTGTCTGCTGCTATGAAAATCATTTCTAGATCTCTTTTCTCAATTCTCAATTCTCACTTTGAAGTTTGCTGAATAGAGTGGGTTATAATATTTTTGCACATCAACAACTATATAAGCAGAAGTCCTGGATTTATTGTGTAAATTTAGAATCCCCAATTATTTTTTGTTATACCCACCCGATCTGGAATAGCCAATTGTGTTTTTTCACATTTGAGCTCACAGCTTCTATTCCCACAACCGCACACCAGGAAGTAAAGGCGGATTCCTACAACCCTACCACTCGTTTTTTAACATGACAGAGGCAGCACAGCCCTGTCACAGCTGATTGGAGGAGACCATGTCCATCACCAAGAGCACGGCATGTCTGGGAGCTCCTGATAGGCTGCAGAGGTGACGGAGAGCCCAGAGAGCTCAGTCTCATCCTACCCTTGTCAGTGTTCAGCCAATAGTGCGCAACTGCCTGGGGAATCCTGATCACAACCCAGACTCGAACCTGTGATCACAGAGCTCAACATGTACTCAGGCCAGTACTTTTACTGGTGGAACCACCCAGGAGGCCTGGAGAGTTTTAAGTGGGTGAATCTGGAAAGTACTTTCATTTAAGTGTTCTAAAACTTACTTTTTAGTGATCTATTTCTCACTCTGCAATTGCAACCTTTTAACATTTCAAAAAGTTTTAAAAGACGTTTGAAAGGGTGCACGTCTTCATTACAATGTCTACAAATAGAGAGCTAACGACAGGTTTTGATTTTCCTTAAGAGTTCGAATCTCTGTACCGTCTCCCCTTTCTCTGTCTGGTTCACAGGGTCTTCTTCCTACACAAGAAAGCTATCAGTGCCGTGCACAACATGCTGTGCAGCCATGACTCGGACCCGCGTTTCACTGACCCCCAGGTGCGCACACACTTGGCCCAACTCTACCTGCCCCTCATCGGCATTGTCATAGAGACGCTGCCCCAGCTCTATGACTTCACAGGTGGGTGTATATGAGCCTCTCTCTGGGAGCCCCTGGTCCTGCCTGCTCAATTCCAGCGCTAGAGCAACTCATCGAACATAAAACAACTGTGCTCATGCTAGGCCATGTTATCACCATTTCCTCTTTACATTGACAGAACCGATTCGCAGTTAAAAGGTATTTGCTAGGATTATGATTTGTACAGCGACTCCTTCTCTGAAGGAAGTATCCACATTTATGTTTATTGACCTTTATGAGTCCTGGGACAACCAGTTTGCCTTAAATGGGTTTGGGAACTTGAAGGTGATTCTAGATTGTTCTTTTTTGTCTGTATGCACACAGAAAACTCTCCCCCCCGCGTGCGCCACGCCTCAGCGCTGGCTGATGACATCGACTCCGACAACGGCAGCAGTATCAATCAGTCAGTCGCCATGGCAATTGCTGGCTCCCCTCTGCCGCACTACAAGGCCAATCCCTTCCAGCTACCCATTGTGGTAAGTGACATCACTGCACACAATCACTTCACATCAAAGGCTCTCGTGTAACGAGGGTATTGCCCTTAAAAGTGTTTGTGCTTGACCACTCCCCCACCACAGCAACATCACTAGCAGTGTGAAACCTGTGCTTTTTGAATTTGGCACAGTTTGTATTGCATGATTGTCAGTAGTCTGACTTACAAGTTGAGTACTTAATTAGACATGAGGCCTGTGAGAGAATCCAGCTCATGTTTCCTGTCTTGCCATCCAGCATGTGAAGTAAAGTTTCTGGGCAGTAGGTGGCACCGTTGCCGCTTTTCAACAGAGACTTTCACTGATTTAGCAGGCCCTTTCCCTAATCTGGACAAAAAGAGCTTTCACGTTCAAAACTCATGAGCCAGTCAGGTTGTGTCAGGTCTGATTTTGTTTATGGAGAGAATAACTGGGCAGGGCCTGTGCAAGCCTCACGATCAGGATTTGCATAGTCACTTGGTGACGTTTGAAGTCACTAGAAGTCTCAGTTCACTTTGTGCTATTGTTAAGTTGAACAAAATTCTACAAAATTGTTGTTTAAATCACATTTAAGTATTTTTTAACCTCTTGATCTAAACCATTTGACAGTCCTCCATATGGGTTCATTGTGGAATTAAATATTGCAAAACATGTCCAGACGGTGCTGCAGCTGCTTTAAATCTGTAGTGCGGGAGAAAGGAAATTGTCTACTCCTCCTCTGGGTCAGTGCCATGGTCATGTGTGGTAAAAAAGTCGTTTTGATTCATTCAGACCTGTGAAGACCTCACTTTGTCAACAGTCTTCATAGCATTCCCTGAGTTTGGTTTCAGTGTGTGGCGTTCTGTAAGAGAGCTCTAGGTAAAAGTCTTGTATCAAGATCAAGTTAATTTCAAGTAAATCACATCGCATGATCTAATGGAAACAAATGGAAAGGAGCTGCAGTCACTGTCAGCTGACTCTGCGTGTCTGATTGCAGGCTGGCAGGCAGAGCAGCATCTTGTCTGCAGAATCCAGTCGGAACCTGCTGATCTGTTTCCTGTGGGTGCTGAAGAACGCGGATAGCGAGATTCTGGAGCGCTGGTTCTCCGACCTCTCTGTTCTGCAGATCAACCGGCTTCTGGACCTGCTGCACCTCTGCCTGTCCTGTTTTGAGTACAAGGTAGAAGCCTTTGAATCACTAAGGTCAGAACTAACAGTAGAACACCACTCTTCCACTGAAAGGGATTATTTCCAGTCAGCTCTGTTAAAAGTTCTCACTGAGGTCTGGCAACAGCCGAGTGAAGGGAAAGGATCTCTTCATTGAGCAGGGCTACCCTCACGCCAGCTCTCCCTCCGTGACCCCTGTTTGTGATCATGTCCCTGTCTCATTGGTGCAGGGCAAGAAAGCCTTTGAGAGGATCAACAGCCTGACCTTCAAGAAATCACAGGACATGAAAGCACGCCTGGAGGAGGCCATCTTGGGCTCAATCGGAGCACGGCAGGAGATGGTCCGTCGCAGCCGAGGTAATAATCGTGCAGGCAGGGTTGGATGCAATCTGTGATACTGTTGTCCTTACCAGTTGTAACCAGTCCTAGTGTTAATGGACTAGTGTATGAGCTTTTTTGCTTATGTGTGTGCGTATTTGAGCAGAGAGGAGCCCGTATGGTGGCCAGGAGAACGTGCGCTGGAGGAAGAACATCACCCACTGGAGACAGAACACAGACAGAGTGGACAAGTAGGTCTTCTACCTTCAGTCTTCCTGGGTTTTGGATCATTGCCATTACGCAATCAAGCTTAAGTGCCTTTAAAGGATATTACCACGAGCAGCACAATTTTTCTGTTTAAAGTTAAACCAAAAATTGGATAAATTATTTTGGGGTCCACCAAAGGACTCAAACAGTCAAGGCTGTCGCTCAGAGCTAAGCTCTGCGATTCAGATGTCGCAAATTAGATCCTGGATCATGTCTCTAGATTATTGGGTGGAGTTAACTGGGTTAGAGTGGTCATTAGTCGGCTTTTGGGAAAACTTCAACTTGCAGGGTCCCAACATGTCAAAAAGATGAGTGTTGGAAGAACGTGTCTGCAGGTGTGCATTAAAACAATGCAACAACAGGAGACTTCAGATATAGTGGATATGTAATAAGCAATTGGCAATTTCAATGTTTTTATTAAAAAAATAAAAGATCCAGGGCATATTATTTGAAAAAAATCACGGTATGTAATGGGTCCAGTTAACATTCTGATTTTATATGGAGCTATGGAGAAGAATTTGGCATTGGTAGCCAAGCGGTGATTTTATGGCCTAAGTATTGTCTGACCCTGCTGTGTGTCTGTCCTTCAGGACTAAAGCAGAAATGGAGCATGAGTCAATAGTGGATGGCAACCTGGCCACAGAGGCCTCACTGGTGGTCCTGGACACACTGGAGATCATTGTCAAGGTAGACAGAGAGCTGCGGGTCTCTGGGACAAGAAAATAAAATGTTTGTTGTGCCACCTTTTTAAAATACAAACAATCTCCCTAATCAGTTATTGGAAAGATGGACTGAACAGATATTTTTTTGAAGTTCAGCAATAATTAACAGAAAAAGACCAGTGTCCTGACTAGATCATTTCTCAAGCTAGTTCATTACATTACAGGTTCATTACACTGTTAGGACTTGTTATGTTTATAACGGCCTTTTTATGCAGTTTAGTGAGCACATTGTTTATTGATAATTCATTCCATTTTACCAGGAGCATACCAGGTTTTCTTTTCCGTCTCATTTTTCTACCCTCTGTATTTGTCGTTCTGTCTCCCCCTGCTGTCTCCTTTCTTGCTTGCTGTCTTTCAAATACCTGATAAATGTTATTGGAATGACATTTAGGTACTGGTAAAGTACCTGAACAATATTTCTCCCTCTCCCTTTCTCTCCGTGTGAACTTCTCTCTCTCTCAGACGGTGCTGCTGTCTGAGACGAAGGAGAGCATTCTGGGAGGGGTCCTCAGGGTGCTGCTTCATAGCATGGCCTGTAACCAGAGCGCCCTCTTCCTGCAGCACTGCTTCGCCACGCAGCGCGCACTGGTCTTTAAGGTATGCCTTTCTATCACTTATCTGGAGAACAGGACTCTGCTGTCCACCGTGCCCAAACCAGCTTGCTGGTCTTAACTTATTTTTTGTGTTAAAACGGGGACCCACTGTGTTAAGGTGTGAATTGCAATGCCCATCATGGCGCGTCAATCCTAGATTGAGTGTGACGGGGGACAGGAATGTGGGTGGGGGTACGTCATGTCACGGGGATGTCAGCCTTTCTCTCTCTCCTGCAGTTCCCTGAGATGCTGTTTGAGGAGGACACGGAGCTGTGTGCGGACCTCTGCCTGCGCCTCCTGCGCCACTGCAGCAGCAGCGTGGGCACCGTCCGCAGCCACGCCAGCGCCTCGCTTTATCTGCTCATGAGACAGAACTTCGAGATCGGCAACGTGAGTCGCGGACGCACTAGAGCCACGGACAGCAGCTACAGTTACATTCTCGTAGTATTTTAATATAGTGTCTGACATACCTGTATGTCCACAGAGGAAGGCTTGTAGTTTGACTTTGTATTGCACAGTGGTCTAGTATTGGAGAGACATCTTGAAGTGAAGACCTCCTACTAAAAAAAATGTTCATTTCTCATGACACAGGACTTCAGGGTCCACATTGAAAGCCTGTTGTGCCTCTATTCCATGCTAATTTACTAACATACCAAGTGGTGAAAAAGAGGCATTTGTATCCCATTGTATGTTGCCTGCATACAGCACTGTGTGGAGAATGTAATGCAGATGGCTATAAAGGTCAGATGGCACTAGCGCTGTAGGGAACAGGCCAAGCCCCTGTATTAACCTGGGGTTCTTTCTGTCTTTGTGCTGTCTAGAACTTTGCCCGTGTGAAGATGCAGGTGACTATGTCGTTGTCCTCCCTGGTGGGAATGTCTCAGAACTTCAATGAGGAGCACCTGCGCCGCTCTCTGAAGACCATCCTGACCTATGCCGAGGAGGACCTAGAGCTGCGGGACACTCCCTTCCCTGAGCAGGTATTCCACCAGGGCCTGTCTAGATCTAGTCTAGGATTTCCCCACTTCAGGCCTTTGTTATTGGATTCAGTCCAGCAGCCATGATGTCAGTAGATCTGTGCTGCCTTGAAGTGGCCAAAAATGACAGTTCAGAGGTGTGCTCCTATACTTTCTCTTACAAGAGACAACTCAGAGCTTGATGTTCTTTAAAAGCACTTATCGTTTTAGGCGCTTGTACAGCGCCCCTGGAGCAGTTGGGTTAAGCGCCTTGCTCAGGAGCCCAACGGAGTAGGATTCCTCTGCCAGCTGCAGGATTTGAACCAGCAACCTTCCAGCCACAGGCGCAGATCCTTAGCCACAGAGCCACCGATCCGTCCCATTTTACTAAAATAAGAATTAACTTGCTAAACCTTCGTACTGTGTGTGCATATAAGCACATTCTATGAGCAGATGAGGACCAAGAGGAGATATTTGAAACTGGTTTAGGAGCCTTTAGACTTCTGGCTGGGCTTTGAAACTTTACTGAAGTTTGGACTGAAGCCAGTCCTATCCTTTTTGTGAGAGCTGTCTGTCCCTGCTGTAGGTCCAGGACTTGGTATTCAATCTGCACATGATCCTCACTGACACGGTCAAGATGAAGGAGCACCAAGAAGATCCCGAGATGCTCATTGACCTCATGTACAGGTGAGCAAATTTCTGTCCTCTGCTTTTCCTTATTGCCTAGTGCGTGCCCTCCCTTGGAACACTATAAACTTGACACAGCAGCTAACTATATGCAAAGGATATGTCACAGGGCAAATACAATACCCTTTATCACTCATTGTAAGCAATCTTAAGCAGCCAATTTCACCCTGCAACTCGTAACTGGCAACCCACTGAAGCCAAGCAGGTGTGAGCCTGGCCAGTACCTGGATGGGAGACCTCCTGGGAAAAATGAAGGTTGCTGCTGGAAGAGGTGTTAGTGGGGCCAGCTGGGGACACTCACCCTGCAGTCCATGTGGGTCCTAATGCCCCAGTATAGTGACGGGGAGACTATACTGTAAACAAGCGCCGTCCTTCGGATGTGACACAAAACCGAGGTCCTGACTCTCTGTGGTCATTAAAAATCCCAGGTCATTTCTCGAAAAGAGTAGGGGTGTAACCTGGCGTCCTGGCCAAATTTCCCATTGGTCCTTACCAATCATGGCCTCCTAATAATCCCCCTCTGTGAATTGGCTTCATTACTGTGCTCTCCTCCCCACTGATAGCTGATGTGTGGTGAGCGTTCTGGCGCACTATGGCTGCCGTCGCATCATCCAGGTGGATGCTGCACATTGGTGGCGGTGGAGGGGATCACCATTACCTGTAAAGCACTTTGAGTGGAGTGTCCAGAAAAGCACTATATAAGCAATTATTATTATTATTATTATTATTAATATTATAGCCATAAGGTACATGCAGGATCAATCAGATGGTAGACATTGTACTCAATCACATTACAGATTCAGAATCCTGTCACCACTATACCCAATCACAAAGCAGATGCAGGACTCCACTTAAGCCAATCCGAATGCAGATGTGCAGGTTTCCACTTCCATGTGTACTCAGTTATAGAAAAAACATGTCTGAATTAAATAATGTGACAGCCTTTTGCTTTTCTGGCAGTTAAAGATCTTTACGGGAATTATCAGAGTGAATGAAAACCTTGCTGATTTTTTGTTCCCCGCTCATACCCAGTTAACAGCTTGTAAGTGCAAGATAAATGGAACAGACAGGTAAATCAGAGCAGCGCTGAAGTGTCCCCTGCGAGTCAGCCAATCAGTCAGTCACTCTAGAGAGCGATAGTACTGTGAGCCAGAACAGTCCGAGCGGATTAGCAGATTCCAGACCTCCTGCTGCACTAGCCGGATCAACCAGGAATTAATCAGATGGTCTGAATGGATCAACCAGCATCATGGGACTTGAGTAACTCTTCATACCTCAGAAACATGTCTGTCTTTGCTATTAGACAGGGCCAACCATCCTCATCTGGCTGTGTCAATTCAGTTTTTCGATAAGGCGATTTTCAGTCAGCCCTGTATTCGTCTCTGGGAACTGCGGCTAAGCTGATGCTGTGGTTGGTGTCTGAAAAGGAGGAAATGGCTCTTCAGCTATGTGTATCGGATGATCTCAGCTTACTAAGAGTAAAGAATTAAACCAGACCTCAGCCCATAAAACATATGGCAGCAAAGCAGTGCAGGATCAAAGCTTGCTCTTATCTTCATGTACTGCTGTATGTGTTTAATTTTCCATTTTACAGCTCCAAAGATGCTGCCAAACCTTCTAAAGCTCTGGGCCAAATAATGCATTATACAACTGCATATAAACCTGCCTGTGGTGTTGATGTTTCACAGTAAGCAGTAGTGTTGAAGGACAAAGGGCGGAACAAGGTCTTTAGTCATATTTGGGGAGTTTTCTGGCTTTTCTCTTGAGGGAATCTATGAAGGACAGTCACCAATATATAATGTAGCCAGACTGCTTCATAGTCATTAATGCTGACCAACAAGGAGGGTTAAAAAAAGAAGCCTCAGTGTATCCAAAAAAACATCAGACACAAAATGGAGCCATCAGAAACAGCAGTTCACAGTAAATCTTGCTCTTATTGCCTCTTGCAGTGTTAGGTTTGTAGGTTTCTTACAGGTACCAGTGCAGTGACTGCAAGTGAGGGTTTACATGAGAACCGGCTGAATCAGTCTTCCAGTTGACTTCTTTAAGGTGCCGGCTAGCAAAATATTACTGCGGTCAAGGGCTCTCGGCAGGCTTTGCCTCTGACTGGTGTACAAACTCATAGCTTTACATTGTGTGCGCTTCTCTCCTCCTGTGGGAAATCATGCAGAGACAATGGCAGCTTAGTTTATTTTTAACTTCTGATGTGTCAGAGCCAACAGGCGTCCAGCGGGGGAGGATCCCTGGTGCTGTCCCTGTAGGACCAGTACTGAGTTACAAAGCTGATTGGTCTTACTGGGCCTGAGGATGGTGAGATCTGAAGATCTTGAGAGAAGGTGACAGATCATCTACGCAATCTGACCCACTGAGGATCACCTTGGATAAGCTTGGTGCTGTTTTCTAGCATGAAACAGCATGACAGAACCCATAAGGGGGGGGTCAGGATTGTGACCTTGGTTTAAGACTAGAGATTTTAATCTTTGACTTTGAGCATTTTATTAATGCTTTGTGGTTGTAAGATGTCAGAAATCGGATATAGCAAGAGTCCACAGCTGCTGTGACATCACTGTGCAGAAAACAGGGAGAATACATTTTTAGCCATTTGTCTCTGCTCTGAAGAATGTTCCATATGATTGGGAGCACAAAGAATAGTACACTGATATGTTATAGCTGACCACCATAATAGAAGAATGCTTTTGTCAGTTCACTCCCAACCAGTCTTTTTTTTGTTGACTGATTTTTGTTTTTCTTTAAAAGCCATGGTAACACCTGATTTCTCAGCACGCCTTGGCTAGGCTCGCCAGTCATAAAAAGAATTTGATGCTGTGAGAGAAGTCATGCCAGTGCTGACTTTGGACATAAAGGCATCCAGGAAACTAATAGGAAACAGCAGCTTTGTTTATTTTCTCTCAATAGCTTGTTTTACACAGCTGTAGGCACACCAGATTTGTCACGATGAAAGCAGTTCTTTTAAATGTATTCCTGTTTTTATTTAAATCTGCATCTTCTGAACAGTCTTCCTCCACTACCATTTCTTGTGTCTGCGCCTACTGGATCCATTAATTCCTTGACAGGGCTCTCTCACAGAGACTACTGTATGACTGTCTTCTGTGTGAAACAAACTCTGATGCGGTTTTTCCAGGGGTTTTAGTTTTTTAACTTTTCGTGTCCAGCCATGGCCCTAGAGAGCTATCATCCTTCTGGTTTTAAAAGTAACCCTTATACCCTTAAAGGTTAATGTCCAGAGGTCATGGAACTTAAGTCGATCAGACGTCAACTGGAACAGAAGCAGAAGCCACTGTAGTTCTCTAGGTCTAGTATGGACTCTCCTGATATGAGGGATTTGTTGGGAATCTTTACAATTAACACGAATGTTTAGTCATGCATTTTGTAGATTTGAATTTTCTGGGACTTGAGTCCCGGATGGGAACTGCTAACAGATTGCCCCTGTTAACATGGCTGACTCTGTGTGTTCCTCAGGATTGCCAAGGGCTACCAGAACTCCCCTGATCTCCGGCTCACTTGGCTCCAGAACATGGCCGGAAAGCACTCGGAGAGAGGAAACCATGCTGAGGCAGCCCACTGCCTGGTCCACAGCGCCGCCCTGGTGTCGGAGTACCTCAACATGCTAGAGGACTGCCGCTACCTGCCCATCGGCTGCGTCTCATTTCAGGTCAGGAGTCATATGACTTCAACAAATGCATACCATAATGTGTTGAGTAAGTAACAACATACAGGATCTATAAAGTCAAAAACCAAGCCTTACTTAATGTCCATGTGAGGAGTCATTGGTATCTGAGGGCACCCACTGATGATCAGCCTCACTTGTAAGTGTTCCAATCTGGGAAATAGCTCTTTGCCTTTGAAAAATGAGTGAACTTAAGAAAAGTTTGACCTAATTAAATGTGACAGATGGCAAGAAGACTTTAGATCCCAGTAGCGTATTGAACCAGGTACTTCACTGAGATGGATCCATAAGGATTCCCATGTTATTTTATTCTTAATCTAATTAACAGCCAGATAAGCATGGTAAGAGTCCTCTCAATTGTAATTTCTCTTCTGTTTGTCTTGTTGTTTTTAATTTCATGATGGCAGAACATCTCCTCCAATGTCCTGGAGGAGTCTGCCGTGTCTGACGACATCCTGTCCCCCGAGGAGGAGGGGATCTGCGCAGGGAAGTACTTCACGGAGACGGGGCTGATCGGGCTGTTGGAGCAGGCAGCCGCCTCCTTCAACATGGTGAGGATCTGTGGCCAGCTGACATGCGATGCCTGGTGAATGCCTGTGTTTTGTTTTGATACAGGCATCTAAGTTTATATTTAAGCATGATGAAAAGTAAAAGGAAAGGAGAAAAACATTTCATCTGTTTTTTTTTCTTTATATTTTCTACTTTTTACAATTAATATCATTGGCCCCTGGTTGTGTGTGCAGCTGCAGACAAACATTATACATCACCCAGGTATTTGCAGGGGAAGAGTTAATTAACAAACTGCAGTCACAGCTGCAAGACCCCTTGAGCTCAGACACTGCCAAATGCAGATGCTTCTTTGTCTTGGCCAGCACTCATTTCAAAAAGGGTTATGATTTCAAAATGTTCAATACAGTATATCTCATCTCTGATTTTTTTCTCATCTCAGTGGGAGTTACATTCTTTTTTTACTAGTCTGTATTTACTTCAGTCCAATTTCTCATCAAGCCTTAAAATCCTTACAAGAATAGATAAATGTCTGCTGGGTGGCACACTGGTGTGGTGGATAGTACTACTTTCTCGAGATCCAGGTTTTGATTCCAGGCTTTAGCACCTAGTCTGTGTGGTGTCTTCCCCGCACTTGGAGTTGAGTATTGGTTGTGTGCGTGCTACAGACATCAGCAGGAAGTAAGCATGGACAGGTGAATCTGGGGTTACCAGTTGACATTTGATGACACTTAAGAATAACCCAGTCTTTTTGTATGTATAATTTGCAATAGTGGCTGTGCTAAAACAGGTTTGGGATCAGAAATAGAAAATATCACTGTGTCTGTTAAATCAAAAGAGAGAAAGGCAACAAGAATGCTTGGAATACCCTGTAAACATGCACCAAGCTTTGAACCATGATCAGTTTGTATCAAATCTTCCACAGGCTACACTCCTTGAACAGCAGCTGTTTTACCAACTCTACAGCTGCAAAGATAGATTGTTTTTGTTCCTTTTTTACTTATTTTTTGCTGACCAGAATAAAATTCTGAAGGTTTTCAGCTGTTGAACATCTGGGTCTGGACCTAGCTATGCCAAGAGAAAGGAGGTGGTGTTGGGGTAGAGTTTTCCGTGTCAGGGTGAAAAACCACTTTGGAAAATGAAAGGCGCTATCGGGTTTACCAGCACACATCTATTAGTGCAGTACAAACCAGCTAAAACAGCTTGCAAAAATGAGTGTCCTCTGGTTTCCAGTCTAGGATGCAATGAAATGAGGTTGGGGGGGAAAGTGTTCCACTATCAGACAGACCTCAGTGCACAATGTTTCCATCATGATCGTCTGTTCTCATTTGCCATACATTCTTACTACATGGCAAATAACCAATCTGAGCTATAAAAGGAAATCATGGAAAGACATTGCAGAACAGCACAACCAGGAACACAATGGAGCAGACACATGAGACAGCATCTGCTAATCTAGACTGTGTGAGTAATGTTGGGCCTGGTGTAGATTTCTGTGCAAAAGGCTTTTATTTCTTCCATATGCACAAAAGCACTATTGAATAGTAAAAGCATTTTCTTACCTTTTTTTTGTGGGAGTGGTCATGTGTATGTATATAGAGTTGGATCCTATTCCCTAGCCCTTGTCACAGCATGTCTGTCGCTGCTTGCCTTGCAGGCGGCCATGTACGAGGCCATCAACGAGGTCTACAAGATCCTCATCCCCATCCACGAGGCCAACAGGGACTTCAAGAAGCTGGCCACCATCCACGGCAAGTTGCAGGACGCCTTCAACAAGGTCAACAACCAGGTAGGTTGGGCAGGACAGGGCAGGGCCCAACCCCTGAAAAGTAAGGCTCTTGGGTTCAGCACCAAGAGAGAGTCTTCCCATGAACTGCCTTAAAGGTAGAGAGAGGTGTGATGCTGTTAGAAATCTCTGCACGGCGGTTTACACCACACCAGGTTGCGGTCTCTGCTCTCTGTCCCTGTGTTAGAGTACTAAAAGTCAAAAGCATGTGGTGCCTCATAGGGTTTCTCCTTGCATTGGCTAATGCCTTGAATATGTCCCTTTTTGGGGGAGTTTAGCAGTTGTTACATCCCCCTCTCCATTTAGCACCCACTGCTTGGGAGTCTGACCTCACTGTGTCCTGAATCTAGTTTTCAACATGCAATGAGAAACGATTTTTGAAGTTTTTTTGCAGATGAGTAAAATATTTTAGTTGGCAGCAGTTGTCAGGTGCCTGTGGTTTGGGCAAAAGCTGTATGGCTCTTGCTAATCATTGCAGGATACCCTGTAACTACTGATACGCACTCTTCAGTGTTGTAGCCTGTATTAAAACACCCTCCAAAAGTATCAGGACTGAGAAACCAGGGATTTTTACTATTAAGTCCAATAACTCAGGTGCTTTTATCCTCTCGAGATTTTCATCAGAGTTTGACAGCCCGTTTTCTATGTAAATATACTGGCTGTATAAGAAGCAGCTCAGGATTATATGGTTAATTCTTGCAGTTAGCTGGATAGCCATTGAAGGAACCGATTTGTGGGCAGGATAATCCCTGAATTTAATCCCCTTCCCCAACTTTTAACAGGAGTTCAGCACAAAAGCAGGAGAAAGCCACCCTTTACAGAAAACAGATGGGGGGCTCCAAGGACATTATAAATCCCTTAAATTCTCTCCATACCAATATGTTTGTGCTTTTTAAAAGCATTGCGGGTATTTGTAAAGAAATGGTAAATATCACTACAAGGGTATCAGCTACATGGGTAGACAACATCCTGCGGTTTTATGGACCTTTTCCGTTTCTAGAGGTGGGCTTTCTAATGATGTATAAATCTGGTGCTGCACGTCTTAGCAGGTTATTGAACAAAGCGTTTTGCACCAAGAGTTTTAGGCCAGTTCTACACCTGGCTCTCAGTAATATAGGAAGTAAAGATAAACTACTTGAATTATATGTATTTGGGTAATTTCCCCTTTGAATAAATTAAAGTGAAAAATATTAGAAATTCTTTAAGCAGCTAGTAAAAAACAAGAAGATGGCTTTATTAAAGAGTCAGCAACATATGAATGGTGGATTAGATTCACATTGTTAATGAGGTTTGTACTGTGGAAGACGTAGTTTTGTCTCTCAAATTACAGTCAGAAAGATTTAGTAAATACTAGCTAACCTGAATTAATTTTTGTCTCTATTAAGACTTCATTTATTTTGTGAAATGAAGTGATATTTCTTTGTAGACTAATTTGCTGTTTTTTAATGGCTAAACTGATTTTGATTTTTTACTAAGTAATATTATATACGTGTTTTCTTCCCTCATCTGTGCTGGTATAATGTTGAGTTTGAAGAAAGTGCAATCTTGTACATCAGAAAAGATAAATGAAGAAAGTAATTTGCTGTTCACCCTTCTGTTGTAAGGGTTGGGGTTCTCAGCTAAGGTTGGTGTGTATAAAAGTTTTTCCTGTCTTTAACCTTTCTCTTCCTCTCTCTCTCTCTCTCTCTCTCCCCTCCTCCTCACCATGTTCCTCCTCTGTCCTGGTTTTGTGGTATAGAGCTCTGGCTGGGAGGTAGGCTTTGAAGTGTCAGTGTTCCTGTCTGCTCCAGTGGTTTTTGTGTGTCCTTTAATCCAGATGCACATCTAAACTAATCCCACTCACCTGTCTAGGGCTACCAACTAAAGGGTGGAATTGCAGTTCTGCAGGATACCCAGACCACAAATGGAGACAATTTATTAAATTTTAAAATATTTTTAAATACCACTGACTTTCCAAATCAAGAATCGGTTTGGGCACTTACAAGACCCCTAGCTGTCCCTCTGCCCACCTTGCTGAGACAGAGGTCAATTGTGGCCAGATTGTAGAGGAATGTCTGGAAGATGTATGTACGTTTATTGTATAACTATTTGCAGTTGGAGTGTTACATAACTGTAGCTGCCAGTCATTGAAAGCCTACAACATATGCAGGCATATCAGGAGTACCTGGAGAAATTCTATATACGGTGCCCTCCATACGTATTACAACAGTGAAGTCAAAATTGCTATTTGTGCTGTATAAAAATTCAGATTTTAGATGAAAAGATTAATATGAGGCAAAAGTACGGAATGTCACCTTTTATTTCTGGGTGTTTCTGTGCATGTATAGTATGTTGTACCATTTTATAGTTTTTTTTATTGGTTGTCCATGGTTTTATATTTATATAAAAAAATAATTTAATAATTATTTTATAACATATAACATAGATTGTGTACACATAAAAAAGCTGTGAATGTATGTAATGGCACTGTATGTAAAATTACTGGATGTCCAGCAGCTGAGAACCCTTATGTAACTGTTGAGTTTATTGGGACTACCTCAGAACTTCTGCACCCTTGGGTATTGGCAGTCCTAAATCTATCTGCATGTCTAGTGTCACTGACCCTTGACCCCATAGTCTCTCTTTCCGGTACCCTCTCTCATTTCTGGACAGATCTGGCTACAAAATCCTGGACAACATTCTCTATCAGTTCTAAAAGCACCCAATACAAATGTTAAGCAGGCAGAGGAAACATGTCCTTCTATTTTCACACTCAAATATTTAAGTAATTTTAGATCAATTGAAGAATATCAGATCATACAGTAGATGAGAGCATGAGTCCACTTACACTGGAACAGGTTGTCCATGGTGTACCTTGATTGAATCTAGAAAAATGCTTCTTCATTTTGTGGAGCTCATTTTACATGGACATATCCTTGCAGACACCGCCCTGTTCCAGGAACAGTTGTGTGCTGTCAAATTCAGGACAGAGATCAGATGCTGTGCCTTGCAGAAGTATTCATCCCCCTCCAGTGATGTCTCAATTTGTTGTATTACAATGATGCTTCTAATCACAGCCTGATTGATATACATTACAGGGACAGGATATTTATTTTGAAGTCATGTAAACCACTATTATTGCACATAGACAGAAGGCCACTCAACTAATAGTATGGTTTGGTAAGGTAATTTTGTACTATGCACAGGGGAGAAAGCTTATGTTATCAACGTATTTTAGTTAGGATTTTCTATGTAGTTTTTACAGATATGTAACTTATTTTACACATTGTTACAAAATGTTTAGATGGCAAGTTAGTTTTGCTTAACAAATATTCACTTTAAATATTTAGTTCACTTATTTTGTAATTTAGCGAAATGGGATATTACTGGAGTATTAATGCCTCACAGCATTGGAGCCCTGGGTTCAATCCTCAGGGTGCTAGTTTGTATACTCTCCCCATGTTAGTGTGTGCTTCATTTTACCTCCTACAGTCCAAAGACATATTGGTAGGTTAATTGGCTTCTGAGAAAGTTGGCCCTGGTGTGAGTGTGTGTGTACCCTGCCTTTTGCCCATCGCTTGCTGGGATAGGCTCCAACTTCCAAACTATCCGAAACTCTGTATTGGATGAAGTGGTTAGAAAATGGATGGATGGGACAAGATTGGAAGGGGGTGAATATTTTTGCAAAGCACTGTGCTCTGCAATTTGAATGTGATCCAAAATTGCTGAATTAAGGTCTTAATCAGCCTTGGTTTAATGAGAACTGTTTTAGTTTTCACCTACTTGTGACGTGGTCTAACCAGCTTGAAGCTACCAACTATTTTTATTAGCTGAAAACAAAAGGGTCTGTTGGGCAGGTTGTGACTTCAGCTTCAGTGAAGTCAGTGAGAGCTCTGCTGGAATGGAGAGCAGGGGGCTGAGGTCCCAGGGTCCCGGGGACCAGGATTAGGCAGAGCTCACCCAGGCTACAGCCATCTTTGAGCTGGGAATCTTGACCTGACAGGCAGTATGAGTGGAAATGTCTGCCCTTCTGTGCTGGGACAAAATAAGAAAATCGCCTTTTTCCAATCTGAGCATGAGTTCCGTTTGTCCGCCCTCTCTCACTAGGACACGGACCGCTCCGATCTGCCTTTGAATCCTGGGCCCTGGGAAAAGTACCGAAGAACACTTTCATAGAAAGCCTGCCTTGAGCCTGTTTGTCTTTTTTCTGCTTTTAGGCCCTGGCATTTCTGCATTTTCTCCCTCATGCATTCAAAGAAAAAATAAGTCCTGGAGCTCTGAAGAAATAAAAATAGCTGTTGAAATCCTAAAGAGGGGCTGTTTTTTCTCATTTGGAATATTTTCTATATCCCCATGGCCTCCGCACTTTAGAAGCACAGTCTGCAAATGAATTAACTCCTTTTTGTGGAAGTTCATATTTTGACGTGCTACAGTATACTATCGTGTAGTTTGCACATAATGTTACACCTGAAATTCTTTGCTGCTTTTGTTCTGGTGTAGGGCCTATAACAATCTCCCTGTGTAGCCAAGCAAGTGTTTGAAGTAGCAAAAAGTGCAGGACAGATCAGAACACCTTTGCCATAGTGTAGGTGGTGATTGTGTGCAGTGGAACAGAATTGACGTCGCTCAGTGCTCTGAAGTTCATTGGTGATGCACTGTTCACTTGAGCCTGTGCATAATACTATCCCTCCTGCCATTTCCTTGGGGCGTCTGTGGAGAAGCTTTAAAAACAACAGCCCTTTGCAATCAAACGGGAGAAGTGTTAACTAATTGTGGGTGACAGAAAAATTTGTCATAGCAGCCCCTCTCTGTGCAAATATAGAAGCAGCAGTGTGTGCAGAGCTTATGCAGTGCTTGCCGTGTTTGTTTTTTATGGTCAGTGCAGTGTCTTTGCGCAAATGCAGTTTGCAATATTAGTGTAGTATTTGCAGTGGTGTTGCAGTTTGCGCAATACTGAGTGTTTTTATTGCAGTGTTTTCAGTGTTAACGCAGTTGTGTTAATACATGTGTTTCTCAATTTTCTTTATTCCTCTCTCCTTGGTCACTCGTCTCGCCTCGCCTGCCTATGATCCATCCTGGTAAGTCACACTTCTCTTGATTCATTTTTAAGTGTACCGTACCCGCTTTTCTTTAATTGGGAATACACACCCCTATTTTAAACTCACAACCACAGAGGGACACTATTAGTCAGCAAAATAAAGTTGCCCTGACTGAACACAAACCAGCCTAATGGCAACAGTTTTCAGCCAGTTGAAAACTACAGCTCAGGGAATTCTGATCACAGCCAGCTCATGACAGATTTTAACATGGGATTGAGAGTCCAGCTGCTCTGGATTGTTACCCTGCTCTTTATTATGCTGTCATTGATGCTTTTTATACTGAGGAATGAAGGAAAAAAATACACAGGATGACCCAGGTGGTTTTCTTTTCCAAGTTTCCATTTTCTGTGTTTACAAGAGCTTTGGCACTCTTGAAGCACTTACTTCGCTGAAGTAAAAGAAGATATCTCAGCCGGCAAGGCTGTAATGGCATTGTATGCCCATAACAGCCTCCAACAGCCGCCGCCCCCAGCGATCACAGCTGAAACGTTTCTGTTCTCCCAAGTGCTGTTTTCACAGCACATTTGAAAATGTCTGTCCTAAGATGCCCTTTTCCTCAGAGGAGCGACTAGAGAGCTAAAGCTCTGTCTGTCCCTTGTGGGTCTCCTCTCTTAGTGCTGAGTACCAGGCTGGCCCTTTCAAAGGAGAATTCAATTACACTCAGTGAATGTTCTGTAGAGACACAGCAGTGTGAATACTATTCTTTTCCTGAGCAAAGTAGGATGCTAGGATACCTATAAAGCCTGGACAGATTATAGTCTGAAAGCTGTTTTTTAAAAACCTTTGAAATAACACCTTTTATCAGTCACAGAGGCCTTTCAGTGCACACAGGTGTGTATTTGCATGTGTTTTATGGAGAGGTCTCTTAAACAACAAAAAACCAAAGTAGGTCAATTGTCCTCCAAGACCCACTCAGTGTGTTGCGCAGTGCTGATTACACAAGAGCCTCTGCAGCACATCCCTGGTGTCCCCACACACCCTTGTGTCCTTGCTCCATCTCCCTCCCTCTCTGTTCTGTCTGGAACCACTCAGGAATTTTGTGGAAACTAAGAGAAAACTGTCTGTCCCTGAACATAAATATTAGTGTGTATAACCATCTTCTTCAGGCCTTTAACAACGTACAGAACTCGACTAAGTAGAAACTGTTGCGTTTGTCTCCTAATTTTTGTGTGGAGTGTTGTGTCACAGTTATAATATTGTGTTTGTGTGGAAAACTGAGGGAGCAGGGGCACTAATTCAGTGCTCCAATCTCAGGCAGGAGACATACTGGGTGATTCAGCTTTCTCTCTGAGTTGAAATTTTGTAATTTAGTAATTGTTTTGGTGTGAGGGCATGAGGGCATGTGACTATTTTTAAATAAAAAAAATGTTCCTCCAAAAATAAGACAAGAAAAATAAATAGCACAGGGCTGGGAGATATATATATATATTCCCTTGGGATCTGAATGCAGATCTGTTTCTGCTTTTTCCAACAAACTATTAAGATATACAAATATCTGTGAATAGCCCCTGCCTCTCTCGGTTCCTAGCTAGAGTGCATCCCCTTGCACTGAGTCAGCCTACGTTGTTCAGGAGCTGAGCGTCTCTGTGAGAAATATTAAACAAATGAAACACTGCGGGGTATGAAACCTAGGGCTGTAGGTTTAAGCTCTGTTAATGTTTCATAATCTTTCTAAGCAGGAGCTACTCAATCTCTTCAGTGTGTTCCATGATGCAACCAGACCCTTAATGGCTGTATCACTCCTTTGTAATTCTAAATTAATTAAGGCAGTTTTGTAGCAGAATTCTGCAGTGCAGTGCAGTGCAGTGCAGTGGAGTGGATTGGAATGGCCCTGGTCTGAGCTGATGTTCTTCAAATCTAATTGTGGGTCACAGTCCTTCAAAAATGGATATTTTGGACAACCTTCACTCCTTGAAGGCTGAATTTCGGCAGGCATTATGGGTGTTTTTCAATTAGCAACTGCTTAATGCCTGAGAAGAGCGGTTGATTTGGCTTTTTATGCAAATAATTTGTTCAGGAAGGGGTGGAATTGAAACCAGGGGCCCTCATTCTGTATCAGCATCTGTGAATCCTTATCTGTTGGAGACCTGAAGAAACTTGTTAAATTTCTTCACTTTGCCAAATATGCAGTTATTTAAATACAGTAATAATAACCTCTGGAAGCCTCTCCTACCCTTGAAGACTGGATTGGAAAAACATTGGACCTGAAAGGATGACTGTCCTTGGTCTGTGGCTCTCATGATTCCTATTTTATTGCTGTTGTTCCCACCACTGCAGCCATGAAGCGGATGTTTGGCACCTATTTCCGAGTGGGGTTCTATGGCTGCCGGTTCGGGGACCTGGATGAGCAAGAGTTTGTGTATAAGGAGCCGTCGATCACCAAGCTGGCAGAGATCTCTCACCGGCTTGAGGTAAGGGAACAACTGAGCGGGCTGGCCATCTGTTCCATACTCACACGGGTGGAACAATAGATGATTTTTTTCACTTTTCACGTCTTAAATGTTCTTTTTTTTTCGTTTTTTGAACTTAATTTTTATGAATATTTATTCAGGAGCGTGGCAATGTACAAAAGTTAAAGAGCTCCTAGTGACTAAGTGACTGCTATTTGGTCAAGCAAACTTTCACCTGGGAAAGTTCAAGTTATCTAAAATTGCTGGTGAGTAGCCCTGCTTCAGCAGACCAGTCCGGTCTAGAATTTCAATTTAGCTTTATTACACAACTGCTGGCGGGTCATTCAGGTTCAGAGTGCACAGGCCAGCAGCCATGTCATGAAACAGCATCCTAGTCTACAAGGCACAAAGCAGTGTCTCCTGGTCGACACTGCTGACCTGCTGTCTCTGTGTTCCAGGAGTTCTATGCTGAACGCTTCGGAGACGACATAGTGGAGATTGTAAAGGACTCCAACCCAGTGGATAAGACCAAACTGGACCCCAATAAGGTGAATAAAAGCAAAAGATGCCATAAAAAGAATGTGGACTAATCTGCATACCTGTGAATAGTGACTTTTAAATATTTATTACTATGAGGCTTCATAAAGGATACAGCAGAACAGCCAATTCAGCAAAGTGTTCATATTTTCTAGTGTACCTAGTCGTGGTAAGCTATATCTCAAAGGTCTCTACAGTTTAAGAGTAAATGAGGGCACTGTATGTATACCATGAAAGAGTGAAGTTTCAAAGAAGTGCAAAGGCTAAGACTAAGATCCCTTGTAAATTCAGTGTATATTAATATACAAGAAGATGGAAAATGAAGGACGTATTTGAATGTATTACAGATTTCAGGCATGATAACTTATTTTCTTAACTGTACAGAAAGCTGAGAGTTTAACTCCAGAGAAAGTGTAAAATCCTGTTGCAATTGATGTTCATGTGCGCAAGTGTGGCAGTTGAACGCTCTCACCTTTTCTTCTTGTGCTGATCTGTGCGTGGGGTTGAGCTGAAAACGGCCATGTTTTTTACTTGGTTTTGGCATGTGTCTCCAGGCATACCTTCAAATCACCTACGTGGAGCCTTTCTTCGACACCTACGAGCTGAAGGAGCGCATCACCTACTTCGACAAGAACTACAACCTGCGCACCTTCATGTACTGCACTCCCTTCACGCTGGACGGCCGGGCGCATGGCGACCTGCACGAGCAGTACAAGCGCAAGACCATCCTCACCACCTCGCACGCCTTCCCCTACATCAAGACCCGCATCAACGTCACGCACAGAGAGGAGGTCAGCCTGCCCCTTCATACCGCTCCACTCTGCCACAGTAGCACAAGGAGAGGCCACCCAGCTTATTGATCAGAGGATCTTTTCTTCAAATGAACTTCTACAATGCAGATGGCTAGTTGCAGACTCCTCTGTGGCAGTGTTGTGTTAAGATATTAAACCCTTTTCAGGATATAACATCCTTTTTCAGTCCTGAATGCACTTTACCTTAATTCCCATTGTGTCCTGGGATTCTTATTTCACTGTTGGCCTTGAGGTAGTCAAGTGCATTTTGAGATCAGGAAGACTTACTCTGTTCATGACTAAAGAGATTCAGTTCCTTTAATCTCCCTGGGGCTTATTCCACTTTGTGTGGTCTCAGGCCAACTCAGCATGACTAGATAGCCTGCCATAAATTTACTTTTAGGGACTGCTGTAAAAAAACTCTTCCTCTGTCTAGATCATCCTAATCCCCATTGAGGTGGCCATTGAGGACATGCAAAAGAAGACGCAAGAGCTGGCCTTTGCCACACACCAGGACCCCGCTGATGCCAAAATGCTCCAGATGGTGCTGCAGGGCAGTGTGGGCACTACTGTCAATCAGGTATCAGCAGTGCTGGACCCCGACTCTGTTAAACTGAAAGGGTCAGAGTGAAACCAGGATGTTGCAGATGTACACATAATGCTCACTGCGGTCAGTGCAGTGCAGAATAGTCCCCACTGTTCCCTGGTATATCCCCTTCCACCCACCCACTCCTGCAGCACATCTCACAAGCTGAAGGTGTGCAAGGACAGGTAGCATTTGAGCCAGTAGCGCCTACAATCCTTATCATATACAGAAACACTGGCGTCAGTGTATTTTCAGGAAGTGTTTTGGATCCCGCTAGGGGCTTTTCCTGCAATTGTCATTGGAACTAACAAATAGGATCAAACCATGAGAATTGAACAGCCATTGTGAGCTCAGTATAAACAGCTGTAGCCTGAGTTTTTCTTTAATTTAACTTGAATACTGGATTAAGAGTTGTGTTGGGTAAATGGCAAGTGAACAGTAGAGCTGTGTCCCCTCGCTCTGGCCATCCGTGTCTGTCTTGCTCTTCCAGGGCCCTTTGGAGGTGGCCCAGGTGTTCTTGGCAGACATTCCTGATGACCCCAAGCTGTTCCGCCACCACAACAAGCTGCGCCTGTGCTTCAAGGACTTCACCAAAAGGTGAGCCTAGCTTCTCAGGATTGCTCCTCCGTGTTTCTACCACTCGCAACTCTTCAACTGTTTTTATTTTCACTTCACTAGTAGTTGACTTGGAGATGATTCCAATACATTTTCTGCATGTTGTTGTGCCAGTGTCTCTCAACCTGTTTAGGTGCCACCTCTTATATTGTCTGTTGAGTTTAACAACAGATTGCTGACCTGCGTCAGATAGATTGGCCCTGAATAAAATCACACGTGCATGTTCACTTTGTAAGCGTGGAGGTGTTCCCCTGCACTTAGCCATGCCATTGATGCTCTATCTTCTCTTTGTGTAGGTGTGAGGATGCCCTGCGCAAAAACAAGGCTCTGATTGGCCCTGACCAGAAGGAGTACCATCGTGAGCTGGAGAGGAACTACAACCGCCTGAAGGAATCGCTCCATCCCCTGCTGAACCGCAAGATTCCCCAGCTGTACAAGCCCCTTGTGATGCACCACGCCAGTCAGCGGTGAGCTCCACAACTGCTTTGGCATGGGGCTGGAGGGAGGAGAGAAGAGAACTCTCCTCTTCTGATATCCCAGTTCATATCGCGGCAATCTCCCCTCCACACAGAGCCACACCAGAATAGACGGGCAGCAGTCTCCTTTAGTGCCACTCACCTCTCCCTCTCCATTCATTCACTTGCTCATACGATCGCTGAAACCATGGTAAACAGAGGTGGAGATTAGTGGCAAAAAATCTGACCTCTTTACAAAATACATAGATATTTACATATCCCATATACTGTACTTTCAAAAGCTGATTGCTGTCCAGTGAACAGATGGGATTCTTCTCATGTGCCGGGTACAGTTGGCATTATCAGAATGGAGGCATGGCATTGGCTTACAGTACTGGTAACAAGAATCCATTTATTTTTACTGTTCTGTGCAGTAGACACTAAGTAAGAGCAATGAATGGCAGCTGTCTAGGTCTAGGCATTGGTTATGTGGAACCTTGTGTTTTGTGATTGATCAAAGTCTGTATTTCTTTTCTCCTAACAGGAACTCCTTCAGTCGATCCAGTCTTCGTAAAGTGGAAGGTTGAGGAAAAAACATAAAGAAAAATTAGTCAGAATGTTTTTTGTTTTATTTTGTTTTGTGTGTCACTGATGTGTTGCAGCAAGGAAGCAGATCCAGAAAAACGAAAGGAAGTCTCTTGAACGCACACTTCTCTTCTTAAGCCTTAATGTGCTTTTGTTAAAGACGGAGCTGCTAACACGTCTTGGTGGGGCGCAGGGAGAGAGGGCTCTGCTGAATCTCCCACTCAGAGAAGAGGGCTCCAGGAACCCAGTCTGACCACTCATTTAGGGTCATCCTCTTCTGCATCTTCCCTTGAGGCAAAGTTGCTCTCTAGGCTCCTCCGTAGGACTTCACTGTTCCAAGCTGAAGGAGCAACCATTCACTGGAATGAAGACAAGGGCATTTCCCGCCGCAGCATAGGGATGTGCCTCTGACACATAAAGAGGGAACTGTTATCTTTTCTTTACATTCCCTGTGGTATTCCTCAGGTTCAGCTTTTCCCCCCTTTCTTGAGAAAGCAGGCCTAGTGCATCGCTGAAAATTTCCCACATCCGGACAATGAAGTGATCAGTGTTTTGAGGATTTTATTTCTGTTTCTGCCTCTGAACTCAGGTCTTGTTCCTAAGACTTGTGTTTTTTTAATTTGTAAGCAATTACATCTTAGATCCTTAAGGAAGTGGAGAAGGAGAACTCAGAGGATCCATTCTTTGTGTAGCTGTCTTATTTAGTGTTGCAGGGCAGGACGAGAAGAGCAGATTTAACAGAGTTTAAATTGACTCCTCATCAAATTGCCCATTCCTGGCTCTCCAGTGCACCCTGGGAATGACGGAACACACTCATGGGACAGCACGGACATCAGTCACTGGAACACTGTTCAGGCACCCACTAATTTCCAAGTGTTCCTTTGACTTAAATTCCATTTATTTTCATTTCATTCAGTCTCTGCCACTTTCAAGCTTCCTTTTTTCTATGTTGAAATCAACATTGTTACTGGGGTTACAGTGTCAAATCAGATTAACGGTGTGACAATATGGACTGAACCCCCTCCTAATTAAAGGAAAGCTAGTTTTAACCAGCTAGATTAAGACCACTGACTAAAAACTGCATTCCTGAGTCTGGACTGAAGCACCCTGGCCTTTTTCAGAGGTCAGGGATAAGCATAAGACTTTGTAAACTCTTAATCCAGTACATTGTGAGCTTCACTGAAATAAATGTAGGCGGTAATAGTGTAAATGCCTGCAAAATGTAACAATGATTGCAAGAAGCAAGCTGTTATGGTAAAGCCGTCCTATTGTAAGACGTGTTCTGCAGCAGAGTATGAGACTTTCTTTAGACAGCGCAACTTTGCCAGTAGTAATTAGGATCATCTGCAACCCATTACCACACCACTGCGCAGGGCTGTGCTGAAGCCAGCTTCTGAGTCAGCGTTGGTGGGTGGGGTGAAGAAACAGCCCTCAAAACAACCCGGATCTTAGTGACAAACAAATTCCTGTTTGTTGTTTTGGAAAAATGTGATCTGTTTCTGCATGAGAGACGTAATTAACATGCTAAAGGACACTAAAATCATCTCTCCTGGCACTGAAAGGCCTTTTGCAGTACGTGGAGTGATTTCTGTAAGT
This sequence comes from Lepisosteus oculatus, assembly GCF_040954835.1. Taxonomy (NCBI): domain Eukaryota; kingdom Metazoa; phylum Chordata; class Actinopteri; order Semionotiformes; family Lepisosteidae; genus Lepisosteus; species Lepisosteus oculatus. Next base: position 16,014,687 of record NC_090706.1, on the reverse strand, counting down.
TCAGATAAAAGAAATGCTGCTCTGATTTTGCCCCTTCCTGTGACCAGCTATTACTATTAAGATGTGAAGCTTCTTTAGCTAAAAGTCTGAACCAGTGATCAACTTACACTGGGCAGAGTTTGCAAAAACCCACCTGATCTCATCCTGTAAATCTGTGGTTCTCAGCTCTGGTTCTGAGAACCCCTGTGACTTAGGGCTATTGTTACAGGTGAGCTCTTAATTGCTGATGTAAATTGATCCCTTTAATTGATCTTTGTTGCCTGACCCATTTCTGCACTTAGTCTTTTCAGAAATACTCTGCTGTATTTGTCAGAAACACACAGCTCCGTTCTTTCTCCCACATCTTTCTTATTAAATGATTCATACATTATTATTTCTGAATTGTTGATGACCAGAAACAGATCCGATTGACACTCCCACCTAAAACAGAGACTGTGTTCTGCAGAGGTCCAGCTACTTCCATTCTGCGACAGCAGTGTGTGGATGCATGAGCCCCAGAACTGAAACTTGGGGAAAGAGCAGCTATTGCACAGACTAACTGCACTAGCCTTGCAAAAGTCATCTTATCCAGATTTGCTGCCATCTCACTAACTGATATCCAGAATGCATGTTGGAGGAAGCACTTCAGCTTTGTGCTTAACTGCAGTCCCTTGGCAACAACAGAGAATCACAATTATAAAAACAAGAAGAAAGGAAATTGCACTGATATGCAGACTACTCTTGTTGTCATTAGTTTTTCTACATAGTGGAAATGTAAACCAAGAACACTGCATTGACCTTTAGCAAAAGGACTGTGTACAAAAGCAGACAATTCTGTATTTTTGTCCTCTTTGAACTGTGTAGTGGAGGAGGTGGGGGAGTTGTGCATTCAGGTGTGCTGTGTTCTTTGTGTAGGGATTTCCCAGAAGCGGTAGGGAAGTGTGATAAGACCAATGGCAAGACTTTGGGGGCACGGAGCTACAGTGAAGCAAGTTTGAAGTAGGCCCTTATCTCCCGTGAATCCTCGCCAAGGAATCCAAGGTCATTGGCTGTGGTGTGATAAACGGAGTAATGCTTGGGAACAGCTGGGTTCTCAAAACACACATGTAGTGGGAAGGGAGAAGGGCATTTTATTCCAGTCAGGTTTTTCACTGATGTAAATCATAGAAGACTTTAGGGGTTGAGGGTTGTAGTCACTACAGCACTGTCAGACACTGACCAGTGCCACTTAGTATCCAGTTCGTTGCAAACCAAACCTGGGGATTGCTATAGACAAGTGTTTGTCTGCTACTGTGGGTAATCTGCAAAGGTGAAATCCTGCTTTTCCAGATCTAAAGGGAACATGTATGCCATGCACACCTGTATGCTGTACTACTGGAGCCGACACTTCCAAAGGCACACTGCTTTTTTCTACTGTATGTGAAAACGTTTGCCTTTTTTTTATTTATTCTTGAATTATTTTGCTATTCCTGTGTCATTTTACTGCTTTGTATTAAAAGCCTGTTTTTGATTTTTTTCCACTAAACCTTGTCCTGTGGATGGTTTTGTAGTTCTGGGTTCTGTGGCCTCCCTCTTTACTTCCAAATGTGAGAAGGCTTAAAAGTGAGAGGAGGCTGTTCATCTACAGTAGTTACATTTTGTAGTTGGTAGGATCTTATCCAGCTGTTTATTGAAATAAGCCACAGTATCAGCTTCAACGACTTGGCTGAGCAGTGTGTTCCACACTCCCACAACCCTTTGGGTAAAGAAGGGCCTCCTGTCCTCAGTTTTAAATACTTTCCTGTAGTTTACACTTGTGCCCCCAGGTTTGTGTCTCTCTAGCTAATGCCTCGCCAGATTTTTAATACTTGAATACTCAGGTACAATAACTTCATAGTCTCTGCATAGTCATGCACATTTTACCTTAGTAGGATTCACATGGCATTTTGGAAATGGGAACATTAATGAACACATCTAATGACCAGCTTTCCTGGCTTGGACGTGGTTGAATCTTCAATTATTGTCACAAGTGGCTTTTTGAAAGATTTTAAAATATTTTGGATGCAATAGATCTTTTAGAGGGTAATGGTTAAAGTAACAGATACCTTGTGCAAGGGATTAATTTTTTAAACTCGCTGTCATCTGTCTGCTTACATCAGAACAGTACTTATTCGTGGTAAGAACTGAAAAATGTAGTCTTTTGTGGGTGGAACTATACCCTGGGTTTTGGGTGAACACGAGTCACCATTTTAGATCCCGGTTCACCTAGTTAATGCATCTTGAGACAGTGGAAGGAAAACAGTGCCTGGAAAAGAGGCCAGGCTCCATATAGAAGGTTCCCGGAATAAAGACAGGTTCCGAGGGCAAGATAACCACCAATCAACATTACTACCCTTGAATGAGCTTCCTAGGGGATGTTGTTTTTAAATCTTTTCACCAAAGCTACTGCTAATTTTACAAAGAAATCGTTTGTATCTGATTAAAGGTAATTATAGAAGTAATCCCTCCCTTAACAGTTCTCATTTAACACTTTTCACAGGACTCAAAGCTCTGGGCAGGTAAGTTATACTATATTTCCCCTGCTCTTAAGCTGTCCAGATGAGTTCTGTTTCAGGTCACTCTAAAGAGGTTTCAGATCTGCAGTGACACGTTTTAACCGGTATTTTATTTTAGTGGCTCTCTGCGTTCACTCGTTTAAAAAGTCAACTCCAAACGGTCCTCTTAACTCGGCATGGTTAATGTTTTGTCCATCCTTGGAGACGACAGGATGAATGACGTTTTATTGTTTGAAGTGCAAACTTGTGTCTCTGGGTTCCCATACTCTTCCGCTCCTTCCCATCTGGTGCGGGTTCTCAGGGACTAGGGGGGCTCTGCGTCACCGCTGCTCGGATGTGTGTGACTCACGTTGGAGGAGAAAACACGGGAGGCTGGGGCGAATCGCCCTGATGATCCCGCTCACACGTTTACAAACATTCAAACTGGCGGCGCGACACTTGACGAGAGACAAACTTTTTTCTCTCTTGCTCTCTCAAACACATGGGAAAGGAAATGAGACTTCGATGGACGGGTTTACACTCCATCTTGTCAGTGGGCGCCTTGCAGCGCTGTGAAGTTTCCGCGCTGCTTATGACTGGCCAAGCTCCGTTTTTTAATCGATGACACCGTTAAGCCTCACACCACACTGCGCTACATATGCCTCGATATGCGAAAGACTCTGGAACAATAGTGTTTTATTTTCAATCTGGCGCTGGACTGTAAAACACGTTTGCTGGAATGAGATTAAAAGATTGATAGCACCCCACCATCTCTGTCAATCTACTCTTTACTTCATACGCATACATTAATTACTGTAAGACGTTATGATTCATAACTGGAAACGGAAAAAGAAACGTTTGCGGCTTCTATGTGCAATTGAGCATAATTGCAATATTGTTCTAGCTACTAAAATCGGAGACCTGAGCAACTGGAGCTTTTAACAAGTGTACAACGAGTCAACTACTGCCGAGTGTTGCTCGGTGTTTTGTTATATACTGTAGACAGTTAACCGTTAATAATATGATTATCATTTGAAGCACAGATGTGAATCCCCCTGAATGGACTAGAGTCATTATCAAATGTTCCTAGTCCCTAAAAACTAGTGATTTAGGGTGACCTGTAGGATTTACTGGACTTTTTGAGGGCTCCCCTGGACCAGTGCCATTGTGGGTATAGGTTATTTTTGTAAGCTTCTTTAAAAATCTTTTTTAAAGTCACAGTGGCTGTTGTGTGATTTAATGTATCATTTGGACTACAAATGCTCAAAGCAACAGTATTTTTTTTCATTTAGTTTGCGAGTGTCGTGTCCGGGGTGTCTTGTCTTGCGAGGTCTGTGAATTACCCTTTTAAAAGCGCAGACGACTGGGTCTGTAGCTCAGATTTGCTCCAGATGTTCTCTGGACCTGAAAGCGCGATACGGGCGCGTTTTGTTAGTCTCTCAATTTGATCATTAATTTCTTGTCATTTTCTGAATCCGCGATAAGGAAATCCGAATCTCTGGGTGCGAATAAATCCATTGTTCGTTTAAATAATATCTGAAGGAATATACCATTTTTAAAAATTGGTTAGATCAGTGCGCCGCAGCTCTCTGCATAACGTTTTCACTGAATCAGATGTTTAAAAGATCTTTTTCACCCAACAAAATGAAATGGATTGATATTTTTACGTTTAATTTAAAATAAACAGATTATGTAACTCTAACTGACCACTCTTGTGAGCTGTTGAAAGCTCCTGTCACAGTATTTAATGGATAAGGTGCTACTTATAGCGCTTAGCACGGATTAAAATCTGCGTCTTGACTGGACAGGCTGAGAATTTGAGACGCGTGAAGGGGAGGGGGGGGGTCGATGGGTTTGTTAACGCAAACTAAATCTAAATTAAATAAACTCTTAAGTGTTTCCGGTGTATATGCACAATATCAACTCAAAACATGGAAGAGCTGACTGGTAGGTGAAGTTGATATATTATGTGTCATATTCGGCTGTGTTGTTGAAGGCTTTCCTCCTGTCTGGGCACTTGGCGATAGTGCATTTTATTTGCAAAGAACTGAAGATCAGGACTAAAAAATGAAACGTAATCGTATCCACGAGCAATCCTCGCCATAAATAATTAATGTGATTTAAAAAGCTAAAGTTAAATTTTCAGAGGCAACGTATTCAAATAGGTGTTCGGCGAATAGTTCTTCAAGATAACACCGGTATAAAGTAAATTGCCCTGATGGAGTTACCGTTGACTGCTGTTCAAATACGCCAGTTGTATTCGGAAACTTCGATAAACTATTCGAAAGTAACGAGCCGGAGAAGACGGGTGTTTGTCAACAAGATACGCGCTCCTTCTGCGTTCAGGCAGGTGTGTTTGAAACCCTTATTCCGGCGGTCACACCTCAGCAAGGTCCGGTGTCGACTCCAATCCACTGCCCTCTGGAAATCTTTATCCCCCCGGTAAATGCGAGGCTGGGAACCCGTGCATGTTTGTGCCTTCGGTCACAACGATAGCGAAGGATCTAACGGTGCATTAAACGCGTTTTCTAGGGATTCCAGCTTCTGTATTTTAATTCAGGACAGGGGAGCCGGCGAGACAGCACACTTGTATAAATCATAAAAACAATCGCACGTTCCCCCGAGAGAAGTATGGAAGATTGTCACTAACAACAGATTTTGTGGGCTGGTTGAACTTTTCCAAAGCTGATTAAGCCTGTCCCCAAATGTTACTGTTATCCCATGACACCCGAAACAAAACGTTGCGCACGACTCGTAAGTTATTTCTTAATGAGTTACACCCTCGCTGTGAGGCCTCCTTGATATAGCCAATGAGATGTGACCAGCAGGTGACCTCGACGGGAACAAATGTAACTTTGGATAAACTGTCCTGTAGTAATGTCCCCTGACTGCGTTTAAGTGAAAAAAAAAATCTCTTTCTCTTAACCACGGTCGGTTTCTAAAACAAAAGCTTCAGATGTAGCGTGTTGTTAACGGATTTTTCTACAGCCCCAACTCTGTGAACAAACAATTATGTTAAATTTGTTAAACTCCGCACTAAACTACACACTCAACCCCTTGTAACCGCCAGACACAGCTTCTCTCCGGAGCGCGCACCGTCCGACGGAATCGCCTCTACTGTTAGACTATAAATATATTTCCAGGAATTGAAATTGAACGAGATTAAGATCACGCAGTTTAGAAAGAAATGCTGCCTTGATTTTGTTAATATTGGCAAGCCTATGGTTTTCGGCATTGGGCGTTTAAACCACTAAAAGAACCGATTCTAAAGGAAAACGTTTTCGGAGTCTGGGTTTTAAAAATAACAATTACGCGCGCTCACAAATAATTTCGGGGAACCTAAAGTCTTACACGACCCCCACCGGAAAGTACGATGGGTAAATGCAGTTCGCAGTTCTTTCCTTAATTTCAGCGATACAGTACAGCAAAACCTCGTTTTCAACGTCGACTTGTATATTGTAAATATCCAACCTCGGGAACAGATAAAGGAATAAATAATCGAGAGTTATAAATTACTGTTTTAACTGGAACCAGAATGATATCAGCGATGACCATCATATTGACACAGCAGCGCCATCACTTCGTAAGCGTGGTCTGGTTTTTGCTTAGAAGCTGAACGAGGCCCGGCCTGATCAGAAATGCAATGGAAACCCTCCATTGTAGTGCCAAAGTGCGGGTGGACCTGTAGGCGGCGCCCTTCTCTCTAGGGAAGACTTTTCCAATCCAAGGACAGGGGACACTGTGCTGTAGGCGCCGCTGTCCTTTGAGAGAGGGTCGAGCAGGGGTCGCAACGACTTTTCCGTTAAAGGCCACGGCACCGTTTCTAAGCGGAGGTGTTAACCCCGGTGTCTTGGCTAAATTCCACCCTGGCTTGGTAAAATCTGAGCCCCCGTCTTATAAAAAAGTTTAAAGATTAGGTAGAGGTATAGAGCGCAGTGGCAGCTTTTTTGCCGCCCAGGTGGGCCAGCTCTTCAGTGGTGGGTGGAGACCGGGTCCCCTCTTGTATGTAAAACGCTTCAGAATTAAAAAGTCCAATAGAAACGCCCGTAATCGGGATTTTTCCCCCCAGGTGGTGTGCAGAATTAATACAGGATACACACCGGTTGTTTATGTACACGTAAAAACAGTCTCTGGTGGTGACGGCGAGCGAGACGGCTCGGGTCGCCGCCTGTGCTCGAGCGGCGCGGGGAAGGGACGGCGTTGCCCCTTTAAGAAAAGGAGGAGGCGGCGACCCCGTGCGTCGGGCTGGTGCACTGTTGTTGTCCCGCTTGCCAGTGCACGGGGCTGCGAGGACCGCGCGCGCGAGACAGGCAGAGGGCGAGAGCGTGAAACGGTAAGCAGCCGAAGCTACGCGGGGGGAAACTTACACCTCGCTTTTCTTTTACTTTTACAAACGACAGAGCACAGGCGCACGTTTACAAGGCTTACGAACCAGTCCTTGTCCCGTCTCCAGTTTGCGAGCGGGTCTGGTCTTCCCAGTGGCTGGCTGCTGTGTTAGTCGTAGCGGCTGTGGGATGGTTTAGTGAGGTTTATTCTCAGCCCTAACGGTACTCCACACAGCCAGTCGACCGCGGCTCTTCAACAGCCTCTACACATTTGAGGCGTTTTGTCCTTCGTCCTCTGGTAACATCGGTTAAATAAGTCTGCTCGAAAGCGGAGCAGTTACTGATACATAGTCTGAGGTAATGTTGTCTCCAGCAGGAAGGGTATCCTCGCATTTACGGCTGAGACTGAGGGTTTTCTCGGCGGTGGGTGAGCGGGCGGGCGTGATTTCTCGGTCGCCGCCGCTATAAACAAATATAAACCGTCAATGGTTTCGGGTTGTTTTGCGCGTTGGCGTGTCCGAGTTCGTGTGTTTTCCCCTTCGTCTCCCTTCTCGGGGGCCGATTGTGTCTCTAAATGTCAAGCGGGCGTCGAAGCGGAAAGTACGCCGAGCCTCTCAGGTGGGGTAGGCGGCGGTGTGAAAAGCGCGTTGAAGCAACTATCGGCTCTGGGGCGACCTGGAGTAGAATTGTTTTTTTACCTGAGACTTAAACTGTGTGAAAACCGCGCGTTTTGCCAAAAAGGTAAACAAACCTCCTGCCGCGCTGTTTGGGAATGAACAGAAAGAAGAGCTCTTAACTTCGCCAGCTGCACTATGTTTCAGGTATCGTGTGCGAGAATGCAAAGTTTGAGCACAATGCAGAAATATGTTTTAAATGTGTATTTCTAGGGTCTCCCGAGGGAGGGTCTCGGTTTCCTCTGGTGGAGTTTTCATGAGTTACAGATGTTGGTCATTAAAGACTCGATTGGTTCTCTTTCCGCCTCTGAGCCGATCTTGAGTTTTTTTTTGGAGTGTGTATTTGGTTGGGGGGTGGGTGAGCCATCCAATAACACCGACAACGCAGAATGAAGCGACTGAAAGAAAGCAGTAGCCGGGTCTTAAACCGAAAAGTCTTGTTAAAGCTGCGGTGACACGGGCTTGTGTTAAAATAGGAATCTAAAAACGTGACAGCCGTCTTTCGTAAGTGACTTGTGACTGTCTCGGATTCTATAGCAATCAGAATAGGAAATAATATAGGAAGCGTGTATTGACTTAGGTAATTTCCTATTGCGGTTGCTGGGAGATGGGTTAACTCCACTCAAGGAATAACTTAACTCGCTGCTTTGTACTTCAATGGCTGCCTTTCAAGACTAGCGCTCTTGAGCACACCACATCGCAGAACCGTTCATTAGAGCTGTCGCTTCTCGGCATGATCGGATTTGGAATAACGGCGACGTTTTTTTACGTGAACTCGGCACTGGAATGTGATGTAGTTTTTTTTTTCCCCGGAACGTTTAATATTCCAATAGCCTTATGTGCTCTACGGTCTGGAGTGAGATATTTGTCCTTGTGTTTATTAGGCATACAGTAGACGATATGTTGTAAATGGGTGGTACAATTAGCTAACTCGTTCATTTAAAAAAAAAATAAAGTAGATCCTGAGATATCTGAGATGTTTGCACCACATGGTATTTCCTATTAGATATGAGCAGATGAAAATATGAAAATACACGCTTTTCATTTGCCATAGGAATACAATAACAGCACGCCCTGCCCTTCTGCTACACTGGAGCGGGATGCGCTGACAATACCAGCGCGGGAGCGCGCCCGTGTTACCCCTGCGCGGCGCCGTCTGTCAGCCTGGTGTGGAGCGCGCCTGCTTTCAGGCTCGCGCTCTTGGACAGAGGTGCTCTTATAGGTCTCTGTTTTTTTTTAATTCGGTAGAAAAAACACAAAGAATGAGGCTCTTCCCCTCTTTTGTAATGCGTCTTGCATGCTGGGCGTTTAATTCGCTAGTAGAAGAGGGATTTTGTTTGCATCGCATCACCTAATCAACACGGGGGTGTTCAGGCACCATGGCACTAATGTCTGTGACCACTTTGCGTTTTTGATACAGAAGTTGTGCTCTTTGTGCATATTCACTGCTTTGCCATCTTGGAGCTGTCCTGTAGTCATAGCTGTGGGTCCAGATATTCGCTCATTAGAGCTCAGTCGCACTCGGCAGGGGGGTGCAGCGGGCAGAGTGAACACGGAGGTGAATGTTCCGCCGGAGACGGGGCGCATGCGCACTGGCCGGGCGCAGGTGAGTGCAGCGGCTCGCTCGCTTGCCGGACGGTAAGCGTCCATTTTCCCGGCCGTCTGCCGGCACGGCGGGCGAGCCTGTGTGGAAAGGAGGCGGGTGCTGTCGTGTGGGCCCGTGCCTGCAAATCAGTTAAAACTCGTTTTCGCTTTCGTGCGCTACAGTGTATATAGTACCTGGTTCGTCCTGTCCTGGTGTCCCTTCTCGCCTCTGCTGCGTGTCTCTGGCTTTCTGTGCAACAAAACTGCTCCTTGCCCGTTCGTGCTGTTATCGAGACGGCTCTGCTCCGACAGCACAGCGCTCACGTCTGATTCTTCTCTGACTTTTCCCAAACGCTTTCATTCAAACGAAGGAAAAACATTAAAGCCAGTTGGCTGCTTGGTGTTTATGCTGATCTAGAATTCCCTTTCACGTTGAGAGGATGTGCCTTTTGAGGCTTGAGTTATGTCGTGGGAGTATAAAACAGTTCCAACGTTCAAACTAAGGTAGTCCTCCCTTGCCCTAACTGAAGAACACTCATTTAGGCTAAGTTTTATTTTGGTTATGGGGCAGCCAGCAAGCAGCACACACGTGTTCAAGCGAAGCAGTTGAATAAGATGACTGGCACTGGTCCTGTTACAGTGCAAACGGGGGTCTGTCAGGAGGTATCAGAGATTGATGGGTTCTCCCTCAGTGGAATGGGGATGACGAGGGTCTGTCTCTTTCCCAAGGATGAGCTCAGTCCACGCACTGACTCCATACGGTCACTCCCCCTCTAAGCGAGCCCGTTTACTGGAAAACCAGACCCTCCCTCCAGCGCGGCCCCAGCCTGTGCCTGACTCACGGATTAATTCCATTTCCTTGTTGAATGAAGTATTACTTTCCCCTCTCAGAAGTCGTATCCAGGCTTTGGAATTCAAGGCCAGAGCTGTCCCGATGATGACGGTGATGATTTTTTGCTGCGGCGGGGGACAGAGATGCACGTGGCGCAGGGGGGCAGCCCTGCGTAACTCCATCAGTTAACTGGCCCGCGCCTCCCCCGTCACGGGGGAAGGATAAATCGCTTCTCAAACGCGCAGCGGGGAAGCGAGCCACATGTCTGCTCTCCCATACCCCCCCCCGCCCGCTCCCGCCACTGGTGCAGAAGTTAACCCCTTCAGCGCCAGCCTCAGTTTCTGGCTGCTGCGAAGCCCCCAAACCTGATGAAAAAAGATGGCTTAATGAAGCCTCCGCCAGCAGCTCAGCATGAGCTTGAGCATCTTTTTGGGACAGTGCTCTGTCTCTTTGTCCCAGCACACAGAGTCTTGGGAGATTCCCTTCCACTCCTTCTGCAAGGTGATCTGCTTTTATTACGCAGAGCTCTGTGCCTCGTTAAAAGCTGCTGTTAAAGATGAGTCTCATCAGATCGGAGGAGCTAAGTAAGGTCGGGCCAGGCCAGTCCACGGAGGGGAGACCCCCGGGGAGAAGATGGACTGGCGTTTGGTCTCTTCTCTGCTCCAGCCCTTCCAGTCCAAAGCAAACCCGTGCTGTAGGTCGGCGCCCACAGTCAGATGAAACATGAAACCAAGATCCCACCTACGTGGTCATTAGAGGTCCCATTAAAGGTCATCTGACGCCAACCCACCATGCTCTCCACCTCTGTAGGCACAGAGTCGAACCCCTGAGTCCTGACTGAATTCCCCTCAGTGTACCACAGGCGCCATCTGGCCTCCCTTCACTTCCCCTTGGTTCACCTGCTGAAGCCATTTCTCCTTCCTCCACCAGAGCTGCAGGGGTGATTCTGCAGCAGCAGCCCAGCTGGGTTCTGCACTTCAGTGCTTGATAGAGGGGGTCCCCCCATATGTAAAAACAAATGCATGGATTTGTGTTCCCTTATGGGCTAAGCTGTCCTTGCTTAAGTTCATTGTCCAGGTGACTTCCTACAAGCTAGCTGGCTGCTGCTGTCGGTAAGATTGAATTCTGAAGCTTATATATTAATAAAAGGTTTAAGTGTCTCGGCAATCGTGAGCAGGAGAGGGCGCATGGAATATAGCTGACCTGTTGTTTTTTTTGGCGGGGGGGGGGGGAGTTGGCGTTCATAAACTTTTCACAAGCTTTTCAATGTAATTAAGAAAATATTGTAAATGTGCTTTCAGTTGGTCTTTTATTAAGTTGTTGGCATATGAATTTTGAAGTGCTTTATGTTCTCTTGCTCTTTGCAGATCCTGGCTTTTAAAAGTCTGCTGGATGTGTTTTTTTCATGTTTGCTTTGTCTTGCTTATGAGGTACGAAAGAGCTTTAAAGTTGCCTTTGCTGACATTTCTGCCTGAAGGGATTTTATATTTCCTCAGCAATTGAGCCAAGATATTTGCAAACACAGGAGTCGATCAAAAAATAAGCTTGAGATCGGACCTCGAAAGCTTTTTTTTGTGGCATGCTATAAATGAAGCAAGGAATTAGTTGAATGTGAAAAAATTCAGAGCTCTGGCTTTTTGGTCATGTCAGTCTGCAGTTCCAGAAGGTCCGGACTCCATCATGGAAAAGCATGTGGCACCGCTGGTTAGCAGAGAGGCTCCTCTCAGGTTCAGAGTGGCTGGGATAGGAGGGAAGGGTTTTCAGCTTAGCGAGCAAATGAGAAAAGCAGGACTGCGGATTGCTGTATGTCAAATGGAAACATTTTAAATAGAGGCTTAAAAAACAGCAAGAAATAAACTTCCTTAACCATAAACTTGGAGTTGGGTTTATGGGGGAGTCTTGTGATTTGCATGCAAAATCAATAGACTGAGCTGGATATTTCCCTGCTTTTGGCATCTCTCACTGCTTGAATTTGCGACACAGGGGTTAAGCGTGAAACTAGATAATTCAGGAATCAGAGGTTGGGGAAGGGAGTTTAAAATCTGACATTGATTATTAGAGACTTGTTTACTGCTAGGATTGGTCAGGCAGACAGCTCCAATCCAATCAAATCTGTTATCCTCTTAGAGTTCAGGAATCCACAAACACCGATGGACTGACTAGCAGGCAAAAAAAATAATAACATCCCATGATATCATCCGATATTCCCCCAGGGAGAAGGCGGGAGTCTGTTGGTGGAATTTCTTTTTCACTGGGCTGTGGTCGGCACACGGCTCTTAACACACCACAGCCTGAGAGACGGAGACTCAGCTCAGATGGCGAAGCAGTCCCCATGCTGATAAATAGACCTAAACCTTTTGTGCTGTGTACTACACTAGGGCTTGAAGTGTTGCATGTAGAAACCTAACTTGAAGTCGCTACTTATTTTACTGATTTGGGCTGGACTTGGATGAAAGTCTGTCATTGTACATTAGTAACAAACAGGGCAAAGATCAAGTTTCTTTGCTTAGTTGGTGACCTTTTACTGGGATCTGCAAAGAAAACAGTGAAGTCTCCTCTAGTTTATCCTCAAAGGCACTGACAACGTCAGTCATACGGAGTTCTTCATCATCAACAGTGAAACATGAACCAGAGGTGAACATGAACACAAGTGAGAACTCTGTGAAACACAAGGCACTTCTTCACACAAAGGGTTGTGGGATTCTGGAACAAGCAGCCCAGCTTATTGAAGATGATACTCTGACCTCTTTCAAGGCTGGGTGTGTGATTATTGGATCAGTTAGCTATGAAATACTAAATATGTTTAGTGGATTCAACTGTGGATTCATTGTCGACTTTATCCGTGGTCCTCTGCACATGATAAAACTACAACATAGCTTTACAGTGTGACTATAATAATGGTAGAAGAGCAACACTATGTGTTTAGCTGGTGTTTTTTTCCCAGCGGGAAAGCATTTTTCAGAGAGGACTGGAGGCACTTTATTTGTTCCCATTATGTCATATTCTCCATGTTCACTTTTCATTCCAAAAGTCTTTCACATTCAGTTTCCTCTTGCTTTTCTGCTAAATTCATCTCTGTAAGGGAATGTTTCCGTGTGGGTAAAAATGAAAATGGATCTGAATCCCAATGCATGGAGATCTGATCATTACAGGTCTTCCTTGCTAGGGGTTTTTTAATTGAAACCAGGCTCTTGCAGCTTCTGTTTCCAACTTTAAGTGCACATCACCATGATGGAGCTTGCCTCATGCAAACACCAGAAATAAAGTACCCGATGGAACTCTTTGCTTGAGCTTTACATGTTAAATCAAGGAGCGAATTATGACTTCCAGTTTTTCTTTATTGGATCGCCCATTCCCATCTTGTTCGCAGTCCTCTGTCTGCTAAGGTTTGCTGCAGCTTGGCGCTGGCCACCACCTCCAGCAGGTTCATTGTGAGCTGGGAGAGGCTGCCAGGTGTGTGCTGCCCAGACTCCAGCTGTTCAGCACTCAAGTCAGGTGCGGCGGGATGTCCGTTTTAAATCAGTAGAGTAAAGGGCTGATCAAGAGCTGAAAGGGACAGTACAGGGGCATGATCTGACTTTTTGGCTTTTGGCAGCTTCACAAGAAAAGGGTCTTTTTAAGCTTTCAAGCTTGCTGGATGGAAACCAGGAGCAAATGTGTACATTCCTTGGTGTTAGGAGTCAGATTTTCATATTTCAGTCTGCTGTATTCCCCTCCTCCCCCAGAAGCATGCTTGTTTTTCTTCTGCGATCTGTGTATTGTTTTAATCCCAGTGGCTACAGCGCGGCAGCACCCTTGTTCCTGGAATCTTTGCGCTTCCTGTCCATTGATGAGGATGACATAGATTTATTTTGTGAGGCTGCGAGTGTTTTTGCAAAGATTTGAAACCCAGATGTTCTCTCGGCCCTACCAGTCTGCAGAATGCAAGGTGCGCACAGCCAAACGTTTAAAAGCAGATTTTTGTGCCTGCTCCTTTTTGTTCATTGTGTGTTGTTTTTTTCACGTACACGCTATGCCTCTGTCAAGGTTCCCTTTTTCATCCCTGGGATTGATCTGGACTTTGCTCAATATGTCTACATCCATCCATTATGGTATCTCATGTATCACAGACTGGGACCCAGCCACTGTACCACCTCATTCCTTCCTTGGGTCGGAAGCAAAGAATTTCTCCCTTATTGTAACATTTTGCCTCTCTGTGTTTCATAGCCTCACCTGTACAGCCTGTGTTTAGTAGTATTACCTGGGCAAGCTGAGCCTTTTGAGGCAGAAGGCCTTCCTGTGTCGGTACAGCTGATGGGCCTCCAGGAGGAATGTGGTGCTGAAGAAGGACAGAGACACATAATTGAATGGAGAGCAGCGGTGAGACCAGAATTCATGAAAAAGGCCAAGGCGCTCGTGTTATTTTAGAAGATAGAATTGGCAGCAGTTCTCTGGGACTCGTTAGAAAGCAACATTTTTTTTTTCTGGTGGTATTTTCTCTCTCTCTCTCACTGGGTGGAGGTTGGGCCTGCAGGAAGTGGCAAAGTTTTTTCGGGATCCTCCGGGAGCTGAGCGATTGACCTCTCCTTTTTTTCCCCCTTTAACTCCTCGTTGACGGGACAGCGCCTGGGTCCAGCTTGAGTGAGCCTTGCAGGCAGAGAAATTTGAATTGGGTCTTGTATCTGGGGCTGGTTGGCCTCCCGCTTCTGCCTTAAAAATCCATCTGCTTATTTGTACTTTGGTGCTGTACAGCTGCATGAAACACTTATCCAATTATTCAAGCTGTGTTTTTCAGGAAGGCGGTTATATTGACTTTGACTGAGGTGATTAGTGCTCAAACACTAAAGACCAGCTGCAGGAATGTGTATTGATTAATCAGCGCTTGGGGGCAAGAGTTAAAAAACTACCAGGAGAGAGAGAAGAAAAGAATCCTGCAAATAACCACGTTGATCTTATGGTGTGGACCAGCCTTGTGTAGCCCGGTACAGAAGCCTGATCCAGTTCCATGCATTTTACACAAGGAGTACAGTCCAGTTCCGTGTAGCCCGGCCCATTAGTCTGTTCTGGTCCTTTATAGCCCGATCCAGTCCAGTTCCTGTCTCAGTTCAGACTACATGCCTCCTCTGTCAGCAGCTTCTTTCGACAGCCCCCTCCGTATGGCAGCTTTTACCCCCCTGCTGTGGCAGGTAGCAGGGGTGCTCGCTTTGACTCTGCTAAAATGACATCAGCAGAGATCCCTGTTCTTCATCACTTTCCAGACCTGGAAGCAGGCGTCAGCGGGCAGCCGCGTGGAGCCAGATTCCAGGAGTCAGTCCACTTTCTGAGCCAGGCCTAGGGGACCGGATCATAAGTTCTTCAGTGGGAAGTTGGCCTTTCTCCCCTCCCTGCTGGATACACCCGCCTGTATTTATACCTAACATGTGAAGCTCATTGCTTTAGCACATGAGGGGAGAGCTTATATAGGTGGAGTGCGGTCAACGTATATTTTCTCTGCACTCAATGCAGCCAAAATATGATCACGAAACAGCAATCCTGATCATGTTCTGCCTGCCACTACTGTGTGTGGTGCAACAAAGAGCAAATTTATTCTTGACCTGACTTTGGATATCCAGGACGCTCATGGAAGTCCAGTGATGTTCTAAGACTCCAGACAGTTTCCCTTTTAGTTTAGTTTTAGGATTTAGTTTTAAGTATCTGGTTTGCATGGCTATACGTAGAAAGATATCAGACATAACAATTGTTTATACAAACAGTGGTGCAATTAAACAAAGGACAAAGACTTAAAGCAGGAGTGAAGCGTACACAAACAGTCCAGACGCTGGCCGTGTGGTAGTACTTAGTGCAGCACAGGGCTGAGGGGGGAGTGTAGACGGAGCTGTCAGACTCTGCTTATTTTAGCAGGGTCCAGAGGCTTCTCATCAGGATAATGGAGAACTCGCCACACACCGCGAGAGCAACTCCTGAGTTTATTTTTCAGATGACTCTTTTAGATCTGTAATCCATCTGGCTCCAAGATTCATAGCAGTAGCTTTCAGACCGTTTTAGGAGGATTTTTTTTCCTGGTTAACCAAAATAAAGTGACCGGTTATGTATGTGAGGACTCAGGGATGGGGCAGGAGCACAGGAGTTTCCCCTGGTTATTGGCGGAATGCAGCTTGTGTCCCGTGACTCTGGGTATTCCGAAGCAGCAGGGGGACACACCCCTCTGGAACGTGCTTTCCAGGGCGGTGGCCTGTTTCCTTCCTGCTCCCAGGATGCCGAATGGGAACAAGCATGAAGTAGTATCGCCCAAAGCACTGACAGGGCTAAGGAACTTGCACACAACCCCTAGGGGACCCTGCAGTATTCCGGGGTCCTCTGTAATGGAAGAGCCCCAAAAAGAGGAATGGGGCTCCATTTATTGGCATTGGGGTCCTCCTCCTCATGTAAAGGCATTCACTTCAAGTGTTGGTGGAGCCAGTGTGAGGTTCAAGAAATCATGGGTTCGAGGCTGGGTCTTGTCACTGTGACCAGGATACTCCTGAGCAGCAGTGAGTCAGTGGCAGAGCTCAGACCTGGAGCCTCCAGCTGTATCAAACCCCTTGACCTCTACATCACCTGGTCTCCTCAAAGTGTTGCGACAAGCATGAAACAAATTCATTGTGGCTGTAAGAGCACAGCAGTCTGTAAGGCCTGGAGTGGATCAGACTGCATTACATCAGGAGGATTACATAATTCCCAGAACAGAGTAATCCTGGATATAGCTTTGCATTTAGGTGTCCCAGTGTAGTTTCTTAACACGAGGAGTCTTGCTAAAAAAATCACTGGTGTTTCTCTACCCTATGTCTTATTTGCAAGACTCTTAGTTGTCTGCAGATTTCCCTCCCCTTTGCAGAGCACCCACCCTTCTGTGCTTCATTTGACATTTGACTTCTGAACAGCAATTAATATTTTTTAGTTCTGGTGTGAAACCTCTGTAACTGTTGATCAAATAGACTTCAACTAAAGAGCAGTAAAGATTGCAGTGTGCAAGTGCAGCACGTTCATCAAGAACTCGATCAGCATTGCCGCGGGACTGTTCAAAAACGAACGTATAAAAGGTGCATTTTTCCTGCACTTGCAGCCTCAGGATTCCTGGCTGGCATGGTAATTGGGTGCTCCTACTGTTTTCAAACCCAGCAAATTAGACCATCTCTTTGCATCGTGCTCTCTGGCGAGGAAACATGGGCGCGCCGCTTGTCCCGGCTCAGTGGGATCGTTATACACACCGATCCCAGCCCACACTTCCAGCTTTGTCCCAGATGATTGCATCTTCCACTTGTCCCATAAATCACTTTTTTTTTAATAAACCTCGTTCCTCTCCTCTGCTCTCCTTACAAATAGCAAATGATCTCCTTGAATCCAGGTTTCATCTGCCCCACAGAAATTATTTTCCTGCATTGCAGCATTGCCGAAGCTCAATGACCTGTTCTGCACAAGTCCGAGGCTGCTCCTGCTCAATCTGGTGTTTGGGGGTTTGGGGTTTGTCACAGTGATGGCTTTGATGTGGCAGGGGTCTGTGCTACCTGTTACTCAGTGGAAGCAGGACTGAGTATACAGGCGCGCTTGTGTCACTCAGCTGAGAGACAGGGCACTTTAACTATGCAGACAGAGCAGACACTTCATAGCGCCATGGGCCTTGTAGAGAGATTCTTGCAGATTTCTCTGTGTAGTGAGGCACAGCTGGTAGTGAGCTGGACTTTGTTCTCTTAGGCAGCTGACATGGGGGGGTGTTGTAGTGGTCCTTTTTGGATTTGGAGTGCCCAGCTCAGTCGCCTGAGAGAGTTCCCTTCTATGATCATGATTGTAGGGCTTGAGCAGCAGTCACAGAGCGCTCGGACCCACAAAACATCAAAGTGTTGCTCTTTTCCTGATATCAGTTGCGCTTTCAGATAAAAACATCTCAAAAGTGGATATGTTAGCAGATGAAGGAGGGGTGAGGGGTGGGGGGTGGGGATGGATTCTGCGTTGTTCTTACAGTGAAGTCTCTGCCCCTGTTGGTTTGTGAGTTGATTGGTTCCACGTTTGAAAGCTGGTGTTTGCAATTGGACTGCGATTTATTTCTGTGGCGGCAGGCAGTCCTGGAGTGTGTGTGTTGAGGGATGATTCATCCGAGTCAGTGCAGCGAAAAGCTGGAACAGGCGCTGGGAAACAGGACAAAATAAGCGGGATTTGGAAAACTCCCTCCCAGCGTTCTCATTCTTTTTTTAAACTTCCGGTCTCCCTTGGGCTCCTGTGTCTGTGTTGTGTCACACAGTGGGAAGATCAACAGCTGGCGTCTTTTGGAAAAACTCCTGAACTGTCCTGGACACGATATTGGAAGTGTACTAGGCTGATATCCAGGGAATTCATGTCAAGGGAAAATAAAAAATAAAACATATCAAAGCAAAACAAGTGCATTCTTGCTGTTGCTGTGCCTAGTTCTGTTAATCAGTCCAGAGTTATTCAAGCCCTGTTTATGTGACAGAAATGTCCTGTTTAAAGCAAATGAACTCTCAGTAGGTGGTATCATCTCAGTAGGTGGTAATGCAGGAATCTGGGGGAAGAAGTGACTTCAGATAAAGTGCTCATGTCTGGGCCAAGTGGCGCAGTGGTTAGCTTTTCTGCCTCACAGCGCTGGGGCCCTGGGTTTAATTCCAGACCTGGGGTGCTATCTGTGTGGAGTTTCTATGTTCTCCCTGTCTAGACGTGTGTTTCCTCCAGGTGCTCCGGCTTCCTCCCATAGTGCAAGGACAAGCTGGTAGGTTAGTTGGGTTGTGGGCGAACTGGCCCTGGTGTGAGTGTGCGTTTGAGTGCCCTGTGATGGGCTGGTGTGTACCCTGCCTTTCTTGTCAGGATAGGCTCTGGCTCCTCCATGACCCAGAATTGCATAAAACAGTCAGAAAGGTGATATAAGGATGGATGCTCCATGTGTAGGTGCTCCATGTGACATTCTGGGCTCTACTGTGAAAGGAACAGTGGATGCGACAGGGGCTGCTAATCAGACTTGTTGGAAGTGAGGCGGGGAGCGTCGGGGTTTTTTCCAGCATCTTTTCCCCCAACAAAAAAGGCGTCAGCAAAACCCACCTCTGCCCAGCCTCCACCAGCTCAGAGCCATCCCTCTCAAGCACCGCTCAGTGAGGCGCCCCCCTCTCCCTCTTCCATCTGTCTCTCCCCCTCGACCTGCGCTGGCTGGTTTAATCACCTAGCTGTAAAATTGAAGTATCTGTTTACATCCCACGGCGTAAATTCACCAAGCTGTCAGGACGGCTGTTGTCGAGGTGGATTGCTGTGAAATCCGGAGCACGGGTCCACACGCTGCTCCCGTGAAAAAGAAATGGCCCGGTCTTCTGCAGCGCTTGCCCTCCCGCACACGCGCGCACACACGTGCACGCACGTACGCACATGCACGAGCAGTCGTGTCAGAGGAAAGGGTTACTGCAGCCCGGCTCTGTTCTCAGGCTCCTGCAGTTTACAGAGACCGAGGCAAAGCAAGGGGGCAGCAGGAAACATGCCCAGATGCTGCTGCGCCGAATGTACCAGCTTCAGATAAACAGAGGGAGGGAGGTCTTGTGTAACCGAGGAAGAATGGACGATAACGGAATGAGAATAGAGAGACTGTGCAGCTCCCAGGATCTCTGCCGAGTTTATTTAGCAGGACCATCTGTACCAGGACAGGGTAGGCGGGGGAGAGAGGGCCATTGCAGGTCTTAAATTGTATTATTAGCGTCTCCATAAATATTACTGCACTTAGTTATCACGGGTATTGATTTTTGTTACTCTTTTTATTTTCCTTTCAAAGTGCCCTCACTGAGGCCCTGGGTTCAGTTCTGGACCTGAGGTGCCGTCTGTGTGGAGTTTGTATGTTGCCCCCTGTTCACATGGAGTTCCTCCAGGTCCTCCAGTTTCCTCCCGCAGTCCAAAGTCCATAGGTTCACTGGCTTCTGGGAAAACTGGCCCTGGCGTGCGCGCGTGTCCTGTCCAGGGTGTACCCTGCCTTGTGCTTCCAGAGATAGGCTCCAGCTCTCGTGCTACCCTGAATACAGAGGTTGCAGAATGGAAGGATGGACATACCTTAATTTATCATTCAGTTACAGTGAATGTATTATTGCCTTCTTTTTCTTTGTGTTTTTTCTCCGGTATACATCAGCACTTGCTGTTCTGGTGTGCAAGTCCAAGGCTCTGGTGTCAGTCCTGCTGGGACAGTGTTTTCCATCTGACCTGAGAGAAAGGGGAAGAGGGGAGAGAGCCAGCTGCTCAGAGGACGGTGAGACAGGTCACGAGTCGGACATGGGGAGGAGAAGGACACCAGACGGCCAGGGGGTGGTGTGAGGGAAAAGAAAGACTGGAGAGAGTGAGACGTGGATGGAGAGTCTCTCCGGGAGACAGATGGAGAGAGGCGGTAAGGGAAACCTGAGAGAGAGAGAAGGGCTGACTGAGGGAAGACGGACTGGGAGCCTGAGTGAGGAAGAGCCGGGTCGGCCTTCGCAGGGCCCGCTGTCCTGTCCCAGGTTTATCGTGAAACAGGAGAGCCTCCCCGCGGACCGGAGCTCGGTTCCCCCTGCCAGCTGGAGGCGGTGGAGAGCGAGCGGAGCCTCTTGGCCTCTGTAAGGCAGAGTATTGTTCTACTGGATCCTCCAGCAGCACAGCTGCCCGCGCGGGTGTGTGTTTGGTGAGCGGGCAGGAGGGGCTGCCAGGGTTTAATTCAGACAGGCTGTGGATTGGTGTTGTTCTTGGCCGGTGAGAGCGCTCCGGTATTCTTCTGCAGTCACCGGGCGGCCCCGTGGATGAGGCAGTCATTATTTTGTCTTGTTTTGTGAGAGTCTCAATTGAAACCTTTATCACAATCGCTCTCCCCCCCCCACCACCACCAAAAACAAAACGGTAGTACAGAGCCAACAAAAACCCTGCTAGGAGCTGAACTGTGGCTAAATTCTTAAATCAGCTTTCCACTGTGGCTCCCCGCTGTATAAAATGGATATTTTCCACCCCCTGCCTTCTGTGTGCCACTCTATGCGGTGCTGGAAAGTGTATCAGAAGGAGGTGAGACATTGGCACGACTTGCTGTGACCTTGCAGCTGGAGAAGCTCTAGTCAGATTTCAGGGCTTGTGCCCTCGTGTTCTTTTCCAGTGTGGGTTTGACTGTCATTATTTTTTTAGCAACTGGTAACATCTGCTGCAGTCTGCATACGGCTCAGCGCATTGAATCCCACAGCACAGACCAAGTCTTTTGAAGGAATGAAATTTGATGCATTACAAACAGTAAAACAATAATAAGAGCCTGCAACGTCATCACCACTTTTTCTTTGGTCGTCATTTTTCTTTGATAAATCTTCTGATTTATCTTTTGAAGTTAAAAAAAGCTGTCGTGTTGGGGTGAGGGACTTGAGGAATTGCTGTGCTTGGAGCCCCACTGGAGGACTGGCACTGCTGGCATGAATTGGGAAGGCAGAGTCCCTCGTTTAGCACAAAGCAAGACGCAGATCGTGAGACGGATAACACACTGCACTTCAGGGCTCGGACGCAATGTTTAGTCCAAAGCACAGCTCTGCCGTCAGCTCAGCACGGCGCGGTGCAACACATTGCCTTCTATAGGCAACATTCTCCTTTCCTTTGGCTGGACGTGCTGTCTCTGTGGAGGCCGTGCGGTTGTGTGAGTATGATTGTGCAGGGAAGAGGGGGGGGTGGGGATTGTGTTTATATAACCAAAAAAGACAAAAAAAAAAGAGTCAACTGGAGCTGGTTCAAAAGAACAAAAAAAACCCTTTGCCTGCCTTCCTGCTGAGCAGAACCTCAGGTCACATTACCGCTGTGTGATACAGAGTCAGGGAGCTGTTTCCACACGGCTGTGCTCTGAGATGGAGGGGCTCGCAGATAAATGCTGAAAGTTGCAAACGAGAGCAGCCTCCCAACATCCTTTCATCCGGCCGTTTCCCAGAGGTTCCCAGGAAATCCTTTGTGTGGATTTATGCCGCAGCAGCCTGTCGCAGGCCCCCACCACCCTTCATGTAAACAAGTGCCTTCTTTTCTCTCTCCTAGACATGCTTCCTTGTAGTGGCCAGCGGCCTAATAATTAAGAACAACACAGTCTTTAGCCTTGCTCCCTTGCAGCGCTGGAGCCCTGTGTTTCTTTCCTGGGGTGCTGTCTGTGTGGAGTTTGTATGTTCTGTGTTTGTGGGGGTATCCTCCAGGAGCTCTGGTTTCCTCCCATAGGCCAGGGAAACAGTGGTAGGTTAAGTGGCTTCTGGGAAAATGTGTGTCCTTGTTTGGGTCTGTTTGCCCCATTCAGGATGTATCCCATCTTGTGCCTGTTGCTTGCTGGGACAGGCTCCAGCTCCCCTGCACCCCAGAACTGGGAGAAGTGGTTAGAAGATGGATGGGTGCACAAAAATGAGTAATGCTGAGGGCCACATTACTGCACCCCCTAGTTGTGATTGTAGTTTCCTGGTAGTCGTCAGCCCTAGAATTGTCCACATTTATGGGATTGTAAAGAAAAATCAAAACAGTAGTACGCTGCTCTACCGGAATATTAGAGAATGGCATGATCCGTTGGTGTATCCTTTCCTTCCTTTCTAAATTAGTGGGAATAGCTCAGCATATGTTGAGTCCCATGATTACTAAGGGAGATAAGCTAACAGCAGACCAGGCCTTTGCCTCAGTATGCTGTGCTATAGGAAAGAAAGCTGCTGTAAGTAATCCCAGAAGAGGCATGACTCTTCTTACAAGTGTGTCTCTTTTGCTGCTGAAGACAACAGTGAATCTGGTAATGTGTCAAAGCAGACAGGGACTGGTGCACAAAATTCAAAAACAGGAAGGGCAATTCAGGCTATAAGGAACTACTGAAGCATATCTAATGCAGTTTTACTAACTGCAGGACAGTAAATAGTTCCATTTCTCTGTGGACATCTGTTTAATCTGTGGAGAGACCCATTTCAGTATCAGGCGTGTTCTCTAATGTTTTGTTAACTTATAAAGGAACGCAATGACGCAGTGAGAGGAGGCTGTTCATTCCCACATTCATTCATGTTTTGCGTCTGGGATCTGGTGCTGGTGTGAAGTGTGTGACGCCCTGGCATGAGTTTGTTCTCCGATTCTCCAGCAGTCGGATCGTGCCCTCCCTGGGGTGCCAGCTGACACGAAGGCATTCCATCCAAGCGGAATGTACTCGATGCCTGGCAGCTGTCTGGGAAGCGGCTCTTTAATATTCCCGACAGCGTGTAGCGGACAGGGAGGTGATTATGGTGGCCTGTCCAGAATCTATTAAGGCCAAGAGGCACACGAGAGCAGAGTCCACCCTACGCCATCTGGAAGGTGCCCTCCTATAAACACAGACCTCACAAGTTCCTGGATCGCTATTGGGAGAACTCTTTTTTTTTTTGGGAGCAGCTGGGGTTGTGATAATAAGCCCTGACTTTTTTTTAGTTTTTTGAAGTCGACCATGTGTGTGTCTTTGGGGTCAATACTTTTGCTGTTACTGACTTCACCTCTTCATCGTGACTAGTGTTTTGTCACTTTGTCAGTATCGGGGAATTATCATTCCTCACTGCACCTGACAGCTGTAGATTTCTGCTGGGGAACACACGTCGGTGGGCAACTGGTTTCTTTCTGTTTAGAGAAAGGAAGTGAACTCAAAGCAATCCTGATTGTTTTTTTGTGTTTAAGTTACAGGCGCTAATGGCTGTGCGCAGGTGTGAACACTGGCTGTAAGGTACTGGGACACAGGGACGGTAATCCGCTTGGTGCTGGGGCTTCCTCAGACACTGCGCCTGTGCTTCACGGTTGATCATGTGCAGTGTGGGCTGGGAGGGGGGGGGGGGGGGATCTATCAAAATCAATAGCTGCGGCTGGAGCTCCTGGCTGTCGCGGTCTTCAGCTCTCGGAGGAGAGGAAGCTCTCGGTGTGAGAGGTGAAGAGAGGAGAGGCGCACTGCTGTGCACAGATCAAGTCATTGCATGAGAGGTCGTCTCGAAGGCCCATAGCAATGTGCTTCCAGGCTCTGGCGTTCAGTAGCCTGAGCTGCGTGGCGTGGCGTGGTCTCTTTATTTCGCACAGATATTTACATTTGTTTTCACAATGCAGGCCTGCTCTGTCAGGCTACTGTAACCATTCTGCGCTGAGCTGTCTTCTGCGTCGGCTGCTGTCCAAGGAGGAACAATATCCCTAGAGGGGAGAACAGCTGTTGCAGTCGGGTTTTTTTAAGCTGGGCTGGAATTCTGTGTCGTTTCGTATCTCGTAAAGCGACTCATAACACTTGCAAGTGCCCACTGTCCCGACTGCCTTGCTCTTGCGAGCTTGTGCTGCGTAGTGATTTGTGAAGACAGATTTGCAATGTGGGCAGCCAGGCAGCGCACTGGGTAGCATTGCTGTCTCACAGCGCTGGGGCCCTGGTCCAGTTCTGGAGCTGGAGTGCTGTGTGTGTGGAGTTTGTATGTTCTCCCCATGTATGTGTGGGTTTCCTTTCTGGTTCTGGTTTTCTCCCACAGTCCAAAGACATGCTAGTAGGTTAGTTGACTTCTGGGAAAACTGGCCCTGGTGTGTTTGTGTCTGTCTGCCCTGCGGCAGACTGGCGTCCTGTCCAGGTTGTAACCTGCCTTGCGCTTGTTGCTCTCCAGAATAGGCTCCCAACGCTTAATAGGGTTAGAAAATGGATGGATGGAATTGGAATGTGTTGGTGGAGCATTTCTGTCACTTGCTGATTTAATCTCCTCTCCCATCAAATCAATCTCTCTCATTCATCCTCTAGCATCTTTGTCAAGACATCTTTTTTTTTCCTGGCGTACAGATCCATATTAAATTGGACAGGATTGATGCAGAGTGATACTGTGACAAATCACAAGGCACAAAATGGACGAGGCACTAGCATCTCAGTGTCTGGTAGAACTCCACCCTCTGGGTGTGCTGGGGCCCTGAAGCTGAAGGCTGATATTTAAACTGTAGGGAAATTGGAAAACACCACTCTTGTTTTGTTTGGAGGTATTCGTTTCCACACATTTTAATACTTCACAGTATTACACACCTAATAAATCTCCAGAATGGAGGAAGAGAGCCCATCAGCCAGCAGACTGATGCACCGGCCTTGGTGATCTTGCGGGAGATAACATTTCAGGAGGGGGACTGCATTTTTAATTGATTTTGTTTTCCTGACGAAAATAACAAGGTGATTAACTGCATGTTTTAATTTAGCTCCAAGGAGAGCGATTAGGTGGTTTGGCAGTGTGCACTGCAGCCTTCTGGCTCCTGGAAACCGGTTCTGGTTCTGATTCTGATTCTAGAATGGGGCATCTGTATGTGTTGAGTTTTGTGTCTTTCCCCATGTTTGTGTGGGTCTTCTCCGGGTGTGCCAGATGTGCTGGCTTGGTTAATTGTCTCGATTGTCCCTGTGTGTGCGCCCTGCAGCGGACAGGCATCCTCTCCAGGGTGTGGTCCTGCTCTGTGCCAGGAACTGTCCGATAGTACAGGAATGGATTACTCCAAGGGGCCATCTTCAGAACTAATCATGTGACTGAAAATCGTGCCCTCGCTCTTTTTTTTTTTGCCCTCCTACTTTTGCTCAGATGTCCGGAATTCGTCTGGTTCTGCTGCCCGTGTCTGTAGAGGCTGGGCGTCTCTCGTTCTCTCGCTCTCTCAGTCCCTCTCTCGCTTTCTTTCTGTCTGTGTTATTAAATCCAGCTGTGGATCCCTCTGCCTGAATAAACGCCTCTTTGTGATTTGGCCTGCATTCCTGCGCTGGGGTCTCCGGGCCCCGGCTCTGCCCCGTCCGTAACTCCCGGCCCCTCGTCTGCCAAGCCCCTGCGCTCAGGGGACGGGGGGTGGGGTGGGGGTGGGGGTGTCTTGGCACTCCTAGAGAGATGAACAATGTTTTTTAAAAAAGAAATCCGAAAGGGAGCTTGAGGTTTCGCTCGCTGCTCTCCCCTGCACCAGACTCCTGCGCAAGCATTCCAAGGCACTGAGGTGACTGTTTTTCATCCCGCTGTGTGCGTACACCCGTGTGTGTGTCTCTGCGTGCCTTTTCTTTTAATGATCGGCGCATTGCCTGCAAGCAAACTTCTCCTTCGCCATCCGAAACCCCAGCCTGGGACCGTCTGAAACCAGCACCTCTACTGTTTCTCTCTGCAGTGCCCTTACTGCTGATATGAAACAGTAATGCTGGCCCATTTTAAAAATGATTTCTCGAGGATGAGATTGATGTGCACCAGTCTATGCTATCGATGCGTCTGTTGTTTTGAATGAATACTGTAGGAAAGTAAGCAGATTGTTATCATTATGTGGGGCTGCAGTGATTACATTTTAGTTTATTGCATTTGGCAGGTTTAATACTGTATATAAAAAGGGATTTCAGAATGTAAAAAAAAAAATTGGGGAGGCACAGTGCTTGATCTGCTATATTCGTCAGTTCACACTTACAAAGCCAGAGAGCACGAATTAAAAAAACATTGATCACTGATCCTAAAGGAAAAGACAGGACATAAGTTTGAGTTTTAACATCTTGGCCATGAGATAAGTTGTTGAATGAGACAAAGGGTTTTGAGTGATGTAACACTCAAGTCAGAATCCAGACTTTTTTCTTCTTTGGAGTCAAACCACAAGGCCAACATGTCTCAAAACTTCGGGAATAATGCCAGTGGATTTTGCTGGGGTTTTACAAAAGGCAAGAGCAAGATAGATAGCAAGGCAGTGGAGCTGCCGTTATTAGATTATTGAGATTGGGTGCAGCAGGAGTTATTAAAAACAATAGACATGTTTGACCTTTGGATGTCCTGTGCGTAAGCAGCAAGATTATTCCACTTCTGCAGTTAAATGAAAACAGTTATGAACTTGATTCGGATAAAGAAATACGTTTATCCGCACAGTGATACGGTGGCGTAGTGTTCAGTACTGCTCTGGACCCTGGGTTCAATTCCAGACCTGAGGTGCTGTCTGTGTGCAGTTTGTATGTTGTCCCCGTGTTTGCGTGGTGCTCTGGTCTTCTCCCACGGTCCAGTTGTCGTCTGGGAATACTATCCCTGGTGGGAGAGTGTGTGTCTGTCTGTCTGCCCTGGAGTGGATTGGCGTCCCGTCAAGGGTGTAACCCTCCTTGCTCCCGTTGCTTGCTGGGATAGGCTCAGGCTGCCCCACGACCCTGAATTGGAAGGAGTGGTTGGAGAATGAATGGATAGGTTGGCAGGGAAATGGGAGAGCCATGCCACAAGGAAAGAGCCTTTTTCAATTACTAACCCATCATGCTCAATTACTAACCCACCTTCTCATTTTATCGCCAAACCCCCTCACCCATCCACACACTTCCTTCACTTTGCTCCAGCCAACAGCAGGGGTGCGCCTCCTAGTTTCGAACCCAGGTCCTGTAGGGTGGGGAGGGGAGGAGAGAGAGGGTCAGAGCGTGTTGCTGTGCTGTGAAGTGATGTCCTTGGCCTTTTTCCTCAGTGCAGTGAAGGAAACTGTTCCCAAGTCAGTTAAGTCTGTTCTTGTTCAGGTGGGTAGCTGCGTCAGCATGCGTAGGCTGCAAAGGAACAAGTAATAGGTTTATTCCATGCTGACAAAAAGAAGAAAGAGAACACAACGTTTCGGCCGTGGAGCCTTCTTCAGGTGTGCACCTGAAGAAGGCTCCACGGCCGAAACGTTGTGTTCTCTTTCTTCTTTTTTTCAGCATGGAATAAACCTATTACTTGTTCCTTTAAGTCTGTTCTTGTCACCTAGACAGCTGTTCCTCTGCACAGTGTCACAGTGTGACACTGTTGATCCTCTCAGACTGCTCTACAAGACAGGAGGTGAAACACGGGGACACAGCGCGGTAAATAGCTTGGTGTGCTGCACTGCACCCCTGTCTACTATGGACTTTGGCTATTTTTATTGATGTAAAAAGACTTGCTTTTCAACACGTGTATTGTTAGATAACCTTGGTGCTGCAGCTGTGTGTTTCTGTAAATGTTTTTTTTTTTGGTGTCTGGGGGTGGGGAGTGATTAGTTTAGCTTTCAATCCAGTGTTGCTTTGTTCCAGGTGCAACAATCTGATACTCCTCCTCCCTCCCCTTCCAATGGAGGAAGGAAAGACAAAATATCCCAAAATCTGTACGACTGACTATGCAGACAGTTTTGCTCTGCAATGTATAGATTTCAGTGGCATGCAGATACCAGAGGATTTTGTGCGAAGGAGCTAATGGATACTGGGGAGGGCGGAGGGGAAGTTAGTGTGGCTTTGACAACAGCAGCTGCACAGTCACTGACAGCAGGACCTTGGTTTAGTGTCCCGTCTGAAGGATGGAGCTCAGGGCAATAAGCATGGGTTTGAACTGGGAACCTCCTTGCAACAAGCCCTATACCTCAATCTCTGGACCGCTGTAGCTGGCGTGCAAGCCTGCTGAAAGGTACAGAATGGCGCAGCTGGTTTCGGTACAACCAAGCCAGGCTATTGAGAGTTAAGCCACCATCCTAAAAAAAGAAACCCTTTTCCAGCTCGAGTTTGTAAAAACAGCATATTGACCTTTTAAAAATAGAGCTTGTTGGCTCTAACTGCCCTCGCCGTTGGAGATGATGGGTAGTTGACAGAGGAGGCGTGACGGGGAAGTAATTTTCACATCTCGAACAAAGTGCAGTTGCCTGGTTGGTACAGCGGGGGAAGATGATACCACAGTGCCGATCATTGGGTTGGGAATTCCTTGACGTAACGGCACTGAAGTTGGGGCTCCTCAGTGCAGGGAGTTGCTCCAGAGCTTTTGGGTTCTCCAGACCTGCCTGTTGGGTTGCATGTTGAATACAGTGAAGTGTATTGAGATCTTGGAAAGAAAGGGTGAGGCAGATTATTTAAGTATTAAAACTGAGATAAAAAAAGCTTCAAAAATCCAAAGCTTTGGCAAGTGATTGTAGCTGCACTGTAGTTGATTGAGAAATTGAATCACTTGCTTTGCACAATTAGGCTTTGTACTGTATATACATAATGTTCAGTGTGACTTTAGTAGAGTAAGAGTCATGGAGATTTTAAACTTATGAGCTGTGTCCGTGTCCAGCTCCTCTTTCCTGAGTGTTATTACACAGCTCGGGCGTGTTTTTGTCCATATGTGAATAACTTCGGATAGGTTTTATGCTGCATTAATTTTCACGGATAAGATTTTCCAGCCAGGCTCCCTCCCTCAGCCCATTTGTTCATTTCTAGAGTTGCCAGGCAGTGAAACATGATCAAAAATAGACTTTTTTTAAAGCCTTTTTTTTTTTACTGCTTCAGTCTGGCACCGAGACAGCAAGGGTGTGAAAGTTTCTAATGAGAACCAGGTTCTCTTCTCCCTTCCATGACAGCTCATCTGATCGCAGCAAGGCTGGGCACGACGTTACTGCTGCGGCCCAGTCGAACAGTCCCCGCATCCCTGATATGGGATAAACCCTCCTGTGTATGAGATGTGCAGAGAGACACTTCCCGATAACGCGATCTTGTTGCGATGAACTAATGCTATCATCACAGACTGTATTTTTGCAGTAACTGTCCAAAAACAGGGAGAAAAAAAATCCCTCTCCAGGAATCACATGAGGTGTGAACATCATTCACCTTCTGAAGCCATGTGCTGCAGGACTCTTTTTCTCCAACTGCCTCTCCACAGGTCTTGTCCTTGACTGGCCTCTCTGGAGGGTCTATCTCTCCCCTGATTTTCCCCACACAGCCTCTCTGCTCTCCATGGGGCGTGTGTCCTCCTTGAGTTTCTCAGCCCTGCCACTGGCCTCGCGACCGGGTCCAGATTCTAGACTGGGCCTGGACTAGAGACCAAGTGGACTTCATGGTGCCGACAGTGCTGTGTGCCGCAGTCCCCCTCTCGCTGCGGCAGCGGGCACCCTCCCTCCCGGGCTCATTGATTGCCGGTCCTGAGCCAGGCCTCTCATCCTCAGCCCAGGCCCTCCAGCGCTGTCGATCGCCCCCTGACTGTCCTTCGCCTTGGTCTGACCCACTTCCTGCGAGAACAAAAGCAGCACCAGCAGAAATGCAGATCGGTGTTTCACAGCAGTCTTGTCGTGTTGGTCCCGCTGGCTGTATGTTGGGTTATCTGAAGGGCAGAGGAAGAAGTACAAAGGCCCGGTTCCAACCTCATCAGGGGTTTGATTTTTCTGGGGTGTGGGAAGGGGATTAGCTGTGCATTTTCAGAGAGAGGAAACTTGTTCTGCTCTCTCCTTCTCACCTTCCCACGGGAGAGATGGAGTCCCACGCAGTGTGTTCGTACCACGTGCAGCCGGGCCTCGGGTTCGAGCTTTGTAGTTTAGCAATCGGCCACTCCAGCTCTCCCATACGGGGGGTGTTTGTACACTTTAAAATCCTAGGGAAGTGGCATCAAGAAAGATTCCCCCCAAGGGGCTGTGGGATTAGTAACGATAATGAGATATGAGGGTAATGTAGAAGCACTCTTCTGATTGTCCGCAGCCCCTCCTAGTGACCGTTTCAATCGCATGGCTTTCTCGACTTAATAAACTTCCTCTCCCAAATCCACGGATTTCCTAAGCACACAGATGCCTGTCTCAAAATGCAGCTGCCATTTAAACTGCGTGAATCTCAAGTCGCAGAAATCAAGTGTTTCCTAGGCACGACTTTTTCAGATTTTCTGATTTGCGAAAAACTCAGATGCAGGCTGCACAGGTGTGTTAGACAAGTCGCATAAAGTTCAGCATAAGGTTCATAGGCTTAAGGCTTTAACTGATTCTCCAAAAAAGAATCTTTTAGATTCTCGTTTGTGTTGAAATGTTATAAAGTTGTGGGCATTTTAAAAAATCAACAGAACACAGTGTCATTTGAGGTCTTTTCTCATAAGTTTTCCATCTTTAGCTTTTTGACATTTATTTACTTTTGATTATATTAATTTATTAAGCAGCATTGGTTGTATAATGGTAAATCTAAAATTGATTTTTATGAATATATGCTACTGAAATTTTTTTTTGTTGCTTTTGCTGTATGCTGGGATGTGACTGCTGGGAAGTGGTCAAGTTTCCCAGTGCGGTCTGTCACTTTCACTGTGCATTTGTACCCAGCTAGGCCCTGGCTTCAAGCCTCGTGTTTTAAGCCTTTGTTTTGGTTGGTGTGATTCTGGTGCCGTGAAGCATAGCTGTGACTGTAGTCGAACCCAAGGTCTGAGGGCACGAGCAAAAATTCTAATACCTCCTAATCAGATTGTCAGGACAAGGTGCTACCAGTGTTTTGACAGTGAGCTTCCTTGTGTCTGTATTGGGAATCATGCGCTGGCTAAATATTGCACAGACAGCAGTCAGGAAATCAGGTTATTACCCGAAGCTGTTTAACATCAAGCCACATCTGAAACCGCATTTTAACTAATTCCATGATTGAATGATTTGGGAATGAGATGTCCCGAGACATTGACTTGGTATTAAGACAGTGTTTGGCGAGATCAATTCGTTTTTTTAAATGTCTGCTAGTTTTTGGATTTCTGTGCTCACGCACTCGGATACTCTCCCTTTCCTTTTCACTGCCTTCTCTGCTTGTACTGTCCATCTCCCAGTCATGGGAGAGGAAAAATAAATCCAACAACAGCTGAGCAGGCCCCTGGATATTCTCGCAGGCCTCACTGTTGCATGAAAACCCATTTAACCCTGTCGGGAGCAAGCTGTTGGAAGAAAAAGACTTTTATATTACATTCGCAGGCATAATTAACCATTTTTAATCAAGAATGCACATGAGCTGGGCGGCACGGTAGTGCAGTGGTTAGAATGACTGCCTCATACTGCTGGGGTCCTGGGCTCAATTTCTGAGGTCTTCCCTGCCCAGAGTTTGTGTGTTCTCCCCGTGTTTCCTCCTGGATTCCAGCCCCTATTCATCCAAACATTCCCGATTCTCCCACTTTCACCCTCCAGGACCATTGTGACCGAGGAGGGGGGTCCAGGAGGGGGGACACCGTGTGGGGAAGCAGATGTCTGGGCCCTGTTGTAAAAGCCCATCCCTCTGTACTTGCAGGTGATTCTGCCCGACTCGTGACCCGGGGAGAGGGAGCAGGCCTGCCAGGGAGATTGCAGGACAGAGACGGGAGGGCTGGAGGCGTGCAGATGCAGATGACGCGCTTGTCCCTGCGAGACTGACACGCCCCCCTTGCCGTTTTCACCGTCAGGTAAGAAAGCGCGGGTTCTCTTGTTTTCAAAGCTCGCTCGCTCCCCACGTCGCCGGTGAACCCGGACTCCGCTCTGATCCGTGCGCTCAGGCCTCTCCATTCCTGCTTGTTCTGTCCGCCACGCAAGGCACTGCTTTTCCGAACTCCACCGCAGCCCCCCGGCACCCGCTTTCCCCGGGCTCTCGGAGGAGGAATGATATCGGGGCAGTGAAGCAGAAATCCCATTTCGGAGCACCGTCTGGCAGCGAAAACTGTCACCCCTGCTGCCCTCGCTGCGCTCCCCGGCCTTCCCGTGTGGCCTTCTGAATACTGCTGACATTAAATCCTTGGAACAGAATTACAACACGTTCAAGCTCCCCCTGCCGCCTACCCCTGCCTCCACTCCAAGATTGCAAATGGATCGTTTCTGGTACCTTCAGCAAATTCTGAGCTCTAGCTCTCTGGAACAGTCTGGAAATCATGCCCAGAAGCAATCCAATGTTGGTTTTAGGACTTTTTTTTTCTTTAAAAAAAAAAGCATTTATTCATTTATTTTTGTTGGCTAACCTGTGATAAAGTGAGGGTACATGGGGGTGCAAGCAGGAGGAGGAGGGAAGCACAGCAGGAGTGGGGGGGGGTCGGGTTGCAGGGAATGCTGGGGGCGGGGGTGGATTGGGGTTGTGAACCAGACAAATCGTCTGCAGCTCTCCCGGTCGGGAAGAAGTGGGATTTGGGCGGCTGGGGGGCAGTCTGCAGCGTCTGCACCATAGGAGTTCACTGCTCACATACTCTGCCAGAGACACAGGCTTTTGGCTTAACGGCTTTTTATTATCAGAACGCAGAGACAACCCCCCCCCCACAAAAACACAGATGATTACACATTTGAACTGACACAAGCTCAAAGAATGACCAGGGGGAGAGAGGGGATGGAAAGAGTGCAGGATGCAGACATGGAAGGATGTCATGGAAATGGCCAAATTTAAAAAGGTGAAATCCAACTAGAAACGGCCAAGAATGAACCCACAGCCAATCCAGTGGGAACACTTTCTCCTCTATGCTCTCTGGTCTTGTCCAGAGAGCCCTGCCCAAACAATACGCCTGTCTCAATCACCAGGATAAACCCTCCCCACTGCATAAGATACATTCCAAAACGTTTCATTTACAGCAAAGATCACAAGCTTGTACGAGCCCCAGTGCGACAGCTGTTTGTAGCTTTTGGGGAGATGTGCACTGTGTTCCAGGGAGTATTACAACATACACACCTCTGTTACTGAAGAATCTGCTACATAAATGCTTGGGCATCCTTCAAGAAATCAGCTGGGTGAATAAACAACCAAAAAGAAAAGTTCTGTTTTGTGAGATGAACACAAGGTTTACATGATTAAAACAAAAGATTTAGAATATAACATAAATAACTGAGCAACGTGTTTGTTTCCAGATGTTTTGGGCACTTTCAATGACAGGGTATGTGTATATTGGCTTGACAGTATATGGGTTTTTGCACATCTTTGAACAAACTATTACAATGCCATCTCTTGCATATATAATATGAAAGTATAAATGAAAGTCTAAATTACTGGCAGATTTGGTGACTTTGAGAGCTCTGTGATGTTTCCGTGTTCTGTGACTTCGGCTTTCTTGGATGGTTTTGCTTTTAATAGAGAAAGACACTGCCAAGAATATATCGTACTGAAAGAATTTTGCACAAAGATTCCTTTTGTTATTGAATTTTCTTTTTTTTTAACTTGCTTCCCTGTATATATTACATCTGCACATGTACTGTGTGCTTTAGGCTGCGGAGTACAATTGCATTCCATGTAAATATTATTTTAGAATGAACAGTGAAACACGAACCAGAGGACAGAAGTGGAAACTACAGTATGTGGAATTGCATTTGAAACTGAGAACAGGAGGCACTTTACTCAAAGAGTTGTAGGAGTGTGGAGCATGCTGCCCAGCAATGTTGTTCTCTCTGGAACCCTCGCTTCTCTCTGAAAAGCTGAATGAGATCCTTGGATCAATTAGTAACTTACAGCAAAATGGGGCACCTGGGCTGAAAGGCCACGTCTTGCCTGTAACCTTTCTTATGATCTTATGAGGAGCATCAACAACGGTGGTATTTCTCTGTGGATTATTTAGCTTAATGATTTAATGATGTCCAGGATTTGATCCTGTTTTGGGCAGCCTGCTGTGTTGCTCTAAGGTACAGTGGTTCTGGGTAAAAGATGGATGGTTTGCACAGCTGATTTGTGTTTTAAATTGAAATCTCTGGAAAGTTAGTGTTCTTGCACACAAAAGGACGGGGAGCACCCAGACGTGCCATCATTGAAAGGGTAGCATTGGAGACAGGAAAGATGATCTTTAACCAAACGATGGCTTCATCAGTGGGGGTGCGGGGTGCCTTCAGCTGTGGAATCCAGAAAGGAGGCAGCTGTACGGGAAGTGAGGGCCACGACACTGGTGTTGAATCAAGCCACTTCCTGTCACTATTAACACCGGCACTGGGTGGGCCTTCTGTAACAGGATACCATCGTAAACCTGCACGGTAATTATTGCCTTTTGGTCCAAGACAAACTCACAAACATACAAACATTTGGCGACTTCAACAGTGACCTGTGTCATATGACTTCAGCTTTCTGGGATGGAGAGACGCTTTGCTTTTAATAGAGAAAGACAATATACAGTATCAGACCGAAAGAATTTTGCACAAAGATTCCATATATACATACTGTACTGTATGTCCCTGTATGCTGGTACATCCCTGTATTGCCAGGCTGTGCTGCTACTCTTGCAGGAGAGAACTAGGCAGTGGTAATGCAGCACCATGCACATTTGATGTTGGCGAGTGCAGCATCCCAAGCCTTTCTGATCATTTCTGTGACAAATCATGGCATTATCATGATCTAGTATGGGAGGTGATAACTATAGAGAGGTTAGTGAGGAACAGGAATGTGTAGGAGTGGGGAATACCGTCACTTGACGCCTCTGAAAACTGTAACAGCTTATCCACTTCTCATTTGAAGAGCAAGAAGCGCCGACCCTCTCGGATTGCCCTGGGAATCTCCCAGAAGTGTAGAGAGAACTCCTGGAGAGGGCCGGCAAGCCCTCGTCAAGCCCCCAGACCTCCTCCATTCCCCTCCCGATCCCAGCACATTGGCCTGCTGCAACAAGGGAAGCCAGTTTGCAGGTTCGAAAAGCCAGGAGAGACGTGACAGGCCTGAGCCCCTTTCAATAAGCTCTAATATTAGTTATTAATGCAAATACTGTGTTACGAGGATATACAGCAGAGACAGTTTCCGATAACGAATGGCTCTAGGGTAGAATCAGGGGTCATTGGGCCATTTTTTCCAGCTTGAACTCCCAGCTTGAACCCAGTGCAGCAGCCTCTTGGTTTATCTTCATGGGGGGGGGGGGGGGTAGGCCATCATCCTACAAACCAAACTGGTCTGTCTGATGTACTGTTAAAACATCCCCCTCCATCGCCATTTCTTACTGGACCTCCCAGCTCGGCCCTTATTTTCTCTCAGGCTGTCTGGATGAGGGCACGGATGACTCACTGTGAAACGGGAACGCCTTCGGGCTGTTTTTACAGAAAGAAAACATTGTACCAAATGAGCACTGTGCTCCGTTCCCCATAATCACAGACTTAGTGTCTTCTCAGGCCTTCTTTAGCAGCATCACATTTTCAACCAGAATACAACTGCCCTCTAAGCCAAACCGCTGCTAACTGGCAATTCCTCGTGTAGTATGTAGTTTGTTTCTGTGCCTTCTCTGTGCCGCAGTAACGTTTTTGAGATTTGTTTAGTTGTTTTCAGACCTTCGCCTCTCACTTGTTTTATCACATCCTTGACCTCGTGTTGACCTTCCAAATCCTAAGTGTGCGCTGTCAGGACCACTTATCCCAGTTATAATTCACACACTGGAACAATGGAGTCTCTTAAGTGTGGTGATTTCCTTGAGCGCTGCTGGGTCCTCGTGATGCTGGCCGGCCGGAGCCAGAGCCCAGATGTGCGCGGAGGACTCTCACCTTGCTCTTCATGAGGCTGCAGGGCACTTCCTGCAGCAGGGCGAGAGGGGACAGGAAGGGAGCAGACAGGTCACTTCCTGTCTCAACACAGAAGGGAATTCCCAGCAGTGCACTCTTGGTTGCCATGGAGAACTAGGAAAAAAGGTTCCGGAAAAGGGGGATAATTAAGAACCGTCCTACGCCCTCGGGTGCCTGGGGAGCAGGCAAAAGTACGAGCTGGCCGATCAGTTTTTGACGGCTCTGTTCAGATTGAGCCTCATCAAGGCATCTGGTCCTGGTCCTCATCAAGCCAAGTCTTAACTCTTGGCCTTTTGTCTTCATTTTTCCCAGGTTGCAAATTAGATAACGGGAAATGTAAAGCTGGTAGCACACATTAGAGACACCTTTCACTTGTGCATCCATAGCGATCACAAAATACAGGCTGGGCAAAGTCAATCAGGGGGGAGGATATAATTATGTAGTTTGGGCACTTTGGCAGTACAGCTCTGGGATCTAGTGTCCTGCCACACAGGAACCACATAGAATAAACCGTCCGTCAGGGTGTCAGGATTACACCCCGTCCTCTCTGGTAGCGCTTCTTTATTTGTGACGTTCTGAAGGGCACCAGGAGAAAAGCCTCGAGAGTCTTCCTGTTGGGAGTGTGGGTCCGTGCTCGGTGCTGGGGCTGTGGGGGGTGGGCTCTCGCCTCTCGCCTGTGAGGGGCTTTGGCGCTTCCCTGCACACTGTGACTGACCCCTCTCCGGTGAGGCCCTGGGGGCAGCCATGCTGCTGCTGCTGAGCAGGAAGAGATCCCCCACCCTTTCCTCCCTTCCATATCAGCCCCGCTCATCTCCCCTCCGGGGCCACCCAGCCGCAGCAGGGGGGCCAGAGTGGGCCTGTGTGCCCAGTGAGAGGCTGGAGAAGGGCTGGGGAGGGCCGGGGACTGCTGCGGGGGGGGGTCTGAGTTCACTGCTGGACGTGTTTTGGAAACAATGAGAGCTTTCTGTCTCCCAGCCAGTTATTAGGCCAGCTACCAGAAAACTAAATGGGGGGCTTGTGATGCGATAAACAGAGAGAAAGCGATCGTTCTGCAGCGCAGTGGAGCTGTGCAGTGTGCGACACCTGCTCACTCCTGGCAGTCCTCTGGCATGCTGGAGGTGTAAGCAAGTCAGAAAAGTTACAAAACAAGACCAAGCCCTGCGTCCCACCTTGCTTGTTT
This sequence comes from Lepisosteus oculatus, assembly GCF_040954835.1. Classification (NCBI taxonomy): domain Eukaryota; kingdom Metazoa; phylum Chordata; class Actinopteri; order Semionotiformes; family Lepisosteidae; genus Lepisosteus; species Lepisosteus oculatus. Next base: position 15,977,515 of record NC_090706.1, on the reverse strand, counting down.
TGCTTCCAGCACCTAATTCATCCCAGAATCTCATCCAGATGTTCCTTGATGGAACATCTGCTGGTTTTAACAGCTTGGCTGAGCAGTCTGTTCCAGGCTCCCACATGAGCCTCTTTCCAGTCTCCTTAATTTTGCCTTATGACTCCCCCCATTCGAGTTTCCCTAGTGCTAGAATTAAAAAGGGTGTTGAGCAATTTTTCAATACAAGTTTTTGCATTTCAGAACTGCAATGAAAGGTGCTGTTGTGTAAAAACATGGTCTCATGATTATCTCTAATCATAGGAATCATGTGATTTGATATGTAGCCTTAGCTCTTGCATAATAAGATTGGTTATTTACTAAACACTGTTCTACTTTTTTGAAGGATCATGATTGCGTGCACAGTTTAATGTGTTTAGTGTGGTTTGTGTGGATGCAGATCTATTCATACATGTATATTTGTGCTGAAGGCAGTGGACAGAGTGGGGTGGATCACAGTGAAGACTGGGCTTCATTGACATTGCAGTTGTGATGCTGTCGAGCTCCCTACCAATGCTTCCTGTGCATGCTGCCCTGTCCTTTCTTGTTTTGCCATTTTTGGTAAATGGCATACCACATGAGCTGCTTTTACACTGTTGGAGCACTGGAAGGAATGGGTGCCAGTCAGGTTTGCTTTTCCTTTTGATGCAAAACAAAAAAACAGGCGATGCCAACAAACTGAACGGTCATCTGAGAAGCTGCACTCAACACTATCAGTTGTCCTTTGTGTGGGTCTGTGTAGTCCCTGTGATGGACTGGCATCCTGTCCAGGTGTATCCTGCCTTGTGCCCGATGCTTGCTGGGATAGGCTGTGAGCTGGAAGAAGCTGTTAGAAAATGAGTAGATGAATTTGGATAGAAAGTCAAAGCACTTGTCAGTGGCTTAGGTGAAAATCACTTGTAAAAATGGGGGATTCATGACTTTGGATGAAATTGTCCTTCCCTACTGTAAATGATAGTGAGAAAGGTGGATGTTATAAAAACAGCTGTGATGCATTGAAGAATAACTCCACAGAGCCCCCCTGAGGAATGTTAACCACCTAACCCGAGTGAGGGGTATGTTAATTAAAAGGCCTGGCATCTGCGATGGGCATGTGGCCAGGCACGTAGAGATCTGTGTGGGAAAGACCTTACAGACATGGCAGGTGAGAGTGCTGTGTGGATAGCAGCCTGTCCTCATTCTGCTGTTGGGATCCCAGCACACTAATCTTGCCTGTGGGCTGGATAGCAACACCAGGCCAGAGAATGGTTGGCTTGTCTGTCCTCTCTGGATGAACTGGGAACAGAACATAATCCCCCCCCCCCCCAATTGCAGAATGGTATCTGCCAGAACACCACTAACCTGGACGTGCCTGTCCTGCAGAAAAGAATTATTTTGGGAAAAGAATTCTGCAAATTCCATTTTGGATTAGAATAAATGTGCCTGACTAGGACATTGATTAACTGATTTTCAATTGCTTCCCTTTTTTAGGTTAATTCTCTGTGTCAAGATCATGAGGCTCTGAAAGCAGCGTTTAATACAGCCAAAGCTACATCAGTTTCTGTAAGCTTCAGAAATTCTTTGTATCTTTTAGAATATTTTATTCCCAGACACAAAGTTGAGAATTGACCTTGGAGAAATGGCTGACGTGCCTTCATGTTTTAATTATTTACGCAATTAAGTAAGTAGACTTTACTCTGATGCTTTTTTTAAACAAAGTATTTTCTCTCCTCTGTTATTACCTTGTAGTTAGTATTGACAGGGATTTCCGTAGTAAGCATGACATCAGATACAGCAAGGGCTTGGGAATTAACTGTTGTGCCAGTGAGGGTTTAATGAGAGAGTCGCCTCAGTTACTGAGATTTACTCAATCCCACCACACACTCCGTGAGTGGCTCTGAGGTCTGTGCACTGCTGATGGGGACTGGCAGTACCACAGCACACCATTAAGTCATCCAATCCCCCATGTTCTATTCAGGGTTTCGGGGGAGACGGCGCCTGTTCCAGCAAACAGCGGACACAATGCAGGACGGGACACCAGTCCTTCACAGGACAGACAGACAGACAGAAACACACACTCACACCAGGGCCAGTTTTGCCAGAAGCGAATTAACCCACCAGTATTTTTTTAGGCACTGGGGAAAAAAATGGAGCACACTGTGGAAACAAACATGGGGAGAACATGCAAATTCTGTTAAATCACATCTTTTCATTTTTAAGAGTTTTTGGTGTATTTCCCAACATCAGATGCACTCTCATGACGAGCCATACAGCACGAATCTTCTTTTATTGTGATAAGAGGAAGGTGAGGTACAGGGCAGTGGGGTTCAATTCACAGGGGGAATGATGGGAAAGCAAAGCACAAACTGGGCGGCAGCTGTGTAAAGAGAACTTGGTCAACCTCCCTGAAGAAACGCATGCTGCAGGATCCAAACATCGGTATCAAGAGCCAAGACGGTTTCAGCCACCTGCTATTTTAAACCATTATTATAAGTCTAACTTTGGAGTGCGAGAGGATGTGTTAATATGTATCACCGTCTGAGCTGGGCACAGCTAGGTCTTGTATAGATCTCACAGTCTGAGTAAGTCATTCAGAGGGACTGTGCTGCTCGCTGCAGGTGGTGGCGCGGTCACTATTACCGCCGCATTCCCTTGGGGCCCTGTGTTTGTTCTTGACGAGAGGTTCGCTGTGTGCGTCACGGCTTCTTCCTTACAAACTGTCTGAGACCAGGACCTTCTCCAGCCCGTCGAGCTTCCCGAGTTGCTTCCAAGTGTCCAGCCGACATCCCCTGCGCGCGGAGGGTTTATTGTTGCAGAAAGGATCTCGCCTACAGCGCAGGCAGCTCTTCAGACACCATGTCTAAATATTGTTCTTATCGGGCGCTCAGGGCTCATCTTCCCGGCATCTGGTGTTGTTCCCCTATGAGGACTATTTATTTTTAAGCTTCAAAGCGAGCATAGTTTATCCAAAAGCCCCCCAAAATGGAGGGCTTCCAGATTTTTTTTATTGAGTTTGTTGTACTTATATAATCTTCTAAGGGGACTTTTATCTTTGGTAGTCCAAGCACTTATCGGAGGTGTCAGGCCAGTGCTGCAAGGCTGTGACTGAAGTTCATTCTGGTGTGTACTGTGTATATTTAAATTCCCCCCACATTAGAGATCCAGTTTGTTAAAAAGAAAGCAAGACCTTAAAATCTCAAAATCACATGAAGTGGCTCATACTTCTCCATTGTTATTTAAAAGTCTTTGGGGACAAATAGCCATTTTTAAGTCAATAAACAGTACTTGGGTCCAATGTGTGCAAAATAATGATAAATCCAAGACCGCCTTTCCAGGGCAGCAGGAGTCCTCTAATCTCAGTTTACCCAGACTAAACAGCACAGAGGTCCGGTCTGGGCGACATCCTTTTGACGTTTCAAGTCTCCTGCGCGGTGGAGCTCTCTGTTCGTTTTTTGGTGTCATTTGGAACACAAGGTTGGGCCTGATAGGCTTGGCTTGCTCATTGACTGCCTCCTTTCACATCAGTGACATCTCAATTTGAGGATTCATGAAAGAACACACCCACAAGGTCTAGGCAACAGCAAAAGGGTACTTTAAAGATCAGTTCCTCATTTGTTTTATTACAAGATGAGCACATGAACACATTTTTCCACGTCTTGACTGAATGGCCAGGCCAGCCTTTAGTCAACACAGGGCATGTGAAACATGGCAGCTTCCCCACACTCCTGTGCACCTGTGCACCACTCCTCTGCACTGTCCTCTCCTGCCCAACTCCGGCAAGCGCAGGCGACACTCCTAGACGGCCTCGCGTCTGCGCCCTGCCTCTCCATCTTGGAGTTCAGTCGTGCCTCTGACAACACGGAGACCTGCAGTAACTCCAGAGTCTGGGCTCAGAGGCTGCCCAACGGTTTATAACGAAACCAAGACCTTCGGGACTGAAAGGAGCCACATGGCGTCTGGACGCCCTGTCCTGGCTGGGGAAAGCGAGCAGGGAAGGGGTCCTGCTCAGCATCAGGGTCTGGCTTTTCAAGCTTGACGTAGGGAGGGGCTCAGAGCGGGGGAGCTGGAGAGTGAGAGAGACTTCTTGTGGTGCGGGGCAGGACGCCAAGCTCTTCAGCAGAGCGGAGAGGCAGAGCGAGCATTGCAGGGTGTAATTGTGCGCGTAGCCGATGGTGCACAGCGGTTCCCCTGCCAAGGGCCGCAGATGGCTGGCTGTTTAACCCTCGATCTGACATTTCAGGGCTCACAGGTGTCCTCGGTCGGTCTTGACTAGATTGACTCGCAGATGTTTGGTGAAATTAAAGCCAGGCTGCCCAGCGAGAACCAGGAGTTTTCTGACTAGTCTAGGGGACTGGCGAACTGGGTTGCAAGGGTGAAATGATTCTCCGTGGACGTCTGAGGCACTCTGCACAGACTCGGATGGATGCCTGGCTTCTTCGGCTGAAAGTGTAAAACCAAAGTATTTTTCCTCGTCATCGAGACGGGAACGAATCCTTCGCTGGGAGGGATGAGCAACGCTGCAACCACGACAGCATTCTGGCAGCAGCCTGCCAAGCGGCCCGCGTGGTGCACACACAGGCAGCTTTATGACTCACAGACATGCGAAACAGGAGACGTTAAGGCAATTTAGTCAATGTTTCCTACTGCCCTACTTCAGCTGTGACACGCCCAGACAAATCGGGGTCATTCTCCTCCGCCACAGTGTGCCAAGATGGCATATGATCCTGGCAGGCGCTGGGCATGACTCCGTTTCAGGACTGGGACTTGGAGTGTTGCTCCACTCGAGGGAAACAGCGCTCCTGCGTTTCGAGTCGGGGAGTGGCGACATTGTTTAATGGGAGATTTGAGACAGTGCCTCGACTGTTTAGCATCGTCTCCCCATCTCTTTGTTTCATGCTGCCATTTGTGTGCCATGCTCTGGGGGGTATTCACTGGAGGCTATTTGTGCTGAGATCTCAGTGACATAAAATAGCCTCTTAGGCTGATTATCATGAACTCTTGTCAGGGTAGGGTGATAGTTCTTAAACTGCAATGTGTTGTGCTGTATATATGTTATATAATACTAGATAGTGACAGCTCTTGTCTTCGGTCACTAAGATACTCCCCTTTAAGGGGAATAATTATTGTCTACTGCTAATCCAGTGGAAAATGTAAGCGTGGCTGAGTTGCTCACCCGCGTGTCAGCTGCACAAGCTGTATAAGGTCTGGATTTTAAATTTTTCTTTTGATAAACTAATTTGCATTATCAGTGTTTGTCTTAAGCTTGCAATTTTATTTGAAGTCCAAAGCTTCCTTCATTTTTTAAAAGCCACAGTGGATTGTAGTGAGTTAAATCAAAGTGTTTTTATCTCTGTCTCCTTGTTCATAGTTTCCAAATGTCGGCATGTATAAAAGAAGACGCATGTTATCCTGTAACAGGCCTGGCTGTGCTTGTAGTTTGGATGGGGAAGCCGCGAGCTTTATCTTTCACTCTTGCTGTTTAAGAGACAGTGGCGGCAGGGGGAACAAGCACGCCAAAAAAGATTTCAAAGCCAAATTAAAAACACTAAGAAACTGCAACAAAGCGGAACTAAATTTGTTGAGATGGAGCTCGAACTGGTTTCTGTTTGCAATGCATGGTAAATTCACCCTGTAATCAGAGTGCTCATATTGAGGCATTTGATTGTCAGGAAATGGTTACCAGTGTTCTCTCAAGGTCGGAAGAGATAACAGCCTCTGAGGCCACCTTGTGATGGTGGGTGTGTTGTGTGCGCATCCTCAGCTTCAGCGAGGCTGCAATTGCCTTTTCCTGTCAAGCTATTTCCAAAGTCTCTTGCTGAACGTTTTTACTTCCCACCTACCCATGAAGCATCCCAATTGTTTGAAATAAATACCTTCCCCGGCCTCTCCCCTCTCCCCTCTCCCCTCTTAACCCAGCCCTGCTTTCACTGGCTGTCTGCAGATCCCAGTGTTTTGTTTCTAAATAAAAAAGTTAACATTCCACTGAAATTTATGGTTTGCTGAACTTTTGTTCGGGGCTGAGGTTAGCCTTGTTTTTTTTTTTTTTAGAAGGTAGAAGAGTTGTCAAAACATGGTCAACACAGATACATTCACATACTCATGATAGCATTCACCAGCAGATGCTGTTGTTTTTTAATGGCTGTGGCCAGTTTTCTTGAATAATGTCCTGCACCAGCGATGACCACCAGTAAATTACAAATCAGAGGTTCACAACTGATTGGATGGGTGGCCTGTCCGTCGCTAACAGCACTGCAAGCCTGCAAGCACACGACAGACCCATAGGAGGGGTTGCTGTCTTGCCAAGAGAACCCCAGGTTAGTAATCCTGCTTTGTCAAGTATCAGACTCGAACCCGAGATCGACACGGTCGTCTTGTACCGTCGTGAGTCCTAAGAAGCGCCACTGCTGGTCAAGACACTACGCAAACAGGTCTGACCAGCAGACTTGCAGTCTCCCCAAGGATAATCCCACTTCCTGAGTGGGGTAGGCTGTTCTGAACTCGGACCCCTGCTTTTGGCTCCCGATCCTCCAGTCGAGTCCTAGAGGTTTCCTGAATTTTGTTTTTAACTGTGAGCGATCATGTTTCGTGAATTTTTTTTTCATTTCCTCCCTTGTACTTGTGTTGTACATCTGAAAGCTAACAAAAGGGCTGTGGTGGTTTTAATATTTTCTCTTTTGTTCATTTGTCGAGACTTGCTTGCACGCTGTTGAACTTGATTGTTAAATGCCAAGTCGCCCAGTTGTACTGTGAGTGACCTGGCATAGATTCACATGCCTCATGGATTAATAACAATCTGTACCTCACTTAGGAATGTGCACTACATAACCAATTACATTTATCTCCCTTTTAATTGGCAGGAAGCCAATATAATGGCAGGGTCACGGTGCCTGGTCAAATATGTCTGGAGGATTTTAATCTTTAAAAGGGATCTCCGTTTTAAAAAAAGAACTCCCACTGACTGCATTTTTCCAGATTGTTTTATGTATTTTTGTTTTCAAAGACAGACCTCCTGTCCCTCTTGACTGAGATGAGGCTTTAGTTGTGTGGTTTGGCCATTCCAGTTCCTGCGCAGTGTGCGCTTTATTTAATTAATGGGCTATATCATCTTTAGTGGCTTAAAACTTTCCAAAGAACAGCCAAAAGAGGCCACTCATTCGGTGGTGTTGTGCTGGTCCGGTTGCATGCACGTCTTCCTCTGAGCAGTGGGTTCCCCTGCCTGTGCGCTGCAGCTGTCCCAACTGTGAGTGTTCTTCAGTGCTGTCAAAGAGCTAACTAGTCTGATAGAAAAACAGCTTGTAACAAAACAGGTGATCCTAATTGCGAGGTGGCGAAATGGAGAACGGCATGATTATGTTGCACAGGGCTCTGAAGCCCATTGGGCTTGGTACTAATAAATCTTCCCCACCACTAGCTGTTGTATTCAAAATGAGTGGAGAAAGCAGATTGTTCAAGATATCTTAAAATCAGCTGTGCTGGTCTTTATGAGGCAGTGCTGAAGTGTGCTTGGCTGGGCAGTGTGAGACTGTATGAGGACAGATAGGTAGTGCTGTGCTGAGCTATGCTAGAGACCACTAGTAGAGAAACTAAGTACAGCATCTGCATTGTGCTCAGTCTAATGCATTGGGAAGCTGGGCAGGGGTGAATCCTGGAGCCTGTGGTCATCTGATTCCTCATGACGCTCAGCTGATGAGTTCAGGAGTCAACGCATTAACAGCACAGAGAGAGAAACTACAGGGCTTTTAACCCTTTCGCTTTCATACTCAAAGGTGCTTTACTGGCAAGACAAACAACTGAGCCATCACCACAGCAGCTACAATCACATCATTAGCAGCACGATCAGCAATTAACAAAAATTATTTCAAAATTCCAAATAGTTATAGCTACAAAATAAAAAAGCTATTCTGAATAAATAACACAATGGCTGGCAAGCTACTAGCATGGCATACTCCTCAAGATAAGTATGTTGCAAGCAATGTAACAGTGTCTCTGACCTCATTTACAGAAACAGGGGAGCAAGTTGTTGCTTGTGCTGTTATACACAGTGCATTGCGTTAGTGAAGCACCCCTTTCTTTCGAGCTTGTATCTTTCCATCCATCTCTTTCTCTCTCTAACTCTTTCCACTTGCCCAAACCTGCATTTAAGAACTGCTCAGTCTCTTTGAGGCTCTGTTCCAGAACCTCCTGAGCCCAGACTGTGAGCTGAGCTCCTGGACACTAAGACTAATATGGAATAGCATGATGTATGAGTAGGTACTTAGACTTTGTAAATCCATGGATCAGTGCAGTGTAAGAATTAAAGATGCACAGGAAAGCAAGAAAAAGGAGATGTTGTAAGGGGTCTACTTTACTGCCAGTGATTTTTCCTAATGTAGGCACTCTTCTAACTTTCTGATGAAACATTGCCCTCTCCTGCAATGCATCTTCTCTGGCTTCAAACAAGGGCCCAACTCACAGCAGGGTGCTGCTAGAACACAGTGTGATTGCTTTGGTCTGCGTTCCTGGCCCTGTGGATAAACCAAAGTATTAATTGACTCTGCCAGCGTGGTTCTTGACTGATGTGCTGGGATGAAATGGGCTGGGATCAACTATGCTGGGATATGATGGGCTGCGGGCTCTGCAGAAATGTTAGGGGCCGTGGCTGGTGCCAGAATGCAAAGTGATTTCTTTGGTCTGAGGCCATGAGAAGACTCTCTGTTGAAACATTGGACAAACAAACTTCAGGGAGTTTGTCGACGCTGTCAGTGTGTCGAGTAACCGCGTCTGTGCTCATGGGCCCATGAAACAGCCTGCAGCTGGAAGGGGTTCGTTGTGCGGATTGGGACTTAAGGACAGCAGAGAAGCAGACTGGCTTTCTTGATTGTTTTCACATGGATATTAGAGACTGTAAAGGGAAGTGCTACATAAAAACAATTGCTCCCAATAAACATTGCAGTCATCTAGTTAATGAAAAGGTAAAAATAGATGTATATTTGCTTTTGCATCTGGACCTGCACAATATCAAGTATTTTGTCTCATATGCTACTTTGTTATTTTGAGGCCACTGTGGTAGAACAGGGCTCAAGCCAGCGTATCCCAATATTTACATTTCAGCAGTGTGCAGGAACGTCAGTTCCCGATTCTGGTCAATCTCTATCCGGGGAGGCAGGAAGAAATGAAGTGCTGCTGTTAGTAGCTGGTCAGTTTCCAGTTTTCACAGGCCACCATCAGATAATCCCTTGATGCACACTGTGACTATGAGGAGGCAGGGTGGCTCGGCGACTCCATTCTCCCCTCTCCAGTCCAGCTGCAGCCCCTCTCCAGCTGTGCAGCAGAGACGGAGGGCTAATTAGCTGGGAGCTGTCACAGCAATAATGCCCACCATAAATATTGGAAGGCTGGCACCCCTTTCCCTTTCAATAACATCTGTCCCAGCAGCAGAGACTTTTTCCTGTGTCTGTTTAGACAAATTCCTTTGCTAAAGCACTGCTGGTGATAAGAACATGGAGCCTCATAGCTGGGTGGAACAGCTAGGCCCACACCTTATATAAACAGACGTGCATGAACCACCCACCCCCACCATGATCCCAGGGCTCAGGGAGCGAATGTTCTTACGCTGGAGGCCCAAGTGGAACCACACGCAGATCTGTGCTAATCCTGGGGCTGCACTGGGGTTACAGATTGCTGTGATATTGCAAGAGCAATTGGTGATCACTCACATGTAATGCCACCGAGGATCAGGCGGGTTCTCTGTGTTAGGCTTAACATGTGCATGTGTGATTGGTGCCGAGAGTTACTGGTAGTCCTAAAGAGAATAAAGACACATTGCAACTCCAGACATAAGCAAAAAATAACAAATGGTAGTTACTTGGTGCATTTTGTACTGATTGTACAGAAATGTCAGTGTCTGCTGATTGTAAGTATTGGCGTAACCCAGGACTGTGTCCTCTGTGCCTTTTGTGTTTGGGTAGAGTTAAATGGCTTTCTGCTGATGAATTTCACCTTGAATATTTTTTCTGAGTTGAAAAATCAAATGGAAAAAAGGCCCAGGGCTTGTAACAGTAATTGCATGCATAAAAAGCGAAAGAGCACAATGTCAGAGGCGAGTGTTAAAAGAAAGCTTCACTGTGCAGACAGGGCCTGCGTCAGAGGGGCTCAGACAGCTCACATGGTCCTAAGTACATCTCTGGCTCTTGGCTGCGTGTGTAGGGGTTTGTCTGTTTTTCTCTTTGTGCGTTTTTGTGGTCTTGCAAGAGCCTGTCTCTTAGAGAAGTTGCACAGAACATAGCGCCGAACACAAAAGGAGCATGGGCATCACATAGGGCCTTACAGAGATGCTTGTTAAAGCCATACCACTTGCACAGCAGTTATCACATTTTGAATTTGTGAGTTTGTGAAACAGGAACCAGAGGGCACAAGTGAAAAACTATGTGTAAGTGCATTTAAAACTGCGAACAGGAGGTACTTTTTACCCAGAGGGGTATGGGAGTGTAAAACTAGCTGCCAAGCCATGTTGTTGAAGCAGATATCCTGGCTTCCTTCAAGAAACAGCTGGATCAGATCCTGGAATCAGTTAACCACTAACTACCAAACAGGTTAGATGAGCAAAATGGCCTCTGATTTCTAACCTTCCTTACGTTAAGAATACTGTGATCTGCAGGGTTTACATGTACAGTACATAGGGTTTTTAAGATGCAGTATATTTAATATTACATCTAACAGTTGCTGGCTTTTGTTGAATGCAGTTGTCCACAGCTTTCTGGAGGTGTAGTGTGGTATTTAAACGGGAAAAATATTTTGCTGTGTATCCACAGAAGAAAAATGTGACCATGTTGAGGGTCTCCGTTTATGAAGCCGATGTGGCCTTATTACTACGCTTGATGAAGGTGTGGATGTGGATTAGCTTCTGCAGTATACGTGTGGCGGAGTATATGAGCAAGTAGTGCAGGAACGTCTGTTTGCCTTTGTGTAATGGTTGTGCTCCTGCTGTTTGCGGGCATATCTTCAGTGATGATGGGCTGTGGACAGCCTGCTCAAAAAGAAATCTGGATTCCTTTGATAGCATCTGGATCAACAGAGCTGTTTTTAGGCTAAAGCCCCCTTGACTTGCGAGCCGGCGAGGGAGCGCGTTGGAAGACACGTCTCATCAGATAGGGTAAGTGGCCGAGATAAGGCCATTTAGCCACGGAATGTGGGCGTGTAATGAGATTAGAATGGTGCAGGGCACGGTTTGTCAAGCCAAGGCAAGGATGCCCGGGACTCCAGAGCTGAAACCGTAACAATGCGCAAGAAAGGAAGGAAACAGAATGAGAAGAAAACATACTGTATAGGAAAGACTCTCAAAGGCCACAAATAATTTCATCCAGTACAGTACTTTGGAGATTTAATTGGAGAGGTTTTGTCACAAAGTTTTTGACAGAAGTTCAAATGCAAACAAAGTGGATCTAGACACCAGCTGTGATCTAGTGTGGCAGGGAGGCGTTACATGAGCAAGAATACACTGGATGTTCTTTAAAAAAAGGGTATGGTGGTGCGGTGGTGTGAACTGCTGCTCACAGAACTGGGGTCCTGGGTTCAGTTCCTGGGGTCCTGGGCCCTGTCTGCATGGAGTTTGTATGCGTTTCCCCCAGCATTCCAAACACATGCTAGCAGGTTCACTGGCTTCATGGAAAATTGTCCCTGGTGTAAGTGTGAGTATTTCTGTGTGTCCCGTTCAGGGTGTATCCTGCCTTGTGCCCCTTGATTGCTGGAATAGGTTCCGGCTCCCAGGCGACCCTGAATTGGAAGAAGCAGAAAATGCATGGATGAATTTGTGTTTGCTCAATCAACCCTATGTTCTGCATTATAAACAGTATACAGTACTGTCAATGGTTGCATTATTCTGCAGCCAACCTGACACCTGTTATGAGGAGGTGTGACAAAAAGAGAAAACATTAAAGAAACATTCAATAAAAATTTCAAATGATCAGCCTTAGCACAGATTGTACAATTATAACACAACATCAAGCACAAAATGGAGCTGGCACAATCACTGCAGCAAGTGGAAGCCTCAGTTTTTACCAGGCCAGGCAATCTGTATCTTTAAGGAGGTGTGTCTGGAAGGAGCAGCACACTGCGCTCTTTCACCTAGAAATGAAGATGAATCCAAAGACCCCGGCAGAGCTGCAGTTTTTTTCCCGAGCGGTGTGGTGCAAGGAGAAAGGCATCTCATTGCCTAATTCGGCCTGAGTGCGTTTCCCGCCCAGTATCTGGCGCTATCTCAGCTATTCCAAACAGAGTGAGCCCAGGAAGCACGGAGGAGCGGAGGGTGTGCCAGCTGCAGATGCGCAGCCTCTCTGGTACTGATGCCAGCGCAGTTACAGTTGAAGCACAGAGGGCACTCGTACAGGGGGAACTGGTGTGGCTGAATCGTACACTTTTACTGTGTGGCATTATCCTGGCTTTGTGCTGCCCTGTAATTGAACAGTCCTGTACTGTAACCCATGAGTTACGGTGTCAGACAGCGAGAGGCCTGGATCTTCTCTTAATAACACTACCCCTTCCTTTGCACATTACTGCAGTGCCGAGGAGCTAGGTAAGAACATCCAAGACACACCCATGTTTCTGTCATTCCAGGTTTTGATAATTAGTTGTGTATTACTTATACAAGCCACATAATACTGTATAGTGACAGACCATGCTGAAAACGTGTTTTAAAGAAAACATATATTATACGAACTGTAACTAGAATCTGGACCAAAGTATATGTTGTTGTTGGTAGGGGATGTCTATACTGTATGTGTCAGGTACAGTATCCCAAGTGATTCTTGAATCTGGGCAGATTGGAGGCGGGGGGGAATAGGTTCCCCTCTTATATGTAAAATGCTGTGTTGTCCTCTGGGATGGAAGTTTATATATGAATCTAGGGAATTTCAAGTCCTAGAGCATTTTGCTTCAGATGCATTGCAAATAAAAATGAAATAAAATAAAAAAAATTATCTCTAGGAAAAAGCCAACAAAGCAAACCACAACAAAGATTATCAAAGATGCTCTTTCTCTTCCAGCTCTTAGTATATACTGAGCTTTTGTGAAACTACAAAAAATTATTGAAAACCTACCTTTGTTTTAAACTGTGCACCATGCACACGGTGAGGTGAGGACACTGGTAACCTTATGGTGCTGTTTATTTTGGAGTCATTCACTGCACACCAGAAGGAGGTCCTTGCTCGCATAGAGATTGTGTAAACAGGCTTTTTCTGTGAGGACATTTAGGCAGGGCTCTGCGGTGGCTTTGATAGGAATGTGGTATCACAGTTCAAGTGGAATGCAGAAACCTCCCCTCAAGCTGGGAGTTTGGGGTGCAGAAAGCGAGGGAGGTGATGAACAAGGAGGCAGAGGAATATTTCATAACTAACGACATTCTGTCAGAGTGGATAATGGATGTGGAGTGTGTGTGGTCTGGGGCGCTGGGCAGCCTGTGCTGGAAAGAAGTCTATTCATAGCTGTGAATTGACTGTCCCCTGGTGGTTTAATTGCATAAACTGCTGCACAAGACCAGCCTTTGAAATTACTTTTTCTTGCCATTGACAGAACTGACTGGATGTTGACTTTGCTCACTGGGAGTAGGTATAATCATTACATAATATGTTATGTTGTTGATAATTTAAATATACTGTGCTTTTTTGTTTCCTTTCTGTGCTTACCCGTTTTTCTAATGGGTTTCTGTATATCTTTCAGGCCATTACCCAAACCAGGGATTTCTTCAGGAGGTGAACGAGCAAGTGAAGGCAACAGAAGATCAGGATGGCACAGGTGCTTCACATGGACACGAGCTTCCCAGGTGAGCTTTGCGGACAAACCAGGTCGTTGTCCAGCCAGCCGCGGTCTAGGTCACATCTCTGTCCACCTGATACACCTGTGTCTACACCTACCCATCCAGCAGTCCTTTCTGTCTGGCCACATTATTGTGCTTTTGTGGGATAGTGCTTTAATCGCCACCCAGCACCAAAGAAAGGCAAAGCCTAATTCATCCATTTTCTTACCACTTCTTGCAGTCCAGGGTAGTGGGGAAGCCGAAGCCTATCCCAGCAAGCACCAGGTGCAAAGCAAGGTACCCTCTGTGTCCAGCACACAGACATGCACACAGTCACACCAGAGCCAATTCACCTCCCAGCATGTCTTTGGACTGTGGGAGAAAACCAGAGCACCTAGAGGAAACCCACACAAACGTGGGGAAAACATACAAACTGCGCAAAGATAGCACCTCTGGTCTGGAATTGAACCCAGGACCCCAGCAGTGTGAAGGCTGTTAAGCCTACTACATTCAGAAAAACATTATGTTCAGGATTCTTTTAAATGTTTTTAATCTGTTCAGTGTGAAAAGGACTGTTTGCTTCGTCTTAACCTCTCAGGCATGGTTTCCTCAATCTTGCCTCTTCCAGGGAAGAGCAACCCCACCTCGCCCACAGCCATCCATGGCAAGGACCAGGACCTCCCCTATTCAGTGGAGACTCCCTACGGGTATCGGCTGGACCTGGATTTCCTGAAGTACGTCAATGACATTGAGAAGGGCAACACCATCAAGAAGGTGCCCATTCACCGCCGGCCGCGCTACAACTCCCTGCCCCGGGGCTACGGCTACACAGGCTCCTGGTGGACCTCCACAGAGTCCCTCTGCTCCAATGCCAGCGTGGACAGCCGACACTCCTCCTACTCTTACTGCGCCCCTGGCTACTACGGCTCCCACCGGCCAGAGCCTGGCAGATCCTCGCTTGGGACCGGGGGCTTCAACTTCAATGCTCGGGTGGAGAGGACCCTCCTGGACGCCCGCAAGAAGCTGGAGGAGGACCAGAAGGACGGGCGCAGGTTCTCCAACCTGGGGAGTCTGCACAGCAGCATTGCCGGGTCTACCAGCTCCCTGGCCAGCCAGGGCTACTCCCGGGCCCAGAACGGAGCCCAGGGAGCCGGAGGGGGAGGCCAGTTCACCCCCATGAGCTCAGGCCTGTCCACGCCGGTGTCGCCCACCCCTGCTCACCTGCAGCACGTGAGGGAGCAGATGGCCGTGGCCCTGCGCAAGATCCGGGAGCTGGAGGAGCAGGTGAAGATGATCCCTGTGCTGCAGGTCAAGATCTCTGTGCTCCAGGAGGAGAAGCGGCAGCTCAGTGTGCAGCTCAAGAGCCAGAAGTTCCTGGGGCACACCATGGGCTTCGGCAAGGGCAGGTCCAGGGGGGAGCTGTATATCGACATCCCCGAGGAGGACAGCACCGGCCCAGTGGCAGCTGCGGCTAGAGGGGGCCCCCTCTCCCCGACCACCCCGGAAGGCTCTCGGCAGGATTCCGGCTGCGAGATAGAGGACACGGTCATCGTGGGGGGAGCCAGGCAGCCGGCTGGGGGCAGGAAAGAGGTGAGGTCGATCGGGACCGAGCCAGAGGCTGGCGCGAAGAGGGAGGTGAGGCACATAGGGGTGGAGGTGAGGGAGCAGGACCTGGGTGTGCAGTCGGAATCGGAGGCCTGGAAGACGAAAGCAAGCCTGCTGGAGACACAGCTGAGGAAAACCCTGCAGGAGCTGCACACCGCCCACAGGAAGTTAGAGGCACTGGGCAAAGAGACGGCCGAGAAGGGGCAGGACGCCAAGCCATCTATGGCCGATGCCGTCATGATGACCAGCATTGGGTGGCAGGAGCTGCAGCAGTGGGGGCGGCCTGGTGAGCCCTCCCCCTTGCAGACCGTTGTCACCTTCAGCCAGCACCCCCCGTGCAGAGAGCAGAGGACGGTGGGAATCCAGGTGTACACCCTGGAGCAGCCCACAGTGGTCGGTGTGCGCAGTTTCCAGGAGACCACAACCACCCCCAGGAAAGACCAGGCAGAGTTCGTCCAGCAGCCCTCATGGGGCGAGGGGGGTGGCACTCATGCTGAGCTCACAGGCCTTGTGACAAAAGACCCCAATGGGCAGCAGGGCGGCACTGAGGCAGAGCTCACAGTGACTCACAGGAGGGAAGAGCCTCAGGAGACCTCCTTCCCAGTTCATTCCAGCAACCAGCTCCAGAAGAAGAGTGTGGAGGGACCAGTGTCAGTCCCAGGTAGGGGACACAGTGCAGAACTTACAGCTGAGTTTCCAGATCATGCTTTTAGCTTGACCTCAGAAGCAGGGTTTACATTTCCAATAGGAGATAGTAACTGGCATAGACATGTATCTAATTGTGGCAAGATAAACATGCACATATATGATGCACTTCACTTTCCCAGCTACAGAAGCAGTTAGCTGAAAAGAAATTGTCTTGATTCCTCTCCGTCCTTCTTCTTAAATGTCACAACCACACAGAGCATCGTAAAGTGTGATTTACATTTGCAGAAAATCAATGTTTTTAATTAGAGAATTAGATTTTTTAACTCTATAAAATATAGTAAAAAAGCAGTATATGAAAGGCCAAAATGAAAATATAAATGAAAAGTGAAAAGCAGATTTTCCGAACTGCAGATCTCTGGTTAAGGCTGTTGAGAAGAGATTTTGAAATGTGGATCAGTTTAATAGTTCTCCCAGGGGAAGAGCTGTTAGTAACTTAAGGAAATATCTAAAACATCCTCGTGTATTCTGGCCCTCAAGGACAGGAGCTAGAAATCCCGTCTAAACAGTTGTCTTCAATTCCATTCTCTCTCCCCCTCAGATTCAGCCCCAGAGCTGCCCATAGCAATCTGCTCCAAGGAGGTGCGCGAGGTCCTTCAGAAGAGTGAGGTGTCTTCCTCGGTGCCTGTCTGCAGTCCGGCTGTTGTCATGGAGACAGTCAGTGCCACGCAACTGGTGTCTAATCAGCTGGCCCCCCTGTGCCAGAGGCTAAAGGAAGGGGACATGACACAGCAGACACCCCATGAAACTGCCCCTGCACAGGAGGACAACAGCTCCCAGCCTGGTAAATGATAGGAGAGACTTGGCCATCCAGTTACAGATCATTATGGCAAATAAAAGCATTAGAAAGGCCATTCAGCCCTTCTGGTGTGTTTGGGAGGTAGCACTTCATTGATATCAGGGTCTCATCCAGCTGTTTTTGTGAAAAGAAGCCAGGGTATTGTCTTGATCAACATGGCTATGTAGCTAGTTCTACACTCCCACAACCCTTTGTGTCAAGTAGTGGCACCTCTCGTCACTTTTAAATGCACCTCTACACAGTATCCACTTGTGTCCTCTGGTTCATGTTCCACTGTTCACTCTCAAAATACTTTAATTCAACAATTCATTCATCCCGTTCATTCAAGTGATGACATCGCTGCAGTACACTGCTGCTACACAGGGTGCAGAAATGATTCCGGTTGTGTCCATTGTCTCCCACAGCCTCTCCACAGTCCAGCCTTAAGTCCATCATGAAGAGGAAGGACAGTGAGGCCTGTACCGACTCCCCCAACACCAAGAAGAATCTGCAGTTCATTGGGGTCAACGGAGGGTAAGCTACTAGTCAGGCTGAGTGCTGTGACTCAGCCTACTTCCTGTTACTGTCCAGCTGCAACAGTGGGGCTGGATGAAGTGTAAGCCTCACTGGCCGTAACATTAGGAGCTTGAGGTCAACTGAATACACTGGCTTCCCATTACCTTCTCAGTCCTTCACATGTATGACTGTATGACACACCACAAACCCTCATCACAATCTCAGATAAAGGCAGGTCTGATGGAAGGTTTGGGAATAACAGGCCCTCTCTGGAGGACCCTACCCTGTGGAGATGGGGCAGGTGTTTTGGCCAGTGGGTATAGCAGTCCTTCCTCCACTAGCTGTTCTGGGGAGAGAAATCATTAAATCACTAGGCTTTTGAATGTGAAAAAGAGAACAAGTAATGAACCCATGTTAACTGAATAAGTGCAAAAAGCACTGCTTAACTATACCAGCTGATCAAAGGCATCAGCTCTGATCACTCCTTGCACAAGTGGTCGTGTAGCTGTTCTGGTGAAATAACTGGTTTAAGGTGCGAAGTGCTCACACTGTGCTTAGACTGGGAGCTCAGTTGGCACGTAGGTGTTTAGAAATCTCCTGTTGGCTATGCAGCTATGAATCCACGTCATCAGACAGCAGCTCCGAGAGCTCGGACAGCAGCTCTGAGAGTGAGTACCATGAGGCCAACGAGCGGCTGCCTCCCACCCAGGACGCCCCACGGGCCCACAGTGAGGAGGCCGCCCCTGGACCGCTGCAGGAGGCCACAGCCACCGCCTTCCCCCCTGCACCCAGCGAGGGGGCGGCTGCAGAGCAGGACAGGTCCACCGCTCAGGAAACGCAGCCAGAGGACAGCACCAGGTATTGGTGACCACAGTGTGAACAGCACACTTATAGGGTGGGATTCAGCAGTCAAGTTTTCAGTATATAAAATGGTACTTTTAAAAAAATGACAATTGCTATTTATAAGATAATGCCCGATTTTGTTGAAAGACAAAAGAAAGGTCTTCCTACCTCTGTTTTTTTATTTCTGGATTAAATCAATAAGAGCTCTTGAGGTTCTGGCCCCACAGCTAGGCAGATGCCTTTTTGATTATCTAGCATTAAAGTCTACAGCAGGACATGGGAGTGCTGGAGATGCAGTGCAGCTGTGAAAACAGAGGCTGTTATGCTGGTTGGCCCAACATCCTTTACTTCCTCCCCTTCTCCTCACAGGCTGGAGCTGAGCGACACCCTTATGTCAGCCTGTACAGTCCTGCAGAAAGCTCTCGGGGAGACGAATGCCTTCAGCCAGCAGGAGGCAGTAAGGAATTCAATTTCATTTTGACACATGAGAATGACATTCTGGGTTTTACTTTAATTTGTAAATGTTTGTCAGGTGCAACACAAAAAATGCCCCAGGTTTTAGATGCAGTAGTTAAAAAATGTTCACCAAGGTTTATTTGTAAAATATTATAATAATAATAATTGCTTACACTTATATAGCGTTTTTCTGGACACTCCACTCAAAGCTCTTTACAGGTAATGGGGACTCCCCTCCACCACCACCAATGTGCAGCATCCACCTTGATGATGCGACAACAGCCATAGTGCGCCAGAATGCTCACCACACATCAGCTATCAGTGGGGAGGAGAGCAGAGAGTAATTAAACCAATTCATAGAGGGGGATTATTAGGAGGTCATGATTGGTAAGGGCCAGTGGGAAATTTGGCCAGGACACTGGGGTTACACCCCTACTCTTTTCGAGAAATGCCCTGGGATTTTTAATGACCACAGAGAGTCAGGACCTCGGTTTTACATCTCATCTGAAGGATGGCGCCTGTTTTTACAATATAGTGTGCCTGTCACTATACTGGGGCATTAGGACCCACATGGACCACATGGTGACCGGCCCCTGCTGGCCCCACTAACACCTCTTCTAGGAGCAACATTAGCTTTCCTAGGAGTCTCCCATCCAGGTACTGACCAGGCTCACACCTGCTTAGCTTCAGTGGGTTGCCAGCTGTGAGTTGCAGGGTGATGTCTGCTGGCAGCCATTATGACAAACTGGAAAGTACACCATGTGTTTGAAGCATTTCCAAGTGTTAGAATTCCACCTCATCCCACTAACTTAACTCTGGAAGTCTGGTATCCCCTGCAAGACTGGACCAAAAGCTAGGTTTTTGGCACCAAGTCATCTGAACTGTGTTCTGCTTTAAACTAAGCCTGTTGCCTTCTTTTCCCCTCCTTTTCTTACTTGCTTGTCCTCTGCTTCTCCTTGACTGACAGAGGACAGCCTACACGACTGTGCTACAGGAGTGGCTGCGGGTTTCCTGTCACAAGGCGGCCGACGCGGAAGTGGTTCGCAGGTACATGGTGGCATTCCAGGCCATCTCACCTCAGCTCCTAGAGTTCATCATCAACATGGCCGACGGCAACGGCAACACCACTCTGCACTACACCGTCTCCCACTCCAACTTTCCTGTGGTCAAGCTGCTACTGGACACAGGTATGGCCCAGGCAGAGCTCCCTGTCCTGAGTCACGCCTCAGGAGCCTATGAGACATGAGAGGTTTCATGACCTGTGGTCTCTGAACATTTCCAGTGTACCAGCGACTGTTAAAGGCTCTTATTTTGTCACTGGCAGTTTGCCAGCTGATGGGGGCATGTTGAAAGTATAGGTATTTACTCTGTCCACACTAACGCCACAACTTGAGACCTGTGGCTTTCTTGGATCTTAAGAAGAGACCAAAACAAAGAAATGACCATGTCCCCTTATTTTCCTGAGGGTCTACATTTATTTTGTCGCAGGTGCTGTTTTCAGTCTTAAAGGCATTAAGTAAAGGCTAAAACTATATTTACTGAGTCTTTTAAATGCCTTTCAGTTTACTTGGAATCTAGCCTACAGCATATTGCAACAGTACTACAGAGGTCAAGTACTCAATACAAACACACAGCTGTGTTTTCTAGACCTAGAACATTTGATACTAGCTGGGAACCAAACAAATGATGGATTAGTTTTGTGGCCAGAAAGAGGATCAGGAGGACATATCAGTTTTAAAGACAGAGGAAGAGTTGGGGGATCCTTGCAGGGCACTTGTCTGATTGCTTTTCTCGCTGGCTCTGCCTGCAGGACTGTGCAATGCAGACAAGCAGAACAAGGCGGGATACACAGCCATCATGCTGACTGCCCTGGCTGCGTTCCATTCCAGCAGCGACCTGGAGACAGTCACACAGCTCCTGAGAACTGGAGACGTCAACGCTAAGGCCAGCCAGGTACTGCCCCCTTCTGGCCTTGCAGAGACTTGCTCCTTCAGTCATCATCTGTGTCCCAACAAGAGAGGAGGCCATTTTTAACTACTTTGGTTTTTAAACACTTATGGCTCGAAAGTGTTTTACATGCCCTTTAGTAGAGGTCATGCTGCCTCACACACTAAGAGGTCGTGTGCTGTCCACTGAGCAGCGGACTAGAGGCACCTCTGTCATTACCAAGAGGTCATCCTGCGCTCTAACCTATCGGATTCAAGGCTAGTTTCATGAAGAAACTGCTTCATGGGTGCTGCCGAAACAGACACCAATTATCTTGTTCACTCTGTGCTGGACTGCGTCTTGACAGAATGATTAAAATGCTGTTCTTTGGCTCTTTCCTAACTCTGGGTAGTCAGACCCTTTACCTGCAGCTCTTTGGTAATGATGGCATATTAACTGGTCTGGATGACTGAACTGTCTCTGCCTTTACCTCACTTCTACCTCCTTCTCTCCCTCTAGGCTGGTCAGACAGCGCTCATGCTGGCTGTCAGTCACGGGCGCAGTGACATGGTTGGTGCGCTGCTGGCCTGCGGCGCCAATGTCAATCTGCAGGACGACGATGGCTCCACAGCGCTGATGTGTGCCTGTGAGCATGGGCATGTGGACATTGTCAAGCAGCTGCTGGCTGTGCCGGGGTGCGATGCCACACTGACAGACAACGTGAGTGAAACCTGGAACCCCCCCCCCAGGCTGCTCTTCTAGAACCTCTTAGTCAGACAGCTCTATGCATCTGGAGCTCTCCAGTTTAGGTAGTCAAAATAGTAGTAATATTCATGGTTAAATAAGGAGAGCTAAGGTTACTGGGGGCTGCAGGGTTTGAAGCAGAGTTTTTATTGGAGAAATATTCTGCAATGGTGAGGAGTAAGAGCTACAGCTGGGGTATCTGGGACCAGCAATGGAGACTCCAGTCCTAAGTGCTCCACCTTTGGGCAGCCCATTCCTGGTCTTCGATTCCCCAGGGGCTGCAGGGTTGTGTTGCAGTTTCCATATTTAATATTTATAGAACCACTGGAGCAACAAAAAAGTACATTATCCACCCCACCCCAACCCATGTTTTCCAGCTACACCACACATCCCTGTTCCCCAAAGTGAAATCTGGTAACTGTGACTGTCTAATGTGGGACATATGATGGTGTGTGTGTCTGTGTGTGTGTCTGTGTGTGTGGGCAGAATCCCACACATTGCATTATTAAATACAAGTTTGGGTCCTCAGTACCAACCTGATTCTACTCTTCCCTCTGTTTCAGGATGGCAGCACAGCCCTGTCCATTGCAATGGAGGCCAACCAGAACGACATCGCTGTCCTCCTCTATGCCCACTTGAACTTCGCTAAGCCCCCCTCCCCGGTGAGCACCCCATCTAAATATCCCGCTGAATTCATGAGGCTCGACAAAGACAAAGCAGCACACAAGTCCATTACAGATGTAACAGGAAGCTGTGACACTACTTTTGCCACTGCTATTTTTATTATATCTTGTAATTAATAGTTGCATTAATTATTTTTAAATTAATATTCCATCTAATGCTTCTCAACAGGTGACACAGAAGGCAGTCTTGTTTGGCACAGTGACCCCACCTGGAGAAACCAAGTAATTGCCACCAGCATCATCCTTCCCGCTTTCTACCTCCTCCTGCCCCTCTGCAGCAATGAGGGCTTCTGGGTTCCCACTAGGTCACAGGCCTTTGTCTAACTCCCTGTGTGTTCCTGGGGTTGTCCCACAGGTGCAGGTGTGTGTATGTGTGCGTGCTTGAGGGAACCGCTTCCTTAGGCACACAGACACGCACGTCCACCCACCCTTCTTGGATTCATCCTGCTGTCTTTTCTCCAACCTCCAGTGCACAAGGGGACTGATTTCTTACAGCAGACTGTTGAAAGTTTTTCCATGGAGGCAGAGAGCACAACTCTTGCTTGGCTTGCCCACGGCACCTGATGCACTTCAGCATCCAAGGTTCTGGACTGGGGCTTTAAAACATGGAAAACACCGGTTTAGAACATGGAGCAAATGGAACAAGGGATCCTCTGTTGAGACTGAAGCGCCAAGGATAAGGCACGGTGGTTTATGGTTTCTGAATGAGTGTCGTATGTGTAAAGGAAGTAAAGGAGAAGTAGTTTTGTGTAGGTAACGGCAGTTGTATGGGTCTGGATTCTGCCCCCATACCTTCCCCCACTGCTATATTGTGTAGTTTCATCCTGTAGAGCTAAGGTGCAATGTCACCAGGGCTACACACAAAAACATACTAGTGCTCATCTGAATGTTACTCTGTTCCTAGTGTGTTTTGCTGGATCCAGACAAGAAGGAACTCTGGGCTGCTCAGGCCAGAGGTTCATTGAGAAAAGTGGGTCTCAGAGGCTTGGGACTGACATGGCTTCCACTCATCTGTAAGTGATGCAAGAGAGCTGTGCGTCAGTAAGATTTGGTTTTATCTGCAGGGTTAGCTGGGGGAAAGCTGGGGTGCTTTTTTTTTCTGGGAGATGGTTGTGAGAAAGTGATGAGAAGAAAAGGAACTGTACATTCAATAAAATGTGTATCAAATTAAATTGATATATAATTACAGGTTACTTTTGTTATTTAAGATATTATGCAGAAATCCTGGATTTCTCAAGCCAAAGATGAAGCAATATAACCAATTTCTAAATGAAGAATGAAGAGCAACAGTATTTAGTGCAGTACATTGTAGAGCTTTTCTCACAGAGCTTTCCTATCAACATAGTTTGAGAACAGTTCTGTCATATAATCTGAGTAGTTTATATTTGTATTGTTCACAGTATGCTTAAAGTCTGTAGGCAAAATATATCTATCCATCCAAAGGTCTTTTGACTCCGTTTTGAAGTATTTCAAACATGCACATGATGACAGTTCTTAATGTTATGGTTATGTACTTTTTAAATGTTTTTGGTCTTATTGGATAAAATAACCTGGAAGCAAACGATTCTTGAAGTTATATTTAAAGTGTATAAAATAACTTGTCATTTCCACTATTTTTGTATGTCTCTTTTTTGTGTGCATTTGGATAAACCTGCAGGAGTGATTTAATGACTGCAGGAAACAGTGAAAGTTGCCATGGTTGTGTAAAGGGATGAAAAACCTGCAACAACACCCCTCTCAAGGCCTGGCCTTAAAGAATGTGGAAGAGGGCAGCATCAGATTCCAACAACCCAGAGAACATGATCATGTGAACAAAGTTAATTCCGAAGGAAGACTGAGAATACAGATCATACCTGTTCCACAAACCTAGAGAATGTCCTTCCCGTACAGCCTGTAACAGGTCTGGTCTGGTGTTCCCTTGGCTTGGAGAAGGCTGGACACCGCAGTGAGTGTCCACAAACCAGCTTCATTCAATACTACATGCCTAATACCTTTACCATAAGTGTTTTTTGTAAAACATTGGTTTGTAATAAAAATTTTAAAAGTAACCCTTTATAAAACTCAAAATAAGATTTGCTTGTTTCTGATGTCTAGAATTTAGCTGGGCACATAATACTTCAAATAAAACAATGTACTTCTAGCGTTACATGATGTATCTAGAGGCCTTACAGTCCAAGTCCTAAGTTTCAATTGTTTGGTCTGCACAGGCATTGAAACATTATCAAACCTTTGCATTATTCATCCAGTATAAGGATGAATATCCAGATTGATTTCTTACCATTTCATGCAGAGATCCAATAGTTCTGTGCACAGGACAAATATTCAGGTCCTCACCTGGAGAAAAAAAGAATTACATTTATTAAACATTTAATGACCTGCAATTAAGAACGCCAGTACTGTCTCACTTTACTAAGCTGTGCGTAACAGCTTCAACAAGGGGTGTCTGGATCTCTAGGAGATGATTTCTCCCAGTTTAAAAATACTCAAATCCCTAAGAGGGATGGTTTTCTAGTGAATGAAGATACCCGGTGCCCTTGGCTTTACACATCACATAACAATTACAGAAGAAAAACCTGAACAATTTTTTTTCCCCCATTGACCAGTCCAACCACACTTTTTCTTAAAAACCACACCTGTGAACATACTGTACAGCTATAACGCATAGAAAGGGAGAGAAGCTTGGGGTCAGAGCGCAGGGTCTGGCACCCCTGGAGCAGCTGGGGTTAAAAGCCTTGCTCAGGGACCCAACAGAGTAGGATTCCTCTGCCGGCCGCAGGATTTGAACCGGCAACCTTCCAGTCACAGGCGCAGATCCTTAGCCACAGAGCCACCGCTCCGCCCTTGCTTGACAACATTAACTCCAGAATCCCTCTTATCCTTAATAACACAATAAAACAGGTTTTAGCTCCCCCTTAAAGGGAAACTTGACTTTCACAAGTTATTTTGTCTTGTTTATGGTATCATCTTACTTGGCTGTTTTTATACAACAGTGTTAGTTTGAAAGTGAACAAAATATCTACAGTACACAATGCAAAAAAAATTAAATATATTATAAACTTGCCAGAAGTAAAACCCCCAAAAATGTAAATTAAACAAGCATCCAATGCACACACTAAATTAACTAAATTAGGATAAAAGAAACGTACTTCAGCCAGGAAGAACATCCAAAGACCGGTGGGGCTGGATTATGTCCTTCCTAGAACAGAAATGCGGAAAATAACTAGCAATGAAAAAGTAAAGAAATGATGGCATCTTGTATCCTAGCAGCGATACTCACCTGCGGTAACAGCTATCTGGTACCATCTATCTACAGTTATTAACCTCTTCAATTGGGTTAAAAAAAAACATTACCTGTTCAGCTCATTTGTCATTTATTACTCTTGTAAGCTTAGTTCAGCTGTTAATGTCAAACATTGGATAATGTTCAGGACAACTGCAAAATGGATGCAACCGCATTCTGATTCCAGCCCTGATGGTGGCGCCATAGCAGACCAAGGAGGGTCAATCACTGGGCAATGCTTCGCCTAGAAAAAGAAAAATACGCCAACCCTCGGCCGAGAAGAAGACATAATGCAAGGGCTTCACCTGTAGAGCAAAGCAGATGTAAGGATATCAGAGTAACCATGCAAATGTAGCTGGGACTTCAATAGCAAAGTTATCCCTGAATGCAACCAAATTCCACTGCTTTATGGAAAATATCTCTTTGTTGCCCCCCAGTGGCTGCAAGCAGTTTCACTGTAGGCTGGATAAAGAGGTTTTGCTTCAAGCCTGAAAACTGTGCTCAGGTTCCCACCAGGAGTCCAGTCTTGCACAAAAACCACTCGTCACGGACACCAGGGTTGTTGCATAAAATGTATTCATGCTTTTTATTTTGCAGTTTATATTTTAAAAAATCATCCGTTATTTTGAACACACTTTACAGTACCATACAGTGAAATCAAAGAAAAAATATACATATATATTTATATATTGTCATTAACTTATAAGATGCCTTTTAATTTCACAGAAATGAAACCCCAGCACTTGGATTAATCTCTCTGAAAAGAAACAAAAAACAAATCTTATAATAAAATATAATAAAAAATAACCTAGACTTTAGAAGTCCCCCTTTTTTTGGACACATTGTACACATTACAGTAATATAATTTACAAATATTACAATCATTTTTAATGGTGTATTTTTTTCACTCCAAACAAGGTACATTTGAGCAAAAGCTCACAGATCACAAACAGACCATTGTTCTAAGAAGAAACAGAGGAAAGGAGATGATCTCAAACTTAAAGTGAGAAAGCAGACCTTCAGCCTTAATCCCATTTGTTATGAAACATGCAGCAGAAAAGCCCAACCTAGTTCAGACTGGATTAAATTCTAAATTTGTTGGAATTTAATCCAATCTGAACTAGGGCAGATATCATCAAGAGTCTTGATTCACTAACATTAATGCAGATTTTGTGCAATTTCAGCTAATACTGATCAATACTTTACTCAGCCATACACAGAACAAATCCACCTGAGTTCTATGATTTATTCCACGGATAGTTCTTCATTCAAAGCTTTTGGGATAATCTCCAAGTCCTACATTTGGGGTAACTCTTAAATGTCAATTAGAAGAAACCTATTCTAATTTCTTAGCTGCCCTCAGTCTCTGCTAATTTCTCACTTTGGATATTTCTTAAATTTTACAAAAATGTCTTCAAAAGAGCTATGGTTGTTTAATATATAAAGTGCATGTCTTTTTTCCCCTTGGAGGAAACCCAACCCTTCACAAGACACACAAACCATGGGCAACACAGCACTGTGCAGCAAACGGGCTTAAGGCTCTGAAGGGATTCTTCAAAGCCAAACCAGGAAGGACACTCAGGTCTGTGATCCTTACCTTTTCAAAGTGCAGGGCTCTCGCATTTTTGCTTTAAAAGAAGCCATGACATCAATATCCTGCAACTAAAGATGCCAGATCACTTTACTAAACTGTGCATAACAGCTTCAACAAGGGGCGTCGGGGTCTCTAGGAGCGATCTATGACTTCACCCAGTTTGGAAACAAATTTGAACCATCCAAATCCCTCTTGGAATTTAATATTCATCATAAGATTCAGCTTTTGATTTATTTGTTGAGCTCATGATGTGATGCAGGCAGTGTTTAAAACTCCGAAAACATTTGTCAGTTTAAACACATCACCAATCTCTCGGTTTGCCTTTGAGGACGGAGAGCTCCATCTTCTCAAGACTCAGGCTGCCTGCCTTCGGTAGAATTCTCCACATGCTCAGACCCTAAGGGCCCTAACCATGACTGAAGATTTTCAAGATCTGGGCCTTAACTAAAACACTTCTACTTATACACACATGCGTGCATATACACACTTTCGAAAATGTTAGGAACCTGTAACTGTTACCACAGTAATCAAATCAGTCTTTGGTTAAACACTCCTCGTGACTTTTAAGGATTAAATATATATGTAGCTCAAACTGTGCCAGCACTTACTTTCTCCCAAAAACATCTGCATCAATAACACCAAAATCTGCCTACTTTGAAAGCAAGGCTCTTGATGGGGCATCACTCCCTGGAGTGGCTTTTAGCACTGTCCTCTCTCACCACAGACCACAAACTGTTGAATACAGCTGTCCCACTGGTTTGGTGTGACACAATGAGGTAAAAGCCCGAGGACATGAACTATGAGAAGAGTGCAAGGAGGACACACAACTTGATATTTCTTATTCTTAATTCTACAGTGTCAAATCTATTTCTTCGCATATAATGTAAATTTACATAGCGAGAGACTGGGGAGGAGAGCGAGAGGAAGCAGAGGTAAAGAGCGAGACGGGGGGAGGGTAGAACCAAGAACGATTGCAGAGATTTAAAAAATCTGACCATAAACATTAATTTGATCGCACCGACACCCCCCAAAAAAAGAATGTGACGCTCTTCTTGTTTATATAATCCATATTTTACAATCCAACATTACAATATGTACAGAACAAACAATAATAAATTCAAACCCATCAAACAGAATCATACAAAAATAAAAACTGTACACGAACCATTCAGAGAAAACACTGGAGGCATATTCTTTATCATTGAGAAAAAGGATGGCAGCAATTAAATAATTTCATAAGAAACAATTGCTACAGTATTGTGTTAAAATGGCAATTTGTATTTGTTTTCATTAACTCACCACATAAAACAACATAAAATAAGGAACACCACCAGGAAACAGAAAAGTGAACGCAAATCTCAAAATCTTCTCCAATATACGACGGTACTAAGTGAAACTGCAGAGTGTGGCACAGGCAGTCTAGGCTAAAAAAGAATGCCAACATACCCTTGGGATGAAAAACTGTGCCAGCTGTACTGCTGTATTCAGAACAGATGAACACCAGCCTTGTGCAGAAGGTTCTGCATACTCTCCAGGCCCCGTACAACTGCTGCAGCAGGCTGAGCTCTCAATGCCACCGTGTTTGTATCAGATATAGACAATCTCTAAGCCAAGACTGCTCAATTTAGTATGGCAGGGCAGCACAAGGCCCATTCATTTTCTTCAAACCACAGCCTTCAGCATTCACAAAGTATTGCATGGAGCTAATCTGTGTTGTCACGGAGATGGCCAGCAATCCAGGGAATCATCCTGGTGTCTCTCCAAATTGTGAAAGAGAAGAGTAGGTGGTTCCCCCTCTCCCCAACCTTCGCCAACTTCAGACCTTATTAGAAAACTCCAGGACCACATCACACCAGAACCCTCCATCTAAACTTGTGACGTTTTGCACTCTTTATATAGTATAAATTGCTAAATGGGAAATATGTGCTTTGGTGGCTTTGTAACCAGTGAAGCTGTGTGGTTGTGGTGT
The DNA here is from genome assembly GCF_040954835.1 of Lepisosteus oculatus. Taxonomy (NCBI): domain Eukaryota; kingdom Metazoa; phylum Chordata; class Actinopteri; order Semionotiformes; family Lepisosteidae; genus Lepisosteus; species Lepisosteus oculatus. Next base: position 15,948,651 of record NC_090706.1, on the reverse strand, counting down.
TCCCATCAAACTAGGGAGTGAGGTTTTGAGACATGCGCACACCAGAAACTTAAAAACACTGCAAGAGTGCTCACAATAAAGCAACAGCAACAAAAGGCAACAAAGAAACACCACAGACACTGTCCACAACTCTGAGCGCACAATGTGGAGGTCTGTGTCAGTGTCAGCCATGAGCGACAGCCTGTACCGCTTGCGTCTTACACCCACCCCCGCAGTGACCGCCTGAAATGCACCGTTCAGCACACAAGGGCGGAGCAGGATAAAACTGCATTAAAACAATGCGGTTTTGTGAAGTGAACTTCCAAAACATTCTCGGCCAACAGCTCACCCTGCACCATTCAGGCAGAAAAACAAATGAAAAAAAGCAGACAACCATTCCCTGGAAACATTAAGGCAAATACAGTTTGTCCATGACTGAAACCAAAGCACATCCCTGGACCTCCAGGAAAAGAAGAGTCTGAGCCATGGGGAATACTTCATAGCAAACAGCATATACTAAAGGCCCTGTGTTAGCCTGGCCTTCTGCACCTCAAGGTACAGTCACAGCCCTACCTAGAAGAGGAAAATCCAACAGCTGTCCTGTCTGGCAATGACAATCTGCAGCCCTGGTCCTGGAGAGCCCCAGTCCAGCAAATTTGAACAAATTTGTATAGAACAATTCTTTTGTTTTAATTCATCGTGTGATTTGTTAAATTAAGCAATTTGGAGGCAATTTCTTCAATCACTTCAAAATCTCTTTAGCGCTCAAGTACCAGAGCTTACATAACGTATCAGATCACCTGCTTGATTCAACAGAAGCTTACAGGTATTGCCAATCTTTGTTAACAGGTGACCTGTTAGTCTAACAGGACCAGGGCTGGAAACCCCTGTTTTAAAATCTACAAGATACTGTGAAGGAGGGTAAAATCTGATTATTATTTTTTTGACGGTCAAAGTGATGGAATGTGTAAATCTAGTACAGCCGAAAAATAGGTGTGGACTAGAAAACAATTTCCAATCAAACACAATTTGAGAGGCTTCAAGACCGCGAGTGCCAAGGCGGAGAAGCTGAAGTGCAGCTGCTCCTGAAGTATGAGGCTCAGAGTCAGGCAGGACCGGTTCTGCAGCTGCTTTTGTTTGGCTCTGAATGCTGGCATCAGCTCTTTTCACCGAGAGTCCAAGCTGAACACTGCGTGTGTTGGGGGAAGAGGTGGGAGGACCAAACCCCATTTGCCACAAAATCTGTCTACGTCTTTCTCAGCAGCTCGGCTGTGGCCGAGAAGGAAGGAATCCTTTAGCTCGTGAGCAAGACTTGCAGACTCAGCAGACCTCCACCAAGAATGCAGTAAGATTCATGGGAATCTTTTAGGGATGCTTCAAATTGAAAAATGTTGTAGAAATTTTCCACATGTGCCAAGGCATGTTATTCCTTCTCATGCCCCCCTTGCCCATCTCGTTACACAATATCGTCGGACAAGAGGACTGTGGACCCAGGGTGCTGTGCTCAGGAAGGCTGGTGACACTCTATCTGCAGGATCGCTCCACTGTTCTCTGTGCTTCATGGAGCCCCACTGATCTGTTTTTCCCCCCTCCTACACAGCCTCAACTGGCATTCTGACATAGTGACACAGTGGCGAATAGGACACCCCTCCACCCAGCCCCCCAATCTACCACCCGTCTGAACAAACGTTAAGGCAAAAGAAATAAAACCGAAACCCTCCGAGACCTTGTAATGGCATGTCTGTTCGCTCTATGAAACCATCCTCATTATACAGGACTTTGCCTTCACCTCCTCCCCTTCCTGGGCTTATTCAATACCTTCCTATGGCTGAGATTGTATAGTCAGTCTCCTTGAGCATGAAATGTACTGATCTTCACGTGATTTGCTTTTAAAAAACAAGGCTACATACCAGCAAGAAGCAGCAGGAATGCGGCCTCTTGCCGGTACTGAAAAAAGCAGGAGTCACATCTGTGTTCTTGAATGGCAGGATTAAGTACCACCCACACCTGCCGTTTCATGGACAAAGCAGGCTGGTCCTCCTCAGTCTCTCATTACCAATGAAAGGTCCACCTGAGGGCGCTTTCCTCCTTGACTCGCCCTTTACCATCTCAAGCGCACGGAGCGGACAGACATGATATTACAGAATTTGGCAAGAATCCATAATTGCTAATGCTTGTTATATGACATACACAAACTAGGGTTCTCGGATGGCTTGTGGATACTGTACACATGAATTCCTTTCGCGTTCGCTGAACGTTTGTCATTCATTTGGCAAAGTCACACACTGAAGTCTGTTGTAGCAGCCTATAAGCACTAAGGAGTCCGAATTTATTTTTTAAAACGAACCATTCCTTTACAGTGTAAAGTGGTGAAGAACCCTAGTTTATATATATAAATAACATTATATTGAGTCTCGGTCTTTTTTAAGAATTAAAAAAACAATACAGGACTGCATCTCATGCGCACTTCGACTTTCTTCGTAGTATTGCCATTTTGTGCAAAACCGAACACAAATAAAGTAGAAACTCGGCTAAAACCAACAGAGGAAGACTTACTGTTGAATCTTCTAGAGATAGAAAGAAGACGGTCAGTTTTTGCACACTGTCTCCTACGGCGTCTGTAAAATGTGGCAAACTTTTTTTCGTCAAAAGATTCCTAGGAGAGAGAAACTCCTTCGGGAATTGATAAAGACTGACAGCTTTTGTTTTAAATAAGAAGGCGACACTGAAAATAAAAAAAAAAACAACAACAGGAAAATCAAATCCCGCCTATGATTCATTGCTTGACCGTTGCTACAAGCCCGCGGGGCCTGTAGGTTTAAAAAGGCACGCGGCCATTCAGCGAAGTAGCACTCTACGTAAAGGGTAAAAGGGCAAAGGGAGGGGCCCTCCGACTCGGGACGCACGTCCCCGTGACGTACGTACGCACTCTTTCCCGGCTAGGTCCTTCAGAACAATCCGCAGGTCCGCAAAACTCCACGCCAGCTGAGCCCCGCCCCCTCGCCGCCCATCCACCAGGACGGACAGACGGACTGGGGCCAAGGGGCGTCTTTTCCGACAGAAATGGAAGAGGCTTTCGCGAACAGGGTTCGGGCGGCTTGCGCTCTTGTTTGGAGTTCCCAACGAACCAGAAAAATAAAATGAAAAGGAAATCCTTTCGAGTTAGAAATGGCTTTATCCCCAAGAAAGCATAAATAATCTCCTTTTTTTCAGTCCTTACTTAGCTCCATTCCCATTCCCCAAATGTATATATATAAATATATATAGGTATATATATTAATATATATGTAAAATGTCCAGAGTGCTACAATGTCTCAAAATGGCCCATAAAATAAGGTTCTTCTAATTCTTCTTCTCTGCAGGTCCTCGATCCCACCACAGGGGCGGCGCCACCAAACATTCGAAATCTACAGTTGCTGTGTAAATATTTTTTGTTCCCTTTTTTAAAAAATAAATTAGAAACGTCTCTTTTTTTTTCTCAGGTCTCTTATTTGTTCGCTGTATTGTTTTATTCTCCAAAGGTCCCTGGAGGTGGGTGCGGGGGAGGCGTGGTTGGGGCTCTGGGACAAGGGGCAGCAGGAAACGGGACCAGGAGCGGAGTCCTTCTTTCATTTCGGTTTCTTCCGACCGGCCAACAAACCGCCCAGGCCTCCAGCAGCTCTGTCTGCTGAGCGCCCCCGGGGGGAGAGGGAAGTGTTGGGGAGCTAAAGGAAGGCGTTGAGGGACAGGAAGTGATCAGAGGTCTGTGTCTCATGTCTCAGCAGGCGAGGACGGCAGCTCCTCTTCCTCCCCCACCTCATCGTCCTCCTCCTCCTCCTCCTCCTCCGGGCTCCCCTCTGAGTGTCCGTTCTCCCCTACCACCACCACCACCACCCCCGGCTCCCCGGGCTGTCCAGGGTCCTCGTCCTCGCCCTCGGGGCTCCCGGCCACGCAGTTCTCCCCCAGGTGGTTCTGGCTGGGGGACCCCTCCTCTTCCGCAGCAGCCCCCCGGCTGTTCCGCCCCTCGGGGTCCTCGCCCTCCTCCTCCAGCGTCAGCTCGAACTGGAACTTGTCCAGGCAGGCATCCGGCTCCTTCTCGGGGTCGTCGGGGGGCGGCGAGGGGCTCTGGGGGATCATGCTCTGGTACCAGTCCCGGTTGTCCTCCAGGGTGTCCAGGATCTCCTGGGCATCGGGGTGCACCAGGTCGGCCCACGTCTCCCACAGCGGGTGCACGATGTAGTCGATGAAGCCCACCTGCGCGGGAAGGAGAGTCAGCGATGTGACATGTCAGCACTTCCTGTGCCCTCTGTGGGCTTGGGCAGCAGCCTTGAGTATTACAATATTGTCAGCCCTTCACAATGAGTAACTAATTAATAATAATAATAATAACTGCTTACACTTATATAGCGCTTTTCTGGACACTCCATTCAAAGCGCTTTACAGGTAATGGGGACTCCCCTCCACCACCACCAGTGTGTACCCCCACCTGGATGATGCGACGGCAGCCATAGTGCGCCAGAACGCTCACCACACACCAGCTATCAGTGGGGAGGAGAGCAGAGTAATGAAGCCAATTCATAGACTGGCTGTCAAGCTGTTCCAGGGCTTACCTGGGACTTCTCCACGGAGGCGGTGTGTTTGTCACACATGGGGCTGATCTCCATGCCCCTCTCCCTCTCCTTGTCCCCCTGCCTGAAGAACTCCTCCATAATGCGGTCAGTCCACTGCCGGTACAGCTCGAGGGGCTTGGTGGGGTTGCTGAGGTCCGCGCAGTGCACCATGTTCCTCAGCACCTGGGCAGAGATGCAACGGAAGCCAAGTGCCTTAGTTTCAGGCCAGGTAATGAGTGAGTGAGGTAATCTTACAAGATGTGATAAAGCAGGAGAGATGTGGTCAGCCACATGGAAGAAAACTTTTTTTTCCTCCAACTTTTGAATTGAGCCCTAGAGCCAGAGAAGTTGTGGTCCTCACTAAATGTTCCCGAAGCTTTGAAAACAGTAAATATGCAAAAAACTGCATTCCAACATTCTGAATGGATCAAGTGATCAGCCCAGGTCTGGGTAGTACATTCCGTTAAAAAGGTTTGGGATTTGACTTCTCCAATTATAGGATATGGACAATCCGATTGGATTATACAATATATCTGACTGCTACTTAAACCTTCTCGTGTAGAATACAGAAGTCCTCCTTTGGCCACCTGAACACACAGAGCTCTGCCATTTGAAAATGAACAATCTTTGTATAAAGTAATTGTACAATTGTGAGAAATCTGGTCTGATGGTGACGTGTAGAAAAAAGATATTCATATCATAGGTTTGAAAATCCTGTGGGCAATTCCACCATGTTTTAATGGAAAAGGGCACTGTACTGTACTTGTATATCAGTGAGGAGTTAGCCTAGAGTCCAGAAGAGGACACTCCTGTTCTGAGGAAAGGTCTGTTTTCATTACCTGTTTCCTTTAAACCATATCACTGTTATGCATAGTCTGCCTTTCCACATGGAATGATGAATAGAAAGAATACGAACTGGATTCACCGGGCACTGCGCTCCTAGGCCAGGTGTTTCTATAGCAACCGCTGCCCTTAGCTGCTCTGTCTAGAACCACTTTGCTTAGCAACTGCACCACTTAGCAACTACACTCTCATTTGCCACCCCCTCCCCATCTCCCTTAGCAACTAGCTCTTCATTAACCTTCAGCCTCTGTGCAGCTCCCATTCCATTGGCACACAGTGCCAAGGCCATTCAGAGGTATTCAGTTCCCAAGCATGTGCTTTGGGCAGAGTCAGCCTTGTCAAAGGCACAGAGACAAAAGAGTGAATTTTAAGTCTTTACAATATCCATACGGTCCAGAAGGTCATATGTAGTGTGCAAAATTACAGGTTTAAGTAGTGAAGTTTTTTGGAGGAAGAAGGCACCTTTGATCCCTCAGTTAACCTATTCCCCTAATATGGGCCACATAGCCCAAGTAGGTTGTGCCACTGGCAGGAATGCTGTTCAGCCTCCAAGAGAGCCCCACCTGTATGCGGTCTGTGTAGTGGTCCAGCAGCAGCACTCCCGAGCTCGTCACCTTCTTGGTTTCCACCATGGTCTTGAGGTCGGCCAGCAGGCTCATGTGTTTGGACATGTCTGTGGCCAGGACCTGCCACAGACAGGGGAGAGAGGGAGAGACAGAACATCAGATTCAGCGTTGCTTTCTCCTCCCTTCTGAGTGGCTACAGTACAGAGGCGTCACACAAAACTTCCTAAAGGGTTCTTTTCTACAGTACTTTTGCACAGATTCTCCATTGTTCATCTGGTCTTTTCCATGCTTTTACTGTGATTGCACTGTGCCCTACTCTACTTCTAAAGCCTTCATAAGGTATCACCAGAAAACAACATGACTATGGCATTTCCATGATCTTTTTGGGCACAGGGCCACTATAACACCCACTGCACACAAAGGGATGTATCTGGTATATACCTAAAGAAACAGCTTCCTGAATCACTAGAGCTAATATTATTTTACATTTTCAGTTGCAGTATTATCATTGATGGATTATGAGCTCTCCAGCAAATTAAGGGCACAGGTGTTCATGCTTGCCCTGACAAGCAGGCCAAAAAATAAGAACAAAAACTATGAGAGACTACAAGTGAGAGAAGGCTTTTTGGTTCATCCAGCCTGTTTTTGTTAATTGACACAAGGATCTTATCCAGCTGTCTTTTGAAAAAATTCAGGGTATCATTTTCAGCTGAATGGCTGTACAGCTTGTTCCAAATTCCCACGACCCTTTGGGTGAAGAAGTCACCCTTGTTCTCAGTTTAAAATGAAATTCTGCTTCTATAGTCAGTTACTGGACCATGGGTTCAGGCTCAATATGTTACTGGCTGGATGTGATCGGTGGAAGGTCCCGTAAATAGTAAATACTGTCACCCCCTCCCCTAACCCCCCCCGCGGCCTCCCAAGTACTGATCAGAGTACTGACCATGTCGATGACCATCTTGCGCAGGCTCTGCCTCTGCCTCTTGCTCAGGTTCTGGAAGATGTCGCAGTTCTCCTCCTGCAGCAGCTTGAAGCCCACAGCCAGGTGGTGGTTCTCCAAGACCGACTCGTCGTTGTACATCAGGGCCAGCTCCGAGTCTGGGGGCAAAAAGCGGGCCACCATTAGGATCTGCTGACCCAGCTCTTCATAACAAGGCTTCTGGGTTCACCGGGAAGCATTCTCACTGAGCGAAAGGTTCCAGGTACAAGGCTGTTCTCTAGTTATGGGGCTGTGATTTACTCAACAGAACACCTTCACTGCAACTCAAGACCTGCGTGAGATTTGTGTTTTAATCCACCTCCTATCCCCTCCCCACATTACCCACTCCCACCCGCGCTTCCGCTTCTATTCCACTCCCACTAGCAAAAGCGTCAAGCTCAGACAAATCTCGCAAGAGAGACTGGTTTACCCTGTGCTACAAACAAAATTGCTTAATGTTGACATGCATAAATTGAATTTTTACTGCTAAAATAACAAAACCAATTTGTCCTAAACCTTGTTTAGAAAGGAACTTAACTCCTGTCACAAGAGACATGACTCTGCGGAGGGCTGAAGCAGAGGAGGAAGAGTGGAGCGAGCTGTCGGCCTGCAGGGGGAGGGGGTGTGGTGTGGACTTACTAGTGTTGATTAGAAACTGGTTGGAGACACCAGGGTGATCCACATCGTGAATGGCAGCCGCAAACAGTGCTGCCAATATCTCCAGATCTGTGAACACGGCCTGCCAAGACACACAGAGGGAGAGAAAGGGAATGACTATACACATATTGGCAAAGGCAGCAAGGCAACAGGGACTAGTCTATCACCTTAGCTTTGCCAAACACAACAATCCTGTCATCTCTAGGCAACCATGGTAATGTTTCTGCTGCTCAACCTGTCCATCAATTATGACAATGCAAAGTGGCAGGAAACAGTCTCACCTGTCCACTGTTAAATTAGTGCTTACCTTGTTTCCACAGGATATTTAACACCTGATTTCCCACTTATCTCCGCTCTGTCTTAGAAAGTTCTTCCCCCTAGTTTTAGCATTTGTTTCGGCTTTATCCCTGCGCTCTGTTGTCTGTTTTACTGGTTTTATACCTTGGAAATGCTTCCAGATTCCCTTTAGTACTTTCTTACTTCTGCATGTTATGAACTGTTTGTTTCACTATCACAGCTTGGATTGCACTTTCAATCTGTTTGTATGACGGACAGCTGACTGCCTGCTTTTTCCGGAGGGATTTCCTTTTACGAACTTCATCAGGAACTTTGCAGCTCAAACTTCAAAACCCGTAGGTTCAATCAGGCAAGGAGCTCTGCTGGAATAAACGCCGGCAGGGCCAGGACTGTGATCCCCGTAAATGAACAGGCGGGCAGTGTCCCAGATGCACTCACGTCCAGTGCGGGCGTAGAAAGCAGCACGTGTGTGGACTGCGTGACGTCGGCAGCGTGTAGGCTGTTGTGGTAGGCCACGTCAGCGTGGTAGTGGTCTTCCAGTGTCATGATGTAAGTGATGAAGGTGTCCACTGGGATCTTGAAGGTCTTCATCAGGTCTCGCTCCTGTGTGGACAATAGGTGAAACAAAACCAAATCTGTCTTGGGTCTTTTTCTGCAGCCCTCGTCCACCCCATCTCTACCTTCACAGCTCTGCATGGGGCTCCTAACTTCCTTATCCTACATCCGGATGGTTGGCCCTCAGCTGAGTGGGTTATTGCCTCACTTCTCTATTAATATTCCTCAGGTGTCTTCCTATTGGATATTGTTACTGCTTGTGAAATGCATCTTTCCAGCAATGCCTTGGCAATAATTGCATGGCAGCCATCAATGTATTTCTTGTTAGCAAAGACTTTGCAAACTGCAGCCATTCCAATCTATTCCATTGGAGCTCCTTAGTGCTACCAGTTCTTAGTGAAGATAGGATGTTGCCACACATAGAGGATACTATTTATTGCTTCAAAAGTGAATATATTTTGATTCACTTAAAATAATTACACTAGATGGCATAATTTTCCAAAATTTTAACGATAAATGCAGCGGCTGGTTGGTTGAAAATAGGATTAAAAAGGTTTTAACATTGTACATATTTGGAAAAGGGAAAGGACTGTCCAGTTACTCTAGGCAGATTCTACAGTTAAGAGTTAAGTGTGTAAATTAAGACCAGATCAGGGGGATCAGCCACACTGGAAACTGTGAACTGAAGGAAAGAGATTCAGAGTGAACACAGACAACCTACCTGGAAAATGGCAAACATGATACAGCTTAGTGGTCTGTTGTTAGAGAACTCCGCCACTCGGAAGATGTTAAGGCCCCACTTGTTCAAGTCATCCAGCTCCTGCGAAAGAAGAAAGAACCCCCATAACATAAGGAGTTGGAATAATAAAGCTGCAATGTGCATCATGCAGAATTTCTCCAAATCCAAATGCATTTTTACTTTGGATGGGGATAGGACTGAGATTCTTGTAGGTCAAAGTATCTCTTACTGCAGGCTGCGTATTGCTGTTTGAGCTGTATCAGTCTAAGCAAATTTGTTCAATTTGAGGCCATAAGCATGGAATATCCAACCCTTTGTGTTGTCTTGTATTCGAGAGTCTGGAGCTCGTAAAACATGAACAGGTGCTTAATATGGCGAGTGTGCTATGAAATAGCGCTTGGGAAATGTACAGTGAAATACAATGCCTTTAAAAGCAATCATCTCACTGTATACAACACAGTTCTGTGAAATAGTGATTTTGGAGAGTCAATGTGTAGTGGAGGAAACTAAATAAAATCTAAACCAAATGGCTAACGGCATCCTTTAAAGTTTCAGAATGTTAATATAAAATATTAACATCTTATACATTGCTTTTTGTAGTATGAATGCAAAAACACACATTTGTAAGTTTAAAAATAACTTTTGATTGCCACACAGTTGTGTCCTGCTTGAACAAACTGCTTATTGTTGTTCCTTCATAAAAGGGAGATTAATAACAGTAGCAGATTGTGGTGTAAAAACAGGCAGTGCGTGGCGGTTCCAGATTTTCTGAATAACAAAGAAGTCATTTCAGGACAAGAGTTACTTTTGCATAAATGCATTGCATGCTGGGATAAGCTGCTAATATACTGAAGGTCAGTTTTCATGGGTCATCTGGAACTGATTAAAGAACTACATTTATTGTTTGTCCATAATCTATCCTACTGAATATCAATATTCAGCCACAGAGCGACCTAGGAAACCAATTCAGTAACTGGGCCAGGAATGACGCAAGGACACTGCCACAGCAGATGTGCACACTGCTGTTCAACACATTTTTAATACACAAAGGTCCTTATGTAACGGAGCGCCCAGCTGCATCAGAATAAAAGGGATCTTTACCTGGTGGCAGGTCAAAGGATTAAATAGTCAGAATACTTCAAAATGACTCAGAGCGGGTCACACTAACCTTTGGGACTGTTACGTGGAAAACCTGACTGCTGTTAGTCTCTAACAGAGTTTCCATTCCTGAACATTTTAACTTTCATTCCAGTGTTATGTTCACAGTTCTAATCTCAGTTGCTTTGTACGTTTTCTCCTTCCTTAAGTGTTTCGGGGGCAACACCCTCACCCCGGACCCTGTCTGACCCACCCTGGCCAGCGAGTCCTCCTGCTCGGTCTTGACCCCAAACCGCGGGATGCTGGAGTTGGTGAGGCTGGAGCTGTGCATGAGCTTCTTCACGCCGCTGATCTGGCACATGGGCTGCTTCTTCTTCTTCTCCCGCTCCTTCTGCGTGGGCGATGGTATCTCCACCTCGTTCTGCTTGTCTAGGGAGGGCAGAGGAAATCTGTCGTCAGCACTGCTCACTTGACTGGCCAACGGGGGCTTCCGCTATGAACACATTCATATTGTTACACAAACAGCACACCATAGCACAAAAACACTTCAGGTCTAGTTATTTTACTTCGTCTTACTTAGTGCATATGTGCGCATTCGTCCTAGAATTAAAGCAGCCTCACTCTATTTCTCCTTGCAGCTTAAAGAGTTGGATGGGGGTTTTCATTATTTCCTGAAAAACATTTACTGTTGCAGGTTTTAGTGCATCATGACGTTACTGTTCTTTCCAATTTCAAAGGCGAAGGGCACATCTGAAATTAAGCAGACTAAACAAATTAACCCTTTAGGTTCATAGGGAGTATTTTTACAGTATTTTATGCACAGTAAAAAAACATCAAAAAGGAACAAGTCTTATTATATTTAATTATTATTTCATAAGTAACTATAAACCTGGCATTTAGTGCAACATACTGTACGTACAGGGCTCTATATTCAAAACCTCAATGTCCATAGGAATGTTAAATCAAGCACTAGAAGTGCAGGTAAAATCTAACACAGTAAAATTCCATGTACTTGGTAGACTATGGTCCACCACCATTGCCCAGTACCATGGGCAGTAACCTCTGACAGCTAGCTTGCAACAAGACATACAGTAGAGCCCAGTGAACTGATTCACTGCAGGAGGTAAGAGTGCAATTACACTGTATGAGCTTGAGAGCATGAAAAAGGCTGCAAACTATAGGAAAGGGCTCGGACCATTTGGTTCATTCAATAGTTCTATAAGGAACCCAGCCATGAATCTCATCCATATGCTTCTTATAGCAGCATAAAAGCAGCACCCCTGACAAGAGCTTCTGCATCTTCATTTCTGCCCTGTTAGGAGATTGCTCCTGCTACCCAACGCTACCCAGTGCTGTGTTTTAAAAAATAACATTTCTCTTTCACGAAGATAACATGATTAACTGGTGAAAAGGATGGATGAATCATCTTGGATGGTATGGTAAAACTCTTCCAGCTTTAAATCATATATAAAATCATGTATAAAAATGAGAAACACTATATTGAAATTAATGCCAATCAAGTCTAGCGGTAACCATTCTTGTTCTTCTACTTATAGCAAATGTTCTGCTATTTACCTTCTTTCACACTAAGAGTTGGTAATCAACAACCGTATAGTTTGTATGTCAAATTATTCTCCCAGAAGGCCACAGTTTGAAATGTGCCTGGAAATAGACTGGAATGTCTCTGCATGAAAAAGCAAATAAACTTCTATTCCGAATACATTGCAAGATGTGCACATTTAAACCATATACTGCAGTTTTTTACTATCACCGTGCACTTAAGCAGAAAAAAATATATTTATAAAAGCCTAGCTCTTTCAGACTGAAGTTGAAAGTGATCTTACCGATCACGGTCTGGAAAAAGGTCCTGGTTCTTTCACATGAATTCCTTCTGCACTGCCTTTCTCTTCATCTGTAACTTATGATCTGCACAACAGCCTACTACACCAACTTACCTGGAAACTACTAACAGACATTCAAATGATCTTTGTGGTTTAGGTCCCAACACTAGCAGCTACCCATTGAGTGTTGATTTGATATATTGCCGTAACCCTTTCCAAAGTTTTGTTCTTTGTACATGGCTAAGTTTTTGTTTTCTAGGACTCTATCACAATCCAGGTGCACCCGTGCTTTTCCTGTACCAACAAGGAAAAGGAGAGTCCCCAGAGGGCCCAATATACAAAATGTAGAGAGAAGAAACAAGATATGTTTCAAGATATGAGAAGAAACAAGATATGTTTCTTCTAAACATCAATTTGCAGTTAGTTTAAATTAATGTATATCTTTTCTTTAGACATTTTTAATATGTGCATCTGTTTTTGACATCTAATATTGACCAATATTAAAAAGTTGCTTTCCTGCCAAGCACCCCACCCAGACTGGTGAGCTATGATACACACACTGCTTATGAAAAGATGCTGGACCTGTGAGCACAGAGGAACTTTCTCACACTGCGTCCTCTTTCCCTTGGCACATAGCTGTGGGTGTCAGACAGATTTCCACACTGTGTAGGTTTGCTTCTTTTCCAGCTGAAAAAGAGGACTGTAGTCATGAAACCCATGAACCCCAGCGTTTTGGGTTCTGGAGGGGGCCATAAGCAATAATTGGATTACAATTGCTAGCCACTAGGTTACTTGCAGAACAGTGCTAAATGTGGTAGTCGGGCCCTCGCCTCTAGCTTGTACTTCCTCTGTGAGTCTGCCCAAATTACTTCCCCCAGCACAAAGTTGTGCACAGGGCGTGAAGGGGCCCTATTTCCATACATATTTGTATAAGGGCCTGTGGTATCTGTGTTTGACGTCAATCGGTTTATCTTGTCACCTTCTTCATTTCCCTATGCCTGGATTTCAATTAAGTGGCATTTTTCACCACTATTTCTTTCTGCCTTTTTCCTGGGCTAAACAACAGCACTCACACTGGTCCTACTGTATGGAGTTGAGTGAGCTAGCATGCCAATAGCAAAGGCTATAGAAAAATACAGGCGATAGAAAACTGTTTCCTTCTGGGTTATTCTGTCTTCGTCTGGGCCATGGAGCAGTGGTGTAGCTGTCCTGATCCTGGAGAGCCACAATTCTTTAGGGATTTGGCACTGGTACTAACACACTGCTTTTTGAAGAATAGGCTTCTGGTAAAAGCTTCCCAACCAGGTTTGAGGCCCAAACTCTTCAAGAAACAGCTGGATGAAATTTTAGATTCACTTAGTTACTTAACTACCAAACGGCAAGATGGACCAAATCACCCTCTCTTGTTTGCAGAATTTTCCTATGTTCTTATTGCTTAACCTGCCCAATACAGACAGCTTCTGGTCAATGATGCAGCTACCACATACGATTGAAAAGGGAAACATAAAGGATACAAATGAGAGGAGACTCTGTCCACCCAGCCCGTTTGGTAGCTAGTAGCTATTTGATCCTAGGATATTATTCAGCTATTTTATGAAGGGATTCAGCTTGAACAGCTTGGCTAGGGAGCTTGTTCCAGACTCCCTCAGCTCAGTACACTGGGAGAATATCTGGGCTGAAGGTGGTCCACCACTTTCCAACAGCACTCCCTGTTCTTTCACCGGAGCTCTTGGAGCTGAAGCATCACAAACTATTCCTCAACAGCAACATGGCCCCCTGCCATTCAGCCCAGTTGTCATTCAACTAATGAGTCCAATTCACTGGAGTAAACTGAATCTTCCTTACAGGTTCAAAACATTCTGTTGTCTTGACTCTATAGTATCTCTTATGCTATCTTAAAAATAGCCTAATTAAGAAAGTAATTACTGTAAGAGCTCCAGCTAAAACAAAAACCAACAGGCCTTCATCCATCCAGGACTCGAGTTTGACAAGCATCCACAAAGAATGAGAGGATGTGTCAAAAATGCTCTACCAGGCTGGGACTTCTGTCTGGACCGGAAAGACTGCAGGTTGTGATTCACATTTATCATCTGTCAGTCACACGATCTATATCAGAGCCCTCTCCCTCTGCACACAAAAGGGTTTACATCTTTCTCCAGATCAGATCCGAATCTCTACAGGGGCACCTTAGCAGCCAGCTGCTGTTTTTCTCTGAAACGTCAAGAAAAATCTTGAAGGAGCTGGGAGTCCACGTGACCTAATTGTCCAAGTGAACAATTTGTTGATGCTTGCCTAGAATTTGACAACGTGGAGCAAATTCTGCACTGCAGTCATAAGTTTTAAAGTTCAAGCTAGACCTGACCAGCTGGTTTAACGACAAGGCATAATGTTCAGCAACTGAAGTAAGGTATTCTTTACTGACATAGAAAACGAATTCCTTGCCTTAACTCTTGTTTAGCACAAATGCTTAATGATGAAGCCTTGCAGAGTCACAGTGAGAGGCTTTAACACTGAGATGCAACACAATAAGTAATGCAAGAAACACACCAGGATTTAAGATCCCTGTAGGGCAGGGCCTGACAGAGAAGCAAATGGGTTGCATTTCTTATTTTAATTGATGTAGTTAATTTATATAGTTTATAGTTTTCAAATTGATATAGTTAATTCAGAAGGGATGCTGTAACTTGATGTCAGTAATGCAGTTTTCAAAATGACCTAACTCCAACTGTTAATTCAAAGACATTACTATTTAGATTACCATAAACAGTCAAGCACGACCAGTGGAGAGAGGCTACATAAAGCACAAAAAAAACACAAAATAGTTGCTGCATTATTTTTTACTGGCACTCTCTCAAAATTGTAACCAGAATGACGTTTGCAGAAGGGGTTATGTAAATGATAACTCTAACCCAGGCCATGCCTGGTGACAGAGGACAAATGTTTCTTAGTGTTAAGATAAGGAAGCTAAAGGAATGCTGGGGTGACATCCCCAAAAGTTTAAATACTTTACTTTTGGCAGAGTCTGACAATTAGAGAGAGAGAAGAAACAGCTTAAAGTCTGGTTTCCACGGTCTTTACAGTTGTCCCATATCTCCCTACATAACCTAGTTTAGACACTGTGAAGGTCTCGCACGGTCAGATAGAGCTGTATGAGACTCTCACTAGCCTGGAGGGTCACTGTTGCCTTAACGTTGAAGGATTCTGCATGAACCTCCCTGGCAATGTGCCTATTTCATTTGTAGTTTTGTCTTAAGAGTGGACAAAAGAAATACATTTTACCAAAATTAATATTTAAAAAGACAAATTTTGTGTGCATTAAATTAAAGAGGAATGCAGACATTCTCCGGTGAAGCAAGCACCCCCACTCTTTAGTACGAGTGAAGAGTCATGCAGCTATGGTGATGTATAACATCCTAGCTAGCATCACCAGTCCTGCTGGTATGAAGTCACCATTCTGGTTATAAGGATAGAGCAGGGGATTCCATCTAGAAAAGGGTTTCTGTAACGCAGGGGTGAACAACTCTAGTCCCAGAGGGCCAGAAGGTTTCCGATTTTCCTTCCACCTGAGTCCTTCATTACCTATTTGAGGTCATCCAAGATTGCTTAACTGGATAACTTCCCTTAAGTTGAAGCCTTTTCTTGTTCTTAAGGACTGGAGACATAGCATGCAAAAAACACAAGGTGAACTCATTGACATTAATCAAACACTTGCAATTCCATTTCTGGTCAACAGATGGCATTATATACTTCCCTAAAAGCTGCCATTGACTTAAGAGACCTTGTGCATGGAGATTTTTGCTGTGGACAAAAAGCAGCTGCACCTTAAATCTGCTCAAAGTAAAAACACAGAAGCCTGTGGGGAACAAAGATTATGAAGCCTCGTGACACTCACCTAGAAAGGTACTAGAGATGTATTCAGACACCTGGTTCCCCGACCGACTCATCTCTGACAGGTGTGTTAGCTCGCGGTTCAGCATCCTTTTGAACTGGAGGAGAGAGTGAAGAACATATCATTAGTGCTGTAGGACTGGATACCATTCAACATCACAACACTCCTACCAACATGTGGCAAAACTGTGTGAACTAACAGCGCAACGCAGGATTACAAAGTCTTTTAGATTAGACATCATCAGAGGCATCTTGAGGTTGAAATATGAAGCAGAACCACTCTTTTCTTCTTGGGTGGTTCCTTTTTTAACTAGCCTTTATAGCACCCCGGAGAGCCTTTTAAGCTAGAACACTGCTTGCTGGTTCTAGTTTCTCCAGAGAGATACCAGTCCTTTGACTTTATGGCGTCTTTGGTAGAGATATGCTACTGTACATGATCCCTGATTTACTGTACTTCAGATTACATAACTACTGTACACACCAACCCAAAAAATGATACAAATACAAAGTATTATTCAAAATACTTTCCAGAGACAACTTAAAGCAAAGGCATCTCTTTAGTATTGACCACCAGCCTACTAAGGGGACTTTATAGGAGGGATTTAAGATCTTCAAAGGTTACTGATGACTGGCTCAGGAAAAACAGTGAAACTAAGATCTGAGGACCCACGTGGAAATAGAGAACATTTACTGAATCCAGGAAGCACTTCTTTACACAAAGAATGGTGGGGGTTTGGATCTAATTTCAAGGTAACCTTTGTGCACCATGTACGCAAAATGCTGGGAAACATGAAAACTGAGACGTTCAAACCACACAGTCTTGGTAGTGATGTTATTTATTAGTGTTGCTTCTCATATCTAAAATGGTACAGCTCCTTTCCTCTCTGTCTCTGGGGTTGTGATAAACACAATTTTCCTCCACCTGGTGGTTTTGTTGCACCCGGTCGTACATTATTCCCAAACAGGCCGTACTCCCACAGCGGTCAAGGCACGTGCCTTGATACCGCAGAACCACACAAACAGCACAGAAAAAGAATCTCGTTGGCCTCTCCTCTCTCTCATGTCAGAGCCTTGCTGCTCCTGCACAGTCATACTGCGTCTAGCCAGCAACCGAAAGTAGGTCAAGGCAATGACAGTGGAGGGGCCTTTGTGCACATTCTCCGCTTCACCAGTGCTCTGCGCAGTGCTCCTTTACACGTTTATTCTAAACAAGCCTGCCGTCTCAGCCTTAGACCCCTGCTGTCACAAGGCACTGTGACAATGTGTCACTGAACCAGGGTCCCTCAATACTCAGCCCACACTAGCCACCAGTGCTGGTTAGATTCCAGGTCAGGCCAAGTCCGCTCATTTAAAGCCTGCTGGAAGTCTGAGGCTTTGCAGTGTTATTGATGAGAGCTGCGTCTGCCCTCCCTGCAAGACCATAGCTCTGCTGTTGCGATTGTGGCGCCTACAGTATAAAAAAAAGACACAGACAGCTTGCAGTGGGCATGAGGACATGAGGATGTTGGTTTCCCACACATTGTATGTATCCCTGAGCCAAGGGATATGACAGAGAGACAAGGGGTCAGAAGCGAGTGATTCCCAATGGGCAGGAGAGTGAGGGCAGCAAGAAAAGTGCAGTAAACTGAATGGAAGTGAGTGACTGAAGTTCAACCCTCTGTTTTCCAGGCTTCTGTTCCAAACAGCTATTCACTCCTTAACTGAACTATTAACTGGCCTTCTAATTTGCTTATTAATCAGTCCTTTTAAAATGATCTAAATAGTTAAAACCAAGACCACTGCAGGTAATCGCAGATATCTTTAACCAAAAGCTGATCCCTGATCACGGTCATGTAGTTTGACATGGGATGTCTGTGTGTGTATCACGCAGGTCACTCCCACGATCCCGAGCAAGGGGCACATGTCGGGCAACCTCTTCCCGCGCAGGAGCCAGTGAAGTCCAGCTCCAGGAGCCTGAATACCCTGGAGAGCAGCTTCAAATAAACACCAAGGGTATTTTTTCCATTTTTTTCCATAGAAACTCTGGGAATGTTCCTCAATGTACAGCAAGCTCTTCACTGAAAATTAATATCATCCCCACTGTAAAGTCGAAAATGGCCTGAATACATATGATACTGTGTTACACAGAATAGTTGCTGAATAAAATCAAAAGCTTCCAGTAATTAATTGTATATTGAGATATTATTTTGAAAAAGATGATTTTCAGTAGACGCGTACAGATGACAGTGGCTTAGTTGTTAGTGGTGCTGCCTCACATTTCTTGGATCCCAGGTTTAATTCTGGGCTAGGAAACCTTCTATGTGGAGTTCGCAAGTTCCTCCCCATTCATGAGGGTTTTCTCCAGATGGTCTGGTTTCCTCCCATATTCTAGAGACACGCGGGCCAGATTAACTGGTGTCTCTAATTGATCCCCGTTTGCTGGCATAGACTGGCAGTCCTGCCCAGGGTCCAGAGCAGAAAACTCCGGGTTGTTCCCACCCTCACGAGGAGTAAGCAGCTTTCTGATAATGGACTGATGGATGGAAGGCTCCTAGGTGAGTAACATATCCATCTATCCATTTTCTAAACCGCTTTATTCAATACTGAGCCGCAGGGAAGACAGGGCCTATCCTGGCAAGAAACGGGCAAAAGGCAGGATACACCTAGGATGGGCCAATCCATTGCAGGGCAGACACACAAACAAACAGACTCCAGGGCCAATTTTCCCAGAAGCCACTTAACCCACCTGTATGTTTTTGGACTGTGGGATGAAACATTGAGCACCTGGAGGAAAGCCACACAAACATGAGGACAACATACACACACACAGATAGCACCCCAGCTCTGGAATTAAACCCAGAGCCACAGCCCTGCGAGGCAGCAATATTAAACACTGCGCCACCATATCACCCGTAAGTAATACATGTTTATACCATATATTATTCTACGTAGGATTTTTTTCTCCCTTCAAATATCCAAAAAATAGCCTTACAAAAACAAAGCAATAAGTAGAACCAGCACACAAGACATTTCCAGCAGGAAGGAATGGAATTACAGCCTAGCCACCTTGTGGGGCTGTAAGAGCAACACAAGAAAAGTTTGAAAATCACAACTCTGAACAGACAGTTTGACTTGTATTGCAAGAAATACGTCTCCACGAGATCTGAAAGCTGTTGTTTGTCAAACTATGACCTACAGTCCATAATAGGTGATAACTGAAAGAGACATTTTTAAGGAAGAAAATATTTGAACTGCCTTTACAAGGGGAAATGTAACAATATTGGGATAACTGGCACCTTTTTCTGAATACAGAACTCCATACTCAATCTGGCAAACCCAGAATGAATGCCTCTCAAAGTTTAAATGAATGTCTCCTCAAATGCCCGGTCAGTCATTTTTTAATACCTTATTCACTGAAATGTTAATGTATTATTTTTGAAGGACGTGTAGTCATGGACAAAATGAACAAAACACTTCATTCTGACAGTTAATTCAACTGGAAACAAGTCAATTCAATGTTGGCTGCAGTCTTGTCTCCGATACTTATGCTTTCACGTTTCCCACAACTACTGCATTTTCTCTTTACCTGAAAAATACGTGTCACCATATCCTTAATGAAGCTTACCATGTGAAACTTAATTTGTCAGACTTTTTCCCCAAACATGAATCAAGTCTTTAATCCTACTGCTGTCCTTTTACCATTTACCAATCTGTGTGAAGGCAAGAATGGACTCCTCACAACTCACCTTGATGTAGCTCCAGGACACGGAGAGCAGATAGTTGATTTCCGGCATTGTGTTTGTCTAAACGGTTCCAAATGAGGAGAAATATACACACACTCTCCGCACTGGAGAGCAGGGCTGTAGATGCTGTGCTGCTGTTTGTAGGCACTGGAGTAGAGAGATTACAGGCACAGATTTCACAGCTCTACTGACTGGAGCCCAGTGAGCGTGGAGGACCAGGGTATCAGAAGAGAGTTCTTGGCTGGTGACGACAAGAGGCTGTCCATTCCAGGGGCCTCTCAGCTGATTTATCTAGCTCTTTTCCTCCAAGACGCAGGTGGAGAAAAGAGAGCAAGCCTCGTGTTGTTTTTGCTCAACTGTCTGGCTAGCCCTCTCTGTGCTTTCTCTCAGAGTGCCCGCCTCCGAGCCAGCTCCCCTTCTGTCATCTGGGAAGGCGGCTGCCAGATGTTTTTTAGCGGGCGCAGGGCAACCTGATTGGCCTTCTCTGACCTGGAAACGGGTGCGTTAGGCCAGTTCTAACAGTTGCCAGACGTTCCTATTGGCTCTGATGAGGCTTGCCTTTGAACTAAGAACACATCTGACACAGTGAGCAGATGTTATCCCACCGAACAATAAGCAGCAATTGGAAAAGTAGTGGGGGTGAGATGCTAATGCTCTAGGGCACAGCAGCCCCCCCACCCAGGAATCAGGCCTTTGATCTTTGAGAGTTCTGTTTTTTTATGCAGCTCCAGACAGCGTGGCTTGGAGAGGTGCGAGAGGATTGATCAGTTAAGGATTAAACCGCACAGCTCCTCCGCAAACCACTGGCACGTGTCTGATGGAAAACGTACACAAGACTCCCCTTGAGCTTTTTTCAGTGTGTGTTGGAAGGGGGGGGGTTGGAAATAGAAGCTGAGTGGCTCAGCAGCAACACGAAGTGAGAGGATCCATGCAATTAGCGCTGCAGAGACAACAGATCTTTATCCAGCTATTCCCCCCTCAAGTGCCTTCTAACCCAGAGGTCAGATTGATGAACGAGCCTGAATGGGACTGAGAGAAAACAGAGATGGAAACAAGACTCCCATTACGGTTCAGTTCGGTCAGTGTCCAGCGAAATGATTCTCACTCCGATTGTACCGATGGAGCTGAGGTGGAAAATGATCTTAACTCCCATAACTTGTCGGTTATGGAAACTTCCTCCAGATAAGACAACAAGAAAGAAATTCAGCTTTTGACTTATATTCTAAACCTTGCAAATGGAATACCCTCAAATGGCTCAAACTGCTGTACAACAAGAGTCCTACAGGCACTTATGGTTGACGGTTACCCCCTTTTCATAAATATATTAAATGTCCAGTATTGCCTCTACATAGTCCTCACTGCTAACCTGAAATATCTTGCTCAGATTGAGAGCATTTGTTATTCACCTAGAACTGAAATAGCTCCATGAGGACCTATGATCAATACAAACAATCATGAGAATGATGGAATGAATAGCTTCTTATTAACTCATGTCATGACATGTGCTTACATTTAAATCCCCATATCAAAGACCACAAGAAAAGAAAGGACCGACCAGCCCAGAAACCCTGTAAATACTCTGATCCTAAATTTCAAGAAATCCTACACCACACTCAATAGATCTGATTTGAAGGAGGCTTTGTGATACTGGTGCACACAGAGCAGGGCTCAGCTCAAGCAACTTCTGCCTGGCTACCCCAGGGATCCCAGTTAAAATCACTTGAAATTCCCTTGATTACATCAAAACTATTGGTTTATTTTCATACTTAAGCTTTTATGTGGCAGGAGCCAAGCGACAAAGCTGCCGTACTCTACAGCATCGCTTGGCAGAGATTCGCTGACCTACAGTACATCACCTCACAAAACCCACTTCAGTGACCCACTTCTTCCCTTCTGACTTTGAAGAGGAAGAAATCACCTAAAGCCCCCACCCAACACTTTCAACTCCCCTTGATACATTTAAAGAATACGATCCTACCTTTTGAGGAGAAAGCCCACTGAAACAAAAACCCTCTCCTTTGTGAAACTGCAGTATACCATGATAAAGTGCAGTATACTGGGGTGAAATCAAGAAAGCATGACCTCTAAGCCTTTTCAGGTACTCCGATTCCATTTTGCCTGAGAAAGCATAAAACACCAGTAAGGGTTGATTTCCAGAGGTGTGCATTTACTGCACATTTTTACACAAGGTGCATAGGGAAGATAAATGAGAGATGTCCAGGTTTTGTTACCTGGCATTTGAAATGTATTTCATAAACACATATAACTTTTTTTATTAAGGATATCTGTTGGACACTGCTTGCTTTGGTGAGTGGAGCAATTCCAGCGGTGGTATCATGTGAACTGACATCTGAAGTCCTATAGGCAGTTCGAGTTCTCTTCAGTACTGAAACTTCGTGTAGAATAGAAGATCTGCTTCCTTAAGAAAAGGAAGGGGCCACACTGACTAACTAATCTCCCCACAGTTAGTGGCCACTCACGTTGCCGAGCTGGATGGATGCCAAATCAATAAGGAAGGAAAACATTTGACCTCCTTGTTCAGCTCTGAAGCTGGAGAAATGAAAGCTGCAGAGCTGCTCTGACAAGTCATAAATTGCACAACACCCCAGTCCTCAGAAACCTCATCTCTGTGCTAGTAAACAAGTTAAATTAACTGTGTCCAGGGAGGCCCAGACTGGAACAGCCACATGGTTCCCACGCTAGAAGACCTTGGAGGAAAGGGGGCCATACTCAGATGCTGTCACGTCCTCAGTGACGCAGGTATGAGACTCCCTGGTCCTCCTGAGACTCATCTTACACCACTACGGAGGCAGGAGTTCGAATCCAGCTAGAGGTCACTCACGCTGAAATGAGCTGGCTCTCTCTCAGATCCATTCTGCGGTTGCCACCAAAAAAAACAACAAGACACAAGACGGATGCAACCACATAACTTAAAATAGACCAGCAGTTGTATCTAACCCCAATGTGTGTTTGTGTATAAAGGCAGAATGAGAGAATGTGCAGCACTTTCTCAGTTTTTTCGTTGTTCATGAACAAATGTTGTATTGTGGTAACAGGCTAAAGTGTAGAAGTGGGTCAAAACTGATAGCATAAAAAAGCACGTTCCGACAACGATTTGAGGGAATAAAACACAGCTATCACTCCATACACCCACTCTTTCAGACTGCATGAATCCAAGCACACCTGCAGCAAGCACAAGGAAATCGCCCCCACCCTCCCACTGCCTGCCCCCCTGGCACGTCGGTCATAATCTCTGTTCCATGGGTGGAACTGCCTCAGTTTTGCTTGGCGGGCTGTTGCCCTTGTGAAACCCTCCTCCAGTACAAACCATCCGTCAGGAGAAACAGCCTCCGTTCCAGTGACCAATCTACTCACACTGAATAATCTCCATGGCAACAGCCGAGGCCTCCCTAGCAACTGCAACCTCACACACTGTCCTGAGGCAAGACACACACACAAGCAGCCTGCTCCATCACAGTCACAGATACCAAAATGGTTAAAGGGGAGCAGGAGGCTGGAGAGTTAGGTGTGGCTGACCTCTACACATGAGCTTCTGTTCTGCAAACCAAGGTTGAACCCACCCTTGAATTTTCTGCAAACTGGCTTGCAGCATGTTAGGTATTAACTCTTCAGAACTGGAGTTTGTTGGATAATTTCAAGGTAATTAAATCCAGCCTATTTAACACAGATCTCTCCTAATGCATTTACTGACCTAATTCTAATGTTTAATGTTTCATCACAACCCATATGGTAATAAGCAAGTACACAATGGATCTGGCAGGTGGACGTTTAGATGCGTACTCATGGCTTCAAAAAAGTTCATTCTTAAACACCAATCTATCTCACTACAGCGGATATGGCCCAGGTCTAGGGGAGCCACAGAGAGGTTTTATAATTTACATCACCAGACTGAGAGATCAGGCTACATTATGTGCAGGCCACTTAACAAGTTGATTTTTTCTGTAAATTATTTGACAATGAATTGCAATCTAAACAAGAAAAATGTCTAATGTAGCAAGTTCTGAATTAACTGAAATAAAAAACTTACTAAATTGACTCAAATTCTATACTTCTTACAGTGCATAAAGAAAGACAATCATGTGCAGTGGTGCAATTCAAGCCCCCCACAGCACCTTAAAACAAACCACAACTGGCCATACACTTTCTGTGACACTGTCAAGATGTCAAAACCAAATATTCGTCCACAGTAGACAATTCATTAATGTAAACATGAAATCTGGCATTGCACACTATTTTCGCTTTTTGGTTCCTAGGCAAACTCTCAACCACTGCCTTTGCTTTGAAAAGTGACAGGACAGGCAGTATCATTTGCTAACCCTCACCAAGAAAAATAATGTTGTATTAGCAAAGTGTTGTCTGTAACACAAACCACTGGTAACCTGTAACACTGTCAGCAGTGAGCAGTGGACATCCCTTAGAACCAGTCCTGGCCCAGGAGGCCTGTACACCTGCTGGTTTGTGTTCCAGGACAGTTCTCAGCTTCACAATTTACAGCACTACAGTCACAAAAGACCAAAGCTATGTACAGTATTCTACTGTATGATCTACACCCTCAATGCACATGATATTGTTCTCTGTCAACTATCAAATCCAGAACTTTAATGTCCGTTAATTATTTAATTATTAGATGACTGGTGAAGGTGTTTAGTACACACTCTCTCAAAGGCTGAATTAGTGTTATTCAGAATTTAACAAGGACATGAACAGTACAAAAGTACTGTAGAAAAGTTGTGAAATGGAGCCTGGTGCCCTGCAATATTGTAACAAAACAGTCTACAATATTGCAATGTTGTAACTTTCCCAAAATCCATCTATTACATATGGTAATGCTGTACCTGAGCTACAGTGTGTAACCAACCACGCTCCAACAGTCTTCCAGATTACTTTTTTGAATTTTTACAAATTGTGTTTACCTTGTTTACTCTGTGCATTAACTGTGCCACCCAGTTTCCTCATCTTGTACGATGGATTATCCAATCAGGCCTTCCTCACCAATGTATACCACAATAAATCCTCTTTTCTCTAAAATGTTAATTTGCCAGTTGTTTTCGTTTTGACCCAACCACTGGGAAATGCCAATGGCACAATGCTCTGGCTTTACAGCTGCACCTCCAGTGGCCTCTCGGGAGAGAACGGGACAAGCTGACACACTCCACCGACACGCCCATCTCTCACCCAGCACGTTGCGGAACTCCACAGCGCCTGGCAGGAGAGTCGATGCCGACTGGAGGAGTCCCACATCTCTCCCTGGCCTTGCTGTGAGCCCGCAGGAGCCCTGGCCGGTTCATCTCAACTTCCTGAACCCCAGTCAGCCAAACGTCAAGGCCAGCCTTACACTTTCAGACCTGCTGGCAACAGTGGGAAGGAGGTGAAGGGAAGTGTTTTGCGTGTTTTAACGCATTTAAAAATACTGATTTTATTATTTGTTGTAAGAGAGCATTTTCTCAGCTCTGCTTTGCCAAATTCCTCTTTGAGATCCTTAAGGGAAAATAAACATGGAGGGGGGGGGGGGGCAGCTCATTAAAGCGATGGAAAATGTCAAGTGAAGCCAAGAAAGGAAGAGATGTTTATCGGATGCGTGTCAAGGTCCCTGCGCTGGCCGGGAGCTGAGGAGTAGGAACAGCACGGAGAGCTGGCCAGACCCAGGGGGAGGCAGGAGCGGTCTTTCTCCACAAGACACAGGCCTCAGCGGATGGCCAGACCGGCCACAGACACACAGATGTCAAGGTCTGACGCAGGCGAATCCTTCTCAAGGGCCTTCGGATATCACAGCTAATATTACTGTCATCTTGGCAGAGCCAGGAGTTGGGCAGCTCGTCAACTTGCACTCATCCAAAATCCATTTTTCGGACGATTCTTTAAGGAGAAAACGCACAGAAAAACCGCTTGCTGCCCCGGCTGTGTGAGACCCGAGACGCTGGGCTTGGGTCTTGGAGGTGACCGGGGGAGGGGAGACTGTGTGAGATATGCCAGTCGCCTGCAAGAGGCTGGGGGCTGCTCTCAGTGATGTCACAGGCCCGATGCGCATCAGGCACCTTCTCATCCTTCGAGGTCGCCCAGAACAGTGCGCTTCAGAGTGACACAGGAGCAAAAGAAGAAAAGATACAAACAAGCAGAGAAAACTACAAGGTGACCTGACCCAAGTGTTCTGAATCCCGAGAGGCCCAAAGCCCGTGGAATTCAGAATCAACAGTGAAAAACAATCGGGGGACCCACATGGAAACTAAGGGAACATTCACCTACATCTCAGAACTTCTTTACAATGAGATCCTTGACTGGTTCCCTAACCAGCGGTTAAAAACCAAATGAGCTAGCGGGAGAAAACATCCTCTCCTTTTTTATTATATTTTTAAAAATTACTGAGGCAGCGCACAGGTTAGGCACAATACTTTAATCTGATTGCAATCATGTTTTTAATGCAGATATTAGCCAGGGTAATAGCTAGTGAACCAACTAATCCTATTACCTTTAAGAAACAATGTAAAAGAACTGAACATGACAGCCCAAACACATCAAAGAACTTCTAATAGCTCAGGCTTTGTGCATTCACATAGAGGAATATCATGGTATGTGTACGGTTTACATCCAATGCATACACAGCTGCTCCATATTAAAATATACTGTACTTCTTTTTAAACCCCTGGACCTCTGCAGTTTTCCAACAATTTTTCCACCCCTCCAGTGATCACACAAGCTTCTCTATGACTCACAGGCTGCACGATTAGCATGCAGAGTGTGCTCCCTTTTGTGCTTTGCGTTGTGTGTGAGAGTGAAAGATGCTTATTTGAGTTGAGCAGGAGTCCTTTACCTGCTTAAAGGCCCTGTGTTATA
The DNA here is from genome assembly GCF_040954835.1 of Lepisosteus oculatus. Classification (NCBI taxonomy): domain Eukaryota; kingdom Metazoa; phylum Chordata; class Actinopteri; order Semionotiformes; family Lepisosteidae; genus Lepisosteus; species Lepisosteus oculatus. Next base: position 15,922,046 of record NC_090706.1, on the reverse strand, counting down.
TACAGGGCTTATAGTCTCACACTTACTAGTGCCACCATAGCATAAATGGAAACGAAAGAGACAGAGTTGTACAAAATTGTATGAAAAATGAAGGGGGAAGGCAGTGAAGATTCAAAGTCTATCTTTTTTCAGTCTAGCTTTTGTTTTCAGCTCATGAGGTCAGGGTATGGGGCTGTCCGCTGTGGGAGGTAGGGCAACACAGCGCGCCAATGTCATTTGGCATTAGAGCAAGGAGCAGGACATCCGTCACATAGCTCAGTGCATTTAAAGTTGCAGCGCCACACAGGAGGCAGGACTGCCACTGGTCCTGCCTGGACTCTGCAGTCAGCCTTTACCTGCAGTAGACACATATAGGATGCCTCTTCCTTTGAATAATGGTCACAAAACAAAGACCAATGTATTTTTGGAAATCTTCCTATATACAGTATATAGCTTAACCGAAGATTTAATTTTTCCTTTGAGTTGTTACATTAGAAAAGGAGAGTCTTATACATCTATTCATTAATCAGTACATGAATAATGCCAATATGTAAAAACATTTTTGTAAATATTCATGCAATACATAAATAATGTTCATGTTGTGCATTTAACCTTAAATAAGATTCAGGCAGCTTTTGTAAATCTCGGAAGTTTTTTTTTCACTACCATACCTGCAGTTTCTTACTGCACAACTAGCAGTTTCCATTTGTAAACAGTGCAGAAACCACCACAGAGGGTTAAGCCTGGCAAACCTTTCTCTGCTGTGACCTTGGCCAGATGCCTCGCTCTCTCTCTCTGTGTGTGTGTCAGTGCGAGAGAGGGTTTGGTCTCCTAGAGGGCTCTCAGTAACACAAGATGAGCAAAATCTCTACTCTCTGCTTCCACATGTGCAGTGCAGGAACGCCGCCAGCTGAGGATGGGATCTTAGCAGCACAAACCCAAGGGCTGTCATACCACAGCAGGGAACAGAGCAGTGGGCCCAGGAGACACCAAAACCACTTCTGGGCACATACATGTTTTGATTTCCATCTTCTGTTTTATTGCAGGGAAGTTGAGAGGGTCTAACAGCCTGCACTTTTAATTTCAAATTTCACTCAAAGTCAGAAACACGACTTCAAGATAAATCAATCACTGCATTAATACTCATGCAACTGTCGCTTTCAAAACTAGACTTCAGGGGCTATCCTCTATACTGATATACTTCTTTTTTAGGGCAGGTTCTAAACGTTTTGTCCCTATAGTGAATTTACAGATGTGGCGTGACAACGTCAGGATGTTTACAAGAACAAATAAATATCCTGCTAGAATAAATTAAAAGAATAGTCTTTTAGGAGAACTGATCAGATCTGCTACTGTTCTTTTAATTGAAAAAACAATCAAGAGGCACTTTTTCATTCATGGCTACAGCAGAGGTTAGGTAGACGTCAAACAGGAAGGACCTGGCGTTTCAATTCATTCACACTTCCTCCCGGCCCTGGGCAGCTGGCAGCCTGTCAGTCTGCAGAGTAACCAGACACCCCTCCCTGCACAAAGCCTGACTCTGGCGCACTGCGTACTGGGGAGCCCTGACCTCACTTAGAAGAGATGACTGTTTTGTACACCATAGCAAAAACTGAGTGATGCACCACAGAGCACAGTGAAATCCCGACAGAAACATGGTAGAAACCTTACTACTCATCCATGTTTATTCTATGGTTTCCTTCAAGAAATGGCAAGATGAGATTCCTCAGTCAGTTACCAGTAAAACTACTGAGCAAAAGGTGCCTCCTCTCTCTTCTGTGCAACCAAATCCTATATACTCATGAAACGACTCAGTTTCTAACTAGTTTTTGACTCATCAGAAACTACATGAAAGCATGGTTAAAGGATGGAAAATGCAATGAGGCAAAGGGAACTTCCATTAGGCGCAGACAGACAGATAGAAAAGGCTTAATCATCAAGTCACCCAGACCATGAGGTGCATATCAATGACCCCAACTGGGTCTGCTTCACTGGCATTGTTCCCTTCCTGAAGCTAGAAAGAATAACCTTCAATCTCAGATGAGTGTTGTGTTTGGGGGAACTACAGCTCTTTAGTTTCCAACAAAAGAGACTACAAGGGCACTGAATTCAAGTATTCCAGATGATAAAATTTTACAAAATTTGACTGAAACAAAGTAATGTTTTTTGGGATAAGAACAGAAGCAGATTCCTTAAAACATTCCTTGTTTTTAGACAAACTGAATCATCATGGTTGTCCTAATGTTGCCTCTCTAGTGCACAGTATGTGACTGAATACTTCACAAGCAAATCACTTTAAATTATGGAGGGAAAGAAAAGCAGAGAGCTGAGCTCTAGGAAGATGCATCATATTTTCCCAGTGATTACCAATGTTTATGCTGTGAAATGTTGAGTAAGAGCACAACCAGGGTAAGTAGGTTCACCAATGCAGTCTGTGCTCCCTAATCCTGGTCATTGGTGGTCTCATGTAGTCTGTTCATTACAACATTTCACTAGAAGAAGCGTATGTTCTGAAGAGGAAGAAAAAATAGTTTTAACAAAAAAAATAGTGGATAAAATAGTGATAAAATATGAATAAATCTTTATTATAATATCTTACTTTTGTTGTGAAAACTAAGGAGAAGTGCATTTAAAGGATAAGAACAGCAGGCAGTGCTTTACTCAAGAGTTGTGGGAGTGTGTAACAAGCTGTGCATCCATGTTTGTGACTGTTGTTCAGGATCCTTCAAGAAACAGCTGGGCAAAATGCTCTGATCAATTAGCTACCAGCAAATAAACTAGATGGGCCAAAAGGTCTCCTCTCACTTGTAACCTTAATTCTATTACTGTTGATAATACTAATGCATTGTACAGTAGGAGTTGTATTATCAGAACTATAATCATTTCATCAGAATGACAGAAACGGAAACTAGTATAACCGACTGGCATCTTCCAGGTCAGAGAGGGCATTGAGGTAGTGCAGATTCTGTGCACTCCCACCCTGCCTCGCAGTCCGTGAGCCCAACTGGAGTTAATCAGACTTGATAAAGGAATTACCTCTGACGTGGAAAGATCTGTCAGTTGGCTTGGAGATCCTGGAAAGTGCGTATTTACAAACCATTGCGATCAGCACAGCGAAGAGGTTTTGTAATTGTTCCGCTTTGCCTATTTAATCATCCTCTTTTTTCCTGCGCAAATGATTGCTGGTCAATTTTTCACGCATACAGAAGGAGAAATGGCACAAATAAAATATGAGCTAGCACCATCAGACAAAGAAAAGAAGACAACACAATGATTTCAAAAACAATTGAATGAGGTCTGCAGCAGCTCACAGATTGCACAGCACAAAAGAGCAAGAGCTCCCAACTGAAGAGGTGGGTTGACAGTTTTTGAGACCATCTGTCCTACAACTGAGCAGCTTTTTCTTGTGTGCCTTTAAAATAACTGTCTCATATCACCCCAGCTCTATCCTCTTTTCAAACACAAGACATGACAGAGGGCATGAAGCAACCTTTCCAACAAAAAAATATATTCTAAATAATAAATAATTGAATTAATGAATACGGAAATGAGCACGAATAGAAAGTTCTTGTAACACAGACTTACAAGAAGGCCGGTTAACACTGTCACTTCCTAACCTCTATCTTTTCTATTTTGCTGGAACACATGGATGATTGCACAGCACCCAATCATAATAAACAACAACATAAAAAACAGGAAAGGCCATTACTAATGCTTTGGTGATTTAGCAGAGGTTTGACCTTTACACAGTAATAAACGCACCACTAAATAGAGAAATAATAAAAAAACCTTGATAGGTCATGGCTTGGACTCACACCTTACGCATGGACTGATGCACACAGTCGCACAGAAAGCTGGTGTATTTCCTGAAGGTGCAGATATACTGTACAATGAGAAAAGTGCACAATTCTCAGGGTCAGGCTTTTTAACAGCTGTACTGAAATGGTTAAAATGCTGCAAGTTTCCCAATAATGCTGTCACTAAAATTGGTCAAAGGGCACTTGAGCGCTGAGAAAGCAGTGAGACTTCAAGAAATGGGGTTTTCCTACAATGATTAATCGGAGTAAAATGCACAAAAAGACACATTTGGGCACATTTCCTGGAAAACCACAAGCCAAGTAAGAGCTTGTAAGAAAAGAAAAGAAAAAAGCAAAGCAAAACAAAAAGACCGAAGTGACGAAGGCTGGGAGCTGGCGAACTGGGCGCACAATGAGCAGAAGAGGAAGCGCGCAGGCTGGCAGGAAGCAGTGGGCGCACCGCTGTGGGGGTACTCCTCTACCGCACATACTGCAGATTCCGCCACCTATTCCCACAGGAGGCCGTCAGAGGGGCTGGGATTCTGTTTCCCTGCCTTTTGACACGTACTGCAAGATGCTGTGTTGTTTGTTACAACACTTCCCCCGCCTCCTAAAACACGAGGAGGTGCCAAGCGTGGCTGTTTAATATGCCCAAGTGGGCAGAGAGAATCATGGGTTTATTGGTACAGTACAGTCCTGATCTTCTGAATCAATGCCTTTGGATCCTGGAAAGAAAATATAAGCTATGGTTGGGAACAGAACAGGATGGAACAGGGCTAAACTACTGCCATGGAAATGTACAGCTCAGAATGGCATGGAAATGTTGCTTTCCTCGCATAGCAGTCTGCTATTTCAAGGTTTTTGCCTGCAGCATGTTCTTGCATATAAGCCAGCGCCTAACTGTAGGCAAAAAGTGTTATGGCAAGATGGATTTTAAAGTGCTAACCTAAAAAAGTCTAAACTTTTGACAAGCTATACAGCCAAGTTCCTGATGAGATGCAGATGTAGAAATAAATTGTGAATATGGACTTTCTAGCGTTGACTGGGGGGGGTTATCATTAACTCACTATAAAGAAAATGGAAGACTACTCTTTAGACCTGCTGAGGAAGAGGGAGTTTACGCTCCTCCTGTGGGTAATGGTGTCCTTATTTGGTTGATAATAGACAAGCAGGCCGAGAAAGTGGTCAAAATGCACACGGCATCTCTGTCACTCTCCCTGCTCACAGAAGCAGCTGCACTCAATACCCTTCACGCAGACCTCTGAGTCATCCACCACCGAGATTCACCGAAGCAGCCGACATGCTAGACACTGTTTTCAGCAACGGCGTGGAGCCTGACTCAGACTGTGTACACTCAGGCAGACACATCGCCCTGGCAGAAACTGGGAACCCAGACAAAAAACACCCAACGAAAGATGAAGCCAGCCAGCTCATCGCCTTCAATGGGTTCTGTTTTAGTCACAGAAACACAGCCTTGGTTATGTTGGGAAAAAAACTCAAATATGATCCTGTGTCATGCAGAGAGAAACACTTCTAAAAAGGAACAGTTTGGAATAATCAATCAGCACGTATTTGGAATGTGGGAAGAATCTAGAGTGCCTGGAAAAAATAAACCATATTAACTCCACACAGACAGGCAAATGCATATAAGAATCAAACCCAGGATGACACAGGTCCACGTCACTGTGTTGCCGATGATGCCCCTCTCTTGACTTGGCTAACCTTAAGGAGGAAAGGGGGCTTGTTTGATCTGGAACTGACGCCCTGTTTCACCTGATTAAATTGTCAGCACCGTGCTATTTTTCAAAATCTGTTTCCTGGCTCACTGGGCCATTGGAAAGAAGCCCCTAGCTACAGTATATGACTGTCAGAGCTACGGTCAGCATAACAGAGCCTCATCCCAACTCCAAGATTTCAACCTGCTCTTTATTGCTTTGAAAAGTTTCCTTTATTTTGCATGTATAACATCAGAATGAAGCATTATCCACTTATGTAATTAGCTAATTCAATACAGCAGCTTAACTACCACCTGGTAGAACAACATAGGACTCAGAACAAACACAAGTAAGTAGCATTGCCAACCAAGTATTATTTAACAAGCAGTGTTTATTGATAAACTGCACTGTTAATTATTCAACCCATTATTAATTATTTAGGTTAAGGGTATCTTTGTTTAAGAGCAGAGCACAGATTAATAAAACAATCCCAAAAATAGAATTCTGATACGGACAGTTCATCGGCAACTCACATACCATCTTACTGTGGGACAGGTACACAGTTCATAAGAGGCACACTACACAAAAAAGCACAGTTTAACACATCGCTTTAGTAACCTTTAAAATAACCCACTATTCTGAATCAGACTGCAACAATAATTGCAAAAGTAATGACATACAGCTTTAACAAAAACAGATCCGTAAAAATGTACACACAAGCAATGGTGTGACATCATTAAGCCTGGAGGGAGGCCTGTGAAAATGGCACGTTTTCTCAATTGATCACGAATTAGGATAATGTTTATAGGAAAACCTCATGGATTCATATGACACAGTTAAGGAATTTCACTTCTCCCTTAGTAGAGAACTGAATTACACACGGTCCTAAGGCACAGATCGGCATTGGCAATAACAATAGCCTCACAATCACCTGCATTAAGACCACAAGTCTAACCATGGTCTGGGAGAGACGCAATCCAGTTGGCTTAATAAAGGTCAGCATACTGTAGGTGAAACTGTTTTTCCAAGAGATGGCGAAATTAAGTAAACAGAGTTAAGTGAACACTGGTCTTGAGAGTTGAAGGATAGTGGGATTTTTGTTCCAAGTGAAGTCACTGGAATGACATTGAGTTTAGTAATACCGCTGTTTTGTCACCTTCCTACCAAGCACATACTGTACAGTAGATACCACAGACACGGCAGTGAAAAGCCCCACCTGCTGAATTATAATTGTAAAATCTGGACTGAATCGTACTGATAAAGTAGAAAACATTGCATCTGCCATTAATGCCACACTGTACAATGTCTACAGAGCTCTGTATAATGCAGAGTAGCCAAAAAATGACACTGGGCAGTTGAAACCTGCAGATATTATACGTTTCTTTAATCAGTACCTTTTAAAAAACCCAGAAAAGGGTGGGAAGTTATAGTAATTAGCAGGTTTGGACAGCCACACATTTGTGGCCCCCAACCTCTATACCTTCTCATGTACAGTATGTATGTGGACACTTTGAGCCAAAAGAGAAGGCATTTCAAATTCTGTTTATCTCAGCACTGCTGTTTATTATGCACACTGACTGTTAGGTAACCCAGATTAAATTCTGGGAATTTGGGTCTGGAAAATGCAGCCCATGTTTCCAAATGCTGCACTGGGTGCAAAGCCACTGGCCATCTGAGCTGGGCACCATCTACTGTGGATACAGCTGTGTTCACCTTTAAGCAATGTGCAGACAGACAGCAGATCTTCCAGGAAGCATGGGAACAGTGAATATGGAAGGGGCTAAATTCTGCTAATCTGGGTGATATAAAAGGATAATTAGGACCAATTAATCTATTAAACATGCAGAAGTACATGTGACTACCTGTTACCTGTAATGGTTTATTACACACAAATGATGCTCATTTCAGCCCAACATGCAACATGAAACATAGTTCACAGAGGTAACAGATGCTGTAATGCGCAACAGCAAATGGCATTATGGCCTCAAGCCGGCATCGTATGGTTGTGAAAACTAGGGCAACTGGGTTAAATGCAGGTAAATGACTGTGTCCGTTTCCCGTGGAAGATGAACAGCTAAAGCACACTGTTCAGCACACATGCAATTATATGGCATACAGGCTGCGCATCGCATAGCAACAGCTGGGATCAAAACTTTAACCCTGTGTTTGCCACATCAGATCCTGAACACAACAATCTCAAAGCAGGATGCAGTTTCAGCCTCAGTGTGGGTCTCCAAACCACCCCACCCCCACCTCCTGATGCACACGTCTGCTTGTCAAAATCTGTTTGCACCTCTACGAGCACAACACCCTATGAAAAACACTGCGCCAGTGGAATATTAGGAGATATCTCAACTGCTGAAACACTGAACCACCCCAGTGGAAATCTGCTTCAGAGCATAGCGAGTGCCCTATAAAACAGGACTGCATCAGAGCAAAGAAACACAGCAAATATGAACCTCTGCTTTTTTCTAAAGCCTTCTCGCCAAGTGCTCAACAACTCATCTTCCAGCTGTGCATCGATTCTTTTCCATGCACAAGTATTGACATACAAACTTAATTCATCTTTTTCTGTCCTTCTCAGTCCTACATGTCTACCTCATCCATGTTCTCTAACCTTCGAGATTTGAATTACAGTACAGCTCCATTCAACCTAGAGATTTATTTTACCTTAATGATTTTCTTTATTGCACATCCCTTCAAAACAGTGAGTGGGGCTTATGTTTACAATTCAAACTCCTAGTTCACAGCAGCTTGATCCAAATAGGTTTGGCAAGACCTTATACACAGACTGCAAAGATGAAGCAGCAATGTCTTTTGCATGAAGTCTAAGTGCATACATACTTCTGTGCTGTGGTGTAAACAACCTTGTTAATAGCTTCTACCACAAACTGCGTTGGCTTGAGCCCACCAGCAGGTAAAAACCTGAAATGGGCCAAATCTGCTATGCAGCAGCAGCCTGATTGGCTTTCTAGTCATGTATGCATATCAGCACCCACATGTTAACACATACCTGGTCCCACCAACCAATCAGCCAGGGCTTGGAGCATGTCTCACAGAAGAAGTCCACCAGGGGCATCCTCCGAACTTCGGAGGCTGTCCCTCCACCCTCCAAGAAAACCTCTGAGGCTCCTGCTCCGAGCGCCGCGGCGGGCATCCCGCTCCCCACGCCCCCCCCACAGACCCCCAAGTCCAGCTCTGAGCCCCCCGCAGCCGCCAGGCGTGCCCGCAGAGGTGCCAGGCTAGGGGAAAAGCTGGCAGAGCGCGGCACCTTGTAGCCCCCTGGCACGGGGGAAGAGGAAGTCGAGGACGAAGAGGAGGAAGGGGACTGGCAGTGCCGGGCCAGCGGGGGGCACCGCAGGGCGGCGGGGTCCAGCCCCTCAGTGACCACCATGGCCGCTGGCGAGGCCGGGCGACAGGGGCTGTGCTGGAGACAGGCGGAGCAGTAGCGCAAGTGCCCCCAGCGGCATGACGACTTGCTGCGAGTCCGGGGGGGGCCACAGCCGGCGGAGGTATGGTACTCCAGTACGACGGAGGGTCAGAGGTGGGCAGCAGGACAGGCGAGGCAAATTTTCCAAAAAAAGGTTAAGGTGCGTTTTTTTTGTTTTAGGTTTTCCTCGCCTTTTTTTTTTAATCGCCAGTACTGATGTCACAGCAAGGGAGCAAAGAAAGGAGAGAGGGAGAGAACAAAAAACAGGATCCCCCCCCCTCCAAAGATCTAGGTTACATCACATCCCTGTGACTGCGTTGACTCCCCGGATTTCTGTGTAAAGTCTATTCCGAACGGCAGCTTCACTGGGAAGGGGGGGAGGGGGCAGAGGAGAGGGGGAGGCGGCAAGCTGCTGAAGGGCAAAGCGAACTGAGAGACGGACGAGCAGTGGCGAGATCCCAGGCCCTGGCTCCCAAAACTGACAGCAGTAAGATGTCTTCTTTCACACTGCAGATACTCAGGAAATTCCCATAGTGCAACGCTGCCTTTTTTCCTCAGCTGCTGCTGTTGCACGGCAAAACAAACCTCCCCCCCCCTCTTTCCCACCGTGCCCCCCCCTTCCCACCCCCCCAACCCCCCCCCAGAAAAAAGCACCACCTCACTTCGGAAGAAGCGGCACCTGACACCCCCCACCCACCCTTCTTTACCTCCCTCCCATATTGAAAAGGAACAGCAAACCCAACGCCGGCAAGCGCACTGTGATCAGCTCTACAGCCGAGCAAGTGCTGATCCAGGATTCAGAACCAATCCATGCTTCTACAGCGGGCCCCCAAAATAAAGAGGCGATGCATGGATTTAAAAGCAGGAGAACAACAAAAAAATTATAGCAATTCAAAATTCTCCCCCAAAAATTCCTCCAAATGTTGTCTTCTCCTCTTGGGCTGCTTTTCGTCCTCAGTCCCGATTCTGTGCCTCTCTTGTCTATTATTTTGTGTTCTCGCTCTCTCCCTCCGTCTCTCTCCCCCTCTCTTCTCTCTCAGTCTCTCAGGGTACCAGTAGACAGCTCTGGCAAGCTAATCAGGCAGTGTGTCAGTGCGCGCGCGCCTCTGTGTGTGTGTGTGATGGTGAGCATGCGCACGTGGAAGTGAAGGAGAGAGCGCGTTTGTGTGTGGAGATGCGTTTGAGTGAGAGATAGTGACAGCGTGATGTATACACAGTAATTGGGTCCAACTCCAACTCCACAAAAAAGATACCGGACTTCAACACTCCACCAGGTTCCTTATAAAAGTCGAAATCTCCAGAACAGGGAGAAATTAAAAAAAAGCAAAACACAGGTTCTCCAAAGCTTCCTCTTTTTCAGAGCACCTGTCTTCCAGTTTCCAAAGCAAATCTCCAAAGCCCAGGTTCTGCAGGTCAGGCAGCAGAAACAAAAAGCTGAGAGAACAGGGCACACGTGCATGCAGACGTAAAAGACAGATCAGTCCAGCTGCAGCATGAGATCCAGGGACCCGGCTATCTGCGTGCAGTAGGCTGTGCAGTTCTTCTCTCTCCACTGTAGCTGGCGTAGCTGACACTGAGAAGGGAGTGCGGCTGCTCTCTCTGCTGCACACCAGCGGAGGGGAATGGAGCTGGGCTAGACTGGGCTAGGATGTGATGTCAAGTGCTTGTGCACGAAGAGTGTGCAGGGAGGGGGGAGGAGGGGGGGATCTGTCTGTGCCTGTGTGTCGGGGGAAGGGGAGCGCATGTGAGCGGCAAACAGCTTCTGCATTTTAAAACAGGCACCTTGAGCGGAGAACCAGGTTAAAAAACAAACACAACAAAAATGGAGAGGGAAAGAGGAACAGAAAAATCTGACGCAGGTGCAAAAGACATGCCCCCCCCATCACTTTTACCATATATTTATTATATTTATAAATCAGCGAAAATGCTACAATTATCAGGAAAAAACAGTCCAGGTCATATCCATCCTATAGAATATGAATAACAGGGTTTAAATGTCCCCACTATTGGTTGGGGTCGCTTAGAGGGGTGGGGGTTTTGTTATTGTACAATAATAATTGCTTACACTTATAAAGCGCTTTTCTGGACACTCCACTCAAAGCGCTTTACAGGTAATGGGGATCCCCTCCACCACCACCAATGTGCAGCATCCACCTGGATGATGCGACGGCAGCCATAGTGCGCCAGAACGCTCACCACACATCAGCGATCAGTGGGGAGGAGAGCAGAGTACGTACAATGTACGTCTACATAATTGCAAAACCAATGTGAAGAGCGTAACAGAGCTCTCTGTTCAGTAGTCTGCCTGCTCCCGATCAGCTCTGCTGTTCGCAATCCCTTCACCCCAGAGCAATGACACAGATCCATCATCCTGTGGTAGAATGCAGCAGTGAGGGCACAGCAATGCCAAGCCCCAGGAGCCAATCTGCTCCCATTACAGAAGTGAAAAAGCGCTGGGCTGTCACAGTGTTGCACATGCTCTTCTCTAAGGTTTTCTCTATTAAACAACCACAGACCTCAAATGTTACAGACAAACAGGCAGCATGCACGCTGGCAGGAGCCCGCCACTCTGAGACAGAGGGGCAGACAGTCATTCTCAAGCATAGAGAACTGCAGTCTGTGCCCAAGCCTTCCCTCACCCCACTGCGGCTCACACCCCTGATACCCACCCGACAAGCACACAGAACAGTTAGAAAAGTGTGTCCTGGTGCACCTTTGCAAAAAAAACAGAATGAGGAGGTAGAGCTCTCTGGTAAACCCAAAAAACACGCAGAGCTCGTGAGGTGAGATACACAAGAGTAAAAGCTTTACATAAAAAAGTGAAAACCGACCACAGCTACAATTCAAGCAAAGACAAGGCCCTGCTGAAGAAGACAGCCCTTCTGGGCTCAGAAGGACAACTACACATGGCCCTGTAAGTCTCAGTGGAGGGAGGGCTCCTTTCGGAGTGAATGGATTTGGCTCTGTCTGAAAAGTGGCAATGGCCCAGCTGCAGGAAGTGCCATAGTTTGGCCTGGAATTAAAGAGGACGCTCCAAACTGTGAGCTGAATGACACTAGGGCCTGACGTGCTTTACCAAGTGATGTCAGAGCACAGGATGACTCAGATTTCATGTTTGTACATGTTTGTAAATACCATCAGAGAGATAGGGTAACTATTTCAAGTTGTAGTTCTTCTTTAAATTTCTTTTGCAGACAATAAAATAAAAGAACAAGCTCTATTTTTAGGAAGAGACAAATGGTCAGAGTGATGATTTTTACACTAAAATATTCCAGTGCAAGGAAAATAAACTACTCCCATCTTCTCCACTCACACATAAGAAACAGGAAACTGCCTCTTTAAAGAGCCTGGCTCAGAAGAGCCATGTGTAAAAACCAGCCATTCGACTATTTTCTGCTTGCATGCCCCGAAATCAGAGGGCTCAGCCAATCAAGTGGCGGGCTGGGAGGAGTTTCCCACTGTTGTGCAGCAAACGAGTCTGCAGCATCAGCACCAATCCAGCCCCATCTCCTCCTGTGGCTCACTGGCAACTGGAGCCCCATAACGGTCACCCACATTGCACAACACTCACTCCAGCCACACGGCAGCCTGTTTACACAGCACGGCGCTGCAGGAGTGGCTAACCTCTGCTGCAGACTACTGCGAAAGCAAGGCTTATAAAAGCACAAAAGAAAGAAGAAGGAAGGCATTAGGCCTTTCTCCTTTGGAATAGGACACCAGCCATCTAGGGGTCTGAATTATGGTGTACTAAACTCACAGAAAAAACTTAAACGTGCCATCTATTTTAATAAACAGGATCCCTTTCACAAGGGTATGATCAAATCCTCCAAATTGCCAGAAGCACTAATCCTCTAAGCCAGCAAGCTGAATGGTGTAGATTTGTGAGCCTCACTAGCAGAGTTCTCCCTCTACGTTAATACCCCAATACCCGTGCAAAGGCACAATCACACACATGGCTTCCTTCTGCGTTGTGAAACACCCAGTTGTTCTTTTCAGATAAGTCACAGGAGATGTGTACCCAGCACCAGGAACAATTAAGATAAACCAAAAAAATAAAACTGTTTCAGCAAACTGCTGGAAAAGAGCCACGTGTCCAGTCCGTTCGAACTTCAGACAGAATAACTCTGGCGTGACCAGGTGCCAATGCCACTGGCCTTGCCCTCGCCAGCCCACTATCTGACAGAGACATTTAGACTCGAAAATCTGTACCAGAAATCTGAGGAACCCTGCCCATTGATCTTCTTTGCACTGTAATTTTTGTAGTTGAGAGTCCTCATGTACATCGACATTTTGCAATGGACTCCTGCTCCTGAACTTTTCCTTTACCTACCCGAATACAAGAATCAACACACTATTGATGATTCTGGTCTACTACTTTTAGGACAGCAAAGACAAAACCATAACTGAAAGACTATGTAGTAAATACAGATACACCATGATAAAAGAAGACATTAAAAGGTTAAGGTAGCGTCTTGCTGGGGACCAGCAAGCTACAGAATAAAATGCTGAGCACCTCCTGGACTCCTCTGACCCTTGGCTCTGTTCTAAAGGGTGTAGGAACAGCAACAGGCTGGAGACAGGAAACAGGAAGCCACCGGGCCTCGGCGACTGTAACCAAACACAGACTCCCTGTCCCCCTCGTGTGCAGTGACGTCCGAGCGGCTGTCACACCCGTCCTCACAACAGTGTGGACATGCACCAACACACACACTGTTCCTATGCATGAGGCAAACGGCTCACGGGCAAAGATAAAGAAATAATCCTTGAACGGGTGTGCAAGTCTGAGCTCTTAAACGTGGACTCGGTTGAGGTGCAAAGACAGGCCCACAGCAGGACGCATGGCAGAGCACGCTCCAGACTAGATCCTGATTGTCAGTCACTGCCAGGGGTGTGGAGATCTCTAGTTCCCTCATCTCCCCTTTCGATCACTTGCTGGTTACAGCTGCCACCATCACAAAAGCTCTCCAGGGTAACAGAGAACAACCCAAGGACACAAACAGTGATCCCCATCGTGACCGTCTGTCTGTTTCTTGAATGAATCCCAAGGAATCGCCTTGAAACGTACTGATTCTTGGCCAAGACAATACCCCTCAGGCAACATAACTGTCCATTAGCCAGTGTGCAGTATTCTAGGCTATTTTTTGTTGGAACAGGAAAAATGTTAACCTCCGTGTCCAGGCTAAATTCGACCGTGGTCATGCTCAATCTAGCCTTCCTAAAGCTCTATCCTAATTCTAGAGATGAAACCATATCTCATTCTTCCCCCAATGTTCTTTGCAGTGGGGCTGCTGGTGCAGAATGGCAGTAGTGTGTAACACACATGGGGCTGTACTTCTCCTACTGCATGTGAAGTGCCCTGGGACCAACAGAGATGAAAAGTGTAATACAAATGAAAGGATTTGCTTTTCAAATACTAAAAATATATTGTGAAAAGATGTACTGTAAATATCTATAGTTGTAGACAAGAAAGTATTGATTCTCTAGGCTGGTCAACTGCTTAGTCTTCACATGTAATAAAACCCCTGCTTTTTCTCACCTACTGTATGAAGCACGGGTGGGTTGCGGATTGCATGGCATGGGACATTGGCTGACCTCCCTGTGACCCCAGGGCTATGCGAGCCCACTCGCTGTTGCCCCATCAGCGCTCAGCAGACAGGCTTGCGTGTCGTCTCTCCATTACTGCCCGCCAAGCATACTTTCCAGTTCAACATCATCTCTGCAGGATGCATGTGGAACGCTTTAAGTGTAATAGCGACCCATACTCAGTCACTACCCCCCCCACCCCTCCCCAAACCCAATTCTTCCTCTGACCAAATTGCTCTTAATAGGAGCTGGAGATAGAGAAGGTGTTTCATGTTAAGCCAGAGCCTGGCCTTGCTGGCTTTGATTGATCGGACTGATTTTGGAAGGACAAGTGGGGCCTCATACTGCCCAAACCTTAATGTGCCCTGGGCACGAAACAGGAGAAGGCATGTGAGGGGCTAGAGTAAACCGCTAGTCACCCAGTGCACATCATGGCAAGTTTTCTGGCTTCTCTTTACATTTAATTGAGCCATTCTACACACAATCTGATGGTTTAAAGAAGCATATAAAACCTGCTGTGGTCTGACTGGTCCAGCAATGGGGACCCTTCAGATAAAAGGATCTAATTATTATGAAACTGTTCTACTTTGCCTAGATGTCAGTTTGTTATCCTTTTTTTTTGCAGAACGCCAAGTTGCGGATAAGTAAATAAACATGAAGGGTAGGTTCAAAAAGTCCCAGTTCCCAAGTCCCACTTTCCATTGTGTCAGAGCGTCCGACATGAGCTCCCCTCTCTTTTTCCCACATGAACTTCAACACGCACACCGCTTCCTTGAGGCTATTGACAAATAAACAGCGAGCGCAGCTGGACAGCAGCAGAAGGGCTGAGTGCCAAGATTAACACGTACCCCCCCAACACATGCAGGTGTGAATGCTGACTGAGGGGCCAACTGAGTGCCAAGCAGTAACTCTGACAAGCCAAACCAAACTGAACCCTGACTCTGGAATCACTGCTTGATCCTTGAGCCCTATTGCTACAGCTGTTTAAAACATGCCAAAGGTACAATACTGAAAGCACAAATAACAGATTTTCTATCTAAGCTGCCTACATTTCACTAAACGAGAGCAGTGTAAGTAAACTGGTTCAGAAACATCTGCATTTGAACATCTGCACAGACCCTGACTGGTGCCAGAGCTATGCACTGAATGGGGGTAGGAAGACTACCTGGACTTAAGCAATGAATCCTTCATCCACACCTGGATAACCACACCTGAAAACAGCTGAAAAGAAGCGGTAGATTCTGCAGCTGTCAGCTCAAAAATCTCCTGAGGTGTCTGCAGCTCTGACAAACAAGTGTGGGGGCAGACAAGCACGTGAACTCCAGTGACCCCAGAGAAGAAAAAATAGGTTCAAGAGTCAACGCACTCATCCAGCTTTGTAGAAATCCAATTCACAAAAGCTCACGGCTGTTTTTCCAAACCAAAAAGAGATTTCAAGCCAAGGAGGTTAGACCTTCTCTGTGAAATAAAACCAAGCCTTCCCTTACCTTGTTGGAGGCCATCTCGCTGACCGACCGGTATGTCTGTATGGTCTCCAGCTGGTCCAAGCACCAGTCCAGTTCCTCCAGGGTCTCTTTGGCCAGTTGCTGATATGTTTCCTCTGCAAGGACAGAGAGGGCACAGTGGGCACCTTCCGTGGCACTGGGCAGCCAGCAGCAAATCCCCCCCAAGCCAGGCATGCCGCCTGTGCCAGATGATACCAAACCCCCGAGATCAAAACACTCTCGCCCCTCTCAGCTGTGCTCCACATCGCCCTGCTACCTGCCCCCACCCCAGCTTTCACTCTCCGGCTGCAAGAATAACATTTCTGCTTTGGTTGAGAGCTTCTTCCTCTTTTTTATAATACAGTGCTGGGAGCTCAAGTAAGAGAGGCAGGAAACGCAACCCCTTTCCCACAAGAGACAGCAGGGGTAAAGAGACAGACACAGCCACGGCTCGGCCAGGCTTTTTTCTACAGCAGCATCCTGGAAGTAAGTGCAAACTGCGAAGGCAGACAATGTGGGCCTCCAGTCTTAATAATATTGTAATATCAATATTTACACTGTAGGCGGGGGTTGGCAGGCTGCGGCGAGAATTTTTTTGTGTGCGCGCATGTTAGTGTGGTTTTTTGGAGAAGGAGGGGAGGGGGGGATGACTCAGCCCCTGTCATGACAAATCGGCAGAAGAGCTGAATGAAAACTACACTTTCAGGTCCAAAAACATGCTGTCAACATTTCTTGCCAGCATTGGACCTCATCTGCATTTTTTTAGGAATTTTGTGAAAGGAAGTTGCAAGATTATCTATTTATTTGCAGCGCAGCTCTGCCACATGGGTTCTCTGTTATAGTGTTGCTGATTATATGCCCAACAGACCTAAAGCCTTGGACACCCAAAGGACAGAAACGCAACTGCCCCTGGATAAGCTGATCCAAATATTCAAAATCCTCTATAGCAGTGGCTCTTAGTCTTGACTGCAGCCTATACCCCTTTGGTTCTCAAAATCTGATCCTGCACCGCTTATCAAAAATATATAATTGTAGAAGAGAAAAGCAGAATTATATATTTTAATTTCACAGTAAAATTAAGAATACATTTAAAAAACCACCCATCATTTTTTAAGTTTAACTTAAAATACCTAAGTTTAATTAAAGAAAGTAGTTAGACTTACATGCCTGCGCTTAATTTGTTTTTTCGATGATTTACCTCCTAAAATAAATCTGCCATGTGTTGCACCCCCAGAAAGAGCATCTTGCGTCCCCAGGTGGTACCTGTACCCCAGGTTAAGAACCAGTGCTCTAAAGCATTGACAACATCACAAGAATCAACACTGAATCACGAACCATAGGACACAAGTGGGAAGTACAGGTCAGCGTATTCACAACCAGACAAGGGAGCAATTCTGGGTGGTGGGAAAATGGAACAAGCAGCACAGTCATGTTGCTGAAGCCAATGTGATCATTTCTCTCAAGAAAAAGCTGGATGAGATCCTCTGATCAATGAACTACTAATGATCGAACGAGCTAGATGGCTACAGTAGATACCTCCTCTTATTTGTAATCTTTCTTATGTTCCTTGACTCTTACAGGATGTTCCAGCTGTGCCATCAAAGCACCGTTGCTAATTAACAACAGCTGTGCTATTAAAGGGGAACTGCTGTCTCAATTTCGATTATATTAATATCACTTATTAATTATATATATTAATATGGCAGAATTTAACAACATTTTGAGTTAAGGACAAAATCCAGAACTTTGTGAAAACGCTGTGTGGTTGCCATGTCACGGGCGAGAGCTACAGTGTGCGCAAATTGCAATGTGAAGCAGCCCTTCCTGCTCACTAGTTACTATAATGACTTAACGTAATGCGATGTCTGCTGCACAACACGCACTTAGTTGCTTGTGGTGAAATATTCCAATTTGATCTGTGTGCAAAGATAACAAGTAGTATTCGAGCTGGCAAAACCTTCTCAAAGCCGAGAGCAGAATGTCTATTGGACGTTTCACAAGCCTGCTTATTTACCATGTAATAATGCCGCGTTATGTCACCGGACGTATTGTTCATTCTGATTCGCAGAATATGGCACTGTGTAACTGTGTACATTTTTTCATTGTGGTTTGAAAGGCATTCATTAATGCCGATTCTTTCTAACTCCAATATATAAAAATAGGGTTGCAGTTCCTCTTTAAGGATGGATAAATCTGAAACGTTGGTGAACCAGGGTAATTTCTCAAAGCCTAGCATGTTTTAAAGGCAGCACTGCTGCTTGAGCAACCGAGTTCTGAGTGAGGTTCTGCAAATCAGAGCCGGTAAAATCAGTAATTGGTAAAGACGAGTCTCGCGATCGCAAAGGAAAACAAGCCGATCCTGTCCTCCAGCCCCTGCGCTGACCTTTCTGAACCGCCAGCTGTGCCAGCTGGGGGCAGAGGTGGCGCGGCTCGAGGCTGGTATGGTGCCCTGCCTCAGTGTTCGCTCTGGGCGCTGAAAACGAGAATATACTGTATGTTTACAAGGCGGCGATTGTCAGCCTTGCTGTTTTTCTTTCCCATTGCTCTGGGGGGAAGCCCCTCTGCCTGGCCCTCTGTCAGAGATACCTGCTCTTTCGGGCTGCTGGGATGGAAAACAGGAAGAGAGGAGGAAGAGGGTGAGTGAAAACACCCTGTCTGTAGTGACATCCCAGGCCGAACAGCCAACAAATGGGACATATAAAACTGTTTGACACAGAACCCCCACCCAAGCCTTAATATTCATGTTTTGTCCAGTTGTAGCTGATGCTCGAGAAGAAAAACTTTCCTGCTTCGCACGTCAATGATTTCCAAAACCCCGGTCCAAAAAAGCTGGATTGGGGTTCTCTCTGAGAATCGAATCAAATCAGATCAAAGTTAACTGAGCTACCAATTGAGGACTGCTTTAGATAGAGACAGAGAAGTATCCACGGTTATAAATGAAACCAAGACAAAGAAGTGAGTTTTGAATGCAACCGACACAAGTTTAAAAGCAAAGTAAAATAAAAAACAACTTTCCATGTCTAGGACCTAAGGGTGGAATTTAACTTAATGCACCTCCCCAGGATATTCAAAACCCAAATGTTACTGGGGACATAAATGAGGCGATTTTTACCACAGCATCTTTACCTGAAAGGGTGGCCTTGGGGACTGTAGGTTGGCTGCCCACTGGCGACCTCCTGTGGACAGATTAAGAATGGCATCAGAGAGAGAAACTCCCCTTAGACCCATGTTTTTCAACCGGTTTGCCAAACACAAACACTAGTGCTTGTGCCACAGAAATTTGGTAAAAATCACATACAAGAAAAATAAAAGGAATATATTATTAAAGATTCATATATTATTTTTGTGGAGTGCCAAGTTGCACATACGTACAGTATACAGGAGACAGAGACCTGTTTGTGTGGGAATGACGTGTGGTGCAAGTTATGTTTTTCAAGCATGCTGGATATAAAACACAGAGAACGCCTGAGAGCGACAGAGCAAATTTCCATGTTTCACTGTCCTCACTTCCTGCCAGCACAAGGCAACTGTGCACTTCGAGGCCAGCACAGCTTAAACACTGAGCTAACTGTTGATTTTAATATACAGGAACTGATATTAATAATAATGTGACGTGTGACGTGTATGTGTGGGGGGCAGATGGGCCCTGTGCCGCACATTCCTTCTATTTGTGTTAGCGTGTTAAGGGATAGATCAGGTTGAGAAGTACTGTCCTTATCTAGTCCACACATACAATAACCCTCTCAACCTGTCTTCCAGTTTCACTCAGAGAAATGATCCAAAAGCTGTGCCACAGGTGGTGACGTTCAGAAGAAATATAGCAAACACAGTTCCCTCCTCTCTCTCCTCAGCTCGCCTTACTCTGTCCAAACGACTCTTGATAGGCTATTAATTCATGATGTCCGTGACTGTATCGTACACTCCCAACCATACAAACGGGTGTCAGTTACTCACACTCAGCTTCCCCATGTTCAACGTTTATTTCACAATGACCTATCTCTCTGTAAAGGAAATCAGCAGCCATCGGGTCTTCACTAGATCCCCCATTTAGCAAAACCTATTCAATGGCACATGAGCAAAGGAAGCGTTTTTATTACCAGTTAAAAATGATAATATAAGTTCTGATTATAGTCCAATGCATACAATGGATATCAAATGTCTACACAAATGTCTACACCAAAAGTCTAAGGGTGCTCAGACTTTTGATATCCCCTGTACATCTCTATTGTGATTACTATACTCAACATACTGTACTTCTTAGCTCCACTCAATTGGAGATTGTAACACATACTGTACAGTATCTGTAACACTTCAGTACGACTGTCAGGTTAGTGATTAGTGTCACAAGGCACTGATTGAGGTTGAACAAAGGATAACATGTGAAATGAAATTCAGTCAGAGTTCAATGCGCTTCAGAGATTACGATCAGTTGGAATAATGGTAAAGACGCACAACAGTACTCCAAGACCATGACCCAGATTAAGACCCTTTTCTAGCGCACTGCTGTCCTCTGCTGCAGGGAGTGAACACAAGAGGAGAAGCCTCTGTCTCACAATGTCCTCTGTCTCCACCTGGTGGATTTCATGCCACACTGCTACACTTTTAAATTTGTGATCTGCCTTCATTCATACTATAACAGGCCAAGCCCTGCAAATTACTAATGGATTTAAAATAAGAGTATCTTGAAAAAACACAATACAAAAAATGAGTGTGCAATGTCCAGATATTTTTCTTATTAAGACACCCAGTCCACTCAATCTTCTAGAATACAAAGTTTAAACTTGTTAGTCCTTTTTTTCATTTCTGGATGAAAACCAGATGCCATTTTCAGAATATGTTTTTCTGTTTACATCCTCTGTACCGTATGAGGTGTTGATTAAAGTGTGGGGATTAAGAGGGGGGATTACTGACTTGTTTGTTGGGGTCGTGACATTGGCGAGGATGGAGAAGTTACTTCTGACAGACCGGAGGCTTGCCAGCACCTAGAACACAATGAGGAGAGAAGGAAAGTGAGAACGGTTTTAATGAGAGAAGACAATCTACCCAAAGAGCTTCCTACAGAGATGTTTTTGTTATAAAGACTCTGAACACTTATCAATCAAGTATCTTAGTTAAGTGAATATGCTAAGTGAAGGAAACCAATATCTTGCCTTCTTTCAAGAAATGGCTGCAAGTGATATTGGCTCTATTAGCAACCAAGTAAGCTTAATGTTTGTTCTCATTTGTAACAATTTTTATGCTCACAAATAATAATTAACCAGGCAATTGTAAGGGCACAGTTAGTGGTTTAATTCAAACCCTGCAGTGGCACAAACCGAAAGGGTTTTCCCCATGAATCGAGCGAATAAAAAAATCAAAACTCTTAATGTATTTGCATGTGACAAACCTGAAAACTTAAAAATGCACACGTTTAAAAACAAGCTCATGCTATGCTTGTTTTATGAAGAACCATCGTCAGGATAACAGTCAAAAGCTCCGGTTACCCCAGTGACGGTTTCCTGCGGGAAATCTGCCCTGTGCTTCTACAGATTAGCCATGGACTTCTCAGCTCTAACTTCAGCTTCCTGCACTTTCTATCATGCTTAACCAAATCTCTGTGCATTTGTCATGGTTTTACTCTGCCGGGCCACGCATTACTCTGCTTTTACTACTATACACCAGACTATACAGTCTTCATATAGGATATCATTATTTAAACAGGTCTGGCACAGTAGACATCAAGGCATAGCTGGAGGTTACCAAAACACTTTTCCTTATTTGTGCCACCTTGTGTGAAAAGGCGGAGACGCACCTGAGCGAAAGGGGTCACAATGAGATCTTCAGCATGCCTGGGCACAGAAAGACAGAGAGAAAATAAGATTAGCCCAGGGATAAGAGGAGATTTTCTTCTATTAATAAAAATGGCAGGAATTGCATGTGGTTGCAGTCCCCCCAGTGTTACAGGTGTGTAGAGCAGGACTGCACCCAGTTCACATGACTGACCTCTGTTTCGGAGTTTAGGAAAAACACCCTGAAAACAGACCTGGCATTGACCTGTGATACTCCTGTCACACTGGAGAAAGCTGCTCTGTTCAACCCATACAGAACAGACTGTGAGCTGTGCTCAGATCTGTGGTTGGGATAAGAACTCTTTCTGTAGTCTGTTTGGCCCCATGCACTAAGATAGAGATATGCTGTATCTGATTACATGAAAATTACACAATTTTAGATGTGGTTTGCTCTATCTACTAATAAAATCACTATCTTTGTGAGTTTCAAGAAATTCAGAAAGTTAAGTAGTTAACACACTGTGTTACACCTTGATAGCTACAAGGTTTTGGAATTTGCTTTTCAAATGATCTTTAAGCTACTGAACAGCACAATTCATCATTGATTAATTTTGATCAAGTGATTAAAACCAGAAGAATTATGAACCAAGAAGCTCATGATTTAAGGTGGCCCGTAAAACCTGATAGATTGTGATTTTCCAGAAACAGGGCTGGGCACCACAATCATAAACTAATTAAGAGACATAAGATAACAAGACACATCAAGATATCCCAGCCAGTCCCCAGTAAGTCCTGCACTGCATCCACCATGCTGGCCAAAGGGATAAGGTTAGGACAAAGACTGTTTGATAAGCAGCCCAGATCAGGGCTTCACTGGTTCACAGGTGCAGGAGTGGCTACGATTGCATGGACATGAACTGATGTTAACTTCCAATCAACGATGTAGTTACAACTAAATGTACAGTATAGTATAATGATTTTTCATAAGAACTGGCTGACACTTTCTCACTCAACTGTGATTAAGGGAATATACATTTCCTGGACAGGACAAGATCTCCAAGAGATATGTACTAGTGTTTGGGTGATTGCTGTTAATCAGGTGGTGATTCTTAGGGCTATGGGCCAAAATGTATCTACAATGTGCAGTCTGCGTTATCTACAATGCTTTATCTATATTGTTGATAACACGCTATCAAAGCTACCTGTAATGCTCTGTCAACACCATCTACAATGTGACAGCGCTGTCACTCTTCAGGCCATGGCAGTGCAGCGAGTGAAGAGCAGCAGTACTCACGCCTCGCTGGTGATGGAGGAGTTGCGGGACATAGTCTTGGGCGACATGTCATAGTCGGAGTCAGAGCGGTACAAGAAGGACTCGCGCCGCTGGCTCTGGGGGAAGGAGGGGTGCAGCACCAGCCCTGGGCTCGCCTGCGAGTCCAGGGGGCTCCGGCCGGGCGATGGGCCATTCTCCACATCGAAACTGCACAGAGAGGGAGACATAGGTGGACAGAGGTCATTCACCATACTGAGCCTGCACAGAGACAGAGAAGGAACAGGTAGATGTTTATTCCATTCTGAAAGGAAAAGAAAAGAGACACAATGTTTCAGTTTTACAGCCTTCTTCAGGTGTGACAACTGACACATCATTCTGTAGTCATTACTGGACTGAAGCACTTGTGACATCACAAAGACACAGTGACGGACTGGGGTTGAATCACTTGTGACATGACAAAGACACAGCGATTGTGGTGGGACACACCATCTTGCACCCATTACTGGACTGTAGCACTTGTGACATCACAAAGACACAGTGACGGACTGGGGTTGAATCACTTGTGACATGACAAAGTCACAACAACTATGGCGGGACACATCAGTTTGTAGACATTACTGGACTGGAATGAAGCTCTTGCAATATCACAAAAACCCAGTGATAGAGCGCTTGTGCTAGGGAGGACAGGGGAGGGGTACATTTTGGGAACTACGTGGAGTTCAGGGAGGAGAGATGGCAGTTGAGGATGGTTAAAGAATGTGCCTTAAGAAAAAAAGCATCATGCAGATCTTCAGGATGACCTGTTTAAAAAGAGGCAACCATGATGCACCTCTCCATTCCGGAGATCCCACACATTGACATCGCAAGCTGCATCTGTGTTTTTCAGGGAGTATGGGAGGCTCTCTGGGAACAGCATGCTTATCCTTTTAAACTTCCCCAGTCATGGAAAGAGGTGCCAACAGCTGCACCTT
Source organism: Lepisosteus oculatus (assembly GCF_040954835.1). Taxonomy (NCBI): domain Eukaryota; kingdom Metazoa; phylum Chordata; class Actinopteri; order Semionotiformes; family Lepisosteidae; genus Lepisosteus; species Lepisosteus oculatus. The sequence continues at coordinate 15,898,046 of NC_090706.1, read as the reverse complement.
ATGTGAGATAACCATATGTTTGTTGCACACATCCTTCTCAAGACCCAGCAGTTTAGTTAAGCGATCATTGCTACTTTTTGAAGCTCATGATTTCTGTCCCATTTCTTTGTTATTGTACAGCACCTAAACTAGACCCACAATGCCTGTTGATGTGTTTTGATTAAGCTGGTAATCTGACCTGTTTCAGTCAGTCTGCGGTTAGGTTAGGCATTTCTATACTTAAAGGTGCTGTGGAAATATGACACAAGCTACCAAGCCATGTTGTTGAGACGTTGGTACCCTGGCTTTTTTCAAGAAATGTCTGAATGAGATCCTTGTATTAATTAGCTACAAATGACCAAACAGGCTTAATGGGTCAAATGGGCTCCTCCAGTTTGTAACCCTTCTTGTGGAGTGATAACTGCGTCTCTCCAGACCCTGTGATTGCTCATGCTTAAAAAAGCTATATTTCATAATGTTTTCATCAGATTCCCTTGACCTAATGCCAAGACATTCAAATGCATGTAATTTCACTGGGAACACAGTATAAGAGACATACTCATCTTTAGTTTAGACCACTATGCAATGAAGAGCAAATTATTTTCACCCTCAACTAGCAATAGCACATAGAACCGGCAAAAGCACATCTTTTTTAAATGGAGAGCACTAATAGTCAATGGCCACACCCCTAACACACAACACAAACGTGGGATTAGTAATGCGCCCCTCGTGCCAACATTAACATCAGTCTTTACTCATAAAGCCCCACCCCAGAGTGCTCTATGAAATGGGTGGGCGTGGACTGATAACCATGGAGTGATTCAGCCATGGGAGAAGCAGGCATCGAGTTCTCTACCTGTATATTTGCCACTCTCTCAATTTATTTTGCCGTCCTCTATCTTTACCTTCCATATTACTGTACTCCTTTCTCTCCTCGCCCTCCATTCATGCTCCCTCGCTGCCTCACTCCACAGCCTGCACCGCCTCTTCTTCTGTAGAACCGGGCCCTGGTTCTGCCCCTGTACTCTCTGGAGTAAGTCCTTCTTAATACAACTGACCTTGTGCTTTAGGTGAGACAGTTCTGGAGACATGTCCTTTTTGGCTGTTGTGGGCTCTACCCTAGGCATTTGTAGAATGCTTATGTTAATTAAGCTTAAGGGGGAACTGCAATCCCAATTTCTCTGACTGATTATTAAATTGCAGTAACAAAATACATTTATTGATGTTGTAGAAAAAAATTACAAAGTTTGAATTAAGCACAACACTGTGTACTTTGTGAAAGTACTGAATGGTACCACGTTGTCACAAACTTGCATTTGAGTTCCCACGAATTGCGATGAGATGCAGCCCTTCCTGCTCACTAATCTCTGTAATAACTATTGTAATGTGATGTATGAGCAAATAAATGTTGTGCAGCAGACATTTCATAGCAGAAATGTTCCAACTTCATCTGCATGTGGAGTTAACAAGTAAGTAGTATTTGTCAGCAAACCCGTCTCAAAATGGAAAGCAACATTTCTATTGAATTAAAGGTAATGTACAGTATTCACAAACCTGCTTGATTACAATGCGATAGGGCCGCAACACATCACCGGATGTTTCGAACATGGTGCTGAGCATACCTGGAAATTTAATCTTATTTTGTGGTGTTAATTGGCAGTTTTACAAGTTTTACTGGGTACATTTTACTTTTATTGTGGTTTGAAATGTGGTCATCAATGCTGATTCTTTCTAAACCCAAGATATGAAAATAAGGTTTCAGTTCAGTAGTCCATCACAGAGATCAGAGGAAGGAACAAACTGGCTGCAGTAATGACATGCACAAAAAAATATACGTCTCAAGAGGCTGGACCATATCTCAGTTTTGGTAGCGTTAAGCAAAGTATGTTAGTCTCCAAACAGGACGCTGATCATTTGTACTGTACCTCAAAAGCTAAGAAAAATTAACACTGACTGACTACTCTGCATTACCATCAACTACTGAATGTTGTCATTTTTACACTGCATACGCATACTGCACATTATTGTTTACTATCACATGTTGTAAAATGTAAAGTGTTTTCTACACTGTATGCCGTATCGTATTGTATACTGAGTCAGTTTTTTCACACAACTCTCTAACCGTTTTTATTTATCAATTGGTTTTCACAATCTGTTCACTGAGAGAAGAGGCATGAATAAAAATTCCAATGTACTTGTTACAAACGGCAGATAAACTTAGTACAGTACAGTCCACAGAGGAGACTGGAACCCAGTGAGCTAAAGTTCATAGCCTACAGTTTTGGTTGCTACTCTACACTTCCTGTTCTTGTATTTCATGGTGTCTGTAACTTTGATCCTGGGGTTTTCTATTACAATGAAAGCACCATCAGGCACTTAATAAAACATCAAGAATAAAGAAAAAAATCCAGGCCTTGCTCTTAGCAGCTCAGAAAGCAAATTAGACTGACAGGAGCAGAGCAGAGCCAGGTAACCTGAGCCTGCAAGCGCGTCCTGAAGAGGTAAATGGATTTTACCCGACTGAAAAGTGGTTATTCGATACCCCCTCTTCTCCTTTGCCGTCCCTGACTTTGGCCAGCACGGACTCTTGCTCTGTGCGGATGAGGCAGATGAGGGCTGGAAGTCTGGGTGTCAACTGGAGGGCGGGGAGAGGGGTCGAACTTTTGAACCCACAAAAATGGAATCTGGGACAAGAAGGAGATGCAGATACAGAATCGGGGTCATGCAAAGAGTCTACATTGGGACTCGGGGTCAGGAACACAGAAACAGCTCTCTGTAGCAGAAATGCAATCGGAATTCAAAACATTCTCGATACACTCAAAACATTGCTGCTGGCCCTCCTGAACCTGCTCACTGTGGTTCACATAATCACTGTTCTTGTACTCTCAAGATCGATTTAAGGCTCTAACAATGAGAATATCAGGAAACCACTAACGTCTGTGCAACAATTAATCGAAACAAGAAATCTGAATGGCTTCCTCATATTCAGACGTAATCTTTCATATGTTCGGATGTGGACCAGAATAGCAGTACAGCTCATTTTTAAGGTGCTAATCACCTCAATTGCTACCAATTCAAACCATCTGTAACAACGGGAGCTGGTACAACCTTATCTATTAATGCTCAATGACACAATTAAATGAAAATGCCACATTCATCCCCTGGGCGCCAACAATGAGAACACCAGCCTCCTGCTTAGTTTAAGGTGACAATACAGATTAATGCTGTGCATGATCAGAGCTCACTTTTAGTTTTCCAGATGTTCAATATCAATACAGATAATTTCCCTTTTTCATTGAGTTAGAATCCATAAACCTTTACACAAGTCGGATTTCACTGCTTGCATGTTTATGATTTTTTACTTCAACGGCAGGAGGTTCCTATCCTATGCATTACGTAGATCACAATTTGTAGTAATGACTGCACTGTATTCAGCAATAGAACGACAAATATCATTCATGACTTAATTAGCATATGCAGAAATAAAACCTTGTGAAAAAAATAACAGAAGTTATTTAAGGAAGCACTACAGGGTTGCATTTTCCAGTTATTTATACAGTACACATCTGCAAAAAGTTCATTCATTCAAACTAGAATGATTTACTTAAATTAGGGTAGTTTGTGTAAAGTCGAATATTATGTAATCTGAAGAGCGCCTACAAAAACATTGTTTCTTAGCCACATATGCCTTGCTTGCACCATCCAAGGATGGGAAACCCCTTACTGAGCACAACGATTGACTTTGACAACATGCAGTAGCAGCAGGTGCCTAAAATTTATGCTCAATGTTTTGTTTTAGTAGAATACTACTATGTGCTGTATATAATGTTTTCTGACACTCTGCAGGCCAATACTTGCAGACCTCTGTGTGGTAGGGCTGGACACTTCACTAAAAAGCCAGTTCTCTCACCTCTTATCAGCTTAGTTTCCGAATGTGCAATAAAAACAGCAGTGAACCTGTGGCACTTTGTGTACTGGGGAGAATAAGAGTTCATATGAAACTGCTTCAGGTGTTTCCAATTTTTGCTGCAGGATCCCTCTTCAAGAAAACCTTCTCAATGAACACATCCCAGATTTGAACACACCATCACACAAATCTGTAGTTGTAACAGATAATACAAGTAGTGTAAAAATAGAGCAGAAGAGCAGGTCAACAGATCCATCGTTAAGGACTGCCAGAATAGATCCACTGTGTTAACACACTGCTGTACCCAACATTTTATTTAAAAACTTCCCCTTCTTTTTAGGGGACCCCTGAACAACCACGAGGGACCTCTTGGATGAAAACTTAGTGGACAGCTTCTGCCCTGATCCAATACAACTGCAGCCTGCGGGACTGTGGGAATCTGAGCCATTGCTGCTGCAGGTCATGTGGCCTGACTCAATACTGCTCCTCACTCCTTGCCCAGACATTTCCCAAGCTACAGATCACTGAGCTGCTGCACTGCACTGGAAAACCTTACACAGACACGATTTGGCTTGTTTCAGCACTCACTGGATGAAATTCCAAGGAAAAATTCTTACAGCAATAATGAGAATTAACAAAGCTATTACAAAATGAACCATCCTTGAAATGCTCAAAATACAGGGCTGTATGACACCAGCTGCTCCAGCAGCTTGGTCAGCTCTCTTCCCACTGAGTTACATGTGAGTCATGCTGAATGACGCCTTTGCAAAGAATTCCCCTTGCCTTCCAACATGTGCAAGTGATTCCTTCCTAAGAAATGTAAAACAAATGGCACAGACCCAACTGGGATCAGTCATCTCTGCTGGAGACCACGAACACTGGAGAGGCCTGAGCATGGCACATTCGCAGGTTGACTGACCACATCTGGTTCAACAGCGGTCATTTACAAGGCATGGCCAGTTCAGCAGCACTGACCGCCTCTCAGAGCACGAGCATTAGTGGAAGGAACAATACTGCCCACTGCAGAGTCCATGCAGGCGTGGGCTATACTCCCCTCCTGGCACTTGTCCAGTCTGGGCGAATTCAACAAAAGCTAGCCAACAAACAAGCACAGCCTGAAAAGGTGCATTCCTTGCATCTACAGTGTCAAGAAAATTACATATATGATATGTGTACTCTACCTGTATGGTATAGACCAAACTCAAATTTCTGACCACTATACAGGACAGGGGTATCAAAACTCATTTATTTTCAGCTGTCTACTTGTTAAACAATCATTTAACTACTTGGTCATAATTACCCCCCGCACTGTTAATATGGTTTATTTAAGACATAATTGGTTTTAATTCAACTAGATTACCACTTTAAAAACTTGTAATTCTCATAATCATGTTCGGGCTCACAAGCTTTTTTCGCCACTGTAGTACAAGAGTGGTTTAGCATATTTCAGCTACAGGGTGCCAATGCCTTTGTTTGCAACCACACATAGGGATCTCCGCTGGCAGCTTGAAGGTATCGCTCATTCATCTCGAGAAACAAAAGACGAGGTGAAGAAAACTGACTGGTTTCCCTTGAGAGTCAGTGTAGGTGACATCACTTCCTCCCCAGAGCCATCTTCTACCTCTCGCTCAGACGGTTTGACCTTCCTGCAGCATCTCAAACCACAGCTTCCTGGCTGAAGCTACAGCTGAAGTGCTCTCTCCAGCATCTGGCTTGTCTGCTCTTTCATTGGAGTCTTGAGCTACATGCAATTCTCCATGCCCGTTACCTGTCCCTACCTGTCAACCCTCCACACACATACACCATTCATCTGGATTTGCAAGCCAACAGACAACCACCCACAGCAGACGATTAAGAAATAAAGTACAGAACCTCCCTACTGCTCTTCCCAACAACACTTCCCCACACACCCCAAGAGAGCTCGAGGCTGCACCAAAACAAAACTGTGACTCCCAGGCTGGTTGCCAATTTTAACCTGCTTGCCATAGCAGGCATGAGGCATACAGGAGTGGGCAAATCATTGCATCAGTTAAAGAGAGGAAAATACTGACAGAATCTTAGGAGTGCATGTTTGCCGTTACATGATATGTCCAAGCTTTCTTAATAATTTAAAATCTGAAGCAAAAGGCAGGAACAGGCATGCACGCACACATGATGTTCAAGCACTTCTTTACACTAATGGCGGTTTGAGTCTGGAACAAGCTGCTCATCCAGGTTATGGAAGATGATACTCTGGATATTGGACTCATCAATAATATGGGCTAGATAGGAGGCTATCTGGCCTTTCTTATGTTCTCATCTGCATCTAGAAAGGGGAGGGCAATTCGCTGATGAGCCAGTTTCATTTCCAGGGTGGATGTTTCACTTAAAGTGAAGTGGTCTGCACAGAAGAAATAACAGCATGAAACTGCACAACAAAACGAAATTTTGAGACCCAGGTTTTCTACAGTTCTCACCGTCGGCTTTCCTTTGCCATCATTAACCAACTTGCTTGTTTTGTCAGATTTTCCACATGGGTGAAACTGCTTCTTCGGTCGAAGGCGCAGAGTGACCAGGGGCTGCATGTGTAACAAAGCGAGGTTTGCATTTGGCAGTGTGCGGATGCCCAGACACACAGTTGAGAGGAGAAAACACAAATGCTCGGTCAGCAAAACAAATAACAAAACAAAGACTTTCAGAAACCATAAACAAAATCCTGCATGTTACTGTGACATTTCTATGCAATTAAACAAGATCCAGGACAACATGCTGTTGAAACACTGAGGTTTCTCCGCTGTGAGGCATAGCAACGACAGCAATCAATACTTGCATCGACACAGATATGATCCTGGGAATCACACTGTGTTCATTCACACTTGTATGCACATTATTCATAATATTCATTTTATTTATCATTACATGGTTTAAAAAAAAGAATGAATGCAACATCTAGTGTATAAAGGCTTAATTAAGAGTCTAGTAGAAACAGTTCTGCTGTTTAATAACTCGGAGGCACTCAGGGAGGCAAACTCCAAGCAACTCCAGGGCTGGCCCTGCAGGGCTGTGAGGTTATGTGGGGAGGGGGCAACTGCAGCCTGCAGTAAACCACTGCTACCAGGACACACGGCTGCCATAGATTTCACTGCAATCTGCCCTGCTAGTCAAGCCAACAAACAATCAGCTGGCCACTGCCATTTCACTTCAAACTCACAGTTACAGAATTCAGATAAGCAAAGACATTGCTCATATTGAGTGATTTAAAAGCTCAGCTTTTTAACTTAAGACCCCATGGCTCTGTAGGACTACATCTAGACCTTCCGCTGCGCTAGATCATAGCAGTTTCCATCGGGCACAAGGACTTCCCTGTGCTCAGAGAGACTGAGGGTGAACAGCCCCACTCAATGCCCCTCTAATACTGTGACGCTGCAAAGGCAAACTCTTAACAAAAATGGAAGAAAAATGAACCAGACTGGAAAAACCAATGTACATATGAGAGACTACAATAATGTCAAGTTATAGTGATTTAGATTGAACCAGACTGTTTTATAAGGTATGCTGCCACCACAATTGCTGCCACATTCACTGACCCCTGCTTTTCTACGTTTCATCCTAAGGACAGAGCATAAGAGGGCTCATTGACTTCTTCAGAGTGACATATTTAAGTCAAAGGCAGAGCTCGATACACTGGAACCAACAACCTTCTAATTAACATCAAAGTATCTTAATTATCTTAATCACTGGACATAGCTGTCCTCCTAAAATAACAGCCCTGTACATAAACAACTGGATAGCTAGTCCCCCTCATATAACAGCTCTGTACCTTACCCATTGTGCCAGCTATGCCTCCACCTTTTACAGCTTTCCTACTGCAATGACAATTAAGCTCCTCCCACCTTCCTCTGGAAAACTGTTCCTGGTCTTTTCCAGCTCTTTCAGAATTGGGATGAAACAAGTGAGTGGGCTGTGGGATAAAGGAGTGGTGCTTGGAAAACAATTATAAGAAGAAAATCAGAAATCCAGGACAGTGTGTGTGCGCAAGAGAGAGACAGCTGGGTGGTGCAATGTGTGGCAAGCGGCGCTGACGTTATTAAAGATGTCACTGCCTGGCAGGGGAGTTGGGGGATGGGCCTCAGACCCCAAGTGCTCTGCGATCGCGCACACCAGCCGGCTCCCTGCCTGAAACACTTCACTGGTCCTCGTTAATTCAGTGTCCTCTCACATACCGGTTCAGATAACGCAGCATAAAAAAACTTTGCAGGGTTAATTTCAAACCTCATTCTGCTGCGGAGATAAAAGAGCTGTTTGTTTCCTGAAAATAACAATAAGATATTAAGGGTGCAAGGAGAACATGGTCTGAGCAAAATGGGCTACAGGCTCATCGGGAGTAAGCAAACGTGGGTTAAAGGGCTGCACTGGAGCAAATCACCTTGAACAGCATTCAGTTAGACTGGAGAACCAAAAACTATCTTAACTGAATTTGTCAATCTTTCAAAAACAGGACAGTTCTCTTACAGAACCAAGATAAAAACCTTCAGAACTTCACTCACACTCCCAGCTTCACTATGCATTTGCACAGAGAAGACAAAACTATTTAAATTCGGTTTAGGTTAGTTTAAGGAACGGTTTAGTTTGAAACTAATTTCCTAAAATTTTAATTTTAATTTTAAACCACTTTACTGCATGTAGACAAGGACAACAATAGCTTACATTACTGGGTTCTGAAAAGACAAAAAGTTTGAAAACAAGCACTAAGAAGGGGGGAACTTCCGAATAAAACTTGTATATAAAAGTTTGCTTTGTTTTCTGCACTAGACATTAACTCAGCACTGGGCTTCTTCTGGACAGCACACACAAAGTTAAAGGTGTTGCTAACCACAGCGATGTCATACTGGCACCCAAGTGACCAAAGGGAGAGGGCGTAGGTTGTTCTGAGAAGTGACATCACTCCCAGAGTGCACTGCAGTATGACCACATCACCAGTCCCCTGTTGTGATCCTTTATTAATGACATACTCTGACTTCACCTGTGTGCATACCTAAGTGCTATGGGGATCCAAAGAAACACAGCACAGGACCAGGACTTAATTCTCATCTGCAGGAAATTGCATAACACTTAAAAATAAACATTTTAAGGCTAAAAAAGCATTGTCAAGGAGGATCTCATCCCAGAACTGCCATTTCAAAACCAAATGGCACATCCCAGATCCCAACTCTTCTGTCAAAGCATTACCAATTGCAAATTTGAATGCAGTCTTCAATTATTAAAAATGCCTACACATGCAGCAGGGACTAGACTAGGCAGTCACACCTTGTTTGGTACAGCACAGCTCCTCTGCCGATGAAGTTTTTGTGCATGAAAAAACATGCTATCACATGGAAGGGCTTTCACTGAGAGCAAGGAACTCCTCCAAGACAACTGAGCCAAATCAACAAAGATCAAGAGACGCCACCATAAAAAAGCCAAGGTTATGTGGAGGGAAGACACTAAATTACCTTCTGCCTCGCTACCCACAATACTGTATAGCCATTCCCCAGACATTCCACCATACAGATTAGTTCCATACTTAAGCGTTGAATGGACAATTAACAGGATCAGTGTAACAATTAAAGCATAGGCTAGGACTCAAAGAGCCAGGATCTATAGAGCTTACTAGGGCGCAGTCAGAAGTTCCAGATCTCAGGTCATCAAGGGGCAAGGTCATCAAAAAACCACGGCTGATGACGTCTATCTAGCAGGGAGCTAAAAATTACAAAAGAAAATGGGAACTGACTTTGCAATGCAAGACATAGGAGCAATGGATGTTAGTTCCACGAACCTGAATCTTCGGTTGGCCAGTTCAGGGCGGATTCTGTTCTGGGTCATAACCTGCCCCAGACGGGCTCAGCAATGGGCTATTTTACACATGGACAGAAAGGCAATTCACTCATTTAGCTCAGATCAGAGCAGTTGGTTAAGAACTCAGCAAACACTCTAACTTGCTTCTATCGTCTTGGGATCTAGACTTCAGAGCCACTCTTGCGTCTCTGTCATTTTTAAACCCCCCTTATTATATCTCCAAGTCATTGGTTCAGCAAAAAACACCTTGCCAAGACGTTTAGGAGGAACATGAGGTCGACACAAAAAACAAATAACCAAACTTGGTCCAAACTTGCAGTTTTCATGACAAAATCTGAATGGGGAAGTCACGAGATGATGAACCACGAAGAGCACAATATAAAATAAAAGTCCCCAATCAAACAGGCTTTGGATTTAGGATTTGAGTGCTCTACAAAAATAAATCCCATTTCAAGCTCAAATAGGGAGATTGTTCAATATTAGAAAATCTAGCAGTGCCTGGTGCATCATAGTTGCCGGTAATAAACAGCCTTTCCATGCAAAGATGTACCTATTAAAAAATGTTAGTGTATACAGTATGTGCATATATAAATACACTTAAGAAACATGCACACATTATATACAGTATATATACAAATAAAAATGGTTCCTGTATGATCAGCTTTAATTTGGCCATATCAGTTCCTTATGTCAGAAAGTCTATGGAAACGACAGTCTGTAAAAAATAACGTCTCTCTCAAAAAGTTTCAAAGATCTTACAGCACATTTGTCACAGACTCAAGTCTGCATCTGTTTTTAAAAACAAACTCAAGACATTTGTAAAAACAGACTTTCCCACCATTTAGTTGTAGTGCTCATTTTTTTCTCATGCTTAGATAGGAGTTATTTTTATGACTACATTTTTACATTCATTTTCTTAGTTTCTTTCCATCAAAGCCACTACATAAAAATGTTATTATAGCAAGAACAGCAGGAAAGACAGTCATATCTTGAAAACCATTCCAGTGTATTTATGACCACAAAGAGCTTGCTTCTAGATTTAAAATACTTATTGCGCAAGTCATATAAAAAAAAGTTGAACAAATTCTTGTCAATGAAGTGTGCACTCCTCTTGAAATGAACTCTTAGAGATGGGGCTGCAACATGCAGGCCTCAGTCTTAAGAACTGAGGAAATGAGAAGGAACCTCTTGTACTGTAGAACCACACACCCCCTTCTCGCTCCATGAGCTCCTGCCAGGTTTCAGCACGTTCTTCAGCGCGGTGCTTCCTTGGAACTCCAGGACTGCCGGTTCCGGAGCCTGTAATTCCCAGGTGGGGAACCTGAACCCTGCCACGGCCCGAGAAGCAGGCTGCTTCAGACCAGAAGTCCAGCCTGGTTTTGCAGCTCTGGGTCACAGTCCTCCACCTCTCTACCTTCTGCCACTCGCACGGGTGCCTTGTGCTGGTGCTTCTCAGTACTTTCCCATGCTCGGCGACATGAGCCAAGACACACCATGCCTTTTCTGCTCTGCGGTTTCTACTCTTCACTCACTTCCTTTCTTTGTCAAACGAAAACAAGCGCTGGCTCCAAGAGATGGGCTGAAAGACCTTCAGCGTGTTGTTTTTTCTTTTGCAGACTTCCTAAGCAATGTGCAGCACACACGCGGAAGGCTAGAGCAAGGCTTCTGCTTGCGAGGGCACACGGGGCTAGGCCTAGAGGCACGACAGCTGTTAAGGCATGAAGACAGAGGTCCTCCCTCGCTCTCACCGTTTCTTGGCTTACTGCAAGGGTGTCGGCTTCGGAAACACAGACAGCCTTGTGAGTTCCACTCGCGCTGGCTGACCTCGGCCACTCTTAGTGTCTGACATGTCACGAGAAACTAGACAGCGCTGAGTTCTTCAGGTACTGAACAGGACTATTCCCCTAATTCAATGTCTTCCTCCTGCTGAAGACCTGCCCCAGACGGACACAGCTCTAGAGCTCTGTCGTTAGCCATTTGTTAAGGAACTTGGCTGCTGCATTGGTTTCCCCTGATTATACATCACCGACACCGAGAACCATAACTTAACATCCTCCCCGAGCACTCTAAAACAAACAAGCTCCTCAGGAAGGCAGACTGTTTGATCTCATCGGAGACAAAAAACAATCATGAAATAGGACCTAAAGTACACTATTCTCCATTCTCACCGACATGCAATAGCAGAGAGACCACCGTGCAGGTTTGTAGTTATGTGGACTCTACATGACTCTACAGTACCAGAAACTGCTCTCTTACTTCTTGTTCAGCTCTTTTGGCGCCTGATGAAAGTTGCAAAATGAAGCCTACATCTCAGAGAATAAACATTTGGAGACATTTCCTTATGAGTTGATTCTATCAATGTGAATAAACACAATGCTGGACACCTCCCTCCACAGTGGGCTCACCTCTTCTGTTTCTCTTGCAAGTTACTTAATCACCCCTATCTGTGCTGCTGCAGACATGCAGGGTCTGCTCGCAGTCCTGTCACTGTTCACACGACTCACACTCCCGGAATTCCATTTTCAGTTTCCTAATCATTTCAATAAGGACCATCAAGACAGAGAGGAAAAGAAACAGCTGGTCATCAAACAAAAGGCTTGCAAAAGTTGGGGCGCGTCCGCTTCCGAGAAGGGCTGCCCTCCCCAGTTCCCGTCGCCAGCAGTGAAGGCGAGTTCTCGGGGCCCTCCCTGACGCAGGCTCCTGTCTGCCGACTCTTAACAGGCCAGGCAAGGAAGCAAACCCACTCCGCAAATCCAGGGCACTGTTAATCTCTCTCTTTATCCGTGCGCCACCAGCCTACATAAGAAAGAGCAGCAGACCTCAGACTGAACCTAGGGCCATGTCTGTTTGTGCTCCTTTACTTGTGCAGTGGTGGGTGCAAGACATTTAAATATCAACCTTTGCGTACACACCATAAACAAACTGCTATAACCAGTTCATAACAAGCTCAATCCTATTGCTTCATGTCAGACTAGGTTCAGACTAGACTAACTGCTTTTATCATGGTATTCCGCAGAGCAGAACGTAGTAAAACACTAGTTAACACACGGGAGAGAAGAGACAGGTATTAAGTAAAGATTGCAGGAAGCCTGAGAAAGAAGAGTAAATGCATGGACTGATATAAGCATGACAAAATTAGGAATAAACATTAGCAAATTTCACCACAAAGTTTCACATTAATAGTGGGCCTCTTCCATAGATACAGCACTACAAGAAGCTACAGACCTAGACTAATAGTGGCAATGCAATCAGCACTCAAAGTGAATGCAAAAACTTAAAACTGCTCTTGTAGAGATTTTCTAGCTCTAATGAACCAGATTTCTGAATCTCTGACAATTCCAGAAAAAAAGGTCACAGGAACTAGATGTGCTGTCTTTTCACACTCATTAATTGGCCAGCACCCCCACATCCTCAAAAGCGACTGATTAGAACTGTAAGCACTGTGGTGATGGTCCGGTCAGCAGTCAGTGAATACAACAACTCTTCACGCAGATCAAATTCAGATCAAACCCGTGGAGGTTGTGTGAATTACAGTACATGCCTCCGTGGCTGTCCACAATTCTCCTGAGCAATCACTAATTAAGACTGCAATAAACTGAAAGTGTGTAAGCCAAAACCATGAGCCTGACCAGCCGCTGCAATGTGGCCTGGTAGCCCTGACTGATGAGATAAGACCGACCCGACACTGATGCACACAGGACTGCGCCTGTCTCCACTGTACTTCTATCTGCACTTGTTAGGGACTTCCATAGGAGTCACTACCACTGACAAAAAAACACGCTACCCAAATCGTGTTGTGTGATTATCTTTAGCTTAGACCGATTAAAATCTTCAGTTTTAGTGGTACAGGTTTTTTTCATATTCTAAGCACTGCAAAACGTCAGCTGGCTGCAAGCGGTACATTCTCTGCTTATGTTAAGAGGCATGCTGATGGCTACAGCTGGTCCAACATGAATAATACGGTGCTTTCCTTTAATGGTTGGAAGTAATGCAATTTAATAGCAAACAAGGCAATTAAGCTGGAGTGGTTAAAAGAACCACATAACCACACAAATCACAGAGGACAGCAATGAAACAAAATAGAAGAAGATAGTGGAAATAAAAAGAACTTAGACAATGTGAATTAATAAATGGAAGGAACTTCTCATTATTATTGAGAAGGTATTATTGTAGAAACTGCTGCCAGTTCCTGTCCTGGCAGTGCTGTCAGTTGTTGCTTGACCCATCTAACAGGGTAGGATGGGTCAAGCAACAACTGAGATGTGATAGCAGCACTAACCTCTCTATCTCATTGTAGACTCGTCGTAGACCACTCATTTAACAACAGCTCTTCAGGTCGTCATGCCAAAACCACAGGTTGCCAGCACATGCCGCAAAGGAGTTAGTGTAATCACCCAACGTCAATGTGCAAAACTGACACAAATGTAGTAAACGGCTCAGATTGGTAAATGCAAACCAAATGAGATACTTAATCTAACCCTGTCAGCAGCTAGACTACCGAACAATTGAGAGACTGAACAATGCATGATGAGGGGACAGAATTCGATTTTTACATCAGAATAGAGAGTAAAGTGCACCCTGCCTTTATAGCGGCAAAAAAACCCTGAAATGTACAGCTTAATAGTATTTTATTAGGTATAATAAGTACAAGTAGTACAGTATTTAGTAACCGGACTAACGATGCCTCTAGAGCTAGAGACGTCAAGATTTAAGGACTTGGTTTGGCTTTAACCTGCTGGGCTAAGCTGCCCTTCCTCCCGATGATTATGACAAGTACCTTTCTGCCCAGTGTTCATTACCACCTCCACTTATTTTATCGGGCTGGCATTAAAGACAAGAGTATATTCTGTCCCCTCATCATGCATGTCCAATCTCTGTGTTCCTCAGGGTTTCAGTAGTCTAACTGCTAGACAGGGTTAGATTATGGATTCTCCAATAAGGCATTCCTATAAACATTTACTGTGGTACATCATGGTAAAAACATGTAAAAGTTTATTTCATGCTGACAGGAAAAGAAAAGACTATTATTTCAGCCTCAGGTATGGCAGAGCACTGGGAGATCAAGGCAAGAGCTTGTAGGAAATCAGGGAGAGTTAATCACGGCAGAACAGAACAAATTCCTGGTAGAACAGTATGCCAGAGGAGTACTGAAATACTGCAACACACTGCGCACATTTCCTGAGGTCATGAAGGCAGAAATAAACCCTTTAGTACTGGACAGTAGTCTTGATTACAAGAGAATTGTATGGCCTATATTCTGTATCTCAAGGGGGGGCTATTCGCCATGATTCCTGTTCAGAATGGAGCCCCACTGAAGGACCTGGTGAAAATGTGTGTAATTCTAAGAGTATTCTTTAGTGATCAGCTCCGGTTCAAATAGAGGTATTTATTCTTTGTGGATATGACAATAAAGACAAAGCAGTATAAACCGCTTGCCAGGACTTTTTAGTGTATACAAAAGAACTTACTTAGTATAGCTTTGTGTATCCCACATCATCTGGAACAAAATTTACAAATCTTAATATAATTTCTACTGCAGGGGTCTGTTGCTCTGTTCTTACACAGCCTGAGTTCAGGTTTTCAAAGGTTAGCATTAAATAATAAATGTCTAAACTTGTTTAATGAATTTAGCCACAATCAATTAAGCAGGTGATTTGTTAAAATAAATTTAAAGAATATTTGGAACAAAAAATATATTTCCCTTCAGTCTTCAAGGACAAAACTTGCCTCAACTGAATAAATTTGCTTAGCTGATCAATAGACTATAAGTGTTTTTTATCTCTAACAAACAGGTGGTTTAAGTGACACACAACTAGACTCGCTGGTTAGAGCTCTCCAGGATCAGTGCTGGGGATCCCTGCTCTACAATAACATTGAAAACATATCTTTCACTGATAAAAACGCTTCATAAATGTAAACATGCTTTACTGTTAGAAAAAACATGTTTGTAGCGACTTGAGATCTTGACAATTATCGTGGGAGAGGCCCGGTTTAAGAGAGCGATACAGTGGATGCAGGACGACTACAGTGAGTGAAGTCTGATTTGGAAAAGAAGCGAAGCCGCGCAGACACAGTACACATCAGAACACATTAGGGACCAGCAGAGTGACGGCACTCTCGCTCGCTGCGAGCTCGACCAGCGCAGCGAACACAAAATTTAAAAGGCTTGAGAGAGCAACTAGGTTGAGCAATTCGTCCTGGAAAAGACAATGACTGTCTCTCCCGCGGGGCTGGAATTCAAGTAAAAAAAAACGAATTGTCGAGAGAAGAAAGGGCGATGACTCAAAAACGTCTTAGAATAGCAAATAATGCAAACACGTTACACATGTGCAAAATGCTCGACATTATTTCCTATGTTATACAGTAAGTCAGTGCACACGTACCCTTCCCTTCACGCAACTACAGTACCAGACGCTCAGGATTCACGACCGCACAAACAGTTTTTTGTGAAAGTGACCAGACATTTGTTTGGGGCTTTTTATATATATATAACGAGCACCTATCCAGTTTCTGGCATTTAAAACCTGCACTTTTTCTCCTCGCCAAAACCTGCAGTGAAGATCCTGAAACAGTCTATAAGAAACGAGGCTGGTGTTTGTTAATTCATTCCCCTGGCGTTCATCCTCGAGTGATTTGTTTCTTCAAATCACCACACCGAAAGGTGACGGCCTTTAGCGTGAACGCTGGGCAGTGTGCGAGGGTACTGCCCAGCGCCTCCCCGCACAGCGGGACGGCAGGTTGTGCGGGGCTCGCTCTCCGTGCCGGAGCTGCGCGACTCGTCCACTCCGGGAAAGAACAGAACGCAGAGCACTGACCTAACAGACTTGGAGAGCTTGTGCCTCTTGATGTCCTCTTCGCTGAAGGAGAAGTGCATGTCAGCGGACGGCCGGGCTTTGATGGCTGGCAACCGCAGTAGCCCAGTGGCCGCGAAATCTTGGGAAGGCATGTACACGTCGTAGACATGGGTCGCTCCGCGAAGGAGGCACCGCTCGCTCTCCCTCGGCCTGTCTGTTAATAGGCAGGCAGGCAGGCTGGCTGTCAGGGCGTTCGAAAAAAAAAATCCCCAAACAAGTTGCTAGATACAGTAGAGAGCGCTCACTTCCCATAGCATTTGTGTAATTTTACACGCCTTCCATCGCCTCAAGGTGTTCTGCGGAGAGACCGAAATAGCGGAACTGGATCTTATAACAGCGCCCTGACGATGAGTAGCGCACGGAACGGACTGTCTTCTTTTTAAAGTCTTGTACAATATAAAGCTCTGATCGTCGTGAAGATTTAGATTCTGTGGTTATCAGTCCTGGTCCTGGAGGATTACTCTTTCTTCTGCTCTATGCTCCAGCCACGTTCTTAATCACTAGTGAATTGACTTCTGTTTTATTAATGTAACCAATTGGGCTATGTTTAAGTCAAAGCAAAAATTAACATTCAGGAAATCTGATACATCTCATTCCCGCTTGTGTCTCTTTATTGGAAATTGTCAGCCTATTAATAGCTTTTTTAGGCAGAAACATTGGAGCAAATTCTTAATTAGCAAGCTGAGAAGAGACTGCATGACATTCTGTGTGCTGTTGATGATGGAAATATTTTAGCTAGTGTATTTTTGAAACCAAGACTTCAGTGCAGAAAAAGACCAGTTCGATTGAAAACCAGACTCTATATCAATCCCTCGGGACTGATACTATTTCCTACTTCCTATAGCAAAGGGTGTTCACAGTATATTACCAAGTGTCAGATTTCTGAGGGCTATTGTGTCATGAAGTATTTCTGAAAGGTTGTGTATTTCGTCTTAATACTGCAGAATTAAATATGTCTCCCCTGGACAATGCAGCATCTCTAGTAATCTAGTTGACTTTGGCTTGATAAAGCTTTCGGTTAGTGCAAAATTAGTTGATGGTCATCCTATCTGAAACATGCATGTAACTAAAATCTAAATAATGCAGAGCTGTTTTCCTCTATTTCAATACTATTTTTTCTGCTAATCCAACCAAGTAAAGCTCTTCACATCTCAAGTACAAGAGCTGTGTTAACTGCAGATTACGTGCTTGTTTCATCAGTAACTCATGGGTGGTCTCAATGTTGAGGAACCAGAAATCTCTAGGTGACCTGTAAGACTTACTGTACCAGGGCTCTGCAGGACCATGAGGCCTAGAGGTGTTTTATATGTGTCTGTGCAGTACCTTAAATGCAGCATGAGAAAATATCCATAAGTCCTTGAAAAGTCCTACATATGTCTAACAAAGAAACTAATTAGGGTAAGTGTTTAATTGACTAGTCAGGTTGGAACAAAAAACAGGACACTACCACTTTACAGGCATTGCTTTTGTAATCCGTAACATAATGTTTTTATAACTCTACAGGTGTAAATTTATTTTTAGAATAATACCATATCTAAAAGAATTCTATACATAATTCAGAAACATAATTCAGCTTAAACTGTTAAATTAATGAGTTCTAGGATGTGAGCGCTTGTCAATGGCCATTTAGCCCATCATGTCTGTTGAGGGCAGCAGTGTGGCACAGCAGTCAGGGCTCTGGAAGGTTGTGGGATCCAATCCCACATGAGACGCTGCTTTTGCACCCTTTTGCAAGGTACTTTCCTTGAATTGCTCCAGTAAAACACCCAGCTGTATATACAGTATGGGTGCAAATCTACATCGCTTTGGATAAAAGTATCACTCAAGTAAACTAATAATGATGCAAGAATTCCAACAAACTTCTTCTTTAAGGATCCGGTGACAGCTTCCACAGCCCAGGTGGGGAGCTGGTGGCACACTTCCTACAATCCTCTGTGTCTAGAAGTGCTTCCTGTTTTTGACCTCAAATGCTCCTGGGCTCAATTCCTTTGTGTGCCCTTTGAATCCCAACTTGTTTAGTCCCTGTCCCAGTTACTCCTCACTGTCCACAGATTTGTGAATGAGGGTGTGCAGGCTCCAGGTTTTACTCTCAGCCCTGCAATGAGAAGCGCTGGGTGTGCTTAGACTGAGTCCCCCCCCCCCCTCGAGTAATACACAGTGACGACACTACTCTGCTCCTCTTTCACACAAGGGAGGGGCTGGTGGCAGCAGCTGTCACTACAACCTCACCACAGCCAAATTCACAGCGTGCATGTCTGAAAGGGAAGAGCAGTGTGGTGAACGCTGAGAGGGGCATCCATGAGTGTGGAAATGTGTGAGGACAGCTAGGATCCAGGGGAAGGGAGGGTGGCCATTGGGCAAAGTTACACAGGCACCAAAAACCAGCTTAAGAGTTTGGTGGGAAAAAAGGAACTCCTTTAGCGAAAGAAATCTGACAATGTTCTATGCTAAACTGCTACTACTGCTCCTCTCTCTAAGGCTGTTCTCAAGTGTGCTCTACAGTTCTGCAAAACATGCTGTCTTTTTTCTCCCTCCAAGACGTCCAGAGTGAAAGAAAGTGCTGGTGTTCTACTGCTGAGCCTGTTCCCCAAAACACGGAGCCTAGAGCTTTCAGGGCATCTCCCCTGCACTCCCCACCCCGCCCCATCACTCTCAAACACTGTCCCCCTTCAGTTACATAAGAGCCTGAAGCAGCCAGCAGTGTTATGTGAGGCTGGGCCAGGCCTGCCTGTCTGACATCACAGCTCCATTGACGTCAGTGTCCCTCTCACACACATCCTGCTGGCCTCCTCAAGCTACAGAGCTGCCGTCAACTTTTTAAAAGCTCTGCTGTGCTGTTTCAAGGGGATGTGGTTTCTGGGAGCTGTTTTTGCTCTCTCTTGAATTCCTCTAGTGACCTGAACGGCAGTGGTCTAATTTTGAGCTTTCTGAGAAGAACATTAGCAACACTGTTCAATGAAGCCAAATATAAAGCATCTTCATGTAAAGAGGAGACCAAATTAAATTCCTTTTTTTCCCCAAAGTAGAATGACTCATAGTTTATTTACACCATTACCAAGCTCATATCACACATTCGCTTTGTCGGGATTTCAGATTTTTTAACATATCTTCCTAGACTTTACTACACTTTTTAAGGTGTAATGTGCCATACCACAGAAAACAAAGGCAATAGTCTTTGTTTTTAGGTTTTGGAAAATAAAATGCCTCCATCCGCGCAAAATGAAATGACACTCAAAACACACTTTTGATTGCAGTTCCAGCATTAACCAAGCTACTGTACACCACAAATACTACAGGATCAATGTTGTGTTAAAAGCACCCTTCTAATGTAATGAATAGTTAACCGTTCTGGTTTCAGCACTGTTTCTCTCATTCACAACAATGGCATTGCTCAATTTACTATTCACCCCGGCTCCAAGCTGAACAGCAGACCAGAGACAACTTCTTTCTCTTCAGCTTCTGTAGATCCACACAGGGTGTACGATTCCATACCCTTCAAACTCGGATGACATAGTGTGTTCACTGACCCTTAAACGTTTGCTAAATTGCCAGGCAGAAAATATTTGAAAATAATATTGTTGTGCAGTACAGGTAGAACTAGAATAAAAAGAACAGCATCCATGAATATTTTTTCATTACTTATTTTGCTGTTGCTTACACTGAGACCAGTCTATCCTCCTTTTGCTAATAAATATTTCACTCTAATCTGCACAGACCTTTTTCCCAGGACTACAGAAGACTAAGCAGCTGATCTCATGATCCCAATGATGGAAGCTTGACTTAACCGCTCAGTATGTGTTCAGTTGTTTCATACAGAGGGTTGAGCCCTTCTGCAGACAGAGGTCCAGAGTGGATGGAGCTGTCCACCACTTGGGTGGCCATGTTTTTGAGGGGGCACATGTTACCGAATAGGTCATCCCGGGACATCAGCACTGGCGGGTTTGTGGCTTTATTAGTGTAATACAGCCGTGATGTGTTGCGGCCCTGGATTCTGCTATAGCCCAGCTCTGTTCACCTCCATAAGGGGTCCCAAGCCCAAGGCCGCTCGAGTCTTCTGGTTCTGTTCCACTCAGGTTCTCGGTTACATAGCTGGTCTAATTATTTAATTGACTGTAAAAACTGTCTAAGTTGGGTCTGAAGTGTGTCACAGAGAACTGTACATTGGATGAATATTTTGAGTAATCCTCTGAACCAATCCTTTATAAATCCTATACATATTTAAGGAAATAATTAGGCTGATTAATTGTACATATTCATATACTCATATGCTTGCTTATATACTGTACTCATACGCATCAGGTTCCTTTATTTCCAGGGTGCAGACTGTACAGATAAAATATCTGGGTTAGTTTTTCTTTTATTTTTTTAGAGCAGGGCTGGTGTCTGCAGTCTATCCTTTTAGGCCCACAATGGTTTGAGAGTTAAAGATATGACAAACCTCCAGAGATAAAGAGGTCATTTTTTATCTCCCCTTTTCCCCTGTCTTTCTCTTCCCAGGAATGATGACGTGGTGGGCCAGCTCTATAAATAGCTCACATCTCTTTTTCTTTTTGTCAATGTCTTGGTGGTCACAGGCCCAGCAATAGCACACTGCGACGGGACACAGGAGGAAGCAAGAATGAAAAAAATACTGAAAAAAAACACCAGGGAGGCCACCGCATTAGCCAAATATGGCCAAAACCGTAAATTAATACACCTTAAAAACCCAACCCTTGATCACCAAGATTCAGTCAATCATGCAATCCAACGTACAGAGAGTAAACGTCTTGCTTTGATTTGCTGTTTCATTGCTTTGTAACAGCAGGGCTGAGCCTGTCTGTTATATCAATTTTTGTTTAAACAACTAAAGCGCTGCAGAGAAGAGCACTATTGGTAGTATAGACCTGGGTGAATGAGCCAATGGATTCACACAAATCAAGGCATGTGTAATTATTTTATGCTGAATCAGTTTCACTACAGCATGGATCTTGCTAAGAATGCTGAAAAGGTGTAGCATGTTATGCACTTAATGGTTCACTTCTGAATAACCTTGCTTCACACGTAGTGTGACAATTTCCATGTCTGCAGTTGCAGTACTTTGCTGAAATGGGGTGGAATAAATTCAGCCTATACGAGAGCAGTAGCTGGGCTCTAGCCCTCTTAACTAAAACTTAATGGGTTCAAATTCTAGGTGGGTGTGTGACCACACCATGAGTGCGTCATGAACATACAATGCCGTAAAAGTTTGTACAAATATAACATACAGGCGTCTGCCAAATAAATTAATAATTACAGCCTGATTAAATATAAATACACATTAAATATAGAAATCACTTAATCCTGCATGTCATGTTGAGTTGGGCAGCTCTAGATTAAAGATGTTAAAGAAAGGCCTGGGGGACGGAGACGTCAAGGTTTATAAAGCGGAGTTGTTGGAAAGTTGAGGTGCCCGATTTTACAATGAAAGGAATGTATTAACCCTTCAAATGTCATCCACCAAAAAAGCCATCAGGGACTCAAAGGCTGCTGCAAGCTTCCGATCAATGACAACTCAGTGAGAGAAAGAAATGTGCAAACAATGATGTCTTAATAAACAAGGGCAGCCTGTCTACCTAAATGACACGGACTTGAAACGCCAGGGATAGCTGTGCTTGTTTCTGTGACCTACCATAAGAGAACACGTGAAGCGTCACCAGCTTGGGTACAGAAGTGAAGAAAAATGCTTCCATCTAGTGGTTCTTATTTAGTACTGCAGCAGACCCACTTTGTGGTGTATATGATTCAATCAGCTCCATCAGAATTAGCAGTAAAGGACAGTGAAGTGCTTTATATTATGAGGTACAGTGCACAAGGCACAAGAGGAACCATGGAAAGAAGTGCCAATGCTAATGTGTTGTGTAAGTGTTGTTACTACTTGAAACCGCTCTTACGCAGATGCTGTGTGCTGGCTCTACCCAACATATTGCACACAGCTTATCAATACTCTTTACAGAGCGCAGGGCTCATGTCTCGCAGTCTTCACTGTGCTGCACTACAATGATCTGTACCGGGGAAGCATCGCAAAGCACATGGGTGACCTGAGCATCTTAAAACAGGGGCAGGATAGAGCAATTACCAGCCAGTGGCAGGTATCCAAATAGCTTACTAACAACAGCAAAGAAACCTTGAGGAAGAAAAGCTGAGCGGCTCTTTCTGGTCTTCCTATAATATTTGTTTTATCCTTTAAGCTTGTCTGACTGTCCAGTCTAAAAGATTGTCTTATGCTGTGAGACTTCACAACACTCCCCCCAGTTCTCATGTGTAACAATCCAATCATTCTGACTAACCTCACAATCGGCTTCGCACCTGTAACTCAGTGTTAGATTAAATATCTAAATTATTGTTATCTTAGACCACCCAAGCCTCCTGGATTCTTGTCCTAGGGAATCCTGTTGAGTTTAGAAG
Organism: Lepisosteus oculatus; assembly: GCF_040954835.1. Lineage (NCBI taxonomy): Eukaryota > Metazoa > Chordata > Actinopteri > Semionotiformes > Lepisosteidae > Lepisosteus > Lepisosteus oculatus. The sequence continues at coordinate 15,875,069 of NC_090706.1, read as the reverse complement.
CTGGGAGATCAGTAGGATCTCCTTTACACCTCAGCCTCCCCCAGCACCAGCATACGCAGAGGGACAGTTACACGGGCCTGACAGCTCCACCACAGGCCACCGAGGAGTGGATGATGAGCTCAGCTGCACATACTGAAATGAAAACTTGACGGGGTTCGCCACATCTTTTTCACTGTTCACCGCGACAGCGCTGATGAAGCAGCACTCAGGCTTTTAAAAGATATTTCTCTTTACATTTCCAACTAAAAGAACAGTCACATAAATATTCCCTCACATCCCTGTGCCTTCCTTGCCTGTGCTGGCTGCATATGCACCTATAATCTTCCACAGGCATTTTCAGGACGCGGAGAGAAGACAAAGGGCCCAGGCCAGCCCTCTCTGACCGGGCGCGTGGGTACAGTACCTGTGCCTCTGGACGATGTCAATGGGTCTGTGCACAGCCCTTGGAGACGCCCCCCCGGTCAGGCCACCGGGGCGGTAGACGCCCCTCTGGGTGGCAAAGCGCAGGGCCTTGTGGCTCGGGGAGGAACACATGGCATGACTGGCTGGCACGCTGCCCACGCTGGGGCCCCTCCTCATCTCCAGCTCCCTCACTCCACGGGGAAGTTCTGTTTATTTTCTCTCTCGCCTTCTTCCTGTTTACCCCGCCTCTCGGTTTCCTCGCGTCTTTCCTTCCCCTGTTTTTAGAGAAGAACAGAAGCCCCGTGTTCCTGCGTCCCTCCTGGCTCTCCTTGTTTCTTGCTCTCTCCCCTGCCTTCCTTTCTCCTTTCCTTCTTCCTCCTCCTTTCCTTACTTGCTTTTGCTCTTCTTTTCTCTCTGAGCCTGAAGACAAGGCTTGACAGTAAGCAGGAATCCCTTGGCAACGGCCGCATCCAGGGTGTGAGGATGTCAGGGTCTGTGCACCCCCATGCAGTGTGGGTCGATATGCTCGGCAAGGGAGCTGCTCCGGGTTGCAGAGTTGGCTGCTCTAGCTCGGTTCTGGTTGAGCAGGTGGCTCTCCGGAAAGCTGGCCTCTGCCAGCGGCCTAATGAGGGTCAGTGGCCCTTAGCTGGATCACACCACAGTGAGGGTGTAATACCTAACAGCTACGCACTCCCCCCTCCCCCATTCTTTACGGGAGATTTAACAATAATGAGATTTGGAGGGCCACAGAAGGTGTCAGCCGAACGTTTAGCAAATCAAGAAATCTTCATTCCTCAGGTCAGCTCTTTTTCTGGCACACTTTTATAAATACTTTTAGATCTTTAATAGGCTTTCAACTCACAGGGCACTGGGATTTGGATTAAGTGAAACAAAAAGACTAATTCTGGTTACAATTGCTCACTTACAGTTCCCTGTGACATACTTTATCCCAAAGACATTGGGCAGTTTGATGTTGATTGTGGCAAATTTGATCTTGCTCAAATACTAAATTTCATAAAGACAGGATCCATACAATCAAGAAACATAACAATGGTGTTTGTGCTCCACCAGCATGGAGAAGGTCACATAAATTTACCATATCTCTTGAACATTAACATAGTTATATTTTAAAATGAAGCCCAGTCAAAATAGTGGAATTACCAGTTTCCCTAACAAGCCTTCATTTCATAGTATCAACCTTTGCTTTCTTCATGATGGTTTGCATCAGGCTCTGCAGGAAGTACAAGTGTCCAGCACAAAATTATTTCTTTGCCAAGGCACCATCTTTTGATATCTGTGTATTTTTTAACTTTACAGAAAGTTATTTTTAAAAATACAATTTCCTTGCAAATTGATTCTGCAGGGCTGAATTTCTCTGCTTCATTAAAGGTTCAATTGAAAAGGAATCCACAACAGGCAGCCCTGTGTTCCCATCTCCACTAGAACACCATATCTTTTTTTTAGCTAACGATTTACAAAGTTTGCAATGGAGTGAACTCTTTTGAACTTAAGTATCAGTTGGCATTCAATTTGTACAGAAAATAATTGCAGATGAGGAATCCACATGTTTCACTATACCTACCTCAATTATGAAAAATATGGAAATGGCCACGAATTAGTAACTAAGGGGCCTTTTGATTTGCTATGAATTCTGAGAGCGGTGGTCCGGCACATTGAACAATAGCACTCAAAAATCCACTCCAGACTGATCTATAAGGTGAGAGAATAAACAGAAATCTGTTTGAGACTATATATGGCTTTGGTCCACATGGCTTTCTTCCATGCTGCATAACACAGGCTGTTACCATGCCAGTGAGACATGCAGGTTACGAGACACAAAGGGTCCGCTTCTTGGCGCTTTCTGTTGTGGCGTAGATCACTCTCATTATCATATCCTCCCGACTTCCCCCTTCACATCCTTCGCCAGAAGTGGGCAGTTTTACAGCCGCTTCCCCCAGTCACAAACACTTCGGTTACAATGTGCGATTAGAAGTCCTGAAAACGCACTGAAAGACCAGTCAGCAACTCCACCCGTAGTCCAGTTACCACCCAGGATTAGGTAAACCCACTCAGGACCCAGTAATTCCATTCAGGACCCAGTAATTCCATCCAAGATCCAGCAAACCCATTCAGGACCCAGTAAACCCACTCAGGACCCAGTAATTCCATTCAGGACCCAGTAATTCAATCCAAGACCCAAACAGCACATAGTAATTCCACTCATGACTAGCTTCCTCTCACTAACCCCACTCATGCCCCAGCTAATCCACCCAAGACACAATGAACCTACTCATCTAATTTTTCCAGAAAACTCAATTATGAAGGACTACAGGCAACCCAGGTAAAAACACCCTGTCAGAAAGTTTGCAGGTGTTTACAGCCAAGTCCCCAGCAAGCCCAACTGAAACATTATGGAATATGTGACTTTTGATTTAATTCTGCTGCATTACATTGCAAATGCCCTTGAAAGTCAACTGACAAAACTAAGCACAATTAGTTTTCCGCACTTTCACACAGAATGGAATGTAGAGCTCGGACCTATCAGACTGCGCATCGCCCCTTTTTGAAGCCCCTGAACCTCAAACGCTCAATGAAATTAGCCACTGGCATGCAGGGGATGTAGAATGGATTTTCCCAAGCAGATGCACAAATTAACCCCTCCATCACTCCATACATCATTTACAACACAGAGTGAAGTGCAGTAAAGCACAGGGCAATCATAGTAAAAGCACAGTGAGGCATAGAGACATACAGTATATTTAGCAAAACTAAACCACAGGAACACAAAGAAAATGAAAGGCATAAGAATGGCTTAAGCAAAACCATAATGAACTGCAAAAATACCATGCACATTTACTGCTGTAAACTCAAAAAGAACACCCCTAACATAACTGCTCACAAAGTGTCCCCTCAGTGCCCCTTCTTCCATGTTGCTTGTAGATCTCAGAACTGAGATATGTGTGCTAGAGAGAAGTGACTGGGCTGGACTGGGCTAACTTTCTCCAAGACACTTCCTCAACCTGTCTAGCTCATTCTGATTCTCGAAAAAACAAACACGTCTGAGGCCGATGAGTATAAGCCTGCCTCTTCCCAACTCAGCATTCACTGAACTAAATCTGCACAGTATACTGTATGTCCAGCATAGAGTAAAAGTACTTTAAGAATATACTTCTAAAATAAGAACACTAAAGCACTTTAATTCCAATGTACTGTACTCGGACACTCTGGCACTGTGCATCACTAGGCTGCTCTATAAAAATATCCTGATTTACCATGAGGTTTGAATGTTTGTAATCCCGGTGCAGGTTCAGATACTGGCAGCATCATAAGAAAGTGCCACAGATGCTGTGCTTCTCAGCCTCCCTGCTACCGCAGTCAAAACCGTAAGATGTGGTAAAGCATTGTGAAATCCCACTAAAGAACCAGGAAATGTAAATTGAAAACTGTAAATTCCAGGTCATGTCTTATCTCAAGTCTTATTTCCAGGGCTACTTCTGGATTTGCTGTTACATCATTGAGTAGCAAACTGAGCCACTCAGGTTTACAGTAAAAGGCAATTTCTTTCTCAGAGCTTTGCCAAAGTGACGATAAGCCAATAACTACATGACATTACACCCAAATATTGTGTTCATCTTTTTAGGAAAAGGTACTACTTGAGGTTCAAGTCACAATTTAGAAGACACAACAACTAAAATCAAGTAATATTATTGATACTGTACTTTAGCCCTTCTATGTAGCATTCACTACCTAATGCAAACCCCCCGTATTCCCAAACAATAGGAATTTTCTCCTCTTCCAGTAAGTGAACTCCCATTAAAATGCATCCTAGAAAAATGCGCCATCGCCCCAAATTAAACGGATGCAAACGTAAACAACGTTTCAATTGCAGCTGCCAGCAGCTGACTTTGTTGATTCTGCCACGCCACTTCCTTCATCAGGCATGAACTTGTGCTTGTGCCTATTTTTTCAGGCAAACTTCAGAAAAATGTTAGAAGATATCAGTTAAAAAAAAGACAAAACTTCAAAAATTGGTCACAAGGCAGTGCAGGATCATGGAAAAACCTCCACACCTCTTACCCCTTTTCCCAGGACAGGTTCCTGCATCACTTACCTGGAAGACAAAAAAGAGAAAGAGAAGGTCATCTTCGGTGATCACAATGCACAGTATGGTACAGATGGGGTGCTATGGCTGGCTCAGGAGAGATATGCAAACGTTCCATCCCATATGCAAAGTACTATCACCCCAGAGGTGAACACACTCTGTGAACAATACTGTATTGTGTGTTGTGTGTTGTGTTGTATGTTGTAATATATGCCTCAGGGCTGCAGAGTCTGTGCGCCTACACATATTGTACACAGAGTCTGTCGAGGATTTTTATGTAGACCCAAATGCATCTGCACAGGTAAATTCAATTTCTGATCATACAGATTTTATCATGTGGAAGTGTTCACAAGGGCTCTGAGAAATGATGCAGGGATGCAGTATTTCTAGAGAAGGGTTCTATGCTGGCTTTTCAGCTGCAGACATACAGCATAACCAAAAACATCCATCCAGACTCTCTAAGCAGTGAGGTCAGGTACCTTCCCACTCTACAATTCTCTATGCATGTCCAGGGTGAAGAACATCCCCACAATAACAACAACAATAATAATTAGCATATAATGCCTTTCATGCCAGGACATCTCAAACCCCTTGATAATTAAAGAACAAGAAACATGTAACAAAAATGAAACATTGTACAAAGATACACTGAAAGATGGGCACTGAAATTAAAAATCCATTTTTTTCTGCTTTTAAATGAGTTGCAAACAGACAGTGGCTGGAACCCTCAGGTAGAACTTTCCACAGTTTACAGTAGGTACATAACTGCAGAAGAATGGGGACACTCAGAAAACAAGAATCCAAAGAGCAAAGCTCATTACAATAGCTCAGTAACTCTTTCAGATGGCAAGGAGCCATCTTACTCAGTACTGCATATCAGAAGAGGGATTCTAAAATCAATCCAAAACGTGACAGGGAGCCAATACAGAGAGGCCAAAATGGGAGTGATGTGCTCATAGTACTGAAATCTGGTTTAAAGTCTAAGAACTGCATTTCAAACGTACTGAAGGCTGAAGTGCTTGCAAGCGGTGCATTATACACACGCCCCACACAGTCTTACAGGTTAATAGCATGCATAGCTCCCGACAGAGCAGAACAGCAGGAACAGGCAATTAATGAGAACACGGGTCCAAGTTGGAGCTCACAAGGCAAGGCAATTAGTCCACAGGAGCCCAGGCTGTTACAATACATACCAACCAACACTCTGGCTTTCCAGAAGGAAGGAGCTTTTGCTCATTAAATTTCTTAATTAACTTGTATTAACATGAACATTCAATACTGCTGTTATTAATACATTGTTGATGATGATGGATGATAATGATGGTTATGAAAACAGCCTTTCTCGGGCCTTTTTGATTTTCACTGCATGGACCACATTTGGGAACCTGCAGAAACGTTCTAATTTCATTCCATCTTAACGAGCTGGTTGAAAATATTCAGAACTTAGACATCCCCTTCTGTTACAACAATAAGACTAAGTGACGTGTCTATCAATCTATTTGAATGTATATAAATTTAGATTATTTCTATTTAGATGAATAAATAGAGGAAAATGCCTTTTTTATTTTAAGTTCATCTTAAATTAGAATAGCAATTAACCTTAAAAGGAAAAACTTTAGTACGGTAGTGATGAAAAACAAATGGTGAGCCCCATCTAGTGGTTTCTACTAGTAAATACCCAGTGAAACAATGCAGCAATCCTGCAGCAGTGGCACACTACTGTATATACTGGCCAGCACATTCCCATTGCTTTTACTGCAAGAAATCACAATTTAAATAAAACCATTCCAAAAGAAGAACCATTCATAACTTGCTAAGGACCGAGCTGATAAAAACGTTTCTCACAGTTCTTCTGAGACCTTTTTCTTGCCAATAGGATTTCTTAGTCTCGGTTACAGCGTTTGTTTCCTATTATGGAATGGGTCTGACGCACAGAAACATTCCTGTTGTGCAAAGAGCAATTTCTAGAGTGATTAGCACATAATTCATGCTTTTCAACAGAGGTCCAGAGAGGATTTAAATCCATTACTATGGAGCTCTCCACTGGGAATAATTTTCCCATACGGATAGGGATTGGAGACTGGAAGAGAGCACCCTGTCACAGAGCCAAGTTAAAACAAAGTTAAACAAATTCCAGTGAAAAAACCTCTTAAAAGGATTTTACAAGGATTTATTTAGGACCACATGTATATCAAACAGTGCTCGAGTCACTTTATAGGGTAAGAACAAAAAAAACACAAATTAAGATTTTTTTTTAGATAAATAAAATCAAAATAATCTTAATAAGAAATAAAGAAATTGATAAAAATGGGGGGAAAGGTGAAAAGGCAGCCACTAATTAAAAGCCTGACGGAACAGATATGTCGAGTTTACAGCAGATTTAAAACCTACAGAAGAGTTAACATTTCTCCAGAGGGCGGGGAATGAGTTCCAGAGCTGTGGAGCAAGGATGCACCCTGAGCTGTTTATACCCAAATGAAGGCTCTTGGCATCAGGAAGGCAGAAGCTCTATGTCTGTCCAACATGCACTTCCATCATGACCTGACAATTTGCATATTAAAAAAAGTGAAGGCAATGACAGCATTAACAGGATTTTGCAGAAGCCCGATAAAGTGCAGAGAAAAGCTGCCCTAATCTTGAGAAAGCAGCAGCCGATTAGGCTCCAGTGCCGGGGGGATGGAAAATGAAAGAGCTGCCTCTGTCTGCGTCTCTTATTCTGGGGTCAAGCAACAATTAAATGAAACAATTTTACCTCTCCCGTCTCTCTCTCGAGATGTAAAATACAGGAGACGTGAAAGGGCATTTCTTTATCTTCTCACTGTGCTGAACAATTTAAATTCCTCTAATCAGAGTCCGCTGCCTTCCCTCCCCACATGATGCCACTGGGGGTGCAACCTCAGATGAAGAAAGCAGACAAAATAATAACTAATCTCCCAATTGCACGTGAAGGACACCTCCTTTCAGATTTCCCCAATCTAATTACAGAAATTTCTCTAGGCATGTCTACTCTCCTGTCCTGATGCTTAGTTGTAGTAAAGGCTATTTTCTTCTTCCAAGATCGCCGGGAGTTCACATCAAAAACTCTTCAGAGAAATGCAGAATTGGTTTAGTGTTGACAAATGTGAACACTCCATGACTAACCAACCAACCAACCAACCAATCAATCAATCAATTAATTAAAGAATTGGTTGATGCTTCTCCAGCTTTGCATTCAACAAGGGAGAAAGACATCAATGAACGCCAGTGAAGCACACAGCTGCGTAGTGCTCTCACAGGAAGAAAACTGTCTTAATGGTTGGGGGGATTCCAGAGCTCTCCTTTCTTTCTGAAAATTCACCTGAATGTGTTTTAAAAACATGGCACTGAAGCACAGTCCCACCAAAACGTCCAGAGACACAACAGCATTCTGATCCAGACCCCGTGATCCAAGATCCAAGATCCTGGGGACCCTAGCTCAGCTCTCTACAGACTGGGGTCTACAGTATGCACCTAGTAAGAGCTCACAGTGACACACCACAATAAAAGCACAGTAAGATGCATAGCACAGGGAAATCCTGCAAAGACAGGGAAAGACATACAAAAGTAATATTTATGCATGATAAAAGTACGGGTATACTTGAAAATACTATTCAAATCACCGTAGTAAATATGTCACACGGCAGCCCTTCCCCAAAAAACTTCCACTTCTGACTCAGACTTGAGCATAAAGGCATTGAGAGAGAATTTCATAGCCTCACTGGTGCAAAAGAAGCACCCTGGAAGACCTATGATCTTGTTTGTCTGAAGGTAACAGCTTTAAATAACACACTGCGCCTGCTTTTGCTTCAAATGCCTCCAGACCTGGAACTGACCAAGACTCATAAAAGCTTAAAAAAAGAAGAAATTTAGCTCCCTGAGCACCTGAAGGGGTCTAGTGTGCTTCATATTTAATTCTTGAGGGAATCTGCGCTACTGAGCATTTCTTCTCCTTATATGTTTTTATCGTACATTCGGTGGAATAAAACAATTCTATCTGCTGCTGTAAAACATATTGACTTAGTTAGTGGACAAAGAGCTACAGAAAGCAGCCGTGCCAAGAATCATTTTCAATGCAAATCACATGTGTCATATTTGCATTGAAGTTGAGGCCAAGATCACTGTCTGCAAATAATCTTTGTTGTTAATCTTTCTTTTTTTTTAAATAACTGGTTACATGTGTGGGTGGATTTTGAACACCGGACGAGCTCCTGTTTCTAGGCCACAATTCCTTCTGCTTTCACAGTTCCGATCACAGGACTGTTATACAGTATACGTGAAGCCAGGGACTAAACCTGTTAATCGTGACACTCTTACAGACTGACCAAAGACCTAAATCTGTGGTTTTTCACAGGAAAGGCATGTTTAATCCATCCCAGGACCTTACCACAGCAAATCAGCAAAATACTTTTGCCTACATTTTGTATCATACTCATTTACCTTTCCCTGTTACGTTTTTTCACAGAGTGCTTTACACTTTGATACCAAAATTTACCATGATTTGGTGGTGTCTTACACTTTTTTTAGTGTCATAAACCACAGTTAACATTTATGAGGGAATAAATTGCTTTAGCAGATGAGATAAATGTCTACCATCTAAGACATCAAGCTGTTGAAAGGAAATCAGGATCAGTGAAATAAGACATAATTTTCACTAATTACCTGTATTGCCTTGAAAATGACAGGAATCTAAGTATGCCAAAGAGATTCCTTACTGATATGAATGAACACAGACTTGTACTGTACATGGTCCGAAGACTCAGAGCCCAATATAAGATTCCCTGCTGCCCTTGCCTCAGTACTGTATATGCCTGATCACACTCAGTCTCAACAACTCAGTATGTTGCAAGCTTGAAAACTCCTTTTTTTTAGCTGTTCAAAAAAACTTCCGATGTTAATCTAGAAAAAATAAAACTGTAAAATAACCTCCTTCGGATATAGCTCACCTTACAAATCCTAGGATTTAAACACACAGGTCTGTGGTTCTTTTTGAGCACAAAATAAGTGACTAACTTACTCTTCCCATGGCTGTACTACAGAAGGAGAATTCTTCCCTCTTCCCAGAGCTGAGATCACACTGAAGTACAAGTAGGCTGTGGCCCCACTATACCTCTTTAATAGACTGCCAGACAGTGAAATAGCAGTTTTTTCAGAGTGCTAACACAGAGGCTGGGAAGCACTGATTTGTGTACTAAGGCTTACACTGTATAAGGGAGATCAAACTGAGTTTTGTGGATATGTTGCGATTGCTTTTATAGGCAGATTGCAATTTGTAGATTGAAGATACCACTGTAGTAGCCCAGCACCATCAGCAACAACAGTAAAAAAGTTCAGTCATGCTTGAAACTAAAAAGTAACCACTCGTATGTACTTAAAAGAGATTTCTTTCCATAGTTAGGAACTCAGTTAGCTACACAAGCCAGTGGTCTTATGCTTAAGCACAGAGATTAAGTGATATAAAGTGATCACCTACACAACTGAAACTATATTAACAGTTTAGTAAGAGGGCAACAGTAATAATCGGGGAAGTGTAGTGAATCACAGTGATTGGGTGGCCCCCTTATCCCCTTTTCCATTCCCCTTTTCTCACTCGCCCCTCTTCAAGCATTCAACTCCCTGCTCTCCCTCAGTCTGTGGGAGGAACTCAATTAAGTTGACATGTAATGAATATAAAATTAGCCATAGTGTACACTGCAATAAAAAAACAGACTTCAATAAGGCATTTTAAAGTCCAAAGTCCAATATTCACTCACCTTGCGCAAATATAACGTAAATGAGAATTTAAAAGTTTAAGTTTGAGATTAAATGGTTTTTTATCTCCCTGAGTGCCAGAAAACAGCAAGTTGATCTGAGAAGCACAGCCCGTGCCAGAAACACACAGAATGGGCACTGCACCAAGTAAGCAGCAAACTCCGGAAGTCCGAGCCTTGAATTTCAGAGCAACAGCGCAGAACCTGTAATCACAATTGCTTGCCTTGTCACTCTGAATCTGTATCTAATTCGGGAGATTCAAATTCATGCAAAACATGTTGCTATTGTGTTCTTAGCATCGTCTCCCCATTGTACATTTGAGTAACAAAGAAAAAAGTTGTTTTAAAGTTCACTAGTTTAATAGGAAGGGATAGGGCTGTTTATGTGGCTAAAACATACTGACTGCAGGCAGCCACACTTCATGGTTCTGTACCTCAGTGAGCCTCGCGGAGTGCCCTGGGTTTCAGGATTAAACTCTGGAGATTAACTCACTCTTTAATCCCACACTGTTGAGAAGCTGAAGGTTTCCAAGATGCCGAGCCATCACCATGTTCAGGAAGGGGCTACTCTGCCACGGCCGGGAGGTGCTGTCTTACCTGTACTGGAACTGGGTGCTCTTCCTCAGCTCCTGGATGCTGCGATTCAGCCTCATGCGGCGGAAGATGGAGCTGCTGTGGCCCCGGAGCCCCTCAGAGGGCGGGGAGAGGGGCGAGGTGATGGGGGACCGGAGGGCAGGCAAGGGGGGGAGAAAGGTCTCGTCCTCCGGATTCTCGAAGAGAGTGAGCTGCCTCTTTAGCTGTCTCTGAGCCATGGCTCCTGCCTGCACGGGGGTCCCAAAAACCTCTTCCGTCACTTAGCAGGTGACTCCTTTCTGCTCAGGTGACCCTGCAGCTCCTGCTCCCCTTTCTCCACGGACTGGCACACTAAGCTCAGAGACAAGCAGGCCCCTGCAAGCAGGCCAAAGACACAGACGTCCTCTGCTTCCAAATCACAGCTGGTCAACGCAGCCCTGCTCAGAGGTGTTTTGTCCTTTTGAGAGAGCCCAGGCTGAGCTGAGTAGAAAGAAGCAGCTGAACTAAAAGGAGGGCCTTTACCAAAAAGCAGTCACCTGAGCCAGGAGAACACGAGTTATTTATTTTAAAAATTCAGGTTGGTTCCTTTTTGTTTTCCTGTGGGAGAACAAGCCTGCTGTACTTCGCTGCCCCACTTCTCCTTTTCTATGTCAAAGAAAAATAATTACCGTAACGCAGCCCAGGGGTTTTCATTCAAATCTCACTTTCCCCACCCGCTTACTGCTCGCTGAAGGACTGCTGCCTCTCTCAGAGAAAACACATGGGTTTTTCAGCTGCTCAATGTGACTCCAAATGTCCACAAGGAAAGTTTCTGATTTGAATGCAAATGCAAGGAAAATACTAGGTCAGGAGAGAAAATGATGAAAGACAGCTTGTTTTGTTTCAGGAACTCTTCAGACTGTTGTCTTGAAAAATACGATCCAGTTTTAAAGATGAAGCAGTCCTTTTATTGCTCTAGATCAGTAAAAAAGAAAGATGGCAGCAATGGAGAATCTGGGACTTCTTCAGTCTTGGAAGATGGGTCCTTTCGGTAATTCAACCCTGGCTTCCACGAGGTACTTCCATGTCACACACCCTCCCTGTGATGAGTTCCTTATTTGTGCCGCCACTGAGGAGGATTCAAGAGCTTGTAAGCTGCGTACTACGTGCGGGATTAGTTAGAAAACACGTCATGTTGGTCAGCTCATCTCAAGCACCCATCCTCAGAAGGAAACTACAGAGGAGATTAAGGTTAGGCTTGATTTCCTTGTTACTGATAGCATCTCCTTTTCAGCTCAAACAAAAAATACAAAAAAAAGACATTTATACCACACCCACAGTGAGATCCAGTGGCTTGTGAGGTTTTCAAAAAGACGTATAATAAAGAATCTGCCTCAGTACAATACTATTCAAATTCTACTGCGTCCAGTCACTTCGGAAGCACTGCATGTAAGAGTGGACACCCCTTTCTGATTCCTTCTGAATGGCAGAGCTAGGTTCAGCATGTCTTCAGACTCGAAGCACAGCTGTCCTTCTGATCACGAAGCTCTGCTGTGAATTTCTGTCTTTTGAACTGAGCTCTGCCGAAACGCAATCCCACAGCAGCATTCTGCAGCGTTCCGCACTGTCACCAGGAGATACAGTGGCAGCCAGAACTTCCGCCCTTTGTAATTATTCATGGGAGTTTAGACAGACAAGTGATCCTTTTTTTAAGGTTGTTTCCTCTTGCAGTTCAAGCCAAGGAGTCACTCCTCTCTCTCTCTCTAGTGGCGCAGGTTGAGAAAGCACCCTAGCAGCTCTCAGACCGCGACCCTACGTCAGCTACCCTCCTTATCGCCAAATGAACAAATATCCCCTTGCTTCGCAGCCAATACCAGCGAAACAGGAAGAAAAGAGACCAGAGACAAGATATAACCAACTCAGCTGACACTCCAGCACAGCAAGCCTCGGGGGAGGTTAGTAATGGCAAATACAAATAAATTTCAGCAGAAAAAAAGCAAATATAAACAAAATAAAACAAGGAGCTGAGCTTACAGTATCTAGTTAGCTTCACTTATTTCAAATAAGGATATGATTTACCAGAAGAGGATTGTTTTGAATATTTGCTCTCCTTCTAATATGAACTAGATTGGGCTCCACAGCAAACTGTGAAAGCCAGTTCTGTTCCAAATATCTAAACAGTTGCAGGAAATAAACACAGCTGTTCTCAAAGCTATGAAACTCAACGTGAAACAATGAAGGAATTCAGAACTTTCTCAGAAAAGATCAATAGTTTTTTATCTACCTATATTTACAATAATTACAGTTTCAAATTGGGAAAGGCTTACAGCTGTTTGGGTGCAGTTGTGCCGCAACTGGTACACCACAGTTTTACCACAGTGTTCCACAGTAAACATCAATGTTACATATGCAATGCTAATTGTATCTTCCTGTTCTTTCCCTGTAGTGTCTTGTGACTTTACCATGCTTCTCTGTGCTGTACAATTCCAAACTGCAAGATTTCTATTTACATTTAAATTGGGGTATTTCAGTTTTGAACACCAGTGAAAATATTATTTCACATTTGGATACTTCTCCTATCATCATAGAGTGACATCCTCCTGTATCCCACAGCCCCTTTACTGTAAAGATCATTTTTTCATACTAGGATCACTATTGCCAGATAAGGTCGTACCACATGATGAAGAATTGTATGGTTTTTACTTTCAAACTAAATAAATAAATGATTTCAGCTATTCTATATCACACTGGAAAAGGGAACCATAGTATGTAGAACCTCCAGATATCTAAAATGCAATCTCCCTTATTTTCACAGCTCAGCATTGATACAATAGGTGTAAAAGCAGCACTGGCAGTGTGCTATAATATACAATAAACCCCTAAACAGCAACACTTGCAATGCACATGTGAGTGTAGTCAGTCTCTTTCAAAGGAAAACTTACCTAGTGTGTCTGGACAAAACAGTCAATGATGACTACAATATCTAAGATAGAAGAAGTCTCCTACTTTTTTCTTAAAACTCGTGTTCAGACTTTGCCTTCAATCATCCCCTTGCTCAAACTAATTCTAATTTTTCAGCTGAGATAATCCCCCAGGGACTCTTCAGATCTGCTCCCACGACCACTATCTGTCTCCGATCCTCTCAAACAGGCTCACTGGTCAACACTCCACACACCTCTTCATTTTGGACAGCACTATATCAGCCCAGCTGGTGAGAGCTTTTGCAAGAACCCAGAGTCTAAAGAAGATGAAAGATTAATAATGAAAATTTCACATAGCGAAAGATAATATGAAATCAAAGAGCACCTGTTGGGTTCATTCAAATAAAGACATCTCAAAGAGCTGAATGTTATCATGAACGTTGTTTCTGAAAAAAACTAAAAAAACAGGTCTATCAATTAGGACGCGCCACTGTGTTTATACACTGCCCTACTTAAGACATGCTGTCCAAAGTATCAACCACAGCATGATGATGTTAGCACAACTGAGAACTGCTGTTCTCAGTTGCTGCTGGTGGCAAAAGCAGACGTGGCTGATGTGTCAATGCAGACACCCATACAGAGCTGTGCCTGCTGCTGTGACTGAAATTCTGATGTCTCCACAAACATCTGTGAACATCACTGGAATTAGAGCTGAACCACTTCGCAGCTGTGATCACCACAGTATTAAGGGACATCCTCTAATACACTTATAGGACTTGTGTACTGTAAGTAAATACTATATCTAAGGAAGTGTGATATCAGGTGTTTCTTGTTTATGATCTAGAGCAGTGGTGCTCAAACTGACCGCAGGGGTTCTGGGATCATATAGGCTACAAGAAAAATACAAATTTGCTATCAATAAAAAAATGTGAGTTATGATGGCTTTGCATGACTCCAAGAAGTCAGAAATATTAGGCATATCTTCTGAAACATCATCTTCAAATTCACTCTCTGTATAAACTTCAGTACTTTCGCTGCTAGAGCCAGAAGGTACCTCAAAGGTGTCGGGTGAAATTTAATCTTCATCATAACATTGTAGGAGTAGGCAAACTCACTCATCACACTGAGATTGTTCTATTTCTGCTGGTTTGAAATAAATGTTGATTAAAAAGTATCAGTACTCTTTTAAAAAACCTCATGTATTGTTGTCTCACTGTGTTTTACTGAGTCATTTTGTCGTATTCGCGCCCGGTTAGACCACAGAAAGTGTCACCTGGTTCTATAAATCTATTAGTTATTTTTCCTTTGTTAACAACGTAAAAATTTTACCCTTCAGGTTTTCTTCTAATGTGGTCGAACCAGCACGGGTTATTTCAGTGATTAAGCTTTATTGACCTGTAGGGGTGCTAATCGTAGACAAGTTACTGTATCATGTGATTAATCCAACCATTTTCACTTGGGTCGCAGTGAAGCCGGAGCCTACCTGGCAAGCAACGAGCGCAAGGCAGGGTACACCCTGGGCAGGGCGCCAGTCCATCGCAGGGAAGTGCAAGCCAATCATACATGGGGACGATTTGGAGGCCACAGTAAGGGCTGAGGGGGGAAATTTGGCCCGGACACCGGGATAGCTCCCTATTCTTCCCGAGAAATCCCTGGCGATCTTTAATGACCACTGAGAGTCAGGACCTCAGTTTAACGTCTAATCCGGAAGACAGGGCCCACTACAGCATAGTGTCCCAGCCACTATACTGGGGCATTAGGACTCACACAGACCACAGGGTGGACAACCCTCTGCTGGTCCCACTAACACCACTTCCAGAAGCAACCACAGGTTTTCCTAGGAGGTCTCACAACCAGGAACTGACCAGGCTCAGCCCTGCTTAGCTTCAGTGGGTTGCCAGTTGTGAGTTGCAGGGCGATATGGCTGCTAGCCTCATGTGATTAATAAATGGCTGAAATAAACTCAATGGGCTCATACAATGTTCACAATTAAAACAAAAGTAATCGATAGTTTATTCCGTAATAATTGGCTAAATTGGCTCTGAATAGCAGACCTAGAATGCTTTTTAGAGTACACCGCCATAGCTACTCCTGAAAAGTAAAACAAAAGGTTGCTGAGGACCCGTGACATTAGCTTAGACAGAAAAGGGTTCCGTCATTGAAAAAAGTTTGAAAACCACTGATCTAGAGAAATAATTATTCTACAACATGAATTACGTATGTGATTTATCTTCGTGTGTTTATTTGTTTTAATAGTATTGTTTCTGGCTCAATGTAGCCTTGAATATGAGAACATTTGGAATATTCTGAGTCTCTGCCTGGTCTCTAACAAAGGCAAAAACTTCTCCAGAGCAAAGCATTCACCACAACACTCAAGAGTGCCACCCTGTGGACTGTTCAGCTTGAGAAGCAGAAGAAAGACAGTCAGGTTTCGATGCAAATAGCAAGAAGACAAAACACGTCCTCAATGAACTTGATCCAAACCTTCTGCCATGTTAAATGTCCCGTATTTATGCTTCATATGTCACAATTACAATTTTATGGGCATGTTTCTATTCTTTAGAAATCAAGCTGTGATTTATGTAATTTGGACTAATGCATTCATGAGAATGAGTGAAACTTCAAAACTGGCCTTTCAATAAAATGTTGTGCAGTTTTTTATGAAGGGACTGGCTTGATGTCAAGGAGGTTTGCTTTATAATTTCAGTGGGTGGTGCTGTTCCTCTTGCAAATTAATGCACATACTGTATAACACAGGGCTAAGGTAGCAGAAACATTTATACCAAATGTATTAAACTCATTTACACAGCAGTAGAGTTCACAAACACTCCTCAATACAATACTAAATAAAATACATTATGTGTAAAATATAATACTGATTTAACATGAGTCATTTATCAAACCAAATACATAGGGCAATTTTTTAAACAATTTCCAAATTTCCAAATTTCATTTCAGGAGGCTATGGACACTTACAGAAAATACCATGGGATTTGACCTTGTGAGCTCTAGTTCAGTTTGCTTACTTTCTTTAATGTTTACTCCAATGCTGAATGGACAGTCATGTCCTTTACCTCATGGGACAAAACTATCACTGCTCATGATCTGTAATCTAATTCATTTGAATATGAGATCCCATTTAAAGCTCCAGTTTTCAAATAGATGATTCATTACATTTAAAGCATATTTTCAAAAGCCTTAAAGGTAGTAAAATGGTTTAACTGCAGGACGTGATAATGCCACTTTAAAGAGCTCATCAAATAATTATTTTCAGTGGAATCTCCTTTTCATGCTTAACCACTTTGTGGTAAAGAAGCTACTGCCTTTTTGTGTACACAAAACTACACTTTTATTAAAAATAGACATATAAAGTTAAGCACCAACGTTTGTGGATTGTTCATAGAAAAACGATCAACATAGGTAATTAGGCGGTTTGCAGAACAAACTCATCATGATTTATATCAGTACATTTCGGCCTACAACTCTGATAGAAAGAGGTGCATTCCGGGACATTACCCAATCTTGAACTACAGTAGCTATAGACTGAGAACAAAGATTGTGTATCTTGAGCCAAGTCTATACAGTAATTGCTATTTCTCTGGCATTGCGTGAAACCATTCACCAAGGTCATTTTAGTTCCTTGCTTAGACTTCTTATCATTTAAAGAACTGGTGTTTCCGTTATCGAAACAAGCAGGTTTATAAGCAAGTCACTGTCCATGCATCTGACTGTGGTCAGGGGAAAAGCCAGCTCTGTTTCTTAATCAAGTGACATTGCATTAATTCAATTATAGAGAACTTGCCTTTTCCCATTCTGAAGACGGCAGAAAGAGTACGTAAAACAAACCTGTTTCACTGCTGATAACCCCAAGGGAAAAAAGAGGAGAGACAGCAGCTGAATGGCATTAAAATTCTAAGGAGCACATCTAACAGGCTGGCATTTAAATTAAGCATTTTTGCTCATAGCCTTCATCTGTGCCGAAGAGTTGTGCTATATGGTCAGAGTATTGTGGGAGACTTTTTTTTACTTAGCAACTTTTCCTCTTGAATGAGCTATTCTAATTCTCTTCATAACATCGCCAGAAAATGATGGATTTCTCTTACTGGGAACGCAGCGTGTCGGACCATTGCAGTTTAAATTCCTGGTGCAATATCAGATACATTTTACACAGCTACAGTCACTGTCTTAAAATCCACGGAGACAACAATCAATGTTTCAAGTGCTGTCCCTATCCATTGGACCCAACGTTTCAAAATTATTAGTGGTGCTCATCTTAAATATAGTAAAATGTATAGTAAGGTTAGGTGTGTTGTGTCAAAGGCAGTTTAGAAGTATAAACACAGTACAACCAGAGGAAAGACATCAATTTACTGTGGTGAATTTTATCAAGGGTGTCCTCTTCATTGTAACTCCTGTTTGTTTCCCACCCTGAAGGTATTTGAATAAAGCTGTGCGCTGATTCTTATCACATTTTTTAGAGCTCTATATAATTCTCTTCTGTAACTTTCATTTTGTATCACTCATTTCGAACTCTTAAATAATTAAAAGAACGGATTGAACTTTTCCTTTGCATCAAAACATGATTCAAATGACATTTTTTAAAGTTACATTTAAAGATACTGTATTTAGTTACTAATTTATTATCTGTGTTTAGTTACACACAAATTAATTATTTGAATAAGCCTGCGGCCCAAAATGACTTATATTTACTCCAATGTATACAGCTGGGTGTTTTACTGGAGCAATCCACCCTTGCTCAAGGGTACAACAGCAGTGTCCCACCTGGGAGTTAAACTCACAACCTTCCAGCTACAAGTCCAGAACCCTGACCACTGCAGCAAAAATTGAGACAAAAGAGAGTTTGGTGTTTGTTTGGCCTTTTCAGTTTATGAGAGAGGCCCAAGGCATTTGTCACACTTTTCACAAGCCTGGTGACCTTGTGTATGGCTACAAAGAGGCAGGCCTCAGATTATCTAATCTTGCATTAACCAGGTAACTCACGTACAGTACTTCTCTTCAGCAGGGACACACTCATTGATCTAGGAATACAGGAGCCAGTTAATCACTAAGCAACCAAAGAAACAGAAGAATGAAGTAGGTTTTTTTCTTTAGAAACAGATTAACTGTCCTTGCTGCCATTTGATCTCTGTGGTAACTGATAAGACTGAGCAGGTTTTAGTTCTTTTGGAATGCGCACTGTGTTCAGCCTGGCCCAATCCTGCAACAGACGTGGTGTTTGAGGTTAAGACTAAAACTGGTAACAGCGAAAGCAAACAGTTGTTATTTAATGGACAGTTTACAACTAAACAATGGCAAATGAAATAAGTAAAATATACACACCTGACACACCTCAAACCTGAAGAAGGCTTCACAGCCTAAACGTTATGTTTTCTCTTTTCTCTTTTCAGCATGGAATAAACCTATTACTTGTTCCTTTGCAGACTATGCATGCTGACGCTGCTACCGACCTGAACTAAGTAAAATATATATTCTTTTGGTTAAAAACATAAACCGTCATTATTAATGTGACTCATAGAAAGACACTACTGACAGACAAGGTCTACCTACAGGTCTGCAGAGAAAGGTGAAAAGAGGTGGAGAAAATGAAATTTGCTTGTGTACATAGATTTAAGAATAGGTATCGGTACATAGAAACAAGGTTATTCCCTGATCTGTTTGATTTGTGAAAAAGTCCACTTGTCTCAATGATTATTGAGCAATCCTTCCATGACTTAACAAAAGCACCGCAAGAGGGCACTGTCGACACAGTTTTCACCACAGAAAAATATCAGAACAAACTTGTGTTGAATCTGACTTTCGCAGTCTTCAGTTAAAGAAAAGTATAATGTATCTGAGTGTGATCTGTATCTGAGATTCTCACGTACTGTAGCTCTTATTTTTAATTCTTAAAACTGTAAATCCTTATGAGACTGTCTCATGGTGACTGACTAGTATCAATTACTGCAGTGACTGTGTGGCTCTGTTTGCCTTCTTTACCACTACTATTTATTTTGACTATTTACTATTAGTATGAGAATATGTCCAAACACAGTAATTTCTAAGAAACCGAATAACTGGAAGCATAATTTCAAATACATATTTTAAGCAAATTTCCTCTTCTTTCAAAACTTAATAGTGATCAGATATTGTATTTATTTTGGAAATATACTGTATTTACACCATTTCACCTAAATGGAGTCTGGAACAGAGAAGGAAACAAGGGGACCCTATTCCATTATTCAATGGCGTTGAAAAAGTCAACCCAGCAGACTTCCTCAGACGTGACAGCAAGCGACAGAGGACACAAGGGGAAGCTACTGGGATGTGGATTTCAACCTGAGATCCGGAGGAATGTCTTTACACAGAGGGAAGTATGGGGTGAGCTATGCTGTGGAAATTGATACCTTGTCGTTCTTGAAGAAGGGACAGCATGAGCTCCTCGGAAGAAAATGGCCACTAAATGGGCAGCTCATAGCTAGATGGACAGAACAGCCTACTCTTTTGTAGACTCTGTTATTTTCAAGTATTACCAGGAATTTACTCAGTACTTTTCTCCTGAAACAAGATAAGCCTAATATGCTTTTTTGTCCGAGTCCCTCTGGCCAGTTAAACAACATAAACTGAGAACACTCACAAGTCATCAATGCTTGATGAGTACTAACCACCTTTCTTTATGCTTTCCTAACAATTTACCTGTCACAAACTCCTGCGATGCTGAGGAAGGAATCCGTTAAGTATAATTATTATTTGGGAAACAAATGACTAACAAGTCATAGATCACACATGCTGTCTCACAATCCTAATGAAGAGATTTTACCCGCTTAGCAGCAATCCGAATCCTGCCCTCCAGACAGAGAGGCTATAAACTTCACAGATTAGCAGTCCTAACAGATAGCACTTATTTTATTAATGTCCCTTTGTGCTCGTGGGTGTGTGTTATGTCTGGGCAAGGCCAGTGACCTACAATTACAAGGCAAATAAAATGTATTCGCTCCGGGCTCAGTGCACAGCAGCCTCTCCACCAATCCAACCAGGGATGTATGCAGAGCCACGGTTCGGCGGAGCCTGGCCGTGCCGCTGTCCCAGGCATGTGGCGCCACCCAGGGCAGCTCTCTCAGGTGTGCCACCAAAAAAAGAGAAATCTCTGCACTTTCCATGAAGATGAATGAGAGGTTCCACACTTCGCCCTTCTTTGGAAAGGAAGAGGAAAGTGGGAAAATACCATGACTACATACATTATTGTAACAGTGGCAGGAAAATACAAGACCAATTTATCTTTCTATTTCTATTTCCTAGGAGCCAGAGAGATATGGAAGAGCACACTCCCAGCACAAGGCACGTTGCATTGAGATTTCATCCCCAGTTCCTTCAACATGCTTCCATGAATTACGGCCCTGTTTAGAATTCCATGTTTACGGCCCTGTTTCAGCATCAACATGCAAAAATGCATCACGATTGCCCTCTTCTTTTTCAAACTTAAACATCAAATTTCCTTCATTTAATGGGATTCTTATCAAGTCATTCAAACCTTCTTTTGTTTTTTACAGAGGGGTGTTACTTTTTTTCAGAACAAACCCTCTGCTGTGAAAGCAGCCAGCAGGGCAGTAGTTAAGCAGAGAAACAAGCCTTTCTACAATGGATCTCATCTTATAGGAGCTATGAGTGATAACAGGATGCTAATGAATTTAAATGAAGTGCTAATTAGACATAATGAGCTGCTAATAATGCGACAGTTGGGGGGGAAAACTGTTGCTCTACTCCTTTCAGAGCCCACATAGAAAGCTCTCTCTGTTGGAGCAGTGCGTTCAGACACGTGCACATCCACACTAATCTCCCGCAGCTACACTCCCACCCAGACAGCCACAGCAGGAAACCCTGCCTGGATTCAGTCCTGAAGCAGACCCAGAACTTGTTTTCTTTCCAAGGAGGAATTCCTTTAATAATTAAATAGAACATTTCTGGTGCTAAGCTCTGGTCATAGTCTTCTAAAAACGATGAGGAAGAAATAAAAAGTGACTACATCTTTCAATTGCAATTCAATTATGTTTGAGATTTAATCGAAGAAAAGCCATTCACCCATTATTGGGAGGTGCATACTATACTCCTATTAATAGTTGGAGCAGCTGGGAGCCTGCTCTGGAATGATACGTTGCAAGGTACACAAGCACACACAGAAAAGACAGAGACACCAACCTAGCCGGGATTTCTTTGGAAAGTGACATGAAACAGCAGCACCCAGTGAAAACCCATGGTTAAGTTTAAACCATAAATACTTGGTCTCATCAACAGGTCAGAATATTAGTTCAGAACAAACAGAACTTCAGGCTTGTGTCAAAACCAGCCCAGCATATCAGCAGGTTGGTCTCAGATCCAGGCTTCGGGACCCTGCGATCTCCTAGCGAGTTAAAGATGCATAGTCTGAGAGGTTCCTTGTTGGATCTGAGTTCATCCTGGCCTGCATCATTGACTAATTGCTTCAGCGATGAGTGTTTTTTACTTACAGTGAGAATCCTCTCCGGAGGATCCTGCCCACTTTATCTGTGAATTGAACAGAGACCCAGGGACTGTGAAGGACAGTTGAGTTGATTTGTTATTTAGTTAAAGTGAAGCAGCCAGGCAAGATGGGTAGGAAGAAGGGGGGTAAGGTGTGGGGTCTTTCAATAACAAAAATAAAGGGAGACATATTTGGAGGCTTTAACTGTAATAATAACACAGAGTTCTATACGTGAGTTAAATAATAACACCATAAAAAAAGTGATCATGGCGTGAAGCCATGCACATCTCAGCTCCCATTACCCTCCTTTCATCCCGTCCTTGAAATAATAAACATGCAACAGAGCACGCCGCTTGGCAGGTTCCACACCTGCACACCTGCTCTCCATTCCTCAGGGTGCAATGCTGTGCACAGGCAAGGCTACTGGAGAGATTCTGGCAATGGGCAGAGAACAAACCGAAGAGATTGAGGGCCTCGGCTGAGAGGATGGCAGGGAGTGATGCCAAGCAGCCTAGCCAAAATATGCATAATGCTGATTTTTAAAAAGCATTAAGA
This sequence comes from Lepisosteus oculatus, assembly GCF_040954835.1. NCBI lineage: Eukaryota > Metazoa > Chordata > Actinopteri > Semionotiformes > Lepisosteidae > Lepisosteus > Lepisosteus oculatus. The sequence goes on along the minus strand of NC_090706.1, from coordinate 15,852,278 downwards.
GCTCCGAGGCTTGTCAGAAATTTAGACGTAAATAAAAAAGGCCCTGTTGGTTTTGTATTATTGATGAGAGTGGACATCCCGAACTGTGGGAATGTGGGACTGCTACAAAGTCGAAGGGCCGGGCATAGACAAGAGAGCTTAACCTGAATTGAGCTCAAGGAATAGAAAATAAAAAAATCTGGAAGTCTTGCAGTGTTTGGGTGTAATAAGAAAATGTATTAGCAGCTCATTACACGAGTGACCTATGCAAGCAATGAAAAACGCAATCGGTTAAGTGGCCAATCAATTCTTTATTCAACTAGATCAGTATGTTGAGATCCATTCTCTGTCAGAAGGCACAAGAGGCCCAAGTTGCAAAGCAGAAGAAAAAACAGCAAAATACAGCAAGCAGGCAAAGTCAGTTGTCAAGCACACATAAAGACAGTAATTAACAGGCATCCACTGTGATCAGACCAAGTCAGCCCCTCTCAAAGCATGCTCAAGAAGGAATCATCCTACGCTTAACATCTGCTGCAATGTTAAGGGCCACTGGCTAGTGCCATCTGAGATGGACATGATGGACTGTGAAGAGAACAGATGCACCATGCGCTTTAACGAACGGGACCTCTTTAAAGAGCAACTCAGAGGAAGCTCTGTCTGTTGTGGAAGCTTCGTTACTGCTGCTTTCAGGCACCATAACATCACCTGGGGAGAGGCAGCTGGTCTGAAATGGCCCTGCATATGCACTACTTTTGTAAAAGACAACTGCATGTGGAGTTACAGGAGGACTATGTAGAAATTCGCCATGCTGGTTTTGGACACTACTTAACATTTACACCTAAACAAATGTTCTATGCTGTCCTTCTGTGTATTATTATCCACCTGTTCAATAATGTAACTGATATTATACATATTTTATTGCAATATGAGTCTGTGTACACTGCAACCAGGTGACGTCACCTGCCTATTCCTGTTAAAATGTTTGGACTCACCACTGGCAAGCCCTTCAGCAAAACAAGTTTCCAAACAAAGGCCGACATATTTTCCCACTTCCTCCTTTTTGCCTGAAGATTGCAGATGCCATATCCTTATTGGAACAGACTCCCAGAATGTCACAATTCTCAGATACCATGTGCAATCAATCACACACAACATGCCCAGAATGAATTAACTGCATGGGATATCTCTGTTAGGGTTGCTATTAACCCTAACATACAGTTACCAACAAACTGTATCAGCCCAGTGAGCTGTTCTTCCTTTCATTATGTGTAATAAATATTGTTTATTAGCCTAGATGTCTCAGCAATAACCTGTCCTAAGTTCACTGAACACTCATTCATCCTAGCAAGTGGCAGCCAAGCTGTTCTAATGGATAAACAAATCTATTCAGGATGGCCCGTACACATATCTGCACCTGTACAGTATGTACAGTACATTAAGAGAAAATGCAAGTATGACAAAATAAGGCAAAAGAAAGACATTACTGTAATAGAATGAAGTTTGTTGGAGAAGTGTTCTCCCAGTGCTTCATAATGCACAAGAAACAATGCATTACTACAACTGAAATACACTTCCTTACCTAGGACTATCGGTAGATAATTTTTTGCCAGCTACAAAGAACACTCTCAGTGTTAACTCATCCTTAAAGATTTTTCCAGATGATGACTTAAAAGACTCCCTGACTCTCTGTGGTCATGAAAAATCCCAGGGCATTTCTCGAAAAGAGTAGGAGTGTAACCCCGGTGTCCTGGCCAAATTTCCCATTGGCCCTTACCAATCATGGCCTCCTAATAATCCCCCTCTATGAATTGGTTTAATTATTCTGCTCTCCTCCCTACTGATAGCTGATGTGTGGTGAGCGTTCTGAAGCACTATGGCTGCCGTCGCATCATCCAGGTGGATACTGCACATTGGTGGTGGTGGAGGGGAGTCCCCATTGCCTGTAAAGCGCATTGAGTGGAGGGTCCAGAAAAGCGCTATATAAGTCTAAGCAATTATTATTATAATAATAATAATAATTATTATTATTATTATTATTATTATTATTATTATTATTATTATTATTATTATTATTATTATTCCAAGGATACATAAGACCAGATTAAAAGATATAGTTATAATACCATAAGAAAGGTTACAAACAGGCGGAGGCCATTCATCCCACCTGGCTTGTTTGGTTGCTTGTGGCTAAGTGATCTGAGAATCTCATCCAGATGTTTCTGGATACTACGAGGCCAGTGTTGGCTAAGAAATAAGCCTGGGTGAAGTTGCTACTGAAGGATGCTATACTTTTAGACACAGCCATTCATATTAATGTTTTCAACTTCTGTTTTTAAACAAAGTCCTTATCTTATCCAATGCACAGAACTTTGGATAAACCCCTATATAAATACTTCTGGGTATAGTTTCCATTCAATTGTGAAATCACTTGAGCACAGCCATTAAAAGTTAAACAATAGGGTTTATTTTCACAAAATTAGAACAGGAGGAGGGGCCCCTGCACTTTGGAGGAGAGCTATTTTTAGAACATCCTGGGTGGTGTCAGTTTCAGATATGGCAGTATATATTTCAAGACAGAGATTTGGAAATCCCGATATTCTGCGCATGGCACCAAGGGATATCAGTTCTCCTCTATTGATCAGTTGGTTCTCTTTCACTGTTTTGTCACTCATGCACTATTTATCTGGATTCTTTCCTTTGAAAGAAAACTGATTGATTTCATCATCCACAGCATTATGAAAACTCAACAAGACATGAAAAAGCATGCAAGAAAAGATTCTATTGCTAAAGCTGTAACAAGACACAACAGGGCAAATCTACACCGACAGTGATGCTTTTTAGGATTCCCAGAAAGCAGGTCACACTGATGGAAAGGACCAGCTTTTAAGAACATGTGCTGGGTGCTCCCTTCACCAGCTAAACAATGTCTTTTTCAGTTCTTCACAAAGCTGCGCATTGCGGCGCTGAGGATCAAAGCCCGAGGTTCCCCCTTTCCATCTGTTGTTTTTCACAGTGTAATAAAAAATCCCATGCTCACTTTTCTTGAAAGCATATACACATTTCTGCACACATGTGCTTTTATGTTGCTGTTATGTGGGAGTTATGGATGCTGAGATGGGTAAAGAGTCAACACCTGGTTGCTCTTTCATCATCCAGCAGGAGGAAAAGAGCAGCTTTGCTAGCACCCCAGACACAAAGACATTTATTCTGCATCTTGCTCCTCAAAGGAAGGGAGCCTTCAGATGGAAGTGACACAACTGAAATGCAGCCATAACGAAAGGCCCTCCATTATTTCCCCCCTAACTTCAATTCCCTATTTTTTAAAGAGGAGAATCCCAATACTGGGCAGTGACCCAAGGGTAACAGCAATGCAGTGTATAAGTTCTGCAGATTGGAAATGCCCCTCATTGCAGGGGAGCACTACTCCACCTGGAGACACAGAGAATCTTTTGTATCAACAGCTATAAATGACTGAAACAAACCAGATACTGTAAGTAACAGCCCAGCTGCAGAGAAGCCGAAAACCTTGCAGCACTGGAACAGTGCAGTGACCCTTGACCTGGTTTTCCTTTGGGATCTTACAGCTGACACTTTGCTGAACTGCCCATCATCTCTCCTGGTGCTCTTCAATCCTGCCAGCTTTCAACAAAACCGTTAATTCAACAGTTGTTAAGTAGTTGGACAAAACAAATTACGATTTCTTAACCAATGAAGCAAATAATTAGATCCATTAAGTATTTCACATAAATGAAATGTCACTGGACCCTGGTGAAAGTAAATGGTGGTGAATTTCGCCATGGCATTGCTGCAGTTTTTTCCACAGTTACAGCATGGGTTCACTTTGCTTTCCTTGGTTTGTGAATCATGTGTTGCTTCTCACTCTGACTTAACATGATCTCCCTGTACTTCTCTACACTAAAAACTCCAGCTACTTATCGTGTCCAAAACCCACCTTGTCTTGGCGCAATGTAAAATTACAACTGTTTAATCTCTCTGGACCACAGACAGGAAATTCAGAACTCATTTTATGTGCTTTTATGAGCATGTTCGTTTCTAAACCTTACCGTCTCGCTGGGTAATTATCAGAGAATGATTCATCTGCAGCCTGTTCCATCAAAATGCACTGTCAATGGACAGAGTTAGAGCAGAGCACCAGGGAAGGAAGAGTAGGCAACAGCTGGCCAAACTATTTTTAATCTGCATTAAAATTTCCTATGACTAAATTTTGCAGCGCTGCTCATACAATATAACATTAATACAGCAGGATCAGATTTTGCTTTAAGATATGCTGTATGTTTCAGAGAACATTTTGTTTTGCAGAAGAGTTTTAAAAGGCCTTAAAAGGCAGTTTTGTTAAATTGTTCTGTTACAGAAATTAGTACAAAATCCGTGAACGTGCATCATGTAGTTACTCAGAACACCTACTGTACAACCAGCAGCGCATCCGATAACATTTGCAGACAGAGCTTTCTGGGCAGGAAACTGTGCAGGCTGGTTGATTGGGGAATACAGAACACTTCAATTACCAAGCTGCTGGTTTAGATTGGCCTAATTTGTGGGTAGCACCACTTTCTCAATTATTTAATTCAGATGGAACATGACAAATTACCAAAGTCAAATTAAAGCCGCCCTGACTACAGGCTACACCTGTTTTCTGTCTTTTCTAGTGAATTTCTGTACAAATTTCAATACAGCAACAGTCTGTGCATACAGTATTATAGACTGTTTGGGAATATCTTACTTTCAGCATCCAAGGCTAATGAGGATATAGAGAAGAATGAGTTTTCATATTTAGGCCAGTATGGATGGAATAAGCATCCCTAGAACACTGGGGATTAATCTTTCCCTGGGGCTAAAAAATAAACACCCTCAGAATGCATTATTTAAAATTGATCTTTTACTCTGTTTGTGATTTCATCTGAAAACATCTTCCATCATCTCAGCGAGTTGCTGTGTTTTCCCAGGAATCCCAGAGTCTGCAGAAGCCCAGGATTTTTTTAACTGCCAATTTTGCTTATACATATCAAATATGGGGGTAGCAACAATTGTATGCAGCAGAAGAGAACCACATTTCGCAGGTCAGGAAAACTCCATGATAGTCCAGAAAGGATCAAAAGAAAACCTGACAGCTACTGAAAAATTAACTCATATCAGGTCAGCAGCTAAAGCCCCTGTAAAGATTTGCCTCTTTCTTTCACTCATTCTGGTGTGAACAAACGCAGATGCTTTTAACTAGCTTTCTAATTGCTACAATCTGATCATCAATACACGTCTACATTTCTGTAGGTACTGTAAGTGTGTCTAATTCTGACCAAATAAATCTTTACTATATCATAAGCCATATAAAAAACATTGCTGAGAAGAAAAGAATATTGCATAAAACAAAAGTATTTAAAAGACTTCAAAATTAATTCTTAATTCTTATTGAAATCTCAATTTTCATATTTTTCCACTCTGTCAGGCCAAAGACTGCTTTGCAATAAAATCCACTTATCTTTAATTTACATGCATGTACTACACGATAGAAAAACGTAAAAATAATTCCAGACCAAACAAGCCCCAAAGATGGTTACTGTATGTACAGTGACAGATGCTGCATGCTTAAATACAGAGTTTGATTAGGAGTTTTAAGACAACTGAATCACATTTTGATTGAAAAAGAACAAATCAAAAGATTACTGATGAGAAGTACAGTACATAACTGGTGTTCGAAAAGCAACTGCATTAACAAATTATAGATGTGTAATTTTCTTAATTAGACACTTGACATGAGACTGAACGGAATTAAGAACGAGATGAGGGCAGGTCACAGTGACACGGTGACACGATTTCTCTGTGCTTCATGTTAAATCAGAATGTGCTTGATGCAGTGGAACAAAAATGTTTTAAAAAACAAATAGGCACAAAGGAAACAACCAAAGCAAATTCTTTTATTTGATGTTTTGATGGAGAGGTGAGCTCCCCACTGTCCCTCCTTTCCCACTGCTGCTAATTCCCTCTCATCAGGAGAAACTGAGCTTTCATTCTCACTGACACTTGGTACACATGCTCTCTGCTGACTGCCTGAAGAGGGAACTAAGTACTGCATTCCCTGGGAATGACCTACGGTAGGACAATGGCCACACCCCTAGTCCTGGAGGGCTACAGTGTCTACAGGTCCTGTTTCCACCTCTGTCCTTAATAATGTTGTTGAGCTGATCATTTGGTTAAATTGATTATTTTAACACTTTTCAAAGGTTTTCATTTTAACGCTTTTCTTCAGCTGAGCGTCAGATGAGACCGATAAAAAAGCTGGAGTTGTAGGAGAACAAACTACAATATGTGTGGGAGCAGTTTAGCAATACTTTCCACCACCTCCAGGTGGCAGCAGAATTTACTTTATTACCCCCCCGCCGCATGTTGGAGCAGCCAGTCGCTCAAGACTTGATTAATGGATTCCTGCACCGTAAGAGGAGAACGAGGACCTACAGAGGTGCTCCACCTACACTAGCCCAAAAGTGTTCCACATTCGATACGCTGTGAGTTCCACAGCCGAGCTCTTGGAATAGTGACACGTCTCTCCCTGGTGTCGCTGTGACCCTGGAGGTGCCCCGCAAGTTGCAGGAGTCCCTGTTTTCCAGAAAACTGGGAATACTCTAACTGGCAAACCCACGCGACCCGTGTAGCATTCTGACAATCGGGCGTCACCTCCAGGGCTCGCTGTAAAACTTCCGAGTGAGAATTTGTGATACACACAAACGTAACTTTAATTCTCTTAATTGAAGAGTCATTGCCTATTACGGGTCCCAGACACTGTCTTTTGACTTTGCGGTTGTTGCTTTTATTCATATGTCTCAGCTTTCTCCAATTCTCCTGCCACCAGGACATGCTGCCTTACAGCTGCCCAGGTGTTTGCACAGTGCACAAAAACTAAATCGATGGATTATTTTCAGAGCTTTGTATTAGCACAAACAAAGTCTTGCCTACACATGTATTGGTCAATAAAGGCTCCTACATTTTGGAGGGTACCAGCTTAAACAGAGATATCCGGTTTGTCAAAGGACTAGAGATACAAAGCACACTGAAAAAACCCCGGAAGGCAAAGTAAATAATACAAGACTGATCTGCAATGACCTCTAATCCTGGATTAATCCTGCTTAGTTCAGCTAAGGTAGTATGAAATCAGTTAAGCACACAATTTTGTATTTATCGTGTAGATGCACATATTTCTACACACCAAAGTCATTATTTAATTTACTGCTTCATTTGTTTGATAAATTTGGAATGTGCTTTGTACAAACACACAAAATGTGCTTTTAACATGAGGCTTGATCACATGTTATTGAGAATCATTTAAATGCAACGTGTTTCTCCAGCTATCAAGGTCAGAAAACAATCTGAGTTGTGGGGCTGGTCAACAAAGAGAAAATCTTCCCGTATGCAGAGCTGGCTACAACCCCTCAGGAGGGAGAGGTCTGTGTGGTGGCCAGAGAGCTAAGGCCTGCCGTTAGAGATGCTCTCCGGTTTGACCTTGCTCGCTTTCATTCATTTGCAGATGCCGAGGCCTCAACTGCAACTCAACAGTCCAGCAGGACCTGCCCCTGAGCCGAGGGGCAGGATGGCGAAAACAAGGAGCTGACCACTTGGGGATGGATGATTCAACCCCTGAGCGCTGGGTTTAAAATAGACTTGCAAACACATAATGAGAAAGAAACTTACAGTGTTTGCATCTCTATAAAAACAGCACGGTTATACTGAACAGTACGGTCAAGGGCACAGAGTCAGGACAGATTGTATATAAGGGAACTGGTCCAAGTCCATGTCTGGATGTTCACATCCTGTATTGATACTCACACTAACACATACAGTACCTGTCACACTCACTCGTCCACCACAGACACCAGCAAATCTGTGCACTCCAGCACTCAAATCAACACGCACACACATTAATGGTTGCAGACACGCACTTATTTCGACTCTGCTCAGCTGACATGCTGGTACTATTAACAATGGGCTTGACGTGCTGCGAGTCGTCTCAGCGCCTGCTGTTGGAAATCGAACTCAGAAACCCGAGAACAGGAGGATCAATGGGGAGAACGCCAGGGCCTGCTGGAACGCCTTGCTGAACTCATTCGAAAAGCAATAACAGGTTCAGCACAGAAGCTGTTCACACATTCCCTGGCCTGGCCCAATAAAAGCTTCGGCAGCCACACATGTGTACCAGCACCATGCTGGCAGCAATTCTCTCCGCCAGCATGGGGGCAACAGAATCAAGCTATTCCAGGAAAACTCAATTAAACACATAACGATCTGCTTTTTTCAGCGCTGTCGTGATGGAAGCCGTTTGCTGTGGATGTCTGCTCCGCGTGAGGGCCGAGCCCCTCCGCTGCCATGATGCCAGGGAGCGCTGTAGCCAACGGATTCACACAGGCGGGCCGCCGGTCCCTCCTGCTGCTGAGCTGCTTCTTCAGCCACAACTAGCATGTACTGTAGGTCATTGAAAGGCAAACAAAAGCACAGGCTGGTAACAATGTGTGAATGCTAAGCAATCCTCTACATCCAACTAAAGACGCACTGCACCACATGACCTGCACAAAGGGACCGTATCCTTACACCCTTCTCTGATGACGACCTGGAGCTGGTGCTGCCCCTTTCAGCACTCCTGTCTTCTGTGTCTTATATTCCAAACCAACACCTTCATTCGTTTACTGAACTTATTTATAAGCTGACCCCAAGAAACCCTTTTTCTCTGACCAAAAGCAGGTAAAATCGTCTGGGGTCCCACAACTGGCAAATTAGAAATGTGAATTTGGCTGGTGTCAGTGTTCCAATAACTATTTTTCATTGACAATGTTTGAAGAAAGCAAGAGTAATAAACTTGAAATGGCTTACTGCTTCTCACAGCCGATGCCTCCTTTGGGGGGCAAACGGTGCACAGAAAATCGCACTTCAGCAGGACTGTTTCTCAGCAAGGAGTTGCCCAGCTTTCGTTTTCTACATTCCTGCCTGTTGTGGGTCATACCCTCAAGACTGACCCCTGCTTGCACCAGGCAAGGAGCTGTGAAAAAACAATCAGTCACTAGAAGTGAGAGTCTGTTCAGCAGTAAGGCCTGTCACACACTGTCGGTGTTAACTCGCGGTCCAGATACCCACTCTGATTTCTCACATCTCCTCTGTGGCTGGCAAGACCATGGCCAGAAGAAGCTATTACAGGCAGAAAAAAAAGCACTCTGTCATTTTAAAACGTCCCCTGACAGCGTACTGACTCAACACTCAGCCCACCAGCACACAGGCTTCCTCTAAAATTAAAACAACACGGGCACTAAACCTTCATCAGCAGCACAAGTTATTGCACCTTGAATGCTCATCCTAATCTTCACACCTGGCAACGCATAGAAAATCACAGAGTGCTGGATCACTGCCAAATAACTTTCAACTTGTTTCTTTGATTCTTCTGATTATGCAAAGTTGTTCCAAGATGGAATTGTCCCGTTCATTTTATTTGGACGGGATTATGTTTTTTTTGTATTTAAGATCCTCTTACATGTCCATCCAAGAGTATACATTCTTTACGCTGCTGTTACAAACCACATTAATTGGCCACATGACCTCTGAAACACTGGTTCCCAGTTCTGGTCCTGGTGACCTACGCACCTGCTGGTTTTCATTCTGTCTCACCGTAGTTAGTTATAATTGAAGCCTTATGTGATCCAAGAAGCTGCTTCAATTAAATATTTGCATTTTGTTTCCATTCACAACTGTGGAATTTTATTTCACTCACACAATACAACGGTTAAAGCTCCAACATATTTAAAAGCTGGGGACAAACTCAACTTCAGATGAATTGTATTAGTGTGAATTGAATGAAGGGCTTGTGGAACTGAGAGCTCGACTGGAACAAAGGTGTGTGGGTCACCGGGACCAGGACTGGGAACCCCTGGGCTAAAAGAAAGAGCGGCCCCTCGCCCTTGCCCGCAGCTGGACCGAGAGTTCGTCTGCCACGGTGCAGAGAACACAGAGGCAGCAAACCTTTGGAGAGAACTGTAGACAACCAAACATAAATTGAGTGACTCACCAAACCAAACCCACAGGAAAGGATTCCCAAAGGGTTGCTGGAATGTGGAACACACTACCCAGCCAGGCTGTTGAGGTTCATAACCTGGTTCTCTCAAAAAACAGTTGAATAAGATCCTTGGACCAATTAACTACTAACTTGCAAACAGGATAGATGGGCAGAAGAGCCCCCTCTCACACTGCCAGCCAATATGAGCTTCACAAATTATTTTCCAAGATACAACCTCATCAGTTTTTCCACTGTGTTTTAATTATAGTATGACGCATACTATAATGCAGCACTTTTCATTTTCAAATTAGTATAGCATTTTTACAGAGTGCAAGCATGGGAAACTCACTCTTTAAAAGTTCTGTACCAAGTGTGGCTGCACATAATTGTTGCTGGGTAAATCAGAAAACTGACAACTAGCATCAGGCCCATCGATAAACCATGCAGCAAAGGACAGGACCTCAACACACAAAGGTACCTTTATGGATTAATAATTTACTATACCCTTGCATTCCATGTTTTAAACAGGCAGATGGTGTGTGTGGGGGGGAGTCATACAAATGGAGAAAACATACTTTGAAAAATAGATGGAAAGTATGATATACAGTATTAAAGCATGTTTTTTTAAATATTGCACTGAAATGTTATTGATTTCCATTAGTAGTTGTTACCTTGCTTGAGTAGAAAATGACCAGCCATTTGTCTTAAAGGAATGATAAGTATTTTAGTACATACAGTACTGGAATTCCCTCTAACAGACAAGCCACCAATGAACCGTTAAAACAGTGTGCATTAGTCCATTTTGCAACTACTTAGCATTTGGATACAATAATAATTAATTATAATTCCTTACACTTATATAGCGCTTTTCTGGACACTCCACACATAGCACTTTACAGGGAAAAGGGACTCCCCTCCTCCACCACCAATGTGCAGCCCCACCTGGATGATGTGACGGCAGCCATAGTGCGCCAGAACGCTCACCACACATCAGCTCTCAGTGGGGAGGAGAGCAGAGTAATGAAGCCAGTTCACAGAGGGGGATTATTAGGATGATTAGTAAAGGCCAATAGAAACTTTGGTCAGGACACCGGGATTACACCTCTACTCTTTTCAAGAAACACCCTGGGATTTTAAATGACCACAGTACCTCGACTTTATGTCTTATCCGAAGGATGGTGCCGATTTTATAGTAGTGTCCCTATCCCTATACCGGGGCATGATGACGCAGCCCGCAGGCTGAGCACCCCCTACTGGCCCCACTAACACCGCTTCCAGCAGCAGATTTAGTTTTTCCCAGGAGGTCTCCTACCCAGGTACTGACCAGGCTCACACCTGCTTAACTTCAGTGAGCTGCCAGTTGTGAGTTGCAGGGTACTGTGGCTGCTGGCATATACTGTACGGACAAGGGCTTGTGTACCACAGTTAGTCTGTTTAGACATTTACAAAGTTGTTTCTCTTCATGTGACTTTTTAAAAATAGCTTAAATTTTCTGCAAATAGCTTCTCTTACTTATAAACCCCAGGGGCTTCAACTCTGATCCCCTGTGCTGGCAGGTTGTCTCTGCTGATGTTTATTCTTTCTGTTTACTTGGTCTCTGCACTTCACTGTACTGTATGACACAAAGAGAAACGAGACAAACTAGAAAGTGGACGTGTCCTGGATAACTATTTTTTGTAACATGCTGAAATTTACACAAACAAAAACACAAACCTTCACACAGAGCACAATCAGTTATAGAACTCAACTGTACACGTGTGAGTGTGCAATTCAGCTTCAGTTATAATTGATGTGTTAGTTGTCACAGCTTGGCAACAATTAAATTAAAACAAGCTGCTTTGATTACATGCTCCTAATATTACGTAGATTAATCAAGAAAACAAATATCCCACTGTCATAGAGAACCTGTCAAATTTTAAATGGCAGAAACACACTGGATCTTCATCAAAAAAAAAAGTAGCAGAGCCATCTAGAATACTGAAATGGGGTTGTTTGAGTGCACAGTCTTCAAGGCCTTTAGCAGAAAGAGCCATGTGTTCTGAAGATTCCTTTTACATTTAGCTAAGAACTATCTAGAACATCTTAGCACTAATGACATACCCATATCATCAGCATCCCTTCTTTAATTCACTCCTGGAGCAAGTTCAGAATTTCCTTTGATCCACCATTTCATGCAGCCCACTGTTTCCAACGATATTAGTGCTTTCAGTCATTCTTGCAAATCCTTTGTATATATAAACTTATATTTACATACCATCATATAACTAACCCAGGGCCATATTAGTTAGAATTATTACTTCCTACTGCTCTTCTCGTCTGTTATAAGAAATATGTTAAGGATTGATTTGATCATCCGCTAGCTTATCTTTGACCTTTAAAGTGGCGTTGGATTGCATTACAGCATGAGACATCCCCTGGACTGCACGATACACAGCCTGTATGCCTCGATTATCCTGGGATTAACCTTGGACAGAAGCTCGTTATATCTGGGTGAGTCCCCTGTGTTGTACAATAAAACCATGGAGGTCTGACATTAGACTTAAATACTGCTTTCTTTCCAGATAGAAACCAATTCACATAACTCTTAATTTAACTCTGAATAAACTCAAGGTCAGGTAGTTCATCACTGTACTGTTAAAATCCATACTAATCCAGTAGAAAACTTAAAAGAACATACTTGCTGAACTCATGTTAGCTAGAAGAGAAACATATTTTTATTTTTGCTCTAGGCAAGACTGTTAGTGTATCTCTTAGTGCAGCTCTACAAATCCATTTCCAAATCAAGACAGCACCAGTAACCAGGCTCTACATATGATGCCGACAAGTAATGTGCAAGAATTTTATTTTTTCACGGATGCTTTCCCTCCTTGTTTTCTAAATTAGCTGGATACAGTTTAGATGCATCTCTTTATTTGGGTGGCAACACAATACACCAGACACCTACGGTGTGTCTCAGGAACTGACAGCCCAGCACTCTAAACTGAGTCATGCGAGCTTCATCACCATGTACTGCCGCAGGGCTTGACGATGAGGAAGAGGACTTGCTGTCTTCATTTTCCTCTGCAGCCTTTCAAGAACACAATACAGCTGTCAAAGTAAAACTGTACCCCTAAGAAAGGCTGCCTCAGTAAGTGCTGCAGTTTTACCAAGCTTAAACCATGCACGTGCTTTTCTTAATCATGGCTTGCATTCTAATTTATCATATCTCTCTAAGATGTATACGTTTTTACCTCGATTTTGCATGGCTTCACTGCCCCTTACATGGAATAACCACAGTAAGCCCGCCTCCAGCTCACATGACAATGTTATAAGATGCTTTCTTCGCAGTGACTGATGTTTGTCATCAGGGAGAGGGCAGGCCTGTTGCTTTGGAACGTGTGAAATACTAACCCCCAACACATGTTCACTGGCAAGATTGATGCTGGTCTAATCTAGAAAAAAATGTACAGCATCTGTCCCCCAAACGATCAGTTAAGAGTACTGAGCTGAAAGCATTTGGATAACCCATTGCAGGCATAAAACAAGTTTATAAAGAACTGTGTGCAGAGATGGAGGGATTATTTTGCACCCTATAGCTCTGCCAGTTTTCAAGGTGACCTTGAGAGAGCAAACAGAATAAACTGAAAAGGAACAGCCAGTTCCTGGGCTTCCAAGAATAAATGTTCACGGTGGAGTATGAAATGTAAGTGCAATGAAGTACAATGAATTTGGAGTAAAATCATGAACACACAGAGATAATAAAACATGACGTGAATTAACTTGGAAATCATTGGGTAAATTGAATATGGTAAACATGAATAACAGCCTCCGTCCAGAAAGCAGGCAAAGATGTTTATTGAAAATGGATTTAAAATACCTGGTCAGGGCATGAAGAAATGTTGTACAAGACTTAAAGAAAAATCTTTTTGAGGTACTGGGCTATTGCATAGGGCCTGTTTAATGTCACAGTAATGGAGAATGATGGATACTAATGGACGACAGAACGTTCACTCTGAGCACCTAGAAGCACATGGACAGTTCTGAAATCCAAGGCTTGATTCACAAAATTAGCAATAGCGCCAATCAGCAGCACTTCACAGGCACCGTAAAATCAGATTTACAAGGTGGCCGAATGGCTCCTGTATCTTTTAACGACCTCAGTTACAGGCGGAGACTGATGTAAAAATTTCCAGCTCCTAATTTAGCCACTGAACTTCTGAAGAGTGGGAGGGTTCTCGCTTAAAAGCATAACTGTCCCTACTGGAGACCTTGTTTCGCTATAGAGCTAGAGAGAATAGATTCAGATGTATTCTTTCCGTCATAATACAAATGATCTAAAAAAATAAAATTGAGGATTTTCTCTTTATTTACCCCAATGGTATTTAAAAAGCAGAATTTCTGGCTGATGGATAATCAGAAGCTTCACTTTGTGCTTTGAGGACATTGTCCCCGTCTGTGCTTTCCTCAGTCAAATTCTCAGTTCTCTATGTTTATGCTGTCATGCAATTTGAGGATTTGAATGCACAATTTTCTGAATATCACCCAGAAATACATATGCACAAAAGAAAAAAATCCACACAAAGATGTCTCAGTTCTCATGCCTCGTGTCTTACATTTGTTGTTTTTTCTTTTTATGATTCATTACTTCTTTAAGCTGACAGTCGGCCCAAAGGCTGTGGTTATTCCAAGAAGGCGCATTTCAGCTCCTGAAACTGATAGACTGCATTTTGCAGCCACAACAACAACAGCATGTTCAAACATATGGTGCTTCTGCATGGCAGCTGAGGATCTGAAAAGCCCTTCTCTGTCAGCTGAGACAAGACTTCTGAAAGCTCACTGTGGTATTTGCTAGGAAGAGCTGAGAAAGTCTCAGCAATGAAATCATGGTAAAGCAACATGGCAGAGCAATACAAAACATAGGAACCCTGTGAAAGCACTTCAGTAGTATGGTATGAGTACGTTCATACAATAGGAACACTGGTAATATCCTGCCAGTTTATTCCTAATTATGTAACACTTGAAAGCTTGAGTATTGAGACCACCTCCAAGGCGGACTGCTGCAGTTATTCGTCACCAACAGCTGGATCGAGGGAACAGCTGGAATAGGAAGCACCTGACAGAAACCAAGGTTGTGTGTGGAAACAAAGACTGTGTCTCCCATGTCTGGGCCAGAGGACACAGTACTGGAGACCACAAAACCCAATGGGACACTTGCCATCTGGGGTCCTTTCTGGCTCAGTCCTAGTGTGCCAAAGCCTAAAGCCAGGCGTTGCCATCTCCAGTTTGCCAGGCGGCTGGCAGCAGGCAGTCAGCTGCCCTGCAGCAGAGGACGAATGAAGAGAGGAGAATGACAGAGAGACACCTGGGTGTGTTTACAGATCCTGAGGAGGATGGGACAATAAAGGTGGAATTACTCTGGGCAAATGAAAGGATAGAAAAAGAATCCAGGGTTCACAGCCTTCAGCCTTCTATGGGCTTTGGAAATATATGGCATGCATGGCAATTGGAATACAGATAACAACACTTTCTAGCACTGTTGCTACTGTATAATAATAAACAAAACAACAAGGGCAACAATAATGAGGATCCCACAGGCTTTACTGTAAGATCTGGCATTATTGAGATTCTTTATCAACAATGTCACCTAGCTACATGCTATCCCACAGCTGTCTGGTGTCAGTTCTACAGGTCTCTCTGTGCTATACTGTACTGTATGTCTGTATCATGGTTGCCCTGCAAGACACTTTTCACCAGGGACACACAACAGTAAAAAAATACCTTATGTTCTATAGAATAACAGGTGAAAAAAATAATGGAAACACAATAAGATAAAGGTCTGAATTTAGACTTAAACAAGCAGATCTAGGCCTCCTTCTCCCTCAGCAAAGTGCACTCGGCCTTAATGTCTCATTAACAATCCCATGCTGCTGAGGCTAATCAAAGCCTGAGTTTTTCGGTTTCTCACTTCAGGGCTCCTGTTCCTCCAACTCTGGCCACAGCAAAGAGAGAAGAGCCACTCAGACACCACCAGGAACCTTATCACAGCATTGAAACCTGCAGCGACAATAATGATAAAGTTGATATTGTCTTTGAGGTGCATTGAGGGTGTGTTACAGTGTGTGTGTCTTTAAGACTGTGTGAAAGTGAGATTGTGTGTCTTTGAGACAACTGTGAGTGTATATGAGAGTGTGTATATGTGTAAACGTGTGTGTGAATATGTTTGTGTAAGTGTGTGCATGTGTGCATGTCTGAGCATAAATGCACAACATCATAAGCTCCTCTCTCCACCATGTGATTGTCATTAAATTAGCCAGGATCGCACATCACAGTGGCTTCACACTGGGAGCTCAGTTTTCCATTCATAAATTGTAAAACTGCTACAAACGATTTTGAATTGCACTGAGAATTTCAATGGGCTCATGGGTCTTATATTCACTAAAGTTGAACTGATTTAACCAGTAAGATCTGAATTTGTATGTCACCCAAAGGGAATCTAGACAGTATAAATAGGCCAATCCTGCAAGTCTACCAACCTACAAATTCACTGCAATTATATTTAAGATATATTTTTTAATTCTCCTAAATTAAATATATATTTTTACAAGGGAATTAATCTAGGTCAAATGCTAGAAAGACAAAAAAGAGCTATTCTGTTGTGTGTAGGTTCCTGTGTAAAAATCAGCAGTAGATGCTTAATGTTATAAATTTTGCTTAGACAGATGCATGGCATCAAATTAATCTTATTTCATTATTACAATTTGTGTGATAGTCTGCAACTCACAAAATATGAAACTGATCAAACCGTGTGCAAACTGTTGAGTTCTGTAGATTGTATGCAGTATGAGCAAAATTTATACCATTGACACAGAACCTGCTCTTTCTGGATGCAGTGATGAATGACCAGTCAGAATTGTAATACTACTCAAATTTTGTATACCAGAAAATAGACAGAAACAGATTTGACTTCTAGCTACAGTATACTGTATTTACAAGCCTTCCCTGGGATCCCATGTTAATCACATTTTAATTATCTTTCCCGCTAAGAAGTGCTCTAGAAATCAGGCTGCATTCAGAGTCAGATCATGCACTGATGAAAAAAACCTCACTACATCCCGCCTCAGGCACGCGCCTGTGTCGAACACACCTTTTAATTCTTAATCAAAGTCCTGGCTCTGCAACCAATCTTCAGTTATCCAGGCATTTCAATTGGAAAGCAAATAGCCTTCACAAACATCTTCCATGTTCAAGTCCCAATGTTTCCTCTTAAATTTGACCTTTTTATAAATCGCCAGCCTTCATATTCTGCTGTTTTAACTCACAGAATTCACTTTCTCTTGCCTATCAGAAGTGGATTTACCTTAGAGAAACAATCACCAGTTCCCTTGAGTGTCAAGCCCAGAGGGTTACACTAACAGTAATAGATAAATAAATGAGCACAACAATACAGGTCATTTGTCCCAGAAATGTCAAAAACAAACATCTTTAGCACATCAGCACCCGAATGACCTCCAGATGTCCATTCTTTGTAATGCGTCATAAAACAACAAACTCAAGTATCGCCAATAAAATTGGACGTTAATTCTGCACTAACAGATGGTTGCCAAAACAAACTTGATTTTAAATTTACCCTCCCACCTGCAACATGCTGTACCCATAAGGTAGAATATGTACATCTAATTAAACTGTACGTGGTGAGAGTATAAAAAGATGCTGCTGCATCAGCTGGGATTACAAAAATAATATTAACAGTGCAACCCGAAATGAGCATCTCAGGAAGGAGGTGTTGCCTCTGATTAAAAGCTACAATGCCTTCAAGGCTGCAATGAAGCATATCGCTGTACCCATTTTCAGTATTACATAGGCTGTCATTTGTTGTAAATGTACAACTCTGAAAGGACACCGTGAGCTGATTAAAGAGCAGGGCTCTTACTGCTCCATAACAAATCCAAAATCAGACACAGATCCAGGAGGGAGTACAACAGGGATGGCTCCCATCAGCCTATATTTGCCAATCCTGTCCACACTGTGGAGAGATGTGCAGGTAGCCCATGGAGCCATACTGAACTGGATAGCGCTCACACAAGCACATGATGGGCCTAGAACAAGTGTGGCAAATGCAATATCGTTCCATGACCAGTTGTGCACATCATGCTTGACCTGACACAGAAGCTCTGATATTTACAGTTTGCCACATGATCAGATGTGTGGCATGAAAAATATACCATTTCATTATTTCTGATGAGGTTTCTACCCAAGAATCTCACTGCACAGCTTTTACAGACAGGACATATATACTCTGCTGAGGAGACAGAAAAACTTATGGATTATTTTAGCTGGTTTAACTTCCAGTTTAAAAGTGACCAGTTATAAAGTATTACCTCTTTTTGCTCCTTTTCTAATTTCGTCTGAGTTTTTCAATAATTATGCTTTTTATATTATGTATTTTATGTCTTGTTGTATATTTTAAAAAATGCTAAAACAATTCCATGAATTCTGAGAAAGCTGTTTATTCCCAGTGAGGATTAAGGAAACCTGGAGCACAGTCCACTAGACTGGACACCTGCCACAGCAGGGCACAGATCCACACATGCAAGCCCACACAGACACACCTACACATGCACACAAACACAGAAACACATACAGTACACATACAAGCATAAAGGGGAAAGAGGTATCGGCTAACCCAGACAATATGTTCTTCGGAGGTGAGGTGGGAAGAAAGTGGAGCACACAGACATGGAGAGGACAAGCAGACTCCACACAGAAGGCATTCACTGCCAGAATTTAACCATGAACCCAAAGGTGTCATGCCACTTTGCCTAATAAAACAATTGTTAAAAAATGAAAAAACTTGGCAATGGAAATATCCATTGTATTCTAAACAAAATCCTACAGTTCTTGAACACTGAAAAAGGCCTTACTGCTGATAAGCAATGGAAATCAAATATCAGCCCTTGAAAGTTGAGGTCCTCCGTACATTATTCATGAAAACTGGAGAATATGAACCTAGGATTATATCCACAGGTCTCATTCTCCAGACGTGTGCAGACAGCTCATTTGATTCCCCACTGTGTTGAAAACAAAGAGAAGACAAAAGGACAACTCTTAACACAGAGGCTGAAACTTAATCAGTCTCCCCCATCAAAAACAATTTAGCATCTTAACGAACCTTCTATGGAAGTATGAAAGTCAAGCTGACACCCTCCCACTCTGATGAATTCAAAGAGCGAAGAAAAGCCGATTCTCTTAAACAAAATGAATCTTAATGATCTATTCACCTCCCTGCGGCCGAGAAACTCAATTTCTGAGCTACGGCCTCCTAATCACTGTAACTGAAGAAGCTGATATTGGAAGGGAGTTTGTTCAATTGCTTCTGTAACCCCTATTAACATCAGCACCTCCATGCTAACCGTGTGCATAAAGTTTATGAATGGTACTAAAAGAGCCAATGAAACCTAATTTATACAAAGAAAGAGACCACTTGCTTTCTTAATGAAGCACTCAGGGTTGCAGACACATGTGGAAAGTAGATCTTAATTGCATTTCTCTCTCAGGTTTTAATAGAAGATGCACAATGACAAGGAAAAGGTCAAAAACCATTGGGGGCCACTCAGTCTCTATTTGCACGTGATTGCGAGAAGGTCATTGATCCTGCAGTCCCATCTGGCCAGGCTCTTGAAAGGTCTGATTCAGCTTTAGTGACATGGACCCCACCATTGCCCTTTAAGAGAGACCTACTGCACCTTGCTTGCTCCTGCTTCAATTTTCCACAGTGTCCTCAGGCCTTTGAATCTAAAGAATTATTAGGTTGACTCATGGTAACAAATCTTCAATTAAATCCCCCTCAAACTCTGTTGGATAGACTGGCCTTCTTCAAATACTCTGTAAATAATACGAGTTTAAGCTCAGGAATTATTCTAACTATTCACTACAAGGCAAAAGCAATGTCCTATTAATAACACGACACTTAAAACTGTACCCAGCATTTTAAAGCCCTGAGGTTTTTCACCTGGGGGCTAAATAGCACTAACTGTTGTTGACTTGGGATTACAGCCGAGATTGGTAATGTCTAGTCAATTTCATTCTTTCATCCTGTGCTGTATGCTCATTTGGAGCATACAGGGCAGACTCCGGACAGTGAGCAGAGCTGAGGCACTAGAGCCAGTCCAGGGAAGAGTAACTCCTGCAACTCTTTTGTTGGGACTAAGGGACAATAGCAAAGAGAGACTATTTTAGTAGCCAACCAAATCCTATTCTTTTTGGGTTGTGAAAACCAGATCACCCAGAGAACATCCACGGTTCAGGAGAACGTGCAAACTCCATACAGAGAGCCCAAAACCCAGGATTGAACTCAGGACCTGGAGCAGCATTGCAGTGACACTGACCACCGTGGCACCATCCAGCTTATCTATGTTGCAAGCTTTGTCAGGACTGCTGAGAGTCTAAGGAAATGTCTTTATTTCAGCACATTTCCAGTACCCCACCACGTATGAAAATTCACATCTTTAAATTGCTTTGTCATGGGTTACCAAATCGCTTCATGCTTTATTTGACTTTTCATGAAATGCTGCAATAAAATACGATAAGACCGATGATAAGAAAAAAGAAGTGCCCCCTATTCTCGATTTCAAATGCACTTCTACATACTATAGTTTAAACTGGTGTCCTCTGGACAGACACAGGTGTTGAGGAAAACAAACACCCTCACACACTCCCTAACCTCACAACACACTCTTTTTCTTGTATTCTCATGGAATCATGTGTTTACACAAGTACAGTAGATAACATAAAAACAAAGAAAAAAAACGGATTTAACTTTTAGTCACTCGTTTAAAAGCCACCCAGACAGCGTGCAAACAAGCTGAGGGGACTGAATTATGCATTGCGTTTGAGGGAAACCGTTTCCCAGACAAGGCTTTAAATATTTGATCAAGAGGAGAGAAGGGAATCACTGTGCCGCTTTTCGCACTGTAGCAGCTGCCTGCATCCACAGTGTGACCCTGCCGTTGCGAAAAGGAAAAAGAAAAAGAAAAAGAAAAGGCACAACGACAAGAATCTTTCAGAAGAAGAAAAAGCCACCCAGAAGCCTACTTAACTGATACCACCTCACATTCTGCTCTTGCTCCCTGTCTGCTGTATAAACTAGTCTTTTCTGCCTCTGTTGCTTTCCATCTTGCATTACTGTACATTGTCTGAGAACGCACCAGGTTGGGGTCAGGTTTCTCAATTACAGGCACACTCCTATTATTTTGCGCCCCGGCTCTCACTATGCTTTCTCATGTTTTGCTGGCTGTCAGAGCTCCGTGGAGTCTTTTTAATGGATTTATGTTTACAGCTGTCGACAGCAACAAATGTGTGCAAAACCCGCTCCGGAGGCCCAGGGCCAATCCATCGGGCCCCTTCGCTTTATTGTCAGGGAAAATGAAATCATGTTCGAGCTAAACTGATCAGCCTCCCCCCCCCAGGTTGGAACTGATGAGCTCACTAAAAGGAATTAACAGAGCCAGAGCCCAGAAGAGTCAGTGGACTATGTCTCAACGGCAGTGCCAAGCTGTCCCTGGAAGAAGACAGCAGATTCAGCTCTTTACATCGGAGCATTGGACTTTCTTCCTTCCCCAAAACTATCGTGCTGTGATAACGTAATGCATGGAAAGCCCTGATACAGCAGATGTTAAAGCAATCATTTATCATGTTATCATCTAGCAGAGGGCAGAGGGAAGCTTAATGACACATGGAAATTTAAGACTTTTCTGGGAATTCTAAATCGTGCAGAAGAAAAACAAAACCAAAAAACAAATGAAACACTAGAAACAAAAGACGAGAAGTCTACTCTGCCCATCTATCTCTCTTGCTAACTTTAGCTATCTGATCTGAGGATATTGTCCAGTTATTTTTTTTTTAAGCTTCATCAAGACAGCTGGGCAGCTTGCTCCCGTCACTCAAAACCCTTTGTGCAAAAAAGCGCCTCCTGTTTCCACTGTTAAATGCACGTCCCTGTACTTTCCACTAGACTCTTCTAGTAAGTGTTTCATTGCTGGTTCTGAAGACATTTCCTGGGCTGGAATGCTGAACTTCGGCTGGGCTTTCCTTTTTGAAATGTAATTATTTTTCCAGGGTTTCAGCAACAGGACTCAATGTCTGACTTTCGCCACAGATTTCCACAGAGGTGGAAACAGCAAACAATGCACTAAAACATTGGACCATGACTGAGAATGCAAGTGGGATCCCGACAGTCTTAACCTGCAGGTCTGGGGAAAGATGACGCTGAGCTAATGGCTCCCGTGACTTGGAACAAGCGCTGGACCAAACTTAGCATCCTTATCAGCACAGCAATTTAACACACACCATTCTTTAAAACTAGTGAAACACTTCTTAATGCTGTTGGAGTGATATCATTGCAATAATAGACAACGATGGTGAGTTTTTTCCATTCCCGGTATTCAACACGATCACACGGTTTGATCAAAGCGTGGTGCCATATCTCTGTTCTGGGGGTTAACTCTCAATGGCAGGTGGGAAAGAGACCTGAGAATCTGTTTGGAAAGTGGACAATTCCCAGATTTTTCCAATACAAGACAGACCTATTGGGAAGAGGGGGGCCATCTGGTTTTGCTCCTGGGAATGTAAACTGAAGGCAGTGGGCCAGACCCATGAAAGGAGATAACAAATTTGAGTTCAGGGTTTTCTAAAACTTTTGCAACACAGCTGGAAAAACACACCTGCTCCCTAAGGGAAAAGATATTCATATGCAGTTCTCCAATGATATACTGCATGCTGATTTCTTGATTAAGTGAAACCTTAAATAAATATTCAAAAAAATACTGGTCTTGTTATTTTTAGAAAAACAAAATGAATGTAATTCAGGAAACAACTGTTTCAACATCTGCCTTGCTCCTGTGCAACACTCTACTGGTTTTACAGTTGCAGCATCTTACAATACGGATGTCTTATTAAATTTAATAAAGTACGTTTTCATCTTTAGTGCTGTCGGCAATCAAATTATCAACATTTCACAAGCTTCTTCTCATTGCCATTCTGTGAGAAGCAGAAGATTGCCGCCACAGTGACAGAATCTTTTGTTTTTCACGATTTGCAAACAGTGCATAGTTTTCATCCACCAGTGCACAGGCCTAGGATTTCTTAATAAGGCTGTCAGCAACATGCTGAATATGAATCAGCAGATTGGCGGCCTCGGTTTCAAGTCCTGGCATGGGGACAGCTGAAGTGTGACCCCTGCTCCTGCCTGTTGGCTGAACCACACAGATGATGCTTAGCCAAGATTTTCCAGCCAACAATCTGGGATCCTTCAAGTTTGGGAGCCACCTGCAATTGTCTTTTATATGACAACACTACTAGAGCTACTCACTAAAAAGCTCACTACAAGGTCTTGAATGCTATCTCTACAGCTTTTGAATGCCCAGGTCGATCTATAACAAACGTGCACCTGTGTGGTCAAAGGGAAACATGAGCTGGCTTTTTTTTTCAGTAACGACAAGCACGCATCTATAGATGCCCTGTTTAATTAAGGTAATGCTACCTTAAAAATTAACATTAGCAAATTGAAGTTTTTCTGGAACTTCATCTTCCCTTGATGTTTTTCACAAAGTCCGTACAGTCTTCCTCACCGCTGATTCATCACAGCACTCTCTCTCCTTGTCTGTGTGTCCAGTTCATAATGATCGCAAGGAATACCGTCAACTCCTGGGACCTTCATGCTCCATTAATCTGGAACAACATGGCTTTCCAATAGCAGTCCAGCTACAGCTTATTTAAACAAGCCAGAAATGCACAAGCCAAGAGGATAGGTGATCTGCCAAGCTTAGCTTTGAGCACCTACCGTATCTGAACTCCTCTTTTAACACTAACATCAAGATTGCAGAAAAAATATTTAAAGCTCGGTTAAGAAAAGCTATAACAGCCCGCCAGCCACATCAATTTCTTACATTATTAAGATGATGATGGACAAAACACAGAAAATAAGTGCTGAAGAGATCACAGTCATGTATAGTACTACTCTGTTTAATCAGTGAAATAGCATAGATTGAATGCAAACTGTAAAGATCCCACCATAGCAGTATACTGTATATAATATGCTTGACAGAGCTTTAATGTTGACACAAAACTGAAGAACCAATGTCTCTAAGTGTCCTTATAAAGTGGAGGAGTTAAGATGACAGGAGGTGATGAAACAGCTTTAACTAAAAATATAGAAAGTTTAATTAATACCACAGAGTAAACCATATGGGTTATTCACAATCCACACACACATACAGTACACAGGAGTGCATTCATTTTTTATTCTCAGTTGCATAACATCTCACTGCATCTCCTGAGAAACGTTTTATTGTGCAAAAAGTTGCAGCTTTCCTAGAGCCTTACATTTCCATGATCTCATTGTGCTTCACCACACTGTTACAACAGCTTACCAAAGTGAACGTTAAGAAAAACCAAAGCTCTGGTCTTTTATCATGGACTGTTTTCCTGACCAACACACTGCTGCCAGGGCAGGGCCATCCACATCTCCCAGGCAAGCACTGTCTACACTGCAATATCCATTGCTATAGAATCCATTCACTGTGTCGTTCCTAATCTGTTTATTGAGACATTTAAAGGTAGTGCAATTGGTTTAAAGACCCCCAGATGTGAAAGAAATTAATTTCCATTCACAAGTTACTTTTTGTGTCTCTCCAACCCAGCTTCAGGTATCCCAATATGCTGGACCTTTCCATTATTAAATTCACTCCACTGGCAAACACATATATATATATAGCCCCAGTCTCCCCCTCTCCCCCCAGCTCTCAATTCATGCACTGTGCTTCATTGCTCAGACAGGCGACACTAAAGCATGACGCATTTTAAAAGAGTAAATGCTTGGTCTTGTTTTTATGGAAATGTCACGCTGCAATAAAAAAGAGACAACATAACTTTGATTTATCAAAAGTTTGAGCATTTTTGTCATACGTTTCTGTGGAAATGCGTCGTGACCATTTCTTCCCTTTCATTCATTTTTGCCCCATTACATCCAAGTATAAAATTCATAGGTTAATGTAAAACACTCATTGTTAGTGTGCAATCTACTCTCTGCCTTACCTTAAAATACTGTTGCATGCATTCTTTTAAAAAAAGCACAGTAGGGTCAAGGAAACAATGTGGTTGAAAATGCTTCAAATCTGGGATGTGTAAGAATTCTGTGGACTGAATAGCAAGGAGAAGAAGGTGTATCCTTATAACAGCATAATAAATGGAGTTATACCGGCCCGTATAACACCCCACCTCCCCATCTACACCCTTGAAACAAACTCCCCAGATCACTAGGCCAAGCTGTGAAAAAAGCATAGATTACTTTTTCTTACAGTCTTGAAATCTTGCACTTCTAGGTTTATGTCTAGGGCTGCAAGAAACAGTTATTAAGGAATTCCACATTCATTTACTCATGAGGGAGGAGTAATAAGCAACTCTGTGCTTTGCATTCATTGTCAGGGTTTACCTTATCTGACGTCAAACGAAAATGTTTGCTGGAAGTGAAAATACTATTGCGTATGATAAGGACTAACAAAAAGCTGGAAACACTGGCAAAGTAATGATTTTCCTCCTTCTATTTTTTCAAGCAAATCGGATTCTTTCAGTGTACCTTTCTGATAAATCTGTGCAAGGTGTCTGAGTGGTGATCTCCTCAGTCGGGGCCTCTGTCTAAAACAGCAGGATTATCACGTCACGCAGTTTCAGCGTCTGAGAGGGCAGTCACGCCAGGGCCAGATTCCCCTCAGCCAAAAATCATACTCTTTAAACATCAGTCCAGCCCTGCGCAGGCATGCAATCAGTTCTGCACTCTGAGGACACATCCAAGCTGTGTAGGCCTGTTTTAGGTCAGCAAGTGTAAACATTCTTGGGATATGAGTGGTACTTAGCTTAAACTATCTTTTTTTCTCTCAAGAAACATGTTTATTTCCCCATTCCCTGGAATATCTGTCTCCATTTTTGGGATGAGAACTGGTGAGACCTTTGCTGGGCTTCTTCTTTGTCTGTACGCTAACAGTTTAAGGACAACAAGTCAAAAGTACTGGAATATAGAATTAATCTGTTGAGGAGGGGGAGGATGTGATTGTCTTAACCACACAATCCTAAGTAGGCAGTTAACAAATGAGCAGACCGTTTTCGACATATCTAAATACCACTACTTGAAAGTGATCAGTTTCCTGTGGACTAGTGCATTGACCATTGCATTATGTTAAAGGATTGGACATTAGTCTCAATGAAGAGAACCATTCTCACTTTACTTCTCACCACCTAATAGATAGCCAGCTTGCAACCACTGTCCTACAGTAAGTCCTAATGTCTCTTGAGTTCTGCAGGTTTATATAGCATGGAGATTCAACAAGAACACTTTCCCTTCTCACAGTCTTGAAAAGTAGTTTAGGTAGGGGGTGAGGGGACATCACAAACTCTAAAGAATAATTTGTAGGCCCTGTAGGTCTATGTGGCAGCTCTAGACAGACTTAACATGTCAGTCTACCAAGAGATTTACTCACAGATTGCGAGTAAATCTAGGGAGAGAGTGCAGAGATAATAGGAATGTTTCTCTTGTAACAAGCAATGCAGGCCATTTAATTTCTATAAATACCCGCTTGTATTCAGCACTGAGCTTAATCCTACCTCTGGGAGCTGCTATGCTATTCAACAGGACATTACTTAAAATGCCTATTGTAAGAAGACACTATAAAAGCCCCTGAGTCTCTCTCAATCCGCTCCTTGTCCTTTGCATGTCCAAGCAGAGGTTATTAAGAACCCTGTCTTTAACACATGTGGCAGTGACCTCTGTATGAGTTTGTATAATGCAGCACAACAGTTCTGGCTTGAAAAACATAGATTACTCTATCTTTTCATCATCCCAGGAGCAGACTGAAGTTGCACAATTAAAAAAACAAAAAAATGAGCAGATTATGGCCTCTTACCGCCCCTTCTTATAACATCTGGATTCTTTTACTTACCTACAAAACAAGAGAGAGAGAAAATAAAACAGGTCAGTCATGTAGACAAACTGTACTGTATCCAGGACAAACAGATGAAACAGAGCACAATAAATGGATGAACAGCAGATGTCACACAATTCCTCAAACGCAATGGTTCATTTTGCGTTACAGATGGGCAATCTCTGTGACTAGGATGAACATTCTAATCCAGCTGAGTCGCATACTGTACATGAGACATGTGGTCAAATCCTTCGTTCCTGGAACACCTCCGAGTGCCTGGGCCATACATCTCCAACCAGATGCCAAATCCGCTACGGTAAAGCACCATTTCTTGACAGATCAGACATTTAACATACTGCAGCACACTCACATTTTACATTGGCTGGTAGTGAAACACACCAGTACTACATAAGTATTACAACTGTACTCTGCATGGGTCCATCCTAATGGCATTTTTAATAAAAAAATAATAATTCAAATCCATGTGTAAAACCAACCAGTCAAATCAAGGCTTCTGTGCTTTGGTTTGGCTTCGGGTGAATGTTATTTTCTTTTCTCTGAGCATTTATCTTTTGCTTTTATTACAGTAGGTATCAGATAGCATTGAAAGGCGATAGTCATGTCTCCCTAACACACAGTGATGTCTCAATTGAGCAGAGAGGATGACTGGCTGCTTGTGGAGTTCAGCCTGTCTATAGCCCAGCGGAATCGGTCTTTTTTTCTTATTTTATGTGGAATTCTGTGTAGAATTTGTATCTGCCCAGCTGTGTCCATCATGGGTGAGTGAGCCTGTCTTTCAGAGTGCTGGGGTCGACGGCTTCAAGGGTGACTCACGCACTGCCTGTCTTCCTGGGTCCACTGGGATGGCAATTCAGAACAGAGAAACAAGAAAAACTACTTTGCACAGAAATAAAATAGGAGATGTAAAAGTTTGGTGGATGACAAAAACAACTCTTAAGGTTGTTTCTATTGATTAGTCAATACTATTTATTTAACTTTTGAGTTTAATTAAATGATTGGAATGGCTTTATATTTTACTTACAGTATGCAGTGTTTTAGTTCTGTATGAAAGAAACATTTAAGCAGTAACTTCACACACAATTGTAAACTGTATAAGGTTTGATGGATAGATAATGAGTGGTTCCAAGATTTCAGGGGCGTATTTCACTGCTAATCATTTCCAAAGCAATAGAACCTCTAGACCAGGACCAACCCTGGTCCTGAGGGCCTCAGTCACATACAGTAGGACATATAGGTCCTCAATCACTTTCTAAAGACCTGGCACAATTTATCTATGGCAATTAAACAGGAGGTGTTTGCAATTAAACTATTTAAAGATCATTTGATATAAAACTCAGAATATCCTTCTGCCTTCAAGGCAGTATTCCCTTTGCTGAAACACTACTCGCTTAACTGATACATTTCTTAATCAATTGATCCTAACCTTTGAATAACAGGTGAGTTATGGTGTCCTAGAAGAATAATTGGATTGGGGTCTTCAGGACTAGGGTTGGACAGACAGACAGCTGATAAGGAGATAACACTAACGAGACTCTTATGGCTGTTGTACCACCCTAAGTCTGACAGATGGAGCCAGGTAACGAAAATCTTTCAGAATTTGCAGGCACAATCCAAGAAGCAAAGAAAACACACAATTTGGCAGCTGGAATAATGAATTACTCTACATTTGACTAAAACCTCTTCTAGTTCAGTGCTTTAAAAACAAAGAGAGGAGGCTTCCAAGTGGCTCTGGCAGCAGAGATACTCGCTCAGTGGTCCTGGTGTCACCGATTCAAGCCTGAATCATGTCTCTAGCTGACTAGGATTATCCAAGCAAAAGCTCACAATTGGTAGAGTGGTGCTGGGGCTGGGTGGGCGTTAGTTGGCAAGGCCTCTCTCTTCTTTTGGCAAAACAGCGACTGTTGTGCTTGCTGGCTGCTTGCAGTTACTGTATGTCAGCAAGAGACCTGGTTCAGGAGTCAAGTCTAAAACCATCAGCCACCTAAAAATATAATTGGCAATTCCAATCTATTAAAAAAAAAGGCTTAGAACAGAACCTCACCTCCACCATCCCAGACTGAAAGCCAATTCCTCAGAGACTAAGGCAGTTTCCTCAGAATCGATCAACATGAGTGATGCTTCCCAATAGATCTGGCAGTGCGAGGCAGTGCAATCCCAAGGGCTATTACAGCCTGACGCTGGGAGAATACTAAAACTGGAGCCTGAGTAGGAACTGCATTGTATTTACAGGAGTGTGCAATTTGTCCTTTTTAGAACAGCGCGCAGCTTGTATTCTTATATCGAGCCACAGTCAATAAGCTCAGTTTAAGGATGAATCAGGATCAGGCTATCAACATGCCTGCTTAGTTTGCCAATAAGAAAAAATGTTCTTTTCCTACAGTACCTAGTGAGAAACTAACAGCATAGCCAGTGTACACCAGTCTATTTTGAGGGGGAGGTGAAGAGATATTGCCATTTTGTTAAGCATCTTTACCATGCCAGAACGACAATTAAAAACATAACTTTTTATTTATATACAATATTATATAGATTCCTTAGTTCTTCCCAAAAACAACCAACAACAATTCTGCACAGTTCAGTAAGTATCAAGCGACAAGCTCCTTTAAACACTTTGCCATGGCTTAGTGGAACAAGGGGAGGACCCAAGTAAAAACATGGTGAAACACAGACATCTGTGGTAAAGCATGCAGCAAACTGTGGGAAAACAGTCTGAGCAAAGGAAATGCATGCTCTCGGCATCATAAAGCTGGAATAAATGCAGATTTACCACGGTAATATTTTAATTCTTACGTGCAGACACACAAGTCTACTCCTTTCGAAAACTGCTATCTGGACGTGACTTCATTTGGAAGACTGTTGAACTTCAAGTGGGGTTCCAACAGTGGAAGTCACAGAGTCCTTAACGAGTCTAGGGTTGTGTGAATCTATATCAAGCTACTCAGCCATGCTGTTAAAGCCAATATCTTGGTTTCTTTCAAGAAACACCTAGGTGAGATCCTCAGATCAATTACTTACTAGGAAACAGGCTAGAGGGGCCTCCTGTCATTTGGAACCTGTATTATGTTCTTTTGTTTTTCAAAACAGTCTTGACCAGAACACTGCAGCATCACACCACTAAAGAAAATCTCAGGATCTTTTCTGTTGCTTTGTTTCTCTTTCACCAGCAATCCTAGCAAATAAGCTGTCTATGGTAAACTGGGTAAATGAATGTGTGAAAGTACTTATTTTCTAAGAAACAAACACAGGAACAGGAAATTAAATTAGAGATACTAAAAGCTACTGCTCAACAACATGACCTTGGTTCCTTCAGGACACCAGCACAGTGGTATACACAGCCTGGATCTAGAAGGCTCGTAAATATGTGTTTAACCAATACTGACAGAATAAAATATACAGATTCGTATTCTATCCCACATTAAAGGAAGTCAGGTATTCCCAAAGCCAGACACCCAGAGGGCAGGGGGTATGTTACGGGAAGAACACAACAATAGAAAAAAGAAACTGAAGAAAGTGAAAAGTAGAAACACAAAACTGATTGCATTGTATTTTACTACTGGGTTATGGGAAGCACGTTATTTCTGATCTGCAGATCCTGGACAAACGCAGCTATTACTGTTATTGTCATCTAAACAAATGCTAGCTGTAAAGAGATGAGCTATGTGAAAACAGCAGGAAGAAACCCCAGCAGAAAGAGTGAAATTCAGGCATTTGAGCTGGAAAGATCCCTGGAGCTACAAATCTGCAATACTAATCCAAAGGATAGTGTTGCAGCACCAGGTAGTGTTGACACTCTAGTTGTTATGAAGTGATTAATTGTTTTGTGTCCCTCAACACTTATTCTGTTAAGAAAAGCAAAGTAGCCATTTTACTAGGTTCATGCCCTCTTTCTCTTCCAACTGCCAAAAACAAAAAACTTAAATGAACAATTAGTGAGATCAGAAGGGCAGCTGAATGTCAGCTGTGGCCCAGAAGACATGCAGATGATCCCCAGAATTAAACAGCTGTGGCTTTTGCCTGGCCCACAGGAAAAAAAGAACCGTACAAGAGGACAGAGGGGACCTCATTTATTCAGCTTTATTAGAATAATTTCCTTTTTAATTAAATAATTAAGCTATGATTCAGCTGCACAGAGAATGGTGTACCGACAAGAGGAGTGTTCACTAGTCCACTGTACCCGTACTCTCCTTTGTGGACATGCATGCAGGCAGAAACCGACCTAGATCCTTTGAACTAGCTGGGTACCATCTTATTCTTTTCATTATGGAGTTCTGCGGACTGCCTGGAAAGGCAGGGCATTTAGACAACAGAAGGCACTTGGTGGTGGGTAGCAGGAGTCTGGAACATGCTACCTAGTCATGTTGTAGAAACATAAACTTCTTTCTAGAAACAACTGGATGATATGCTAGGATCAATTAACTACTAACAAATGAACTAAATGAGCTAAATCCCAACTCCTTTTTAACTTTCTTATGATGTAAGATCTCCAGTGAGTCAGACTTAAGCAGCATTGCCACTGAGTAGTCTTCTCCAGAATGACCTTGAGAAAAAGCCCTCTGTTTTCAGTGTAGGAGCACTTGTTCTAAATTTTCACTTGCTTCCCCTATTATGAGTCCAGCATAATGACACCTTTAATACCATTCAGGATTTTGGACATTTTTGCAGTACAGTATTGCTGAAATGATTCAGCATGATTTTGATGTTTGATTTGTCATAAGGTGAAGAAATATGCTTTTACCAGTACAAGCATAACAAGAGTCAGAATATTTTCTCACACTACTGAGCTGAATTGTTTCCCTAAAATGCCAGGACATAAAACTCTCCTCCACAGAAACGTCTTACTGAGATCAAGCCCCCTGAGCCATCGATGAAATAGATCTTGTTTTGTCCTGCAGGACAATGTCTTAAAGCCCCAAAGGCTGAGGGGTTAAACTAAGCAGAAACTGATCCGTAGAGCTAGGAGAAAAAGCTGAATGCAAAAAGTCCAGATTACATGTACTTTCAGATAAGACTGGCGTGATGGTGCCAAGGCTGCTAAGCGCCTGACAGTTTCTTCTCAGTGACACCTGTCAAATTACTATCAGTTTTCAGGCATGACGACTTTTGCTGGTGGGTGGAATTACTGCTTGTGAGGTTGGGTTGAGACTGAGATACTCTTAGATCACACGTCTAAATGTTAAGTAAAATCTTACTAGGAAGCTACTATTTGACAGCTTTTTCTTATCTCAGATATCTTAAAATGCTTAATTAATGTATTTTTCTGTGTGAGCACCAGCTCTTGGTGAGCATAAACAAGAGTCTATACTGGCACATTTAGAGTGCTAGGTGAGACTGAGTTGTCATCACAGGGCCACAAAGGCAGAGACATCTTTAACCAATTCTATCCAATTAGTATGTCTGTGGGAGGTGAAACCCAGATATCAGAAAATCACAAAACCTGTCAAAATCTCACGTGAAGAGGAGAAAGAGACCATGCAAGCTCCACAAAGACAGATGCCCCAGGCCAGAACTGAATCTAAGACACTCAACTGGTGCTGATTCTCCAGTCCTCTTTGAGCTCCTTTTATTGTGATGCTGTGGGTCTTAATCTCTCTCTCTACTGACTGTGACTTTCCAGGTGATATAATCCTTCTTAGCCTTCACATTGTCCTGGTGTGCGCTGACAGATCCGCTGTCATAACTGTCTTTGCCCAATGGCTTTATTCTTTTTTTTGTGGAATTTTACTACTTTTTCCCCAGATCGCCTTAATCTGAAAAAAAAAACTTAATTTAAGTAAGAGTAATGATTTATTCTCAAAATACTATGTAAAAATACATTATCTCTATCTCCCTTTTCCAGTTAATTAAACAAACCTTTCTTTTTGGTCAGTCACAGCTAAGAGAACCTGTGGCTATTCATTTAAAAAAAGCCCTTCTTATCTATAAAACCAATGACCTTTGATAGACAAAAGTGGTATTTTCTCATTTTCAAAGGTCGTGCATTGTCAAATGATTTTGTGTGTCCAAAACTGAAGTCACCAATACGTGCACATGATCTTATGCAGCACTGGCTGTCTCTTTCATTTAATTCATATGTAAATGCCTAAGAGCTACAACCATCACAATCTGAAACAGAGTAGAAAATGATCATCCGTGCATCCTTATAGACTCCAGAGGTACTGTAGCTGCATTTAAGATGTCAGTAAAGACACATTTGAGCAGCCTTTCCAGAATAAGATCTAAAGGAACTGTTGCACGCTCCCTGGCACAGCAAGTGTAAACTCCCGTCACAATGGCGATAGGCCAGGAGGCATCTAGAGAGCTGAGTAATACAGAGGAAGCCACTAGGACCATCAGTTTAAAGTATTGTGAATAATTTTGGTCTTTACGTTATATACTGCCATCCCAGAAAATAGAAAATATCCGAAATAGTAGATCAGTCCACCTCCAGTGGCAACTACAGAGGTAACTTTATCATATCAATGCAACTAAATAAAGATGTTCACCAGTGTCATGGATTTACAGAACCACACAGCCAACAAGAGTTGATGTACAGTAGGTCTGCATGGGAAGTTCATAGCTAGGTCAGAAGCCTTCTATGCACCTCCTGTGGGTGTTTTTGTTTTATCCACTGGCCACTGCCTGTAAGTCCTTGAGGCTGTCTGAACTGAGACAATAGCCAGGTGTGCTGTTGCCTTCAGCAATCTGCAAGAGGGAGGTGCATCAACAATTGTGACTCTTGTCAGGACACATACTGTACAGTACATCAGCACCCTTTCTTTAATACAGCACTGAGGAAAAGACCAAGTTTGCTACTACTTTACAGCTCTCCTGAGTCACAGACCAAATCAGATGCTTAACCATTTCCACTTGGGTCATTCCTATGGAACACCCCACTCTCTAATATTTTGGTATGGAAGTTTATGAAGGCCTCATCTCCCTGGACAGACCTGACGTTGGAATATGGGATCACATGACACCTGTTCAGGTCCCATCGGGGCAGAACAGCATCTGTTTCCTGTGCCATTTCCTCCATAGTGGAAACTGCTATTGCTATCAGTT
This sequence comes from Lepisosteus oculatus, assembly GCF_040954835.1. NCBI lineage: Eukaryota > Metazoa > Chordata > Actinopteri > Semionotiformes > Lepisosteidae > Lepisosteus > Lepisosteus oculatus. The sequence continues at coordinate 15,818,249 of NC_090706.1, read as the reverse complement.
TTTGCAGATTTCCGGATAACATTTATTTTATTTTTATAGAAAAAATAGAACTGAGTCGCCAACTATTCAAAGCCTAGGTTCAATTTTATCATTTCCAGAAGTCTGGTTCAGTTTTATGTTTTTTGTTATTCTTTTTAAGTCTATTGAAACAGGCTGAACAAAAGTTCACATCCAGGAAACCTTTGAAGAATGCCATGGAAATGTTTAACAAATAGCTGCATTTATGTGATTACAGATTATTGAAAGTAGAATAAAAACAATGGTTTGAATTCTGCTACAACACCCCCCTCCATCTCTTCACTCTCCCAACAAAATCAGGTCTACAGTTCAACATAACGTATATACTGTAGTTCAGGCGGGTAGTTGCATCAGCATGCGTAGTCTGCAAGGGAACAAGGAATAGGTTCATTCCATGCTGAAAAGAGAAGAGAGAAAACACAATGTTTTGGCTGTGAAACCTTCTTCAGGTGTGAGAAAGACAGGGCAGACAGCAAAGATGTCCCTTTTTTCTGACCGCCCAATCATCTCATGCCGCCAATCACCTAATCTACGTAAACTTCTTGTTCACAACTCCCTTGACCGCACTCGGCAATCATCCCCCCCAGGCACCTTCCCCTGCAACAGAACTCACTGCATCACCCGCAAATACATATCTAACAACACCCTCATTCAGGGCCCCTCGGGTCAATTCCGGATCATCCAGACAACATCCTGTACTGTACCTCCAGCAACCTCATTTACTGTATCTCCTGCAGAAAATGACCAGCTATCTACGTTGGGGAAACCGCAAGGACACTAGGAGATGTTAGGGCTGTGAAGATTAAAGATTTCTTCAAGCCCATAGTTTCTCATTTCACCTCGACGATGATCACATTGATGTCTCTGTCTCTGTTCTCAAAAAAGGGTTTCTCAACTCCCATAGCAGAAAGACAACAGAAACTAAACTCATCCTGAAACTAGGTTCACACCTTCCCCCTTCTCTCAATGACAGACTTATTTTTGTGTAATCTTCTCTATTCTCAAGCAGGTTTTGACTTCACACCTTTCTTCACCCCCCTTCACTTTGCACTTCCTGAGTGGCCTCTCTGCCCCTCCTGCCTCCTCCCTTCTCCCAGCATGCATATACCCGTATACTGTGCGTGTATACAGTACGTCCATATGTATCCGTAACAGACCAGAAGCTCACAATCTGTAGAACTAAAGGAAGATTTTAAGCAGGTTTTTATGCAGCAAAGCCTCTTTGTTTTGAGATCATAAGGGAAAGACAGAAGTAACAGAAATTAGAAGAAAAAGAGGCCAGCTGTCTGCTGCCCGCAGTCTACAGTATCTGTCTGCCTTTGCATCAGTCTGTATGTCAGCCACCCTGTCAGTCTCTCAGTCTGCCTGTCTTTATGTGTGTGTCTGCATGTCTGTCAGTCTGACAGTGTATCAGTGTGTGTCTGCCTGTCTTTCAGTATGACAGTCAGTGAGTAATATTGAGGTTTCTGAAGTTCACAGACCATCGAAAAAAGTGACTGTGACTGAGTGGTCTTTGTGGGGCTTTTAAAAAATCACTCCTACCACTCCCCCACACAGATTTGCAATTTGTCTCCCTGCTGTTTAAATCCTGGGGCCATTAGTGCTAATGGGAACTCTTTGAGGAGTTAGACTACAAATTGATCTTTTCTCCGAAGTGGTTTAACCTGTAATTTCACAATGCCTGTCTTAGATTACCTGTAGCTTCTGCAGAATCAATATGTGTCTGGTTGTCTGCAGTTATACACATCTATGAAGCTGTTATGCAAAGCTTTATTGTTCACATTCACACACCTTCTTCAGTCTCTTTTAAAACACTACATGAACTCCCTTACATTTCCATGTTTGTACTCCTTTTTCACAACACCAGCTTTTAGAAAACAGGCACTTTTTGCAAAGTGCAGAACTGCTGAATGGGTGCAGAATTAATATCTCAGTTAAAGCACGACACAAGCAAAGAGGGGTTGGCTCAAGTGCACTGCTGGTAAAAGATGTGTTACACCTGCGGAACCATGCAAGCCAAAGAAAACCTTGGTCCATGAATCCTTTCAACTCCCAAATAAAGCAATGGACAGGTTAGCCTAAGCCTTACTTCACTGTTTAGAAGTTTCTAAAAGCAGCAAGTTCTTAATTAAGCCATTTCATGCTTTGTTAAACTCGGTAATTAGTAAAAAACATAAATGTGTATAGAAAAACACATGAATGGTAAACTGCTCTTAACTGCATTACTTTTCTGTTTATCAGTAGAAACAAATACTAGTTCCATAATATTACCTTCCACGACATTTTTTAATATTTGAAAATGTTTTTAAATAACACAAACATGTTTATACAGTATACTGTAACACATCTTCGCACTCATTGAATAAGGAAAGCCACCTTTTCTCCAAAACACGTAGAACATAAATATCCAGATATTAAACACTCTAGCCATTTTAACTTTCCAACTGTGGTTCTACTTACATTGATATTTAATTCATGAGTCTGAGGGCCTTTTAAAATCTTATTGTGAATTCGCTGCATTTAAATGTTATCTACGTTTAATTTACATTGTTGCTAGTTAACTACTCAGCACAGTTAAAAGGGCTTTTATGACTAATCATCCCTTTCACATTTAAATTACATTTTAGATGCTGGATGCGCTGTACAATGTAATTAAAATTTAAGTACAGTAGCTTTATAAGTAAAAAGGTTAACTATCATTCTTGCTTTTTATTGTGATTCCAAAGAAACAAAAATGTGTTTTTATGAATTTGTGTAAAGCAAAAAAAGCTTTTTAAAAGCACGCAGGATGTATTTAAACTCTTAAAAAGATATTTGCATGCATTTAATTTGTTCTTGCGTCTCTAAAAAAGACAGTAATTGTCTTTGCAAAGATATAAGACACAAGACTTGTAAATTAGATGCACTTTGCCAAGTGCACTGGGCTTCTGGAAATGGAATGAAGCCAATCACAACAGCAAGGTCTCACCTCATCATGTGTATGCTCCAGCCAGAAGCCTTCAAAATGTACAAATGTACATCTTACCCAGCTGCCATTGGTTAACTGCGCAACTCTGAAATGGAAATACTACTTATTTCAAAAACAGTTGGAATCTACCCTTTCTGTTTTGCCAATCTCAGCCAACAACAACCGCACCTTTGTAGCAGCATGAGAGTGATCAGGGCAAACATGTGCGCTCTCCGAAACACCAGGATTCTTAGGAGATCTCCCAGATGCTCTCAAGGCCGAACAATGCATAGGCGAGCAGGCAGACAAATGCAATGTGCCTTTCAAACTCCTGAGGGTTACGTTGCTGCAACAGGCTGGTACTGAACTATGCCCGTTCTGCAATGAAATAATTCCACATACAAAACCATAGCATGCCCACAAAGGGACCAGCAACAACAAGAGAAGAGATACCCCTCTCACTGTACACTTATCAAGGTCACAGCCATCCAGTGAGCCATCCAAATGACGCCTGGTCATCTGCTCCCCACAACCCCTGGAGATCCTCTGCCAACGGTACACTACCTCTTGGTGGATCACTGTCACAGTTGGCCAATGAGGATGCCCACAATCGAAATACAATATCTAAAATAGAAGGCTAGACCTGTGTTTCCAGATGAGCAACAGGCTGAGCCACATCAGTTATGGTCTGTCACTGGAATTTTGTCTGTCACACTCAATATAGCTCAGAACTATCCAAGTCTAATGATAATTTCTGTGGCTCAGGCTCTCAATCCCAGGAAAAAAAAAGGTTAAAAGTAACAGTTGCCTTCTGGCTGCAGCTCAAATCCCTCCATTAGATATGCTTAGACTGTCGCTGGAGTCAATTAACTGTCTCGTTTATTAATTGACACCTTAACTAAAAGCACACAGAAAGACTAAACAAAAATAATCACTTAAAACACGCTATGCAGCCTTTATATAATCTACATTGGTAAAAAAAAAACAAATCAAAATGCAAAAAAATGATTTATGCAATTTACCAGTCTGTTGCCTTCTTATTTTTTATTCATTTGCATAGCAGTTTAGAAATATGGACTATAATAGCAATGCACTGTGCACTGCCTACCAGCACCCACGGTGAATTAATTAAAATGCAAAAGGAAACAATTATGACGCCCCACACTCTGCATTTACAAATTCCCAACTGATTGATGGTGGTGTGAAGAGAAAGTCAACGACTCCTCTCTCTTTTACTGCATTTTTCTCTTCCTCTCTCCCACTCTCCCTCTCATCTCTCTTTCATTATTTTTCTCACTCTCTGCACCCCCCTCCCCTCTCGCTCGCTCTCTTTTTTCAGGCTCGGCTCTGGCCTGTGATTCATCAGGTTCCTGGTACACCCACGAGCAGATGTGGCGTGGGGCAGCTCTACTCTATATCCGTACACAGTGAGTGCGCTGGGACGCAGGGCATGCCGCTCCACTCACACACACAGAGGAAATTAAAAGCCTACACTAAGGGCCCGGCTCACCAGAATCTAAACTCTTAGCCAGGTCTTTCTTCCAACAGACCGATTTTTAATTGAATAGGCCTAAACAAAAAAATACTCACTGGGAATTTCTAATTCTTTCATGGTTTTTCATGTGCTCAAACCAGACATTTGTTTGTCCCTACCATGGTTCTCCATGGCTGGTAACATGTTGTAATCATACCTCTCTATCTTTGCCATGCTTTTACAATGATTTCACTGTGCTCTATTGCGCTTCACTTTACTTTTACCCAGGTGTATCATAGTAAACCTTAATTATGCTGGTGATTCAGGATTTCGGAAACGTAGCTGAACAGGGAGAAAGGAAACATCTTTTGACTATTGTTATATTGTCTACTTAAAGGAATGTCAATAATATACAGTACTGTACTACACATCTAAAATTCAGCCACTCTACTACTTCCTACTTCAATGAACAGTATACAGATTGTCACTATACAATTGCAACTACTTTTCTATTTAGTCTGTGAATTACCAAATACTTTTATTGTTTTGGATTAAATAAAATTGTAGGCAAAGTCAGGACCACTAATCAACACAAAAATAACAACAAATAAAGCAAAGACCACATGCTAGAGAAATTGCAAATAATGCATGAGACAAACGATTCTCAGTCCTCTGGGAATGTACATCATCCCTAAATAGTGATTTTCTGCAGCTTGATGGAGAGGGAGAGAGAACGGAGATGGAGAGAGACTTAATTTCCAGTGAGGCAGTGCCAGTTCTACACTATTAAAAGCTACTGTACCTGCAGCACTTCATCACTCTGACTCATACTGAATTCCAAAGATTGATTACATTCAAATCAGGATTTTTCCCCTTCTTATCATTTTTCTTTACTCATTTGTCACCTTTTCAGAGACCGTTAACCATCATAATACTGCACTCTTTTACTCTCTCACCCTCGCCCCCGTCTCTGTCTTCCTCCTCAATTTGCAGAAACGGAAGAGGCAGAAGAGAAAATCGGTCTTCTGGCAAATTGCACTCTATCACTTCTCATTTACTGTGTTTAGAGAGGCAGGTGCTGGGAGTGTAGTATCAAAAAACATTCTGCAAAACACCTGAAATCAGCGATAAATCTGCGCCCTTCCAGCCAAGTCAATCTGTAATCCACATCATGAAGCACACAGCTGCTAAGAAGGCCTTCAATTTGCCAGAGTGCAGAGCTGTCTGTGCTCTACAATTCACACTTTCAGATGCTGCTAAGACAGTGCAACCTTTAAGTAACGCTGCACAGTTGGAAAGATAAACTATGAGTGTGGGGTGGACAGTACATAATGATTCTAAAATTACTTTTAAAAACTGTGAAATACCAAACAAGAGCATCCATAATTTCTAAGAAACTGAACTGTTTTTAATGAAGGTGGAATTTAAGCATCATTAAGGATTCTGCACATATAATACACATTTTGTATTCTATGTGTTTGCCACAGTGGGATTTCCTGCACTTTTAGCTTGTGAGAACCCCATTGTACCTCACAGAATTGGTTTTTAGCACCTTGTCATCATAGGTGGTCTCTGAAAGGTTTACATGCTAAGATTGAGCTTAAAGTTCAGCCAGGGCTGGCCCTGGGCATAGGCGAACTAGGCACCTGCCTATGGCCCCAAGGCCGCCAGGGAGCCCCCTCAATGTGCAGCACAACACATTTTTAATTGGCACATTCAAATGTGAGCGGAAAATTCCTTATAGTGACTCTTTCTGTTGCTGCTATGGATTATCCTAATGGTCAAAAAATAAGGGCAGAAAAGAAGAGCAGGATAAACGATCCTTATCCTTAAGCGATCATGCATAATGTGCATGATAATATCAATGGATTTAGTTTGGTTCTGAGTCTGTCAGATTCACGTAACTACAGGTCACAGTAGACGTGCCACATTTTCAAGCTAGATATTTAGACTACTTTAGGTGTAAAACCTCCAATTTATATCACAAAACAGACGAAGAGTTATGCGCAGGTATACACAGCGCCATACTCTGAGATTCAGAATGAGGCAACAGACCATCTGGTGATGTGAATCAGCCCTATTACGTACATTGTAAACATGCAGGTTTGTGAGTACATCTCCTTTAATCCAAAACAAATATTGCTCTCGTTTTCAATTTCCACACAGTTTTGCCAATAAATGGAACTTACTTACTAAATCTAATAAATCAGAACGGCAGGTCCCCTTTAAATGGGGTATTCTAAACCCTTGGGATTTTTTATGACCTCGGAGAGTCAGGACCTCGGTTTTACAGTATAGTGTCCCCATTACTATACCGGGGAATTAGGACCCACACAAAGTGCAGGGTGAGTGCCCCCTACTGGTCCCACTAACACCACTTAGCTTTACCAGGACATTTCCCATCCAGGCTCACACCTGCTGAGCTTCAGTGGACTATCAGTTGTGAGTTGCAGGGTGATATAGCTGCTGGCTATAACAGGTTTGAAACAGTATACAGATTTAAAAACAGAGGAAAAGGTGAAAGCCTGTTAAGACATGGAGGAAAGGAAACAAAAGCAAAGAAAACACAGCACAAGCATGGGCAAAACCCAGAGAACTTTGGGAAAAGACATCAAGCTTTGCTAAGGGATGACGTTTTTTTTAATCACATTTGATTTTCTTTTTTTCTGGACTGGACTGTTGCTGAAGGGTCCCTGTGGGCTTCAGTGAACACGATTCATCAAGGGGCTGGACAGCCTCATCAAGCCTGTCACGGCTGTTTTGACTTGCAGTCCCTGTGATATAATGCTGCTGTGTCCTGTGCCCCCAACATTCATCATGCTGCTGCACAGTGCTTTGTGCCCATCAGGCCCTCCAATGGATCAGACAGCATGCACAGACTGCACCTATTGGTCTGCAGGGAATGGAAGTGACCAGCTGTGATTCTGCAGAAAATTATATTATTTTGAATTATTTTTCCCTGTTTTCAGAAAGGCAGTTAGAATTAAAAACAATGACAACTATAATGCAGGCAGAAATTCAAAAAGACTAATCACTACCAGTTCAGTTCAGCTAAATGACTAGAGAGTAGGTACTGTACACTGTCAATATGAAAATTAAATTAAAATAACAGAACAGGTTTCAAACACCTACAGTTACATGGTGTAAAAATTATATGGCCACAATGTATTGATTGATATGCAAAATGTATATACTGTAGCTATAAATATTTTCTAACTACAGTTTTATTCAAACACTGAATGGCTAAAAAACCTGAATGTCTATTGTTTAGAAGAGATAAGACTAAGGGGTCCAGATTTAAGGATGCTCAAATGTATTGATAAAGTAAGATAAACCAGAGGACACAGGTGGGAACTACATGGAAATACAAGAGGCACTACTTTTTTCTTACACTACAGTACACAACTTTGTACTTTACACTACAAAGGTTGCAGATGTCAGGAACAACTACCCAGCTATAGTGTTGAAATAGATACTCTGGTTTTCTTAACAACGACTGGATGAGATTCTTCAATCAACCAGTAACTAGCATCTAATCATCCTCTAGGCTTTGTATGTTCCTACAGTATGCGCTTACTGTATACATAAGTTAATATGATGATTTATAATATATTGCAGGTAACACTGTAGCTTTTTGCTCCCGCCAGCATTTTATCTCTTTTTAACAGACTGGCTATAAAATCCACAGCCCAGTGGATTCTCTTGGCTGTATTCTGTATCAGAGAAACAGTATGGGAAAGCAATAAACCGTAGAATCTCCTTTTACAACCTGGTATATCTCATTGGGCCATTATAGTTTATAAATCACACCTGTAAAAACTGTAGCAGTCGTCACACTACATGGCAATAAGCACAGGAATTAAGCACAGAAAAAACAAAGCTTTCCAGAAAGAGCAGTTCAAAGACAGGGTATGGCTACTTTTAACGAAGAAAACCAGGATGGAAGTATGGAAAAATGGAAAAATGAGGACCTTCCAATGGTTTCCACTGCAGAGCTTAAATACATCCAGATCACGAACAGTTTTACTGAGGGTGTAGGGCTCGGTTTGTTTGGCTTGTCACACAGAGGGATCTTGCAAACTTGCAGTGCTGGCAGTGAGACACGGCACGCTTCCTGTCCACTCTCCTGCAAGGCACTTTTTCACAATTAAGGGGGCTCGTCAGAGCAGTGTGTTGCACAGGGCCACTCTCTCCCCAGGACAAGAGGATTCCCCAGTAAGAGGTATAAGTTAATAAAAAGTGGTTGTCTCCCAGCTGCGTGAGTATAAATAGAAAATCCACAGCTCTCAAAAGGCTCCACCAGTGTGCACACGGAGTGCAGGTTTAGCTACATAATCCAGAAGTCTGAGCCTGAGGCATGTTGCTAGCATGCTACTACACTGGGATTTGCCAAGTGACACACTAAGTAAGGAGTAAGGCAGGATTTACTGTAGCTGGTCATGTTTCACTACGCTTTCCAGCAAAGTAGAATGTCCTGCAATGTGCAAGGTACCTGCAAACTTTGGGTGATGTCAGTAAGAGGCACTTTAATCCTTTAATAAGCACCAACACTCCAGTCAGGTCCTGTGGGCCTTATAGTGTGTCAACAGACAAGGGGCTCTGCTGCGGGCAACTATGGAGTTTTCATAAAGAAGGTAGTTCCAAATTGAATGGGTACACACTAAACCATAATAAAAGGCACATTTCTGGTTTAAAAAAAAATCAACAGTGGAATTGACTGAATTGGTTATGGGCTGACTGGCCATGATCTACAGTAGGTGCAGGTTAAATCAAAATATCAATCTATTCACCAATTACAAATCACCAGCACTTGACTGCCAGTATTCATTGTCTAGAAAATCAAAACCTCCAGCAAAAAGAGAATAGCTTTGTAATTTGTCATTGCCATGTGGGCAGAACATTTTATTCAATATGTGCCCAAAGTTTCAATCTTAGTCTTATAGATTACTTCAAAATCCTCATCAGATCCAATTTAAGGAAAAAAGTGACTATTAGCCAGATATGTTTTCAAAAAGGTGGTAAAAACATGTACTTGAAAGAGAATGTGCATTTAGTAATTATCTTCTGCTGTGATGCAGTACGGTAAGGACGTGTTCAAAATATACAAGTATAAATGGTCAAACAGTCCTAGCAGGATGTTGTCCCCTGTGTGAACAGGTGAGACATGGCACAGACAGAGAGGTGTGGAGAGCGGCTTCAGGCAGCAGAGAGGGCTGTTCCGAGATTAGCCATCTTGCTTCATCTTTAATCACCTCCTACACAATAAAACACTCAAAGAGCCCCTGACAGCTTGTTATTTTATTCCCATGGAATTTATTCCTCAGCGAAAGGTGAATGTAATTACTGATCACAAAGACACACACAATAAAAAAATGGAAGGAGATGGTAGCCACTTCACAGGGAAATGGCTACAGAGATGGAATAAAAAATAATGCATAGCCATATTTCAAGGACAATGAAAATGAATTTGAAAAATGCAAGGGCATGTCTGTCAATGTTGGATACTACCTGCACTTATCCTTTCATCACAAAATACACACATGCACACACTTCTGTTGCCTTCCTGATCTCTTGTAAGGCTGAAATTTACAACACCCGTGTAGTCCCAGATTGCACAAAAAGAGAAAAACACAAAACAAGTCCCTCGACCTGCATTTTTTCAGATTACGATATTCATCTTTTACTGTACAGTTTGTAAGTCCTCATGCCATGTAATTTATCTTCAAACATCCTCAGACACGTGTTCATGCAGCACCATCATTTTACTGTCAGTTTTTCTAAATGGTGCGCATACTGAAAAGAAAATAAGACCTTGCATGCATTAGATTGTGGAGAGGCATTGCTTTAAAATAACAATAAATCAAAGAACATAATTGTTCCTGATTGTGAGCCTTAAGGATGTCTGTTGTGATAAAGCAGACAATTAAGCTGAAAAACACAGATCTAAGCAAGGCTGATCTTAAGTTAGCATTATCCAGGAAGAGTTGAGAGACTGTCAGATGTTGGCAAAAATGGCTCAACAGGGAAAATCACGTGAGGGAAATGCAGGAAGAATTCAAACACAACAAGGTGCTCTCTTCACCTGCCTGGCCCTGTGCCAGCTGATCACTTGTTCATCATTGCCAGCTGATGTGACTCTGACAGGAAGCACATCTAATCTGCAGGCAACAGTGGTGGGACCAACAGGGTCCAAGTGAAAGCCAAAAGCTTTAACTCTAGAGGACATGCAACTATGGAACATACTGTATTTATGTTTTGTTTTCTTCTGTAACCCTTTGTTAAGTCTCTCACTGTGTTAGCTGCAGGAAAGAAGACATTTTAAGTCTCTACTTTTAACTATATCATGGTAATCTTGAGGTGCTGGTTACAATGTTAGAATTTTTTTCTAAAAGCCTGGCTCTAAAAATAAGGCTGCCAGGACAAACAACAGAGTGAGGCTACCCCAGAAATGGCTGCGCAGAACATGCAAAAATAAAAATAAAAGGATTGTTAACAATGATCATAATTGCAGGAAGGCTCTGAATTAGAAATACTAAAAACTGAAAGAAATGAGACATCTCAGACCACTGGCTTTCAGAAGAGCTGGCGTTGGCAGTCGAGGGGGGGGGGGAGACACACAGAGAGAGGAAAGCAACAGAGGAGGAAGCGCAGGAGAGCATGTACGAGCACAGCTGGTGCTGCAGAGTATTGCCCACTTCACCCAGGGCAGGGCTCTACTGAGAGACCTACTGACGGGTGGTGGTGGGTGAAAGGTGGCTGCATGTTGCTACCCTTTCCTGTGGTTTCAGATGTGATTAATTTGCATTGTTAATTTCAGCTCTTCACCACAGTTAACCTGCATTTCACAGTAACTATTTGAAACTCCAGATTCTTGCGCCATACAGTTAATGGCTGGTACACATTTGGCACATCGGAAGGCTGTAGGCTTATTTGATCATATCCTTGTCAGCAACAATTATACTTGGAACGAATGATTGAAACCCATGTAATTTGCCACTGAGACACCATTATGCGCAATGCTAATAACAGTATAATAATAACAGCCTCAGAATTGGTGTTCAGCTTATCCCAGACCACATCATGTTGGCACAGGAAGTACTCATGTGTAAGCTCGTGCCTTTATAACCGATATAATTCTCCATTTGCATATTTACCAGATGGGCGATTTTCTCTACTTGCCTTTAAGACTCTCCAGCAGTTCTCACAACCTGGGAGCCAATCCCACATAATTACTGTACCTGCCATCCGGAGGTGTTCCACTGCACTGTCAAGGTGCATGATCACTTGTTTGTGAAAACAAAACAGCATAAACTTTGTTCTGGTGAGCAAAGCAGTGAGTTTTGTGCTCAGTGTTCAGAGACAAACAGCCTCAATAATTCAGGGACACAGAGAAATGCTGTCTACAGGCAGAATAAAAGAACAGAATCTCAGCAGTCTTAAACTGTTAGAAATTGTGAGGGAGTTTGACACCAGCAATCAGATCACTTCAGGCTCAACAGTGAAAACAACCGTTTTAATGAGAGAAGTGGAAACTATAGGCTGATGCGTTTAGGACTGTAGGACTGCAAAAGGGGGGCACTTTTACAAACAGTGCCGTGAGGTATCTGAAAGAAACCATCCAACCACATACAGTAGCTGCTCTTGTTGAAGAGATTGCAGGGAGGTATGCTGTAGCTCTGATATGAACCGGGTCAGCAGGGAAGTCTCACATCTAACAAAATCACACTTAATAATTTCTTGTAGCACAATAGTTTTGCAGTGTTCCATTATTTCTTGTGTTCATTTGACTCCTGCATCATGGGATTGCCTTTAGAAAGGACAAAGTTTTGTAGAAATAATACAACAGATCTGTTTTCATCAAGCAGCTGTCACAAAGCACTGGCAATGCTGAACTCTCAAAGTAAAAGAAATAAAGATGATCTCAAACGAAAGGATTCTCTTTATTCACTGTCATAATTCAAAAAGAATCAGTCTTCTGTTTTGTCTATCAACAAAAGCCATAAAGTCAGAGTGTATGAATGGTTAGGTCAAGATTCACAAAAGCTGATAAATGGTGTAGTAATAGATAAAACCATTTTTGCATGTTACCCTTGCCTGCGGTTACCAAATCAAGATAAATGTATTTATTTATTTGCTTTACGGTAATATACTGTAGGCCTATATTTAAGTTTATCTTTCAAATACTAGATTATTAGTATTCCTGCTATATAGTAATTCACAAGTTTTAAAATGTTTTTCCACTTTGATGTCCTCATTCTTTAGTAAAACTCTCATTAAATTCAGAAAATTGGAACACTGGAACTAACCAGATAGGTATGAAGGCAAAAAGACTTTAAAATGACTTTAATAAAGTGCTTGCAAAAATGACAGATTTTGTTTAGATCAAAAAATACGTTTAGATTAATGTGTGTACATTATGAAATCCCAAACCATCCTTTAAAAGGACCTCCATTTAAACTAAAAATGTAATAAGTTTATTCCTTGTTAACATGTACATTTCATCTTTCATCCAGTCTTTCAAGCTTATTCAGGTAAACAACCTTCAACAGAGTCTAATTATTTATAGTTCCCATGTCATTAAATGCATGCTGCAGACAAACTGTCTGCTTTACAAATACGATTTCCTCCGGGGTATTACACGAAATGCACATAAATAAAAAAGAAGAAACAAAATATCCTAGTAATGCCAAACACAAGTAAGAAGGAATAACTTGAGTCTGAAACTCCCTGAGGTGTCTCTCCGTTCACAAGGTGAGAGTTCGCAGCAAGAAAAGACATACAGAAAAATGTGTCTAACTTAAAAAAGTGCCTTTTACTCAATTCTTTGCCTTTTGTGAAATGTTTTAATATACATTTTGTATCCATCACAAAGACTTAAGACTAGAGTGGAGCAGCCAAGCTCATGCACAATGACAGCTACAGTATCCCTTCTTGTCCGTGCAAACTTTAATTGTGCTCCAGCCAGAAAATGTGACTCACAGTTTTTAAAATGTCAAATTCGGCTGGCTGTCCTGCTATACCATCTTAAGCAATTTAATTATTTTAGGTTACCAAGGGGTTCATCAGGCAACTTGTTAACCTTTTCCTGCTACATTAGAAGTAAGTTTCACACTTGTGAGAGTCAGATATTAACAAAAGATAATTTCTAACCAAGTTTTAGTGAGCATTTTGTCAGCTGTATTCAATACTCTGCCTTTTTAATATGTTAATGTTGTGATGTGCAAGTTAAGAAAGAAACACTCTTGACAGAAGTTAAACTTCAGCATTATGTACTGTGCTTCACTTTAGTGGCATTAAAATCACAACCGAGTGCAAATTTTGGCAGTGACACTGACAGGCAGGCAGGTGGCCACAGCAGAAACCCCCATTTTCCTCATGCTTGTCAAATTGTGAAAATAAGCAGAAGCTACAAATTGTGAAATCTGTGCTTCTCTGGTGACTGGAGCCACCTGGCAAGAAATTAGAAGCTCTGGAAAAAAATACAGATGTGAATCATTTGTTTTATTTATCTCTTTTAATTTATAAAACACTGTGAAAAGTCAAGGTGTCCAATCTTGATCCTTGAAGGACAATGTCTCTGTGGGTTTAAATCCAACTCAGCTCACTGTTAGCTTAACTGAACCAGTTGAACAGCTTCTTCCAGCACTTCAGGTGGGGCTGCTTCATAGACACTGGGACCAGGACTGGATAACTCGGATAAGTGACAGGAAGAGGAAGAAAACTCAAGCAAGGGGCATTGTGCTCTAAAACCTGCCACAGAAACTCTTGCAACACGAATCATCACATGGCTTTTTCATACGTGAAATTTCAAAACAAACTCCCCCTGTGCTGTTTAAGTGACCAGGCAGACTTGGTACAAAAACAGTTCCATTTAATTTTTGCTTCCATTTACTAAACTGCTTTATGCAGTACTGGGTCGCAGGAGAAGCCAGACCCTATCCCGGCAAGCTACTGTACAGTATGTGAGCGATGCAGAATGCACTCTGGATGTCTGTGTGTGCCCATCCCAGGGCACACACAGACACAAAAACACACACTTCTACTAGGCCCAGAAGCCCGTTAACCTACCAGTATGTCTTTGGACTGTGGGAGGAAACTGGAGCACCTGGAGAAAACATGCAGACAGCACCCCAGGAACTGAGCCCAGGGCCCCAGCACAAACCACAGCGCCACTGTTTCAATGTTTGAAAATATTAAACCAGATACTATTTTCTGGGAAGAGTTACAGCAAACAGCCATGTACCTCTACCACAGAGGTGGAAGAAAGCTGATGTCCCTGGAGAAACCCTCAGTGGACATGTACGCTTCACACAGAAGGCACCCTGAGCAGGAATCAAATGAAGCTGTGAGGCAGCAGTGCTAACCACCATGCCACAATACCACTGCAATTCACATCTTTTTTCACTGCAAAGGGGCAAGTTGGTTTTATCCTGTTTTTACTTTCTTAAAACCTACTTTTTTCCCAGGACTTGACAAATGTATTAAAATCCCACCAAAGGAAGTAAAAAAAAAGAATAAAAAAAGGAAAATTAGGGAATCCAAAACCCCTGCTGTTAGATTCTGTCTTTTTCAGAGAGACATTTATGACCACTAAATATCACAGCTCCTGGGAGACTTGCTGGCTTATGCTGTAGCTGGATTTTCCATACAATTACAGCAACAGCTTCTTCGCTGCATGGTTTCTCAACCAGGGCTGGTCTGTGCTTAATTTAACCATAAGAGCTGTAAAAGGGAGCTGATCTTACTAATAATTG
Source organism: Lepisosteus oculatus (assembly GCF_040954835.1). Taxonomy (NCBI): domain Eukaryota; kingdom Metazoa; phylum Chordata; class Actinopteri; order Semionotiformes; family Lepisosteidae; genus Lepisosteus; species Lepisosteus oculatus. Next base: position 15,803,056 of record NC_090706.1, on the reverse strand, counting down.
ACAATGAGATCAGTTATAATAACATCTAGGGTAATGCAAGTAGATAGAGATAAAAGCACAGGAGATTTATCAATACCACCTTAAAATCCATTGCAGCAAAACTGAATACCACTGTTAAAATCAGAATGGAAGAGCTAATACCCACCATAGTGCCTCCTGTATCTGTGCCTGACAAATTATACTTCAGCACTTAATTTGATCTTTAGCTGCATGACAATAAGGACAATTAATCATTTTTCCCTCTTTCTTTGATCACTAAATTACTTAAAGTGTGTTCAGAGCTTAACTAGTGGGGGCTAAAAGACTCGGGAATCCAATTGAAGTGCTGGAGCTGCAAGGATTTTAAGACTCTCAAAGACATTTTACATTTTATGCTGCACTGCATTGGTTAACAATTTAAAGACCTTAATAGAAAACCATCAAAATACCTTCACATTCGGCTACTTCTATTTAATTTTCCAAAATGCAGTTCTCAAAATTCTCCTCATTGCTCTGTCCAAAGTGATGCTTTATTCTGAAATGCTCAGTCTATCACTCAAAGTCATGGTTCATGCAACACTGCCTCAGCTAACAGAACAGTGCAGGTGAAGTCAGAGTGAACAGACTTTTCCGGTGAAACAAAAAATGTCAGCCATGCCTCTACATCAGCGTCTGGAAGTGAGCACAGGTCAAAATGCCACAGAGGAAAGTCCCAGAGGGTGAGCTATTGCTAACTGGGGAAAAAAAATACTCACAGCCCTCCGTCTGGACTCATTACTACTTCTAAGCTTAATTGCATCTTTAATAGAGCTGTAACAAGGAATGCAGGCTAGGATCCTTGCAAGAAAGCAAGTGCTTATTTCTTTTTTTCTACTTTCAGGCACAGAAGAATAGCAGCAAAGGACAGACAGTCTACAGGCTGCGTGCAGCAGGGATTGGAACAGGGATCAACACAGGCATGCTGCTGCCTCTTCTGCCTGTACACACACTGTCTCGTCCAGTTAACCTGTGTCCCTAGACATCAAGGTGGTAGAGTGGCCCCCACCAAACTTGATCAAAGGCAGGCTAAATGTGTTTTCAAAGATTCTAAATGCAACTAGCCCCATGTTTGACTGCCTATTATGTTTACACTGAATACATCCATCTATTTTCTAACCCTGTCTTTCATTTCAGGGTCGCTTTACTGGAAAGCAATGAGAGCAAGGCTGTTTACACAGTGGACGGGATGCCAGTCTATTGCAGGCAGACAGCACTACATACACATGAAGGCAAATTCAACAAAAATGAATAATAGGCACATGATCTGTTTTAAAAAACAAAGGTTTAGAACAGTTTGAAAAGACAGTTTGCTCCTGTCTCTTCAGCACTACACTAAGAATATCACAGTCCCATTGATAACATGTCTCAAAGTGTGAGTTTTAGTTCGCTCTTAAAAGCACTTTATTGATGGCGACTCTGTAATTAAGATTTACTCTCTCTGACACTTCTTGGGTTTGTGTGTCGGGACTCCTTTACAAAAAAAAAAGATCCTTTCAGGAAAAAAAGCAATCCCTGTAGCTCTCTGTTATCAGCCATCTGGCAACCAGCACTTACTGTACTGAAATACCGAAGCTGGTGAGTTGGAAAATTTTACAACAAACATAAAATAAAAACAACCGAAACGGAAAACATACGGCACTTCAGAAGAGGGAGCGTTGGAGCAGAGCGAGACGTGATCCGGCTCTAAAACCCTGCGCCTGCTGTGAAAAAAACCCAACAGAAGAGGTTCAAGTACAGTGGACTGCATCCAAATACCTGACCTTTACTTCACAGCTATAAGGAACGTTTGCAGAAAAATGCTGGCACTGCGTACCTCATTCCAGAACGCCATGCGGGTCACGGACCATCCTGAGCAACACGCACACAGTCTGGGTGATAAATTGAGCATCCCTACTCCCTCATCACACTGCGAGGGCCAGCAACTGCTTTGCTCTGATAAAAAAAAACTTTTGCACCAGAAAGTATGCCACAGTAAGGGAAGAAGGAAGTGTTCCAAGGTCTGTGGAGATAAACCAAAGACTCCTTGTCACGCAGCGAATATGAATCGATCTTTTGGAGAGATTTGTTGTGCTTTAAGAATGAAGTCCTCAGTGATCTTTATGACAAGACATGTTCCTCACTGGTGTACCTGTGTGTTCTCTTCTCCACCACAATCAAAACATGCCAGGCCACATTAAGACTATGTTCACACGGCACAGCTGCTCTCCACAACCAGGGTCAAAAAGGTGTTCCAGGCATCCAGACTGAAATGCCATACTATCCTTAGTTTTCCTTAATCAGTCCAAACCGTATGAGAACAGTTTGATACAATTCTGGGCTGTAACAGGGAAAGTATCCTGCTGCAGTCTGCAGGTTTTGAGATTAAATGCAAAGGTTATACAGTATTTTGGAAAAAAAATCAGTTTTATAAGTATACACATACTGTATAAAGGAGTACTGTACTGTATTTCACTCTTAACCTAATCCTTCTGTTTCAACACTGCTGACACAAATGCTTGACTTGAGCCTCGATGTGCTCCTTCATGCTCCATTTTCAGGCTATCAAGTCATGAGTGTGCAGTGTGCAGCAGCTGGACCAGGGATTCAACCCACTGTCTCAGAGACACCTCTTCACAGCCCACTCTCAGGCTCTTCTCCTGTCCCGCCCCCCCTCTCGAATCCCTTCGGCTTTCCCTCCCTCAGCCGTGTGCAATGACTCAGTCCTCGTGTGTGATGATCCCATTACACCAGAAGTCCAGCCATCCAGCCACCCTCTGCAGGACACCTGTCTCCTCTTGAGGAGGCCTCGGAAGTCGCAGAGGTGTCACCCTGTACTCTGTGAAGTGTTGCATGTATCTACCTGCTTTTCACCTGTTCGTGTTCTCCCTTCAGTACCCGCATCTACAACAACCACACATCAAGGGATATTGCACATTACAGCATCTGTGCTTCAGAAAACATATCTGATGGGATCTGACTTAGAACCAAACTCCAAACTTCTCCCTGATGGATCTCTAAGGGTGGCGCTCAAGCAATGTGGCAGTTAACCAACCATTTTTAGCACATTTTGTTTAGTTTCAAGGTAACCAATGCTGTCAGGAAGACATATATCTGTGTAAAACCATCACACACCCAAAGTCAGGCAACGCATGCTATCAGGGGTTCCTCAGCAGGATGGCCAAACACCAAAAGCACATCAATCACATCCCTGCCATCAAACACGAGACATTCTAAATTATGACAACTCCTGTATTTAGACATCCTGAAGCACATCTATGAATAAATTTCTTTATGAACATCTTAGAAAGTCTCTCTGTTTCACAGCATTTGGCTTTCACAGTTACTAATGTGCTTAACATTATTTAGAATTGCAATGTTCTGTGTGCGTGCAGATATTAATAATGAATCGCTGCAGCTGATGATTGATGCTCCAAGAAAACTTGCATTAAATGAAACAATGAGATGTAAAAAAAGAATGTAGAATGATATTACCATATATAACCAAGAGAAATCAATACAATAGGAAGATGACTCATAGTCTTTGTACACGTACAGTATATGGAAAAATCTAACAAGGGGCTTCTTTACATCATGAGCTGTGGGAGGTGACTGCTTGGTTTCCTTCCAAAAAGGACTGGGTGAGATAACCACAAACAACCAAATGTCCTTCTGCCATTGGCAACCTTTTTTAAGTTCCTGCTTCAGCAAGTGGAATGAAAGAATGAATGACACTTGCTTTTGAAACTGGCACAAAAACACTACCTCAGATTATTAGGTACATCGCGTAACGACACATCCCTCCTGCTGGTGAACTAGTACTCCACACCAGCTGACCTGTTCTGCCCTGACCCCAGCCTCCCGTGTGCGCTCGCCCGTCCAGGGCTTTCCTGAGGGCCGCACGCGCTCATCTCAGACAATCCACCACGCGCAGGTGTAACAGGTACCCGCTACAATTTACATCCCCAGTCAAGAAATTATTACGGCTTTTCTCCATTATCCTTTTAATTCATCAAGGACTAAAAAACGATTAAACAGTACCATATTTTTTGTCATCCATACTCATTTGTACACATTAGCACATGCATTGGCAGCCTGTATCTTGATTTACCTAATTTACTGATGCTGCTCTGCTGTCACAAGCTAGAATGCATGAGCACTCAGTACAGACAGAAGAGCTATCGATAACAAATAAGTGCAGCATAGTAAACAACATTCATTTCACTTGTATTTTTTCTGTTTGAGCTATTGCAATGTGATATACTGTGTACCTGATGGAAAAAGCAGTTTTTAAATGTGTCAGTCCCTATTTACAGCTTCAACAACAACAAAAATAAATCTTAACGTCACTGGACTGCCTTGAACAGATTTGTTGTAAACTGCTGACATTAACTTTTGGATAGGATTTCAGATATTTTATGGGAAGCCAGAGCTTTTACAGCAATGTATGCCAGGTGAAAAGCTGGGCTTAAGAGTGTTAGAACAGGAGATGACTAGATATCAAGGACAAGCTGTCCAGGCTGTCAGAGATCACTTTTCTCCACACTAAGTGCTTCCATCACAGTGTCAAGCATGTTCTGGAGGGACCCCAGCAGCATTGATAACTCTTTTGGTAAAACAACTACTTTCTAGCACCAGTTCAGAATCATCTTTTAACAGCTTTCCATCTAATTTATTGCATTTCATTCACTGAATTTTATGTGCTTGAACAAAAGCCGATTTTGTTCCTTCCCCCATTTAAAAAAACTGAATCTGCTGGTCACATCTATTCCTGGCTACTGCTCACAGAGACTAACCGAAACCAGGAAATGAGCAGAGAGATGTGGGTCATGATGTGACCCATGTGTCTTATGCCTTCCCTGGCACCGCTGCAGTGGGTAATAAAGGGGTTAACAATGATAAAAACACACACACAAAAATGCCCAGCAGCCCTTTCATCCAACTCGCTTAGCTATGAAACAAATAAAATGATACAGAACAGATGCACAAGAGCTTCCCTGGAGTGTGTTGGCTGTTGCACTAGGTGTGTGTTTCAAGTGTTTGCCACCTCCCTCATTGTTGTAAAGCATAACAGGGCTGCAGGCCTGTAATTTCCGCACTGGAGCCCACACAGTGCTGTAACTCCGCACATAAGAGGCAATTTGCTAACCTGCATCTCTGTAGCTGAGCCCACACACGGCCTCGCAGGCGTCCTCTCGTTATTATGAATTACTTTCTCTCAGAAACAAACAAATAAATAACCTCAACCTCATAACAGGCCGCCAAGAAGCATGTCTTTTTGAGCAGGCCACATTAAAGAAAGCCACCGCGACAAGCATCACTTTGACATTTGAGCACGAAGCAGTTGAACTCTTTTAAAAAAGCAGTGTTACTTCTGTTCACGGGCTAATTCACACACCTTCGTAGTGAGCTGTGACGTGCATCAGCGTGGATGAAAGACTTGCTGTAACCTGTTATAGGTCTCCTTGTGCGACATCTACCTCAACTGTAGAACAAAGGGAAGAGGGAAAAAAAAGTTGTAACATTGTCTATCTTGTCTGTCTATGCGGAGCAGGGCTGCAGTCTATGACAGGGAAAACAGGAGTAAACGAACCACAGAGACGATCATCTTTCCGTCTTCCCTGGCACACAGCAACATCAAGCTTGTCAGCCGTATGGTTTGTGAGGCGTGTGGCTGTGACTGCCAAGCCCAAATGGGCAGGAATCCGTTTTAATTCTCACACAGGGCATTCGGATGCAGCGACACGCTTTTGGAGCGCCGTCTGAATCATTAGTGCTTCATATGAATTCTTCTCTTGGTTATGTATTATTCACAAGTTTAATAAGGTCCAGATGGATTAATTCATTACTCCAATGTATGTATTGACACAATTAGTCACTGAGGGCTGTGAAGTTTGAATAAGATTAAAAAACAGATCCAGCAAAAGCAGTAGCTGGAGGTTTTAACAGATGCTGAATCACACAGTAGTTGTTGTGGGGTACTGGGCATGTTTGGGTCACGATTTTTTAAAAGTATTTTTTGCAAAGGAGGTATTTTGTGAGAATTGTTATCAGTGCAATCAAAGGTAAACACTACTGAGGCTTTAAAAAATCTTTGATTACCGAATATGGTGTGGGCTAGAAAACAGCATCTAAATCTTCCTTTGAAATTAGGCAATAATAGGAATAGAAAAACAGAATATCTGTTTTAGTGTGTAAAAGGAACCTGCACCTAAAATGGGTATTGAAGTCTATATGCTTTCACCCCTGGAGAGTGCACAAAGCCAGACCCTATGAAAACGTGCAGTAAAACACCTCCAGACAGAGGGGATTACATTCTACTGTAGAATTGAACATGATAGTAAAGCACCACAACGCTGGAAAAAGAAGCTTGCAGGCTTTGTATTCCTTGACAAATTTTACACTTCTTCCATAAGGAAAATAAGAATAGAAAATTAGGATGTTTGCATTTCCAGTTTAGATTAATGCTTTTTTCCCCTCCAGTCATGCAATCCAACACTGGCACTTCTACTACAAAATCTAAATGAGGTCTTCCCCTCACTACACTGCAGTGGTATGCAGTGAGAGTCTTTCTAGCTCAGCGTGGTTCTGATTTATGGACGATAGAGGCAGACAGGGGACAAGCAGACTAGGGATTGCTCAAATTTTCTTGCTTTGCAAAGAGCTAGGGGATTGGGGGGTTCAAACAGATCAAGTGTAATTTGAGATATCACATCCTGTATGGCACGCAAAACTTAAAAAACGACAAATAATATGTGAAGATTTTAAGTGAGCCCAGATACAGTACCAGACATCATCATTTTCCCTATTGTTTACCCACCCACTTTGGAATCTCCTCTGGCTTCTTTACGTTTCCAAGCGCAGAGACGACTACTTTACTACACAAGGAGAAAGAGGAAGGACAGGCAGGCTGCTCTGACCAAACCGCTCATCTTTAATGCCAGCCTTAACGTGGCAGCATTTGGACGACCATGGGTCACCACCTGGGGAATCCCAGTCACAACTGTCTGGAAACGTGACCCAGGCTTAAACAAAGGCAACAAGTCTGGATCAGCATAAGGACACGGAAGTATTAAAGGTAATTCTGATGTTCAGGTGTCGGGAAAATCTGCTCTGTAAATACAGTGACGTCTTCATTATTGCAGATTTAAAGATTTAAATACTCATTCAGAGACTGTTACCAAAAAAATCTTGAAGAACCCTGGTTTTGACAAAGCCATTCACAGAGACTTGGACCACCTGTAGAGGTGATATCAGAATCAGGAGGTGACTGCTGCTTAACTGCAGTGGTTCCAGAGGGACACAGAGCCCTCGATCACATCCACTCGGGCATTTGAGTTGAGAAGGGGACAGAGGTACAAAGGAGTTTCAGGCGCAAGACACTTTCTTTAAATGCCTTCTTTCTGTAAATGCCTGGGATTTCAACAAGCTGAGATTGATGATGCAGTTCAGCAATAGGGGAGACCGCCTGCCTGCTCGATGTTGCTAATTAGAAAACCTGAATGCACTATTTTTCTTTTCTACGAGGGCTGATTCCCTAAGTAAATCTGATATCTAATAATGAATTTCCACCTCTCCCTTATTAAAGAGATGGAACATATACTAGCTACTGTTGAGAGATATTTAAAGCCAATATAATATAAAGACAGATCCTATACAGAACAGGGGCCAACACAGCTTTGTTCCTTTGTACCCACACGGCCTTCTAGCTCTCCTATAATCTGAGGCCCCAATTAGTAAACAGAGAAAATAACAGCATTTGCTTTATAATGTTCTGAAAATGTCAATTATTTGGTGAACAATTTTTAAACAATTTTGAAATTAAGAAACAAGGCGCACCTAATAAAAATAACATAAAAATACTTTAATATTAAAAAAACACCCAAAATGGAATTACAGATTGTTCCAAGGCTCTAAGGAAAGTGGTGCTGGTAGACCAGTGAGGCACTCTTCTTTAATTCCATTCTTGGATTATGTAATCTGACGCTACAGTTTCCCTATAGTGGATTTTGTGAAGTGTGAAGTGGGTCCCAACCTATAAGTGAAGCACCACAAAAACACATTTAACTGTTATTACTATATTAACTCTTGCACCCACATTGGTGAAAATGAGATATGTGGATATGCTCTTCCAACATACCCACATGCAGACATCTGTTACACTCTCTGTGACTTCCACACCACCTGACTGGAGAGTTACTGTAGTATGTTTCTCACTGAGACTGCTGATTGCCTACACGTGCCCAGCAAATTTCAGGAGCCACTGCTTGGAGGGAAGGCAAGAGAGCTCTGACCAACCCCACCCCTGGCAGCTCTCTGCTAACTGTGCGAAGGCCCTTGGGGAATCCTGGTCCTGGTTGGCTCATAAAGTAACACAAGTGTGCTCCAAGCAAACGCTTTCCCTGCTTGAGCCACATGGGAGCCCTTATTAGGCCTTTTGATATTGAAGACACCTGTGAGCCCTTAACAACTGGCAAACAGGCAAGATGGCTGTAAGGCTTTCTCTTTCGAAAAGTTTCTTATGTTCTTATGTTCGAGAATGGATCTTGAAGATGGGAGCTAAGCAAGACTGGCACACTTGCAACTGAGAGGTTTGCAAAGGAGAAACAAGCAGCTCAGGTTTTTTCAGATTTGGGTATGAAGGTAGGCAAAGCTCTAGGATGCAATCCACGATGAATGTGCAACACTCAGCCTTGACTAAAATCTGCTTTCAAGCAACAAAGGAGCAGGTGAAAAAAAAATCTCTGTATGAAGTGGCACTAAGATGAGATGGCATTGATTTTTAGATAATTCTGCCAGACCAGACCACTCTGAGCCATGGTGACATTACTTATTGTGCAAAAGCGCTGGTCAGGTACAGGGGTTACTCAGGAGGCCTACACCATTATCAGTCAGTGTTCTGGGAGATCAATTAGAAGAAAAGCACTCAAGATCATTGCTGTAACGTGGGTGGGGGGGAGGATGCTGCCTGTCATCTTAGTCTGCAAAGCAGGGTGGCTTTTCTTCATTAAAGGAAATGCTCTGTAGCACAACACCATGTTCTCTCCATGCCTCTGAACAGCCTGCTTGGAGAGCAGAAAGGAACAAAGCTACTATGTTCTTCGAATAAAGTAATAAAGTGCATAAAGTTTACAGCTGACGTGTTGCGAAATGAACAATGTAAGTTAGAAACAGAAGCACATGCAGGGCCAAGACGAAAGATGCGCATCACTACTAAATTTTTTTACACTATTTGAAGACTTTGTACACTGTGGATACTGACACAACTGCACATCTCCTCAGGCCTCTGAGCACTGAGCAACTCTGCCAAAGTCCGTACCTGTCTCTCTGGAGAAGCATTTAAGTGGGCGTGCACAATCTCAATACTAAAACAGCGGGGATGACTAATGGCAGACCGGGAAGATTGTTCTGTCTACTGCACATTTTGCAGAATACAAATTGTGGGAAAAAAGACTAGGCCTCTGTGAAAATACTGTATTACCAAATGCTGGCAGAAATACTTTCTGCCGGCAACTGAATTTTCAGTATGCCAAAAGTGGCATGAGCAGAAGTATTTCCATCAAGATGACAAATGCTGTTTGGCAGTATTAGGTCAAGGGGAGGTGGCCCACAACTTGGGCTAAGGGTAAGGTACCAGTAGAGCCCTTCTTCAGGCTCAGTGCTGTAACTGGCCATGTCATCCTGAAAGAGTTACTGAACATTCCTGTGTCTTCTGGATGGAAATGTTGCAGTTGTTTTAATAACCCAATGCACTCTGCTGCTGTTTCACAGAAATCTAGTTTAGTTACCCTTAAATCTACAGATATTTACATTCCAATTTTGTATGTATTGATATGGTGCATAAATCAAAATATTGTATGCTCCGGTAATTCATTCCTTTTTTAATAATTGTCAAATCTTTACTCAAGCCTTCATCCTCCATGATGTCCTACAGTTTTTAGAGTACCAAAGTTGAAATGCTTAGACACAGAGTACATAAAAGATCTTTTGAAATTATCTGTTATAAGGTTACAAGGTCTTTGATTGCACATTTGACACGAATCTGACATAAACTTGAATGTACTGGGGTGTAACTTAATTCAAATATGATTTAAGATGAACTACACAGGTATCCAAGACCAAACTATACTCAGGGTGGAATTAGAATTTCTTTAACATTTTGAGACATCCAGTCAGTTCAAGAAGACCTCTAAGTGTAGGTGGGTTCTTTCTTTGAGGTTCTGTGATTATGCCATCAGAGTAAGTCTGAGATTCCTGGCTGATGGGGTCTGATGTCACACTAATTTCCTGGCAGGGTGCAAAGCAGAGGCAGGCTGGCGAAGCTGAGACAACATCGTTGACAGAGTTACCGCATTATCGAGGAGTGATTGTGACAGGACCGTGGCAAGCAGCGCTAAAAAATTGCTTTTCTCTCAAGATTGAATCCATTATTTAACAGCATGCCTGACAACCCTTTTAGAGGGTGGCCGGACACAGTAAATCTGAATGCCAATATTTAAAATAGCACCCAATTCTGGCAAGTCAGCGTTTTGGAACTAGGAGCAGTAGGAGCCTTTTCTTTTCTTTTACAATTTTCTTCTTTTGCCTTTGTTGGTCTTTCCCATCTGTTATTTAAAAGAACTGGAAGAAAGCCATATGAAATTAAAAAAGAAATCAATTCTGTATGCACAGTGACTCACAATCAAGTAGTTGTATCAATAAAGCCAGAGCATTAATAATATTTATGTACAACAATCTACCTTCTGTGCACTGTTCTGTTCCAGCGTAATGGCAATTTCACGACACTTAGGGATGTTTTAAGACCCATCCCAACTAATCTGCATTTTTAAAACTACTCAATATTTAGCCCAGTTGCTTGGTTTGTGCCCATGCAAAGCTGTCATTCACCAGCCCTGTTCTATTGCCTATTTTTCTTTTACCATCTTGTCTTCTCTGGAAGAGGCTGAATGCTGTTCGTTTATTGAAGAAAAGAAAAACAAGAACAGCAACGCGATCCCCATATGTTCCCCACCTAGAATCTTGGAAGCTCTGTTCACATTGGAATATTGCCAAGAGTTTTACATGCCTGAAAATCCTTTGAGGAAGTTTCTCCTAAGTTACACTGCAACACACCAAGCCAATCCAATGACCAGAATCCAGTTCACCAACTGTCTTTCTATCATGAAGTTTTGAAACCACCGTGTTCGTGAAGCCTGCCTATCATGAGAAGGACAGTAAGAGCATTGCTGCCATCACTGTAGCATGTTGAACATTTTCAAGCACAGAAAAATAAAGCAGAGCAATGGACACCACAGGCTTCACTGGACAAATGACACTGACATTTCTTGGGTTTTCCCCAACAACACAGCATATCACAAAACTACACAAACAGATTTTAGAGTGTCCAATCAGCCCATGCTTCTGAAAAGGGATTTAGTAACTGTGTAGAGATAAGTGAATTTCTCTGAACACTGGTGTCACACATTCCCTGTAGAAAGAATGCATTTAGTCTTTTCTACACAAAAAGCACATTATCAGTGATGTGCTGCTGAGTATCAGGCCAGGGGACCATGGGGTAGACAATATGTGCAAAGATTAGAATTAAGTAAAAATTAGGTGATAAAGTGCCAAATTGATTGAGTGCAGTGCAGAGAGAGTGCAGAGAGAGAAGAGCTCCACAGACTAGCAGGGGTCTTACCTAAATGGCAAGCTTACAGAGGCACAACCGAGACTACAGCATTACCATCTGGAAGGGAGTTCAGCCCACTTGAGGGCAACACTGACTGACACAAATGCAGCAGATACAGTATCACAGAATATCAGTCTGTCTTTGTCAGAAGGCTCCACACCCAAAAGTAGTGTTTTTTCTGTTCACCTTTCAGCACAGAATGAACCCTTTTCAATGTGTTAGTTTTTAATCTACTTGGTACATCTTTCTGAATGTTCTGCATGCACATTAGTCCAGGGGCTGAACCGGAAAGTTTTCAAAGCTGTAGTGGTTCTCACAAAAACAGGTGGGGAAGTAAGAGAACACCAGGAAAGGCTGCTTGTTTTGTTGCTAGGGGCTTATGAAATCATGCAGAGCAAACAAAGTCCCTCTTGAAGCAATCCTATCAGCTTCTCAGGTCATGGTCAGGGAGCAGCACCATGGTCACATAATCATTCACAAACCGCCATGCAAATAGCTCTGAGTGACAGGGTGCTGCTATTATGCTCAAGAGCAGTAGTACATATGTATCAGCATCAAGACTCTGAACCACATCAGTGTAAAAGCAAATTAACCTTTACCCAAATCCCACTGATCCAGCATGCACGAAGACTTGTAATTTTCTGCAAGATGTAGCACAGTACAGACCTTTTATTTTAAAGGGATGTAATTAAAAGGAGGTGACTTGTGCATCCTACTGAGTTATTCTGCTGCTTCATTAAATAAATCTAAAACTTTCACAATGCTGATGTGATGCCCTGCTCATGTAGTGGTTTTATAGAGAAAAATCAGCACAGAATTGCTATTTGTCCTTTGCTTTTACAACAATTGCATCATGCAAGTACCCTGCATGGCGCCCTAAGGATTCTATGATGTTTCAACATGTTCTTAACATGATGGGATGTGCTAGTACTTTACTCTGGCACTACTATGATTCCACTGTATTTTACTGTACTTTACACCGGCGTCACCATGATTCCACTGTGCTTTACTCTCCTGTTACCATTCACTGTGCTTTACTGCACTTTACTCTGGCACTACCATGCTTTTTAGTTTTGAACTGAGAAGATTAACAACGGACCTGAAACAGGAGAAGTTTTACACCATATTATAGCATCATCTACGTCTTCTGTTTCAGGCCATGCGAACTTGCAATAATCGCTCCATTACCTCCAGATACACTTTCTGCCTTTACCGCCAGTTAAATGTCAAATCTATATTTTCTCCTCACAAGCCTCACAAGGCTCTGCTTCGTTTTTGTTGAAATGGAAGAGCTCCTGTAAACCCCACCTGGGAGATGGGCTTCTGCAGACCTGGTAATTGAAAGCGTGGAGTTAATTACCGGCAAAATCTGCTAAGACTGCAAGGCCAATTCCCTTCATTCCTCTGAACTCGAATCCCAGTAGCCACTCTGCAAGGACCAGGAGCAGCCTTATGTATTGATACAGTCTGCATAAGCTGTCTGTCAAAAGTGCTCCCTGTTTTATCAGGCAATATCAATGATGGATGAAGACGTTCCGTAAGAGCAAAGTGGAAAATTATTTGCTTCAAGAAATCAACTCCTATCTGACAGGAGTATTTATGAGTAAGACGTTACAGAGGGTGGGGGGGTCCCGACAATGCTTCTCTCATTATGAAGGAATGTCGTCCTGGTGTGCCACTGAGAGTGAACACCCGTGCTATCTGGGAAAGGTTAGACATTCAAGACTGACACTGGAAAGATGCAGTTTTAGCAACTAAAAGGTAGCAATGAACTAAAATGTATAAATGTATATAAATTCTTTCTGGGGTAAGATAAGAGACCTAATTATGTAGAGGTGGTAACAATACGGTCCATATTTGGGCAGCAGCTGCTTTATCGGGAATCGGTGAGCACTGTGACATGAGTTTAATTGAAGTAAATTCTCAGACATCACCCTCTGCTCCGAGAACTCCCAAGCACGCTCAACAGCAGCAGGTGTTATCACACCCATTATTAAAGTGCTGTTATTGACAACAGAATACCCTATGTACCTTAGCGCTGCATGTAGAACAAACTGATATTTGACACTAATTTACGAATCGGGAGTTGTAAGAAAAAAGCGTGCTGAATAATAGCGTGATGTGAAGAGACTGAGAGGAGGAAGAAAAGCAAGGGGGGAAATCCTGCTTGTGTTTATGACTGTGTTTGGGCTACCGAGCATAGCATCTACATAGGTTCCTGTCATGGGGGACTGGACTTTGGAGGATTGGGATCTTATGCGAGGCTCTTCAGAAAGGAAGGTTTGGAGTAGAGGTGGGATGCGAAGACAAGGTCGAGTAGATAAGCAGGGTCCAAAATCCGGGAAGGCGTTGAGGGTTCGGAGGTACCAATTTGGGAGGCGAAGCCGTGGTCGGAGGGAAGCGTAGAGTCGAAATGCCGGGAGTCTAACACTAGTAAATGCGGGTTGGGAACGTACAAGTACGGAGCTCAGGGAGGAGACCTCAATCGTGAGCAAGGAAAGGAAGACTGGTGAGGGTTTAAATAGTGCTGAGAAGATTGGTGCGTGAACGTCTGGGGAGAGATGAGCTTGTGGGAATTCGGGAGCGTTTACATGCGCGAGTGTGATTCGTGACAGTTCCAACATCAATCAGTGAACTAACCTGCCTTTTATAGAACATCATTTTAGGACGAACACTGCATTTGACAAGATTAGCCAAGATGCATCCAGGGGTGTCCTCCTGAAGTGGCATCACACATTTATAGAGAAATCCATCAGGTCATCCCATAAAAACTGCATCTTAAAGTACCTCCTGAGATACCACAACACTGTGAAATAGGGGCTTCACAGAGTTTGTGCAGAGAGAGGAGCTCAAGAGTGCCGCACAGTTGAGCCCTGCATGCAGCACATGGTGAGCTCTGTCTGTGACTGAGGCCCATGTGGAGTGGAGATAGGCGCAGGAAGGGGAGTTCCCTGAGATTCACCTACATGAGACACCAGAACAAACAGCAGATTCCCTCCATGGGGTTTCACGCCAAGAGAGTGGATGTTACAAAAACTGTTAAACTCCATTATCTCCTGGCAAGCCCTCTTGCTTGATTCAGTCCTCACAACACCAAAATAAATCACTGTTACAAGGAATAAATTATCACTGCAAATGCCACTGAGAGGACCTCTTCTTAATGTTTTACTTCCTGTTTTTTAAACACACTGTATTCTCATGAGTCCAATTAAAAAAATCATAATGACAGAATATAAGAGGCTTTTGAAATTAGTGAGTACAGTTTTGGAACACCATTTCTTAAAATACTTAAATGTAAAGTTTGATATTATCTCTTAATTACAAGCCTTTGAGAGCAAGAGCATTTGGACATAAAGCATGCAAACACATACTGTACACAGACAGGCACCCCAGCCTGGAATCCAAACTAGGACGTTGGAGCGACAAGGAAGTGGCAGTAACCACCACACCACCATGCTGTCCTCATAAATGTATTTTTACAATACCTTTAATTTCTGAAAAAAATATACAGAATTGTTTAAACCCAGTGACTATTTTTTTCTCTTTGCACCTTGTCCACAATCACTTTGTATGCTATCATTTCTGTGCTCGAAGGGCCACCACTTCCTAATTCAATTTCTGCCTCTTTGATTTCTGGGCTCTTGTGATTTTTAAAATTACAGAGGAATAAGCCAGACGATCTCACTGCTGATATAACACGCCTTTTCTATTTTTAAATGACTTTCACGGTGGAAATCAAATTTAGATAATTTACCACATACAATCATCTTCACTAAAGCTCTGCAGGAAGCAGTGATAGAGATGGCATCATTCTTATATTTTTAATGTAAATCAATCTGGTAATTTTGCTGATTTGAAAAGGACAGTTATTGGTGGCAGCTGGTATTTGATGTTTCTCTCTCTGTACCTAAGTGATGGAAAGGACAATGAAAATACTGCTTATGATTTTGTGTTTGAGTAACCTATTTCAGCAACCATATGCAGTTTACAAATTGATCCAATCTTTTTCCAATCTTTCACAGATCATTTCAGGACTATTGCTGCACCTGACAGGATAAATCATCATTTCAAAGACACTGACAAAGTCAACCCACTGGGCTTCTTCAGAATTAACAGTGAAATATTAACCAGAAGACAAAAGTGGAAATCGCAGGGAAGTGAATTTAAAACTAAGCGTAGAAGGCACCTCTTTACACAAAGGTCTAAATTCACTGAAGGTGAATATGGAACTAGTTGCTAAGTCATGCTCTTCAAACTGATACCCTGGCTTCTTTCAAGAAATGGCTGGATGAGATCCTCATATTAATAAGCTGTTGAAGATAAACAAACAAGCTACTGTAGGTAGGGCAAATAGCCTCCTCTGGTCTGAGGAGGTTCAGCTGTCAACTTATGTTCTTACTTGCCTACAGATATTGCTTGCTAGTCAATGCCAGGGAAGCTGTGTGGCACTACACGTTTTCTGCAGTTTGTCTCTCTCTGGTTCTGAATACAGTTGACAGCTGAACTACTACCCCACCTCTTTAGGAGTATGGATACCCAATCCTTTTGTTCTCCCAGATTATGTGTCGTATCAGGGTTGTAGGGGGGGTTCAGGTTTTACTGCTGGCAAACCAACGTCAGGCATGCTGGACAAGAACAGGTCCCAGTTTCTGCAGCAAACTGAAAGTGAGGACTGAGAATCCGGGAGACTCCCTGACTAGAGGCCATTTGATTGTGGGGTTCAAGGATGCTGTCTTGAGCCCAATTATCTCTGCTCACCACTGGCTAATTATCTATATAATTATCTCAGTATATATCTATAGTTACCATACCTATAGCAAGGTTCTTCTTTTTTATGATTTGGAATGTACTTTTCTACCATTTTGCACTACATCTCCACTTGGGAATGTGCTCATTTGGTATCAACTTGGCTCATCGCCACAACACTCCCACTACCACAGGAGAGAGGAAGACCGCGCAGGCTTCCTCCCGGACACATGTGGTCAGGCCACCTGCACTGCCCAGGCCTACAGAGGAGCTGCTGGATTCAAACTGGAAAAGGTGCTTTGTGCGCTGGTACAGAACTCTGCGTGGATCATGCTTTTCTCTGCCTCCTCCAAACTCCACCTTTTATAACTCAGCCTTGGAAGGCTCTGATGACAGGTTCGCCTCCCCGCCTGTCACTTGCTGTAAGTCTCTATTGCAGCCAGAGAGGTATCTTGAGTACTGCTGGTTCACCCTTCTTCACAATGCCGGCACGCTAACCGTGGGCCAGACTTCTCTGCAACTGTAGGACTCTCTGGTTCGCCAAAGCAACACACGATCAATCTAAACTGCATGGGCAAATAATAGCAGAAATGAGCTAAACAGATCTAATAAAACCGGTTCATCTAATTGTACATAATTCCTGTCAGGATTAAGATGTTATCTTCTTCTAATAAAAAGTGTTAACCATAGTTGCTTTGAAATTTAATTTCTTAATATGCAGTTTTATTTTTTGTCCTGTAAAAGAAAACACTTCTTTTTCTAAATACATCAAAATATTTCCAATAAAAATGATTGATGTTTGTCTCAGCTCAAGATTACAAGGCTAAAGCTATAAGCAGATTTCATGTTGGGAAATTTAGCTAAATGATTCATTCTGTACCACTCCTTTGTGATGGTTTTTACTATTTGATGTAAAGTTGTCTAATCTTAAGTAGCTCCTTGATAGAATGTAAATTCTTAAGTTAAAAGGTACAAAGATAAAACTCATAAAATTGTATTTGAAGACACTTATCCTTTAATTCCTAAGGCTTTTGTCTGGCTTTTTGCAGCCTAAGAGCCATCTTTAAATCCACTGACTAATCCACATGCAACTTTACATCTCTCTGCCTCTCTTTCTCCAGTCAATATCTGAATGCTGGTACTTGCTGTTTATACAGCTCAAGGGTAGACGAAACATTGCCAAAAGTCACCTTGAATTTGTTTAACGGTCATGTTTATCTCCACAAACGTAAATTATGTGTCACACATTTCTATAAAAAGCTTTCCTGGGAGCAGAGCATTCAAAAACAAAAAACTGACTTTTAATGCAAGGCTCCTCAAACACATAGCCTGGAGGGAGATCTGTATCTACCAATCCCCAGCTAGGTCGAAAAAGATGAGCACTCTCCTGTTCCTGAAAACTTTGCAAATTCTTTGACAATTTGCACACAAAATCACACAACTACACATTAAATAAATAGAAGAATAAGACTGCCAGAAACACACGCAGGCTTCACTGGGGTTTTATGACTCAGACACCTTATGTACTGAAATTGCTCATTCTTCCAGCTCCTCAGACAAAGGCATCGCTGTAAACCAGATGTGTCCAATCCTTGTCCTAGAAGGCTGATCTCTCTGCAGGTTTTCATTGCAACTCAACCCTTAATGACCTAAACCTACTCATTATTAGCTTAATTTGTCCAATTAGCAATTTCTCCCAGCTGGTTCTCTTCAGGCACAGGTGCTTTAAAGAGACTTAGAAAATTAGCAAAAACACCAGTGCTCCAGGACCAGTGTTCTTCCTATCACACTACTCCTCTCTGCCGTGCCAAAGGAATATACATTGGAGCATAATTTAATGAAAATGAAAATTAAACACCACAACTAGAAGCCCAAGTTCAGACGCCTTAGTTCAAGGTTTCCCACCTGTAGTCCTCAGAGTCTGTAATCCAGCATGTTTTCTAGCATGTCTCACCTGGGTGAAATGTTAAAGCGATGCAATTATCTCTTAAGATGGTCCTGATTTAAGACATACAGTAGTTTCTTGGTTGGTCATTTATTCACTCTTAGATCCAAACACTAGGACAAGAGAATGTCAGCTTCCAGACGCTGTTATTGCTACTGAAACGGACCTTTTTTATTACATCAGCTTTGGTAATAAAAGACTAATGAAATCTAACTCCAGGGCAACTTTCATGAGTAGGGCAGTTATCCTTAAAGCGCGTAGTCAAATATAAAAAAATGAGGGATAAGTAATTACAGGAAGTGGGTCATTAACGTGTCTGTCCGCCACAGTTTTTTTTTTCCCCCATTCCTATTTACAGAACCCTGCTTCACACAAAAAGAAAATGTTGCTAAAGTGCTTCAAAGATAATTTGTCTGGCTGCATCCCCTAGAGAGACGGAGGCAGAGTCGCAGCGAAACATACAGATTATTTCCAGCCGCGGTGATGATTAAACTCGCAGCCTGCCTCCCACCCCCTCCTTCTACCCCCCCAACCCACCCCCTGCTTTCTCCCAGCCCTGGCCTCTGTGGAGAATGATAGTAATTTGCCATCCTCAACTTCCTCTTCGCTCTTCTCCCTGCCGCCTCCCCGAGACGCTCCAACTCACACCCTTCTATTTAGCACCTGGCAGATTACAATGCGCTTTGCCTGTCACCACAGTCAGAGTCTCAGGAACCCACAGTGCCCCCGCCCCCTCAGGTGCCACAGTCAGCCTGCCCTGCTACTGTACCTCATTTCACTGCTTTTGGTGCAGCATGCAAGTGGGATTAAGGTTAGGCATGTCTGACTGCAGAGGGAGGGATCGAATTTGCACTTTCTGCAGGAGGAAGAGAGAGAATTGCAGGGTGAAGCTGGTATTTTTGCTTTACATATCAAATGCATGCAGTGAAGCCCTTTCCTGTTTTTGAAAGCGCCGGTTTCATTTATTAGTGTTCACTGACGCGGGACATACCCCGATCCGAGATGGTACATACAATATGCGTACGAAACCACAGGAAAAATAAAACTTAGTGGATGAGCATAATCGAGCCCTCCAATCAGGGTCCCTCCCTGTGTTTTTCGGGAGGTCTGAAGACGGTGAGCACACTGTCAAGACCAGAACTAGAAGAAGGAGAATCACACGGGTCTACAGCAGTGTGCTGGGTTGGCATATGTGCTCACCAGAAAACTCTAAAATTTAAATGAAGACCTCTTCAACAAAGGTTGGGTTGTAAGCAAGCAAAATGAATCATAAATGTTTTACAGTAGAAGATGCTTCAATTTCAGCTGACTTTAAAGATATTAGGGTAGTAAACTGTGGGTCAATAACTACTGCCGCAGAGCTTTTGAGGTGAGCTGTAATTTTGCTTTGGAAAAATGACAGTAAGGCAGTCACGAATGAGCAATCTTAACACGGATAATGGGAATTCTCTCAATTCTGTTATTGCACTGGCAATCTCTGGTGTTAGTGATCACTACAGACAGCAGGTAATATAAACATCAGAGAAAACACAAAACCTGCAGCAACCAAAACAACACTTCAGCCACTGGTGGATACCTGATTACAGACGCACTGTTTAAATTCTGCTAGAAGGACAGGGCAGATCTGAAGTGAAAGGACTGTTAAAGCCAAATCACCTTTCTGTCCATTTAATGTGCTACTACCATGAAATCTGACTGCCAGGAACTTGAGTGCCTATTTTTTACTGTTGCTTTAAACTAATTCCCCTTGATCCCACACTTCTTAATTTGACTGTAAAGTGCATTTGCAGTGCATCGGCACAGTAGACTATCAGTACACCACGACTGATCACAGTCAAGAGCTGTATTCCGCTATAAAAGGTTTTCTGTAAGGGCCCCTGAATGACAAGGTGAGCTCATTGGTCCTGACATCTCAATCCTGTGTCATAACACTAGAAGACTGTAAACAGGATTCTACAAATTACAGTGCAGGATGAGTAAGACTCCTGCAGTCTTAAGTGATGTCAGTGGTAGACATGATGCTCCTCCAATCAGCCCTAACCCTCCTGTTGGGCACTGTGGAATATGTAATGCGTCACAGGATTGTCTGATGGGTGTCTTCTCATTCTCTTTGTGTAGTACATGAACATTGCTGTGAGCCGAGATGTAAAGGATCAGTTTGTAATTCCAAAGAGGATGGGTATAAATTGCAAAGTAGCAAAACTTTAAATTGAATGCCAATCTGTGGTTATCGTGGTGTGGTACAGTGGTTCACATTGAAACTATAGTAAGATCATGAGTGTGCAATCAAGGTAAATTGGTACAAAATGCAGAGGAACAAAGAAGTGCAAAAATCACAAAGTTTAAAATGTTACAAGTTCAGCTTAAAACGTTAGGGCTTAAAGGGTTGATTAAAGAAAGGCGACAAAAATAATTAAATGGTACAATTCATTATTTAATGCAGAAGGCAACAAGCCAGAGAGCTCTGGATATAGATCAGCAGCTGCACAGCCATTTGATTTCTTTAGAATCTTTACTCGGTTGATAGGGTTTCAACAAGTTGGGAATAGTGGCGATATTTCTTCTGCCAGGAGGGACCAAGCAATTTGATCCATATACTTGACAGAAGCTCTGAAATACTAAGAACTTATCATAGGAGGTGTCAGTGCATGTGTCTGGCAACAGACAGAGGTTCAGGCTAGCTTGAGAAAGCCAGTACGTTTCCTGATAACGGCATTTTGGTCATTAGAGCTTGTAAATGGCAAAAGGGAGAAACATTATTAAATAAAAAAAGCAGGAACAACTTTAAATGTTTACTTTGCTATAATATGGTAAAGCACAGTAATAATGGAAAAATAAAAGCATGATGCAACCATAGCAAAAGCGCAGGAAAACAATAAAAAACATGCAAATTTACTGTATGTTAAGTGTTATAACCTGAATTTCTGCACACTCTAGTGATCAATTAACTCCACAACCCTGCCATTTATCACCTACCTGTTATCATGGATATTGTGCAATATTAATTTAATAAACAACAATAAATTTTAATTGTATATACTGTACTGTATACAAAGTAATATATGACTATAGATGAGATGGCTTCTGCTGATGGCATTTAACAGAATTCTACAGGATGCAATGAATTCTGACATTTAAAAATGTAGGTAACATAATTAATAATCCGAATTCCCGAGATAAATAAAAAGCACATATCCTCAGAGCAGGAGTGAACAGTCAGTGCATCCCACTTTTCTATTGAATAGCAGAGATACAACATTAAAAGGAACAGTTCATATCATCTTTCCTTTTAAATATTTAAAGACTCAATTTAAAAGACTCGGCCAGCGATAATCCAGTCTTAATGAATAGTATATTATTTAAATCAGGCTTTGTTTAAATTAGTGCATGTTCATAGTGTGAGGACTCACAAATACAATACAAGCTCATCAGTTCTATTCGGGGAGCAGTGTGTATTAATTGCACTCTGAATAATTGAAGATTTTCACTTCAGTAGCTGCTGATGTTTGAATGCAAAACTGGAATGTCAGGCTGTCAATCAGATGATGGGCTGCTCTGGAGTTAAAGGGCAACCCTGGTCCAGAAAGTCACAGTTAAAGAGCCATATCCATCTAATACAGGTACTGCATCTAACTCTAACTCCAGAGGCCTGGAGAGCATGCTTGTGTAGATGCCGGAAGACACAGTGCCTCTGTGGGAGCAGATGCTGAAAGAAAGACACAGAGGGCTGCATAGATAAAGCTATAAAATGGTTCCCAATGGAAAGAAGCTACCAGCTGATAAACAGAAAAATAAAGTCAAAGCTGGTAGCATTTTGTTTTTTCCCTGAGCCACACGTACTGTAAAAGTACTGTACAGGCAGCATCGGTGTTCCACTTGTCCCACTCTTCAGGACTGGAGAGATCTGAGAGAGCTAAGCTGAGTAGCTGAGTGGAGGAAGGAGGTGGATTCTTTAGGTCTCGAGGCAGACATGCTAAAACAGCTGAAAATGTAGTCGCAAGAACTGTGATTCCATTAGGCCACGGACATGTCAGCACATGTGAACACTCCCTGAGTGTTCAGGCAGTTCGTTACCGTAGCTAAAATAGGTGCTGTTTATTGCTACACCAGGACTATAAGGAAGCTCTGTCTGGGGTATTACTGCTATTACAAGCAATCCTTGGTCAGACAGAGCTGTTTGCTCTGTTACTCTGGCATGTGGCTCTTGAGACAGGTGTGTCGCTGCTTTATCTGCTCCGCTGTTTAAGCAGGTCACCTCCACAAATGAAAGCAAAGCCGTCAAACCGAACCCTCCCTCCAGGATTCTGCCTGATGGTCTTGATGTGGTCTGCAGCCAATCAGAAATATCTTCTAACAGACGCTTTTACTGGGCTCCAAGATATTGGCCATGCGAGAGCTTTACATGCCATGTAAAATGATACACAGAGGCTCCCACAGAAACACAGCTGAGATCCTTTGACAGAAATAATCCTAGTTGAACTGGAGTAAATTAATCTACATTAAAGTGAGGAACTGGTAGCAATAACATACAGCACCTGAATTCCCTCAGTAGTCAGAGAATAAGCAGCTGCAAAAGTCTGGAACTGGGGAAGGAAATGACTTTATGAGGCCACAGGATAAACAAGGGAGATAGGGATCAACATCTAACCTCAGTGTTGTTACTGATTCAGATGCCCTCTTCAGCACACACATTCTCACCACATAAGATTGTGTGTGTTGTTTCTTGTTTGGAAATTAAAAATGTTCAGAATGAAAGAAAAAATTCCACTGTATACAGAGCTTAGGATTCAAGGCAGGCACTCTGTGATTGTATACTGTAGTTCAGGGACTGGCCAACCTTGGTATTGGAAGTTTCTCTTAAATTTCAAAAGTGCACTTAGAGCAATTTTAACTTGTTTAATTATAACAGAATGGCCAAATGTGGTCCTTGAGATATACAGGGTATTCATAATTTCATTTAATATGATCTCTACAATTACATAACTGAACAAATAATCTGCTTAAGTGATAACAAAAAAAACAACAAAATTGCTCCAAGTGTTTAGAAATGGATGATTCAAGGGGGTGTACTGTATATAACCTGCTGGATTTTGGCTCTTCAAGACTAGGGCTGGTCATGCCTCTATCACAACTCTTCAGGCAATGGCACACTGTTCCAAAAGTGCTAAGACGCATCACACATATTCCTTTCTCTAGCTGACTGCTAATTAGAAGGATCAGTGTAAGAATTAAGGAGCTGGCTAAACTGTAAAACTGCAGCTGAATGGAGTGAAATGGATTGGAAGGGCCACCAGTTGCTATAGAGTGCTACAGCATCTCAGTGAAAATAAAATAATACATTCCCATTAACAAAAATGCTAATAGAATATAAAAATTACTAGTTTACCAGGTGGGCATGTGTCATTAGTAGACTTTTATGTTTTGATCAAGGTAAAGTCAAATCCAATTTTGTGCTACTGGCAGAGCTGTTTTTAACTTCCTTGCACTTTGCACAGCCAGCTGGGTAAATGAAGCAGGTCGATACACAGCCTGTCACGCAAGAACAGTGTCATGCGATCCAGTGCACTGAATTGCGTTTCCTATGTGTATCATAAGAACACTGCATTGACGTTTGTTTTTCATTTTCCACATGACGTACTTTAAGTCACAGTCTGAAACCTGGATGTTTTTTATGTCTTCAAACACTTCAAACTGCAGAATGACCAAGCATCAGCTGAAATACTTCACAGTGAGTACTGCTGCATTGACAGAAAACACACACACACACCTTAAACAACAATGTCTTTTTAGATACCCAAGAGTATTGCTTTTTACACTTTAGCTACAAAGGAAAGGCATGTAAAATGGAGGGATATCAGCTGTGGTGGAAGTTGAGAGCTGTAAGGAGTGTCTGCTGTAAGCATTTATGGGGGAGAAGTACCATATTGTGGAGCACCAAGTGGTAAACACATTGGCAATGGGGGAACCCCCTCCCACAAAGAGGGTTACTATGGGAAGGGAAAGGGACGCTCATGCATGATGTTTGCAGCCTCTAACTGTTTTGTGAAATGATGTCCCCCTTGATCAGCTCTATGTACAGTAGGACCAGTTTAATCTAGCAGGAAATGTTAAAGATATTAGTGCTACTGAAGCAGGCATTTTCAACATGGAAACAAATAAGCATTGCAAAATCCCAAACTCGAGGTATAAAAAACAAATAACAATATAAAACTGGCACATTTAGATTACAGGCTTATCCATCCATATATTTTCTAAACACTTTATCCAATTCAGCCGGAGGGTACCCCAGCAAGCAATGGGCACAAGACAGGATACACCCTGGGACTGCCGGGCCAATTTTTCTACAAGCCAATCACCTTCCAAGTACTGTATGTCTTTGGAATGTGAGAAGAAACTCGAGCACCCTGAGGAAACCTAAGAGAACCTGAGGAGATCATACAAATTCCACGCAGATAGCACCCTGGGTCCAGATTTGAACCCAAAGCTCCAGTGCTGTGAGACACCAACACTAGCCTCTGTGCCACCACGTAGCCCTATTACAAGATTATGATGAGTGAAAATGGATTTTCTTTCATTCCTAAAAAATAAGCCTTTTCTAATAATATTTTAGTAGCAAAGAAGCTGAGAGTGGAAAGGTTCACCCATTTCTCTAACTCTGACATTCCACCAGCTGTTTTTTAGCAGCGCGGTGTTTGTACAATGAAGCTGAATCACAGTTGCAGACCCACACAAAGAGGTAGATGTGAGTTTTGGCTTTATAGACAACTCAGCCCACCACTGCCCTCCCCATCCGCTTCTCTTCTCCCCCTCCCTTCATGAAGAGAATACCGCGAGAGAATGCGGGATGAGTCATCCATCAACCATTAGAAGTGATTCATTTCAGCACAGGCGCAAGCCCATGCTTTAATTTCTAGCAAAGCTAAAAATTAGCCAAGATGATTTTCAGCTGACACAAAACCACAGCTTCCAAATTTAACTAATCACCTGTCTGGGGGCACTTCGAGGCTTGTACAGTCTTACTTAATTCAAAGTGTCATACTAGGCTCATAAATTGGCTTAAATATATTTTTGTCTCTGTCTTTTTATTGACGATTGGCACATCAGCAACCAGTAAGTCCCAGAATTGAATTTCCTTCACAGCGGTCAATTGTTAAAAAAAGAACCTGCTAACAGATTAATGCCAGTAGCTGGAATATTATCTACTTGGCAAATGGGACGTGCCGATTCACAGTTATTTACCGACATACTACACACACAAAAGGACCCTTTTTAATGCAGGCTTGATGTGGGAAAATGAGGTCACTCAAGAGGATACTGCAAGACGCTGCAAGAGTAAGAAGCCAGGACATTAGAAGCATCATGACATAATTAATTTTCTCATGAATACTTAAAATTTTAGGCATATTTCAAATAAGAACAGGCTTAAGACACACAATAATTTACATTACTGTATGTATCTGAATACGTTTGTGTTATTTATTTGATTGATTCTACTGAGAAGAAAATATTGTAACGCTTACGGCCGACAGGTACTGTGTAAGAGCCGGTGTACCAGAGCAGGTGATGTCACCGCCCTTCCCTGTGATAACTTTGGCTCACCGGGCTGGGTCACTGCAGAGAGACGCGGAAGTCCCGGGTTCAAGCCTCAGTCGGGATGGGGCCGACCTAATCCGGCAAGGGCGCCTGCCTGAGCCCCCGTTGCGTTACAATATATGTTTTTCATTTTACTAATTTAGGGGTTAATTGTTTAGTACTAGTGGCGTTATCGAAGCATAAAAGGTTACCCACCATTACCTCCAGTACTTATACCTTGAAGCTGGCAAATTCTAAAATGACTTCTGTTAGGCAATTTTCCACATTACAGCAATGAACAGATACAGTATGATTCAGACGGTTTCAAAATGTGACAGGCATGATACGTTCAACAAGAAAAATTGAAATTCAATGTGAGATCTACAGTACATGTTTTTTGGGGTGGAACACTATCTGTGATGGTAGTGATTCCGAGCGTCTGCTTGTGTAACAGGGCTCATTACCCCTTGTAGTTTGGGGCTGGGAATAAAGTGTAGAGAAAGAGGCTGTGAATCCTGGCTGGGAACAAACTGTGCACTGCAAACAGTCCCTTCGCGATTTATACTGGTCTTCTTGTAACATTTGAATGGTACATCATCCACTCATCAGAAACCAGGTGAAATGAAATTGACAGGCTTATTTTCAAAAGAAAGGAACAGGTACTTTACATAAAGGCGATGGACATTAAATGTGTATGCTTCATTTTTACAGCACTGCAGTGCCAGGGACACCTGGCAAGGAAGAGGAAATAAACCAGCTCCTGTTGGAAGCCATGCTGGATCTAAATATTCTCTTGGTGAGTCATACTGACTAAAAAGAGCTCCCTGAAATAATCATGCTCCCTGATCATCTCTGAAAAGGTCTCTGAACATGGCACATACACAATGCCAACACTGGGCTACTCATTTTTAATGACTCTCACTGCAGAGAACTTTGTGCTCTCTGTTATTTCAGTGTTTCACTAGGGAGAGTTTTGAGTTCCTCCTCGTTTGGCTAACTCAGCACAAAAATACCCGTGAGCTGGAACTTGTTTCTTAAATTGTTCTCCCATGCAGCTTCGCTCCATGTAGCATGTGACTCGTGGACTAGGATGGATGCTTTGTCCTGTTTCAGACTGCTGGACTAACAGAGACATTAACAGGAAGATCATTAATTTTCATACTTATTTTGATATAATGCAGGTGCACACTAAAAAGCTTGCTAAAATGTTTTTCAACAATTTACAAACTGATTGTGGCAAATATTGTTTGATAAACTCCCTGTCTTTCTCAAATTGTTTACTGAAGTTTATAGAACTGCCCCCTCTATCCTTGCAAATGGCAGGATAAAACACATCAGTGAATTTAAGATACAGGGAGCCAGAATAATGCAGCATGTCTGCAAGATGATCATGATTAAAAGGCACTATACAGATGGCACTATTCCTTGCATGAAACCCTTTATCCATTGCTCAAGGAGATTTAGCCGTCATTAACCTTCCATAACGACACTTTATAAGCTCCATTTCCCATGAGGCTTTGCCCCTCACTCTAACCTAACAAATTATGTGCCAGCTTTGACATGCCACTGAGGAGAAACAGGCGCCATCATCACCAATAAACTTTAATCCCCTTTCATTGCCATGTATGTTAAACACAACAAGTAACCTTTTAAATGCAAATGAATCTAGGCAAAAGTGTGATAGCTTGCTTAGCAGTAATGCAAAATGCTTTGCTAAATCTACACAAGTGTTTTTTCTCTTATTATTTCCTGAATTAAAATCTACGGAGAAACAATAACAAGAAAATGTCTATTATATCACTTTTTTATCAAATTCTATTTTTAAAGGTATGCAATAAATTTTACATCCATAAACAAGTAGATTTTATTTGCTCAGAATAAGGCACTCACTTTTCAGAAAGCCCAACCACACTAAATTCCCATAAGGTAAAGAAATTAGATAGCTAGACAGACAGAGCACTGTATAATGTACAATAATTCTTTATAATACTGTCATTAGTGTTTTAAAATCTAAATGGCAGCGTGAATTGATCCGTATGCAGTTCTCGGTTTAATGATTTCCTTTGTTTGAAAGAGATGCACATGAATAATTTTATTATCTCATCAAAAGCTGGGACTCTACTGTATACATGATCATTGATCTCCATCTGTAGTGTCGGCTATATCAATAAAATGGAATCAAAATAGAGTCATGGTGTACAACCACCCATTACCATTAAAGCTCATTCCAAATGCCGGACAAGAGATCACTTGGTTTCCTGTCTGGACATGACGAATGATCACAATTCTACAAACTCTTTTTTTAATAGAGTATATCTCATTGTCTGATAAATGACTGAACGAAAATGCACTTTTGTTTTAGTTAACGAGCAGTGTTAAAGGTGTGCTCAGCAGGCACTTGCTAAAGCACAACACTTTAACCAGTAAAAACGGGCTTGCTTACATCCTTTGTCATTTAATGAAAAATGCATTCAGCAGCCGATCACAGTCTCTAATGACAATGGAAAACACAATAAGCAGTTTAAAAGGAAGCACAATAAGCAGTTTAAAAAAACACAGAATCTGTAACAATGATTTATATTAATTGCGCACCTTTTAGATTACTCAAAGCTTTTCTCTAAGCTTTCTCTAAAAACTCTAAGCTTTTCTGACTAGATGTATTGGTTCTTTTATTTACACCTTGCTGTATTGATCCTCTTACAAAAGAAACTCCACATATCCCTGTGAGTCTGTGGTCTCTCCCTCCAAAAATAAACTTCTATTTTTGTTTTATTTTGCTACAATGCATTATTAATGCAACTCACCCTAAACATGAAGTGATTATTTATTTAGGAGTTACTGGATCTCCTCAGTGAAGCGTCAGGTGAAGCTGCCAGACTGTATGCTGAGAAAGATGTATAATAATAATATAATAATATTAATAATAATTGCTTACACTTATATAGCACTTTTCTGGACACTCCACTCAAAGCGCTTTACAGGTAATGGGGACCCCCCTCCACCACCACCAATGTGCAGCATCCACCTGGATGATGTGACGGCAGCCATAGTGCGCCAGAACGCTCACCAAACATCAGCTCTCAGGGGTGAGGAGACCAGAGTGATGAAGCCAATTCATAGATGGGGATTATTAGGAGGCCATGATTGGTAAGGACGGCACCTGTTTACAGTAGAGTGTCCCCGTCACTATACTGGGGCATTAGGACCCACATGGACCACAAGGTGAGCGTCCCCAGCTAGCCCCACTAACACCTCTTTCAGCCGCAACCCCAGGAGGTCTCCCCTCCAGGTACCGACCAGGCTCACACCTGCTGAGCTTCAGTGGGTTGCCAGTTGTGAGTTGCAGGGTGATATGGCTGCTGGCTACCGTATCCTGCCTGACTGCAACCTGGAAAGGTGTCCTGAATGGAGGTATACACCGCCACTGCTTCCATATACAGTACACACATTCTTATTAACAATCTAGTGGTTAGATTGGTCCACCAAGAAAAAAATAAGTATAATTCCTCAGCCTTTGTAGCCTGTTAACAATTAACACTAACACAATAACGCCAAGAAGAGGCAGACCTTGGAGGGTGGAAGTTCCATGCAGGACCATCCGAATTCTTACAGGCCTGCAAACAACTGGAAAGGAAAATACTAGCAGACAAACAAGGAAGAGAAACTGCAATCCGAAATGTAAGGCACCTATTTTTCCCTGTGGACAAACTGCTCTTCTGATTCATTTCCACTGGAGGTGTGCTGGAACAAGAGGCTCAGGGAGTTTGATTTCTGTCCTCACGCACACTCTAACACAGACAGAACTTCCATCACTGGTAACAGTCTGCATTAACACAGCCTTCCACTCTGATTAGGACCTGCCTGTTACTGTGCCACTCTGAAAGATAAACTCTGACTGCTATGAGCTGTTAGAAACGCATTATAAATCACTGCTCTTGGGGGAATATGGTATTGGTTGAAGTTGAAGTGGTGACATTCTATGGAAAATGGCAGCAAAATAATTTTTGGCATGGGCTTTCAAAGCAAATGTTTAAAAGTGTTAGAAAGAATGTCCTTACAGTTTCAAAGACATAAAACTGACGGAATGATCTGTCTCCTGAGGGTTCACACACCTCCTGTCAACTAGTCCCTGCCCTATTTGCTGCAAAGTGCAAGTTGAGACGTCGGTCAGATCTCAACAGAGAACAACATCAGCTGATAGTGGTATTCTGAAATCAAGAAATGTACCCATTTGTGCTCAGTATAGTCAAAGGTGAAAAACAAGACAGGATGCTTATTGATCCAAGCCAGGAGGTGTTTTTTTATTTAAACATGGCTTAGCAGACACTGTGGTTCTGAAATCTGAAGATTAACTGAAATCTGTTCCCACTTGTCACAGGCTCATAATTGAAATCTTTATGGAAACTGGTATCTAAAGGGGTCAGCGGCTCTATTCTGTAAAATTAGACGCCTCACAGTCCCAAAATGTGAAAAGACTGACAATGTGGATCACTCCAAGATTAACTGGTGAATGATCGTGTTACGAACAGGCTCTATTGTCCATGTCGGATGCTATGTTAGACTCTATGCGAAGCGGTTATAGCTGAAGGAGACAGGAGGCGGAGTACAGGAAGACACACATGGATTTAATGGTGCAGTAAAGTAACAGTGATAATCTGTGAGATGGTGAATGGGGAGACAAAGAGGCAACCAAATCCAAGCAGGTCCAAAGGCAAGTCAGGACACAGTCCATGAGTCCATCAACAATAAATCCATCCTCTGACGCGACAAAGTTAAAATCCCTGGGAAGAGGGAAAACACAAACACACAGAAAACATGGAGGTCCTAGGATGATGGGGCGAGTTCCTCCAGACCCCGGGCTCAGAAAACGGGAGGTGTTGGGGATGAGGACTGTGCCCTCAGGAGACGGACATAGGATATCCTGGTGCTAGGCAGGCCTCGAGGCATCCCTACCCTAATGCTGAGCCCAGAGCCCTGGAGGAGCTAAGAATAAATAGGGGGAGACACAACCAGGTACACCTGGAACACATATAAACCATCACAGGGAACTACTGACAGGAGTAAAATGGAGCGCCCTCTGGGGGAGGGATGTCAACCATAACAGATTCAGTTGGACAGGGCAGCTGATCCTGGACAACACTGCGGCCTTTACAAAAAAGATTACAAAAGTTTAAAAGGCCAATTACTAACACTGATGAGGGGCCACTGAAGTCTGCTGAAATCAGCTCCGATATTTCCTGGCACTCCATCTCAACAATCTCCTCACATATGAAACGTTTAGAACACCAGTAGCATGAATCAGTTGAGCGTTTGTTTCTTTAGAGACTGATGATGTGTCTGATCTTCACCAGAGCTACATCTGAGCACTAAAAACAAAGCCCCTCGACTCACGACTTTGAGGTGTAACGTGGTCTTTTTCAGTTATCACTTCAGATGGGCTCTGAATTAATTATGTCAATTAGAAGAAGCAATGTATCCCTTTTTTCAGCTGTAAAGCAGTAATGATCTAAAGGGACAGAGAAGACCAGCTGGATTGTCCCATGTGTATCCCCACACAGATGCGACCTCGTGCTCTGCCTCTGCTCTCTCAGAAGTCAACACCGGTCCTACTCCCTCACTCCCTCCGAGACGGTGCCACATTCAGGGTAAAAAAGTATACTGGTATGTATTGGACTTAGTCTGTATTACGTTAGTGGAACAGGAAGAGCTTAATAGTTTTCATTCAACTGAGGCTCATTACTTCCGGAATGAGGAAAACTGCAAATAACATGTTGTAAAGGATGATTTAAATATGCCTGCTAATGAGTTTACAGCTCTTCTATAGTGCACAAGAGACTTTTAGATTTTCTCAGAGGTTCTCTAAGTTCATTAAAAAATTAAGATGAGAAAACGGAGATCGAGGCACCTATTTATTACTATATTGACTATTTTCTCTCCCCATAAACAATTCCTGCAGTCAGAAACAGACATTTTGATTTGATCTTCCATTCCAGGGCCACAAAGCCCAAACAACCATCAGACCTACTGCACAAAAAGGCCATTCCCACTAGCACAGGGGACTCCACATTTCCAGGGCTGTCATTTCACTACAAGAGGCTTGTTGTAAAAAGAAAAGAGGGGAGGCCATTCAACCCACCTCATTCATTTGTTTCTTATTAATCTGAGTATTTCTGTTAGTTGCTTCCTGTCAACATCTGAGCACTACAAGGAAGTTTTATTTCGGATACCCATGATGCTCTATGTGAAGAAGCACTTTCTGATATCAGTCCTACAGGTAACTGCACATCCTCTTAGCTTCCACTTGCGATCCTTGGTTCTTCTTTTGTTTTCAGTCGAGAAGTTGTATTGTGGGTGGAATTTGTCAGTACAGTACCTTTCGGGATTTCCACATGTTACGGTCTGTGACACAAGCACAACACTAGCAAAAGATACTGTAAGTGTGGCTATCAAAACAGAGACCTCCAGTCATGGGGCATTCAGAAGAATGCACTCTCCTAACCACTCACACACCCTCCAAGCACTGTTTCAATTAGATTTACCGTATAAGCTGTGCTGGGAATGTTATCCAGAATGCATAAGCGGAGCTAAAATGGTACAGACACTGAAAGAGAAAAATCAATATAATAAATGTCACTGTGCCCTGAAAGTAATTAAAGAAATATTTTATTAGCAATTAATGATTTAACTCAGCCCATATATGGGTCAATAATTGCCAAACAGGATGGTTGGTGTATGACTGATGATGTCTTGCAGCAAACAAGTCTCCCTAATCATTAGCAAATAATGACCTGACCCAGACAGTACATTGGTCAGGAAATAATCCACACAGTGCCTGATTGATGACATGCTATTTGTTTTTAGCTATAGGTTGGTTAAGTACACTAAGAAAATCTTTAAAGATGCCAGGTATTGTTTAACAAACTGATCTTATCTGGGACAGTGTGCAAAGCCGTCTACTGAATTGCCCATTATTTAATTTAACCCAAAGTACTCTCAGCAAGACTTCATTTTCCTAAGTACAGACCTGCATGGAATCAGCAATAAGCTTAAGCCAGAAAAAGTCATCTGTAAAGCCAACAGGCACATAAAAAACAAGACGCACAACTAAATGGCCAATCCATAGCCTTGACATGCAGGCTGCACACATCAGCTCTTGTCTTTCCTACCCAAGGGAGGGAGCGGCTTCTCCAACCATGGCCTTCCCTGGCAAGGGAACCCTCACATGTGGAATTCCTTGGCCACTTTACTCCCAAGTCAAGTTTTACAGCCTTTTCTAAAACCTTCTGCTGAGGTTTAGTTGTGGTAACATTAGGAACCTTCTACTAGAATCAGCAAACTCAAGTGGGACCCTTCTAACAAATGTTCGGTTGTAGTTCATAAAGCATTTTTTCTTTCCACGTTAGGGTTACAATTCTCTCTATTCACTGTAGTACTGGGCCAATTAAACCACAGGAATGTAACTGCTCTGTAGTTTTTTGCTCCCCCCAGCTTTATTGCCTATAGTTTTTAGACAAGCTCTGACAGCTGAAGCAGCCTGGATGCATCACACCAAATCCAAGGATCTAGGGTCATGTAGCATTCTCCATTTTTCTCAGGGGGACACCATCTGCTTATTCGTAGGAATTATGTCTGATAAGCCGCATTTAGCTTTCAAAGTCTCTGCAGGTTTATCTATGTTCCTGTGCCTGATGCCTGTAGGCCTCCATGCAGCTTATCCTTTTTTTGGAAGGCTGGGTTTCACTGCTGTGCAGCTCATGGGAGCTTGGCAATTCCTAACTAAGCCCCACTGGTTGCATTTTCCAGCAACGCGGAGTCACCTCTGTGCAGGACAGATGGCTGTTATATCTCTCTCGCCCTGAGTTGGCTTCCAAAGCAGTTGGCGACAAATCTAGGCCTCTCATTCTCTGCTTTTCGATTTTGATTGTGCAGGAGGTACATTGACCGGAGCGGTGAAAAAACAGATGGTATACTGCGGACAGCATTGTTTCACGGCTTTTCCAGCACCAGCTGGAGTTAAATTCCCACATGCTCCTGTTCTTTTCCGACCTCAGCCTCCCTGAGCAGAGGCCTTACTCTGAACCGATTATTCAAAGCTGAAAAATGGAACTGAAAACCATAGTACACTCAAGGTTTACTGAATTCTTTGGTGTAAGAATATGAAAGTAATGCAGGACAGAATGACGGGCATTTATTTCTCAGCTTCATCAGATTACTCTTCAGTGCCAATAACAGCCAAGGCATTGCTATGATGCCCATCCTATAATAAGCTCACTGATGAGGAGTCATGTGACCCCCCTCACCACACAAACACACACCAATGTGATGGATCATTGAGCGCACCCCACCTCCCTCCATAGCAGGTTTTCTGCTACTAATTCCGGCTTCCTATTGAATTAGCAGCACCAGTACAAAAAGGCAGAAGGAAACTGCTTGTCACAATAATTGCTACTCTGCATCTGCAATCCGTTTGGGCGCAATCGCTTTTGAACGTCTGAAAACATCTGTCATGTAAAAGTGGCTGAAATTGCACAGTAGTGTTACGAAAAGGTCTGCTTTTTGTGAGATGCTTTATGCAACAAGCAAGCATTGTACATACCAAATTGTCTTCTGTCTAACCAATGTGAGAACTGTTCAGTGCACCTAATCAATTCCATCCACTTCTGTTCCTTTCAGAAGATTGCACTGGATCACACCAACTGCAAACTTCAAAGCAAACATCATTTATTGAATTTATCTAATCCTTTATTTTATTTGGCTGACAGTTTTTTCTGAAGTAACTTCCAGAGGTATGAATTATGTTTTACATACAAATTAATGGTACCCATTTTACAATTGGTTTTGCTAAAGTAGTTTGTGTAAGTTAAATTGCTTAAAAGGTATGGAAGCAGTGCCTCCAACTGGGATTTGAACCCATGACTGGAAGTCCACAGATCTAACTGCTGCTCCACTGATTCGATTTACCAAACAATTGGTGAGCCTTCGCCTTAAAGTATAAAAAGACAAGGTTTCAAGCATTTTCTAAATTGCTTTTGTATTTCTTTACTCTGCACTCAAGATTGCTTCACTCTGCTTCAAGTCTAAGAGCTATTCATCAAAGGGTATAGTTAAACTGAGTGGATAGATAATAATCTTATACTGTATGTCCATGCATCGATTCTGAAATGGCATTCTCATTTGAGATAGCAATAAATAATATTGAGGGCCCTTATTACAGAAATAAAGTGATGAACTAGCTTAAAAATTGGGTATACTTGTATAAAGCTGCTGATGTATTTAGGTTAACAGTGCATAAAGATAGCAACACAACACAACCACAGTGAATCTCAGAGGCAGATAACGCAGTGTGCCAAGGTAAAGGGCTTTAAGACTTCTATTTAAGGAAAATTCCAAAGATGCCATGCAAGAACAGCTTCATATCCAATACCTCTTAATAATTTGCATCTTCAGGGATGGGTATGCTACTCTGCTGAATAGTACTTTGAGCCATTCCAAAATTTGTCTGTAGGGATCTGCATACAAGTCAACACCCACTTGTTGGATAATTCATGCTCGTTAAATTTAGTCTGAATAAATACGTACGGACATATATTTGGTGAAAACAATTAACTTCCCCTGCTTCATCTGTGTTATCTGAGTCTTTGGTCTGTAAAGTCTGGAAGAGAGGAAATTACTGTACACATCTGGAGTCCAATTTACCCAAAATGGCTCATGTCTCACAATACAAGGCAGTTATGGTACGGTGTTCAAGCACTCATCACAGACTGCTTGAATACTATGCAGGGATAGTAACAGAACTCCGGTGTAAACTGAAGGAGACAAATACGTAAACAGAGAAGTTTATACAGAGTATACTGTATGAGCAACATCTGATTCCATTGTTATACTCACTGATTTGTTGTACAGCCTGGAATAGGTGTAAACTAGAGCTTAACACATAGAGAACAGAGTGCACAACCAAAGGGCCATGAAGACACCCTGCCGTCCCTTTGCAGTGCTTGCAAGGTGGAATGCACCTGACCTTTACTCACTAATCAATAACCCATCAATTCAACTCATCAGGAAAAACACGAATGAACATCACACGCTGAGAGGCGAACAACTGGAGGGTTCGAGAAGACAAGCGGTTTTCTTTTCAAGCATGTTCACATGCTTGAGCCTGGCATCAGCAAAATTAAAAAATACAGATAAGAGAGAGAGACAGTACAAAACAATCAAGAGAGAGTACAATAAGAAGCTTGCAAAGGCTGAATTAACTGAAGCCTTTCTGTGGGGAAAACATGTAAACAGATCCATCGATGACTAAGAGAATGGTATGAGCTCAGTAGACCCAGAGCCACTTCTCCTGTTGTTATCACAGTATACCCTGTTAACCACAGGATTGTTACCCAAGCTCACTGGGTCTTGTCCAGCGCCTGGAGTACAGAGTTTGTAGCTAAGTAACTGCTGCAGACATCTAAGGCAAAAATCTATGTTTGGTTAATCAACTAGTGCCGAAATATCTAGCATCCCACTTGGTTTACTTGTGTGCCACTGTGAGTGATAAACGATTCTAGCATGCTTTTCAAAATTCCAGTTATCTCCATGCGAAGAAACCTTTCTTCACATTAAGATGCCAATTTTATTAAGAAATTATTCCATGCAGCTATGGCAGACAGACACCACCACAGTCTCCTGCAGGGATAAGCACATTTTAAATGCATGTGGAAAGGTTGTGAGAATCTGGAACAAGCTACCCAGCCATGCTGCTGAACCTGATACCCGGTCTTCTTTCAGGAAATCAGCTGGATGAGATCCTCGGATCAATTTGCTACAAACTACTATATAGGGTGGATGGGTGGAATGGCCTCCTCTCCTCTCATTTGTAACTTTTCTTATGTTCTTGTAAGAATAAAATAGGTCAGTGAACATCAGAGAGGTTTACAATGTCCTGTTCCTTCTTTGTGAATGCATTATGGCTCAAGGATATGTCTCTGCATTATTGCTCATTTTAGAGCAGGGGACTTACCCATTAACCAGTAAATCCAGCCTTCCACAGCACCAGATTGGGTGTTTGATAGATTAGCCCTCTGTTACATTCAGACTCACACTGCCACCATGAAACACCATACTCAATAATAAGAATATACTTCTTTGGAGGTAACTGTAAGAAAATAAAGCATGCATAGCCCACACTTATTTCTTCATATTGCATGTGGGCAAAACAGTGCTTTTTCTTCAATGTCCTACTCTTGATTGTTGACCATACCTGATTTTCTTTAGAAGGGCACACAATCACAATTCTCTCTCTCTATGCATGGCCACTATTAACATCTCTGATATTTGCTCAGTCTAATCATGTAAGCACTTACATATTTTACTGTGCAAAGTTCTTTCAGTAAGAAAAAAGAAAAAAAACTACTTACTAATATTGTTTTAAACAAAGCATTTCTCAGATGCAAAAAAAGTGGAAAAGCACATATTGATTTGCCAAAGGTGGGTGGATTTCACAGTAAGAAAAAGTCAGGCTTAAGATACAAAAACACAGATGTTAGATACCTCATCTAACCCAGCATTCACACCCGGAACGTCTGTGTGTGTAAAGTACAGAAAAAGATTATGACAAACTTAAAAACCTGGGCCTTGAAAAATTTGTTGGACCAAACACAAAACTCATTGTACCTTGTTGCATGATTTGAAGTTGGTGTTTTATAACACATTTGTGCCATTTCCATAATTCTGCACGCTATGCCAGTGACAGATCAGAATACGCCACATAAATCCAATAATACCAGCTACCTGTATAATATAGCCCCAGCAGCCATGTCACTTTATTACAAATGGTCAAAAAATAATCAAATACCCTATTTAGATCTATTCAGATGGAACTGGAATGCAATGCATTTCAGTAAAACAAACACCGCAGTTTATGTATATTGTAAAGCTCTAAAGGTAGAAAAAATCATTAAACTGAAACTGAAATAATTTTATAAGGGCAAAAATCTCATACAGTGCAGAACACAATCTCTAGGGGTGACCAATCCACTGTGTGTCACAGACGTCCAAAGGGACTAGCCGTGGGGAGCAGGAGAGCAGAAAAAGACCCATATGTGTAGCGGCGAGACGGGAAAAAGGCCCGGGATCATTAGTGCAAAGAGTTCAGGAATGCCGTATAGAAACCTATGCCCTCAGGGAGCGGACGTGGGGCGCCCTGGTGCTAGGCGGGTCTCAGGACATCCGAACATCAATGCTGAGCGAGGACAGAGTGCAAGACCCGGAAATATATAGCCCAAGGGAAAGAGAGGGACAGGAAGGACAGCAGACCGGAAACTAGGGACAGGTCAGAGAAGGAGCGCCCTCTGGCTGCAGAGGGCGTGACACTGTGTTTGCAGATTTTCAAAGTCTCGTTGAAGCAGCAGAGCCTGAAGAACTGGGAGACACTGTTAGATTGGTCCAGTTAAGCAAGCCAACCAAGCTGGTTTAACTCATTAACAGAGAAAACAGATTGCCCTGCAGGCAAATACTGGGCAGCCCTTGTTCTAGAATCAGAACCACAATGTAACGGATTTAAACATGAACAAATAAAAGTAATTGGCAAAAACATTAAAACTTGATAAACATCCCTAACATGTCATGATTCTAACATATGCTCTTTTGGAAAACGCAAAGAAATCCTAACAGACTTTTCTGAAGCTGACTTTTCTCAGCCAAATACATAAGCATATACAGTGTACACGGCTGTTTCTGCCTCACTCTCTGCTCTGTCATAAACAAGGCCTTTGTGCACCTCCAGGCACTAGCTACAACCACCAGTTCACACGTCTAATGACAGTAATTCTGCCTGGGCTCCCAGAAAAGACGAGAATAAAAAGTAATAAAAAGAGATTTTTATGCTGGCTATATATTAATTTCCGTCTATTATTCAGTGCGTAAAATAGCACCAGTGGAACTCTCCTCCACTGACACATTCGTGTAACAATTACAGTGCAGGTAAAGGGAAACAAGATTAATTGTTGGCAAAATGAGAATGATGCCGGGACGCCTCGACCAGGCACACCTCATTACACACCGAGGCAGACTTTACCGCCTCAGGGTTATTACTGTGCTCGGATTTGTGTCTTAATGTTTTTTGCTCTTTTCAGTCCCTCTGCAAGTGTTTTGTTGTTGCAGTGTTTTTTCATCCTCATTTACATTTCGGAGAAGAGAAATGACATTCTCTTCATTAACACTAGCCTTAATTAACAATATCTTATTAACCTTTTTTATTGATCTCCTGGGAGACACATGAAGAACTCAAGGAGATTCCTAAAACACTACATCTGTATGCACATACATACAGTACATATAACACATGTATTGAACCAACAATAGTACAAGTGCTGCCAAAGCAAGGACAAAAAAAGTGTATGTATTTATACACCCACTGTAGGACACTTTCGTTCAAAGCTGTGAGCCCACTGCTAAGTATTTTGTTAAACTATAGCCCTTTATGTCTTACTGTAGCATAACAAAAAATGATTCTTTAATTGCTCTCCCTCTTCATTATCTCTCTCCTTGCCAGCTCTAGTCTATTAGCTGATTGTTTGATATGCTGATTATAACAAATGACTGTTAGCATTCTTTAAAAAGAAGAAGAAAAATCTAATTAACAGCATCTCATTTTTTTTAAAAAAAGGCACTAACTCTTGACTGTTAATCATCTAAATTGCAGCTCCATACATGTGCACAAAAACTAATAGAAACTGGGTGCAGTTAGCTGAATGGATCAATGAGAACCTCGTGACTTATGAGAGGCCATCAGTCAAGGCACTGGCATGAAAAACCCTTTTGTCTTGCCACTGGCTGAGGTGCACAGAAACATAGTTTGCCATAGTTGTCACATTTACCATGCTTCTCCTATGGATGTATCATGCATTTGCTGTGATTATCTATGGTTTCATTATGTTTTATTACACTGGACCATTAGAACAATGAGAGCATAAGGGTTGACACTTCTGACAAGGGCAACGAAAATACTGCCAGATGGGGCAAAGAGTTTTTTCTACTGAATGACCAAACAAATCTTTTTTGTTGTCCTGAATTTCAAGAATGCCCTTTTCTCAAATTTCTCTCGTTCAGTGTCAGCTATTATTTGTCTATAGAGCTATTTCACACATTAAATGAAGGGATGAGCACTGCAAATGAAATATTCACCAGCAAGCACTTCTTTTGGGGAAACAGAGGTGAAACATTCACTTTTCAGTGCTTTTAATCTAGGCTCACCCTCACTTGTAAAAGACATTCACTTTGTCATTCAAAAACTTTTTTTTGCTCCAGCTTGGCTGCAGAGAGCGAGCTTTGTGCTGTTCCTCGGCCTTTGCTAGTCTCTCCACATCTCCCTCCAACACTTCCCTGCTATGTGCATCCCGACACATCAGAGCAGACAGCGCTTAAACTGGAGCGACGACATTCGCCTTCATCTGTCAGGACCACTTAGGCTCTGTGAGAGAGCGAGAGGGAGGGGAGATGGAGAGAAACTTCTCAATGGGCTGCTGTTGCTGAGAAGGAAGGAGACAGGCAGAGTCGCTGCAGCGAGTTGCATCCTGCCAGTAACCGTGCAGCCCCAGCAGGGGGAAGACTTCTAGTAGCAACTGCGGCGCTCCAGCACAAGGACAGACAGCAGCCTCTACTGTGGGGCCACACTACATGGCCCATGGTCTCCGAGGAGAATAGAACAATCCCAGATGTAGGCTCAAATTCTGCATAAAACGCATTAAATTCAAAGAACGGAAGAAAGGCTGCAAGTGAGATGAGGCCCTTTAACCTGACTTTCTCCTTTGATTGCTAACCATGATATTGACCCAAGGACCTAATCCACCTTCTGAACCCCAGTTTTAACAGATTCATTGTCACCACTCTAGATGGAGTTCCTTCTATATTCAGTCCTGAATGCATTTTGAATTAATTCCTTTTCTTCAGATTATGTCAGTGTTAAGCCTGGACCACATCTCAGAAATGGGGAAAACAGTAAAACGGTTCAATAAGCAGTCCATGACAAGTATGATAAATTCTATGTTCTTGCTTGCTGCATTATGATGGAACATAGACTGTAACAGTACATGCATTATCTGGAGATCCGTACAAAATCCAAACTACATTGTGAAGTATGCAGCTATACATTTTTAACGCAGCATAATCCCAGCAAGCATCAATGCTTTCACTCACAATTCATATTAATTGGGTGGAATACACAGCTGAACAAAAGCGGCACTAGTTCTTGCTAGGGATGCTGAAGATGCCCAGATCTGGTGACAAATTACAGTATTGAACAGCCTGTGTTATGTACCTGTATTAGTGATGTGACCCTTTGTTATTTCAGGAGGCTCCCTGGTGCAGCAACTTTATTTTCTGGGGGCATCCCTCCCCCCTCACCCTCTGATGCGCTGACACAAATGAAAATAAAGGACCTGCTAAACAGAATCCTAACTCCTTCAAGGTCCTCTGTTATCCACGGATGGATAAATAGTATCAGTAGCGGGAAAGGGATGAAGGTGTTGAACTTGTGTCACACACATGCTGGGTGTCACCATCACCGGCGAGACATATTCCACCTGCCTGGGAAACCCAACTGTGTTCTCCAGTGAACTGTAAGGACCGCAAATTACACTCAATCTTCATTATAATTGGCTGCTGTGCCATCTCTGCCCCCCTGAGCCTCAGAAAAAAATAAAGGCTGACAGTATTAATAGACTATTTCTATTTTAGTTTTTTGCATCGCACGATTCTTGTAAAGCCTGGTGAGATAATTGAGCCTTTGGTGAGATCTGTTTTTTTTAATGTTGTTTCTTGTCTGTTCTAAAAAAACAGTACATTACCTAAAGGCACAGATCAGCCCAGGGGCAGCACAAGCTTTATTTTCCATCTGAGGCTTGAATAAGGCTATTAAAACAATAGGTGAAAACAGCGATTCCATGCTGTCTGAGGGTGGACGTTTGTAAAAATAAAAGGCACATGATTGAATGCTTTCCCTTCTCAGCACCGAGACGCAGAACAAGCTGTTTCTTGACTTCCTGTGTTGCTTGGCTCACCTCCCCTTGCTCAAGCTATCCAATGTGTACGTCGACATGTCTCCCCTGCCACTGACTCGGCACCCTGTTTCTCTGGGCTTAGCTACCTGAAAGTGCACAACTTGTTCTTAGCTTAGATCATGCATTCTAAAGGAAACTTAAAAGAAATATGCAAGCACGGGACGTTTATGCATCGGCTGAATCAGGTGTATATTTAACAAAATACATTGCTGTCAACACTACTAGAAACATCTCCCAAGGGGGATCGTACACATTTCTAAAAAAATCCACACGCACAATCGACTTCAGACCCTGCAAAAACCATGTGACCCAACTACCAGGTCAGGTGGGTAGCTGCGTCAGCATGCATAGGCTGCATGTTCCTTTGCAAACTACCAGGTGCTGCTTTTTCTCATCCACTCCACAACGAGCTGTATGTAACACACTGTTTGTCCAATCTTCTAGCACTGAAGATTCTAGCACTGCTTTTTGAGGCAATTGAAGGCATGCAATAAGGTTTATCAGCATTATCCCTCCTGCCAAGTAAAACTAAACCCCTTCCAACTTCCATTCTCTGTGCTCACTCTCAGCCTCATTGGAATGCATAACTGTATGTTTGTAGCCTTTAGGGTTCTTCAGACACAAACAGTCTTTGACTTAGTTTATGTTCCCCTCAGGAAGCATATTTAGTCAGGTGGACTTAAAAGGTTTCTCGGCTGCATATGACATACGTGGACTGTGACATCACAAAGCCACTGGTCTTGTATTGTGAGGTATTGTGTATTGTATTGTGAGGTTGAATCACCCTGCCATCAATGACTCACGTTTCCACATTAAACCATCGTTACCTAAAGAAATGTTGCTATCTCTAAAAAGCTGAAATGTTGCAACTTTTTCCATATTTCTTAAATTTATTCATTTATTTATCCTCTGTCTGCTTTGCTTTTATCTGCATGAAAGCAGGCAACAGCAATCTGGCAAAAGGCCTCATTTCAGGATGTAAACACTTAGCACAACAAACTCCGAGAGACAGACACAGACAGAGTGCAAAAGAGAGACAGAAAGAGAGAGAGGTGCAAGATAAAAAGAGAAAGGTTGCCAGACAGAGAGAAAGAGGGAGGCAGCACTGGGTCCTGACAAAGCAGTGCAAGACACACTATTATCTGTAATGACAATAAGTGTTATCAGGGCTTAAGCTTAATAACTTCCCAAGAGATAAAACCAAACCAAAGAACGCAATTTCTGGAGTCACGAGCCTTTTGGGCATCACTGTGGTGGTAATCAATTTAAACAGATAAAAAATCCACAACAGCTTTTATTAAGATAACATCAGTCATTAAGTAAATATCTTTTAAAAACACAGACCTGATATACAGTACTGAACTGTACACAGGTGACATACAGTACTGTAAAATTTAAATCAATTTCTTAAAATACTATGTCTGGTTAGAGGTTCATGATTTTTATTTATACTTCAGAATTAAAGAAAGAGATGTGATGTCTCTTTCAGTATTTGCCTAATTTTGTGTCTTGTCTCTGTATAAAGTGAATTATTTAACACTTCAGCGAAGAATACTATGAACTGAAAGCTGAGAAGAGCACACCTCCCTAGTTGTATATTTCCATCACTCCCCCACCACCTGTGAATCCTTTTTAATATTCCAGAAATGCTGAAGTGCCTGCCAAGCCACGAAACGCTATCCATGGAAATCAGATAGAAATCTGGAGGGCAGAA
The DNA here is from genome assembly GCF_040954835.1 of Lepisosteus oculatus. Lineage (NCBI taxonomy): Eukaryota > Metazoa > Chordata > Actinopteri > Semionotiformes > Lepisosteidae > Lepisosteus > Lepisosteus oculatus. The sequence goes on along the minus strand of NC_090706.1, from coordinate 15,759,374 downwards.
GGGCAAGATCAGGCCCCTCTAGTGAGTGTTTCCCAGAGAGCCTCAGGTGTGTGGAACCCAGATAAACTCAGCATGCGATCCAGCCTCATGTCTCATCAGTTAATTAGTCCCAGGTGCATCTAATTAAGCACATAATAGGTCTGGAAGTGTTCCAGCATTCACGGGGTGAAGGACTGAAGCATATAATCATTTTCAACAAATAGATTCCCAAACTCTCTAAATATGGTATGATTTCCAGTTATTAATCAATTATCAATGTATAGAATAGCTCATTTCCTTAAGTGGACCAGTTTAACTATCTTTCCCCAATTTTAAACTGCTGATGATTCAAAGGGGGCTACCAAAGCTGTCATACAAATACTGGTCCCATTAAATGGGTATGCTGGCTTTCCTACTGAGCCTTCCTTATTACTTAATTGAAGACATTGGATCCATGATGCAAAATGATAAGATTATCCATTTAAGTCACTCACTAGTAATGCACTCTTGTAACCTAGTCCACGTAAGATCTCCCAAATCAAGCCTACACAGTCATTACTCCCTAATAATACATTACGTGAAAGGTGTCCCATATTTGATGCGATTAAAGCTTTTCTAAAGTGATATCTAGAGTGATAATGGGAATGGCAAAGGCCACTGGGATTTAGTTTCATTTCAAGGCACTAATGCAACCAGGCAGGGTTCAGACTGGCTGTGGATGAACTTTTCTTCTGAAATATAAAACATGTGGTGAAATGTAATTATACATTTAAAGCATCCCACCAGACTCCCAGTAAATAACTGGGTAAAAGATGAGATCCTAGAATCAATAACGTACTGGACCAGTAAAAAAGTGCAAAGTGCTAAAAAGCCTCCTCTCATGACATTATTCTGTTCTTATGGCTGTTTCAAACTGTCAAAGTGGGGACACTGCATATCAAATAAACAGTTTTATTTAAGTTTACAGATTTTTTTTTTACAGATGTTTAATTTAAGACTACAGAATTGTATTTGATGCAATCTTTCACTTAATACCAATGACAAAAAAAATTATATCTAGTTTTCTTTTCCTTTTTTCGTTGTTGTTTAACATCTGCATTATTTTATCCTCCCACAAAAGACGTATCCTAGCAACACTAGTGCAGGGAGGCCTCTTCACTTTAATATAACATTTAAAATGATCGGCGGTCATTTTGTAGCGTTACTTGTCAGGAGCTACTGAAGAAGAGTTATTAGAGAATGACATTTAGGAGCGCTGGAGATGAGAGGGGAAGACAATGATAAGTGAAATGACGACCTGAGATTAACTTTTGTAGTGTCTGAAAACTAATTGTCACTGGCAGAGCCTAGCTGCACCTGGATAAGTTTGAAAAAGAGCTTGAACTCTGAATAGCTTATCTTATAGATGAGGGATGTCTATCAGGACTGTTTCCTCACCCTCCAGCATGTAGTTTCTTCATGCCGATTCTCACAGCTTTTAAAGGGAGTAGCAGTTAGTCATCTTTGCCAATTGGTGATTCATATATGTCAATTAAAGCGGAAACATCTGAGAAAAACATGATGTCTGCTGCTGTTTCACAACGTTTGCTACTCACGGATCAGATTTAAGAAACAAGCAAAACATACATAACTACAGTGATTATTTGAAAATGATTTGGAACACAGTTCAGACTGTACTGGAATGTAAACATAAGAAAAACAAAAATCCAAGGAAACTGGATGATGCAGAAATCTGTGGTCTTAGTTTTTCTCCTTTCTGCTCCTTTTGTAAAAAAGGAATATTGTCAGATATGAAAATGAGAGAAAGACTGTCATATCTTCCTTAAAGAAAATACTGCAGTAGGCTTTTAAAGTGATGATTGTTCATTTTGGGTGTTGCTGCAGATGATCTGCAGGCCTACACAAGAGGCTGTAGAAACATTTGGGGTTTTCAAAAAGGTGCAGTGTGATCTGCAATCTCTGTGCTGTGAATTTCCCTTAGCTTTCAGTTGAAAGGTACAGTAACACAGAAAGGCCTTTTGATAAAGAGAGAGTTCGCTCCTTAAACTGACAGGCAATTGTTGAATCCAAAAATGCTTGGAAGATGATAAGTAACAGAAGAAAAGAACAGCAAATTCACAGCACCTGGCAGAGCTTCAGAGACATAATCAAACACAGTCAAATAAGGTCCAGCCCTGGTCCTACTGTGATTAGCACAGACAGGGATTTGAGTTTACTAAACAGGTGCACAATTTCCATTAACAGGACCAGAAAAGGTTTAATACAATTACAGATTAGATTACTTAAGACAAAACAGAACAGACAGATTGATTGATGGATAACATAATAGATTCATGCAGGCAGATCATCAGATAATTGTTAGTTTGTATATCTGTGCATTCTTCCTTGTTGCAGTGTTTTAGAAGGGGCTGTTTTCCCAAGGCGATTCCTGTTGCAGGAGAAAATATTGCAAACCAAGAGTAATCTATGTCTAGTTAGCAGGACTGTGAAGCTCTCTTTTAGCAGTAAGAGGGACACTACTGTTCAACACGTGAACAAGGTACTTCACCGGAATTTTTCCGGTAAAATACATACAGTAGTTGTTTAAGTGCAACTCACACTGGATAAAAGCGCCAGCCAAATAAATTAGTAACTAATGCCTTCAGTGGGTAACATTCTGCTGGAGAGGAGCACAGATGCTTTGTATCACTTTACCATAACAACACGGGAATGAAAATAAAGAACACACCTGCACTTCTGAATAATAGTCTTGATACACACATGGCGATTAACATTTATTAATATATTGCAAACTATGTTTGCTGAAAGATCAACATTTTAGGGACGACACAATAAGGAACCTTTTTAACTACGGCTATTTTTAATTCATTATACATTCTCAATTAAATCAGAGTAAGCACAGTTTCATTTGTAATTAGTTAATCAACAATCCATTTAAACTCAATGCTTGTCTTTGTTATGTTCATTGATCAGAAGGGCTCTTGTTCTGTGCCTGGTGAGGTCAATAGTGAAATCTGGCAGTAACCAAACAGCCATGCTGCATTTATTGCACAATGCAACATTAGAGGAATCTTATCTCAAAGACAAAAGTAATAGGGAAAAAAAAGCCAGCATTGCTTACTGCTTTATCCCATATTATCAGCAACCTCTTGGCAATGCATCATTATAAATGACTTTACAAGAACACACGTGCCATAACGTGACCAGATATCAAAGCCAACTGGTTTGTTCACAGGGCTCTATTGTACATACTGCATGCAAGACATAAACCAGACTCACAGGCTTTAAGATTCGGGCAGTTTTTTAAGAAATGTTTTTCAAATATTGTTTTCAGATGGCAAAAAAAAAAGCTTGTTATGCACTAAAAGGTTTTAGAATGTTAACACACTTAAACAACAGCTTAGCTCGGCACATTTCATGTTATAAAGTAACCATTAAGAATTTTGGAAAATTTACAAGAATAAAAGGAAAATCAATGTTTGTTGTGAAGGGCTGCCCTCTGCCAGAAGTCTTCAACATATTGGTTTATGCGCTTATCTCTTTATAGTTGGGATACAACACATTTTTATTTCTATTCTTGTTTTGAAACTGTTCGACATCACAGCTGGTGAACAAATGCCCACGCTCAAGTCCAAAACTGACACACAGTAACTGAAAAAAAGACTTTGCATTTTAAACTGAGAACCAGGGGGACCAGCAAGCTCAAGTGGTATCCAAAGGACTGGAAGGGGCAGCAAAGCCTGTAGGACACAATGTCCACTAATACTGGAGAGCTGATTGTACTTGTCACAAACCTGGCTCTCCCATTTCAACACTCTCCAGGAAGAGCAGCAGAACCTGTTGGGTTGAAGAATGGCTGGGTTGAAGGACACTATCAGGGGAGCAGGAAGCTGTTACCAGATGAGGTCATGACTGGGGCACTAACTGCTCAATAATCCAACACTTGGCATGTTCCCATACATTCAAATTTCCGCACTGTGTATCAGTCATTTTCAATAACTCACAGAGGTGCTACCACTGACAGGACAGCTACAGTACTTCACGAAACAGACAGCCTGCAGGATCTTCTCAATCCACAAAACCATGTAAGAACTGGATGTACTTTGTGTTTTACTGGTAATGGCATTTTCAACATTTGATTCTCCTATTCAGCCTGGTTACAATGTATTTCCGGCTGTTCGCAAACCATAACACTATGTTTGACTATTTTAGATTTGCATTATAATGTTTATTATTTCAAGCCTTCTTGTTTTCTGATTTTTGTAACAGGCAATGTAACATAATTGCATCTCAACTAAAGTCACACACCGTTCATCTAAAAAATAAGGCTATAATTCTAGTGATCAAATATCTGAAATATCAAATTCAGAAAAAAACACAATTACATAAATTAATTATGTATGACATAATCACAGAATTATTTAATTATCACACAAAACAAGGGAATCATGCTTGTAACTTCCAAACTATAAATATTTAGAATTAACGGAGACTCCTCACAAGGCCTTTTCAAAACCTTTCAGACTTGCAGTTTTTGGCTGTGATATAATTTGCAGCTCATAGTGGGCATGTGATGCCCCCTTTGTGGCAACAACAGAAAACTCCAAGTTAACCACAGTCCATTCTTTCACAAAGAAAGAAAATCTTGAGCCAGTGCCCTTGTCTTGCAATGGTAGCAGCTAAAAACGCTCCTGTGACTTCATAGGCCAGAGTGAGAAAAGATGTAGACTTGTGCTTTTGTCAAATGTGGGAGTTATTCATAACATTCTCAATGTTCGAGATGACCCAATCACTTTCAATGTGCACCTTCCACATAAGGTTTTTGAGAGGCTGAGGAATGCTCCATGGAATCCCTCCATACAGTATGCAGGAAAAAAACACTAACCTTAGAAAGTTGATGACTGAGTACAAAACCACATCACACAGGGCTTGCATTGTTGTAATTGAACATTATCTTAAGAACATTATAAACATGATTATGGTCTTTCTCTTCCTATAGATACCAGCCACGATGCACGTGCCAAACTTATCGATACAATGTCATATGATTTCAATAAGAAAGGAGAGTGTGCTTGTCTGTGGTCATGTACAAGATAAACTCTTCATCGATCGGCCGATAGTCAGTCTATTGATTTACACAAGGTGAGCCTTCCAGTGAGGCTGCTGGTAGCTTGCTGACAAGAGCCTCTCTTCTTTTCCCTCCCCAACATTAGTCCCAAGCCAAGGACGCCATCTGAAATCAAGATTTCTGCCTGCGTGGCACCAGGACGAGATAAGCACTGAACATGGTGGTAAGTTGAGGAATGATTTTATAAAGGCAGAATATATATATAGGCAGTGAACCTCAAGTGAAGATTAAAGATTTTTTTTTACTTTATTCTGCTGCAATGGTTGAAAAGTTTTAAATTACCGAATACTGCGGAAGAACAGCAGGATGCTATGTTGATCTTGCTGCCCTTTGCCCTTCTTACTGTATTAGCATACTAGCTTTGTTCACCCTCCCCACAACGGAAAGCCCTTAAAATGATTCCTGCAGACTTTTTGAAAGACAGACTGCTGTGAAAGACTTGCATTACCTAATCTAACCTAAGTGCTTCTCATTTTGTGACAATTACTCTATTTTTTTCACAAGAAGCAGTAATTAGTAAACCTAGTGAAATCTGTGTGTCTCAAATTCGCTTTGCCTATGAGGGCTTGTTATACTAGAGATCAAAACAATAGCTCTAAATCAATTTTTTCTTCATAACATTTTCAAAAAGAGATTGTTTTTGTTTTCTTTTTTCATTTAAAAGCTAAAAGCAGGTCTCTGTACTGGATGTCAATGTCACAGAAGACAATTCCATCACAGCACTCTCTTACTGGATGATAAGAATTTAAGAAGGATTACAAATGAGACAAAGCCATTTGGCCCCACTTGCTTGATTGCTAGCAACGAACTGATCCCAGAATCACATACGGCTTTTTCTTGCATCTGATGTCTGGAATAGTACATGCATTAAACCTGTTAAGATGCAATCATTTGCATGTAATTATTGTGGTGTGTGACAGCATGGTGGACAGTCTGAAAACACTGCTGTGTTAGAGTTGGGCACTTTTTTGATCTGTTTTTCTCCCATCTTTCACACACCTGCCGGTATGACATCTCACACATCTGTGTAGTTCTGCTTCCCTCACACAGCTTCTTGGAGAGGCTCAAGGTTTCCATGGTCCTTACCAAAGTTAAAGGATTTTCTAATAATGGATAGATGTTGCAGGATGGGAGCTATAAATCTTCAGCCAGGGTTGAAATCATTAGCTTTTCATACTTCTAACAGTAGCTGGCCATTTACATGGTAGGGAACAACTGTGTTTTCTGCAGCTGTCTCATGTGAGGTTTGGGATGGATTGGATTACGTATGTAGGAGTTCACATTAGGCAGCTGCAGAAATCATTGTTTGTCTGTACACTAGCATGGGAAGCTAAAGACAGCATAGCTCACAGAGGAAAAGCTGCATTCTCAATCATGCAGAACGTTAATAAAACTCATAATATTGTAGGTCTGAATGCATGTACAATTGAGAAGACTGACAGCTTCTTAGAAGATTATAAACACATCAGGTTCAACAACCTGGTTGTGCATTTTTTCCGGGCCCCCGAGGCTCAGAGGCCCTTTACAAGTCCCTTCTGTCATCAGTCCTAAAAGCATCTCACATTAATTTTCTACTGCAACCCTGTTTCAATCCTAAACTTGATCTCTAGGGCTGATTTTATCAAAACCTCTGAGGATTTGGAAAACTTCAATCAAATTCCTGTCAAAATCTCTTCTGTACCAGGTCGTAGCGATTCAGAGGTCAGTGGGATTTAAAAATTGGGTGAGCAGATCAGTTTTGATTTTGAGTTTGATTTGATTTTGCTTAGCTCCCTTTGCCAACGGGCAAATCCTGTCGAATCTTCCTGTTCAATGCCAGATTTGTCCCTTACCAGTCCATCTGACTGATGAGGAGTTACAAAAGCTGCTACACTATTTCAGAATAACTGACACCTCTTTACACAACAGCAAAAAAGGAGTCTATTTTAATAAAAAAAAACTATCTGTAAAAGAACCCTGCAATTTAATTAGCTCACCAGGATACATTACTAAACCACTCTGTCACAGAATGTGTGATTACACATGCAGCTCTTTACTCACGGAAATTAGATTTAAGCAAAATAAGGAATGTCTGCTGTTTTATTAAATTGAAATCTACATGGGCATTACAAATAGTTTAATTTTCAAAAATGAAATGTACATTTTACTTAACTGTTGAGATTAACTGTTGTTCTTTTTTTCCATGATACTAATGAATTTAAAGAAGAAGATGCAGCAGGCTTAATGACCTAAGTCCAGTTTTAATTGCTTATTCAAAAAGATAGCACGCAGCTACGGAAATGGATACTGGCCATTAAACAATGCCTGGCTTACTGGAGTAACAAACTCTACCCCTTTTCCTTCCATCAAAGCCAGATTCATGCCCATGATTAAAGAAATCCCACAATGTTTGTTCCTTCATAACTATTATTAAAACCCCTACAGACCTATGTTCTGCTGGTCTTGTTGTAATACAATGGTCTTTATTTTGAAGGGATCACCAGCCTGCACTGCACATATTGTAGAAGCGCGGTCCCACATTCAAGAGCTTGTCCTGGAAACTGTTGCTCTAAAGACAAGAGGGAGAGAGCCCAGAAAAGAAGAAGAGCTCTGCGGCAGCCTGTATCAGTCTTGCTTTGTTGAGGTGCATTAATTTGCAAACACATTTTTTTTTAAAGTGTGTTATTAAGAGCACAGTTTTCAATTTTTGCCTGAGACTTCTGTTCTGTTAAAGCAATAACCAATAAATTGGAATGTACTGTACATGATAGCAAGGATCACATAAAGGAAAAGCAGGGCTGTAAAACAACGACTAACACAAGATGCCGAATGCCATGCATATCCATTGACCACTAAACATTCAAACACAACGGCCATGTTGATATGCAACTCAAATTTTATGTTAGAATACATAATTAGTAAACTCCACAGCTGGGGAATGGAAACAATAAAAAACCGTGATGCAAAGGAAAATGCCACATCTGATTTTTTAATCAGAACTGAAGAGCCCATGAGAGCAGCGTACTATAATTTTCATCTAACTCAATCAATGTACATTTGGAAATAAAATCACAAAAGGGGAGCAAATGCACACCCATCTCTTTTTGTAATACTTCATCCCAAACAAATCGGTCCGGCCTTTCTCCTGCTCCAGTCTCTGCCATTTTCACTGCAATAAAGTGTATTCCAGACAGCAGGCCAGTCAGGCAGACATACAGTAGAGCAGCATAGGACAAAAAGACTATATTAAAGATTTGGAAAACAAACATGGAAAATTGTATGCTCGAAACACACAATTGCTGTGTCACGTAGCAAATGAACTAAACAAAAATTAAATTAGTAATGCCCGGGCAGTTTGAAACAAGCCCCAGGCTAGATGTGCTGAACAACATCAACAACAACACAAAACAGCACAGCAAATCATAGGGAAGCGTCACATTTGCATCAATAGGGCTTGTTGCTGGAACACTGCAATCCATTACACTGCACAATTCTGGAGCAACCTGCTCTTTAACTGTGCAACAGTAAATTCTGTTATCTGTTTTTCTGAAGGTGTGGATGTAAAAAGCATGTGCAACACAAAAGGATGGAAGCTCACTGGGGCAATGAAACAGCACAAGTCTGCCGGGAGAAATCTTTTAAAGAACGGCCCTCATCAGCAGGAAAGTCTACAGTGCACTGCTATGCCTGACCTAATCTACACACTGTGGTCAGATCTGGTGACCACATTATAAACACAGCCCTACAACATTTGAAAGAGTGTGGAGTACAGCAGCCAAAATGGTTAGATATGGGAAGAATGGAAGAATCTGAACTTTTAAATTGCCTCGAGCGATGAAGACTTTGAAGGCGATTTGATCAAGGAATCTGAAATTCTACAAGCACTGACAAAGCTAAGCTGCACCACTTCCTATGAGTCAACATAGCCCCGAACCAGAGACAATGATTGGGAGTCAGGTTACCGGCTGTTCTGGAAAGGAAACAGAAGTCAATACTGTCAACAGGAAAAATAATGAGAGAAACTGCACGTCTGTGATTGGGAGAAAAAAATTCACTTTGATTTAAAAACAACTTCATCACATTGGCCTTGAAAATTTCTGCAAGCCAGCTAAGAACCTTATATTTATGAACTCTGAATACCATTCTGTAAATAGACACAAAAGGTTGTTTTTATTCGTTTTCTATTACACATCTGAGCATCTGGGCTCTAATTCAAACAAAATCAATTCTGACTAGCCCTATGGTGAAAGTTTAACAGTACAAAAACAGGAAGAAGCAATTTATCCACGAGACAAAAAGTGATTTCACTACTGTCTTATTCTGCCAACCTTCTTTTAAATGCGGGGGGAAAAAAACACATCATGCTTAAGGAAAAAAACTCAATTTGCATGTGCTTTGCCATTTCAGACATACCATAATAGTTGACATTTAAATCCCTGGGGGAAAAAACAATAGAAATATGAATCATTTCCCTTCACATGGTGCACATCTTTGAATAAGCAAAGAGTTATGTCCCTTAACAACACAGCTTGTCTACCTTGCAATATAAATTCTTTATTCATAAATAACTAAAGATATATACAGTAGTTACGTTCCTGGTGCAAAATACTTCCCAAATATAATATCAGGATAAAGGAAATGTTATCAGGGAACTGCAAAAGACTTTATACAGCTCAGCCCGTGTTTGGTCTCCTATGAAGACAGTGGAGTTGCAAGAAACAATTATTCAGATTGGGTTTTTCCTGGAGGGCGTAGGAATGGCACTGAACAGCTAAAGAGTCTGTATTGATTAAGCTGCACTCTCTTGGTAGAAATGAAAGACAGCTCATGCGCCTGGAGAGAGAGAGAGGGAAAGACTTCACAAACCGCCACGTTGATGGTTTGCCTTCGTTATTTTCAAAGAATGCGTTACAGAAATGCCGTTATAATTATTGACTGGATTCAACGGTTATACCTTGAAGGTAATCTCCTCTTTAGTGACAACTTAAATGTGTAAACCAGTCGTTTACAGCGAAAATACAGCCAAACCTTCTCTGCCAAAAGCCACAGTGAAGCCAAGTATTGGGCCACAACGTTTACAGACTGGAGCCAACGCTTACAAACACAAGCACGCTACAAAGGAATCCACAGTCCACATCCCACTCTGCCTTCTGAACACGTCTTTCCGTTCTGACCGGGAGACTGGCACCCAGGACAAGTCTCCACCTCCAACTTCCCCGAACAAGCACGCTGGACTTCTCTCTCTGCCGGGAGCAACAGAGCAGCCGTGCGCGGCAAAGCAGCCTCCGGCACAAGCACGCGCATTCGCCCTCTGGAGAACTGAGCCCATGCCATGGTTCTTTAAGTGCTTGATATGGACCCTAAAAAGGTTGGTGTGCAGCCAAGTTTCCGGTGCGAAACGTGTTTCTGTAACCCGTTACTCGTTCAGCCCACTTCCGGGAGCCCAATTCAGAGCGAACCCCCACTCCCTCCCACATTCGCTTCGCACACTGAACCATTTTCAAATGCGGGTCGCTGTGGTACTCCCACAAGTTCCCCTTCCCAGACCGGCTTTTGTTTGAAACCCAGAACGCCACTGCACGGGGAAATAAAATAACAATAAATTCGCGGAAAGCTGAAGACTAGCACGGGGGGCGCCGGGGAATGAGAGGTGCAGCCCTTACCGTTTGCTGCCGGCACTGTTGCTGCTGGAGGTGCTGGTCGTGCCGTGGAAGGACGAGGGCCAGGACATCCGAGACTTCTTGAGCCCCGGCCGGTCGCTGGTGTCCATGGCATTGGAGCGCTCGATCTGCCGGTGGTGGTGCCGGTCGGTATCCGAGTAGCCGCGGTGCTTTATTTTGATGGGAGTCCGCGGTTGCCTCCATAGGTGCTGAGGAGGCTTGAGAGTAGCCTGTCCTTCCCGGGGCACGGGCAGCGAGAGAGACAGGCTCTTCTTCGAGCAAGGTGGTGGTTCCATCATTAGTGCAAATAATATGTGTACAGATTGTGAGACCCCCCCCGATTTTCGAACACGGAGGGGAAAAAAGCTAACAATTTGGCTATTAAGAATACTTTGGAAAATAAATGTCTAATATTATTGTATTTATATTAATATAAGCGATCAACAAAAGCAATACTAGTGCTGTATATTTCTCCCTCTCAGCGCACTCCGGTCCAGTGCCGCCGAGACATACATATTATTTTATAATGTATCCCCTGCAAGAGAAATGTAAAAAAATACAGAAGGAAAAAATCCATCACAGTGCAAAATGTCAGGCAGAGTTGGGAATTTGTGCGCTCAAAAGGCTCCGATGAAGTGTTATTTTTGTTACTCCCGTGTAGTCCTCAGCAATTAGTCCCCAGACCGAAAACTTCGTTTTATTATTTAAATCCAGATACAGTAGGTTTATTGTTTGTTCGCTTGGGTTTTTTTCCGGCCCCCGAATCACACAGGACCCAGCGTAGCAGATAAAGAAAAACGACAGCTGGAACGAAATAACCTGAAGTTACGCGCTTCGTCGCTCACGGCGCAGTATGATCGCTTTATGGTAGAATTTATTGCTTTTATCAGTCCGCTTATTGCAAACCCACTGTGCCTGCAGCCTCGCAGACTGTCCCTCCCGCACAGTACAGGGCACTGGGTATTATTGCTGCGAGCGCCTGTACCTGCCTGTCAGTTTTTCGTTTGCAATCATTCTATTTCCAGCTCTGACGCTCCAATTGAGAATCTATTGCAACTGGAACGACCGCACTGTGGGTTAACAGCAGCTCTCTCTCTCGGATCTCTCCTCCTTCTCAAAAATAAATGCTATGAAAGCTGATTTACCAGCCACATACACACATTGTCATTTAAATATTATTTCGTGGTTCTGCTTCTTGTGAAGTGACATTTCCTCCTCGCTCAGTGTTTCTTCTTTTTCTGTTCCCAGTGTAACTGTAGTCTTCGGTGTCGTTTCTGAACATAAAATTGGGGGATTTCTCTTTTCTTGTCTTCCCTTTTCTCCCCTCTAGCCTGTCAAACATTGAAACCCGGAGCCAATTAAAGATTATTCAAGTCTCTCTTTCGCTCTTTCGTCTGCCCATTCGCTCTCTCTTCTTTCTTCTCAGCTTTTCGGCGCTGTTTTCGTTAGATTCGTGATAAACCATTACGCCTGTTCCGACATCGCTACCTGTGCCTGCGTCGCGCTGTCTCGCTTTGCCTCCCTCGCGCTGGCTGAGGTTCCCGGTCCGTGCACCCTCCCGAAGCGCGCGCGCCTCCGCTCGCGATCCCGGGGTTCTGGAACCCGGACGGAAAAGGTTCGCTTCGGGTTCTCTCCCTTCTCTCTCTCTCCTCCGCTCAGCAAAGGCGCTTTGCGCGTTTAGCCACTATGCTTTCTGGAGGAGTGATAAGCGGGCGGGGAGGGGGGCGACACTCAGAATATCGACACACACCCCTCACCACACTGGAATTTCCTATAATGACACTGAAAAACTCGATTTCCCAAATCCACAATACGGAACACCCACTATTAATTGCTACCTGTATCGCCTGGGAGAGGAGGGGAGCTGTCATAAAATTTATGTTAAACGACCGCTCTTGTTACCCAAAGAGCGCAAGCTATTCGCAACAGCATAAATCTGTTCCGAGGTCATTTTTCTTCAATTAGTTGATACATATTACCATTTGAACCGATTTAATTTGGTATTGTTTTTTATATTATAAGGCTGACTGTATCTAAACCGTCCTGCACAGCCCGCATGACCTCGTCTGTGTGCGTCCTTAAACGAACGCAGGTAACACCTGTTTCTTCCTACTTAAGTCTTCACGTTGTCTTGTGTTGAGCAGAACACACCGCCTGAGTCTTCATAGCTCACTTTAGCCTGTCCCTGAAAAAGTTGGGTTTGTGGTTTGTGGCTGGTATTGGCGAAGACATCCTCATGTTAAACTAATCCGGGAATGCTCACAGAGTTGGCCGGCGTGTTTTATTTAGTTTTACAGGAGATCTAGCAGTTAGATTTAAACGAATAAGGAAAACTAATAACAGAAGGATTTGCGCAGCTCTCGTTACATTCCGGGTGCTGGCTAATGGCACAGACTTTTCATTTAGTTGCACCACGCTGTGGTGTCTCAGATTTCGGATTTTTCATCGGCCCTTTGCCTTATGTAAGGACTGTTGTCTTATCCTAATGAAGCCCGTGATGTAAGAATCGCCCATTGACCAGACGTCTTAAGACGGTCAGTCCCTGAACTCGGCGCTCCTCGATTTGGCAGATCCTCAGATCCTCGGCTGCGAGCGCGAGCACGAACGCGTGGCTGGACCGCCGGACGCGGCGCGAGCTCGTCCGGTCGTCACTGTGCCGGCTATTGTCTGCACGCGTGTTTTCCACACAGCCGCCTTTCAGAATAATGCGGCCTCTCGGGAAACCAGGTGGATTGGGCTAGGCGTGCAGCTGCGCCAAGGCTGGCTGTTGCTTTGACAGAGCGCTTGCTACCCCCTTCAGTTGGAGACCGTCCAATTGAAATAACTGCCTTGTAGCTTTTCTCCCGAGCGCACATCCTGCCGTGAGTAGGAGCCCTGCCCTCGCCCGGCGCTGTATCCTTTCTGTCCCTATGAAGCCTATTTTACTTCTATCCAGCTGAACGGCCCCCCAGACAATTTACGGTACGTTCCGTGTCAGAGAAAACGGGTACGCGCCGTTCAGATCTGCCTCTATTTTCTCAACAAGATGGGCTACTGTACTGTAGAAAGGACAAGCGCACAGAGGGCGTCGACATGGTTAGAGACCCAAACAGTGATAATAACTGCACTGTTGTAACAATGAAAGGGGCGAAGAATTAATGTGAAGCGACTCGTGCTCCCCCAACTTTATTATTATTATTATTATTATTATTATTATTATTATTATTATTATTGCTGATTTTCATCAGTGCACTACTCGTTATCTTATTTTTGTTGCACATAAGGTCCCAATCGTTCATGACATTTACAGCAGGTAAAAAAACCGCGCCACACTACTGGACCCCCGGAAGGCCGACGCTATAGCGCGGGTACAGTCAACCCCGGTAAGAGCGGATCTGCCCTTTAATATTACAACCGCCCAGACAGAGGAGGACCGGCAGCCGCTTGGGCGTCTATCCGATCCAAGCGCCACAGCCGCCGGACTGGAGACACCAGCCTGTGACCCCGGGCCCTGGCAGCTGCCTGTGCTGCTCCCATATAGACAACCCAGGGAAAGCAACACGTTTCCTTCTCATCTGCGCCGCCCGGATGGTTTCCACGTTGCTCGCAATGTCACGGCGCGGACAGGTCAAGAGGGCTGCGAGCAGGAGCGAAATGCCCCCGGTCCCTCGGGGCTCTGTGACCGGACCGGTACAGATACGGAGAAAAGGAACAGGATTTTTTTTTCATAACTGCCTTTTAAAACCGGAAAATGCCCATCGGGGTATGTATCCCAGATTGTATTTTTTAAACACTCTTGTATTAGTTCCGCACACAAAACTATCACAATCCGCGAAGGGAGCAGCGGACCTGTCACACAGGGAGGGTGAGAAGTAGCCCCCCGGGGAGCAGAAAAAGCAGACCTGCAGCGCTGCCAGTCTTCACCGTGGCGAGGCGTGAGCTCGCAGCTCCAGCCAGGCTTCCTGTGGCTGCCCTTCCCTCGCCAGCAAAGAAATGGCATTTTTATCAGCTCACTTTGGGCTTTAGACAATAAGCCGTGACTCTCTGGATAACATTCCTAAACTATAAGAATTCCTGTACAGTCACACATTAAAAGACAGCCTCTTTGTAACCCAAATAATTATTTTTAAAAAGACAAAAGGAGGAAACTGGACGGAACCAATCGGCCCATCTCGCCGGCCTCGTCGCTGGAAGCTGACTGATCCAAGATCTCATCCAGCATGAAGGAATCCTGAAGGCAGTTTGTTCCAGACCCCCGCTACCTCTTACTGCTAAAGTCACAACCTCTGTACCAGCATGTTTTCAGATTATGGGAGGAAACCCACACAAACCTGGGGAGAACATGCAAACTCCATGCAGGCAGTGCCCCAGGTCTGGAATTGAAACCAGGGCTCCGGTGCTGTTAGACAGCAATGCTAACCACTGCGCCACTGTGTCATCCCTTTGCGTTCATAGTAAACAAAATCTCAGCACGTTTGCGAGTC
This sequence comes from Lepisosteus oculatus, assembly GCF_040954835.1. Taxonomy (NCBI): domain Eukaryota; kingdom Metazoa; phylum Chordata; class Actinopteri; order Semionotiformes; family Lepisosteidae; genus Lepisosteus; species Lepisosteus oculatus. The sequence continues at coordinate 15,744,165 of NC_090706.1, read as the reverse complement.
CCTGATCTTTTCTTACAGATGGACAGTTTACCCCCCTCTTTACTAGAAAGCACGGCGTAAGGTCTTTAGTTTAAAAGCCAGGTGGTGGCAGTTCACTCCCATGAGGTGTCTGGCTGCTGCCCAAGAATTGCTGGGCTCTAGCAGTTTCTAGGGAAGGTTAAAGATTCTCAGGATCCTCAGGCATTAATGCCTGTTCAGTCACTACTAAATGACTAAGTTATCATCGCCCGATATACCAAGGACAAGTCACTTAACTTTTCTACCGGTACAAATTTGTTTTGTAATTCCCCTGTCTCTCTTCAACCTAAGGCATTCTGTAAAAAACATGCATTGTTTTTTTGCCTATTCTGTCTGCTAGAGTTCTTAACAAAACTCATGGTAGAAACTACATTTGGTAAACCTGTAATTGGCTTATTTGACCTAGCTACTGTATGCCAACCATCATACATTTCATTACGGTTTATTTTTTAGTGTACCCTGGCTGCATAGGATAATTCTTGTCTCTACAAAACCACTCTCATAAGCCCAGGGATAAACAATCCTGAATTATGCAGTTAATCCAAACAATCTGAACCCCGGCTGGGAAACTAGCAGGTTGAGACCCACCATCTCTGCATTCACACGCACAGGCTGTATGTAAATCCAAACTGGAAAAGTGCTCCTGATTTGTAAGCCACCTACTCCCCTGTTCTCTGCCTTAACCTCAATCCCACACTAATCTGCAAACATTAGAAAGCATGCGTCATCCTCTAGGGAAAACCGATAACTCTTTGCTTCCAGCAATTTTACAGCCAACTGACTAACAATTACCTGCACTCAGCTTTATAAAACAATATAACATGAGGGCTGATTCATACACATGGCACCTGAAGGCAGGGGTTCAAGGATGAAGCACAACACACAAACACAGAGAGGAGAGAGCAGGGCCACAGCACAGCTGATGTGCACACTAGTCTGGGAAATGGTCAGAATTTTCCCCCGTCTATTTATCACTTTACATATCTGGGGAAGAGTGGGAATTCCCAAATCGGGTTGTGGAGAGCCCTAATTCAGCAGGTTTTACTGGTGAACACTTTTTTAATAAATGTTTGATGTCAACCATCATTTGCTTTTCTAAGCACTTGGTCCTGGCAAGCAACAGACATAAGGCAGGGCTTACAAAGACTTGCACACACTCACACCAGGGCCAATGTTCCCAGATCCAAATGAACCTACCAGCACGTCTTTGGAGTGTGGGAGGAAACCCATGCAAACACGGTGTCACGTTCGTAGACCCCTCCTCTTAAGGACGCTCCAGCCCTTCCTTGTTTTCCACTCATCGCCCGCACCTGCTCCCTGTTCCAACGCCCTTTTAGTTCTCCTTAAAAGCCAGGCGCTCACTTTATTCGGGGCTGTGCTCTGGTTTCCGCACCAGGCGAGTCCAGGACCTGGAAGCGCCTGTTCCCGTTAAGGTTTTATTTTCTGTTCCTGTTCCCCACCGGTTCCGATCCGGTTCCCGTTTTTAAATCTTGTTTGTCTTGCATGGACTGCCTGGTTTTTGGACTTTTGCCTTCGTTTGGATTCGCCCTTGGATTTTCTCCTGGATCGTGTTACCTTGGCCACACCTCCCCCGAACACCAGCGCAACAAGGACACGCCCCCTGTTTTCATCCCCGTATCCTGCATGACCTTCTCCCTTGTGTATACTCACTCAACCCCGGATTGTGTCGTCCGCATAGGGTCCGGAAAGAGAACCGGGCGTTACACACAGGGACAACATACAAACTCCACACAGGCAGCATCCCAGGTCTGGAACTGAACCCAGGGCTCCAGCGCAGCAAGGCGGCAATTCTAACCACGCGCTGCCCATCTTCATTGGCATTCGTAGATTTTTTTGGACTGCATTCTGAGTACGCATCAGCTTTCAAGGGCCAGAGCTCTTTAAATAAACATATTACTTATTATATACATAACATATAACGTATACACTACTGATCAATAACATGCAGATGTTCCCCAGTCTTTGGTGACCTACAAGAGTAACAGGGCTCCTCCAGAGCAGGATTGGAGACCTCTGTTGTAAGGCAGTTTTTATGTTTAATCTCAACATCTCAGATCTTAGTAAAATGCAACTGAATGCAAAAGCGTTCTTACTTCCAGCTGCTTCCAACAACTGCTGCAAAAAATCTGATGCCAGCTATGTGTCTTGCAACTGCAACCCCTGTGCAGCTGAGCTGGGACCTTGTTCTAAGCAGGGACAGGCAACTTCGGTCCTCATGGAGCCAGATTTCCTGCAGCTTCTTTCTAGAAACAGCTGGATGAGATCATTGAATCGATTATTTACTATCACACGGGCCAGATGGGACGAATGGCACCTCTCGTTTATAATCTCTCTTATGTTCAGAGGTTCAAACTGGTGCATTTATATATTCCTTACCAGTCGAAGTAGGATACAAAAATGACATACAGGATCTGGTTTCAATAAGGTGAAATTACATTTTATCACCAGTGGAATTATCTGTACTAACCTATCTGCCCAGGACACAAAGACTAACAATCAATTATTGAAAAAAGGTCAGAAACTAAATTAAACATATTGAGTCATAGGCAAAATGAATAAAAGGATATAATTTGTATTTTTAATCACAGTATTCCCTGGGCTCTCTCTGTTTCTACAGCTGATGGGGCGGAATCAGACATTTTTCAGTTGCCTGAGAAAATACATAAAATATTCCTTAGTCTTAACTGAATAATTCATCGTTGTTCTTTTTCTAATAATTATCTGGGCAAGCGGCATTTTAGAAGCATTTTAATTGTTTGGTTAAAAAAATCTGGTACTCACTTCTCATAAAAAAGTCCACTTGCATACAATATGAATGTATTGGAAATTTCAGACTAATCAGAAATGACATAAAACAAAAATGCAGACTCATTTGTTATACTTCTCAGTCAATGGGATTAGAAATTCAGAGCCATGGCTCAATTTTGTGGTTAAGCAATGAAGGGGAGATGTACATTGACACATCCAGAATACAGAATTAAGTTTTGCTTTTGTTTCCTTAATCAGAACATGAGAAAAGTTACATTCCAGAAAAAGGTCAATTGAGCCATCTTGCTCATTTCAGTACTAGATTTTCTGTGGTAGATTCAAGCGGTTTCTTGAAAGATACCAGGATTTTATTCAGCTTTTTCTTGAAAGATACCAGGAAATCTGCTTGAACATTATCACTGGGCATTTTGTTCCAGGCAACCACAACCCTCTGTGTAAAGAAGCACTTCCTGATTATAGTCCTGAAAACACTATCTCTTAGTTTCCATTTGTGTCCTAGTTGCACCTTTGCACCTGAAGTTTTGCACTGGCTTGACCTTTTCAAGACTTCTCAGGACTTTAAATACTTGTATGAAGTCTCCTCATAGACTAAGACTAAAGAAATGTAGTTCCTTTATCAACATAGTCTAGTGTTAGTTTACAATGGGATTTCTGCCATACAGTATATGTTCCAATTTTTTTCACCATGATTTAAGTCACTGCTATAGCATTTACTGCATGTGTTTATTTAAGGATTTGTGAAGATGCAGCTCACACACAAAGCAGGAGAGTACAAGACCAGAGAGAAAGGAACTGAAACAATAAAAACTGTTGCTGTGTTGTGTACTTGTGTGCAGGATGAAGCCCACTCTCATGGGCACAGGGGTAACTCCAGCTTTTGTCATTGGGAATTTGCACAGGTAGTAAAATACCCCAGGGCAACTTTTGTAAAACTATTTATAAGATAAAAAAAACCTTGGTTTAAGAGCTTCAGTAATTAACATTTATCTACCTTAAAACCAAAGTTATGATTGTAAAAATATGGCTGCAGCTAGTAATAATAGTTATACGTACCATGACCTTTACAATCATTGCTTCTATTGATGTTGTTGTAACGACAAAGAGATGTTAGAGCAACTTGAGAGAACTGCAATTTCAATACTTTGGGCTGACCATGCAATAGTTGTGGTTAGCCTACATCCCGCACTGACAGATCAAACAAAGATGGGTACGTGTCAGTGGGTAAATCTATTTTGCAGCTGATACATTCACAGGAAGAACATTACTTGAAATACCACACTCAGACATACTGTATATATTTGCACCTAGCACTTGGATCATTATATTAAAATATATACTTGTAGTTGCAACAATGATTAAACCTTCGTAGTCTCGAAAATCCCACATCTGTGGAAAGGAAACCTTACCCAGGCTGTTATCAACATAGAAAGAGAAAATAATCATACTGTTGTCTGCTGGAAGCTATTTGTAATTCACAGATGGTGAGATGATGAGTGTGAATCAGTCCTGGTTTATCATAAGGAACCCAAGAGTTGAACAATCAGGCAGCCAGTCAGTCCTCCATGCAACTGGATCCAAAAACACTGGGCTTTAAGGCAAATCACCCAACTTGCATTTGTGAAATATCTGTCAGTCTCTTCCAGTTGACCATCTCCATTTCCTCCTGAATCTCTCCTTTCTTCCACATCAATAAGGCAGGGAACTCAAGCAATCAGTTGAATTCACGTCTCAGCTTGAGAGAATCCCCTTCAGTTAATTTTGAAAGGAGCACATTCTAAATTTTTTGATGATGCTCATGAAGAAGGGAAACATCAAAAAACGAATGGAATGTTGTTCCAAGCATCTTGTGTCGCACACCAGGGAAAGCACACACAGTAACAGCCAAACCATGGAAGCCAGGAGGGGAGGGAGCAGAAGTGATTTCATGAAAGCCCTCAATGCATCGCACAGAAAAGCAAGCTCAGAACAAACGTGGCTAATTGTCTTAAATTCACATCTTGACAAACCCGGGGGTGGCTCTGCACTTTGTATACACCAGCACAGACAGGGGATACAGGCAGGTTCTATTTATTTTATTATTTATCCTTTGGAAATGTCAACACAGAGATCTTTTCTAAATATTTGTTCCTGCCTTAGTATAAATTCAATCCTCATTTTAGAACATGGTTTTCTTGATCCTCAAGAGAATAGGAAAGTTTTCTTGTTCCTCAAAGGATAAAGAATTTTATTTTTATAACAACCTGTACTTCACAGACCTCAATGAGGTGCATGTGCAGGCAGGCCTAAGAACGTTCACCATAGCATATGCATTTTCAGTTCCCTATGTTTGTGTAAATGCACAGTTCCTACACAATTCTTAACACTTCCCATTTTGATTTACCGTAACTCTACATGCTTCACTACGCTTTACTGTCCTTTTATTACGGTAAACCACAAACTTTTAAATCACATAAACACATATGCGTGCTCCTGGGTTCCTCGTTATCAGCTTGTCCTGTACTTTAGGATTTTTACGGAATTTTGGACAAGTCACTGCCTACAGGAATCTTCAAATCAACACCAGCTGACTTAATAAAATCTGTGATTCCAGATTTGATACTTTTTTACACCTACCTCCTAAAGTAAGGCTTCTTAGGACTGTTTCTAAAGACACTCAGGGGTCCCACAACCCCAGTTCAATGAGGGGTGAGGGGGGAGAAAGAGTAGTTATCTGCTGTGGTGCTGGCAGAGACTGCCTGTGTCGAACCCTAGCTGTCTGACCTGATAAACCACCACACTCAAACTTATACTGAGAATAAACTTATAACTGAAGAATAACGTGTGAAGATAAAAATGTGAAGAAATGAAAATAAAAATGATGGCCACAACAGCCCAGAGCACAGCCACTATTATTGGTGCAGATCTGTGGCACAAATAGCAGTCACTGTCATTATCTGTCACACAGTGGCAAAAAAGTGTAGCTAATGTTGCCCTAGGAGGACAGAGGACAGGAAGAAGCATATCACTTCCCTTTCCTAGCTAACACTGAAGAACAAATAAAATCTAACTAGGGCTTATGATTTGCATTGAGACCCAACAGATAAAGGAGTATTTGTATTTTTTTCCATTTATTTCAAGAAAAAGAAAAAAACTGAAAGATAAATCAATGACTCATACTAAGCTGAATATAAATGAAGCTGCAGATGCACTATTCCGCAACTGAGGCTGAGAAAAAAAGGCAGCTTTAAATTCATCTTACTGACTCCGAAAACAACAGTCTTGATATTTTTCTTTTTTAGAATCTATTTTTATTTGTTTGTAAAACAGTATTTTAAAAAGTTAGTATATTTGTATTGCCCAGATTTGTCAATTGCCATAGTTCATTTTTATGTGATAGATATATAAACATTTGTATTTTTATAAAAATAAATAGAGATATTGTCTATTTGTTTGGACTGCAAATACTAAAAATTGAAAAAACAATGCTGTAAAAGGACCTTAAATTGGACGGACTTTCTTCCAGTTTCTGTATGTTATGTACATAATGTGTAACACAGCATCTAGACTATCTGCATTTGATAGTATTCACAAGGTTACTGCTAAAAATGTTATTACAGAAAATGAGTGCAAGCACGTTTATAACTGAGAATATATGGCATTTTACACAAAGAGACATGAATGTTTAGCACAAACTGTCTAGCCTTGTTACTTCAGCTGACTCCATTCTGGGATTCCCTCCGAAAATGGCTGGATGAGTTCCTGGGATCATCTAGCTGCTAGCAAGCAATACATTAAAATCAACTTGTTCTCGCTTTTAATGCTCGTGTTCGGAATTAGTGTGGGTGAGATTAGTAGTGAGTGAAATAGGATGGCTCAGAAACAAGCAAGAAAGCACAATGTCTCCGCCGTTGAATACAGAAGATGGCTGGGAATCAGAAGCTTTTACTGGTGCATGTCTCTTTAACCGTGCTGCTGAGAGACCGCTACCCTTGACAGCCCTAACTTCAGCACCCTGGGGCTGCTGTCTGCTGATACCGAACTTATTGTTTTATCGAGCTCGCTCCTGGCCCACCTCCAGACTCCACAAATCAGACAAACGGCAGCGACACGCGCACTGCCAAATGTCGGTTCTCCTTCCATCCGTCAACGTGAAGGGTACAAAGCAAATTCAGAGACCAAGCATGTTCTCTTTCTTAAAGGGTGTGCTGCTCTGATCCATCAGTGCAACACAGATCCAGTCACGATTGTAAAAAACACAGAGAACCTTAGAATCTTTCCTCATTTGTTTGTTTCCATTTTGCTACAGCCTCAGTATAGATCCATGCCTGCAAGTCAGACTGCAAGCACAAAAGACAAATTATTCACAACATTTTCTTGTAAAGTTGCATTTAATGAGCTAGTTGTGGGTTATTTCAGCATAATTTCTTCATTTAGCAGGTGACTGATGCAGAGTATTTGCACAGGCTGAGCACAAGTGCTGATTATGCCAGACCGACACGATTCACTTCATCTGTCAAGGTGAGTCAGTGTTCAGGAGAAATAACACACTCTAAAAAGGCAAATTGAATCTCACGATCATTAATGTTTACACATTTTTTACAAAAATAAATAGTAGTGTTATCTACAAATACTTGAGATATAATTCTGTAGAAAGAAATTAAAGCAAACAGTCAGTTGTTTGCTAGGTTAATTAAAATAACAGACTATTCCATAAATCCAAAGGCTGTCCATTAGAAAAGACAAAGCCATGGTCTTGTATGTGTGCCCTGAAGTCCATTGCCTACTGTGATGTACCAGGTTATGCAACCCCTCTCTTCTTTCTCATGTAATGGAGGAAAAATTAATTTAAACAGCAATGACGACAGTGTAGTCAGTTTATTCATATTTAATAGGCCGAATGGGCAGCCCTATGCAAAGCATTCACCACCCATTCAACTGCATAGAACTATCCATTAGAGAACACAGGGTTTTATCCTTGGGGGGGTCCGGGAGAAATCTACTGGGAACTGCCTGCATGGTGCCTGGAGCTTACGAGTTCTGAAGGCCAAGCAGTGTGAAGCTTAAAAAGCATGTATATTACTAAATGCATTTCATGGACCCCAAGTAGGTCTGTAATAACTTAAAAGGTTTAGTCTTTTTGGTAATAACAACCCATTGCAATATTGGTTTAGGCCATTCAAGACATTTTGAGTCCTCCCTAAGTCCTAGGTTTGAGCAGAAGTCACCACTTTTCATTTACTGACTTACTCATTTGTCAGTTCGTCAGACATAATTAGTGCTTTGCTTCTGAAAGATTATTTACCAATTTTGTAAGTGCAATACACATTTGTCAATGGTGATTTCTTTGCTTTGTATTGATTTCTTGTATATCCCAGAAAGAGCTTGTTGAAATGTTGAAATATTCAAATATTGTTGAAAAAAATAATTTAAAATGCAGCGTGCCAGCTCATGTACAGACATTTAGCAAACATGGTAAATTTAAAAAAATACAGCAATACTGAAGTCATCCTCTTTGCAAAGCTGATGTTGGGAGCCTATGACCATAACTTCACCCTTGTCAATGTTCAGCTTAAGAGTGTTGCGTTCATATGTTAATTTCAGACAGACACCTGTAAAGTGCAGACACTAGATCAGTATTGTAACGCAACGGGGGCTCAGGCGGGCGCCCTTGCCGCATCTGGTCGGCCCCTGCACCGTCCGGGGCTCGAACCCGGGACTTCCGCGTCTCTCTGCAGCGACCTAGCCCCGTGAGCTAAAGAGAGATCTCTCCACAGCCCAGTAGCTGTGGTCCTGCTATCACAGGGAAGGGTGGTGACGTCACCCGCTCTGGTACGCCGGCTCTTACACACAGTGCTTGTCGGCCGTAAGCGTTACACTCTCCCCCGCTTAAATCGCCGTCCCCGGCGAAGGGCTATCCCGCCCCACTTCTGACACCAATGTAACGCAACGGGGGCTCAGGCGGGCGCCCTTGCCGCATCTGGTCGGCCCCATCCCGACTGGAGGCTCGAACCCGGGACTTCCGCGTTTCTCTGCAGCGACCTAGCCCCGTGAGCTAAAGAGAGATCTCTCCCCAGCCCAGTAGCTGTGGTCCTGCTATCACAGGGAAGGGCGGTGACGTCACCCGCTCTGGTACGCCGGCTCTTACACACACTGCTTGTCGGCCGTAAGCGTTACAGTATTAATTGATTTGGTAAACACGAGGGTCATCTGACCAAAACTGGCTAAGAAGCAACATATCATTACTAAATAAGCTACCGGCACAGACCCTGTGGAACAACCTTGGTAAGTGAGACAATCAGATCTAAAACAGCAAAGATTAAGGGATGGGCTTCTATTAGCCTAAAGGGAGCATAACTAACAAAGGAAAGTACTAGTAATTCCAAGAAAGATTCCCATCTGCCCCAGTACTATGCTGTGACTGATGGTAAACAGTTAAAGTTACACTTAAGAAGAAAAATATAAGTCAGAATAACTCAGAGTCAGAAGCCACCAGCAAATAATTACCTTATAAAGCACAGCTTCAGTTATACGCCCCCTGAATGGGAAGGTTCAGAGCTCATTACATGCAGATGAAACTGTAATTGAGCTGTCACTGCCAGTTCCATAATTTTCGTGAGAAAAAAACTTTGACGTAGTACAGCAGTTATGTACCTGTGAGTCTAGGCCAGTTTTTTTTAATATAGGTGTGACAGCAGCAGTCTTCAAGCCTGTAGGACCTGAAATCAGGGACTCATCGATGAGGCTAGCAGCAAATGGAAAAGGAATAGCTAAAAGGATACCTCCTACATAGTTAGGAACAAAAAACAATCAGTTCAAATTCATTCTATTGTTAGGTCTTGTAAAAGTTCAATTATTGGACAGCTCAGGTGTGTGGATTCCCATTATCAGGGCTGATGACCCCTAGCCTAGGACAAACCACACTTTACCTCTGCACACCTCAGACTGTGAGACTGTATCTGAAGTGAATCTCAGAGCATGTGGTGTCTGAGCACATAAGAATAAGAGTGTTACGAAGGCATTCATTCCGGACCCTATGAAGACGACACAATCCAGGGTAGAGTGAGGAAAACACGGGGAAAAAGGCATGCAGGAGTCGGGAATGAAAACAGGGGGCATGTCCAGGGCGCGCAGGTGTTCTGGGGGGTGAATCCAAGGCAAACTGTCCTAAAGGGAGTCCAAAGGGAAATCGAAGATGAGGCAAATGTCCAGAGCCTGGTGGTCCATCAGAGACAAAGACAAACGGGATTAAAAACTGGAGTGAGATCCGGTGGAGGGTCGGGGGGAACAGGACCAGGAGCTACAGGTCCTGGACTCGCCTGGTACAGGAACCAATGCAGAGCCCAGAACAGAGTGAGCGTCTGACTTTTAAGGTGGGCTGAATAGGAGGCTGGAACTGGGGGCAGGTGCACAAAATCAACTCAGAAGTGAAAGAGCCGGAGCGCCCTTAAGGAGGAGGGACTACAATCGTGACAAAGAGTTTATGTCGGCTACAGGAAGCAGCTGTGTCTCTCAGAGCTCTGCTGCAGGAGTCACTCCATTCCTGATTTCTAAAGACAGAGTGAAACACCTGCACCTTCCCAGTAAGCCATGAATAAAGCTAATACGAGGAACAGAACATCACTTACACTGAGACTGAATCCCCCCTCTATACAGTAAATGCCATTCTGTAATTCCATTTCCTCGTATGTTGTAATTACTCTGAAGATAATTATAATCATGAATTGCTCAGACTTTTCTGATAAAATAATATAAAACTCCAATTTCAAAGAATATGCAAATCAAATGTTAAGTCTTTTAAAAATAGCATAATGATAATTACAAAAGTAATTCAATATTAGAAATACTAGCAAATAAGATATTATAATGCGGTCCTACAGACTACAGCACAATGCTGCAAGTCCCTTTTTTGCATAGATAAAGAAATGAGACAGACAGAAAATGTGCTGTTTTACAGCACCCCTAAATCTACCACTTCATCAGATTTGCAAACAAAACAAAAACTGTTATCTCAAAAATTATTTTTAAACAAACTCAAAAAAAGAACTAGAATTAGTACCTCAATGAACTGATGGACTTTCTCATCACATGGTACAAGGAATTATAGCCCTGCCAGGTTCTTCCCAGATGGAAAGGAACAAAGGATTAAAATGACGCAGTATTCCCGCAGATCTATGATTACATCCTTCTTGTGAAGATGCACAGCACCAAACCTTTTCTATCTGTATTTTTAAAGTAAAATGAAGCACGGAAGAATTTCCCAGTAACTCTTCATTACTCAAAGACTTAATTACTATGTAATTACCATAAATATTATGGTAAAAACTTCATTTTAGTAGTTAAATACCAATATGACGCACATTTACTTCCATTTTGTTTTATTGCTTTTGGAAATCATTCCTAACTGCACAGAGAATGTGTAAAGCTGAATGATAAGTCTAATTTAAGTTCTTAATTGAAATGTTATTTTTGGACATTCTGAATGTAGTGTTGTGTGAATTTTCCAAACTATGACAATTTTAACAGGAGTTTCAGTGACAGAAGTTCAATTTCACTGCTTTTGCAGTGAGCTTTTTTTGGAGCTCATCTTGTCCATCAATAGGATGGGGCAGATCTGTCAGATCATCAGGAGGGGAGTCTTGGTGTTACAGTCACGTTCAGGGATGCCAACTGAGCCTTTTGTTAACCCTACCCCTTTCCGCACACTGCCAGAAAGACACCCATGGAATTGCTGACGAACAATGACCATCTTTCAGAAAGGATTTTTTGTTGTTGTTAAAAACCAAGTGCAAAAGCTGTTGAAATTTTAAAGCTGTTTATCCAAAATATCTAAATTTTCAAGACATTCATCCTTAAGAGATTTTCTGGCAGAGGTACAGTATATACATCCGTGTGTGGGTGGAAAGGGAAGGAGGCTATGGGTTCAGAGTTTCTAATCTAGTTTACTGTAGAGAGGTAGAGACAAGGGGATATACTGAGAACTAGTAAGAGACTTCACTTACAGAATGCCACTACCATGTGTTTGTGGAAAAAAGGGCATGCAAAACACTAAGAAGCAGTCTGAAAATGTCCAAGCATATTTCATGTTTATGAGAGCCAGACCAGTTTGATTCCTGATTATGAAGGATTTGAAGGCTGAAGGAAAACCTTCAGCCTTCCAATGGGTGAGCATAAGAATGTAAGCATATAAACGAAGAAGAGGCAATTCTACCCATCTAAGCTAAGTGATCTGAGCTAAGCGATCTCATCCATCCACTGTCACGCCCTCTGCAGCCAGAGGGCGCTCCTTCTCTGTCCTGTCCCTAGTTTCCGGTCTGCTGTCCTTCCTGTCCCTCTCTTTCCCTTGGGCTATATATTTCTGGGTCTTGCACTCTGTCCTCGCACAGCAGTGAGGTTCGGATGTCCTGAGACCCGCCTAGCACCAGGGCGCCCCACGTCCGCTCCCTGAGGGCATAGGTTTCTATACGGCATTCCTGAACGGCACTAATGAGCCCGGGCCTTTTTCCCGTCTCGCCGCTACGCATATGGGTCTTTTTCTGCTCTCCTGCTCCCCACGGTTTGTCCCTTCGGACGTCCGTGACATCCACTACTTTGGAGGAAGTCATGATATTGGTTTCAATAAAACATTACAATACAACGGAAAGAGGATGCCTGTACTGTACCGAGAACTGGTGTATTAGAGTGCAAAGGGGCTTTATAAAATGTCATTAAAAATTCAATTCAGAAAGTACTGCACAATGTGAGATGTTACAATGAAGCCCATCCTTTGCAAGACACCCACTGTGTTCTTCCATCAAAATATAATTATCTCACATTACAAAGAGAGAAACTTAGACCACCCCCTTCTCACTCCTCTCTCATACTTATTTAGGCATAAGAGAGACACATCTATAAATGAAGCGAGTCCTAAAAACTAAAAACTAAATTTGTCTGTAGGCACTGGAATTTTCTCATCTGTGACTTTATACACTCTGAATTGTAAAGTATACAAAACCAAAAAAAAACAACAGTAACATATTCCTGCTGCACAGATTTATTTTTTTGGTCAGCAAGCTTGCTTTTCACTTTCTGCAGATTTTACACTCTTGGTGGGCGGAGGTAGAATCTGGGGAGATATATCTCTGATCATTCAAAGTGTCTAGAACAAAATTAGGGATAACGTCAAGGACTTCTCAGTATGCTAACAGCCCTTAAAATCTTCATTATAACTAAAATAGGATGATGAGCGTACATGTGATAATGCAAAGCACCACTTTGCACATAGACAGACACAGATTAACGATGGGCCATCCTGGTCTAAAGGAAGATTTAATGGCTTATTGGGCCGATTAAAAAGACAAACAAACTCTCTGAATGACAGATTGAGACGATTTAAGATGCTTAAGCACACAGATTTCAGGGCTCTCAGGGCTGACACAGCACACACAGAGTCCTTTAAGTTTATTGACTTCTGCTGGTGTTAGGGTGACAGGTCAAGCAGTGATGCAAATCAACAATGGTGATGAATGGCTCTTTCACCCCCAGATCTGTGCCAAAGGTGGGTGGAGGAGTCCTGGATGTATCAGCATCAGACGACTTGACTCACAGGGGCCAGAAGGGCACAGAGTCAATAGCCCAGCAGGGATCTGAACCCCAAGGTCACATGAGCATCTCTCTTTCACAAGGAACAATTCAATAAAACCAAAAGGAAATTAAACCAAGAGGAAATTAAACAGTAAATGCACTATTATGTTTCCTGCGTATCTTAGTATAAACACAGTAAAGTATACCAGAGCAAAATCACGACAAAAGAACTGTACAGTAATATAAGCCATGATCTCAGGCATTGGACGCAGTGGTGAGCAAACACAAATTTACAGGGACCTGCAGGCTTAAAAAGGCATGGGAAATTGTTGTGTATATTTACCACATTAACCTTCTCCTGTCATATGGTTAGAAGCTATAACAGTTTAATGTCCATTTTCATAGCTTTCTTAATGGCCAGTGACATTTGCGTTGAGAAAAGAAAAACACAAGGTCAAACCACAACGGTAAAGAAGAACTGCTGCAGCTTGGATCAATAAGCCTAAGAAAGACAACAGTCTGGTAGCTCACTGCCTCCTGCGGAGGGACAGTGGAATAGAGCCCTGAGCACACACATGCAGATGTGCTACACAGACATTTTTCCATGTCGATGAACGTCAAGGTGCACTTGAAGAAGAGCACATTATCTATGGTACTAAAAACTATTATGTTAAAAATAATCCAGGAAAAAACAGAACAAAAACTAGTGTGCTGCCCAGGACTCACACACAAAGGATTAAAAAGGAAAAGAAAACAAATGGCTGTGCTCATGAAAGAGACCCTTGTCACTTCACGTCACATAAAGCCCACATCTGAAAAACAAACGCGTTCAATCACATTTCAGCTGTGGCGCGGGACCAGGTCACAATCATTCCATCATTCTGTCTCATTGATACCAGCCTATGATTTGCAAATTAGCACAGGCTACGTATTAATTTCCTATTTCATTGCCTATTTTGCAGAAATGTTATTTCCTTCTGGATGCGTGTGTGTGTTTTGGGAGGTGTCAGGGTTTTCTATAAATATAATTATTATGAGGTTTACAAGCATTTGAGGGGGTGGTGGGGGTAATGGTAATGGTCAGGGCTCTGGACTCCTGACCAGAGGGCTGCAGTGTTGAGTCTCCTCTCAGATTCTGCTTCTCATGTCCTTCGGCGTGGTTATCCTTCCCAGTTCCTCCAGTCTCCTCAGTGGAATGAATAGGCACGGGCATTGTAGGGGTCACCCTTTGATGGACTGGGAGGTCCATATCACACCCTGAAGCTCGGATAAGCCTTGGCAATTTGGATCAATGTATGGATTTAACTAGCTATTAACAGGATTACAGGATTCTGACCCAGCAGAATTGGATTTATTTCCATTTTGAGATTAAACTTGCTGTATTTTCATTCTTAAAAGCGTTGTGTGACTGCATCTTTCATTAGGCGGTTAATGGCCTAGAGAGAGTACAGTTTACAGGCATTAATACCTTGTCTACATTTGCGTTTGGCCGACTTCCATCATAAATCATGTTATCTGAAGCAGCACAGTGCAAGGTGTTGATGCATGACCACATGAGTGCACACTTGGAATCAAGATCCCTCTCACCCTGTGGACAAACTGTTTTATCACAATCTCAGCCTGCCAACTGCAGTAACCACAGCGAAATTCTATACTATTTTCTCTCTGATTTCATATTACATGAAAATGAATTTAACGCTTCACTGTAGCCCACTGATCTGCTTCCGTAGATGTCTACTTTCAGCACGTGGGCGTGTCAGAGGTACGTTTTCTTCCCTGTCAGGGAGCCGAGTATTAACTTAATTGGCGGTTCAAGAAAGGGTGGAGATATAAACGATAAAAAACATGACTCTAAATTTAGCCCACAAAGCTTTCACAGATCTCCTACTGATGTAGATATTTTCTTTATGTTGACAACAGATAGCCCGGCAACTCCAGGCGTACCACTTGCTGACAAGATGAGCTGAAATGGGGAAAAAAGTGCCTGCTTGTCGCGGTAGCTGAGCTTTTTAAATCGCTCTCTTTTCCCAGAGGAGAGCTGTGAGCGGCCTAATCTCCCCCTGCTATACGTCTGATCACTTAGAGAGCGCTTCCCCAAAATTTGGTTTCCTGCGAGAATTCACTTCATCTTTCCAACAATGTCAAGGCTGATTTCTGCAACCATATATAGTTTTTTCCTCTTTTTTTTAATCGGCTTTGGAATCATGAATCCCTACTGGTATTATAATTAAAGCCATTATGATCACATACAGGGTACTAGCTCACTCTCAGATCAGATTGAAGCAATGACATTTGTAAAGGATACTTGAGTTTCATTATCAATCAGTTTCCAACTGATATAAAGTACCTTATGTCTTTTTCACAGTGAGCAATCTCTTAAAGTAATAACACACCACCTGAACTAAGGCCATCATTTAGCAACCAGCTTCTAAGCCCAGCTAAAAACTGAGCACTGAACTTGTAATGTAGGTGGTCTCGGATATACAGTACTTCGGAGACAGGGAACAGAAAATCACGAAACAACGTACTGTATAATGGTGAATCTTTCTCCATAAGAACAATGTACTCTAGGCTGGAGGCTTAATTAATGGAATGGAGTCTGGTTAGGGACCATAAATTAGAATGAGTGTATATTTCACTTGTAGCTGCCCAAATCCATTACAGAGGGCCCCATTATAAGTCCAGGTAATGTTCTAAATCATGCAAATTACAGTGAAATCAATATCCATAAGGAATAATGTAATTAGCTTCCCGTACATTACCAACATACAGTTCAGACACAGGTACAGTATATACAGTTAATGTACCTATAACCCACAAAAAAAATCTAAATAAAAATAGCTTCACCAGCTACTTTCAAATTTTTGTCTCATTGAAACCATCAAAGCCATTCAGGGTAGATTTTTCCACACACTGTTCATGTATCACACATCAGACATAATTAAACATAAAGTTGGCGATCACATCTGGATCCACTGATTGGATGAGCTATGTACTATGGGCAGTAAGAACTCAACATTAATGCTGGGGAATAACAATTCATAATCTAAGTAATGTGCAACAGCATTGCCTACAAAAATAATTATTTTTAATGTTAGATTTTGCCCTTCACAATATTTTTTTCATTTCCATAACAAAATAATCTACAAACCATCTACACTGCTGTTTTTAAGTGCCTTAAAAAAATATGTAAGCACCAGGAATTTTTGAGTTTACCAACATACAATGAAAAACATCATATAGTGGGGCAATTTATACAGGGGACTGCTTGAATGCTGAGATATTGTATCTGTCACGATTGTAGTCCCTTAAGGGCGCTCCGGCTCGTTTCCAACTACAAATCAATTCTTTAGTTGATTTTGTGCACCTGCTCCCTGTTCCAGCCCACCTTTAAAAGCCAGACGCTCTCTCTGCATTGGAACACGCACGCCCGGAGGCTCGCCTATCACAGAGTCGCCCTATGTCTGCGGCTCGGGTGGCATTCGTCTCCTGAACCAGCCGAACCCGGGACCTGGAGCGCCTGGTTCCGTTCCCCCCTTTTTCCTCCCCGACCCTTCGCCGGATCCCACTCCGGTTTTTAACTTTGTTTCGTTCGTCTTGGATTTATCACCCAGCTCTGGACCTTTTTCTGCACTTGACCTCCCTTTGGACTCCCTTTTGGACTGTTCGCCTGGACCACGCCTGCTGGAGCACATTCGTCATGCCCCACCAGTTCCTCTACCAGCCCAGTTCCTCGTCTCCCCCCTGTGTGTTCACTCCCTTCTGGATTGTGTCGTCTGCATAGGGCTGTTAAAAATAATCCAGGAAAGACGCTTTGTAACAGTATCTGCTAAGCTATTGAAAATGCTGACAGAAACATTAAATTAAATAATTAAAACCACAACTTTGAAATTATAAAAGGATCTTAAATTCCTTGAGTCCTTTTCTCTCATTTGCAGGTGGAAGAATTCAAACCATCTCTGATTTTCTGGATCATTTTATAGTACACTCCACCATAAATAAATGATTCAAATTTAGCTCCCTCGCTTGCAAAAACAAAGAAATATTTTAAAAAGTAGAAGCTTCCAAAAATGACATCATTTTTTTACACAGTAATGGATTTCTTTAATATAATCTTTCCAGATTAACATAAAAAAGCAACATCGGGAGAAGATGACAAAGTTCTGCTTCGGAATGAATTACCCTAAATGCCCCTGCAGGGCACCAGTGAGCACAGGGTGAATCAATGCCCTTTTTCAACAGTTGTCCGAATCCATCAGCCAGTGGAAATGAGAGATTAGAAGAGATTACACAAACTGCAGGGCCTTACTTCTACAATGGGTACCAAGACATTAGCCCAATGTACAGTTCCATTTTTTATTTTATTTTTATTAGTAATAGAACAATTACATTAAAAATATTGCATAATTGCAAAGTGTTTAATACCTGGATAAGTAAGCAAACATTCTGTATATTATCTTCATAACATTCCTTTGAAGTGGGAATCTTGAACTAAGGAAAAGTAATAGGTTTATCCCATGCTGAAAAGAGAAGAGAGAAAACACAACGTTTTGACTGTGAAGCCTTCTTCAGGTCTTTCTCATACCTGAAGAAGGCTTCACAGCCAAAACGTTGTGTTTTCTCTCTTCTCTTTTCAGCCTGGGATAAACCTATTACTTGTTCTTTGCAGACTACGCATGCTGATGCAGCTACCCACTTGAACTATCTTGAAATAAGGTTAGAAGAACTAAAGTCAGTCTTTTTATTTCAGAATCAGAATTTTTTTTTATATATATATACTGTACCAAACACGTTGGGGAAGCATAGCACTGTGGGTTAGCTATTGGACTAATGACTGACAGGTTGTGAGTTTGAGTCCCTTCTACACATACTGTAGTTGTATCTTGAGGTAGGTACTTCAACCCAGGTGCTCCAGTCCACCCAGCTGTACAACTGGGGACCAGCACTGGTAGGAGGGGTCATCCCTCTGTGATGTCCTGGGGAGGGTCACATGCTCACTAGTCTGCTTAACGCTACAGAAAACAGGATGATCTCTGGCTCAATGAGCTCTTCTAGTTCTGGTATGGCCTTTCCTTTATTTACAAAACCACCCAATCGTTATGCTCAGCTGTGGGGGCATGTGGTTCGAGGTTAGGAGGATCCTGGGCTGAAGTCCTGAAAAGAGTCCACCGGGAAAAGGTTTAGGGAGTTCACCAAAGCAAAAGCCGAAATCCGTAATCCACAAACCGTAGTCAAGGTACAAGCCAAAGAGTTCAGGGAACGAAGCAGGTAAATAACCTAGACGCCAAAACCATGAGCCGAAATTCACAAATCGTAGTAAAAAAATGCTGAGTCAGAAGTCAATCAAAGTACAAAAGACACAAACCAGAAACGCAGGGTGAAGCTCTGAGCAGGTAAAACCCAACACTGAGCAGTGAGCATTGTGCCACAAGTTCCTGAAATATGGTAGAGCTGGAGGTGTGGTGGTGAACAGGTAAGGTGATTGGTTAGCTGTTTGGGCAAGTTCCACGCCTTCTTAAGGGGACTGCTGAGGGATTGCACGAAGTCGAGGTTGTAACACTAATTTCAAATTTTCAACCTGTCTTTACACATTGCCTCACAGGGAGAGCCCCTGTGCCCACATGGGTAAAATGAAGCAAGGCAGACTGGCTGCCCTGACTCACTTACCCATCTAGCCAATCAGCTTTTGATACATTGCATAGTTCAACGTTAATTCAGAGTTCGTATGGCAGTGGGAAAGAAGCTGAGGTTGAAGCAGGCAGTCCTTGAGAGGAAGGATTTGAAATGTATTCCAGAAGGGAAAAGCTGAAAGAGATTATGAGCTGGTAAAGGGGTCTGAGATGAATTTCTTGGCACGATTGGAGGTGCAGCTTGAGCAGAGAGGAGATAGAAGGGAGTTCACAGCCAACAACCATTGCAACTTTGCACACAATCCTTTTCAGTTTGCCTTTTGAGTAGTTATCCAAGCTCCAATACCAGACTGTAATAGAGGTTGTCAGATCACTTTGGATTGAAGGAGGGGTTGCCGGTTCACTCAGTGTTTTTTGAGTTGCCAAAGAAAAAACATCCTCTGCTGTGCTTTCTTGACATTGTGGTCAGTGTTGGTACTCCATTTAAGATCACTGTTTATATATGTACCCAGAAATGTAAAAGAGTTTGTGGTCTCTATAGAAAGATCATTAATGAAAGCTGGAAGTTATGTGTTCTGGATCCATCGGAAGTCGATGATGATTTCCCTGGTTTTAGAAGCATTGAGTAGAAAGTCGTTGTGCAGACACCAGGCTGTTCCCAAGTCAATCTGCTTTCAATAACAAGTCTCATCATTATTTGAGATGAGGCCAAAAGTGGTAGCGTCATCTGCATATTTGAAAATCTTGACAGAGTCATCCTGAAATGTGAGGATGTTTGTGAAAAGGGAAAAGAGCCATGGGGATAGGACACAGCCTTTGGGAGCACCTGAGCTGAGAGTCAGAGGGCAAGATGTCCTGTTATTCACCCTGAGAGTCTGTTGGTGATGTGTTAAAAAGTCCAGAATCCAACGACACATAGCAGGGTTGATGTTCAAGTCCATCAGTTTACTGCATAATTTATGTGGATTAATGATATTGAATGTTGAGCTGAAATCCCAAAAAAGGATGCGGCCATTGAAATTTGGCTTCTCCAAATGCTGGAGTATACAATGGAGAGCCAGGTTGACGGTGTCCTCAACAGACCTGTTGGTCCTGTAGGCAAACTGATGAGGATCCGGCAGGGAAGATGTATAGTGCTTGAGGTGCTTAAGCACCAGACGCTCAAAGGCTTTCATAGCCACCGAAGTCAGAGCAACTGGTCTGTAGTCGTTTGAAGATTTAGGAACAGGTATTATAGTGGATATTTTAAAACTGGAAATCAACTGGAAGATAACAATATTCAAAATGAAGATGGCCAAACAGTTTTGCTGTGACTCTGATGTATGCCCAATAAACATCGTATACATACAGTATATGGGTAATCATTAAAGTGCTGCACACTGCAAAATGCAAGTCCCTATACTTCTGATTTCCTCCTCAGTCTAGGGTTTTAATAATATGACCACATACAATGTGGAACAACCCTCTCCTGTCAGCATCCCTCTTGACCTGGGAGTTGGTTTCTTTCAAAGCGAAGCCCCGGCAGCTAGCAATGGAGAGAGTGCACAAAACACAAGGGAGAGTCACTGCCTCCGAGAAGGCACCCTTCAGCCCTGCATCCAACCTCCTGCTCACTTATCTTCCAAACAAGGAGCAATCAGAAATAATTAAAGCAGAAATAATTGGGAAACAAGGGAACCCTCTGGCAGGAGATGAATGGTATCAGGAGTAGTTACTTAAAAGCCAGGCTTTGCAGGCCCTCCAGATGATATGGGGTTAGCTCCCTGCCAATAGAAAACAGTACAGAAGAGCAGCAGAAGCTGAGCACATCAGCACAAATGACTTCTCAGAGCTGTAACAACTTTGTTAGCAGCATTGGCCCTGATGGGTTGCTCTTTCATGTTGAATATTTTGACTCACATGGATTGTGCTCTCCATTATATTGGAGGCATGTGAACTCTAGCAGCCTCCTTACCTCATCATAGCAGTCCACGCATAGAACCAAGAGGACTGATTACTGGAGGGTGCCCAATGATTCTTTGGTTTAATTGCACACTTTACAATGGCTCCCCCCCAAAAAAAGAAAACTCCCTTAATGTTCTTTACTTGTACTTTACTTATATAGGTTGTTTAAACCCCTATGGTAAATTAGATTCTTTGTTCAGAATATATTTAAGCATGCTCATCACACATTTACTATAGGCTCCCTGCTGAAGTGGAACAGCTGTATTTATGTTTGTCTACTTTATTTAATTAAAGAAATAAGGTTATGTACTTTACTGCAGTCTGATTGCTGTTCTAACTGGAAGGTGTAAGAAGAATCAAAAGCTCTCATTGAGCATTAAAGGTTACTCTTTCTTCAGTACCTCAGGTTTAAATAAAAAAGGGTTATATGCTCCTGCACCTTTTTTTTTATTTATGATGCCCGAATACATCTATAACATCAGCTGCCCATATGCAATGATGTTGAAAATGGCATTGCAATAACGCACGAATAAGGTAAAGTGACATTTTTACTGCCAGGAATATTAAGTGGCTCTGCAGGAAAGCGATTTACTGCAACATCAAGATGCCATTGCTACAGTACCAATTCAAGCAAAACATAAAACTCGACAGCACACACACTTATTTTTTAAAATTATTATGCTGTACATACAGTCCTAACAACCTGACATTCAGGCATCTTGTCCAGCAGCTTTACATGTTCCTTTTGTATACAAAAAATCTGTACACATAAAGGTCAGTTCATTTGCAAAAGGTCACTTCTCCTGGTCTCCCCTGTGCCCTCCTCTACAGCACCTGCAGCAGCACAGTGTTCTGTCTGTTATGCACAGATTCAGCTATTTATTTGTCTGCTTATTCCCTAAAAGAAAATCCGAAATACTGCACCTGCAATACACTACAGAGACCTTTGTTATAATGAACTGAGCAGCTTAAGCATACGAAAAACCTATGCAGACGATCACTGAAAAGAATACAGAAATCTGGTATTTATATATACAGTATATATCTTGCTTGGGATTTATGTAAGATTAAAATTCTTTTGTACTTGTTTTATTTCTGAATCGCTAAAATAATAAGTTGCAAAGTAGTCATCAACCTACAAAATATCACCACTTATGTATGATTGTTACTATTTTTTTTATTTGGTAAAAAATGTTTTTTATCATCCATCCAATAATACATAAATTCAGTTCAACACTGCTGCTTATAATTGTCGTATAAAAAACAATCCTTAGAGAAATAAAGAAACTCAGACAAATAAAACCTAATATACTGTAACTCTCTTAAATGGTTCTAGACACTGTAAAAAAATGCATTTTTATTTAGCACTATAATGTATTTAACGGAATGTTTTTGTATGCATATAAAATGAAATGTCTGGCTAAAGCAACAATACTGAGCTTCTATACACAGACCCCTACCTTTGGGCAATGGCCTCAATAAAAAAGAATAAATATGGTAGTGGATATTTGTAAGTATATATTTGTATATATTATATATATTTGTCAGTGAATTGGAATGGACAGTAGCAGTTCATGAATGTAGACCAGATGTCTCAAACCCATCTCCTGGAGGGCCTTGTCTTCTATTTTGCTGGTTTTTGATCCAGCTGAACTCTTAATTAGTTAATTGATGCCTTTAACTGAACTAACAATTTGATATTTTTAAATATGAATACAATTTTTAGCTCTTAAACCTTTATAGTTTCCAAGTAAACTCTTAAATGTTATTAAGTTACAAATAATGTATTTAAAGCACAGGATAGAAAACGTTACATGGATACAGGTTTCAAGTTTAAGGAAAAAGAGAAACATGCTGATGTACTGTACAGAAGGAACTACAGTTCTTTTATTTCTACCAGTGCAGAGATTTGTTTCAGCTGACTTGTTTCAGGGAGGATAACAGTAGAAAGTCATTGAATTGAGGAGTAGGATACAAACCCTGGTGCTCTTCTAACATTCGCCTGGACATTAACAAACTGTGAACCAATGACCTGCACAGCTATGAAGGGGAAGGCCTCCACAGCCTTTTGTCTCTGGTCAACAATCCCCAGAGTAAATACAGCCGTTGAGATAATGAATGCATGACACAAACCGTGTAGAACGAAACCATAAAAATAAATAAAGGCCTATGCAGAGCTGCAGTTGCATACAGAGAAGCGAAAACAGAAGGAAAAAAAAGCTTTTGCTTCTGTCTTAGCGCAAAGGTTGAAGTTCAACTGGAACAGAAGATTTGCCCAGACTTGCCTCCCGATTAGAAATATGTCAGAGAAAAAACAAGAACTAAGGCCAGAGACAATGAATGGGGCAGGCATCATGTAGCAGATAATGTGACCTTTGTTGTAAAAGGAACTTATCTCCTCAACATTAACAGCCTGTCAAAATAATCTGATTTGAAGGCAATTAAGTACCTTAAATGAGGAGCCAGGGGAAGCTTGTACTTGGCCCAACCCACTGTGGGCCAGCCCCAGGTCCTGCTGGCTATAATGCCATATGATCATCTGTAAATTATGCTATAGCTAATCTTAAAGCTAATCTTAGCTAATATTGTCTTCTGTCTTTATTAGTAAAGATATTGAGAAAAAACTCAAACACTCCATGATTATAGATTTATGTTGGTCATGTTATGCTGCAGGTTCACATAGGAGCCTCAGCAGTCTTCGGGAAGGCTCGGTGGGAGAGGCTTAGTGAGAGATAATGAAGTAATAATGCATGCTGATTGAAAATGGAGCTGTCTAAAATAATGTGAGCCGAAAAAAAGGTTGCTTTGATGCAGAGGAGAGGCTGGCTTGAATATAGCAGTTATAATTTTTTCTAAGCCAGGAAAAAAGCTGCCCTGATGCAGCGGAGAAACTGGCTTAAATACAGGTTGTCTGAATTGGAGAGGCCAGCTGGAGTGAAGCTGTCTGAATAAGACGAAGGCGAAGGCATTTAAGCTTAATGTCGGAGCACTGAATACGCAGGGTAAAAACCTAAAATAGTCTACTCCATTGCCTGATTGAAATTGGGAGGGTCCAACTGCTTGAATAAAGAATGGCCTTCGGGAGATGTGTCCTCAGCAAAATCGCACGGAGTCAGAAGAAGATCAAGAGCCTGTGCAAATCAGCTGGTTGTCCAGGGCAACATTGGGACGGGAGCTGCTCCCAGCCCAGGCGTAACATGTCACTGATTGTCTTTGTGGTGACCTAAGGCCCTTCTTACTGGGAACAATTTTTCTCCTGCATCACAAATCCCCAAATCGATATCTGAGGCTTCTGGAACAAACGTAGCTCTTTTAAAATAACTTACTGTTGGATCTGTTTTTGAAATGTGAGCCCATGAATGTATTGTGAAAGGCAGTAAAATGTAAATAAATTCTACCATGGACAAACTCCTAATGAGCTGCTTTTTGACAGCAGGACCTAAAGGACAGATTGCTTTTTTCTTTTTTTTTAATTCCAGGAAGATGCATGTGATAAAAGTAACAAGGGAAAGCTGTGGGGGGTTCCATTTAACACCAGAGACACCAGTTGTGCTTGCTCCCACTCTGATTTTTAGGACAAGATGTCTAACAGAGGTCTTATTGGCATGAGTATGATCCCATGCGTCTTGTTTCTGGGAAGGACACAACAGTGAGCTAGATCCAAACTGGGATAAATCATTTAAGGCAGAAACGGAGGCAGAAGGCAGGCAGTGCTGAGGACAGCTGGAGCCCAGAACACACTTCAAGTGTTACACACAGCAAGAGAGATGTAACACTGTGTTAACTCCCGGAATGACTCAAAACGTCCCGCTCTGAAGAAAGTAGGCTTACTTCTTTAATCTTTTTTGTCTGTTTCTTCAAGGAGAAATCAAACTCAAATGGGGTTCACTAAATCTCTGTTTTCAGATCAGTCACAACCTCTTAGGCGCAGGCATGCAAACTCACCCAATCTGCACAAAACTCACAAAAAACACAGACTGGAAGGAACTGTCCTTTGGCGTCTCCTGAGTCCAAATGTGCTCATTACTGACCACTCTCCTTTCGTTTTCCACACACCAACTAAATCTCATTTCAGAATTATTTGTTCTTTCTTTGCTTCAGAAATGTCACAAAAGGCAAAGTCGAAGGGATATCAAAGTTATGTTAGCATTAAAGCATTCTCTCCTTTTTTGCCTCAAAACTGAGGGATTTTCCATCTTTCCCACTGTCCTTGACAACATCATCTCACAGCTTGTCAATGACAGTTTTATTTGAAGATGTTTGGATTTGAATTCGTTCTTTCATTTTATCACTTCATTGAATTATCAGTCGCAGTTTTGAAAGCAGGCGCGTTTCACAGCTGGACAGAAACTTGGGGAGACAGATTACTCAGTCACAACCATGAGCTCAGATGGCCTCCATCACTGTGTGCTCCTGCAATCACCCCTAATTACCAAGTCTGTCGAACATATTTTTTAGCTTCCCCCCCAAAAAAACAAACAAGATAAGGGAATCACAAAGGACAGAAAACAAAGAGAAACAGTCCTGATCAACTCCCCCCAGAAGTCAAAGCTTTATAATCTGCTCTCCTTCACCTGCAGCCTCTCAGAAAAATCCTTTTCGTTTCTTCCTGAAAATTACCTGATCTGGAAGGTAAGTTGCTATATTCTAAAGCTTCTAAGATAACTAGATATCAATATTTTTTCTAAGCATGCACGGGACACATGTTGCACCAGAAAGAACTGAAGTGGAAAAATGGGCCTACACACAGAGCGCTTCAGAGACAAGAATACCATCATCCTGACAGATTGACATGGTAACCATGTAGGGAAGTGCACTGAAGACCAAGAACAGGTGGCATCTTTATACAAATGGTTGTGGGAGTGTAGAACAAGCTACCCCGCCATATCGCTACATCTGATACCTAGTCTTTATTCAAAGATGAGAACCAATTAATACAGTAGCTTCCTCTCCTATGGAATGGCCTCCTATTTTTTGTACTCTTTCTATGGTCACCCATTAGAAGGCTGAAGGTTTTCCTTGTTAAAAACAACAAAAACACTTGAACAGATCTGGGTCCAATTATTAGCACCTTGTATGCACTTTCCTGTGTTTCCACAAACTCTTAACAGTGGCCTTTTCTAAGTGAAATGTGTTCCCATCAGTATATTCCCTTATCTCTGTCCTTCTTCAGTAAACTACATTAGAAACCCAGGTTGTCATGGAGGGGACAATTTGGCATGTCTCACTGTAACAGCATATCCAAATGAGGAGTGAGACGGTGTCTATGGCAAAGCAGGGAACCGGAAGCTTATTTCTCAGAGAAAAAAAAAAACGTGGGCTGTTACTTACTGTCTTCTTCTTCTCTTTGAGAGGGTGAGATCTCTCTGCTGTCAAATGCAGCTTCTAAATTGCCTATAAATAACACACTGCCAGTACAAGGAGTGAGAACCACCCCCTCATTCCAAAACAGCATTGCTCTTTCATTCATTTAAAGTAAGGCTCAATTCTTTTTCTTTTTAATAAGGAGAGAGGGGTAAAACAGGATTTTCGGCCTCCAGGCTACCCATGAGTTCATTCCAGACGCTTTTAGTTCACGTCTAATTAAAAGACCCATATTTTTTTTAGAAAAAAAGTTTTATATTTCAGACTGACTGACTCAGTGCTGGAAATAATTAATACAAATCTGAATTGGAATAAGCATTACTTTTGGAAAGACTTGGAAGGACTGTAGGATGTCTTGTGAAGTAGTAAATTAATGATACAACTAATTTTTTGGCAGTATGGTCAAAATACTGTTAAAAACAATTACAGCACACTCGTTTCCTGTAGCACTGAATGAGTAACCACTTCTGCGTTGGGATAATGTCTCATCACTGCTTTTATGCAAATATTCAAACACATCTTTCTGTGTTACCTCTAACACAAAAGAGTATCTACATGTTTATGTAGCAAACGTAATACTATCTAAATATCAGCCAAGCTGGTTTTCAGATTCGAGTATTACTTTTTTTTTGGAGAGGAGAGTGGAGACACAGTTTTTTTAAGTGTTTCTAGCCAGAAAAACAGTAACTTTTGGTAAAAAGCAAATGCAAAAGCAAGCCAGTCTTATACAAGTCACCCATTAGGACTCACAAATCCTGCTTTCAATAGAAGTGACAGCAGATGCCTTGAGTGGTCACAGACAGCAAATTGCGCACATAAGCAGAGCAACAGCAATCAAGGAATTACTCTTGCAGCTATCCAAACCTCTTTTAACTCCACTCTAGGGTATGGTCACCTCTCAGCACATCTTCATCTCAATTCCCCACATGCAGCCCATTGTTTCCAGGAGGAAGATAAATCAGACTTCAGAGATGGAACCTCTTTAAGTAAGTTCACCACTGACATAACTTGATCCGCCCAAAGTCTTAGCACTAAAAATGCCACCAGTATGATTTTTCAGTAGAGCTAAAGGAGTTAATGAAAGGAAACTGAAGTTTATCAGATCAATGTGATTCACTGTAAGATAACATAATGTAGTAAAGCAGTCGTGACCAAGTAATGACCAATTAATGAGACAGAACAGATTTATTCATTAATTCAGATGGTAAGTGTAGGGATATCCAAGATCCTAGACCTAGTGAACACTGACCACAACAGTGACAGGAAACAGCCTGTCACAGCCACAGCAGCCAATACTGAGGTCTACTCTTCACATACAGTCCAGTACACTAGAGCCATGGATAACAGCTACAGCATATACACACAGTCTTCATGGAGCTACTACACATTCTTAAAAATAGCCCTGGAATAAAAAACATAGCTATCAGGATCCATGGACGAAAGGTGCACTGTAAATGTGGAGAAATACATATTAAACTATTTTGTAAATTGCTCTTCCATTTTAAATATCAACCTATCATTTGATTTTCTATAGCTCTCTTTGCAACAGTCGGAGAGCATTACAGAACTGTACAGCGGTTGACAGCATTGTACAGCAACAGTCAACATGTGGGCAAGGAGGAGAGGAAAACAAAAACTGCCAGTGGAAAAAATGAAAACTCTGGGGGTCTCAGGCCCAGTGATTGTTCCCTTTCCATTTTTGCGTAAATGTGTAAATGCGCTCAGATATGATCATTTTCCAATCCAGTTAATTTGGATTTTAAAAGAACCTGGATGCATTTATAGAAAAGAAAATACCCAAAACAATTCTGTATCTATTAAAACACAAGAGCACTAGCTGAAAGGACAACTCTGCAATGCATAGGCTGTCTGCTTCAGTTCAACAAAGACAATTTCTTTTGCAGGTCTCACTAAAAGGCATTTACAGTATTTCAAAAAGAGTGGACTGTGCATTAATGGTCACACACTGCAGCCTTACGTATCACAACACATTAACTATGACTCAAGACCATGTCATAAAAAAAGTGTAAATTAACTTCTTAATAAAGGAATAAAAGCTGAATCTAAACATTCAAAAACAGCATGAGCCATAGGTACAGTACATGTATATATACTTACCTTCTTCGTCTTCTCAAGCCTCACGGCGAATGGATGAATCAATTGTTAAATTAAGCATAAATAACATTTTTTCCCCACTTATTTTTCATGTAGTCTCAAAAATAATCTAAAGTATTCCATTTTCCCCTTATAAAAATGTAAAGCCTTAAGAAGTTTCTTCTGTGAAAATAATTGTATTACTATCTAATGTCACAACTGCAAGACATCCATGCAACACGACAAAAGATATAGTTCCAATTTAAATTAATCGGAAAAAAGCTGAAAGTAAGAGAAAATTGGATAGGGAAATCCAAAGCGTCTAATTAAATTCACATAAAAAATTATAAAAAGCTCCCTTATCATAAAAAAACGACCTGCCTTGTTATATAGAAGCCAGAGGCCCACTTGCAAGGAGCACAGGTGGCTCTACATCTATTTAATTTTCTCCTAAAAATATGGAAAGAAATTTTGAAAACCACGCATTCTTTTTTATTTTTTCATCAGCCTGTTTTCATCAGCCCGGGCTATGTCAATATCCCCATTCCCCAAGCAACTGGCCCAGTACCACTGGGAGAAGAGTGGGCTCGAGCCAGACAGGCCAAGCTTGGTTTACAATGCAACAGCGCCCCTCTTTGATGTATTGGGCACCCGCGGGCCCTGCCAGCGAGAGCCATGCTCACTCCGCGGAACTGTACAGTATGTGCAACTTGGAAGCCAATTTCAAAGGAAAATGGGCACTCTCCTGACCTCCCAAATCAGCTGGTACCAGTGACGCAGAGGTTAGCCACAGTGAGTAACTGCCTGTTCCAAATTGCAGGACAGAAAAGAAAAAGAAGAAACAAACCCAAACTAAATTAAAAGAATAAAAACATAAAAACTCATTTTACCAAGAGCACCAGGCAGTGCTGGTGGAAGAACATAAAGAGGTTGCAGCTTTGTAGAGACACCCTGACACAATCTTTAGAATAGCATTGCAGGGAAATATTAAAGTTAACACAATGCTGCTGCTATACTGTCAGCTTGGGATTCTGTAACAATCTGACGTCTTAATTATGTGTACTGTATAAAACATCCCCAAAGAAAACGCAATAGAAACACAATGAGCATTTCAAAGGTCATGTCTGAATGTCAAAAAATAACTAAACTCCACTCTTCCAATAATGTTGTAAACACCTTCCTAAAACATTTCCTTTAGAATAACCAAACTACAACCTTCAGACAACATTTGGAAATATTGTTACAGTGTTAGAGATTGTCTATGAATTAGAAGGGTATCCTCCTTTTCACAAAAAGGGAATCACGCCCAGTGCATTCAGTAAAGGCATTTGGACAGCAGGCTTAGCTCTGTAGTCCAGGGTGAGGTGCTTCTGACGCGACAGGGTGTGGCAGGTCTTTGTTGATCAGAATGTCTCGCCACTTAGCAGAAAAAAAGCAACTCATGTGACATGGCAAGTACCTACCATGTCACAGCCTACAGAGATTCCAAATGGGCTCGTTCACAGTCCCCAGGATAAACACTGCCTTCTTGCCCAGATTCCCTTGAAAGCAACTACTTGATATCTAATAACCTGATGCCGTATTTGCTGTTTTTTTTGTACGCCAAGGTGGTTCATTTTAAGATGGCATGTCCCAGAGTCAGACGACGACAGGATCTCTGCTGCCCCCTACCTGTCAGAGTCGGCATGCGTGATGGCGATGCGTGGTGGGATGCGCAGGGGCAGGGTGGTAGGCCTCTGCATGCTGTCCAGGATTTCAGGGGAACGTGCCCTGTCCCGCGGCCGCCAGGAAGGCACCTGCAGGCTCCCAGACAGCTTGCGGCGGCCCCGGCGGAGCTCAGCGCCCAGCGTGCTGCCGGAGGTGTAGGAGCGGCTATAGCGGCCAGGCTCCAGGGTGTCTCTGCTCTTCTGCAGGGAGAGAGGAGAAGAGTAAGGGACGAGCACACCTACGTCACAGACAGCACGTTCCATTAAATATCCTAAAGCACTCTACAAAAAATAAATAATGCAATTGCTCTGAACTGCACAATGCAGAGGAAAGGTGCATCCAAACTCACGGTAGTTTTTAAACAGTGAAACAAGCCAGTGTGCGAAAACAGCAGTGCTCAACTGCCCAACTTGAGACACATGATCAAGTAGGTTTTTACTGATCTCTTTACAGTGCAACTTCCCAGGGTTACCAATGAAAAGAAAAGATTATGTTTTTTTCAAGTGAGGAAACAACTAGGGTCACTGGATACAACTAACCTGTACCAACTAACATATTTGTCTCTGCCAGAAGCAAGAACAGCTGGAACAGGAGCTGGGTGTGTATCCCAACGGATTGTGACATATTTGCAGCCCCATCCCGTCCTATTTTTCCTGCGGAAAGGCCCTCAGCTGAGGCGATGTTGAGTGTAATGGTGTGTGGGATTGAACTGCATGTTCCACTAGTTTGTCTCCTGCTCCTCAACTAGACCATGCATTGCCCACCACCTGAGAGAATCTATTAATTTGTATGCCTGCAGCTCAATTAAACACATAAAAGCTCAGGTGGCAAGCAGGAAGATTCTGACATTGTTTTATGATTCAAACATTGCTTCTATGGCATGTCTCTATATAGAGGGATGCAAGTGAAACAACTCCATTCTTCCCCCAGAGAAAGTATTGATGGATCTGTGTTTATAAAGTTGCCTAAAAACATATCTCATAAAAAGAACATCATGATCATGTTGTTGTCTCCATCTCTGGCTAGGAGCCACGGTGTTTCCACACCTGATGCCTGGCAAGTGACATTTTGTAGTAAGACGTAATCTATCCACCCTCTTCTCTGCCTTGTCCCTCTTGCAGTCCCTCTGTTTCTTTAGGCATCTCTTGGCTTTTGCACTGAAGAAAGACAGACGACCAAATAGCTTTAAGCATCATCTCAGTTATAATGCTTAATCCCCCTGAGTTGTGACTATCTGGCCGCTCAGAGGAAAAACCTTGCCTTTGTATGCAATCGAAAAAGAAGCAAAGTGAGAGAGCACAGAAAAGGAGAGCCAGAGTTGAGGAGGCTCAAATAGACTCTTTTCTTTTTTTTATCTGTGACTACGAAATAGTCTGGGCTCAGGACTGAGATGGGTATCAGCTAATGGAAGGACCTCTTCAGAATCACAGAGGATCAGGGGCTCTCAGGCTTTCTGGTTCTGCTCTCGGATGTCGCGGCAGATGTCTGTCATTTCTGAAGTGGCTCCAAAAATAATTTCATTACAAGGCGCACAAATGCACACAGGAGACACAATGATGGAAGATAAATATTGAAACTGAAAATGTGGAAAAATAAAAAAGGCACGGAAAAAAAACTAACTAGTAGTGTCCCTTCAGCTGTCCAATAAAGTGTCCACACGTCTAGCACGTCTTGAATCAGGCAGCTCCGTTTAATATTGGGAATGATCAATCTAACCACTTGCAGTAGAAAAGTCAGGGAACATAAATTACATACTGAGATGCCTAAATCTGTACAATTTTAAATTCTCTATAAACTCTTTGGGGATTCCACAGATTTGGCCCAAGTAGAATCAGAACTTTACCACCCAGAAATCTCCACAAGCAGTAACTCATGGCTACTTTCTGCTTAATGGAGGCTATTGATTATACTCAAATGAGAGCTGTTCAGGATTACTGTGATTACAGGATTGGGTCAGTCTTGATTAAGTGCAACCACTACAGTGCAAAGTTTCACATCCTTCCAAATCTCTGCTGAAAGGCTAGCTCTCCAACAGGTCTTTGCTCCAAAATGACAACTGTATAAATCTGAGATACTGAGATCTGGCTTTAACCCACTCACTCAAGGGGACAACAGTCTGGCCATGAGTACTAGCACCCACCAGAACCCACACGATAGTTAGGATGAACCACAATTTCAAACTGTATGTTTTTCACATGTCCACACAAAACAATGAACACCTGTTACCTGTATATACAGTATATTTCATTGGATACACTCAAGAGTTAGCCCTCTGCTCCTGAACTGCTATTAGAATGCCAATAAACCTAGTTTAAAGCCAAAGAAAACCTATTCAATATATTTTGGTGTCCAAGGATGCTGAAGGTCATCTTAAACTATGCTAGTGAAATCAGTACACACCAGACGCTTCTGAGCTTGTGTATTAAGTCTCTTTTGCTTCTGGATGTTTTCTTTTTCTGCTTCGATGAGCCTGCGTGAAACTTGCACAGTGCTGGGGAGAAGAAGCATGACAACAGCAATCCCCAATGAAAAATTTCTCAGGAGCCACGTCTCTTCCCCTGTGTCTTACACGATTAATAGCGTTAGTGCAGAAATTGAATTGGTGTCTCTGATCGATTTTCTTTTTGCCTTCACAGTTCATAGCCATTAAATTGCAAAGAAAGGCTGTAAATGCATTTTTTGGGTGAAGATGTGATTATATCACCTGTAAATGTCAGAGCAATTAAAAATCCATATGCTGCCCTTCAATAAACAAGAAGTTTACTCTCAATAAATGTTTCTGTAAAAAATACAATCCATTGTCAGGTCCAATGGAGTGCTCTACTGTTTGCAAATGACACATTATATATGCAGTCTATTAACACTGGATTGCACGAAATCACTGAATCAAACGTTCAGTAATAATCATTAAATTAATCATTAGTAATGGACAGATCAAATTACTGGAAGTCTATTAATGTTATGTTAATATATTTCAAGTGACAAGAGTTTAAAAATGGAACACCTATTTGAAACTGTTACCCCTTGGGCTTTGATACACTTTCTCCTTGTAGTTTTATTAGTACAGCATAGCTTTATGTCCTTCTGAAACAAACCCAAAGGAAGAACACGTCAACAAATGTTCAGCAATGATATATGTCACGATTGTAAACCCCTGCTCTTAAGGATCCTCCAGCGCTCCAGCCCTTCCTCGTTTACCTGATCTCCTGCACCTGCCACCTGTTCCAGCGCCCCCTTTAAAAGCCAGACGCTCCTACCAATCTGGGCTCAGCTGTGGAAGATGGACGCCCAAAGCCCGCCTACCAGCGAGTCCAGGAGGGGCTCAGCAGCATAGGCTTCACAACAGTGTCCTGACCACCTGGGTCCAGGGCTGGGAGCGCCTGGCCCCGTTACCCTTTTTAATTCACCCGACCCTTCGCCGGATCCCGCTCCGGCTTTTAACTCAGTCTAGTCTTTGTCAAGGATGGACCACCCAGCTCAGGACATTTGCCTCCCTCTGGATTTCTTTATGATCACCCTTCGGACTTGTTTGCCTTGGACCACGCCCCCCCCACCCCCCTCCCCCGAGCACCGGCCCCCTTGTTCTTCCAGCCCCGATCCTAGTCCTTTTTTCCCTGTTTGTCTCACTCCCCTCTGGATTTTGCCGTCTCCATAGGGTCCTGAAAGACGCTTCGTGAAAATATACTGATTTCTTTTATTATCTGTGAAATTATATCTTGGCATACAGCCTTGAAAAACAATTTGAGAACCAGATTTTCATATCTGCTTATTTATCAAGGAGATTTTATTTTATTATTTGATTTTGTGTATCCGTCCCTCTGCCAATACAGGGTTATTCATCTCTCCTCCCAGTATTCATCCCTTTGGATCTCTCAGACAGCTCATTGCTTTCACCAGCTTCTGCCTCGTCCTTCAGCATTCGTGAGCTCTAATAGCCGGGGTGTCGAAGGTTCAAGCTAGGTTCAAGACAGTGCAGCTGCAACCTGCCAGGCAGAGCAATGCAGACACATTATGGCATGGCGTGTTGAGTGCAGCTCGATTGCTGCGATTCTTTAAATATTACATTAAAAAAGTGGAAACTCAAAGAAAAAGCAGCAGTTACATTCCTGACAGTGTAATAATGCATTTCCTGCATGTTGCTCCCTTCAGCTCCCATTTTCTCAAAGTGTTTTTTTTTTTTTTCTGTGTCCACTTTTTTGAAAGATAGTGAAGATAAGCTTCCTCTTGCCATTGGATTTAAAAACCTGGGGGAGAGCCAGAGCCATCTAGTGGTGGAAGCAGACAAAGCAGAGGAAATTCCTGTACAACTAGTGCTGGGGAGAACCATTTTAATCATGTTTGCTTGATTAATAATTAGGTAATCTCTCACAAAAGGCATGATACTGAGGAAGAACAAGGATAAATGTTACATTGTAGTGCACACTGTTGCACTACAAGACTAACAAAGAATTTATCAAAAAGGATTAAACAGAAACACCTAGTACAGTATCTCCTAACTTTAACAGACTAATAGCAGTTGTCATGTTAACTTCACCGACTGTCCATTTACCAGAGTTTGTCTGTTTGGGGGGGACTCCGCTGTTGCCTGATCTCCAACCAAAATTCTGCTTCACCAGATTCTGTCCGTTGCTTCTGAAATCCGTCGAAAGTGAAGTCCATTAAAGCAAGGAGATACTGTACTGCACTGCCATTACAAATTCACACACATAAAAACAATCAATCTTCAGAGTTAATCAAAAGGTATATTTCAGTAAACTTAAACAGATCACAAAAAGACCTTACATGAACTTCTATCATTTCTATACAGAAAAGCTGAAGGCACTACACAGGAACAAATGCACACAAAACACACGAGAAGAGAAGAGCAGGAAAACAAGCCCTTTTCTTCCAGTTCAAACACACGTGTTGTGTTTCATGACGACGGTGGTATTTAAAAAAAACAAAAGATGAAGCTCAGCTTTGTTGATTAACGTGGTACAACCCAGCTGTGTCTTGCCAAATGTAGCTTTTATGAGTCTGCCAAGGCAAATTAACATAATAAAGATAATTTATTTCAAAGCCTTTTTTAACACTTTCTGGTACTCTCAGGGGGTAGAACTAAATCCCATTTTAGAATCCCCTGAGAATCCTCAGTATTCTGGCAGATATTATGGTCAAGGATAAACAGCAATGCTATCCCTGTTTCTTTACTAAAACAAATCCGTAAAAACGAATGGAAATACTGGCAGACTTCCAATAACAAGGAATGAGAAAGAGTTACCATTTGTCTAACCATTGCACATACATCAAAATATTTACAAGAGCCCAAGGCTGTATCCTGCACAGGCCACATTTAAAATGGACAGAAACAGAGATATATTTACACATTAAGCATTTCTCTGTATGTGAAACCCTCAATGCTATATCAGGATATAGAAAGTAAAAAATAGTAAGGTACAGAAATGAATGCTTGGGAATACCTGGGGAATGTTCTAATTCTAATTTCCACAAGGTATCTCTTGGTCAGGTCTGAATCTGAAATTTCACTCTGCTTTACCAGAAACAATAAATCCACCTGTCTCTTTTAGCTGAAGTGCTTTAAAGGAGTTTCAGATCCCAGTTTTTGGGGCCCTCGGGGGTGAGTTTCCTAGCCATGGCAAGTCCTTCACTTACACATGGCAGATATGAACATGCCATTTGATCCCGAAACAGTTAGAAGGGGGAAGGCAAAGCGAATTTAAAGGATACTCATTGAGCAAGATCATTGAGCAAATAGACACTAAAGCCACTCTCAACATAGTAACGATGTGGAATGTGGGGGTCATTCCTTGTTGGGACCAGGTAGGAATCAAACCCTGGGAAGGACAATTTTATAGCAGATAACCAAACCTATTGTGCGTGTCTTAGGGAAAAAGAAACTCCACACAGATTGGGATACCAGTCTAAGAGAACAAAGCACTAACCACCACTTCATCCCTTGAACCAATGAAGGCTTTCCCCGTTGCATATCTCTGAGGAGTCCAGAAAATGACGAGTTAATCAGACAGACAAAAATCATACGTAACATAATTCGACCCAAAACAAATTAGACAACCAAGAAGCTAGAAAATTATGACAAAAATTTATCTCTGAATCTTTTCTTTACTCTACTTGACTTGCAATCCCTTAAGCCAAATTGGGTGTGTCAAATTTCCAAAAATAGGCATCATAAAGGCATTGTTTTACTAACTGTAAGGTCCCCCAGGAACTCTTGTGTCAGGCAGTTTTACAGTGACAGATGTTGGCAGATGTCGACCGTACTGTGTATCAAGGCATGTCAGTGTGACAAACTGTCTGGCCCTGGCTGCCCTCTGCATCTGGAGAATTCTCAGGGGGCAGAGGGATGTGTGGCTCACTACTGCTACCCTGCTGTCTGTATCACTCCGAATTCCCTATTGGAACTTTGGAATACCTTTGGGCTCTACAGCTAATGTCAGCATAGTGCTAAAACTGTCCACAGTATCAGGAAACTAGAAACTAGAGAATATAGATTGGCTGTGGTTCCTTACAACAGGAATGTAAGCCAGTGA
This sequence comes from Lepisosteus oculatus, assembly GCF_040954835.1. Taxonomy (NCBI): domain Eukaryota; kingdom Metazoa; phylum Chordata; class Actinopteri; order Semionotiformes; family Lepisosteidae; genus Lepisosteus; species Lepisosteus oculatus. Next base: position 15,707,531 of record NC_090706.1, on the reverse strand, counting down.
GTGCATCAGTTATTAAAAGGAATAGCAGAAATGTTGTTTTCTTTTTCACATGCCTTTTTTCTTGTTGCATTTCAAGTTATAAATCATGTTATTTTCTGATTTGGTTTTGTGTGTTAAGACTCAAAAAAAAAACAGGCATCAATCACAGGGCCAGGTTTCAATTTACAAAACAGACCATAGGCCAAAGTCCAGGATTAGTGTAGACCAAGTGGAGTGAAGAGGACCATCCTTATTATCTGATTTTCTTCTTCTGAACATTCATATTTTCGACACACAAAACACTAGTATTAAACACTGTGACTAAGTCCAGTGCCTGGCGTCACTTCTTCTGCTGGTATTTTTGGAATAGTGTCTAGCAACTCTAGCAGAAAAAAGTGGTCAAGTGTGTGAACAGCAAACAGACCTTGTACGCAACCTTCAAATGTTGCCGTCAATTTTATTGTGCCTCTAAGAGATGTCAGTTTTTTGTCAAGCTCAGACCAAAAACGTAATGAATTTTGATAATAGTGTTGTGCTAGCTACTGTCAGCCAAGAAGAACCTGCTCCCTGCTTCCATCCTGTCTAGCATTAATCCATTATCAGAGAAGAATGACTAAATCACAGCACTGACTCCCACCAGCACTGAATCAATAAAGAAGAAAATGGGAATCAGAAATCTGTATAATCTACTTCTGAAGTTCAATTATTTCAAAAAACAACTTTTCATTATTTACAGTATACAGATTTCATTTCAGAACAAAAGAATAACAAACCTTTCAGCTGCAAAGCTTTTATTAAGAGCTGATGGCCTCCCTGCAGGTGATAAGGTTGGATCATTTGTCCGGACCTTGTTTTGTGAAATTTCTATAATTAAGAGATGGTTCTGAGAATTGTTGAACTTCAGAAGTAAATTACCCAGAGTGCCCTCCTTGTTCTCTGCTGACACTGCTATTAATATTAACAATATCTACAGAAATTCAGCTATGCCCCAACATAGTGCAACTGGACTACCTTTTCTTTTGTTTTTCAAAGACCTTATCTGGCAAGGGAAGGAAAAATTAAGACTAATTAAAATAAATCATAATCAGATCTAATTGCTGTAATTGCTAAGCCTGTCGAAGTGAAATGCTTCTGGTAATAAGCCATTCTAGTTGCCGTTTGAACTACTTCCCTACGAGGCATCTCCAGCCAGCCTCATAGGAAAGGCTTGTGTCTCGTTCGTATCTGCAAACCACATTTGCATGCTCGAAGATGATTAAGATTCTTAATGAAAATGACCTCCATACAAACACCTTTGATTTCTATGCTAAATTAATTACTTGTGTGATAAGCTACACATTCTGGGACTTAAGAGGCCCCTGCAGGCTCAATCTGCAGTAAAACTCTATCCTGAGCTCCTGTTTACAGAACCTTTACTGTATTAAAAAAGAGAAGCCTCCACAATAGAGTTATGTGCAACTCAACACCCAGCACAAAATGGAGCAGCCATTTTAGCAAACTAAAATGCACTCACTTCATACACAATCAAGTGGGAGGAGTTTTCAGCTCCTTGTTCCAAAGACTTGCCAAAAAACTGCCTTTACCTTGTTTACCATGTTCACATCCACCAAGCTCTTATTGTCTGTCCCACCTTGGAAAGTCAAATTTCAATCAATGCTTGGACAAAATGGACTGAAGATTAACAGCTGTCCTCTAGTTCCTCTTATTTTAATATTCATGTCCTGCCCTGGAATTAACTTTGGTGTGACAAGCAATAAAACCAGGTTACTCTACATGCTTTGTGTGCATGCAAAACACAAAAGAAAATGAAGATTTTCTTAAACTGAAGTTTTCTGGAGGCTGTGACTTCTTCAGTTCAGGGCTACAGTTCCCAAGGTAGATATGTATCTCTTGTTTTTAATGCATGTAACAAAAGACAAAGTGGGACAACTGAAAAGTATGGTTAAGCAGATTTTTTTAATTGATCCTTTGACTTTACGAAGCCAGAGTGCATGGGCTTGGGACATGACTATGTAAGACATTCCTTTCAGGACTAGAATTGACTATGCTGGCTGGCCTTCTTTGAAGTAATTCCAGTTCCAGTGATGTGGTGACCAAATTCCACACAGCACTGTAAATTAGGGCTTGATCAATACAAAGCATACAAAGCATTATACAGGATTAATTCCACACTGTAAATCAAGACAAGTTATGGTAAAAATAAGACACAAATGTCTGATACTATCTCACCATTGTGAAACAAAAACCTCTCACTTGATGATTTGTATGAGAGGCTACTTGCTTTATGAAGCCCAGTGAAACCTTAATTTCACAGGAACAAGAAAGAATACCCAAGAGGTGGTGTATATGGGCCAAGCACCAGTAGGGTGGGGTGGCCTTGAGATGGCCAAGGCATGCCCCGTTTCCTAAGCAACAGTGACCTCTTGTGGCTTGCCAAGGCTACGAACTCACAGAACTGTCAGCAAGAAAAGTAGTATTCTTCCTCTCTGTCCTCTCAGCCGTGGTCATTGTGGAGCCTGTGGTTTAAAGGTCTTTCAGGTGAAGGGGTTTGAGGTCCTCAACCCTCCAGTACCGGTGTCAGCTCACTGGAGCTGTGAAACCACAATTGGTTTGATAAGTGAAGTGAAACTCATACATTCCACTGCTTACAAAACCCTGTGAAGTCTTGAGCAGCACTAATATTGGAATTGTTTGAACAAAGTCTGTTTTTTACTAAGTTTATACAGCCTTTAACCTTTTAAATTTCACCCTCATTTTCTAAAAAATTATTTTAATCCCAGGATCTTTATGAAAGCTCTTTTCACTTCCAAGCGTAAGGCTTTATTCCTAATCCACCCTATTTCTATGACAGTCTGGAGCACTCATCACAGGTGGAGAGACAGAGTGACAAAAGAAGGAGGGGAGAGAGAGTGTTGGACTGAAGGAGAAGAGAGGGAGGAGGGAGAGACAGAGGGAGAATAAGACAGAGAAAGAGCAGTGACCAGGGTGAATGATGGAAAGGAAGGAAGAAGCACCTCCTACTGTTTCAAAGAGGTGAGAGAGAAGAAGAGAAAGGGGGTTAGGAAGGGAGGAAGAGACGAGAAAAGGGAATTAAGATGAGAGTGGGAGGGAGAATGAGAAGCAGCATGCTCACGTCTCTCTGTAGGGGGCGACATGAGAGGGACTAGTCTGCTGCCAGACTCGCCAGCAGGGGAGCCAATGTGGGGGTGTCAGCAATCAGTGCCCCAGCAGGAGACATCAAAGCTGCTGAGGACAGAGGACTCAAGAGAACCAGGGGTTGCCCAGAGAGACATGCTGTTTTCACAGCAAGGCGGCTTATTCCCTTTGCTTTTTCTATGGGATTTCTGGAACCATCAAATGCCAGTCAATGTGGATTAACCATTACAGCAACCACTGATGCAGGCACAGCAAACAGACACAGTTAAAGCTCGTCAAAGTATACAGAGCTATAGTAATCGATGTTACAATCTGTGGGAAACCCCTACAAAGCCAGTGATACAAATTTGATAAATCCAAATTTTAAGGTCTAGCACCTAACATTTTCTCTGTTGGCATGATATAACAACGAGATTTTAAGAATAACTAATATTGGTGAGTTCTGCAAAACGTTTGTGAATATTAGTCAATAACACTGCTCACACCAGACAATGTGTTGAGCCTGTAAAATGGGTAGATTACACCTTGTGACCATAATGACTCATTATTTTATTTTATTTTTATTGCCTAATAAATAGAAAGGTCATTTTTTGTCCCCAATTTCAAAACCACTACTTTAACTGCTTTAGGAAATCTGATGCAAATCCTTGTGAACTCAAAGGCAGGACACACCCTAAAAAGGCAATCAAAACTATTATTCTGAAGGAGTTCTAAATAATGGCCAGTCTGGCCTTCCTACCTTTTTAGGAACAAAGTTGGTGAATAAATAGCAGCTATCTTTTCTTTCCTTCAGCCATGACCTGTCTGTGTTTTCTCAGATTTAGGCAGGAGGAAAGTGGAAAGTGCATCAGGAGCAGTCTCTGTGTATTTTTCCAATGCTGTCATTTGAGAATGACAAGGCTAAGCGTTTCTGAATTAAGGGCTGTGTGGAAAAAAGCAGTTGTTTGCAATGCATAAACCAAACTTTTACACTTGTTAGGTATAATAGATTGTGCATTCATCTTGTGCTAAGTGTACAGAAGATAAAGATTTGTGTCTGGGCTATGGTACCCAGACACTAGTGAGGAATAATGTGCAGTCCCGAAAAACTTGACCACTAGCTGGAATATAAGTGGTCAGGTGACATTTAAAACCAGGAAGTAGAGACATCCAGTGGGCTACTGATATCTGCTTTGCTGATAGAGAGCAGAGCATCTGTTACAGTATGTGCAGGTCCAGAGGGAGAAGGAACTGAGGAAGTGACTGACTGATCAATCTGTGGACAGCACTGGAGATTGTAGTGTGAATTTTGAAAGGAAATGTTAGGTAGTGGTTTGGATGAGCTAGGGTTTTGAGTATTTTAGGATATTGAACCACACTGTTTTTTACCTTACAGCTGCAGATGCATCCATTTACCTGAGACCCGCCTTTGAAAGATTTATATTACAGTACCCTGTCCCTGGGTGTAAAAAAATATTAAAAACTTGACATATGCTGTACACAGCTCACAGTACACACATGTTGCAAGTCCAATGCATTTTCTGTATGTATATAGAAATACACATTCCTATATAGGAATGGGGGAACTTCAGTTTAGGTTCTCCAGGTGTTTATGTGGGTACTTTTCATACTGTTGAAACCAATCAAGATTCTTTCAACTGATTAAGCCCTACTTTACAAGTTATTTGAAATCTATCAAACAAACAATGATCGGACCTTTAAGAACTGGAGTTGCTCATCCCTGTTATATCCTATAAAACTTTCAGCTGTGTAACCTATTGATTAATCTGATTAATCATCTGTGAATGGTGAAAACAAGAGACCTGTAAATTTTATTTTTTTTGTTTTTGTTCATTTCTTCTTCTCAGTTAAACTGGACTTTTCCCTCCTGTTCATTACTGAAACAAAACCCATAGTGAACGTAGCCGTAGATCTTCAGGGAACTGCACAAAACTATATTCCATGCACCTTTTTTGTTCAATCTGCTTTAAGGACTTTTTTCCAAATCTGCCATTTCAACATTTATAAATGGCAAAACCAACTTTAACAAACAACAAAGCACAGTGATGTCTCTAGAAGGCTGTGAAGGTTTTCCCTCCAGACTTTATTGTATTGTCACTTAAAGCTCTATCATTTTTAGAATAAAGCCCTCTTTCAGCATTGAATGCTACAGACGCTTTTATTTATAAATGAAGCAATCTCAGAATTGCACCTACATTATAGCTAATCCTGCCCAGTGAAAACATACACCTCTTACAAGCAGTCCTCAGCTTTTTCATGCTATGCTTTTGAAGTGTCCTCAAGCAAAGCAAACCTGTATTTGCCAGTTCGTTTGTACTCTTCGACCCCCAGCTCTGCTAAGGGAAGGTGCAGAAGCTCTCATCTCGCATGACAGCTTTATAAAGGCATTCTCAGCCTGACCTTTTCTGACAAAGGAATGGGGCAAGTAAAGGGGGGAAAAGCTTGCTGTTAAAGAGTCTGGATTAGGTTTCAAAGTCACAACCCTTCAATGCAGAATCCTGGTTAAAAGGTTTAATGTTATTAGCAGTATTAGATTGTTACCCAGTTTTTCTCCCCTGACCCCTATGTTGGCCTGACCTAAGAAAAGAGAAAAACCATATCAGTTACCCACAGTATTTCTACAGAAGATGTAATTTTACTACCTAATTATTTACTTATGAAGTGCGTCATTTATAATTAGAATTACAGTGCTCTTAGTAGCCAACTACTCACAACACCGCAGGCAAAATAAATGACTCTCCCTCAGTGACAGGCAGTGTGTGGATGGTTTATAGAGAAGGAAACAGATTTCCCATGGCCAGAACAGCTTCCCAGGTCCCCATCCTACTGAAAATTCAAAATCATGCCGTTCATCCCCTACACTCATTTACTCCTCCTCGTTAACCTGGAGGAGAACAATGGAGGCCAGGGAGTTTATACAGCATTGGTGATGTTCATATGACAGTAGGAGCTGTATATGCAGTTATTAAAATGAGCATCATAGCTCTAGTTCAATTCCTTCTGTACCTCATGTAACAGTTTTATGAAAAGCTGTTCTTACTGTTGTTTCTGCCAGCAGCTATATCATCCTGCAACTCACAACTGGCAACCCACTGAAGCTCAGCAGGGGTGAGTCTGGCCAGTAACTGGAAGGGAAACCTCCTGGGAAAACAAAGGTTGCTGCTGGAAGAGGTGTCAGTGGGTCCGGAGGGAAGCACTCATCCTGTGGTCTGTGTGGGTCTTCATAGTGCCCCAGTATAGTAATGGGAACACTGTACAGTTAAAAAAGGCACCGTTCCTCGGATGAGACATAAAACCGAGGTCCTGACTCTCTGTCTTCATTAAAAATCCCATGGTGTTTCTTGAAAAGAGTAGGGGTGTAACCCTGGTTTCCTGGCAAAAATTTCTTCCAGCCTGTAACAATCTTGGCCTCACAATAATTCCCATCTATGAATTGGTTTCACTGCTCTGTTCTCCTCCACACTGATAGTTAATGTGTGGTGAGCATACTGGCGCACATTGGCTGCTGTTGCATCAACCAGGTGGGGGCTACACATGTTTCCATTAGCAGAGTTCCCATTACCTGTAATAATAATAATATGATCTCGATAGATTTAGATTTTTATCAATTTTCATAAGTAAACAATAGCTTGTTGGTTCTTTTGCTCAGTGTGCTTTGCCGGAATCCTACAAGTGAAAGGGACAAATGTTTTTTGTTTTATATATCATATGAAGCTGTAAGGTTACAACAAGAGGTTACAGACATACAGTCAAAATCAGATAGCAAATACAATTTCACACAAAAATAAAGGATCTCTGTTATGGAATCTGTGCAGAAATTCCTTATCAGCTATCAAATCCATAAAGCTATCATCCTTAGTTCCACCCAACATCTCTCAAATGTGATTTTCTGCTCTTAGCTTTCTGTTGAAAATGTCTCGTTATGAACCATTGTAATGTAATTTGTACAGATGAATAGAAAGGCTGATGCATGTTGTTATACCGTGTTGTGTAGTTTTTATGAAGGGCTCATGATGTGTAAAGTACCTCCATTCGATAGAAGAATTACTATTCTGGTGTTGGCATTTCGTTTTTTGAATGTGCTCCAATGATATCATTAAATCCATTTAAATATTTGGCTGAATTCAATGCCAGGCTCTTTTGGACAAAATTAAACCAAAGCTAGCTGTAGAGAAATTTCCAGTTGTGGTTTCCATCCCAACCCCCATAGCTCTACCAGCTTGTATAAATGTACTAAAATCAACAAAAGCAAAAAAAATCATCTTTCATAGTGCTGTCTTTTGTGCTGAAAAGCACTGAATTTCAGATTTGTGTGGGCAGACAGAGGCTGCTGTTGAAAGAATGCCCCTGCCTTGACACATGCTCTCAGACAAGCACGCATCGTCTACTGTCTCTGTTCTCTAGAGGGAACAACATGAGAGAACGATACGGTTCCGCAGAGGCCAACTGCGCTCTACCTCAATAATTGACTGTGATTGTGCTAGTTAACACTAGAGGGCGCTCAAACACAACAATGATACAACCTGCTGCAAATCACTGTTATATCACACGCTGTTTAAGTAGCATATCGAATTAACAACAGTGTATTGACTGCTATCTAAAATCAGCGAAAAAATCTATGTAAACTATTAATACATGTGATCTTTTAAGAATTATTGGGAAAAAAAGCTTGATGATATCCTGGAATCAATTAATTACTAACAAAGTAGGCATGGTCTTGTTCTTTCTTATGTTCTTGCATTCTGACAGGTGTAGCAGTGTAGATCTTTGGTCTGCCTTTTCACACACAGAGGTAGAGAGCTGGTATGTGGTCGCTCAAAGTTTAGGGTTCGTGACAAAGGTGAGATAAGGCAAGCGTTAAGGCTCGAGAGAGAAAAAATTGAAAACGTATAGAATCCACAAAAGAGTGCACCTTAGCTGTGTAGCCGATGGCGTGGTTCTAGGACGAACGTAGGGAAGTCCGTGAGAATTTAATATTGGGCTCTTAATTAGAAGCTCGGGTGGTGTTAAAGAGCCTCCTTCCACTGCATCACACATGGAAAAGTGTAACTCGCTACATCAGTTGAACTTTGTGGTCTAAATGTCACAACTTTCCTGGTATACTTGAGTTCCTGGGAAGAGTCACAGATCTGTGATTAGGATTCCCCAGCAAAAGCATATATATTGCCTGAGCATGGTTCTCCAGCTTTCCAGCGACTGCTGCGAGCTGCCTGGCGCTTGCAGGCTTGCAGCAATGTCAGTGAAAGACACACCGCTCCTCAGGTCAGCACTGCCTCTTCAGGCACTGTGGAGCTCACAGTGTGTAAGAAGACACATGGCTCTGCAGGTGGGCGTGTTAGAGGAGCATGTCTACAGGCCTTCATTCTTTCCTGTGCAGGTACTGAATTCATCACCACTGAGCCCAGGATTCAAATAATTGGTGATTCCCAATTATTTGCGTGGGCATTAAAAGAAGCCTGTAAAATCTACATTGATTTCAAATATAGCTTTATTAAATGTGTGAAATAATTACAGTCTATGAATTTTAATTACACGTTCATCATGCTATAATTAAGGGAACACCGACTGAAAAGTGATACTTGATCGTTCCCACAGCACCCAAATAGACCTGCTGAATAGGTAGAAGGCAAATAGGTGATTTTCACATTTTCAGTGTTTTGTGAACTAGGTAAAAGAGCTGGTTAATGTGGGGTTTTCACCTTTGAAGCATAAGAGTTGAGGTAAATGAATCAAAACAATTTACTGAGAATGTACTTACTGTTTTGTATTCCATGAGAATATAAAAGGTAGGAGCAGGGTTTAAACAGTATGTACTGTAACTTACACAGTTTAAAATGTGATGTAGGGGCTACAGAATATATCTGCAAGACCTATGATCAATATGTGTCCAGGAATTCCTATAAACTATACAAAGTGAAGAAATTATATCAAGATAGCTGAGATTTCTAAATACAGCCTGACTTGTGCAGTGGCCTGCCTCCTATGATGTGAATTTGTCCAGGATCCACTAGAATTCTCCTTGTGTTTTGGTATAGTACGGTGAATATGCCACAAAGAATCCCTTTTGTTTCAGACACGTTAATGTATTATTGTCTGAGCTACTTAAACAGGAATCTCTCTGTGGCACAAGGCATCCATCTCATTTACACAAGCCGCCTGAAGTCCAAAATGCATCAGGCTGGAATTAACACTGCTCTTTGCTCTTCTGCCTTCTGCAGCCTCATCAATGGCAATCTGTCTAGACTGATCCAATTGCTTAGAGAGTCAGACAAAGAGTCTGCTGCAATACTTGTTCTTTCTTTAAAGGACAGAGTGAGTGACAGGCTGACAGGAATTAACTGGCAGATCTACACACACATTCTTATTTTTGATCATGCCAGCAGCCTTTTCAGAAATTAACTGGTGATATCTGTGCAACCTCAACTATAGTATGACTGCTCATAAGCCATAACAAGATCCCACTATTCAGCATCAGGACCAAAGATCCAAGGGGCACAAAACAAGACTGCCATCATATCTCAATTAATCAAATGAAATACATATTTTGCTTTTGATTCAGGTGCAATTATGCTGAACATATTAATATCTACAACACGTGCAGTACAGCAAAAAGCAAAGCCACAGAGTGAATTTGATTAATACCTCTGGTTTAATCATATCATTGCAATGGTTGCTGCGTTAAATTAGTCAAAACAACCATGTGCTTCAGGACTTTAGTGAATGATGATTTAGACAGTCGAACAAAACCCACAGGATTGTGTCTCTGAAGGAAAAGGCTTGGCCATTACTCTCAGCACATGCAATTATGGAGAATCATAAGGATCTTGCATTACCACAACAAGAAAGAGCACGGACATGCAGATAACATATATCCCTCTTAATTAAAAGCCAATGTCTGAAAGTGTGGTGTGTGCGTGGAGCAGCTCACCTCCTCCGCAGTCACCGTCAACACGCTCCTGCTCTTCTTCATGTTGGGGCGCCCCGTCTTTGCAGTGTGGGGGAAAAGAGAGAGGAGGGAAGCAAAGGGGCGCAGAGGGGGTCAATTGTGGGGCTAAGGGTCAAACGTGGCAACCCATAAGGGCTGCCCCGAAAGAGACCAGGGAGCAGCAGCACACCCCAGCACCCAGCTCTGAGTTCCAGTCCAGATACAAAGGGGCCTTTCAAATGTCACAACACTGCCAAGGTGGCTGCAGGCTGCAAGTCTGAGCTGGCTTGTTCCGTCTGTAATAAGCGTCCCACTTCTTCACAACTGTCCCACGATTCCCTGTCAAACACAAAAAAGGACAAATTCAGAGCTTTAATTCAAAGCCTACATGAGAATCCAACAAGAAAATGCACATTTTTGCACAGAACTGGGTAAAAGGCCCAAAGGTGAACTAGCACACGTGCATGTGACATAAGCACCACCTTGTCACCTGACCAACTGGTCATTAAAGATCACTACTGACACTGCTTCTAGTGTTTACGTTTTCTTTTAAATTGTTATATTTACAGAATTATTTTTCAGGGAGCACTCATGATGCTAGGCATTTTTCAATACATTCTCTGGCTGGCTGTTAAGCAGAAGCAGTGAGTTCTTGGAAGCCTTACACTGCAATCTCCAACTTCTACCTGTTCCTGAACCCTACCCCTTTGACTTGAAATCCCAGCACACAGCCACCACTGGTTCTCCAGTCTAGCTGGCTGGTACAGAAAGATTGAGAAGTAATCCCAGAAATTAAGAGAATGCAATTTCCACCACCTGCCTGATTTGTCCCCATTGAATAACAATGCAATAATTTGTCGTCTCTGAAATAACAGTGCAAAACTACTGCAAGTGCACAGAAAAGAGCAAGAGCATTACCAAGCAGGTTAAAAGAAAATAAGACAGCAAACCATGTGCTACTGATAAAATGGAAAAAGGTTTAGCAGTGCCTTACTAGAGATCATGACACACTTCTGGCACAGCTGAGTAAAAGACAATTTTTACTTAATGGTTCATTCACATTAAAAAATCATTTTTTTACTCTTAAGAGCAGTGTGATCTAGACTCATTTAAACAGTAGTGAATTTAGAAATTGAAATGTGGAGGATTAAATGAAAAATGTACTCTCTCCTTTCAAATTTTTCTCTCCTCAAAGCTCTTTTCAAATTACTAAACAAAGGTTCATGTAGGATCATAGAAACTATAGTTCATGCTTCAATTTTCTCACATAACTATTGTAACTCTCTGCTGGGTTATCTGTCTGGATCTTAATCTACAAATTTGGAGTGAGTTCAGAATTATTTGAGTTTGTTGATTGCTTACTAAAACTAAGACTAAAGAACTCTTCGCTTCAAACCACATTTATACCACTGGTTCCCAAGTTCCCAAGCCACAGCACCAGAAGAAACATCTATTCACCCATTATCAGAAAGTCATTTAATCCTAATCAGGGTCATGGCAAACCGGAGTTAATCCTGGAAGCATAGGGCAGAGTGGAGGACTCTCAAAACACCTGACCAAAACCCACACAAGAAATTGCAACTGGGACCCAAGAAGTGTGATGCAGCAGCATCTGTGCCACCATCCCACTGTATCATCCCAGACAGAACTTAATTAATTAAAGAGCACGTGTGAAAGTTTCTGCCCAAAACACATTTTATTAATTCCTGGCAGAAATCTTTGCACCAACTCATGGGTACAGATACAGTACTGGCCCTGAAAGTCTGGATCCTCAAACAATGGCCAGAGGATGTGCAAGAGGAGATGAGTGTGGAAGACTGGCAAGTTACTTTTTAAAAGCACAAATACTACGCAGTGCTTATGATGTTCATATACAGTATATTACAGTAAATTTGGGATCTTCAGCACGTCACAATAGTTGACTACTCCAAATGTATTAGTTTCTTTCACTTTCTATGGGAGGGTAGGAGCAGGAGGCTGTAGTTTATATTAATATTTAAATTGATGAATTTCTGCATTGGTAACTGGACATTACTGCTGCACACGATATGGATATGGAGAGTTCATTGGCCATTCAATATAGAGATCTCATTGGGATAGAATAACAGTGGCGGGAGAAACAAGGGAGGACGGGAAACATAAAAACGAGGACAGGACGCAAAACAGGCCATTTATGCCTTAATAATCCTGCTGTTGGGGGGGGGATATGAAGGAACAGCAGGTGCATTTCTGGAAGCACTTCCAGCAAATTGCTCTCCCTTCAGAGGGGAGTGGAGGTAATTCGACTGAAAGAAGAAGAATAACAACAAAATCGCACCGTTGTGATGAAAGGAAGGCATGCAGCTTCTGCATATTGATGGAGAAGCACATACTGAGTTATTTACAAGAAACACTTCCAGAATGGAAACTGTGGAGTTCTGACTGCACTGTTGTCAGCCTAACCACTGATGAGTGGTCCTTGATGTGAGCAAAATAAGCAAGTGAGGAAAAAGTTAAAACATCTCTTGTGTATCGGCCTCTCTGTAAATCTTTGGGTTAACTGCTGTTATCGTTTCGATCAAGAGGTTGAAGTCACAGTTCTGTTCTAAACTGTTTGCCCGTGTCATATTGAAAGATATCCTTTTCTGTTCTCACCTAGTCCTCAGGTGATGTTGTAAGGCAGGCTGCAGGCAAAGTAACTACTGCTCATGGTCAAAGTAGCTATGAGGCTTCACAGGAAACCCAACAAGGCACATTATCAAGTCTGAATGATGTGTATACTTACTGCAGCTTCCTCAACTCACACTGAAAAGATGCATAGAGGGCCTTCACATTCCATATTATTTCCTGCATTTATTTTTATAGAAAGCTCTAAATTCTTAAGATGCATTTTAACACTTATAATGCCCTGGAGATCGCACACAATACCAACTGATGCAGAAAATGTTTTATATTTAAGGGACTTACCACAAACTCTGTTTACATTTGTATAGTGCTAAATTACACAATTTTGAAACTATATTATAAGAGTGTTTGTGGTATAGGAGTTAAATGCGTTAAACTAGTACATTTTAGTTGAAAATAAAAAAGAAGTGAAATAAAGACATTTGGACCATTCAATAAAGGCACAAATCGTGTTCACACTGATATAACCCCTGTTGAACATCAGTTCTCAAAAACTCTTTCAATAAAACAACTTGTTAGTTCAATTAAGGACTTGATTACAGAGCTCGTTTAGAAGAAAACCAGCTGTGGGAGGTCTCCAGGACCAGGGTGGGGAAACCGTGATTTATTGGACACTGGTGATGTCACCACTCCTTCTTACCCACAGAATGTGAAATAGGAACAGAGGAGTTGAAACAGATCGGGCATCAAGGCATGAAATGGGAAACAAGGGAGTCGATGTGGAAATCTGGCAGCACAACAAACAGGACAGCAGCTTTGACAGCAGCCTTTCATTGGAATTATTCAGCAGTCAGGCAGGATTAACTTCAGCATTTGCACTGAAACTGAGGAGAATTTCAGGGAATGAGAACGATCCATTCAGCACGCAGTGGTGGCAAAGGTGGAACTGGAGCTATTATCTTAGCAGGTGCTGGAAAAAACATGGACACCCCCGGCATTTGATACTGCAGCAAACAATGGAGGTTCGCTCTACACTGTAAGATATTGTGCCGTGAACAATCAGGATAAGCACATCAAGATGCTATTGCAGGGTTGCCGCTTTGAGACAGAAACCCTCTTCTGCTTCTGTAGGGTGCTCCGTTTGCAGCGTTTGATTTTCTACATGTGTGTTTAACCAGGCTTGTGAAGACACAATGATTGCAAATTTCTTTTCACAAGGAATAATGACACCCAATCATAAAATAAGGTATGAATGTTCATTGACAATTTAAGCATATAGAGTTTTGTCTTAACCCGCTTGGGCTGAGGGCCAACCACCTGGACATATGAAGAGGAAGGATCGAAAAGTTGGGACCCCATATCTATGAGCATACAGTACATGACAAACATACAGTATATACCTGTTACAGAGACTTCCCCAGGCGGAGCTGGATGAGGAGATGGGCTGGATGAGGGATGTAAAAGAAAGATGAATGCAGGGAAAAGAGTGGGGCTCACTGTGGTTCTTTCATGGAGGTCATGCGGACATCATGGAGGATGGGGAGTTTTAGAAACACCTGTCATGGTATAGAAAGGTACTGCCATGGTTCAGAGAAGCAGTGAGGAAAACCGAACCCACAGCGCAACTACAGTAAACCTGTGAAAATACCACGATAAATTCACCACAGCACACATTTATTTTGCCAAACATTCCAGTCAGCTGAGTAAGAAAAAAGAAAAATGTCTCTTTTATTGTCTTGGAACTCATTCTTTCTGAATGAAATAATCTAGTGACCGGGTTTTAAACTAAAAGCCGACGGGCGCCTCTTCACTGCACATGTTCAGAATGAACATGCATCTGACAAGCAACAAAGCAAGGTGTTTTTATGCGCCTGTCATTTCAGAACTATGAAAATGTCTAAAAGAAAGACAATACATTCTCCTCCTTTTCTATACCAGAGCAAGGCGAGTTTTTTTTTCTTCTTCTTCTTCGGAACCATCACTGGTAAGGAAGAGACCCCGAACACCGTTAAATATCGCCAAGGGATTCATACCTCTTGGACTATTCCGTTGGAAGACGGAAAAAAGACGTTTACCCAGTTACATACAGCACACCTTTTGGGCAGTGCCATGGATTTTCGAGGGTCAAAGAACGGGGTCAAGGGGCGGAAGGGGGAACCCCAGAGCCTTTCACGTTCAGCCCGCTGTGCGCGCGCGCAGCTCCCGCGCGCCGCTCTTCGCCGCTCCGGCGTTTCGACCTCGGACCGTGTCGGTCTGCCGACCCTTTAGAGGTGAACGTCATTAAGAGCGGTTTAGTTTTCGCTTCACTGACATAGACAAAACACGCCCGGGATCTTGTGATGCGCTTTTGATAGCCATGTTTTAAATTTCACTAACGAAGTACCGCTGGCGAAAAAAAGTCATAGTAGTCCTCCCCCCTTTAAGCACGTCCACGTGAAGTGCGCTCATTCATCAGTTTAGCACTATGCTCACGTTACTTAGCAGGCACATTTCGATCAAATGTTAAACAAATGCGTAATAAAACCATTCTTCAAAGAAAACAATTACATACCGTGCTCGAAGTATTCATCTTTCTAAAGGGGGGGGGGGGTGACTGAGTACTGTGATTTGTATTCTACCCGGAGAGCCGTTGCTTAGCAACCGTGCAGCAAAAAAAAATTACAAAAATAAAAACTAAAGAATGCGAGACATCGGTGATAACAGATTTTACACCGTAGCGAACTACAGAGCTCCCACCGAGCTGTCCAGAAAAAAACTGCCCTAACCCCTCGTCTCCCGCTACCCGGCGGAACACAGATGGCGGGCGATGCTGCCTGCGGGTTGTGTCCTATTGGCTCGGATCCGGAGTATCGATGTCGGGTGGATCCGAGGACAAACTGGCGAGAGGAACTGCTACCGATTCCTCTACAGTTCAGAAAAGTCAGGCTTTGCGGGGTTCGGTTAATTCAAAGCGTACTGTATAAGTGATTAGCTAACAACCTCACATGGAAGTATGCCCAATCTATTATAGTAATAATAACAATAACCGTAACAATAACAACAATAATAATAATAATAATAATAATAATAATAATAATAATAATAATAATAATAATAATAATAATAATAATCTAAAAGCTTTACATGGTTGTTTTTTAAAGGGCAAAACGCTATGTATTTTCAAAAAACGTTGTCCCGACTCCCACACTTTGAAACACCAGTGCGTTCAAAAACCCCTGATGTGCAGACATGCGAGAATCTACAACACGTGTTGTTTCATTTATATAAGGCTGCAATGACCAAAGAACATCTGTGTGGCAGTAGAACGTTGCTCTACCTTTATAAGTAAGCAATTAAAATACACTGAAACTGCAGACAATTAGCATTGCAATTCCACATGCAATTCGAAGCAGGTGTCAGCCCCTCTGTATGGCCATCTGCATCATTCTGATCACAGCAGACAGAGCCTCATGTTCGTGTCTCAGCCGGTTTGTGCATGGTGTTTTGCTACAGCTGGAACACTCCTTCATTTAATATCGCAGGTCCTCTGTACACAAAACATCATTTTTTTCAAACATAGCTTCAAAAACATCCACAGATGAAACTGCATCTATACATCTGTCAGGTACATCTGACACACATTTACTTACTAAAGTGTCTGAAACCGTGGTTGAATAATAGAATACTATTACACAACCTGAGAAGAGAGATGGTGTTAGCTGCAGATAATGGAGGACTGTTCAGTACCAAGCAAAATTCTGACCCATCCCCCCGGATCATAAATATGCAGAAGTTTTTCCTCTCGGATCTCTCTTCAGTGCTGTAATACAAATATGCAAACCAGTCTGAGACTAGTGTTGTTTTGGAGATGCAGATGGTACGAGTCCATATGGTGACTATCTTAGCAATGAGATGTGCTGCAGTCTATGTAACGAGAGATGCAAGATTACAGTTTAATACAAGGTCTGGTACAGGCAAACTGTGAGATATGTGTACAATGTTTCATGAAATGTCTCATATTTGAGCACCCTGGTTCTAAACATTTCAGTTTGGCAGCACAAGGCTTATTATGTATTTTCCTTCTGTTCATTTTAACTGCAGATTAGTTTCTCCTTTTGTGTGTTAAGTAAATATGATCCATGCATTGACTTATTGCTGTACTTCATGCTTCAGGGAAATGCTTCATGCTTCCTCCTTCATCAGATAAGAAGGGGAAAGAAAAAATTACATTCTAGCAAAACCTCATTTATCACAAACAGGAGCACAAGACAACTGAATTAGCCACACAACACAGGGTCAAAGAACACACTTAATTGCCCATAACAGCTTATAAAAGTGTTCAATCATGTCATTCCCACTAAAAGGGTTCCTTTCACAGTCCTTTGTTCTAGTGTCTAATCTACTCCTTCCACAGTCCAACAGTGAGGTATATACTTTACAAGGAACAGGTGACAGTGTTATGGTGTGTTTTTTGAACAGGCAGTCAATATGAAGTATAGGAATGGATATAATATACATACAGTATATAGCCATTTCTATTCCACTGCACTGGGCCTGGGGTGGGGTAGAGCTGTCTGAAGAGACTAATTCCACAAAATTAATTTACTGAAATAAAACTACTAAGTACAAAATTAGCATTGTGAAACATCAAGAACAGACCAATATTAATCACCATAATATAACATATAGCATACAGGCATTGCCCTATCAAAATACTGCCTTTTTTATAAGACCAACCCTTTCTCCCCAGAATAGTGGGAATGGCCATATGGTATACCCCATGATTCCTACTGTACAGCAGTTGTAGACCAGAGCTTCTCCTAAGCACGCAGCAGTTAGGGGAAGAAGGCTGACATACTGTGAATGACCCCACAAGAAGCACAGCTTTCAGTTTATGTGGCTCTGGCTCTGCAGAAGGCAACTGCAGACCTGGCACTGAAGTGAAATGTTTCACTTCAGATGATGTTTTATGGATAGTTGTTGGATAAAAAAAAACTAACATTAAATGGAAAAAAGTGGTCAACAAGAAGCTAATAAAATTAAAGATGGCAGATTTTGTCTTGACATAAGCCTAGTAAGTGCAATTGTGTGCCCATGGATGTCTATGAATATCTAATGGACTACTACTTCCTATGACATCTTGTTCTGGTGTCCTTTTTAAAGATCTATGAAAATTAGCAGAAAAAGGATTTGCATATCACTGCTTACTGGCCTTCTACCGGTCTTGTACAGTTGTCAGGAGGTGAACTCAATTCTTGGAAACAGATACAGAATCCAAGCAAGGGAGAGACAGAAATGGCAGTCTGCCACAAGGGAGATTTTCTGCATAGAGATTTAATAAGGCACTGGCTGCTGAGCAGAGAGAGACCCCTTTCTGCATAAAACACGCCTCTCACGCCCATGCTGCTCAAAGACACTGGTAAACACTTCCTGTTTGTCCCTTTGGAGAACAATGTGTAGGAGCACCTGCGAGGATCACCTCAGAGTGCAAAGTGCTTTTCAGCAAAGAGATGCAAGCTAACTCTAAAAAATAAAGGACCATGAGAACCACTAGGGACATGACTGCTGTAACAGCGCATCTCTACTCAAAAAAGGCAGCTCTCAACAGCACTCGAGCCAACAGTTCTAATTAAGAAAAGGACTCCGAGACGCATGTTCCTTGCTCCCAGTACTCCCACTGACTTGACACCTATTAAAACATTGATACAGAAGGTGCGGCATCTTGCTTTCAGCTGCTTATGAGTGTTGATCCGACATGCCCACAGGGGAAAAGCAAAAAATTTAACATGAATTAATAATCTCAGTGTCACGAAACTGATTGGTAGAATAGGAGGAGCATCCTTATGCGTCACCGTGAATCCCACAGAATGTGGAGTAGCACAGGGACAATCCAAAAACATAATCCAGGGGCTTGGTCAATCAGAGAGGCAATGAGTCTGGCAACCAGGGAAATCCAAAAGACAATCCAAAAGATTCGGTACCAGGAGGTCAGTCAAAATGCTTAGAAACACACACAAGAAAATACTACAGGCTACTCAATAGTGAGCATAGGTTGGTGGGTGAGGGAACTTTAAATGCTGAAGGGAAATGGATGTGGTTGGATAATTGGTCCAGGAGTGAGAATTTGTGGAATCTAGGGCATGTGGGAATGTGATGGGTTCAATTAGGAATGAGACTGTGAAACTGTGTGGGTTTGGGAATGTAATGGCGTTTGCAAGGGAGAGTGTGGGAAGTGCCACTCAGCATATAAAGGTAACCTATTGGGAACATAAATCCAACATTTGGATGGATTTGGACCATCAGTCCCTTAATTCTACTTCCTGAAGAAAGTTTGGAATCTTGTTTTCTGTTCCTATGAGACAGTACCAGTCCACAGCAGAAGTGCTGATGGATATTATTTAGTTTTTATTTTAATGGAAAAATGACTTAATTTTGGGGGGACTCTCTTTGTGAAATGATGTCACCACATGTCTGCAGAAGATGCAAGTTCTTTCCTAAAATCATTAATATCCATCACTTGAGAGAACCACTGGAGTTGCTGACTGTCAGACAAGACTTGTTCTAAGAGCTCACTAAGGTCATGATGAATTCATATTAAAATGAAGGCTATGATGACAAGGCACTGTGGTGTGGTGGTTCAGGGCACCTTCTGCGTGGAGTGTGAATGTGCTCTCCATGTTCCTGTGTTTTCACTGGGTACTTTGGTTTCCTCCCATGCTACATAAATATGCTGGCTACAATAATTGCTATCTTAATTGCCCCTTTGTCTGTGTCCTGTGAAAGACTATCACCAAAAAATTGTCAAAAATGGCACAGTTCTGAACAGACACCAGGTGGCCATGGCTGGCTTTCTGATAATAAATCACTACCTTTTTCCAAAGGAATAAACTGAAAAACAAAAAAAACAAACTTTTATCACACACACTGTAGACACATTTGAAACGCATGAGTGAGACGGGAAAAAAAAACTAAACAATACACACAGAATGTCACGGAAGCAATAACTGACACAAAGTGTTGTTGGAGTCTGGAGCAAGCTTCCAAGACACGTTGTCAAAGCTGGTGTTCTTGCTTCAGTCATGAATAAATTGGATGAAAGAGATCTTGGGACACTGGGATTTTTAGCACCCCTGCTACTATGTAGCTTCCACCCTGAAAACAAATTCTACCTAGAAGCATCCCTCTTTTAAGAGCAAACATTTTTGCTCCCTGCTTCTTTTTGTCACCAAGTAAAAGTTTTTTTTCAGTCTTGGCTTGCTTTCCTTTTATACTAATGAACCTGCAGTGCTGCCAAGAAGAAAATTATTCTGCCTCGGAGCATAGAGTATTTTATTTAATAAAGGCGCGTGAAGCATTATCAGGATTGGTTGAAAGAAAAAAAGAAGGCACTCAAAACTCCCCAGAGTTCAGTTAGTGAATACAGACACCTCTTAAAAAGCACTTGATTTTTGCAGGGCTGATGAAGTCACAGGTGAGTAAAATCTTTGCTGGCATACCGCTACATGATAAAAGTTTATTGCTGTAAACTGCATGCAAAGCACAGTAAGGTACAATATGGTACAGCACAATCCAATCACAGTGAAGGTGTGGTAACCCAGAGGGAGAAGCAGGAAATCACAAGAGGGAAGCAAAGTAAAGTGTTATATTTGCCATGGCACACTTCCAACAGAGTTGTGCAATGGATCTAGCATGTGTCATTTTGCACATGTGTCACTTTAAGACAATAAACAATAAGAACATTACTGCCTAGAAGAGAGCTGGGGCTTCCTGGGACATGGAAATGGAAGTGCCATCATCAGGCAGTTCCAGGGAAATGAGCTGCAGTAAAATGCCCTTCTGTTCCAGCTCAGGGCTCTGAATGTTTGCCTCCCCTTTTCTGCTTTCCCACAATTCTCACCACATTCTCAACACACTTGCAAGGGATGGAATTCTGAGGGCAGACTTTAATAATTAACGTTTATTGAGAAAAGAGAACCCCAGAGTCTGGGATTGTGCAGCATTGCTTTTAGCACTATTTGCCAAGCTGTGTGCCCCCTGGCTGGCAGATATACGCCAACTGTCTGCTTCGCTTCACACTGAAGCAGGACAGAGGTTTTTCTGACACTGAAATATTCAGGCAGAGTGCAGTGAATAAGAGAGATGTACATGAAGACACAATTCATTAACACTTGAAAAGAAGTTATACAATTCCTGCAGGATACAGGCATAAATCATGCAGTTTTTTTCTGGGACAGAATCCTTGGGATTTCCTGCACATTTCTGGCAAAACTCCTTTGGAACTTCTTCCTGTGAGAACTTCAGGACGAGTTGCAATTTGCCCCTATCTTCAACTGTTTCTTTTTTTGAAAGCAAACAGCAAGTGAATTATTTGATCTGTTGCAAACGGGTCACCCCAAGCACATCTGACAATAGTATCTGGCTTATTGGCTTCTTGGCAAAGTGACTTGACTGGGGATAAACAAACATGCTTTTACAAGTGACGTACTAAAGAGAAAGAAGCCTTTACTCAACGATGATAAATTGAAATCAAAACCAAAGCCTGATTCAGTTTGCTGGACACTGTAACAGCAACAAAGAAACAAATAACCTATACCGATGCCAAACTTAATTATTGCAGTTGAAGAATGTGGTCTATCATAATTTAATTTGGAAAAATGAAAGACCAGACAAATTTCCTCCAAATAACATTGTCTCAATGCCTACCAAGTCAGTGCTTGTATCATTTTAAGAATCAGAAATATTTTCTAATATCTCCCAATTTTTTGTCTAATATATAATTCTTCAGTAGTTTTTCTTCACTACTAGAGATTCAATAACTATTTCCACAGGCAGTGTACAAAAAACTCAGCAGAGCATCAGAAATCTCCCTCATACTTGTCAAGTACTGAATTCCACATAATGTATGTGTTGTGTAATATAACCAGTAACTACATAATGCTGGAGTAGAAAGTACAAATTTCCACTTAAAGAAGCCTTTTGTATGGTAGGGGTGAGAGATAATGGATCAATCACTACATCATTCTTTTCCTGAATACCGGTGTAATTGCATTGAACAAATTGCGCCAGTGTAATTTTGTTCCTTGACACCAGACACCTCTCTCACAATGGCTTAGTCCCTCAGAGGGAGGAAACTGTGGTCCAGGGGAAGGGAGGGATGGGGGGATCTTGCGTTCCAATACACACAGCTCTGAGTCAGCAGAATTTCACAACTGTAATCACAGGCTAGGCCTGCTTGAGGACCAAGAAGGGGCAGGAGCTGCCCACTGCAGTGGTTTGAAAAGATGTCGATTCCCAGCGCGGATCTCACTCAGGGTACTTGATGTTTCTCAGGTCAAAGCACCAGGCAAAAGAACAAGACTAAACTCAGATTGCACATGGGATTCCCTCAAATCTAGCAATCTCTGCTTAAGGCTATTAACCTACATTACTGAAACCTGCCTCTTCCACACTGGGTGTTCATTACCAAAACTTCTGACCATCTCCTAACTGCACCTTCTTCCTTCATCTTAAAGAAAGGCGGCCGACAAATTATCTCCACCTGTACACAGGGACTCCATTTGCAAATCTGCATAAGCAGACTGAAAGCACCTGTTTAAGTCCATCAGATAATCATTTAGTTTTCAAAGATCCTTCAGTCCATGTACTTTTCGATGCATGGCCCTGGCCACTTACTAATATGCCACGGCTGTTTCTCCATCTCCTTTTCAAACTTTTTCTTTGCTAAGAGGTAACAATGAAATAATTATGGACACTTGCTCTGTTATGTCCTTATATACATAGCAAGACAAAATCCCAACACTGTAAAGAAAAAAGAAGCAACTGATTTTCTAAAAGAGACAGAACCTCAAACAATAATCTTCGACCACTAGTGGTGATGATGATGATATAAATTGTAACTCTTAGGAGTTAGTCACTTAAGTGCCATAATTAAGTGCCATTTTATTCACAATACTAAAATGTCCAGATTACTGGATGTCTGACATGGAACAACATTTGCTGAGATGAGTAGATTTAGTGTAAGAGTAGTCAATTTAGTGTAATGCGTAATGCTTACATTACTCAAGGAAATATAATTTCATTTATACATTCCACTGCACATATAACGAGTTTTATATATGAGGAGTGAGAAATATTCATAGAATAATGATTCAGCTACAATGACTCAAGAGTTCAATGAAAAAAATATGTATTTCTATATGGTAAAAATCTGTTATTTTATTCATGCAAAGGATAACTCTGCAGAATGTGTTCCTTGAATGTAGCTCAGATTCCATCTTTTTAGGAACACACAATTCACATCTGGCTCTTTGGGTGATGAACACTGGCCAGTGTCCAGCTTGATTCCACAGTCTAATATCTTCAGCCAATACTTTGTAGTCCTGTCAGGCCAGATGCCCACATTCAGAGACACACTTTTTCTACAGGCAGTACTTTCAGGTCCCAGCCTTCTACAAAAGTTTAAGGAGAACTGTAATACACGCACAAATTCCAGGATCAGGACACCTCTGATCTACTGTTGCCAATTTGCTTAAAAAATTATATACGTTATTATACATTACTTCAAAGGCAGAGTACACCCAGCCTGGACTGAAACAGTCTCTGTTGTCTTTTCCTGCTTCAGGGGTTGAGACAGAAAAAGAAGAATCGCTCAAAACAGGCACAGTAAAGAATTTGAGTGGAAATATACAGTATGCCAATGATAAAAGGAACTCTTTTAAGGGTTACCAACACTACCAAACATTTCTTCTTTCCTAATTAGACTCATGTGTTGCAGGGGGATGCAATTGTAATAAAAGTGCGAATGACTCTGCATTCTAATCACAGAGTGTTCCACGTCTCAATTAAAGGCTTAATTGAAAATATCACATCCTCCCTAATCCTATTACTGCAGGGAAGGAGGAAGGAATCTGGGGGTATTAATGGATTATTTTAGAGTGGGTTTGTCTCAGTTGCTTGCAGTATATCAGGCGATGTGCTATCTGTGCCTTTTCTCATGAACCTGAACGTTCTGTTAGCTGAGAGTTTCCTGACTCTCTGGGAGTGTCTGTGAGAAGAAAGAGGCGATTGATCTGTTTCCATGTTTACAAAAACACACTTCTTCTTTCTTAAACTGTCCTTAAGGATCATTTTAGTCCTCCACGGTGCCTATAAATAAGTTATAGACTGCTGCTAATGTCATCATATCTACAGCATAACATTTTGTACCACCATCTGAAAGTCCTCTGTCCTAACACACTGCAATGACAGCCAACTGTTGACTAGCGTTCCGTCTAATGGGCTTGGAAGAGGAGGGGCTCCTTCACATCTGGAATAAGTCAATCAAAGCCAATGAATTCTGCAACTGTGACAAAAATATCTAACATTGGGAAAGTGCTTGAATGTGTGTTGAAAGGCACAACCATCTGGCTGGATTCAAAGTTTTCTGGCATGAGAGCTGAGAACAGTACTGATTTTGTGCTGGTTAACAAATCAAGGAGAATTATAGCCCTACAACTGTGCCCTGCAGACAGAACACATTTTCTAAATCTTTCCATTAGCTCTAAATTTCATTGTGCACTAACATGTATTATCTATCAGCCAGCTTTCATCACTGCACTGCACTGCATATGTGGAGAAATGGGGAGATACTCCGGATGTGATACGATTGGTATCAGTTTGCCATGTGTAATCCAAGGAGGAGGCCACCGTAAAATATAATCACACTTTGCTGAAAACATCTGTAAGATTCAGCCCCGATCAATGAAAATCTGCACACTCTCTCACAAAGCCTCCCTCCCCTCCGAGCTCAGTATTGCCAAGCAGGAGATCTCGAGAATATCAATTCGACAAGACTTCAGAATTAAGTCACAAGATACATCCAGGCAGGAAGGCATATTATTCACACCTGAGCAGATTATTTTGCAGACAGTCATTTCTGATCAGGTCACGTTCTGAGGTGTTAGGATGTCTGTACAATGTATTTTTTTGTTGAGTAAACTCAGTGTAATAGCTTTCTTTTTTTCTAGCAGATCAAACTTGGTACCCATTTTATTTCAAAATAGGAATGCAGTGGAAAAAAAAGGTTGCCATGCTCATGACAAATGACCATCCAATATAGAGGAATTATCAATGACATTTGCCCAGATGAAAAACCCGGAGACTGAGAAGCAGAGAGAGGATGAACAAAAGCATTCCCTGCTCATCTCCCTCTGTCTCTGTCACTGAGGGATTCTTCAGCAGCGTGTGGGGCAGCCTCAGCTCCTGACGCATCACTTGCTCAGGAGAGCATGGAGAGCGACAAGCCTGACACCAGTCTTCTATTAAAACTATCTTTTATATTATTTTATAAACCAAAATTTGGAAGTAACAATTCATTTAGCTAAAACATGGCCACCCAATCTAGAATTACCAACAACTCCTGGGAGAATGAGGATCAACTGACATGTTCCTCCAATGCTTCACTTGTAAGAGCCATTCAAAACGCTGTAACAGCACTTCCAAATGTTGCTGGGAGGTTTTCGTTTGCTGATGGTGCCTTCAGAAATGGTATTGTGGCCACATTCTAAATTTTTACATTGTGTGTTTAGAACTACTGTAGTTGCCTAGGGATATTTTATACACATTACTAAGACGGCACACTTACAAAATTTCAAGTTGACAAGTGAATATTTCAAGGTTTATTTGACGAAATTGAAATAGAAAATGTCTATGCATTGTTTTTGTTTAGGTGGCTTCTATACACACAATATACAACATAAAACAATATACTGAGAAATATCACTAAATTACCAATTTAGTCATTACTAAATTACCAGTGCCTGCAAATAACCTTATAAATAATCTAAGGTAAAAAAAATTACCTTACTTATAATTTAATATGGCTTATTATTCATTTCATCTCCAGTGTTCACCTTGCAATTCCTTTCTGTGCTCAGCTATCAGTATGTTCAGCCTGCTTCTGTACAAAAACACCCAGGGGAGACTGGAATCCATCAACAGTCGGAAAATGTTCTTCCCAGACAGCCCTTCCAACACAACGTCAGCAGACAAGCAATTGAACTGATAGCCAGAGAAGGTGTAGTAAAGAAAAGGACAGTGGAGGGGGTAAGAGTCTATTAGCTCTGAATGGCAGAGGAGAGTTAGGGATGGAGGGGATGACGGGGAAAAAAGCAGAAGGGAGGTGAAGACATAAAAATGCAGAGCAGGTGAGAAGGTGAGACTGTTGAGGGAGCATTAAAAAAAGTGTCATCAAAAAGGGAGGAAACCAGTCTGAGAGAAAGACAGAGGCAACACAGCAAAAATCTTTTTTCTCCTCCTTGGTTGATTGTTTCCATTTCAATATACTGTTTTCATGGCACATTACTTTCATTATTACTCCAACATGCACATATTTGCACAGTGTGTCCTGAACTTCAGATTAATTTTAACCAGAAATCTGTGTAAGTTAAAAAAAAACAGATCATCCTTCCACAGATACATGCCAGAATCTTGTTTTGCAAAACTCAGTTAGATTCATCTCCAAATAAATAACACTACCTGTTCAATACCTACTTAGTTATTTATGTAACCACAGTGCATTTTCTAAATGAAACAGGGGAAAAAAGTGAACCAGGTGTGAAGTCAAGTGAAAAAAAAAGAGCATTTAGGGTAAGCTTGGCCTTTTTGAACAAACAAAAATGCTGACAATACTGATTTTTTAAAGTCTAGCCCTTCATCAGCAAAGTAGCTGAAGATTTAGGGACATAATTCAAGCCTCATTCCTAATAGTGCCACTCAGGGATCAGGAATGAGTTGTAATGTTCGGGGCTGATGACTGACCAAGACCTAGGGTGAGGTTCTGGGCTCATTAATCTTATGTTAATGAGGAAATTTCCATTCACTGCTGCATGTAAAACTTTCTTATTTTTGCAACCATTCACCTGCATGTTCTTACTATTACAATTGTCTGAATTGTTTTTAATGTAGAGTGTTTTGTGAAGGAAAGTCCTTGGAAAAGTCGCAATGCAACATAGAATTGATGTATTGAAAGATCCAGAACTTCTCTGTTGCACTCAGCTTGGTCTGAAACTCTTGTATGGTTTTTATTATATTTTTAACATAAAATCGCACAATACTGAAAATGTCTTTAGAAAGATCATTCGTGCTGCTAACTTAACAA
The DNA here is from genome assembly GCF_040954835.1 of Lepisosteus oculatus. Classification (NCBI taxonomy): domain Eukaryota; kingdom Metazoa; phylum Chordata; class Actinopteri; order Semionotiformes; family Lepisosteidae; genus Lepisosteus; species Lepisosteus oculatus. The sequence goes on along the minus strand of NC_090706.1, from coordinate 15,680,751 downwards.
ATACACCTCTCGTTTCTGTTGTTTTTTTAGGCATCAGGAACACTTAATTAGCTAAAGTAATTAGAAAGCATTGAACACTGAATAATCCAGTGTGCTGTACTGAATTCTAATGGGAGCCTGCGGTTGCTGGAATCTGAAAGGAAAGGACAGGGGAAGGGGTAAGGTTTTTCATTGAGTCTCTGAGCTCTGAATGGAACGAGACGGGGGGATAATGGGAAGATGTGGTATCTTGCTTTACAGTTCCAAAAAAGTTAAAATCCTTTCTTAGAATAGGTTTCAAAGTTTTACTGCAAGAAAGAGGCTGGATAGTCTCCGAATTACTCAAACCTTTTTTTCTATGGAAAGCTGCACACAAGAAACTTGTACATAACATCCCTATAGCTGCAAATTCTGGACCACTAGAAAGAGAATGAGACATGTAGAAGTGCTCCTCCGACACATCCACCTGCAGTGCTCTACAGTGTGCGACTGCGTCAGTGCTGTCAGGCCAGTTACCTCTGACTGGAGGAGCAGTATGTCAGGCACAGACATCACTGCAAGCCTGAAGGCACCTGGCAAGCCACGGCTGCTCCTGTCTTGCCAGGAAGTACAAGAGAGCCCTGGCTGGCTTGTAGCCGACAGCTGTCTGGTTGAGACACTCAATTAACCTTAAAAGGACAGTGATGCCCCCTTAAAAAACAATGGAATGTCAAATGTTTCCAATGGATTTTTACATCCATAGTAAATATCAGCATCATAATGTCAACATTAGTCTAAAAGATGTTCCTGTTTTTGTTGTTATCTTATCATAGTTAAAGTTTATAGTTTAAATGTTTCTCTCTGAAAAGATACACTTTTGTGCCTACAGCTAAATAAGCATTACATCAGCTGAACAAAGCAAGGCAAAAGCACAGTAAAGTGTAGTAAATAAAGTAATGTACAATACAAGGATCCTCTGATCCAATTACATACTAACGACTTAACAAGCTAGGCAGGCTGAATGACCTCCTCTTGTTTGGGAAACCATGGTAAAGCAATCCAAGAGCAAGCTAGAGGCATGGGAAAGTACAAAAATCCCATACAGATCTGATCATGGTAAACATCCACAACAGTTACTATGCTACTACTATTGATGTGAGCAAGAAGCAAACAAAAATGGTCTTGCAATACACAGGCCAGCCTGTAATACAGCCGGACTAGCTGAAAGTCAGGAGGACCAAACTGCTGGGTATTTGAGTCTCTCTGTGCCACGCATCCTCAGGGGACGCCAGCTATCAGAGCTTTCGAAACCCTGCTGGAGAAATCTGCTCTGTAAATTATTCAGGAGAAAATGGAGAAAATTTCAGATCTGCAAGCAGCCAGGACGTTTTTACACATTAATGCAACCTCTTCCCTTTCTCCTGTTGACTGTTTAATGTGGCAAATTAATAACCCTATTTCTCATCACACAACTTGCAACCCCTGCCCACACAATATTGGGTCAGTGTTGTATTCTGTACTACAGGCTGGACAACTCTGAACAAAACAAAGGCTTGTGTAACAGTAAAGAATTCTCCAGTATTTTCTGGGAAGTTACATAACAATGTGCCTTCTTCTACCAAACAGTATGACAATCTAAATGTCTCTATAGCATTCAGCACATATACAACCTTTTAATTCCCAGTCCACTTCCTGCAAATCCGTGAGTGCTCTACCTGACATCTTTGGCACTTTCTTTTTTTTCACCTGGTCTAATACTACATGATTAATTTTTGTCTTCACTGGTTTCCCCCCCAAGCCACAAGGCTGCCTTCTACCTACTGTGATACTATGAAAACTAAGTTTTATATTTTAAAAAAACTTTGTACAATAAAACTGTTTTTTTATTGTATGAAGTATATATATGGTATATTGCACTATTGTATAATTATTGCACTTAACCTGTGTTGTGATTTTTTGCAACTCAAGAGTCTTTTCACATGGTGATCATTAACCAATGAACCAAACTGTTCACTGGCAAAGAACTCTCAGTGAAAAAAACATTAAAGAACTCAGAACTTCATTTTGTGTTCACATATTAATGGAGTTACACAGTGTATATACATTCTCTTCTGCTGATTCAGTTCAGGATTGCTGTGGACCGAATTCATTCTGCCCTCATGCTGTGATATTTCAACGGACTTCATACAGTAAATCTCAACACGTGCTGCATCCTGAAATACTGGTAAAGATGGTTGCTTAGAAAACCTTATCTTTTTTCAGGTGTACTTAAAAGTGCATGTAGGTGCATAAAGATATTGTTATATACATTTTATGTATGTTGGCATATTGGTACAAAAGAGCACAGCTGACCAATGAATCCCTTACCTATTAAATTGTTTTCTTTAAGGACAAACAAGATGGTTTCTCTGAAAGTGTATTTACTTGCAGTAAGGTATTGTGTACCACACTTATCAAACTTCAATTTTCTTTTCTGAATAGCTTTCCTTACATATAGCCCAGAAAGGCTTTATACGATATGTCACTGCAGAAAAACCCAATAAATTTGTTCTTGTTTAAGTAACAGTACCAGTATACCTTTAAAAAGAAAGAAAGACTAAAGAGAGACTGCTAGTGCATCTCAAAAGATTATGGAAAAAACATTTGAAGTAAAATAAAAAAATACTTATTGTGTCAAGAAGACAAACTAAAGAGACGTGCAGTTCAATCCTATTCTTCTGAATCTGAAAGATTTTGAAAAAATAATCCTCGTCAGTCATCATTCTATACCTGATGATAGATCCTTGATTGGAGACATTTACATTACATTACAGGAAACATCTCTATAGATGAGAAGTCTAAGGTGGTTAAACACTTGGGGAAGAGAGGCTATTTGAAGTGCAGGGTCAAAGACCTCAATGGCCCAAGCTCTTGTTGGTTGGTTACAAACTAGGTTGATATATCCTATGTTCTAAAGCACAGGGCAAATGAGAACTGTTACTTTGCCACTTTTTTCTGGCTTTGGTACCTTATGGATAGCACAGTAATATGGCAGTTATCTCTGCAGCCTCACACCTCTTGGGTCTTGGGTTCGATTCTGAGATGAGCTGTTATCTGTGAGGAGCCTTCATGTTGACCATGTGCATCTGCAACAGGTGCTATGTCCTTCCATCTCCCAAAGACGCACTGGCTAGGTTGGACTGGATATTCTAAACGGACCAAGTAGGGAGCTGTGTCAGCATGCGGAGGCTGCACAGGAACAAGTGAAGGTTTATTCCTTGCTGAAAAGAGAAGAAAAGAAACACAACGTTTCAGCTGTGGAGCCTTCTTCGGGTGTGAAGAAGGGTCTGAAGCACCCGAAGAAGGCTCCACAGCCGAAACATTGATTTTCTTTTCGTCTCTTTTCACCATGGAATATAGTTTTACTTGATCCTTTGAATTCTTAACGCCTCCCACCTCAAGTACACTAAGACGGACTGGCTTCCCCGCCGAAGATGGGGAGGGCACTCCTGTGTGGGACAGGTCATCAGAACAAGAAGCATTCCAACAATGCACATCTAACAGCCAAGCAGGAGATGTACCTTTCCCTTCAGTGCCTTAGCGGCCACAGGGAATACCCTCGGGAAAAGGCAGCAAGCACATCAAAATCCCATCAGAGGAATCTGATGAGCACATCTGTCAGCCCACAACACAAATGTCATTATTGTCTATTCATTAACAGGAGATGAATGAGGCAATCACCCTCATCGCTAGCTCTCTCACCCCAGCTGTGACCAGGAGGAGAACAAGCTTGGGGTAGATCTAGGAAGCACAATATGTAAGTTAATTTTAAAATGGCATGTGCTGAGAGAGACATCACAAAAGCCAATCCTCAACTCAGTCTAAGTCTCTTCTGTACCCACCAGCCAGTATTTGCTAAGAAAGAAACCGAAATCTTACAGTTTTTCAAGGAAGCTGTAAAATATTTAAAGAGAGTATCTACCAAGAGATACATATGTTGAAAAAATAACAGATAAGGATATGGTTGCACTACCTTTCTCCCATTAGGAGTCTTTTGGGAAGTGAAAAGGTAAAAAATAATACACACTCATAAAACAAGACATGCACCCTCATTAGAATTAACCTACTGTTAATTTTTAATTCAATTAGATCTTAAAGAAGTTTGCAAATGACAAGAGGCTATTTGTCTAGCTTCTTTAGCTAATGCAGAGGACAAAGTCTCCACCTTAAACTCATTACCACAAACATGTAACCTACAGTTACAGCTGTTCTCATTCAACATTAAGAAGGTTCTTCAAGAGTTATTTCCATGTATTGCTCTGGAAGGGTGCTTAAAACAACAAAAACGAAATGATCCATGCTGAGATAGCAGCTGTGCGCGACAGGATGCATCGCCACCAGTTGCAGCTAAAACAAAGCAAAAAAACGCAGACTGCCGTTAAGCAGCATTTGGTTTTTCAGTTTAGCGTGGCTTAATGGGTGTATCAATTACAGCAATTCATTTAAGCACACATCAACACAAGGTTAAACATCCGACTATGCCAGGCTGGCACACTCCACCTGCTGTGTGATCAGCAAAAACAGGCAGACGGCGGTGATTTCAGTGCATCGATCGGGGAAAGGTCAGAGGTGTCCCCAGGGTGATATTGTTTTCAAACTGCTTAGGAGGGGAAAGTTCCTGAGGAACATGTGTGGGGAGAGTGATGGTTGGAAAAAGGATTGTTACCAGTCAAGTCAAGATCATCATCTGCTATGATGATATGATTAACCTGTTATTGGACCAACATTGAAACAAAAACAAATGTAAATCCCATCATCGTCAGGATCCAGATAAACCGAGACATTAACTAATGGTAAAAATGTGTCACGACCGCCAGCCAGCAGAGACCAATTCTTAAGCGATCTAATCAGCACCAGCAGCGGGTTATTATTAACAAGCGCCGCCGCACGCGTTAACACACCTGCAAGCGCTCTACCGTGCGGCACGCCGCACTATTTATACCATCCTAACCTGCTTCCCGTTGCTCGGTATTGAGTCTACTCCTTGAGAGCTCTACCTGGCATTTTCCCCCGTACGTCGTTTATTCGGGATTCTGGACTCCCCTTCTGCCTTTTTCGACTTTGGACCTCGCCTCTAGTCTCGGACTGTTTTCCTCCTGTGTTCTCTCCGGATTACGACTTACCTTACCCCATTTGACCATGGCCTTGCCTCTTGCTTCGTATTGTTCACTTCTATCGCGCTTCCTGGTTACTGATACACCCTTTTCCTTTGGACCACAAACTCGCCTTTCGTATTGGATTGTTCGCCTGCCTTGTCAACTACTCACTCCTGCGTCTGCACAGGATCCTCGTATCTACCCGCCTTGGATTCCTAACAAAATGTAGACCTGCACCACTAACATCACAAGCGATAAGCCTCTTGAAATCTGGCTCACAGATTTCTGAATCTGAACTTCTGAATCAGAGAACTCTGGCTCAAAGATGATTTAAGATGGCCTTAATCACAGTCAGAGAAGAGAAACCCCAGCACTTATCTGACAGTAGTACTCGGCCCTGTTATAATTACCTGATCTGTTCATACCATGCCAGGATGTGCCTGAAGTCTACGATGGCTTTATGACTCCAGGAACTGCCACAGCTTAAGAGGATAACAGCTGGGCCTTGTCTCTATTGCAAGTTGACAGATAAACCCTTAAGTCGATATCATAAATCCAACTGGTGTAAAGCAAACAAAGAGGATTTGCTCTGGATTTCCACTCAGCTCTGAGGCTGAGGTACCTGACATTTTTACGAAGTGAGATGAAGAGAGTGGGAAAAAACACTAGAAATAAATCACATTCAAAATAAATGTACTGTATGTACTAAACGATCATAAATCATAAATGTATGTACAGTCTTGCAAACAAGGAGGTAGAGGAGACAGGCAGCAGAGTCCCTCTGCTCTTGGACAGACAGTTATTGAGCACCAAACCTGGGCAGGGTCCAAAGGAGTTCGAGAGACACCTTGTCCATAGAAGTAGGACAGAGAGACTGTGAAAGAGTAGGCAGTGTTAAGGAAGATATGACCGCTGAACAAGCAGAATGCCTTCAAAGAAATGACAGAGAATTTGCCTCACAAAAACCAGCACACTATCTGTCACCATCGCAGAAGAAAATACAACACTAAAGAAAAAGAAACAATGTATTTTCAGAGGGGGGTAATCTCAAATAAGTATAATAAAAAACTTCAGATGTGAGTAGATGGCAATAATACAAAAGGCTACAGTATAATTGTACAACTTAAAACAAATATTATGGACACCAATCCGTCAGAAATACCTAGAAATACAGTATGATCTCTTCCGCCAGCTTAAATCTGTTTAGCCTGTAAAAATGAGATGCAATATGTTCTTTGGAAGAATGGCTGGCAGGATTTTTACTGCTGTCATCATCACTATTACTATTTCAGTTTACACAATATATGACACAATATAACACAATAAGCATTTTTTATTTATTTTGAAAAAAACAGTACTCTAAATATATTAGCCTTTTTAATTAAACCAAACAAAATTGTAAAGCCAGAAGGCATTTCAGAATTGTACTCAATCTGGCCATGACCTACAGTAGGCAAAACATGAATTGATCCACCTCACTACGGACAGAAAGAAGCACACTGTTATCTACTGTCAAAGGGAATAAACCCACAATGATTTATTAGGAGACACTGCAGGGGATTTGACTGAAAACCCTACTTAAATATCTGCACATGTCAAATCTTTATTCTACATAACACCCAGTCAAGTCCAAGCACAACCCCTTTGGTTACTAATCGACCAGTCCGCCACAAGATGTTCTGGAACCAGTCTGCAACTTATCTTGCAACAGTAACAGCAAACTATTCAAGTAACATGGATTTGAAACTTGGAAGCCAAATCTCCCAGTATGGGTCGGTCTCTAAAACCCCTTGGAGCAGACAGGTGTCCCCTGAACTTTTTTTTACATTTACACACTTCTAACAAGGGAACAGTGTGCTCAACGGAGAAAACCAAGCGTTGTTGCTGCAGACATAAACAGGGATCCTGAATCTTCAAATAAAAGAGTTTTAGAAATATTGCCAAACACTAGGCAAAAAGTGGGGAAGGAGGATACTATCGTGCAATGATCTAAACCCCATAAAGAATAGACTAGGGGGGAAAAATTACTAATACCGTTCTATTTGGAATTTCCTCACATCCATTTTAAAGGCTTTTTTCATGGAACAGGAAGCAATCTCAGGAGAAACAAGACCTACTTGTGTCACATTACAGGACAGGTAACAGGTTAGTTTAATGGATTCACAGGAGAGTGCGGATAACATCATCCACTGTTTAACCATGTGGCTTTCAAAGCTTCTCTGCTCTATTGGAGAATTTTCTTTCCCACTCTTACTTTACGACTTTGTGCCAAAACCAAATGATAAACAGCAGGTTGTGGCTGCCAAAGGTGGTGGACAATTGCATCACTGCTAGGTCCAATAGATGAAGTAAAGCCTCACCTATCAGAAAGTACATGCACTGTTCCAATGCAGCTATTTAAACAAATATACAAGCAGGTGGACAAATAATTATAGTGACAGGTTTAGGGGGTTGACGAATGCATATAAAAATGACAACATCTGCATTCCACCTACCCATCTCCTAATACATAGCCAGAGCCTATTCTGGCAAGCAATGGTCACAAGGTACAGTCCATTGCAGGGCAGACAGACACACACACTCACACAAGGGTCAATACTCCCGGAGGCAAATTGTATGCATGTAAGCTTGTCTTTGGACTACCAGAGCAAATGTAGGAAAAACAAATGGACATGGGGAGAATATACAAAATCCACACAGTATCACTCCAGACCAAATGCATGGCCCCAGCACCACAAAGCAACAATGATAACCACTGGGCCACTGTGTTACCCTTACTTGCAACCCAGCCTTGATATTCCCCTTAATACCATTATGATTCTATGAGTCTCTCAAGCAAGAGTACCTAATCCAGAGAGACAATCAGGCATTTTACAACAATGCAGTGCGCATCAAAGCAGGAGAGATCTTAAGTACTATCTATTCCACTTAGCAACCAGTCAAGTTAAAGCCTATTCAATTTAGATGTAAATTAATCTAGGGTTCTGGTGCAGCTGATGTTAAATGAAGAGTAAACCTTGGTATCCTGAGTAAAAGGCTTTAAAATAACTGTCAGTAGAACTTCTGGGCGACTTTACAAAGCAATTTCCTTTTAGGATCTCTAATAACATTAGAGGTAATATTAGAACAATAAATGGCGCCTAAAAGTCAGATTCAACCAGATGCTACAGAAAATCCTGTTTTATAACATCCTATTCTTTAACAATTACCACTATTATTTACTTTGAGGTTATCTCCAATGCTTTCCCATTGTTATATGGTACAAGTAGGTTGCAGGAAACATATGTGGTTGGCCTTTTCAATTAAGAAATTAGATTAAACAGTTGCAAAATTGATTTTCCTGTGTTAGCCCTCTAAGGCACATATACAGTAATTCAACTGCACATTGTGGTTCAGACAAAATTAGGGCTTGACGATGCCACTCCAAGTCTAAAAGAGGCCATCTGCTTTTTCAATGGCATGTGCAGGCAAACAGCTGAGGCTTTAGTGCCAACTAAGAACAACTAAGAACAGACAGCTCTGGTGTCTTGATAAATCACTCCAAAAATGATCTGCTGGGCATCTGACCATTTGACCTTTTAACCACAACCTACTGGAGAAGGCAATTTTAACATTTGCCATGGCATATCTGCAATGTAGCTTACTTCATTTTTCCCATGCTTAGAAGATACGTTTGCTTTGCCTTCATGATTTAGAATGTTTTATCGTACAAGTTGTATTATTCCTTTTACTTAAGATAGATAATACTTTATTAATCCTGTAGGGAAATTGATTAATTTTATCTTACTTTATCTCACTGTCCTTTACTACGCCCTGTATTTTTCACTCTGCACAAAACCTTTCATAATCATTGTTCAAGGAAGAGAGAAAGATAACAACAATCACTAATGGATGGCCTTTTGCAATGCTTTTACCTCAGGACAGTTTTGGGTTTTGGAAGGAGGGGTCTGCAGTGTCCAATCAGACAAACAGTCCATGGACATCATTCCATAAGTGTCTATAAACAATTGGTTAGCTGTGTACCATTCCTGGTCTCAGTGTGCAAAAGGCAAAAAATGAGATTCGAACCAGCAATCCACAGGATTAAGCTATACAGCAAATCATTTATAAGGTAGTTCTCATGAATTTTTATCTCTTGCCTCCACTGTGCTTTACCCTTCCTCTGTCTCCCTCCCCTTCCACCATTAAAAGAGCTCAAGTTGAACATAAGGAATCGAAAACTGCCAGAGCTGTCGTATAAAAATGAATGTTTCTATAAAAATCCCTTGTGAAATATGGTACTATAAAAGGGAAGTGATTTTCTTTGTGAGATCTTAAAAAATTAATGTAGAAGAGGCTTAGAATTAAATTAAAGAACAGGCAGATTGGCATTTTACGAACATTGTTCATGCGTCCAGTACGTGGGAAATCTGAACAAAGTACCAGAGCTTTTAAAACCTGGGATTCAAATACAGACTGATTAAGTTTGCACTGGCCAGTCTTTTGTTCATTTGCAAGAAGGAGCACTTTCATTGTGAAGCAGTCATTATTCCCTGCAAGATCTGGAGTACATCATGCATTCAATGAAGCAGCAAGTGCTCAAAATGTTGCAATATTCAGGGTGATGATTTACACAAAGATTTTTTTATTATTGTCTTACATGCCATGTACAACGTACTACATACAGAATAACAGTATCTGTCTATCCATCTAATCAGTTAAGGTGAAGTTTAAGTTTGGCTTAAATAGGGGTTGCCCTATAACAGGAGGAGAGGGAAGCACTGTTTCAAAGAGCTTTCACAGCACTGCCTACAAGCTGCTCAGGTCATCAGCCTTCTTGTTTTAACCTAATTTAAGTTCAGAGTTGAACATATATTAACATAAATCAAATTAAGGATTTCCAAACTAAAATCTTATATTTTTCAAAACATGTACTATTACTGCCCTTGGCTTTGTGCTGTAATATAGTTTTCATTTGTTTTCATTGGTAAATGATGCATTATTGTTAAAAGATTATCATGTAAATGCTCTCCCTGATGTAATACTGTATATGTAGCTCTGTTTTATAATTAGTGCCTTACAAGACTCCAAGATGTTCAGAGCAGTATCTAACTGTACCCTTTGGTTACTTCACCACCATGACACCCTTAGAAAGCTCCTGACAGGGTTCTCCATGACAGTTCTTGATTAGCCCGTAGATCCCTTGCCAAATAAGTCCAAGTAGAACACCCACAGGGAATGGCCCAGACTGCTACACAAACGTCACTCCCTTCTAATTAAAAAATTCAGAATGGAGGGGGGTTGAAACAAATGAGAATCCAGATATGTAAACAAGCTTTCTCATTTGTTCATAACCATCTCTACTATCCTTATCTGTATCTACATACAATCCACCTTTTCTTATACTCAAAACAGTGGCCAAATTGGCCACTCCGTGTTAAAAAAGGTCATTGAAACTCTGAACTAATGCTGAATCAATAACTGACTTAAATCTGTACTATTTCCAAGTCTTAGGCTAAAGGGCAGATATATGTACTGTATATAAAACCTGCATGGCCGTGGTTCTCCAGGACCAGGGGTGAGGACCACTGCATTGGACAGAAATTTCACTATTTTCAGTTTATCCACAGTAGAAGACATGGACATGTTACTTGAAAAAAGACCAGAGAGCCTATAAAATTCTAATGAAATCATTCAGCCAGGAATGTCTATGACTGCTATGCAACAGGAGTCTTAACACCATCACAGGCTAAGCACACTTGCTGCATAGACAGAGACTGGGCTGCTGTCATAATATTCACAGCAGACCTGAGAAAGACAGAAGCTAAAACCTACATCAGGTCTTTCGATGAGAAATCATAAGAACTGTTTATGAACTGCAAAACATTCACAGGGTGCTGAAGCAGGAAACTTTCAAACCTACACTGAGAATGCTAAGCTTGTCATCAAAGCGATAAACAAAATATAAAAACAACTAAATAAAAGATCAGCTTTAAAAGTAGTAAAGGTCATTGAAAAATAAGACCAACAAATATCAGACTAAAACTTCTTTGCACGTCAAAGTTCTCACCAGGGCTGATTCTTCCTACTTATTCTCACTTCTTCTCTTTAGCACTTCTGCTAGCTTCTGGGATGAACATATAAAGGAGACACGTAGCTTCTGCAGTCATCAACGTCCCCCCCCCCCTTTACAGCATGCACAATGCATACCGTTAACCACCATGACCACATCTGAACCCCCCCAGTGAAAACTGCCAGATGAACAATGCCGTGGGAGACAGGTGAGGAATCGATTTTTTCTCACTGGGGAGTAAAGAACTTGGTGAGCTGAGAGGGGAGGGGTTGACAATGGATTACCTTAAATTACCTATATTGTGAGCAGATGGAGGAGAAAAATGAAGAGTCATCACATTCACCGACCCCCCCTCTGCCTCCACCACCGTCTACAATGCCCTTTTCAACCCAGCTGTCTGTTATGGGACACACAGACCCAACAAGTAGATCAGAGCTATGGTGCTTCATAAAGAACAACACAAAAGAGACGAGGATCCAAAGTCAGACTGAACAAAGAAACCAACAGAATCTTTTTGGTGCAGGCTCAGAAAAAAAATCTCTCTGATTCTGCAGCAACGAGCAAAAGAAGCCAGACTGGCTGGTCTCTGTGACCATAAAAGATGCACAGTAAAAAACTCAGTAAGGCTGCAACCCCCCCACCGCCAAAGCAGGCATACACACCTCTCTGACTATAGAAAAAAAAAAAGAAAAAAGCAGATATTCATTAAAAAACTGCTCACCTTTTTGCCAAGCCCAGAGTGTACGTTTATCTCCCCACTCTCTCCAGCAGATTTAAGCTCCAGATCATCAGGACCAAAGGATTTCCTCCTCCTCCTCTCCTCTCCTCTACCAAATATCTCCAGCAAAGTACAGTACAGTATCGTACAGTACAGCATAGCCCACTAGCACACAGCGGATGGGAAAAAGAATTGACACACGAATGACAGCCTCTCCTCTGCCTTTTTCTCTCGCTCTGCTCTTCATTGACAAGAGCCTGTCTTTGTTTACTGGTGTGTGTGTACTCACACTACACGCACATACACATGCGCGCGCGAGCGGCAGGAGACAGGAGCACAGAGGAACGCCAATTACGGTTGCTTTTCTTTCTCTTGCTCTCTCACCACCACCACCCCCACCATCCTCCCCTCAGACGCACACACACCCCGCGGTTGTGGCAGGCAGTGTGTCAGGAGGAGAAGCCGAGGGGACGAGCACGGCCGTGCAATCCCCCTTTGATTCAGGATTCCCGGGGAAGGGGTGTAAGGGGAGAGCATGAGACAGTGAAGGAGAGAGGCCAGTGCTGCTGCAGGAACGAGAGGAATAGGCTGAAATGAGAAAAGCTGAAAACACCTGCAATAAACAAACTCTGCAGTAGGAAGAGCATGAACCAGAGTAAAATATCTGGTGGGAGGAGATTTTCTTCCAATCTGTGCATTTTCCTCAAGGGGACAAGGGCAGAGACAGGCAAAATATAATGAATTTAAAGTACAGCACAGATCAGGTGTCTCCATTTTACATGCAGATAAGAAGTATTAATCCCTTTAGGTTTCTACAGTATGTGCCTGGTTCCCATTTTTTGCTGTTTGACACAAAAAGCAAAGCCACACATCTTACAGCAAAAATAAATTAAATCTCTGAATTACATTTAACCTGCACTGGGGTAGGCATTCTCCTCCCTGCATCCCTGCGCTCATCTTGCACTGGAAAGAGATTTAGCCAAGACTTGCCAATCTCTTAACTCCCTTGGATAAACAGTTTTAAAAACAGATCTTTCTGGAGACACTGTTCTAACTGCCTTGTCAAGTGAAAGCAAATCACTTTGTTTCTCGTGGGCGTTGAACTGGGTTCTGTTTTTCTTCATTAAAAGGAAACTGCAAAAAAAGCTTTCAGGCCCTGCCAGCAAAGCCAAAAAAGTAAAGGAGACCAATCAGATTCCCTTTGTAAAGCACTTAGATCCATTTCAGGACTTACCAGCTGCAGGATCTTTTATAAGCCCACATCAGTCTGCTATATCTTTGAAATGTTTTACTTTTATCATTATAAATTACACAAGCACCTTTAGCTCCTAAAACATAAAATGGATCAAACTGCAGTGCGATATGAGTCTGTCGCACAAACCAGACACAGAAGAAATGCAACTTGTCACTAATAAAGGATAATGTAACATGAAGGATTACTGAAATAATACAAAAGTAAACATAGCAGTCAAGTGTCTCATTTAATACAAACAACAAGTGCTCAGAGTCTTTATGAAAAAATCCAAACTGCACTCAAAGAACAGAACAATATACCATGAAGCAACCCAAAGTATACAGTATAGCCACAAGAAAGAAATGTTGAAAACGTACATTTGATAACATGTAAAGCACTTATACATCCTTATTGCAACCATAGCACAAATGAAGCAACGCCTACATATGAAATATGTTATATCTCCATCATTTATCATGATCTCTGCGGCGTGAGAAGTGCCTTCAATGGCTCTTCAGTGTGCAAATCATCCATTTCAGGAACACTGCTTTCCCAAGCTGCAGCCATTTGCCAATATAAAACGTTACATGTCATGACTGACTTCCTATGAAGAAGAAGCCAATGTGCCCTGGACAATAGCACAGTTCCTGCCCTCAGCTGTAGGAAGAGAACGCATGCCCTCTGCAGTGAACACAACTGGGCAACACACTGAGTCAGTACACTTCACTCCTGCTCCATTACCCCCTCACCGCCAAGATTCAATTTTTGCAACAAAACTGGGTCATCCCTGCAAAATATGAAGCCAGTGTTTTTTGTCATTTTTTTAAATTGTGAAAACCTGATCTCATTTTATTGTATCTCCTGCTCTGGATTACCATATTAAAAGCAATGTTACATTTAAAAAATATATCTTGGTCTAAAAGCAGCTCAAACTGCTTTTCATTCATTGATCCCAGGCAAACATTCAATATTAAAGTGCCAGTGTTTCAGTCACACTCAGTCGAACTTTCTTCATGAATACTACTTCTATAACCCTGACCAGGAGTGTGTGTATAAAACACATGCAGCCACAGCATGGAGTCAATAAAGATTTTTACAATTTGGCTTCATGTCTTTCTTTTGTTCTTTTGGTGCAGACTCCATCTTTTGTAGGCAGTAGATTGAAATGAACTTTTATGTTTACAACTGGAATATCAGCTTCAACAACTGCTGGGAGTCTCATTACCCCCCTTCAAATCCTTTACTGGATTGTAATGTTTTTTTTTTCTTCAAACCAGCACTTCCTAAGAAGCATGAGTGTTACCATTCTGTAGATCTGCACACTTTCCTGTTTTTTATTTAATATTGTGCTTCTGAGTGAGCTGAAAAATGCACCCCAACATGTGAAATGACAAGAGGATGAAGCGTTTTGAGCTCAGTTATTCAGTTTTAAATTTTCCAAAAACAACAGACAAAAATAGAAACCCATCTCACCCCACCCCCTCTGTCAGTGGTCCCCCCACCTGCCCTGAGTTTCTACCGAGGAACCCCTGAAATATACTGTAGATGGACAACAACAGTACACTTGAGGCACCAAACAATAAAGATCTGATCACATCAGCAGAGGCACTGCTCCACTGTCTCTCCTGCACATAATATTTATTAAATATACAGTACGTGATTAATATCTTTTAATCCTCTATGGATTAATGCAGTGATTCAAGATTCTCCACTTCAGCTAGAGAGCCCATGCTCTCACTGGGGGCGGGAATTCACTAGCAACAAGAGCTCTTTCAGAGGATACAGTAAACATGAAAAAATAGAAAAGCACTAGAGTTTAAATGTAAATTAAATAGGTTATGGACAGTGTTTTCATCCACCTGTTATTTAAGAGCTTATTTGTTGCAGGTTTTTCCTAATCCTGTTTATTTTTATTCTCTGAGTATTTCTGTATTGACTGTTGTTTTCCATGAGAGCCGAATTACTGTCAAACCAGTTAAATGAAAGAAAAACTTCAAAAAGGAGAAAAATCTGAAAAAGGAGTATCTGAACCACAGATGCACCAGAACTTCATCCGCAGAAGAAATCTATTCTGCACCAGCAAACGAGGGGTCACATGAGAACTCAATGTGACAAGTAAACATCCCTCACCAGAACACCAAGAAGATATAAAAGTTACCCAGGGAGATTCAGAGAACTCTCAGGATGTGTTCTCTCTGACTGATTTACCAGAACAATAATTTCCTTTTGTCACACACAGCCAGGGAGCGGCAACCTGCAGTTACCAATGGCAACATCAGCATCCACACGAGTGCTCGCCTTCCAGACGCCCCGGTGAGGACGAGATTGAATGGTTGCCTGTCCATTCACCTCCCTATCAATCAGGCTGCTAATCCTCTAATCAAGCTGCCAATTAGCCATCACGTTTAAGGCTTGATTCATTGCTAGACTGGTGCTCTGACATTGAGATGCTGTGAGCTGTCTGATGATCAGCATTGTTCCTTTTAGCCCGTCTACCTGATTCCTGCGCAGCTTTGTTCCTGTCGGCCTGTCTGTCTGATTCCTGGGCAGTCCCGTTCCTGTCAGCCTGTCTGTCTGACTCCTGGGCAGCTCTGTTCCTGTCAGCCGGTCTGTCTGATTCCTGAGCAGCTCTGTTCCTGTCAGCCTGTCTGTCTGATTCCTGGGCAGCTCTGTTCCTGTCAGCCTGTCTGTCTGATTCCTGGGCAGCCCTGTTCCTGTCAGCCTGTGTGTCTGATTCCTGGGCAGCTCTGTTCCTGTCAGCCTGTCTGTCTGATTCCTGAGCAGCTCTGTTCCTGTCAGCCTGTCTGTCTGATTCCTGGGCAGCTCTGTTCCTGTCAGCCTGTCTGTCTGATTCCTGGGCAGCCCTGTTCCTGTCAGCCTGTGTGTCTGATTCCTGGGCAGCTCTGTTCCTGTCAGCCTGTCTGTCTGACTCCTGGGCAGCTCTGTTCCTGTTAGCCTGTCTGTCTGATTCCTGGGCAGCTCTGTTCCTGTCGGCCTGTCTGTCTGATTCCTGGGCAGCTCTGTTCCTGTTAGCCTGTCTGTCTGATTCCTGGGCAGCTCTGTTCCTGTCGGCCTGTCTGTCTGATCCCTGGGCAGCTCTGTTCCTGTCAGCCTGTCTGTCTGATTCCTGGGCAGCCCTTAATCACTAGCATTTCACCTCATTGTGCTTTTATTGGAATTACACAGAGAAGTTTGAAGCCCTGCTCTGTCAGATACTGCACTGCAAGTGACCATGGTTTAACACCTTTTCCTTTTTTTAACAACATCAGCATTATCAGTCTAACACTATATCCTTTCTTGCCCTTCATGAACACACACGGCTGTAGCACCAAGTTCAACCTGAAGCAGAAACTATACCATCAGACTATACATTTTAGGGAGGCTCCTAAAGGACTGTTACAGGTTAAAACCTGGGAGGTTTCAGAAAAGCAGATATGAATTTGCCATGGTTCCTAGGTGGAACAGCTCAAACACACAAAAGAATATAGCTTTGAATGCTCTCGGGCAGTCTCTTTCCTTACCCTGTCTCTCTGAGTCTCAAAGTCTGCTTAAACACAGAAGCATGTGGCTTTTAGTACCTGGATCTGGAAAGGAGAGGCTGATTGTCTGATTAACTGTGCATCAAGAACACAAGAACGTGTCGCCATTCTCATGCAGGCCAGTGAGTCGATTACCAGTGCTCAGAGCCTCACACCCCAGTCCACCTGCAGCTAATCAGGGCCTGGCAGCTCACAACCTGCCACAACTGATGCTCCAACAAAGCACTACTGGAATTGTGTGTCTTTTTCACTTTTACTTCTAAGTTGTTTGCTCAAGCAATTTTTATTGCAGGCTTTTTTACTAAGAACAACAAAACAACATGCTGCAAAAACCTATTAAACTCAACTACCTGAATATAGAGAGTCTCACTCCTCAGTAGGGTATAATTCCCAAAGGAGAACCCAAAGGTTCTCTTCCTCCTCCCAACATCCCCTCTGTCTTTTTCCAAAAGCAGGCACACAAAGTCCCAGAGGGGTGCAGAGGAAATGACTCCCCCAATAGCAAAAACAAATAGAAAAGAGTACAACAAATGGAAATTTCCCTATGGAGGAGCTCATCTCTGACTCTTGATACTGGTTTACTTTTTGTCCAGTCTGTGTCTTCAACAGATTGTATTTATTTCCATCCAGATGGTAGTGAGCAATTTACCCACTGAACTGAAACCTCTGGATTATCAGGCCACACGTTTGTCCTAATGAAATATCCTGTTATCTATAAAGGCCTTATTTACGAGCACAGACAAAAAGTCTTCCAAGTCCACTTTCTTAGCCAGAAACCTGTGGCTCTTTAATTTATGCTTGTTAATAGACCTCAGCTGTGCATTAAAAATGATAGGCTAACAATCCACCCACTTCACCATTCATCGAGCAGAACTAAACACAAGGTCCCCTGTTAAATAAACCATAGACAGATGGGAATCAGGTCCAAACAACCGTGTTTTGTAGAAAATTATGTTCTAATGGTTTTATCTAAATGTCACTAACTGATACAGATTGCTCTGCTCCAGGTACCGTACTGTCTCAGAGAGGAGAGGGTACATGCGATATGACGATCTGATATCACAGTGGTTTCAAATTGGTGTCATTTTGCAAGAGAGGGCATTTTGGGACAAGGTGGGTTGGGGTTCCCCTACCAAAAAAAGTGCATGTTCCACTTTTCAAATGGGACGAAATTTGTATTTATGGCAAGGGTACAGGATACCCAAAGTTACAAGATGGGACCGCCGAAGTTTTCTCAAGATTCACCATATCCGCCAAGCATACTGTTCCTCATTCCAGTGGTGCAATCCCAACGGGAGGCCACAGGTGTATTGCCTCCACAGCAACTCCTGTCTCTGTCTGGTAACTGATACCTCGTCCATGAAACATCAATCAGTTGACAAAAGACAGTGCTCCTGAACACTTCATTCACAAAGGTATTCCTTGTTCAAAAACATTTTTTTGTATATCATCATATATTACTTCACAATTGCAGCTCATAATAAACGCCAGTGACTGTTTGTTACAAGCATGGTTGGACTCAAAAGTGACGGTTTTGGTCAACGCTCTCAATAGAAGCTCAGCAACATCATGGTATCATACACGGCCTCTGTGCGGTTAGCAATTGCTGTTAAAACACACAATGAGTCTCCTTAGCGATAAGTCAGCGTACCTGTGCCTTAGAGGGGTAGACTGTAATTTGAATCTAAAGCGAATTAACTTTACATTAGGCCAGGAGACAAAACTATTGAACAAGATGTATAGCAATGTCCTGTAATCTCATTACATTGACTTACACAGCTGTGACAGCTAATATGTTCTGGTTTCCTTTATAAGAATATAGCAACCTAAAAAAAGCTACAGATGAGAGAAGGTCTTTCAGCTCAACATGCTTGTTTGATGGCTGCTTATACTGATCCAAGAATCCAAGACTCCTGTAATTCTCTCTGCAAAGTATTGTCTCTTTTTTCTGTCCTGGACATTCCTAAGCCTAATTTCCACTTGTGTCCTCATGTCTTCATAATGCTGCCTGTCTTGACAACTGTCCCCTTGAACTGGCTTGGGACAAGACGTCATGATGTGTTTGTGTGAGTAGTCAGCTGTGCTACAGAGCAGCATGTCTGTAGAAAGCATGAGAGTATTGTCAATATATTTCTGAGCATCATGGTTTCTAACAATGCCTTACTTTCAGACAAAAAATAGGATCTGTGTGAGGGGGGGACGTGGGTTGAGTGAGGGGCGAATACAATACTTGCATGCACAATTTCAGATCCTTGCAATACAGTTTATAAATTAGGTTGGGCAGTTACAGATCCAACAATATCCATCTTTATTACTGCATTCTAGAAATGGCAGAAACTGCTTTAGAAGAATACTACAAATCAAAACGATAATGAACGCTCTTTGGTGTCTACTGCTCAACATCGACTGCCACACCAGGTGAAGAACAAAAGAATGGACGAAGCTCTCAGCTCTGCTCCCCAGTCTGCAGCTGCAGTGCTCTGTGAGCGATGTCACCACACAATGAGGTCATAATGGCGTCATGCCCACGAAGCAGATGGGTGATCAATCAGGCTGTGAAAAGTGTGACTCATGCCTTAAGTGCAAAGCAGCCTCCCCCCCCCCAACACACACACACACACACCCCGTAGACATTGGCACTTAGCTTAAACTAGCCACTTGGCAGGAACAATATCCTGCAATCCTGTAATCAGTTGACAGCCTGCTGCAGGCTGGGGTGAAAATAGCATGTTATCCTTTCCTTTTGAAAAGAATGACTATGTTTCAGGTTTCGAGAAGGATACTGGGGGGGGCACCCTGGACTGGAAACTTTCTGGTACGTAAATCCCAAGGCACTTGTAGCACAAGCAGATTTTCCGTGCCTTTGGCAAGCTAACTTACCCCCTTCCTTCAACTGCGTCAGACTCTCTCTGGACTGTGTGGAGGTACCATTAATTGTCAGAACGCTGAGCTCATTCATCAGCCGAGAGACTCCCAGTGCTGTCAATCTGCTGGCTGTCAACTAACTGTTCAGCACACCTGCGCAGACTGTGTCTCCATTCATTACACAGGCAGAGTTGTAGAAGCCCTGATGGACAGGAAGAAAGGCAGCTGTGGGATTCCCATTCTCCTGCACGATAACACCCTTTTCCCTCTTTAAAATGAGACAACACGTTCTCTACAGGCGGCAGCAAACTCTACCGTAGATGACATCTGACGAACAGGAGAGGCTGGTGGACTTGTTAAAGATCAGTCTACAATGAATCAGCTTATTCCCAAAATGTTTTTTTTAATTATTTTACAGAGTGCCCTTTCCCTGATGAGCAGCTCGTGAAGCAACAAAGTCAGATCCAATTTAGAACCTACTGAATACGGCACCAGATTAAACAAATCAGTAATCAGATGATCAATAGACCATGATCTAATTAAAAAATATATATACTAAACAATATAAATAAATTGAAGTGTCTTTATTCCAATTTAACAATTGCATTGTGGTTTAAAAAACAATAACCATAGCATGCAGTACAAGGATTTGCAGGTTTAAACTTGAATTGTTTTCCAAATCTCTCCTTAAACTTACAAGAAGGTGACAATCACAAGGCTCAAGGGAAGGTGCCCCTTCAGTCAAAACTTGACGTCAGAGATGAGCACAGATGCACTTCGCAAGATATCAGTAAAGCAAGCAGGTTTACAACACAGGGGGAACAAATGTGGTTTCAGATGTAGATATACAATAGGACTATAGTACAAGGCACTGTAAGGATATGATACATCCATTTAGAATACAAAATAATCAGTTCAAATGTTGCTGCAAAATCAAACTTTACTGTGAATGCATACTTTTCTCTAATAAGATATTATAAATGGGTTTAACAACAGTAAAATATTGTATTTACCAGCCCCCATTGAATGAATTCAATGAATTCGAGTTTAATATGAAAGGTTTCAGCTGTGAAACCGGCCCCCTGCTGGAGGGCAGCGCAGTTGCCCTGGCATACCAGTCCTGGCGGGAATCGCCATTTTAGTCTTTCGCTAACATCCATATAGCCAACGCCGCGAACAATCTGTTTTCTTCGGTAATCGTCAGTTTAATAAAACAAAATTATTACAGGGGTCCAAAGAAATGTAACTCAAGTTTCCAAGGGACGTTTTAAGCAGGTGAGTCATTACATCACCCAACGAACCAAAACACGTTGAAAACAATATCGTGGCTATGAAAAATAACGATTCATACAATACACAAACACATATGATAGTAGAAAAGAATGGTCTTACTGTGTGAAACAGATTATTTTCAGGATTATTATTTCCCCTTGTTAGTTTCTTTAACGGTCACTTCTCGCGCCTCACTTGCCACACCCCGCGTGCACCTTCCTCGTGCGTCATCATCCCCTTCCGGCCTAGTCACCTGAAAATGTGTCCTGGTTTGGTGATGTTACCGTTCGTGACGCCGATTGAATAAGACTGTAAGTGCTGGTAAAATTCCTACTGTACGTAACAACCTGCCCACTAACCTCAGTGATGATGACGAGTCCGCGATTACGTCACGCGATTAGAAGGTGTGGTCCGTGCCGTTTGGTCGCTCCGTTACTTTTGTCTATCATAGTTGCTGGACTGGAGTATCCCTGCAGATAAATGGGTTTAAATTCACTTTTAGACCCCCAGATACAATCAAAAGCACAGCAGGCTACAATAAGTTCCTTCCATGAGCATGGAAGACTGTGGCTTCATGTTAGTCCCAGCTCTGCTGACTGTGACTGTGAAAGCCATCATCTCAAAGCGCTCTTTATTTCTTATTTCTGAATAAGCCATGTTGACACACCAATGGTAATGGCCATATGATTTTTTAAATATTTTTCATTCAGTTTTTGGCACAATTGTATTTTTGCAGCTTGTGTCAATTGCCCTGGATAAGAACACCCACTTAACAAAGAGCAACAACACTAACACTTGTTGGCAATGGGGTACTGCCATCCAAGAATCCACAGACTGGGTGTTAATAATAATAATTGCTTACACTTCTATAGCGCATTTCTGGACACTCCACTCAAAGCACTTTACATGTAATTGGAACTCCCCTCCACCACCACCACTGCGCAGCATCCACCTGGATTATTACTGTTGTGGTGATAAAACGCCGCGCACGACACAGAGCAGGCACAAACACCTTTGTACTTGTCTGGTGCCTTGGCCATCATCAGGGCCTATTGAAGGTTTTCCTGCAGAAATCTCATGGTTGATTTCCTGGTCTGTGGGGAGAAACTGCAGTTTTGGAAGTCAGCTTACTTGTGGCTTCATGAGAGGGTTTTTTATTGTTAAGCATATGTGCTTCACAGGGCTAAGAGCAGATATGCTGAGGCACTGGGGGCTTGATTAAGACAATTGCTCCATTCATCAGAATGATTATTACCCCAATCTGGTGTTTTGTCTGCTAAAGCTACATCAGATAAGAGCCACACCTATGGCTTTCCATGTTCCTGCTGTTAAGATGCATTAGCAGGATATACAAAATATGTAGACAAATAATGAAATCTACAGTAGATGATAACAAACATTACAGATATGTTTTTCATATAGATACAGGATAGTTAACCATCATTTCTTTGTTATTAGTATAGATTTCATGATTTATTGAGTAGTTAAAGGAAAATTACCTCTTGGTACTGATAATTAGAAAGCAGGTGTTATAAGCTTAATAGGCTTGAACTCAAGGGCATTTCCGACAGACTGTCCTCCTTTAATTGGCTGTGTAAGTCAAGGGCAATACTAACAGACTGTCCCTGTTTAACCAGCTGTGTGTATTTACTGTCGTGAGTGGCACTCAGGTTTCTCAAATCTGTCCATCTTTCCATTGTCTTGGGAATCTGTGCCTTTTATTAGGGAAGGTTTTACATTCGAAACCGATGGTAAAACAAAAACAATCTTCTAGGTCAGTGCTATTCATTTCTGGTCCTGGAGGCTCACGGTTCATCAGATTTTATGGGTAACATAATCCTCGGTGAGTAAAGACTTGGAAACAGTGGTAATATAGACCAATTAAATGAACAATTGATTCAGATGAAGTCATTAAGAGTCCAGGGTGGAATAAAAACCTGAAGAAACAGTGTCCCTACAGGACCAGGAGTGAATATCAGCACTCTTTCAAGAAGCCAAAGAAAGAAAGACTGAGAAAACGTTGCACCCAGGTTGTGTCTTTTTCAGGTGTACATAGTCTCTGGCATAAGCCGAGGGATTTTAAAAGCTTTAACATTTGTATTGTCCACAGATAATTTGAACATTTCACTCTTCTGCGTGGCGCTGCAAGCTTTGGCCAGCGAGACAGGCAAGGTAATGTGTCCTAACGGGAACATCTTCAACAGACAGGTAGATATAAATTTAACAGCAAACTGAACAGCCACATAAAATCCGCCCAATCACGAGAGCACACCTTCTTCTCCATTATGTGTTTTGCCTTCCACCCCACCAGCAAACTCTTGAGTCCTCCTGC
This sequence comes from Lepisosteus oculatus, assembly GCF_040954835.1. Classification (NCBI taxonomy): domain Eukaryota; kingdom Metazoa; phylum Chordata; class Actinopteri; order Semionotiformes; family Lepisosteidae; genus Lepisosteus; species Lepisosteus oculatus. The sequence continues at coordinate 15,657,646 of NC_090706.1, read as the reverse complement.
AATACCTGTCTCGGGAAGCACCGGTATAGATCAGAAAATACTGAAACCAGTTTCCCCTTCTCTCTTTCGGTGCCTCCAACGTCCATTTATTCACCCCCTGGGAAGTGCACTCTGATGGCTTTGGGCACATGAGTCATTCCTCTGCAGTCTCTGCAGGAAGAAGGAAAAACGAGAGTCCATCCAGACTGTGGTGGGCCAGCCCTCCTACCCACCTCACAGACATGGCTGTGCAGGCAGGGAAGTTGGAGGGAATCGGTTCTACTGTTGCCTGGCCACAGGTTTGCTGGGCCTGTTGCTGAACGGTGTATCTGCACTTGTAAGCCTCCGAAAAGGGGCAAGATGTCCATCACCACGCCAGGTCGCAAGCTGTTTATCCCTTGAACTCCGGTTTCCTCAATAAGATGAATTTAGAGCACACAATTTATTCTGGTGCCTTGTCTTTCTCTCTACACGTTTGAAATCCCTAATCCCAGCACACTCGCACAACTGAATCCCCGAAGGAAGAGAGAAGGAGGGTAATGAAAGAGAGAAATGCCAAGGGGAGAGAATTAGGACCTGTCGAGGCTAGGGAGGGATGGCTCTCTGGTGGGAATTAACTTGGCTTTCTGAGCACATGGGGGGAAGGCTGTGTCTCATTACTCTCGGCTTCTGCACACTGCTGCTATCAAAGAGGCTGAGAGGGATTTTGAGATGGAAGATAGAAAAACCTTTAGCACACACAGTTCTCTTTCAAATTATCCAGCTTTACCGTTACTGCAGCTAAATGCATTTGTTCTTCTTCAAGATATTAAATCCGCAGACAAAGGAAAGTTCTTAAACATTCAAATAAGAGTAATTTTATTATTTTGTCTGATCTAGAGCAGGACTTTCTGTTTTAAATCCTCAGATTCCCACACACTCTCTGGTTTGGTTTTTGTTCTTCTCATTTAATTAATTGAACCTTTAAATGAGCTTTATTGGAACCATGGTGCCTTCAAAGGATTTCATTGCACCTCTGCTTTTATGGTCCTGAATGATGTCATTATTGGCCATCGTCGGACCAATTAAAAGACTTCTCCCAGCTGTTGAAGTGCTGGTGCCTCAAAGAGACCAAACTTGCACGAGCAGAACCAGAGCCTCCTTGATCTATAACAAAACAGAACAACTTTGTAATTCTGGCCCTGGTGACAATAGTGTCTAGACTTTCAATTTCTTCATTCAACAAATAATTTGACTTTTTAATAATTAAATTGATCCTTTTGAAAATCGTTTTCTGTGACTAAAAATATTATATTTTCAAGTTATTTAATGAATGTTTAGTTGTACAATTATTTGACTTTTATTATTATTATTAAACTAAAATTAATATTGATGATGATTCAATTACAATGCAGAATAATTAATAACCTGATAGTGCCCTCTGCTGGTAACAAACCAAACTACAACTTTAAATTAAAACTGGGGTGCTATCTGCAGGAGGTTTGTGTGTTCTCCCTGTGTTTGCGTGCATTTCCTCCAGGTGCTCCGGGTTTCTCTCACAGTCCAAAAACATACTGATCTTCTGTGAAAATCAGCCCTGTGTGTCTGTGTATCTGCCCTATGACTGACCTTCATCCCGTCCAGGGTGTATCCTTGCTGGGATAGACTCCAGCTCCCCCACAAACCCTGGATAAAGGGGCTAGAAAATGGGTGGAAGGAATTTATATCAAGGCCTATTCATGAGGAACTCAGGTGGACGTGCATTCCAAACTGAGAACAGAACAGGTGGTGAGAGTTTGAAACCATCTACCCAGCCATGTATTTGATTCCGATACCCTGATTTATGTTTTTCAGGAATCAGCTGAATAAAATCTTTGGATGAATTAACTGCTAACTACCAAATGGACTAGATGGGCTTGGAACTTCTGTACTTTCCAGTTGTGGCCTCTGCCTGATATTTCAAATATTGATTCTAAGTAAGTCCATTGGGTTGAGCATGTCAAATTCTTGTTAGGATTTCGGGTAATTGAATCAGTTCCCCTTTGTACAGAGAACAAAGAATTAATTCAGTAAATCCTATAATGTATCTGGTTGCTCTTTTCTGGATTGGTTCCAGAACAGCAGTATATTTTTTCTAATGTGGTGACTAAAATGGTACACAGCATTCTAAATGAGGTTTTACATAAAAAACTTTGCTTTAAATTTTCCACTTAACTATACATCACAAAAATTCTGATTGTGTTTTTTATTACTGCCCCACAACATATATGATGTGTCTGATAATGGATGGATGAGAGAAGCAGATTTGGGCTCTTGAGTTCTAATTGCATGTGATTAGCATTCCTGTCACTTCAAGGCAAATTGTTATTTGTGAGCCTCCCTAGGTGTGACTCATCATTTTAATTGGATTTCTGCTTTTTGTGTATTCTAAAGACTTTTCTATTCCGGGCAGAGCGTTGGCAACACAAATACATTTTATTTGCCTTTCAGTTCTGTTCATTCTAGTCCATAATGGGAAAAAAAATCAGCTTTCTCTGGAAAGGAAAATGCAACTCTTGCTTAACATCTGTGAGAAAAAAGTGTAGGTGGGTATCTGCGTCAGCATGCATAGGCTGCAACGGAACAAGTAAAGGTTTATTCCATTCTGATAAGAGAAGAAAGAAAACACAACGTTTCGGCTGTGGAGCCTTCTTCGGGTGTGAGGTTTACTTTCATGTGGCAGGGCTCCTTTGCACAGACATCCTCGGTTCATGTTAGTATGACAGAAACTGAGCATAACCACATTGACGGTGCCTGCGTTATATAACTCTTAATGCCTACAGAGGGCACATGAAAGATGAGCTGGCTTCTAACTAAATACAATGCAACCTGCAGTTAAATCTCTCTCTCTGCACCCCAGATGCCACAAAATAAATGGGAGCCTATATCCCTATCCATAAAAATGCACCCTTAACAGGAAAGATGTTTCTAACTGAGGTATCTTTTAACCTGAAACCCAAGTTCCCTAAAAACCCTGAATAGCAAGCCCTCTCTAACAAGGTCAAATACTTACTGTAGCTCCAGCCAGGTTTGATTTGGATGGGAAGAGGCCCAACGAGTCTCCCTCTACGAAGTAGGGGCTCTCACTTGGCGCAACTTCAAGTCCCAACTCCTCCGGACTCCTCTCTGTTCCCTGCTTCTTGTTTCTTCCTCTTTCTCCCCTCTCTGTGCTCTTGTGATCTTATATTGTGTGTGTCTGTACTGCTTCTTGAAAATCATTAATCCACAAGGTACCTAGGTATACTAAGGTCGACTTTACAGTTGTTTCTGTTCAAGGGACCCCCCCAGACCGCAGCAAACATCCTCTGGGCTTTGAAGTTAGAAGTGTTTACTCTTCCAAGTGTTACAAACTTTATCTAAAATCTAAGAGACACTTCTCAGTCATCTAAAGCTCTAGCAATATTGTAACGCTACACATGGTTCACATGGGCACCCTCACCACTGCCACATCAGGTCAGCCCCCCACCGTCAGGGACTCAAACCCAGGCCTCCGGCATCACTCAACAGGGACCCAGCCTCTTGAGCCAAAGGGAAATCTCCCATCAGCCCAGCGGCTGCAGTCCCTGCTATTCACAGGGAAGGGCAGTGACATCACCGCTCTGGTAAGCCAGCTCTCACAAGCAATGGAGGCCGTATGCGTTACAATATGCACAGTATAGTTATTCCTGTCTGTGTCTAGGATGTTGAAGACTTGTGCACAGCAATTTACACAGCTGTGAGTCCAGTTGTGATGACGGCGTGTTTTCTGTTTTTTATATTTGGAAGCAAGTTGCAGAACTCAGCATTTCTTTAAACCCAGAATTTCCCGCTGTGCCCAAGTTTGGTCCATTGCCAATATGTATTGTTGGTAATGAAGGACGAATTAAAACTGGAACGTGTCTGGAGACGCTTCCAGATTCTAGAACACGGCGCTCCTCAGGCGTCTGAGGGAGGAGTGGGGTTTGTGCCTGGAAACGCCATTACCAAATAGTAGTTTTTCACAATGCCCATCCTTCCGTTTTCTAACTGCTTCTTCCAATTCAGGGTCGGGGGGAGCTGGAGTCTCTCCCAGCAAGGCAGGCTGCACTGGGGACGAAACGCCACTCCATTGCAGGCCACACACAGCACACACACACTCGCACCAGGGCCACTTTTCCAGAAGCCAGTTAAACTGCCAGCATGTCTTTGGACTGGAGCGCCTGCAGGAAGCCCGTGGGAACATGAGGAGAGCGTGCAAACTCACTGCTCCACCGTGGCGCCCATCACAATAGCCAGCGAAGTGTAGAAACAACCAACTTTATTCAATCCGTTTAAAAGCCGCCATCTCAAAGTGCTTGTAAGATGCCAAAAGAAGAGAGACAGTTTTTTATCAAGCTCAGTGTCCCCCTAGCCAAAGTGGGACTCGGGTTTGGAAATTCTGGTCCACCGACAGCAGAAGAGCGACTGTAATGTTTGTTCTTTTGTTAAGCATAAATAAAATTTAAAAAAAGAAAACAACTGAGATTGACATTATAGTCTGAAAACAAGACTGTAGCACAATGTCAGTTAAAAATGAAATAGTCCACTTTAATATAAAATGAATTTTGTGGATATCAACCCTAGACTTATGTTTAACAGATTATTTTCCAGTTGGAGTTAATCATGTTTTTAATGTGTAGTGCTGAATTTAATTTGGAACAAAATATTTTCTTCATACCTATAGTATAATCTCTTGCCGTACGGATGTCCGGCCGCCTGCTGCCCGGGTGGGCGCAGCCATATTTGCATGGTCTTTTCCAGACTCGAGCCACAAAGGGGGAGGGACGTCGACGCTAGAGAGCCGCTCCTGCTGCTCCGCCGCGAGCAACAGAGCGGCGCTTCACCGATTTCTCGAAGGGGCGCGAGAGAGGGGAGGCTCCGGGGCCGTACGGAAGTGACGTTCCACACTTCAAACGGAAGCAAAAGAGATTTCGAGAAAGATTCAGAGGCAAGGCGAGTGACGGGTTGGAGGTAGATCGGAGTGTTCTTGGGGTGTTTTTTTTTAAAGATTGCTTCAAAATTTAGATCACCGGGCCAATAAGTGTTGAGGTTTTTGTTTGTGTGCTGTATTTCTTATCTTTTAGAGTTCATTCACGCGCCGGGCTGTCCGTGCTTGATCCGACCTCGCAGCGAAGATGACAACTATAGACTACAGCGTGTGGGATCACATTGAAGTATCTGATGATGAAGACGACACTCACCCCAACATCGATACCCCCAGCCTGTTCCGTTGGAGGCACCAGGTGAATTAAATAATCGGGCCTGACACAATGAATCGCGATGGCGTTTGCAGGGCACATAAGCATGTCTGTGAACGTAGAATTTTACTAGGGGCCGGGGGAGCTTTCTGTTAGGGGCTCACTAATCCACCGCCCACGACTGCAAAAAGTACTGGAGTAACAAGGCAGTTCATTTTATTTTATAATATTTAAAATGCCTACTCCTAAGAGCTTGCCTTGATTCGTGCACGGTACTTTGTGGTGCACCAATAACAAAGACCCGACGATGTGTTTTTGCAAAAAGGCGGTACTTCAAGCACTCCTCAAGTCTTCCCAACACGTTTTGGAATACATCCCCCCCGGGGTCTGCGCTGTTTGTGCTCAGTTGATGCTGTTAATGCGCGTATGTGGTTCTGGGGGTGCTGTCAGCCACAGTTGCTGGGTGTGAGAGGGCAGGAACCAGGCTTTGCACGGCCTCTCGGCTGCTGGTGGGACCTGCCTGCTTTCGGAAGGGGGCTGCTGTGCCAGGAGTGCTCTGATCCCGGCGGAATGCGACTTCCCTCGAACAGCTGTGCTCTTTCTAGCCCGCTGGTGCCGGCCCTCCCGCCCACACTGGGGGGATTAACCCCTGGCTGCTTCACTCTCGGTTGATTTTACTTTTAACTACATGTTTAGCATCCCGGCCCTTTGACAGGAGGGAAGTAATTGCGATAATTAATGACGCAAAGGGGAGGGCATTAGAAACTAGAAAGGAAGGTGGGAGGAAGAAAAACAGCGGAAAAGGAAGTTGCATGGGGAATATAGATCAATGGAGAGCCAAAGGGAAAAACATATCAAATGATCAGGTATTTAAGTGCTTATATCTAAATGCTAGGAGTAGGGGAAACCAAGTAGAGGAGAGAGAGAAGCTACCACGTTAGCAGGCAGTTGTGAAGTTATTTTAATCACAGAGACCTGGGTGCCTGAGAATGATGGAGAGAAATGTAACATTAGTGGAGACACTCCACTCTGTTCCAGAGAGGCAGGAAAGATGAAGGAGGGGAGGGGCTGTAGCTGTATAGATAAAACGTTTTCAGCTTCAGGAAGCTCGAGTCTCTGGATCTGTGTGGGACAGGCTCATTAACGGAACATTCCAAATGTACAGGGTTCGGAGTAAGATATAGACCAGCAGATGCTGATTATAATTTGGCACTGTGTAATAAAGAAATGTGCATAAGAAGCAGTTTTAATGGGAGACTTTTTCCAAGGCAAAGACGAATAGGATTATCAATGGCAGAATCTCTCACCCACTTCGCCAGTGCATCTGCAAGGAGGTGCTTGTATAGATCTCGCCTCATCAAAGTCAGGACAGGCTAACAGAAACAGATGAGTGCACCACCAGCGTGGTGTGCACAATATATTGTGCTGTGAAGTGTTTTTGTGTGCGTTACAGACTGAGTGCCAAAGCGCAAAGTATTACAATTTCCAGGAAGCAGAAATTTAAGAAATGGACTTTTAAGGAGGCGGAAGTGAAATAAAATGGGTTTCTTACCAATTGTTAGCCATGGAAATGAGACATTATTGAGAATACACTGATGCAGCCCTTCAAGAATCGTGTAATACGGTGGTTGTACCCAGGAACTGGAGAAGTGTTAACTGGTGTGGACAAAAAGTGAATACTCAAACTGGGGTGGTGTAATAGGTACCAGAGAGAACTGTACCAGGATGATTGCTTTTCTTAATTTATACAGATTAAAGGCCTTGTCACTGCAGAATACAGTAAAATAGACCAGCTGTGTTTTCTCTTTCTGTTGGGGGCTGCCGTTTCCCTGTGAGGCACAGCTTCGGAAATGGCTCCCCTGCCTCTTACTCAGCCCTCCTTCCCCGATTAGGCCAGGGTGGAGCGCATGGAGCAGTTCCAGAAGAAGCGGGAAGAGATGGAGAAGGGGCTGACGGAGTCCAAGCGGAAGACGGCGGAGCTGCAGAAGAAGATCCGGGAGCTGGAGATCTCGGGCACGGACGACGCCAAGGCGGAGCTGCCGAAGCTGCAGGCCGAGGAGCAGCAGCTGAGGAAGGAGGAGAAGAAGTGGGAGAAGAAGCTGGACGAGCACCGCAGGGAGGAGAAGAAGCAGCCCTGGAATGTGGACACCCTCAGCAGGGAGGGCTTCAGCAAGGTTAGTGTGTGTGTGTCCTCCCCAACACCGCCACTGCCAAAAACCAGTCCAACAAGTTTAGTTTTGTGCAGGCCGCCGGCCCGGGTTTCATGGGGTAGAGCCTCGATCGCGTTTGTAACAGGCAGTGACTGAGATGAGTGCTGGCGTGCTGCCGGCTGAGCACTGCTGGGGTTATGGTTCAGATGAGTGGGCCAGGGTCAGCTCTACCAAATGGCAGCTATTGCCACATCCTGGGTGCCTGCTGGTTTTGTAGTGACACCAGCAAGGGCCAGAACTCTGTTTCATGCAGATGCCAGAAGGTCGGAGGAGCAACACTGCCCTTTCTTATTTGCCTTCTTTTGGTATTGGGATTATTGCATGGGGTTATTGGGAGCTGTAATGAAATGCTGAGCCAGTTAAAACTGGGTGGGTATTACGATGGGAACGTATAATACAAGTGTAACAAAACAAGAAGATAGAAAATGGTTCCTGATGAGCAGTGGCCATTTGGCACATCTTGCTGGTTTGATTGATACTTAGCAGCCTTATAGACCAAAGACGCAGGGCAGCACATGGGCAAGGGAGATTAGCACAGCTGTGAGGGTCTGGGGTTCGATTCTGTGTGGAGTTTGCATTCTCCTCCCATGTTTTCACCCCACCTCCTGAAGACATGAAGTTGAGGTTTGGTTGGCTGCTCAGAATGCCCCCAAGCCTCTAGGTGTATTTCCAGATTCATGAGGAAGCTGGTCTCCTCACCTTGTTACTTTGGTGCATCTCTCCCCATTACCAGATCTGGTGAAGTGTACAGATCCGGGGATCTAAAAATGACCTAAAAATCTCACGCAGTTCCTTATTTAAGGAATCCAGGGAGTAAACCTCAAGAACCTAAAGCCGAAAACGGAATAATTCCCACACTGCAAAGAGTGTCAAGTAAAAAGTAAGTCGAAGGATCTATGTGTCTTTAGTCTTGAGTCAAAGAGGTTATTCAGAATTATTCACAGGACACAGGTGCGCATTCAGAAGTCCGATTTCAGAATAAGGACACAGTGATTTACAAAAAGAGCCATGGAAACTGGGATAAAACAAACTCAGCTGTGTTTTTGAATTCCCTAATTCCCTGTTTTTTTAAGAAAATGGACACAGGGTTTTTAAACTTCAAAGACCAAATGTTCTTTTGTGACTGTTTTTACGTGGGAAGGGCTTAGATGGAGTTTTTTAAGTGTGCACAGTAAAGCCCAGTCTGTCCTAAAGAAGGGGGCTTTGGCCTGACCGCACTATCCCTCTCCTCAGAGTGTGCTCAACGTCAAGCCGGAGCATAAGGAGGAGACGGAGGAGGAGAAGGAGCAGAAGCACAAGACCTTCGTGGAGAAGTACGAGAAACAGATCAAACACTTTGGTAAGCTGGGGGATTTGTTCAGCACCATGTGGTACTGCGTGCACTAAGGGAATGGGAGATCTAGACCAGTTTATAAGCCTACTATATCATAAGTTCTACCTGTAAAGTGCAGTTCTTGTATGTTTTCTGTATTTACTCAAGGCAAATTAGATGACACCCAGTGCAGTTGGCCTCTGTAGAAGAGCCTGCCTCTCAGAATTCTTATTGACAGTCTTGTTGTAAAAGCAACAGGTTTGGCCTTTGCAGCAGTCTTTTCTGTTGTCCTGTCCTCTGGTTCCTGTTGTACGTCTGCGTGGGTATGGATGTTGAGCGTGCTATCAGACAGGGTGCTAACAGCCACGGTTGTGCTCAGGTATGCTACGGCGCTGGGATGACAGTCAGAAGTACCTGTCAGATAACCCCCACCTGGTGTGCGAAGAGACGGCCAACTACCTCGTCATCATGTGCATTGACCTGGAGGTGGAGGAGGTAAGCATCACCTGCCTGACCTCAGTCCAGCTGTGGCCAAATGGGGAGGGGGGTGGGGGGGCATGCCTCTGGAATTGGTCTCACCCGAGTCCTGGTCAAGATGTCCATGTATTTTGTAACCCCTTCTTTCAGTTCAGGGTCACAGGGGAGCTGGAGCATATCCCAACAGAAAACGGGAACAAGGCAAGACACCCCATGGACAGGACACCTGTCCACTGCAGGGTGGATGGACTCTGACACAGACACAAAAACACTCATGCTAGCGCCAGTTTTCCCAGAAGCCAGTTAACCTACTAGCATGTCTTTGGACTGTGGGGAATAAGTGGAGCACCCAGAGGAAACTCACACAAACACAGGCAGAACATATCAACTCCACACAGTGGCTGAGATGTATCCTAGAAAACTCATAAGGGGTGAAAATGGCACCCTGTTGTACAGCAGCCTGTTGTATTCTTGGTATGACAGTGTGCAGGCTCTTGTATAGATTGTACTGTTGAAGGAGCAAAACATTGGGCCTAAATCTATGGAGCAAAGAATGAAATATCAGTCCCTCAGTTAAGCCTTTAGCTAGGAGCCCCCAAAAGGGAAAACCTGAAATGGACTGACCTGCCATAGAGTGGGAGTTGGTCTCCCTTCCTCATGTATGGCAAACCGGATTGAAAGTTAAAGCTGCCCCCTCAGTAGACTGGGAGTGTTCCTGACAGCAACAATGCTCAGTCATTCCAGCTGGATCAGCACACACTTCTGTCCATGTGAACTTGACAGAAACGTCTCACTGTCACGTAGACAATTCTCATCATGAAGAAAATTGTAAGAACCGGCAATTTTTCATTGAATCCCTCTACAGTTTTTGAGAGCAGTTTGACTTGAGTTAGTAGGTTCTTCTGGTGTCCAAGGCCTGGACGTTCCTGAAGACTTTAGTTTTCCCCTGCTTAAAAAGCTGCCAGCGGCAGTGATATTGGTGAGACCTTCGTCCCGCAGGGTGCTGTGCTGTCCAGATCTGAGTCCTCCATGGGATTACGTATTACACATGATGTTCTTGGTATCTTTTTCACGCCTCCGGACGATTCAGTATTTCTCCTTCCTCTTGTTCCCTGTCTGGAGTTGAATGCATTCTTTCGGCAAGTTGGAATCCTTTGAACGATTGTCCAGAATTCCCAAGTGCACACAGTATCTTGCAGATGCACCCGGAAATCTTGTTTTGGCATTTTTCTGACTTAAGTTAGTTTGAAATTCCATCCATCCATTTAGTAACCACCTTCACGGGTCACGGGGGGGGCTGGAGCCCATTTTGGCAAGCAACAGGCCAAAGACAGGACACCAGTGCACACATTTAAAATATCAGAACATTTTAGGTATCTGAAACAGGACTGAGGCTGCAGTGAAATGGCACATGAAGACCGTCTTCACAATCCACAGGTGACTCAGAGAAGTGAAACTGCCACAGCTTGTGAAACCTGCAGTTTCAGCATAGCCGTCATCCTTGGTTCAGAAGCAGTCCAATCTGGACCTTCCAGGTTATTGTGGTGCAGGGTTTTGTTGCAGCCTTATAAGCCCATCAGCAAGAAACAAATCGATGAAAAGGGAGCTGGATCTCCCAGTCAGAGGTGTAGATTGGGAGGTGTGGTACTCGACCTCTTCTCTGCAGGCTCTGTAGCATCAGCACGGTCACTGAAGATTTACTCATGTCCTGTGTGTGTGGGGGGTCTCTCTGCAGAAACACGCACTGATGGAGCAGGTTGCCCACCAGACCATAGTGATGCAGTTCATCCTGGAGCTAGCCAAGAGCCTGAAGGTGGACCCCAGGGGCTGCTTCCGGCAGTTCTTCACCAAGATCAAGGTGGGCCCTCTAGCAGCTCTTCTGCACCCCGATGTGCTGCTGGTACCAGTGCAGGGTGAACAGAGGTGTACTGACTCATAGCATCCGGCAGGCTCTTTTTCTGCTTTGTGCTGTTTGTGAAGGTACAGCGATGTCAACAGAGATGTCGTAGGCTTATTGCTGCCTCATAAGCACTATAAATTGCTTACAAGCACTAGACATTGTGGAGATGTAATGACTTCCCCTTGGGGAAAGACTGTTTGTCTGTGTCTTGTGGGGGGGGGACGCCTGTGAGAGCCGTCACTAACGGAAAAGCCGCATCTCTCGCAGACGGCCGACCAGCAGTACCAGGACGCCTTCAACGACGAGCTGGAGGCCTTCAAGGAGCGCGTGCGGGGCCGGGCGAAGATCCGGATCGAGAAGGCCATGAAGGAGTTCGAGGAGGAGGAGCGGCAGAAGCGCCTGGGCCCCGGGGGGCTCGACCCTGTCGAGGTCTACGACACGCTCCCACTGGTGCGTGTCTCCTGCTCTCCGTCGTTTCCCACAGTTCAATGGGTTCTTGCAGGGCGGGGCTGTAAAAGCTTGTGAGGGCGGACCTTAAGGGTGCCGTTTCAGTTTAATAACACCGCTAACTAAATGGTAGAAGAGAGGCCTGTTAAGCAAGTGACGTGTCCTGCAGCTCCCTCCAGAATTGGCGGGGCTGTTGTCCTCCAGGGCACCAGGCTCTAAACGGGGGGCTGACAGAAAATGCAATTCTCCGGCACCCTAGTGTGATTTATGGGCTTACACAACAAGAGGAGATGAGAGGCTTGAAAAAATAATGTACTTTGTGTTGTTTTTAAATATAATTGGAAAAAACAATGCTTAAGAAATGAAGTGCTTTTTGTTTTTTTCAAAGCCCCTGCTCTTTTGGAAAATGAATAGCAAATGGAGAGTCGTTAAACGTTTAAGGCCAGCTCATTTCGGCAGGAGCAGAGATGAACACATGCCCTGTGCTTATTGGTGGATGGTTGTGGAGCTGTATCCAAGATTTTCAAATGGATTCTCATTTCAATTCCGCAGGAGATGCAGAAGTGCTTTGATGAGAAGGACATACAGCTGTTGCAAGACGTCATCAGCAAAATGGATCCGACGGTAACGTTTCTGTCTTGCCCCCGGTTCATCTGTGTATATCAGGGGTTTCTTCTGGTTTCACATGGGTACAGTCACTGTTGGATGAACCCTTGTCTACAGGTCTAAGGCTTCAGGCAGATGAAATTATGGTGGTTTACACCTCTGCTTAACGGAGATTGGTTGACTCCAGATAAATGTAAATATGCTGTGGAATTAACGAGCACTGTCCTTAAAGAGCACATGCATCCATGAGGTAGCCAGTTTAGGAACCACCTTTAAGTGAAAAGCACTTAAATAAATGCAATTAATGAACAGGCAAAATGAGATTGACATAGATTGCATTATGTGCTGTTTTTCCAGCTATTGAGAATTAGGGAAGAGTCTTCAAAAGACTCTTCCCGTATTTGCACTTTCCTGAAGCAGAGAGAACTGTTCTGGATTCCACAACACACCTGCATATGCCATTTAAATTGTGTCCTTCTCTGGCAGCATCGGCAGCAGGCCCTGCGCGCAGTGCACCGCCAGTGCCCTGGCCACAGCTCTGGGAGCTCAGAAAATGGGGACTAATTAAACAATGTGAATCAAAGAATTTTAGGACCAGATGATCATGGTTTCCTCGCTAGCAATATGAATCCTGCCTGTGTCTCTTTGTCTGAACACTAACCCCCCTCCCCCCGTCTCTCTCAACAGGAAGCCAAGCACCACATGCAGAGATGCATCGACTCCGGGCTGTGGGTGCCCAACTCCAGGACAGAGGGAGCGGAGAAGGCGGAAGAAGAGGAGCCGGTGTACGAGGAGGCGAAAAAGGAGGCGGAAGAGGAAAAGAAATAAGGAAGAGACTCGGCCAACACTGAACTGCCCCTTCCCCCGGCACCCTTTATTTTTCTACAACCCTAGACGTGCCCCTTCACCCCATCCCTCCTCAGGTCGCGCCCTGCTCTGCGGCCTCCTCGCCGTCGTGTGTGCGTGCGGACCCCGCCCCGCCCCGCCCCGCCCCCTGCCTGTCGTTCCCACCTGAAAGAGAAGCTGCTGGCTGTCCTGGCACACTGGGAGAAGGTTGGCTTTTGCCAGGTAGAAAAAGCACTGTGGTAAGGAGTTGCCCTCCTGCCGAGGACCAGCCATTGTGGAGGAAATCCTAAAGCCGTATTTTTTAGGTTTTTATTTTGCTCATTGGCGTTTGTTTGTTTGTTTGTTTGTTTGTTTGTTTTCCCTCTGCCATCGAGTCCAAAGCCCGGTGCTCTCCTCTGAGCGATCTCGGTGTGTGTTTGGCGTGCTGGTGGCTTTGGGGAGCGGGTCTGAGAGCTGGCAAGAGGCAGCTGCAGTTGTGGCTCTTTCCCGGGCTTGTGCTCAGACACTTTGAGCCATTCCAGGTCCTCCTGCAGCCTGCAGCCCCTTGTATTTAAAGGGCTGGGCAGCTCCGGTGTTGGAGGTGCGGCAGGGTTTGAGCACCACCTCCGATCTCCGTTGCTTCGGTCGACTAATTGGAAAAATCAATTTGCCCCTTTTCTTCACTTTCTTTCCTATTTGACAAAGGGCATAGGAAAACCTGCATGATACGTGAGCCATGAGTAGGGGAATATATCAAATTAATGTTTTAGCTTAATGGACTCGTACTGCTTTCTGCCCCGTCAGAACGGTTTATATAAGAGGTCTGCTGCATGGAACACCCGGGATGGATCAAACCGCTCCACAAAAGGAACCCTACCAGTGTGTCTGTTGTGATGCGGAATTGGACACTAAAGTGAGGTGACTTTATGTTTGGCATGAATCCAGGGCATCAAAGTTGTGAATTTATTTGCATTTGTTAATCTGTTTGTTAACTGCAAGCTACTGCATACAGCATATACTGTTATATTTAAATACCTGGGATGAAGGCTTGCGGTTTTTGTGAGCATATCCACGGAGAGTAAATCGAAAACGTCACACTGATGTTTGTTTTATATGTATTGGGAGCGTTTCTTAATAGTCGGGGTAGAAAGAATGACTAGCTACAGGTATGCTACTGCTAGAAGACCGAATCTACAGATTCCTGTAGTGTTAGCAGTGTGCTCTAGAAGATTACTTTCTTCACTTGTGGACTGTGGAATCTCTTCTAAATCCATCAGGCTAATGGAAATTTCTATCTGTTTTGTGTATGAAAGCGATAGAGAAACTGCCTGTGCTTGACTTTTTAATGCAAATTTTGACTGGTTCTCTGACCGCAGAGCGTCCTTGTGTTTTGCTTGATCTGTAATTAGTTCATTCCAACACCAACATGTGTGGCAGTAGCCCCATAATTAAACACAAATAAAAGCCTATGCTTTCACTCAAGAGTTGCATACATCTCTGTAACTGTCGAAAAGGTTTCCACTCATTTAATTGGTTCTGTTCCTAAATCCTGGTTTTTGTTTTTGTCAATGTTGTTTTTCAAACATGACTTAAAAAGAGAATCACCAAATGTCAAAATATAACAGCAATTGGATATTTTAAGCATTATAAAATGCTGAATGCACATGGTCTTGTTTATAATCATTTTCATTCCCAAATCAATTGTTATTTTTTGTGTAATAAAATCCATTTCTGGAGTATTACAGAAATCATTTGCTCATCTGGAAGTGAGGACTCTTCTGCCGTAAATATATTGTGAACTGTGCCTTCAGAAATGCCATCAATTGTCTCACGTGAAAAATAGTAATAGCGGGTCTGTTTAGAAAAATATTTTGTGCAAGGAAAAAATACACTGAAACTTAAGCCTTTTGTCTCTCATTTCCCCTTGACATTGCAAAGCAGTCAATTCACTTTACTGCTGTAAACTGTAAGGAAACTGATGAAATATTGTAACTTCAGGACATTTAAATTGACATTGAATATGTCACAGACGACTGCAAACATTTTTTATGGGCTGGTTCATCCCCAGTACTGAGGGCAGTAATAAATCTGAGTGAATTTCCATTGATTCTTTGGTTCTCTGGTAATTTGTTTAGTAAGGACTTACGCAATCAGTAGCACAGGGATGTCAAACTCAGAGATTTTTTTGGTTGTTCCAAACAAAAAGCTTTCAGATATTTGGGCTAATTATTTAGCTGTACAACTGTAATACTCCTAACTAGGTTTTTGGGTATTTTCATAGGTAACTGTACCTTTAATGTCATGAATTTAAGTAAATCAACTATAGAAATCCTTATTATAACCCTAAATAAAGACAATTAGGTTAATTGACTGATTAGTTTGGAACAGAAGACAGTAGGCCCTCCAGGAACGGAGGCAAACTGCCTGATGTAGCATTTCCAGTCCTCTCCATGGGCGAATTTTGTAACAGCTGGCTCTTATGCGCACAGTGATTCTTTAATGGCTGATTACTGAAATCAATCTAACAAACGCAGAGCTGCTTGCTCTGACTTACAGCAGTGGAGTGGTTAGGAACTGAGGCAGGCTGGGTAGGGCTGGTATGTGGAATAGGGGCTCAGAGCCTGGTGGAGAAGGCCTGGTGTCTTCTGGCTTTTGATCCACCCTGAGCAGTCAATTAATCCATTAACCTAATTATTTTCGTATTAGATACATCTAGCATGTTTCTTAATCTCTATTACATTCATAAGGCAGGAGATTGAGCTCCTTTAAAGTTTAGTTACTAGTAAAAAGGGTTCCTTATCCTGCTCCTGCAGGTCCACGCACTTCCTGGTTTTCATCGCATCTGCGTTTAATTACCGAATTGAAGTCTTAATTAAACTAACAAGTCGCCTGATTTGAACAGTTCTTTCCCAGTAAAAAATTTGAGATTTTATTGCACTTAAGAAATGCTATAGTTCACAGGCAACCTCCAACATGTTTAAGAGCTGATATCAAAGAATTCACATGAATTCTATGGGGTCAACTGAGGCTTCAGTCCTGTTACTGAGAACTGGGCTGGTACGCAATCCAGCAGGTGAGCGTGTGGGTCTCCAGTACCAGGACTGGGAATTCCTGACCTATAAAATGCTCTGGTGCCAGGTTGGAATTATTACAATGAGGTACAGCAGTTAATGAGGTCATTCGACCTGCTGTGTAGTGGAGAGCTCGCGGGGAATGAACAGCAGAAGCCACTGGGCCCAGGGAGGAAGGATATGGGCTCAGAGCAGTCATGCACATCTCCAGTCTCAGGGGAGGCCACAATGTCTCCAATTCTCCTTCTCGTCTCCCGGGGCTCTTAATTACCGAGTTGAAGTTATTTGCTCAATTGGACAAGCTGAAGCCTCGTTTGGTTCGTGAGGAGCTGGGGGTTAAGAGAGACCCATCAAACCTGCTGGACAGCCGGACAGCAGCCCTTGAGGCCCAGAGTGGGGGGCTGTGTGTCCCAGCTGGGCTTTGAAATACTCCATTGGATCAATCAGTTGTGCAGTTAGTTAGAAGCAGATTATGGAGCTCTCCAGTTGTTCTCTGAAACTGGGGTTGCACACCCCTATCGTCACTTATCTCGAAGGCCTGAGCCCGGGGTCTTCAGCCCTGCTCCCAGACTGGTCAGTGTGTCTGCAGGTTACCTCTGGACGTCCGAAGCACCAGCTCCTGCAAGGCTGGGAGAAAACTGTTACACTGATCCAGTTTAGCCCAATAACCGAGATGAAGATCATGGTGAAGAGGGCTGAGTTGGAGTGAGTTACAGGGGCCCCGGATGTCAGGATCTGGGGAGGAGCACCCTGGCCAAGGTAAGATCCCTAGGTCCTGCTTTGACCCCAATATTCTCTGGGGTTTTGTGAGTGTTGGTAATTAATCGTAAGCGATGAAACGACGTCATAAAATTGAAACTGTATCCCCCCCTCTTCCGCGCCCTCCTCTATCTTTTATCGAAGACAGTGCAGTTCCCTCAGGCGAGCACTAGATGCCGCTATTTCGGTTCTGGTAAATCTGGTGAGCTCTATGGCAACACAAGGTCCTTTACTTCTCTGCAGTGGATGATTGGGTCGGTATTGGTTTTAACCAGTGAAACACGAACCCGAGGACGCCAATGGAAATGACTAAAAAAGTGCATTTAAATCAAGAACAGGTGGCGCTTCCTTACCCAGAGAGTGGTAGGAGCGTGGAACAAGCTAGCCAGCCGTGTTGTTGAAGGCGATACCCCTGGGTTGTCTCAGGAAACAGCTGAGAGCGATGGGGCCCTGGAACCAACTTCATTACCATTCATTACCAGACTGGGCAGCTCGCGTGGCCTCCTCTCGTTTATAACCTCTATTAATTCCTTTTTTATGAAACGGGATTTCACATTTCGTAGATCTGCAGCGTCAGCCTTGGCTTTCCTCGGCAGAGATGACTTGGGAGAAGTGATACCGTCTTACAGTAAAGAGGAAACAGAAAGTGGACCTCAGCCGCAGGCAGAGAGGACAGGAAAGTACAGAATATTCTGTTGGTTCTGTCTAAGAGCGATCGCCCTTACTGACCGAGGGTCGTGTGGTAAAACCGGCTTCATATCGAATGGATTGATCCCTCGACAGATAAAAAAACAGCGTTTCTTCTGAGGAATGTATTGATTGCAATCGCATGCCCAAATATCGGTAAAATTTGTTTTTGAATACGCCTCATGGAAGACGCAGTACATGCCACGAATTTGAAAGTGAAATACAAAAAACAAACACACACACAGACTGTTACGCACACCAATATATTTGTTATTATGTATTATTTACTGGCTTGTTTTTAATACTGTATCCAGATCCCAAACAGTAACGATGTACCAAAATAGTAACTGTTTTTCATACAGCTATACGAAAAGCGATGAACCAGGTGTTTGTGCACTCTTTCACACCACGGCAACGTTGTGAATATTTAAATACTTTTTAGGGACTTCAGGGGTTCTCGCTTTTTCTGCGACAGTACAGATTAATTAAAAAAATCACCTCAGCACTCTGGTAGAGACGTCACCTTTTGCTATCCCGTTAGCGTTGCTAGAGCGGAAGGGGGCAAAGTTCAAAATCTCCACACTACCAAAATAAAAAGTAAGGGGGTGAGGGAAGACGGTCCCTGAGCATTACGACTACAAGTCCCACGATCCTCCGCGGCGCTCCACGGTGCATGCGCGTTTCACGTGCTTTAGGGGCGTTCTCTTTTTTTTTTTTTCCTTCTCGGGCGCAGCAGCTCGTGGTTTCATTCGTCTCGGACTGGCCTGCGAAGCGCCAGCTCTGGGAATGTGTGGGTGTAGACTGGGATTCGGGGTACCAAGGTGTCACCTAGCACTGGATTCCGCAAGCTGAAAGCCACCGGTGCATTCGTCCTTCATCGTCGTGATAACCGCTACCTACAGCTTTTATCAGCAAAAGTAAGCGCGCTTTATTTTTGCTCTTCTTATTGCGTTTTTTGTTTTTGTTGGGGGGTTTTCCCCCACAAGAATCGCTTTTTTTAGTTAACTGATCTTTGCTTAAGGCCCTGGACAGCATTGAGACGCGGGGCTGTGAGAAAAGCTGTCAGAAACATGGCACTGTTTACCTGTGACGTCTGATCGCACGAATATGCAACAGCAGTGGGGCAAAGTAGCTTTAACACTTAGTTTTTTTGCCCCTTTGCTTTTAATGCCAGCCGTTTGCTACCCCACTGTGCTGACGTCTAATGTATGGCGTTGTTGGCTACTCCTGTGTTTGTTGTAGGTTCCGGAAGGCCGGGTTGTCTTGGTTTTCTTGGTTCGCGTGCGGAAAAAGGAGTTGTTTTTTTCCCCGTGTACTAAATATATACTGATGCATCTTGTGCGAAAGAGCTCAGAGTATATTACAATGAAAAGGGGCGGTTTGTTTTGCGTCCAAAATAACCTGTTGCCTTGTAAACGTGTACAATAAAACGCGGTGATTAATCTTCGCGGGGAGAAGCAGGTTTCATGTCGGTGTTTTTTTTTTTTTAATAGGTTGACCTCGTCTTTTGCTGTCCTTTCCCCCCGGATCGGTACTGTTGTGTTTGTGGGCTGGAGCCCGGCTGCCGTGTTGCGATGACAGGACGCACACGCCGCCGGCTCGGACGGTGCTGACGTTGTTCACGAGCAGTTCCCCAGTTCCTCAGGTATGCGCCCCCTTGGCGTCTGGGCTCGCGGCTCCGCAGGTCGGGCAGATGCACGCGCAGGGTTGTGGGCTCGGATGCGGCTGTGTCTCCGGGATGCATCTGGGATCCTTTGCGTTGCACGTCCCCCCCTCCCTTCTGCGGGGTGTTCTGTTTAATAGTCGTTATTGCACGGAGACGAGCCAACAGCCACCGAAACCTAAACGCGCTTGGAATGATGCACACTCATGCGATGAGTAAAGTGCTCAACGTGCGTAACAGACTTCGGGGTGGACTGTGCTGTGTAGCTCGCACGGCACTTATTAAATATCCTACAAAATGACAAGGCTGCGGGGTATGTACCGCTGGTTATCGCGGCAGGTAGACCAGATTTTCACTTTCCTTTGCTCTTTTTGGTCTTCGTCAAAGTCCGCCTGTGTAGAAGCTTTGACGTGAATCGGCGTTCTGTTTTTTATTCGGGTGCTGTTGTGGCGGATGCGGGCATTTCCTCAACGGCAAGCCCGCGCTGGGATTAACGGCGTGTAAACAAACCGCGCGGGGGGTATCGGGGCGCCCAGCCCGGCACCCTCGCTGGCCATATTGATGAACCGCTGTCCAGCACTTGACGGAATGAAACCGCTAAGAGCAGAACGCTTCAGCCGTCCGCATCTTTTCCATGAGCCGTGCGAGAAATTCACCTGCCTTCCATCGTGCGGACAGGAGTCCTTGATCTCAGCCCGTTGGTCTGTGTGCTGGCCCCCGCGCTCGACCGAGGAGGGGTGGAAAACCCATGGTAGGGCAGAAACGGGGGGTGCAGTTCGCCATTGTTTCCAGCTGTGCCTCGGGTAGACTGGGGGCTGCGCGCACGAACCCTCGTCGCTGGATTGTAAAGGTCGCTGTCGACGGAAATGAAAATGTGCGCCCAGCGACAGCGGGCTGCAGACCAGACTCCCCCGTACGTCAGAGGGCACGCTGGAACCCCTACTTTTAAAGTCCATGGAGGGCTGCGATAAGACACACATGGCCGTTTAAGATAGTTAATGCGTTGTAATTGTACAGGATTTTTTTTTGTTGCTGCTGCATTGCCGCGGTCCCCCTCGATGCGTCATGTAACAGGCGGTGGGAGTAATCCGATGCCCTCATGCGGATGGCGGTGGGGGAAATCCCTCGGTGCAGATAGGGAGGTGGTCTCTTTCAGAAGAGCACAGACACCAGTGTGTCCCAGAAGCAGCAGGTCTGGTAAAGACGGCGAGAGCGATCGAGCCACGGTGCAGCGCCGTCGGTCTCCCTGTGGACTGCCCCCCACAGGACTGCCCTCGCCGGCGAGCTGTGTTTCCGCTGGCGGAGCCCAAACCCCAGGCCGGCGAGCTGGAGCGGAGGGGGTTGCGTGCGCGCTTGGGCACTCCCGCTCCGCCGGTGCCGGGGGGCTCCCCGACAAGCCGAGAACTGGGGAACCCCTAGCCAGCAGGACTTCCCTCCCGTCCCCGGGGTCTCGGGAGGTGGACTGGATCCCTCCCGGAGCCTCTGTGGGTCTCTGGCAGTCTGCGTTTATAATAATAATAATGTTTCTTTATTAGCCCTATACAATTTCTTGCATTAGGAATTCGTCTTTTCGCATACCCCAGCTTTTTCTCCATGGAGACAGACACGCAGACAGGGAGAGAAGCTTGGTGCCGCCCTCAGAGTCAGAGCGCAGGGTCTGCCATTGTACGGCACCCCTAGGGCAGCTGAGGTTAAGGGCCTTGCTGAGGGGCCCAACGGAGTAGGATTCCTCTGCCGGCCGCGGGATTTGAACCGGCAACCTTCCAGTCACAGGCGCAGATCCTTAGCCACAGAGCCACCGCTCCGCCCCTGGTGGACAGGCTGTGTCCGTAATGGGACGTTCGGCAGGGTTTTGGTCTAGCCCAGCTGTGGAGAGCGGTGATGGCGAGGGGGCACGTGCACACACCTGCGTGGTCCCCAGTGGAGGCTCTGCAGCTGTCCAGCGCTGACCTGGCCCACACGGTCACGTCTGCCTATACCCCCCCCGAGCTCGGCTGTTTGTGTGCAGTGTGTCCCGGGGAGGTGGAGCTGGTGTAGATTATGGGGACTCTTTCTGGTCTCCGGGGGTCACAACTTCGGGTTAGCGGAGGGCGGCACTGTTTGGCTGTAGGATTGCAGAAGAACCCCCAGCCTGCAAAGTGAAGCCACCGGATGTAGACGTAGAGACACAGAGGAGTTCACTGCCATGTGTTCGTGTACACTGGAGTTCTTATTCGCTTATCTCTCGGGACCCACACCACACCACGCAATGTAGACAGCACATCGCAAACGTAATCAATAATAGCAACAGGAACAACAAATAGGTTGTGGCACAATAAATATGCTGAGAAGACAGTAAATCTGACAGGAGAAGAAAGAAACCTCTGAAGGGGAACCCTCTGGTGCAGGTAAGCTCTCGCACCTGGCCTGTCCTGGCCTGCAGGCTCGTGATTTCCAAGTCAGAGCCGCAGGCCTGTCCTGCTCCCAAGCTGAGCCCAGTCTCCCAGCTGGTGAGGATGATGAGGATCTCTGAGGTTGGGGTGTCTGTCGCTGACCCGGCGCGGAGGGCCCCCTTGGCAGCCTACAGCGCTCCTCCTCGGGCGGGGGCTGGCGGCGCTGTAGGTGCCCGCTTCAGGGGAACATGCCAGCCTCCAGGCCTGCTCCCCGCTGGCCCGAGCTTCGCAGTGCTCTGCGGGGCCGATGGTTGATTTGACAGCTGGGGGCGTCAGGTGGCGCAGGATGCTCAACAAAATAGTTGGCCGTTGGAAGACATGGGAAGAAATAAAAGTACCAGCCGATGGCAGCGCGCCAGTCATGCCATGCCGCTGCCAGGGCAGGAATCCCAGGATCGAATTTATTCCCGCACAGCGGGGTGGAAGGAGTTGGACGCCAAGGTGCAGCAGCTGCCTCCAGCAGCGGGAACAGTAGATGTAGCCCGCAGAGCCGACAGTGGGGGAACAAGCCTGCGGTCCGGCTTCGATGGGCGCTGCACAGGAGTCCTGGCTGTCTCTGCCTCTTTTATCATCGTGCTGTGTGGGGTTGTGTGAGGGCCGGACGCCGCTAGTGCTTGGGGGGGCATGACGCGGGTGGGGGTGCGGGCGTGCGCCAGCGCTGTGCGCAGGGGTTTAATCGCGGCGGCTGGACGGGGCCATCATCTCTCGGCCTGCGGCCCGCCGGGTCAGGCAGCGCTGGCCGTGTGGCGGGCCAGGCAGTGGGCCGGGCTGCAGTGCGACGGCGTCCGTGTTGTGCGTCGACGCGACTCTCACTTCGCGTTGCCCGGGGCGCGTTTTCATAGTGCCCAGATGCCCGTCGCTGCAGTATTATATCATTAAACTGGCTTTTCCTTTCTGGTTTGCTTCGCCTCCCAGGAGTTTTCGGGGGGGGGGTTATTCCAGCAGAGGATCCTGCTGTCAGAGTTTGCTTCCCTGGGATATCCTGGCAGATTGGGCAGCGGCACGTCGCTGCCCCCTGCTGCTCGGGGAGAGGTTTCTGGGCGGGGGGCGAAGCAGTAGCTGCAGCAAAGGTATCGTTCCGAGGGTCTCGGGTTCCGCCCAGTCGAGCAGCAGCTGGACTGGCCCAGCAGCTCGTCTGCAGCCCCAGCTGTCGAGCCGCGAGCATTTGGGAGGCGCGGAGAGGGACCCAGAGAGAAAGAACACAGGTGCATTGTCTCCGGCTCTCCCAGTCGCTCTCTGTGGTTTGGGAGCAGTTAAACTTGGCTCGAAGAAGCGCTGGCTGCTTGACATTTAAAAGCTCACGAACGCAAAAAGAATTCCCTGTGCTGGTTTTATGGCTGAGGTTGCACAATCAGTCCGTGCTGCAACCCAGCGGTGATGAGTGCTTCGTTTTGGTGATATTGTGAGTATGCAGAGGCAGGGAGCGGGGGTATTTTTTACGGTGTGTTTAAACGCTGTCTGGATCAAAATCCTTGCCCTTTCACAAGAATGGGTTCCCACGAGCGACTCGTGCTGTATGTGGAGATGCAGTAGAGATTTGGAAAAGTTTATGCAACATCTGTTTTTTTTTTAATCAAAAGCAAAGGTCTGATGAGGATGTGGCCGCGGTATCGGAGTGTTTCAAAATCTAAAATGTGCAGTTGCAGGAAACGACCCCCGGCGCCTTGGGTGACAGGGCGATACCAACGCAGGATGCAGCACCAGTGAAATTACTGATTGTCTGCGTGTTACCAATAGAACGCAGCAGCAGAACTAACTGCTGTGCACTGCCTGCTTCACCTGATACGGTAAAAAAAATCCATGCATATACTGTATAGCCATGTAATTAATACCCTGCAAAGATCTGTCAGCTGGATGCAGGAGCAAAAAGCCCAACTGCACAGACAGGTTTCTAAGGGCTTGACTGATGTTCCAGTCTCGGATGTGTTCTGAGAATGTAGGTGTGTGCGTGTCTGTCAGTGTGGGCAAGCCCTGAGCTCACTCGCTCCTCCCTGACCTTTAAGAGCCAGGCTGTGAATCCTGCCTCGGGCAGGGCCTGGTAAATGGCTGCCTGTCTAGGACAGCGTGTGGAGCAGTCAGGGCAGAGCTGGGAATACTGCTCCTCCTCAAAGTCAGCAGAGCTCCGACTCGAGCAGTCAGCTTTTGGCGTTTGGTATATGATAAAGAGCTTTTTCTTCCCCGGTGCCTTTACTGAGAATTTCTCTTTCTTTGTTAGCTTGATAGAAGCTTTTATCCAACTCGAGATACAAGGATTTCAGAATAGAAAGTCCTTGCCTTGTAGAAGCAAAAAAGAAGCTCGCAATCCCAGAAGCTCAACAAGTGACAAAGCAGTAACGTTTTCAAAGAGTGGACAGGAGTTTCTTTCCTCTAGCTCGCAAGAGCACCGGCTGCTGTTTCCTTAGAGTCTTTGTGTAACACGTGTCTGGAGATGAGATGTGAGCAGATCTACAAAACGCTTCACCTACTGGAATGTAGACTCTGTACCTCAAGTACTTATGCAACAGGCTGAAAGCAGGATCACAGGGCATTATTACATTCATTCAGATTAAAAATGTGCCTATTTTTACTTTAAAAGCAACTCTGAAGGAAGAACCAGTGGAGCCATCAATCCAGTTGGTTTCCAGTTTAAAGATCCTGTGAGTTGAAAGCTGTTAAAATGAGCATGTTGTGTGCACTTCACTTAAGAAGTGAGTTTTTCAGTGGCTCTTTGTTCCCCATGTATAGCAGGTGAGACTGTTTTTACTGACATCGGGATGTGAAGCTGTATGGTTCTGGTTTCGAGCCAGGGGTGTGTGTGGTTCTAGTTTCGGGCAGGGGGTGTGTGTGTGTGTGTGTGTGTGTGTGTGTGTGTGGTGGGGGCTCCGGATTCGAGCTGGGGGTGTTACATGCATGTGATAAAGAGGTGGAGGGGTTGCTTGTGCAAATCTGAGCTCGGAAGCTTACAGGCCCAGCGCCTTGCTCTTTCCAAGCTGGGTCATATGAACAGGCCAGCGTGTCACTGCTGCCTCCCCTCTCCGCCTCGGCTTCTTCCTCTTCGCGGCTTCGTCTCTTTCCCTCCTTTGTCCTCCTCAGTCCCACTTTCGTCGACTCTTTCTCTTTGCCCTCCCTCCTCCTTTCCATGTCCAGCCCTCCCCTCCCTCCTCGTCCTCTCGGCGCCTGTCCGGCGCCGTCTCCTCTCCCTCATCCGACGTTGCTTCGTCCCCTCTTTGTCTCGGCATCTCTTTCTGCTCCTCTGCGTTGTTGCATCTCGTGTCTCGTCTGGGCGGAAAGGCGGGGATGTCATTGTCGCTCGCGTGGCTTTTGCAGGGTTTTGGACCGAGCGGCGCCGGACTGCACTGCAGCCTCTGCGTGCCGCCCGTGTGCCGCCCCCCCCTCATGTGAAGGTGTGGCGATCAGGAACAAGAAAAACACGTGCCCTGCAGCTCAGTGCAGTGCGAGCCCTTACTGGGATAGGGATGATGTCGTCACCCTGGCCTTCCCCTCTCCCCGGGCTGATCTCATCGTGCCCAGCGAGCGATCATCGCCGCGTGGGTCCGGTGAGTCACCCGCGGCTCCTCCGCTGGGCTGAGGGGTGAGGTCACAGGCCCGGCTGCTGCGGCGCGCGGGCTCGGGGGCAGAGGGGCTGTCAGCGCGCGCACCCTGGATCCCCGCGCAGCATCGCCTCGCTGCCCTGGCTGTCTGCTAGAGGAGGGCGTTGCAGACAGTGGTCTAGCGAGCTGCAGCTGTCGTCTTGTGCACCGCAAGCCCGGCGTGCGCTGTCTGCCTTCTGCTTGCTATCTGCAAGGTAAGGCTGGCCCTTGAAAGGCTCTTTGTGTCTGGCTGGCTCTATGCTTCAGCAGAGGAGCCCCAGGAAGCAGCCTGGTTTTTCTTCGCTTGAATGGGTCTTGCTTGCTGCTTGCACATTTCTTTCAAAGCTCCTCCACTTCCCCTTGTAACTGATCTTAGTTTTTGTGTGTGTGTGGGGGGGCTGCGTGTATTTGGCAGTAGTGTAGCACAGGTTTGTTCCCTCGCTCATCTTAAGAGGAGGGGTCGCCCCAGACTGGTTTTCCGTCCAGCAGGAGTGTTGAGCCACCTGGATGAGCTCAGTGCTGACCTAACTGGAGCAGCTGTTCCCAGCACTTCTGGTGCTGCTGGTTTCAAGACACAAGGAAACCCAGCAGATACTGTACAGGGGTCCTCCAGGACCAGAACTGTGGGGTGCTTGTATTTTTGTACTGTGCGTTCTTTTTCTTTTGTTAGCTTCTCATCAGTAAAACACAGCCAGCAGCTCACTTGTGACTTGGGAGGTTCTGCTGAAAGTGTGGCAGAGAGTACTGCTGCTTCAATGGGGGTGGTGTGGCGTGTGTGTGGTGAAGGGGGGTGGGTGCTGTTGTAGGGTGACTATTGCAAAAGGAAAAAAAAAAAGCTCAGAGCTGAGGTTTCCTTCTGCTCGGCACTTCCTCTGCTGGCTCGTCCGAGATGCAGAGCACAGACCCCAGCAGGAGACAGGTGCTTCAGGTCAGACCACACTGGCAGAGGAAGCCCAGTCCACAGCTGCAGGGCTGCTCTGGCTGTCCCCCAACCTCGAGGGGCAGATGCCGGGGATGGGGGTCACGAGGGTCTGTCGTTCATTGCGCCGCCGGGGGGGTTGGGGGTGGGAGCGGTTCATGTTCCTGTGTTGCTGCTGCGCGGCTGAAGCAGGAGCTTGACTCTGCCCGCCTGGCTTGTTTCTTACACTGCGCGGCCTGTCTGCAGGAAGCCTGGCCTCCCCCGCGCCCGATGCCAGCGTGATCCCAGGAGATCAGGACCGGCGCGTGCTGGAGCTGGATCTTTGGCAGGTTTGAGGGCTGCTGACGAGTCCTGAAACGACTCGTACAGCTGCGCAGTCTTCCTGCCATCGCAGGTGCCCCTTCCGTCTTGGGGTCGAATGCCAAACTTTTGTTGTTTGTGCTCTTTGATATACTTGAACGTGGGTATCTCTTTTTTTGGGGGGGGGATTTTTTTCCTAAACCTGGGATTCCCAACCAGGAGACTTTGGTGGGATGTGTAGCGAACCCTGTCTGGTCTCTCCAGTGGTTTCTGTGTTTGCATATCGCTGGGGCTGCTTTTTCTTTCCAATGGATGGGGGTGGGGGAAGCAGAGAGCACATGTGGAAATCATGCGGAAGGGCATTTAAACATCAGAACAGCACTTATTTACACAAAGAGTGGGTAGGAGTCTGGAACAAGCTGACCTGAAGCCTTGTTGAAGCCCTGGCTTCTATCAGGAAGCAACTGGATAAGATCCTCGGGTCGGTCCACTGATTAACCACCGAATGAGCTGAGAGGGCCGAAGGGCCACCTCTCGTTGGTAACACTGGTGTGCGTTTCTGGTGGTAACGGTTCTGCAGTGCTGGACAGCAGGCAGGTGCTGTTTTGGTAGCAGCGCAGGTTTTTAATGGCAGTATTGTCGGCCAGGGGCCTCGTTTGATAGAACAGCTCCAGATCCTCCCGTTGCGCGAGCAGATGCCGAACGAGAGAGCTCAGATCCGGAAGGAGAGGTCAGTGTCGAACATGTGCAGTGAACAAATCGAGCTGAACGCGGGCTGTGAGACCGGGCCAGGAGGGCCGTGTCTCGGCGGCAGCCCTGTGATCAGAAAGCGTGCCCCGCTCCGACAGGGGAAGCAGCGGGCGCTTTTTAGGAAGAACCTTTGGAAAGACCCTGGAGCGGCTCCAGGAAGCTGGGAGACGTGCCAGGGAGTAGGTGCTGGAGGATAGAATGTCGCGGGGAAGGCGGCGCGCTCCAGTTCCAGGACAGATCCCTGCCCCGTGCTTCTGAAATTCAGACCCTCCTCCCCTCCTCCTCCTCCTCCTCTCATGCTGGTGTAATGTAGTGTGCTCTCTGAAGGCACCAGTTCTGTAGGGTTTGGGCATTTACTGGGACAATTATTAATTGTAGCAGTAAATCACAAAGTTGATTCTTTTGATGGCTTTAGAATCCAACCATGCGACATAACTCAAACAACGCGCACACACAGGTACTAATACACGAGGATACATTTATTAATATATAGAATATGCATATAAACCTAACAGATCTTATCGAGAGGGTTATCAGAATACAAAGGGTATATATTCAGTCAGTTACAAAGTGTTACACATATCAAGAGGACATACGTTCAGTATATCATTCATTTAGACCGTTTCGTAAATGAACTTGGTTATAACTTCTACATTGGATACTCAAAACAAGTACATAACTCTTAGGAATTAAATTGATATCAACTGGTTGGGATAACAATTGAATTCTCGAGCTGTAATGCATTGAAGTTGAATACTCATCCAATCTCTGGGGATTCAGATCTCCTGCGGGCACAAAGAAACAGTTGCAGGCTGTTGCTGTTCAATCCGCGCTCTCTGGCTCGGTGCCAGGCTGTGCTGTGCGGCTTGCGACGGTGCGCTGCTGATGCTCACTGACTGGCTAGTTAGTGTTGGCTTTAACTAGCAAAGTTTATGCACAGGAGAAAAGATGACTGTGAGTCCCAGCAAGTCAGGAAGAGGACCAGTTCGTTCCTGATGAAGAGCTAGTTCTGAATAGTGATTCAGCTGTCCACAGTTATGACCTGTCCACGAGGCTTGCTGCTGGTGCCAACCTGGGTTGGATCCTCTGGTTACTCTCTGGTAACCTCCGCTCTAGACTCTTAGAACAAAGGAAAGTTCTGGCACTTGGACACACTGGCCGTTCCGTGGTTGTCCGGGCTGAGTCTCAGGATGGTCAGGAGGCGCGCTGCGAGAATGTCCTGCCCTTGGGAGCCTTCTGCTCCTGGGCCGTCCTGCCCTGGAATTCTCCTTTGAATTCCCTTTAGAATAGTCCACAGAATTCTCCACTGAATCTCACTGAATCTCCGTGTTGCCTGTTTTTACCTGGAGGAACTTCAGCTCGTTGATTGGCTGAAAGTTCCATGGGCATCAGAGTCCCACGTGGGTTACTCGGCCCTACTAGTCCCTGATTGGTTGATCAAGGTGAGATATGAGTCACTTACTCCTGACACTTAGGAATGCAGTCCAGATGTCCATCTGGCACTCCCTAGACAGATAGGCGCCAATGGATGACCATTGATCATGATAGCCAGGCTTAGCTAAGTGCATCCCCCTTTGGGAGGTGTCCCTTATCAAAAGAAACCTTAAATCAGCCTGCATGAATAGTTTCTCTGTGGCTGCACCACAGAGATGAACAGAGAAATGGGGCCTCATTTGGGAAGGTTCAGAACACTTACTTCTTTCTTATTAATAAGCCTCGCCGCTACACTGGTAAGATGTGAGAAAGACACGACAGGTCTGGATTTGGTGCTTGCGTTCATCTTTGAACTCCTCCATGTTTACACTGCCTCCTGTAGGCTGGACGTCTCATGACGGTGCCTTTTCTGTCACTGTTCAGTTGTTATTTAATGTCCATCCTCCGAGCCTAGCAGAGACAAATTCTTTGACTGTTCAGATCTAAACTGAATACTCACCTTTTTCCAGATGTCTGATTCCCTTACATTATATCTGTATGTGCTCATTTAATTTCTTTTACTTTTTATTGTTCTTTTTCTTTATCGAAAATGTCCTTGGGTTTGGACAGGTGCTTTATAAATGTTTTTTTTTTCCTCTTTAAAGTCTGTTTCCTGATGCAGCTGTTCTTGTTCACAGGGTCCTTTCTGATGTAAAAGCAGAGGCAGAAACACAGAAGATGTCTCTGTGCCGGTGCTCAATGAAGGCCAGCGAGTCCTACACTGGGGGCAGCCTGATCGATAAGTGGAGGGGTATTAAGGTGCTTCTGTTCTGGACCCGGGATGGGGAGAAATGGCTCTCGTATGTGGAGGGGAAGGTCTGTGCCGAGGACATCTGCATTCAAGCTGCAAAGGCCGTTGGTAAGTCCAACACTGGGGGACTGGCACAGCAGATCTCCTGTCCCCCTGCAGGACAGCCCACACTGGGGGACTGGCACAGCAGATCTCCTGTCCCCCTGCAGGACAGCCCACACTGGGGGACTGGCACAGCAGATCTCCTGTCCCCCTGCAGGACAGCCCACACTGGGGGACTGGCACAGCAGATCTGTACTGTCAGTTTTTCCTTAGTGTTGGGGGAGGGGGGTAGTCTGTTTGTCTGGTGGTCTAATTATTGAAGTTACTAACTTATTGAAATTAAATAGTTTTGCACAAGATCATTCAAAACAGAGCTGAGCTTGGAGAAGATCATAGCTTCCCCAGATAACATGCCAAGCGTCCCTTGACAGGGGTTTGGTTTTCATCCTTTGCACCCTGGCTGGAATCTCAGAACTGCACCTGCGTGCGCTTGCCTTCGCTTCAGGGTCTGACATGCAGGAAGAAGCAAGAGTGCTGCAATCCACGTGACAGGATGTGCTGACTGTTCAACCAAGTCACATGTTGGCTGTGTGTATTCACAGGGGGTGCTCTGCCTTTGCGCTCCCCCCTCCACCTCCCCTCCGAGTTGGCCTCAGAATCCCTCACTAACACAGATGTTTCTCTTCCAATTGCTCCTGCAGGAATATCCCCGCTGTGCCACAGCCTGTTTGCACTCTATGACCCAGAGAAGAAGTGCTGGTTCAGTCCCAACCATGTGTTTGCAGTGGCGGACGAGCAGAACTTGATTGTCCATTACCGCATGAGGTAGGTCCCTCCGATCCTGCTGTTCAATTCCCGACAATGGCCCTGGAGCGATGAACTCTGTGGAAAAACACGAGGCATGAAAACATTCAGATGACCGGAGGTTGTTGGGCAACATCTGGGTGCTTCGGCTGTGCCAGATTTCCCAGCAGGCTGTTTCCAGACTCCCACAATCCTCCTGGCAAAGACGCGCTTCCTGTTTCCCGTCAGCAGCGAGCCTCAGACAGACTTTTCGTTGGTGCCCCCTTGTGTTGCTGCTGATCCTGAAACCCCCTGGTTTGCCCTGGCCCTGGTGTCTCAGATCTGAATCAAGGCCCCACGTCATCTCTCTTCCAGCCTAAAAGGATTCCGTTTCCTTGGCAACATTGCCCTCATTCCTCATTTCAGCAGCGAGTCTGGGTGATCTGCTCTGTACAGCCTCTGGAGCCAGACGTGCCAGGGGAGCCCTCCTGCTTGCCAGTGCAGGGCTGGAGGTCCCTGCTCTGGAACGATTATGAGGAGGAAGCTCTGGCCTGAGCCAGCCTGGATGTTCTGGGGCCTTTGGTGCTTTTTCACGTCTGGAAAGCAGGAAACATGTAATACCCAGAGGATGGGCGGAGCCTGGTTTTGGGAACAGGGCCCAGCCCCAAGCATAAAGTCGTGAGGCTCTTCGAAGAGACGACTCAGTTTTTTTGGGGGGGCGGAACTGGGGAGCGGGACGCTCGTTTTAATTGTCCGAGTGCAGCGAAACTGCTGGCTATCGACTTCCAAAAGCAGTGTTGGTCTCGAATGTGCACTATGGCGAACAGAGGATTAGTGCTGGATTAGTCTGCGCCCGAGAAACGTGAGCCTTCTTGTGCCTGTCCGCAGTGCACAGCCTGCATGCAGATCACTGCTTTCTGGATGAGTGTCATCAGTTTCTTTTTTTTTTTCTCGGATCACTAGAAAACGCGTTCTCTAACTTGGCGGCTCGTTGATTCATAATTGAATTTTCAGAGTTACTAAACCAAAACTCTGACCTTTGAGCGGCTGCGGCGCGCACTACAGATCTGGCTTTGGTTTTTTGTTGTTGTTGTTGTTGTTGCTGCTGCTCTTGAAACTCGTTTCGGATTTAGAAACACCAGATCGCCCAAATCGTTTTCTTTCTTTTGAGCCGCACGCCCGGCCTCTAAGGCAGAGGCCGGTGCCTCGGCCCTCGCTGGGAGCCGAGCGCATCCGACCCTGGGCGATGTCATCCTCGCACGGAGTTCTCCGATGCCGCAAAATCGCTGCGCGCTCCGGGGGTCCTGTGTGAACAATCGATCGGTTTTCTCTTCTCCCCGCCCCCCCTGCCCCCACAGCGCCTTTCAGGTCATGGGCTGTTCACAGTTCGCAGTTCTGGCGAAAGGAGTTTCCCAAGCGCGGGCTGTGTTCCATGAGGTTGGGTTTCTGGCGCGAGAACAAGAAAACAGAAAGCGAGCCAGAGCTGGGCACCGGCTTCTGGCTCAGAGTTCCCCGCGCTAAAGGGAGAAGGAAAACTCTCGTCCCACTGTCGGGCGCTTTCTGAAACAAGTGCACAGCAGTCGACGGGAAGACTTGTTCCTCTGTTTCTTGGTATTGTATCAGTGCTGTTCTAAGTATTTGAACATCCTGTTGCTGACATTGCGTTGTACCCAGACGCTCTTATTCGTCAGAGACTGTGCATAGATTCTTCTTTTCTCTTCTCCGTACTCCCATGATGCAGAAAGGTCTGTAAAAGCCCAAAATCGATGCTCTTGTATAACGGAAAATGAATTTTTAATTGAAAAAAGTCATACTTGTCATTTCGCACTTACTCATCGTCTCTGCTTGTGGCCCGCGGTAAAGGCCAAATAGCCATTTTTATTTTAGTATCCCTTGAACTCTTTAGTCAAACAGGTGAATGCTAGTTTGCTGAGATGGAAACTGAGGATCAAAATGATGGAGAAGTCCACTGTGTGGCGTGCATGCTAAAAATAACCCCAGCAGGACTGCACACGTTTCCTTCTTAGAATGCAGGAAGCTTCTCTAATCCTAGAATGAGTGTGTTGAGAGAGCAGAGCCTTATCAGGTCTCCCTCTGTATATCCTGATTGTCACAGATCAGGGTCCTTGTGCAAAATATTGGCATTTATTAAAGGATTTTTCCTGGCAAATGGACCCCGAGTTATTTCCTCCAGTGGCCATCGTGAAGTACTTGGCGCAACCCTTGTTGTTGAGATGTTTGTAACCCCGGCGTCCTGGCCAAAATTCCCATTGACCTTTACCAATCACGGCCTCCTAATAATCCCCATTATGAACTGGCTTCATTACTCTGTTCTCCTCCCCACTGATAGCTGGTGTGTGTGAGTGTACTGGTGCACTATGGCTGCCATCACATCATCCAGGTGGGGCTGGACACTAGTAGTGGAGGAGGGGAGTCCCCATTACCTGTAAAGCGCTTTGAGTGGAGTGTCCAGAAAAGTGCTATATAAGTGTAAGCTATTATTATTATTATTATTATTAAAAGTGCTCTAGTAGTCCTGATGGCCTAAAACCCACTGCCTGAAAATGGAAGTCCAGCTGCTTTAAAGGACAGAGAAGTGTCTGAAAAGGGGGCACTGGCCTGGAGTGATGCCACAGCGAGCGGAAAGTCCAGATCTTCTCACGGTGGCTTCGGGGAACATGTTATAAATCAGTGTGCTGTCACCGCTGCTGTCTCGCCAAGAAACAGTGAAACTCCGCTCGAAGCCGTGGTCTGCCAGCGCCGACTCAGCTAAAACCTGCGATCGCTAGAGGTGTTTCATTATTGATCACGCGATAATGCAGTAACATAAGCATGGCCTGGGGGCTTCGGGGACAGCGGTAAAAGCTTCTTCTGGTATCTTCTGCGAGGAGCTGGCCCTGCTATCCAGTTTCAGAACTCTCTCCTCGGCACAGGGGGAGTGAAACATTAGAGTCTAAAAGCAGAAATTTTACCAATAAGGCCCTTCAGATTTCTGTGTGCGTCATCAGTGCTGCCTGTCTCCTGAGCACTGGAGCTCATCTTCTGTCTCTCTCTCTCACTCCGAATCCTTCTCCTCTCTACTGAAATTCCCAGGAGTGGTATGGGAGGGAGTAGGATTCTTCGAAACCGGCCTCTTCCCATTTTGCTGATCTTGGCAATATTAGAAGGGCAAATATTTTCCCCATTTCTTCCTGGAGTCGTCCTTTCGATGGGCTTTTTCATGAGCTTGGCTTTTTGTCTCTTCCTTGGCGGCATTCTTATTTCAGTGTTTGTTTTTTTTCCCCTGTGGTTCAGCTGATATGCTGGTGTAAAAAAAATGCATTCCTGCGTTCCTGCTCTTCTGCTCCACTCCTACATGTTGTGGACGAGTGAGCCAGAGGGTGGAACCAGCAGGTCAGCTTTGAAACCCTGAGAGCAGCAGCTCCTTCTACAGGGAACGCCGAAGCCAATCAGTGACTGAAGGCTTGGAAATTCAATCGATCAAGGCCACACCAGTGGATCGATTCAATTAAGAGCTGAGGGTCCTGCCAGAACCAGGTGTTAGGATCTCTGGTGCAAGAGATGGTTTTTTATGCTAATCATCACATTCCTGGGAATTATTTTTTTGTTCATTCTTTTATGCTTTACTTTACTTTTTTGTTTTCCTTAAGCTCTGATTTATTTAGTGATCAGATTGTCTCCAGTATGTGGACAAACTTGTAAGGCATCTACGGCTGAAAGCTCTCTGTTCTTGCACTGCTTAAGAAAAAGAGAGAAAAAAAACGGCCTTTGTGCTCTTTTTGTTGCCTTCCCCTGTGTGCATCCCTGTCCA
The DNA here is from genome assembly GCF_040954835.1 of Lepisosteus oculatus. Classification (NCBI taxonomy): domain Eukaryota; kingdom Metazoa; phylum Chordata; class Actinopteri; order Semionotiformes; family Lepisosteidae; genus Lepisosteus; species Lepisosteus oculatus. The sequence goes on along the minus strand of NC_090706.1, from coordinate 15,623,667 downwards.
TCACCCTTCCTTCCTCTTTTACTGCTGCATCTCTGGTTAGGAAGTATTTTTCCATCCTGGCAAAATTTCCCATTGGCCCTTACCAATCATGGCCTCCTAATAATCCCCATCTATGAATTGGTTACATTACTCTGCTCTCCTCCCCACTGATAGCTGGTGTGTGGTGAGTGTACTGGTAGGTGGGGCTACACACCCGCAGGTGGTAGAGGGGATCCCCATTACCTGTAAAGTGCTTTGAGTGGAGTGTTCAGAAAAGAGCTATATAAGTGTAAGTAATTATTATTATTCTCCCTTACATTATTCATCAGTCCTTCTCTAGACCTGAGGCTGTGCTGGGTTGGCCTACCAGAGGCCGGACAGGATCCGATTCCCCATGAAGTGCCTTAACTGGGCGCAGTTTAATCTTTGTAGTAGATTTCAATGCCAGGCGTCTGAAATCCGTATTCTTGTGCACAAGCCAGGTTTCAGTCCCGGGTCAGTGGGACTGGCAGAACAGAGTGTGATGTGCTGAACAGACTGGCCTTGCTTAATGTTGTTAGAGAGGAATGTTTGTGGTAGGTATCTAATGTTCTGTTTTAAGTTTGGATTCAATGCAGCATTGCGGCGGGGGTCAGCTGTGGTTTCTGAGAAGTTGTGCCCTTTGCCCTGAAGGAGCATCGCTTTCTTGCGATTTCTTCGGCTTGCAGGGCCGGAGCCCTGCTGGGGCTGCCGTCCGAGTCCTGCAGGAGGCTGGTGGGCCTGACCCCGGTTTTGCCTTCCTCTCCCTCCCGCAGGTTTTACTTCCGCAACTGGCACGGCCTGAACGAGAAGGAGCCGGCGGTGTACCGGTCCGTGCTGCGCGGCGGCGGGGACTGGAGCAGAGGGAAGGCGAAGGGCGAGCCGGGCAGCCCGCTGCTGGACCAGCCGTCCCTGGAGTACCTGTTCGCACAGGTGAGGGGCGTGACCCCGGCCTGCTGGGTGCGCCTGGACCGCAGCTGCCACGGCAACTTTTGACAAGAGTCAACAGAGTTAGGCACGCAAGACTAGCTGCTGAGAATCCCAAACTCGACACGCGGCCCCCGCCAGCGATCAGAGCTGAACTGGTCAAGCTGAGCGGCCCGCTGACAGGGTAATGCAGGAGGAGGTGATGTGGTGATCTAGTCCAGGGGTGTTAAGACCTGATTGATTTAATGAATGGGGACAGTCTGTTTTGTTCTCCTTCACAGAGCTCTACAGTTCCCATTTTGAAAACCCATCCTTTTCAAAAGTGTTGGCAGCTGTGAAACTCTTCAGGCATTTAAGCTTAACTTTGAAGCTTCGGTTTTTCACCCTTCAGAACATTCAGTGCTGCTTCTTTTGTCCAGAGTAGCAGATGGACCCGGGGGGAACCTGGTGTCCCTGGACATTGCTCTGTGTGTCCATCCCAGACGGTAGAGATGCGTCACTTCAGATTTCAGCCAATGGAGAGAACCCGAGTTGTGGAAAAAGTTATAAAGCTCAGATTCCTAGTATTTACGCCCGTATTGTTTCCTTTTTTCACCCCATTGTCTAAGCAGCTCACTTGTGACCTGGGAGGTTCTGCTGAAAGTGTGGCAGAGAGTACTGCTGCTTCAATGGGGGTGGTGTGGCATGTGTGGAGGGGGGGGGGGGTGCTGTTGTAGGGGGACTATTGCAAAAGGGGGAAAAAAAAACTCAGAGCTGAGGTTTCCTTCTGCTCGGGACTTCCTCTGCTGGCTCGTCCGAGATGCAGAGCACAGACCCCAGCAGGAGACAGGTGCTTCAGTTCAGACTCAGCCTGAGTCCAGTCCAGTGTTTTTTGGTATATTTCTTCAAGAGTCAGGACCCATGAGAGTGAGTTAGCCCCTGTGGTCTTAATCAATGATAAGTCCAGGTAGGTCTCTTCTTGGCTGGTCTCGGCTCTAAGCGGGCAGTGTCCTCCCTCTCCCTGCCCCCTCCTAGGGGAAGCACGACTTCGTGAACGACGCCGTGTCCCTGCAGGACATCCGCACTGAAGCAGAACTCAGCAGGTTCAAGAACGAGAGCCTGGGCATGGCCGTCCTGCACCTGTCCAGCGTGGCCCTGCAGTCTGAGCGCTCTCTGGAGGAAGTGGCCAAGGAACTGAGGTAACTTCCTGTTTTCGCCCGCAGACAAGCCTGTGTTGCATCTGTTTTGAATGTCTGCTGATAAAAGGGACCTGCGATCACGCCCAGCCAGAGTCACACTTGACGCCATCGAAGGTTAATTATGGGTCAGCTGCTTCTCCTGGATTCAGGAGGTTACGGCAAGCAAGGAGGCTGTCCTGAACGCACAAGGGAGAACAGAGGGCAGGCATCTGCTTTCTTGTTGATGGGACACCATTCCTTCACAGGGCAATAGATGGTCCCAGCTCAGCTTGTAGAAATAGAGCTGCCACACTGCACAACTCACCACAGCGACATTTTGTGTGCCTTAACCACAGGAGACTGTTTTTATTAGAGTATTTGCCTACCAGGTAATTAATGCAAATTGTGCGGCAGACAGGCGCAGCTCTTCAGGCAATATTTCTGTAAGTGTCACGTTGTCGCTGCTGCGCTCTTGCGAATTAGAATCAAAGGGAGATCTGCACAGGGCGTGTTTTTTGAGGATTTGAGCTCTTAATTTCTCATTATTGTCGCCTTCTCATTGGTTTGAATAGGTGCTTCTGACATTTTGAGCCAAACGCAAATAAGGAAGCACCGCAATTGTCACAATGTGCTCTTTCTGGCTGGCAGGGAACGTGACCGGGATAAAGTGCATCACCCTTGCTTTGAGAAACGCATGTTATCTGATAGGTCAGATGAGGCCTACCGGGGGAGTCCCGGGTTCGAGCCTGGCAGTCTCTTCCACTGATCAGCTCCCACGTCGTGTGCGTCGTGTAATGTTTGGATCTTTCCCTCCTCCGGCAGCTTCATGCGCTGCATCCCCAAGTCGTTCAGCCGCCAGATCCAGCAGAACAACTACCTGACCAAGCTGCGCATCCGGGGGGTCTTCAAGCAGTTCGTGAAGGGCTTCCACCAGCACACGATCAGCAAGGGCAAGCTGGGCCCCCAGGACATCATGTACAAGTACCTGTCCACCCTGGAGAACCTGGTGCCCCACTTTGGCTGCGAGGTCTTCCCCACCACCTCCCTGGAGCTGCAGACGGAGGGCGAGAGGGCCGCCTTCTACGTGCGGGACTTCTGGAACCTGGGGCCCCCCGGGCCGGAGGGCTGCGAGCCGCCGGACGGCAGGGCCACGCACGAGGTCAAGGTGTCCGGGATGGAGGGGATCCAGTGGAGGGTGGCGCGCAGAGAGGCAAGTGGCGCACGTTCCCCCCACCTCCTCTCACCCGAGTTTCCTGCTGGGCAGGGCGGAGGAGGTGTGACTGCAGCTCGCAGAGCAGCGCCCGCCGCGCTGCTGTTAACTGCAGCTCTTACTTCCTTTTGTTGCCCCAGCTGGGTCAACTCAGTCGTAAAACGTAACATTCACAATCAGTGGTACAATTAAGCCGCTCAATAGCCTTGGGAATTAAAAATTCAAGGGCAATAGAATGACAGTCAGTTGTCTAAATTGCCACTCAGGTGGAAGGAGCTCAGATTGACTGTGCATGGGATGGTCATGATAGTCAGCAATTACCTTGGCTTTCTGCACATTTGTTTGACGTTGACGTCTGACGGCTGTAGCTGTTGTGCACCAATATTTTTGCTGGCTTCCTTCACGGTCCCTCCTAGTCTGTTTTTATTTGTGTGTATTGAGGTTCCCAAACCGGGCTTTCACCTCCGTGAACATTAGGACAGATTCAATGAAAGTTCTGTGGAATAAAGTCACTGTTTAGTAGTATACGCATTAAAAGAGCTGACTTTTCTGGGGAAGAAGAGCTGCTTTCGACTCGTCTTACATATGGCGTCCACATTTTCCTTAAAGGTTAGTTTGTAATCAACAATAATGTAACAGTAGTACAAAGATTTGTAAGTGTTGAGGAGCCCGTCAAGAGCTCGGTCTCTTCAACCAGGGCGGCTGTCGCAAGCGCGCTGCTCCACACCCTGGCTGCTTGGATGTGGTTGACTTGCTTCCCCCCGCCCTGTCTCCACTGTTGTTTCTTCTCTGCGGTGAGCAAACCCTGCGCAGGGTGCGGGTGTTCAAAGTGGAGTCATTGCTGTCTGCTGTTGAAGGTGACCGGCGATGGCCCGGGGCTGGGGGGCCCTGGCTGATGGCGTGTTTGATTCCAGGTGTCGGAGGGCTGCGGGGGCGGCTGCCACACCAGGAAGAGCAAGAGGGCGAAGGGGAGGACCAAGCTGCCGCGGCAGGTGGAGTACAGGAGCGAGCCGCAGTGGAGCTTCTTCTGCGACTTCCCAGAAATCACGCACATCGTCATCAACGGCTACCGAGTCAGCGTTAGCCGGCAGGACAACAAATCCATGGTGAGGAGGGGGCCCGCTCGGCTCCGGCCCTCTGCTGCAGCCTAGTTCCCCCAGTCACCCACCCACCTTGGAACATAAGAACAGTTACAAACGAAAGACTCCTTCCTTCTCGCCCATTTGTGAATTAGAAATGTGTGGGCCCATTTATGGGCGTGGCCACTCGCTTGCCTGGCCCTGGGGTGTGTGGCTGTCTGGTGGGCGTGGCCACTCGCTTGCCTGGCCCTGGGGGGTGTGGCTGCCTGGTGGGCGTGGCCACTCGCTTGCCTTACCCTGGGGGTGTGGCTGCCTGGTGGGCATGGCCACTCGCTTGCCTTGCCCTGGGGGTGTGGCTGTCTGGTGGGCGTGGCCACCCACTTGCCTGGCCCTGGGGGGTGTGGCTGTCTGGTGGGCATGCCCGCCCGCTTGCCTGGCCTTGAGGGGGGTTGGCTGTCTGGTGGGCGTGGCCACCCACTTGCCTGGCCCTGAGGGAGGTGGCTGTCTGGTGGGTGTGGCCGCCAGCTTGCCCATCATGATTGCTACACCTAGCTGTATAAATGGGTCAGCTGTGTGCTACGGTTAGATTTCCATCCAGCTCTCAGTGCACCTGAATGCTATAGAGACTGGGATAATGTAGTGATATTTTTTTCTACATGCTTGTTTTCTGTCCAGGAGCTGACGCTGCGCTCTGCCCTCGAGGCTCGGTCTTTTGTGTCCCTGCTGGACGGTTACTACCGGCTCACGGCCGACTCGCACCATTACCTGTGCCAGGAGGTGGCTCCGCCGAGGGTGGTGCTCAGCAGTGCCAACGGGCTGCACGGCCCCATGCAGTGAGTACTGCCCTGTATGGGCTGGGTGGGGGAGGGCAGGAGTATGCCCTGGACCGCAGGCTGCTAAGGGAACATGGTGGACATGTGCGTGTTCTCATCCAAGCCGGAATCACACAAATCTCACAGAACACGTTCTTTTGCAAAGCAACTAAATGGGGAACAGTAATTTTTTCCGGTGCATTGAACTTTTTCCTCTTTGTAGATGTCCTGTAGCACTGACTAAACCACTCAGGTGTAAATGTTTTTTATATTATAAATACTGCCTTACGGTGTCATAGTTATACGTGGGGTTAGCATACATGGAGACAGCCAAGGCAGTTAGTTTGGTGATTTTTTTTTATCAGAATAGAAGATAACATTACTTACATATTGAGCAGGTGGTGAAGAAATGTGGAAGAAATATTTCCCCAGACGTGAAGCCCGCACACGCACACGATGGGACATTCATTCAGATGAAGACGTGTGGACAGGCAGACAGTCAATGCTTGGCTTCATAGCGATACATGCTCTGTAGATCTCCAAGGGACATTCATTAGAGACGCCTGTTGCAGGAAGCGTCCCTGTCGTTGCTGAATTTCCCCTCTGTCACAGGGAGGAGTTTGCCCTTCACAAGCTTCGGAAAGAGGAGAAGGAAGAGGGCTTGTTCATGGTGCGGTGGAGCGTGCTGGACTTCCACAGGATCATCCTCACTGTGCTGAGCAAGCCCGAGGTCAGTGTGGGAGCATCCGAATTTTTACAGCGTGCTCGCACCCTGGCTTGATTGGCTCACTGGGTGAAATGACCTCAGATTCTGAGCCTTTCTCATGCACCTTACGAAGGGCTGGATCAGCATCCAGCTGTCTAGTTGAATTTAAATACCTGAACACAGCAAGGCAGTGCTGTGCATCCTGCTCCTGTGGCGTTGGATCACAGCACAGCGCTCGTCTCCTGCAGGAGGTGGTTGAAGTGCCGACAGGTGGAGGTGATTAGGAGGAATTTATTCCTCCTGTTTTCTCTGTCTCTGGACCTCACAGACCAGTGGCAACCTGAGCAGCCCGACGCACAAGCAGTTCCGGATCCACCAGCTACGGGAGCAGTTCCAGCTGGAGGGCTGGGACAGGGTGTTCAGCAGCGTGAAGGAGCTCACAGACAGCCTCAAGAGCTGCGTCCTGAAGTCGGGCAACGAGAGCTTCACCGTGAGAAAGTGCTGCCTGCCCAGGCCTGGAGGTGGGAGGTCGTGACCCGGAAGCGTTTCGAAATCGCAGATTTTTTTTCCTGCTTATGTGTTTTTATTTTTGCTTTTTCTTCCACACTCTGCGAACATGGGGATTGGGGTTGGGGAAGGGGAATCGAAGAGACTAGAAATTTAATAAGGCTGCAGTATGAGAGAAGTCATAGAGCCATCAAGAGAAGTGAGATGTTAACTGTGGATTTTGAATGCACACAGACAATGTTCCACGTGCCCTGTAGCTGGAGAAACAGGCTGTCCCTCATGCATGGTTTGCCAGTCTGTTCACCTTGGTACCGTGGCACTGATTCGCAGTGGTGTGATTTGCAGTTCAGAAAGACAAGGACGTTGAAAGGGATAATGTGTGGTATTTGCACTTGCCATCAGTAGATTCCTCACGTGCACTGGGCCAGGGTGTGTCAGCCCTGATGTGGAGGTTCAAACTGGTTTGGTGGTTGTTTTCTTTGGGGCGTGTTTGAGAAAGTAGGTTGCCCCAGGGGACACTACACTCTTATCTACCGTTTCCTAGAAAAATGCCACCCCTGTGCCTTAGGACAGAATCTTGGGGAAGTGTCCCTGTTCTCTTTACCAAGGACCTGCAGCTGTGGTCCAGGAGAGCTGCAGTCGAGCAGGGTTTAGAGGTCAATGTGTGCAGTAGGTGTAAATATTTTTGTTCAGTTAATTATCTGGACTCTGGAGCTTCCCACCTGCCCAATATCCAAAAATAAATTGAAGAAGGTGCTAAGGGATTGACATCCCAGCACTCCCTGACCTCCTCTTTATGGCGAGAAATTATGTCCTTAAGTGCTCAGTCTCTGTCTTAGCCCGTAAGTCAATCCCAGATTTTTAATCAAGCTTGAAAAATCTTCCTCGGCTAGCTGGATGCATGCTGGGATTGTCCCAGCAAGGGAATTTACTGGCATGTGAGGGCAGGAGTGGCTCCGATTCCTCTCGGGAGACGGACAGGGGTGTGGGATTTTGGGCGTCTCTGCTTACCTTTGGGTTTGATTGACCAGTGAAGTGGTTGGTGACATGGGTGGTGTATTGATTTTTTTTTTCTCCATGTGTAGACATTTGTGGTGTGTAACTGGTTTTTGTTTTCTTGACATTCACAGAGCTGTCTAATCTGATCATCGTGAGGAAGCCGCCTGACAGCAGTGTCAGGCCCATCTCCGGCTCTCTGAACCTCAGTCAGCTGAGCTTCCACCAGATCAGAGATAAGGAGATCACACAGGTTTGTCGCTCAGTCGCCGCAGACGCGCCACATCCACCCCGTTACACTGGCAGCTGCTTCTTGACTGTTTTAAACAAAAAAGCCACCTACAAGAACAGAGACCCCTTTCAAGTATTCAAAATCATCACGGGTGCTGGCAAGGGCAAACCTGTGAATTTCTTCCAAACCAGCAGTGAAACGGAAACTAGAGGGAAAGTACATTTAGAAGAGAGACCAGGAAGAAGGTGCCCCTTTACACAAAGGGTGGTGGGAGTCCAGAACAAGTGCTTTGTAGAATCCAGTGCCTCTTAAATGGATGAAGAGGTTTTCAGATGGCTTTAGTAACTCTCAGGTTCTCAGCTTGTGTCATATCTGGATTCTCATCATGATAGTTGATCAGCATTCCTACGAGAAGAGAGGGATACCAGAGATCTTGGTGAATAGGTAGTTCGTTCAAGGGACACCAGCAGAAGGCAAGAACTTGTGACTCTGGCGCATCAAGAAAAGTGTTTTGGAGTCGAGTGACAAAGGCAGGATATGGGTGAGGGGTAGATTGTTTCTGCAAGTTATTGTGAATTTACGCCTAAAAAATGCACAGTCGCAGCATCTGTCTGCCTCTGTCTTGTCCATAGTGCCAAGTCTCCAGCTGAGCCTCTCCTCACGTTGGTCCCACAAGCACCCGGCCCGGCCTGGCTCAGGCGTGCCGGTGGGAGAGAGCGTTCTTTACCGACTAATGACAGGCGGGGTGTCTGCAGGACTGAACCACGTGTTCTATAGCAGTCAGACAGACACACTTTAAGAACGCGCTTTGAGGAATCATTTTTCCCCATATCCGTTCTTTTTTTCATTTAATTTAAAAAGCATTTTAGTTTCAAAATGCTAATTAAAAGCATTGGTTGTGCGAGGAGGTATAAAGTCCAAAGAATTGTATTTTTTTTCACCCCCCCCCCCCCCCCAGGATCGCAAGCACTAAGAATCTGAGCCTGCGGTCTGGCGTCCGGTTCTACAGCTCTTGGGGGCTGGCGGGGGTTCGCTGCGGTGCGCACAATGGCATAGCGCAGGGTGACGCGAGCGCTAGCCATGTACTTGGCCTAGGGTGTGGCGAGAAGTATGCGCAGTGTTCTTCCAGAGAAATGAAACAGAAATGACATGAGAAAAAAACGAAATGAACATTTTCACCCTCCTCGAAGGGCGATTGAATGTGCTCATTTCCTGACGCGCAGCTCTTAAACCTGAGTGCCGTGCACAGGAAGTGTGCTCCTGCCTAGCTCCGCGCCTGCTACATTGATTCACACCCATCTGTTAGTAATTTATTTGGCCGGCACTTTTAAAGCAAGCAACTTAATTTTGTATACACTTGGGTGCAGTTTTGGTACAATTTGGGGTACGAGGGTACAGCAGCAGTGTCTTGTCTCAAACTCAAACCTGCAACTTGCGACCTTCCAGAGCCTTTACCACTGCTCCGTACTGTTGCCCCACTCCTCCCAGTTCCCACTCTGTCCTAGCGGCCGTGGTGGGGTGCGCTGGGCCTGATGGCTCACCGGTCCGTCTGGTTCCTTTTCCAGGAGCATCACCTGGGCAGGGGCACCCGGACCAACATCTACTCCGGCAAGCTGCACGTGCGGGGCGGGGCGGGCGGCGAGGGCGAGGAGGGCGAGGCCTACGAGTGGAACAACAACAGTAGCAGCAGCAGCAGCGCAGACATCCGCGTGGTGCTGAAGATCCTGGACCAGAGCCACCGGGACATCTCCCTGGTGAGTCCGCGCCGGCCGGGTGCCGGAGGGAGGGGGCTGGGGGGGCTGTTCCGCAGGTCGTGGCACACCACATATTTCCAGCTCCCAGCCCCACCCCGACAGAAACTCGGTCCTGCTCCCTGTCTGTAATCCGGCTCTCTGTCAATTAAAAGAATGCTTCAGGACTGAGAACCTGGTTGTGCCTTCTTCATCCCTTCAAAGACTCAAGGGCCCATGGTGCAAGGGCTCTGGATAGTATTTTGGAACGTCTGATGTGCTTGGGAAACATGTATTTGGTTGAGACTCCACTTGCTTGTTAACTATCCCATAAGGAAACATTTGCAGTTGCGGAAGTAGATTTGCGCATTATTTTTGCTGTTTTCCAGGGTTTGATTTTTCCTGGTCCAGATGTATACCACTTGAATATAAGTGCCTGTGTTTGTTGTCATGGTGTTTCTCTGCTGCGTTTGAGGTTTCTCTGTGTCCTTACTGGTGTACCGCTGTAACCTCGTACAGGGGCAGGCGAGCGATTCTGTGGGCTTTTTCCCCCATGTTTTCTTGTCTGGAATCGGCGCGGTCAAGCCTGCCCCTCCGAGCGGTGGCAGTGGTCCACGGGCTGTTGCTTCCCTGTGGCCACGCCGGTGTCCGATCGGTAACGTTTCCCACAATCCCTCTCCCGCAGGCCTTCTTCGAGACGGCCAGCCTGATGAGCCAGGTCTCGCACATCCACCTGGTGTTCGTCCACGGGGTCTGCGTCAAGGGGTCCGAGAGTGAGTTTCCCCCCTTCCCCCATTTTCTCTTTTTCTTTGTTTTTTTGGGCTGTCAGTTTGTCCGGTCACTACCTGTTCTGAGTTAAAGTCCTTACCAGAGTGCAGTGGCATCTGACCAGAATTCTTCCTGGTTACCATGGCATTATGTTGACTATGTAACCCCCCCAGAATGGGATGCTTGTCAATTGCAGGGGTGATCACCCCCCCCCCGCTGGGTGCTGGGTGGACTGGAGCCCCTGGGGTGGGTGAAGTACCTCACTCCAGGTACAACAGGGGCTTGAACTTAAATTGGGTGACCTGAGCTTAGATCAGCATTGTAGGAAGAACACAGTCTTGATTTTATGCATTTTAACAAATATTTAATACTTAACATATGACTAGGTTATGAGTTTATCTCAGTGTCGGTACAAATGTTAAATTTGTCATGCTCTCATAATTAGTTAACTTTGTGCGTGAGACTTCAGAAATGCATCAGTGTGTTTCCTAATCTCGGCATTTATTTGGGCTCTTCAGCTGGTATGCCAAAACAGAAGCTTTTGAATGAGTAACGTAGTTTTCTTTATTGGTGGGTTTAATCGTCAGACTGCGGCTGACCTGTGCTGCTCTCGTCCCGCTCAGATATCATGGTGGAGGAGTTCGTGGAGTTCGGGCCTCTGGACGTCTTTCTCCGGAAGGAGAAGAGGAAGGTGACGCCGCAGTGGAAATTCACGGTGGCCAAGCAGCTGGCCAGCGCGCTCAGCTACTTGGTGAGTGCAGGCCCAGGGACTGGGCACTACTCTTTCCTTCGGCAGGGTAGAAGGTGCATCTCTTGTCTCTTGGTTGAGGACTAAAGGTATCCGTTAAATATAAGGAGCTGCCAGTTTTTTTCCCCATGCTTTACTTTGCCACTGAAATCAATCTCATTTACAATGTCTGCCTGCAAGACGGCGACCAGTTAGCTCAGTTGGGTTGGAAACGGCAGCTGATGACTCCCAGTTCGCAGATTCAATCCCTGATTCTTATTCCTGGGTGGTGGGGAGTGTGGAACAGGGTGCCCAATCATGTTGAAGCCAAAAGTCTGGCTTCTGTCCAGAAACAGCTGGAGGGAGGTCCTCCAGTCAGGACAGCAGACACTTCTTTACACAGAGGGTGGCGGGAGTGTGGAGCCAAGCTGCCCAGCCACGCTGTTGAAGCCAATACTCTGGTTACTTTCAAGAAACAACTGGATGAGAGCCTCTGATCAATACCAACCAGCCAGGTGGGCCTAATGGCCTCTTTTTTTGGACCTCTCCTCAGTTCTTCCTCAGTCCAGGCAAAGTGCCTTGCTCAGACATTCAGCAAAGGGGTTCGAACCCACAGCCTTCCTGTTGCGTCTCCAGCACTTGACCTGACCTCGGCCCTTCTTTCCGTGTGTGTTTTTTCCTGCTGTCAGGAAGGACTAGGTGGCTCGAGTCCTTCTTAAAAGCGGAGTCTTCACTGCATGCACATGTTTGAGTTCTGCCTGGCCTGATCGTGTTCATGATCTTTTTCTGTCCATAGGGGTTGTGGTAATTCCGGGTGGGGGTGGGGGGGGGAGTACAAAAAGGCACCCTGGGTGAGAGATTGTTGCACAGATCCCCTTTGGATAAACACACCCACCTCAAAACCGTCTCTGGGATTTTGTTAAAGACCTTGCCCGGTTGCTTAACGAACGAACACGCAGATCTGTTTCCTCGTCCCCCGCAGGAGAACAAGAGGCTCGTTCATGGCAACGTCTGCGCCAAAAACATCCTGGTGGCCAGGAGAGGGCTGGAGGGAGGCTCGTCCCCCTTCGTCAAGCTGAGCGACCCGGGCATCAGCTTCACCGCGCTCTCCAGGGCAGGTACGCCCGCCGACGGGGGGGGGGGGAGGGGCAGCCACAGGAAACCTGCTCTAGCGGATTGTTTCCTGCCTCGTTTCCTGTTGTCTGTCTGGCCTTGAGGCTTAGAACACTACCAACGCCAAGGCTTGTTTTCTTCTTTAATCCCTCGTGAACGCCTATTCATGAGAAGGGCTTTAGAGAAGATTAAATAGTAGAATTCCGCTTTTCATTCCTGTTGCGTTAGTAGCGGGATCGTGTAGTGCCCACAGGCTGATATTACTGTTGCACGTCGGGACCCTTTTTCTCTCTGAGGGCTTCTGCCAAATCCGACATGTCGAGGTCCGATCCGCCACATCGAAGTCCCCGTTCTTCCTGTTCCGTTACCCGCAGCAACCAGACTTGTTTTTGATGCGTGGCCGGGTTGTGGAGAGCAGCCGCACAAACCCAGCCGTTAGTTTGTCCCCTTGTTAGGGCAGTGCTGTGCGTGTTGAAACGTGCCGTAAAGACGGGGCGCGCAGTTCAAAGTCTCCCACAGAGGTATTGCCTAGGTAGCATTGACTCAACAAACAACTTGACAGGATCCTGTACGTAATTACAGCGTTCCCATCTCTGCAGTGAGGCCCCGAGCCGCGTGTTGGGTAGTAACCTGCGTGCTGGCACGTTTTCCCTTATGCTGTTGAAGAGTACAAAAAGGCCGCCTTCTTTGAACTGCCAAGTGAAGTGAACCGGTGAACCGCGAGGCTGTCGTTGCGTGTCTTCTGTGGCTGTTCTGTGCCTGCACGCCACAGGGGTAGCTGGCACACTTTCGCAAGGGTGGGCATGCCACTGCGGGGTGTGTCTGTGTTTGAGCAGGTGCCCTGTGCATGAGCGAGAGATCTGTGCAGCAGGTTCAGAGCATAGTTTAAGAAAGAAGTTCAGTTACTCTTACTGAACAACATGATTGGAGATTTTGGGTGCCCATGTTAAAGTCCTGCCTTTTAAAAACCTCCCATTATGATAATCTGAATGCTCACGTTAAAGGTTACAATAACCTTCCCCCCCCACTTGTGTAGCACAAGAGCTTTTTCTTATGTAATATGGATGACATAAATGTTATCTGAAAAGTGGTTTAGCCTCTTGATGCGAATCCTTGTGTCCAGATTCTCTGTGAATGTGTTAATGCCAAAAGAAAAAGCAGACTTGACTACAGCTGCCTTCTGAGAGCAGTCACAGCATTCAAGGGCGGTGTCGCATTTCTTTGAAAAATCAGAGAATTCAGACCTGGGAGGTCTGGCGCAGCGGAATGCCGAGATCCCGCCCTGGTTTTTTTTTTGTCCAGCGCGATGAATATTCCGAAGGGTAAAACAGGGCTGAATAGCCGTGTGAGCCTTTCATTTAACAAGTCGTTAAACGTTTACACGTGAACCTGTCACCTCCTGCCTAATCTTTCACCCTGGCTGGCTGTTCCTGTGGCGGGTTCCCTGAACAGTGAGTTCTCGAGAGTGTGGTTGAGCTCTTCTCATAGGTCATCTAGCAGTTTCAGCACCACATCCGTTTCTGAAAAGGTCAGGAAGCCTTTGATGTAGCGGAGCACCGGAAAGTGCAGCCTTTCAGTTGATGGTGAATGGGTGCTTTTCGCACTCTGTGTTCCAGTGCTGATCCGGAGCTGTAAGCCCAGCTATGAAGCAAAAACAAGTCCCATTATTACACACGCAATTCTTTTGGTTAAATCAGAGCGACCGGAAAATCAGTTTTTTAGTTCTCTTAGTTTGCATGTGGGCCTGTTCTAGTTCTCCTGCAGTAAAAGGCATTTTACTTAAAAAGATGTTCTCAGCTCCTCTGCAGCCCTAATGGGTGAAAATTCAGGTCTCCCTCCAATATTTATTGGTTCTGCCCTGGAATCTCTGCAATGGCTTCCAGTTAAATTTTCTGCGGGTTTTACGATTTTACTTTTGATTTTTAAAGGCACAAATGACACCTCTAATGTCTACTGATACGAGACACGCAGTAGGGACTAATGTTCCCACAGTCATAGGCCAAGGAAAGCCATTCCAGAAAAGAAATCCGGGATTCCTTGCCTCCTTTCATGTCACTCCTTGCACGCACTCTGTAAAGCGTCATTTGCTGGGAACAGCCCGTTCTTGTAGGACTGGGCTCTCCCAGTACCAATCTCCTCACTGATCAGGACTCTGACACTCCCAGCCCGCAGAGCCCTTGGGTGCTTCTGGGCGTGACGGGAGTTGGCACCAACTGGAAGATCGGCTCATCTCTGCATCTTTGCGGCACGCCTGAGGGCAGCCAGCAAGCTGCAGGAGAAAGGGCCGGAGGAGAGTACCCTGGCCGTCTAATTCCAGTCCTACCCTGGTGGCGCTGTGGTGCAGGTGGTTAGGGAGGGGACCCGGCTCGAACCCGCAACCATCTGGGCCGCACAGTGCAACCCAAATTCCGTGCACGTGCCTTTACTGGTTGAGTCACTGCTCTTCCCATTTACTGTCTTTCCGATTCAGCTAAATCAGCTGTTTTGAATAAAAAGAGAGTCTTTATTAAAAATATGAAAGTCTGGCATAGAATTTCCTGGACCAGTTTATCCCAGATCAGTTTTTATTGAAAGATTGTAGTGCCACCCAGCCTGACACATCTCCATTTTTACAACAGCCAGCCTCTGAAAGAGGCCCATTGTCCTGTTAACTCGGGGGCCATCCAGGCTTTTCACGAACAAAGCAGGCAGTGTTGCCCTAGTGGTGATATTTGAAACCCTATGGAAATCACTGGGCTTCTTTGAGGTCCGAAAGCACACATTTTACTATTGGAGCAACGGGCAGGATAAGGTTTTAGTTCCTTATAGATTGAACCCCTCCTGTTGAACCAGTTGGTGCAGGTGTCGAGGAGGAACAGGCAATTCCTAAAGCTCGGCCGTTTGCTTAAGTCATTGTTCTGGGTCCTGTGTTAAATTTCTGTTTGCCATTGTGCGAACAAGTTTTTTATGCATTAAAAAGCTCTTTAATATCCGTTATCCCCAAAAAGGGTAGCGTTTGGAAAAGCTATAGCATGGTTTTGCGAAGGCATCTTGGTTTTCAAGGATCGGGCCTCTTGCATGCAAGTCAGGCAGATTCAGAACTGAGAACTGAACATGTGATGTTTGTTGTGCATTTGTTCCATCGTCCCTGCCAGCGTGAGAATCAGATTAGCAAGTGCTCCGATAGGGAATGCTGTTATTTAAAGCAAGGAAGGATACCTGTGGAGAATCCTTGGTTTGCAGGCTTCGCACACAAAAAAACGATTCCTGCTGAGTGCTGAATTCATTCTAGCTCAGTAAAGGATTAGTGCATTGCACCTGAATGTTATAACGTAGTAATAATCTTCCTCCCCAGAGCTCGTGGAGCGCATTCCCTGGATCGCGCCAGAGTGCGTGCAAAACGTCAGCCGCCTGGGGATCGCGGCGGACAAGTGGAGCTTCGGGACCACTCTCCTGGAGATCTGCTACAACGGGGACCTGCCCATGAACGAGAGCACTCTCAACGAGGTGCGCGGCTCTCCGGCTGCTCTGCGCTGTGTCCTGCGGCTGTCTCGCCAGCAGCCATGCGCCCTGTGAACACACGGCTCGGGCGAATTAAAGCGCGCAGCCGTTAGAGAACTAAAACTTCGGCTTTTCTCTAGGCCGCATCGTCTGCACCAGGCCCTGCATCACACGCGTGGTCAAGCACTCCCAGTGGACATTCCCTTATTTTCTTCAGGAATGCTGGAAGTGCCTAGAATCAGTTAAATGCGTGAGGGGACATCCATAATAAATCCAAAGCGATTATGTATATAACGCATCCGTGACATCATGTTTCACTGATTCCACGTCTGTGGGATGGAGAAATTCCCCAGGGAGTAGACGGAGCCGTGGAGGTGCTCTGTGTCCTGTGCCCGCTGCTGTCAGAAGACGCGTTAGCTGTACGGTCCGGGGCTCTCATCGTTCTGCGTCAGGCTCAGCGCACCTCCTCCAGATATTCAATTCAGTTCAATTAAAGCTGTATTGTCCCCTTGGGGAAATTTGATTCTCCTCTGATGCCTTCAGTTGGTCCCCCTCGCTGCATTTGGAGTTTCAGATACAGTAGCGTGCAGGTGCTGAAATTTGCATGTTTCTGATGTTGCAGAAAATCATTCCATCTCTTTTTCTTATCACACCCCCCCCCCCCGCCCCCACTCTGCAGAAGGAGCGGTTTTATGAAACCAGGTCCCACCTGCCAGAGCCGTCCTCCAAGGAGCTGGCCAGCTTCATCAGCAAGTGTCTGAACTACGACCCTGCCGAGCGGCCCTCCTTCAGGGCCATCCTCCGCGAGATCACCGAGCTGCAGCAGAAGAGTGAGTCTCCTCCTCCCCTGATCCAGAAGGCCCGCGCTAGGAAACCGCTGGGGCGTGCACAGCACCCGGCACAAAAGGGAGCAGGCACAAACTGCAGAGCTGCGAGTGCGGCTCATGCAGAATAAGAATACAGAATGCTGCATCGTGCCGTGTCCTTTGTCTTTCACAGACCCCGACATCTCCTCCAAGTGCGACGTCCTGCCCGACGCCGACCCCACGGTTTTCCTGAAACGGTATCTGAAGAAGATAAGAGACTTGGGCGAGGTATGTTTCCGGCTGGCCCGTCAGAAGGAGTGGGGCAGAAGCCGGTCTGGTGAAGGAGACAGATACGGGGCGTTTTTTCCCCAGTATGAAAACCGAACTCGGCACGGCTCCCCCTCCAGGACAGTTCAGTCCTGGGGACCCCCCCTCCCCCACCACAACTCTCTGACCAGCACAGGCACCAGATCCTTCGGCCGATGGTCCCCCACTGCTGCTGCCCCTGGCAGATGAGGCAGACCCCCCCCGTCCTTGTTTCCACCTGCAGCTGGGTGCTGTGAGCACACGCAGTGCCGCTCCGAGCTGAAAGGAAGAACCAGCACCTGCACTGGCTGCTGACTAACATTGTGCAAAGGGAATGTGATTCCTTGGCTCTCTTGACCGCACTGTGTAAACGTAAATGCAAGCACAAGACCGATGATGATATAAAATTGCTGGCACTGTTTCCAGACCCTTTATAATGGATGTCCCATAGTGCATCATAAAATGCTGTTTTATTGCTCATTGGAGACCACAGACAGCAAATCTAGGTGTTCAAATTCCTCTGTGTATTCTTATACATCTTATTGAGCTTAATGTTCTCTTCTACAGCCAAATCTGGAATTGCTTGACAGAACATATTCACCTGGATCCCAGATTCTAATAGAAATCGAGTTAATACATGGTGAAAATTCGGACTTAAAAGAGCTCGAAAGCAGTGCAGTGCAAGGTGGAAATGGGGAAACTGGGCGCTGACGTTGCTGCGGACGCGCTGATGGTCATCTGTGAAGACGCGCTTGCTTGAACCCGGGCTGCTCTCTGACTCTTGCAGGGCCACTTCGGGAAGGTGACGCTGTACGTGTACGACCCCAGCAACGACGGCACGGGGGAGTACGTGGCGGTCAAGTCCCTGAAGCAGGACTGCAGCAGCCAGCTCCAAGCCAGCTGGATCCGGGAGATCACCATCCTCAAGTCCCTCTACCACAGGAACATCGTCAAGTACAAAGGCTGCTGCAGCGAGCTGGGTGTGTCTCCGGTCTCCCTCTCCCTCGCCGTCAGTGTCCGCTTGCTTCTCGCAGAGCTTAATCGGACCTGGAACCTGTAGAGATGTTACGTTCGGCCCCCAAAATGGTTAACTTTGCTTTAGTGCAATCCAGGCATTCGGAGAAAGACTGGCACGGAGGCCGAGCTTCTTTTCCGTCGGCAGCACCACGTGCATCCTGGTCTGCCTCTTTGAAACCTGGCGATGAACAGAACTGAGAGATTTCAGTCAGCTTGAGGGCATATTGTTCTGTTCATGTTTTTAAAGATCATCCCATTTACTGCATCATGTATGAGGAGAGCATTCTGATTTGTGTTTTTGGGGGCTGGGGGGTGGGCCTTCATTGTATGGGATACTTGCGTTTTTCCTGTTCTGGTTGGTTGCATGCAGTGGACACTTGGAAAGCCTTGTCCTTATCCATGTGCTGTGTTTTTGTAACAGGCTGCAGCCATCCCTCTGCACACTGTCACTTTTGCACTGCCTTCTCCAAAACATGTATGAGATATGTTTGAGTTTAACTGCAGTGTAGTGCAGTGCTCAGAGGTCTGGACTCGTAACTGGAAGGTTGTGGGTTCAAATCTCAAATGAGACGCTACAAGTATTTCACCTGCATTGTTCCAATAGAATACCCAGCTATGTAAGTAAGTTAGTTTGGGATAAAAGCATCAACAAAAGAAATTGGTAGGTGGTGTATTGAGGAGGATTATAACTCTTACAAAAATGCGTGGATTAGAGAGTGCAGCACCTCATTACGCCCTTCAGAGCTCCGATCTGACGCCTGTTGTTCGTCTGCGTGCCAGGGGGTCAGGTCGTGCAGCTCATCATGGAGTACCTGCCCTTGGGGAGCCTCCGAGACTACCTGCCCAAGCACCGCGTGGGCATCGTGCAAATCCTGCTCTTCGCCCAGCAGATCTGCGAGGTAAGGCCCGCGTGTGCCGGCGGTGGACTGCAGCTCTCGCGTTCGGGGAAGCCCACAAGAGAGCTGCTCATTGTTCAGCGGCATGTTGACCCGACGATCTCAGCCCGCGGTTTCTTGAAGGAACCAGGGTGGCGACTTCTGACCAGCCTGGCTGTGCGGCTTGTTGGAGACGCCCACAGCGCATTGTGTCAAGTGCTTCCTGTTGTCGGACTTCAGTCTGCTTGCCCTTAGTTTCCATTTGTGTCCTCTGGTTCCTGTTGTGGTAATGACATCTGCAGACTTGACTTGGGCAGTGGCCTTTGGGGGATTTTTTTAATCTTTGGATCAGTGTGTCTTGTAATCTTTTGTGTTTCAGATTAAAAAAAAGAAAATAAACTGTCAGTCCAGGGTGCTCCATTTAAGTGTAGGAATGTACCTAACTCTTGCAGGTGAAGTTTTTTTTTTATTAGGGAGCATCTAAAATTGTACACAGTATAGTACAATTTTTAACTTCCCTTTGCTTAAATTCAGCACTTTTAGTTGTACATCCTAGATTGCTTTAAATTTCCACAAAGGCTCCAGTCCTGCATGTTTTATGATTCTTTAAGATATGGTAAGCAGGTTATAAACTGTCTCAGATAAAACCGTAATTAGGGCAAATGTGTGCTTAAATTTAGATGTAACAAAGGCCGGTCAGCCATACAGCATTAATATTTACATACTGTCTGTCTCTCAGGCTTGGCAGCTATTTGTATTTATAAACGGTTCAAACTGTTGTGCATTTGTTCTCTGCAGTTCATCCAGATGAAACGTGTCACTCACACCTGTACTAACTGCCAGCCATTCAGTTAATCTTGTTCATGACTCTTCTATTGTAGCCATCCCAGTTGTTCCAGGTCAGAACGGTTTCCTCTGAGAGCTGTTCTTCAAATTCAAGCTCTGCCTGCTCCCGGCCTTTTCAAACTGTGTAAAACTACCCCCTTCAAAGCCAGAGAACAGCAGTTCTCCCCCCTAGATCTTAGTGTATAAAGAGAGGGGTATCTCCAGTGAACGTTTATGTTGGTCTGCTTGAGTGTGAATTTTAAAACAGCTGCAGAATTGGACTGCATCCATTTTATACCAGAACATTGAGGAAATAGAAAACATGTAGGCTGTTGAATTTTATTAGTCTTTGTTGGCAGCACTTTCATGAGTTCAGTTATGGTAATTGTGGATAATTATGCAGTGATCTACTTAATTATGAGGTCAATTATACCAGCGGTCCTTGGCCTGGAGATTTTGTTGTGCCTTGTTAAGGTAGATTTGGAAGTGTTCATTAGCTCCTCTTGCTCCCTGCCCCAGCAGCTGTGGGGAAAAATTTCCGAAAAATAATTCTGCTACCTGCCAGCAGCAAGCAGGGTTCTTCTCATGTGACTTGATGCGAGCGCATTGAGGACAATCATGAAGAACGTCTTCAGTGTTTGGGAGCAGTATGCAAATGAAGAATGAAATGGCGTTAATCATATCGTCCTGATCAGCTCCCTGATAGCCACCTCATGTTTCCCTGAAAATATTTACTGCATGTCTAGGTCTTTTGGTTTCTTTCGCCACCTCTGCAGTGACTTTTTAGTGATCTTTGCATTCTAAGTAGACACGCCTCAGTGTTCCTCTAAATGAAAGAATTCTGCCTTTAAGAAGAGGCTGAAGCAGACTGCCTGGATTCTTTAAGGACTGCCTGAACGTTACCCGGGAGGAAGCGAGCCTGATAGGAAAGTCATAGGTGCCTTGCTCCCTTCGTTACCAGTGCCCTGGAGGAACTGTTTTCGTTGGCTTTTAGGTTTAGAATGCTTTCTGCTATTCTTTCTTTATGATGATGCAACGCCTGTTTATGACGCAATTCATTTTTAATTGATTTTAGGCCTTTCACAGTGCCTCATCTGAAGGCTCTTGACAATAAAGCAAAGCAGACATGCGCAGAGCTCCTGCTCAAGTAATGACTTAAGTAGCAAACGCGAGACGGGGTTAGGTATCTGGAGGAATGCAATGCAAGTTACACTTGTGAGTCTATCAGCTGTTCGGTTAAAATTAAGAAGAGCTGGCTCCCGGGAGTACCAGCTGTACCTATACTAGACCAGGGGGCCTCTCTAGGCGGCAGGATGTTTTTCCAATTAGCCTCCCAGGCAGATGGGAGACATGAACACACCTGGGCGTTGGTGCCACTGCCTGTGGGCTGAGGTCCTGTTCTCAAGTACGTCAGCAGACACTGCACACCCGCAGCACTCTGAAATGAGGAAGAGGCAGCTTGCAAAATTAATTCACAGTAAGATGAGTAAAGGGATAAGCGTGCAGAAGGTCATCGGGGAACTTCACAGCCCCAGAGAGCCCCTTCCATGTTAATCCCTGTCGGATTTCTGCTCCCTTCCCCAGGGAATGGATTACCTGCACTCGAAGCGCTACATCCACAGGGACCTGGCGGCCAGGAACGTCCTGGTGGAGAATGAGACCGTGGTGAAGATCGGGGACTTCGGCCTGAGCAAGTACATCCCGGAGGGGGACGTTTACTACCGGGTGAAGGAGGACGGCGACAGTCCCGTGTTCTGGTACGTACCCCGGAGGGGGCCTGCTCTCTCGGGCCCAGGAGGAGCCATGGTCTCGGTCCAATGTGGGCGATCACTGGGTCAGCAGGTTCGCTAGGTGTCCTCCAAGCAGCAGCCCCCGAAAAGCGGGGAGCAGCTGTTGAATTGGTGCCATTGAGCCAATAACACGCTGATTGAGCTCGTTTGGAGAGATGAGCTGGAACGAAACCCTGCAGTCTCTTCTGCCCCCCAGGACCTGGAGTGCCCATGCCTGGTGTATAGATTTTAATTCTATCGAGACATCAAGCATAGTTCAGAATGATCGCAGTGTGTCCAGCTCTGCTACTTGTCTTGGGAATCTTGTCCATGCTCGGACAGTTCTGTCACACAGGGCAGTTTTGTGTAACACAAGGGGCACTAAGATTCCCCTGTGCGCTACTTTTACAAGTATTGCTAAGAGAAATGTTACTTCTCTGATTAAATTAAAACAGTTAAAGCTTTAGTTTTCTCTGTAGCGGTGCCGGGAGGAATCTCCACTGCTTGTATTTGTCGTCTTCCACTGACTGAGACGAGAAAAATTCCTGAAAGGGAATCGTTCACGTGAGGTGTGGCCTGTTTGAAAGTTATGCTTTTCAGGCAATGTGCCATCGCGTGCAGGCAGAGCATTTGCTAATTTCACTGAAAGAGATGCCAATCCCAGGTTACTGAAACTTCCTCCTGGCCTCACCGTCTCCCCCTGCTGGTGTGTGTCGCCATCATAGGCCTCATTTCCAAAGGACCAGTAGCAGTCTCCTCCTGGTTCAGGTTACAGGTCCAGTCCAGGAGAAAGCTGCAGCTGTCTCACAGTTTCTCTATCAGATCAACGATGGGGGGGGGGATAGTCTTGTAACGTCACGAGCCTTTGTGTCTGTTCTAGGGTGTTTCCCAGCTTGCTGTGACTCACCTCCCAGTTCTCAATCTGCGGTGCAGTCTCAAGCCAGCCATTTGCTTCTCGCTGTCTCAGTTCTGTCCTGCGAGGTTTTAACTGGTTCTCACTTCCTCAGCGAGCGTTAACACACACTGCAGCGAGCAGCGGGCTATTGGCAGCGGGCACTTCTAGCTTGCTGTAGCAATAATCACAGTTTTTGTTGGGGTATTTCAAGTTTTGAATAGCGAAAGCAACATTATGACCCAGTACCTTTCCTTTTACAAAGCTGTTAATGACATCCAGTAGGTTGCTAGTTACAAATGTGTCCGTTGAAGTAAAACTGTTTTTATTCTCTGATCATTATAATTGATGACGGCACATGGGTGAGCATTGTATGACATTCAGTTAGACACAGGGGGGATAAACGGCGGTAGTAAGCCCTGTCTCGCAGCTCAGAGCGCTTGGAGGGAGGAGGGCAGGCCGGAGGAAGAGAGCAGAGCTGCAGTGATCTGACCAGTCAAGTAATCAGGAGCGCCACTGCCTTGATCCAGCGCTGCACCGCTGAGGGACGACTTACCGCCCTGTCCTTCTCCAGCGGCGCGATTTTTGTTGGCTTTCTGGGAGCTTGAGGATTTGAACGATGTTGGTCTCGTTTTTTTTTTTAAAGGGCTGTGCGCTTGCCTCCGCAGCCTGGGTGTGCGTCTCCCGAATGTACTCACAGCTGCGGTTTAAGAGCGTGTGGAGAATGGCTCTGCATAGCTCCTGAACTGAGTCCGCAGCTGGAGCTGGGCAAAAAAGACTGCAGGACATGGGGGGGAATCAGTTGATTTTGATGGGGGGGCAGGCCTCGGTTCTGACTGCGCCCCTATGTTTCTGGCGTGTGCTCTGCGGGGTTGCACTGGGGCAGCACTGCCTGCTCCTTACCCTCGTGCTGTCTGTTGTTTTTAATCAACGCCCGATCCCTGTGCTTCGCAGGTATGCCATCGAGTGCCTGAAGGAGAGCAAGTTCTCCTTCGCGTCGGACGTGTGGTCATTCGGGGTCAGCCTGTACGAGCTCCTGACGTACTGCGATAACCGGCAGAGTCCCCCGACGGTAGGTGGGCGGTGTGGGGCGGGGGCACGAGGTGACGAGAGTGCAGATCGGCTTGCGTCTTGACCGTGCGGCCCAGAGCTCCTACCAGAGTCGGCAGGCTGCTCTCGTCTTCGGCGATCTGAGCCTCACCTGCACCCGTCCTCGGGCCCTGACATCACTGGACGGCATCGTGAATAATTAGACACTTCGAGTCATTGTTGTACATTACCACTATCGCAGAGATCCCTTCCCCTGTGCCTCCTGGGTGACTGTAAATGTGTTGAAACTGAAGTGTTGGTTCATTCATGCCTCAGACAGGTAACAGGAAAGGAAGCCGTGATGTATTTGCCGCGATAGTTTTAATGCAGAAACCCTTCTCCAACCACACCTTGGGTCACTAGCACAGGGCTCTGTACATCCGGTATTGAAAAGTCTGGATTCAGTCTAAGTGGTTAACCTCTGTGTTAGCCGGGTGTTAGGGCCTGGGGCGATGTTCCCTTACTTCTGCTTCTTCATTGCATACACTTATATAGTGCTTTTCTGGACACTCCACTCAATTACTGGTAATTGGGAATCCCCACCACCACCAGTGTGCAGCATCCACCTGGATAATAATGTTTAATTTAAACCGCTCCCTTAACATGTTGGAGCTTTAGCCGTCGTATTTTGCGAGTGACATAAAATCCCAAACACTGTGAGGAGAAACAAACTGCAAATGGTTCCATTGCAGCAGCTTCTTGGATGAAGTAAGGCTCCAGTTAGCGAATGAAGGTGGGCTGGAATGAAAACCAGCAGGTGTGGGGACTGGGAACCCCCGCTTTAACGATCCTGGCACGGCAGGGTGGCCTCTTCCCTCTTCCTGCTCTCACACTGCCGAGCGAGTCTTGACGTTGTTCTCCCCGATTTCTCCTCGTGCCCACAGAAGTTCTTTGAGATGATCGGGGCGGTGCAGGGCCAGATGACGGTGATGAAGCTCATCGAGCTGCTGGAGAGGCGGAGGCGCCTGCCCTGCCCGAAGGACTGCCCGCATGAGGTGAGCCCTTAACGCACTGTTCCTGTGCACCCTGAAACCCCCGGACAAGAACCTGCCTACAAATGGCACCCTTAAACCTGACATGGAGTTGTTACTGCAGTAATATGTTGCTGTATGGTCAGAGCCAGCCTGTGCCATTTGGTTATTGAGCTGCCGTTTCTGGGGTTGGATTAGACCCCAAGATCCTACATCCTGGTTTGCTGTCAAGCCTGCTTTTCTGCACTATGTCGCCACCTGTTGTTCAAAAGTCAGAAGTGGTGTTGTCATTGTGTTTTCCAGCAGGTGGCATTCTAGCCTTGAAGTCCACTCTATAACAAAAGAAGAAGAAAAGGCTCACTTTTAACAGCCCAAAGATGCGCCACTGGCACATAGAGGTCATTTGAAATGGAAACGTGTAGCTTAAATCGCAACCTCTGTTTGACCTTTAATGGGTGTCTGGACGTTCTGGGGAAAAAAGCTCAGTTTTTCTGCTGTAGTGTTACTTTTAAATGTTGACTTGATCAATTGTGGATGACCTTTTCTTGTTGCTGTTGTCGCAACCCCAGGTCTACGCAGTGATCGAGAAGTGCTGGGAGAGCGAGCCCTCCAGACGACCGTCTTTCAGAGACCTGATCGCCTCTATTGAAGAGATAGTCCGGACTTACCAGCAGCAGCCTACCGTCAAGCTGAACCTCATCAGCCAGCCCTGAGGCCCGGACATCGCCGAGAACAGGCCTCCTTCCCCGTGATCCCTGCCCCCGGAGTCCGTCCTGTCCTGAAGGAACTGTCGCCTGCCATAGGCCCACCGAGGAACGAGCTGGCAAAAGAAACCGGGACACCAGAGGATTTTCCTTCTTATTGTGCGCCCGCCAGTTCCTTTCCTGTCCTTGCTGTGGTTTGTTTGTTCCCGGTCTGGCGAGAAGCGTTCTAGGATGTTGACCTGGAATCTTGCAGTGGAATCCAAACCCTTCCTGGTTTCTGTTGGTACAGGAGGATGAAGAGGGAACCACATTTCACTCTGGATGTTTTCTTTCCCCATGTCGGGGGGATTATAAACTGGGCCCAAGGTTCACCTGTGAGTTGCTCCATCTGCTTGAACCCTGAGGGGGTGGGCAAGGGAGGCTGCGGAAGGAGAAATTTGTTCTGGGAATCGTGCACCACTGGCGACTGGGAAGTAACCCTGCGTAGTTCGGATCCTTTAAGCCAGATTTGCTTTGTCGTTTTTAAGGACCGGATGTTCTGTGACTCTTAACGGGACTGTTTTAAACCTAGCTGAGCTCACTCCTTAGCGCACTCAACACACAGCATACAAGCTATTAAATGAACCCAACACTTATTCCTCGTATTGTACGTTGTATATATTTCGTAAGCAGGATATATATGTAAATATATAAATATGTAATGTGGTGCCACTTTAAAGTAGCCGTTGCCGTCTACGATAATGTGCATATATCTATACGAAATCCAGGGCCTAAAATGATTGTGGTTTAGTCACCCCTGTCTGATAGAGCGATGTTCTATCGTTTGCCGATTTCTCCATTAAAGCAGTTGACGAAGACCTGTACGACAGAAACTGCGTCATTAGTAAATGAGATTTTAGATTCAGCTTTTTTGCCTGTCTGCCGCCCAGTTTGAGCTTGTTCTCTTGTGGTGTTTTGAATCGGAGTCATCTCTTGTTGTGACAATAAGAGAGGTGGCTTGTGCCTCATGTTACAGAATGCCAGCCATCATACCAAGGCCAAAGAGTTGTTTTTTAAAACGTTGTGTACCAACTTTTTAAAAGAACAACACTTACTAAATGATAGTTTGGTTCCCAAAATCGTGGTAAATGGCCACACTCTTGATGTTAAAATAAATGTGGCTGCCAGCGTGCCTTAATAACCAGTTTGAAGAAAAGGCAGAGTTGTATTTTCAGGCTCCTAACAGCCTTTCAGTCCCGTCACTAAAAGAAAGTGGATGAATTAAAACCAGTTGAAACAGCGGTAAATCTTACTTTGCAGCTGACGTGTTCTAATGGGCTTGAAGGAAGCAGTGTGGCACAGTCGTTAGGGATCCAGACTCGTAACTGAGGTTGCGGGTTCAAGTCCCTGGTGAGACACTGCTGTCTGTACCCTTGAGCAGGGTACTTCGCCGGCATTACTCCAGGAAGATACTCAGCTGTCTTAAGGAGTATAAACGTATGGAGCTTTGGACAAAAGCATCAGCCAAGTATATTAATGTAAATGTAGATGAGCAGAATGGTTGCCTCTCATGTGTAGCTGTTCTTAAGACTGTTTAAGCAACACCTGCCAGTGTCAAAAAACGATAAAGGATTAGTTTAGAAACAGCGACATTGCTAAACTGCTTTTAAGGAAAAGAGGTGACTAAGCCATTCTTAACTGTACTACCTGAAGCTGTGAAGTTCCCCTTGTGGGCCCGGGAGTCTGGAACAGGTGGGAATTCTTCTTACTGTTGGCTGACGAGCAGCCTGGTGCACAGAAGGCAGATGGGGCTCTTAGTTTGCGAGCAAGCCGATTTTTTTTTTCAAAAGCAAAATACGAATTGCTTTTTGTTTTCCTGGTCCTCGCGGATGGGGACAGGTAGTTGGTTAAAGGAACTGATGGTGCTGCAGTAGTGCCCGGTCACGTCACAGATGACCGGCACCGCTGTCCCAGTGCCAGCAGGAGTGTCCGACGCTCTGCAGGCTGAGGTGACCGTGGCCAAAATTGACGAGACCCTCACGTTCTAGCTGCTGCCTGTCCATTTGGAGTCCTGACTGCCCATCCGCTTACGACAGACCAGCCCGGAGCCTGCGACCGCTGGACGAACCAGGCTGGGGTTTTTTGACCGTTTGGTACGGACTTAATGGTCGTCTTTGATATAAATCTGCCTGGTCAGATTGTAATTTAAGGGCTTGCTCGGCCTTTTAAACAGTCTGCTAGTTTTTTTTTCTGGATAAAAGGTAGCACTTGCTTAAAAAAAAAACAGCGTGCAAAAATGTCTTGTTCACTTTGCTCAGGAAAAAAAAAAGAATAGATACCCATTGAGTTGATCCATTTATTTATTTTTTTGTTTGTCTTTGAATGTACAACTTCCACCAGATGAGTAATATTGTCCACAGTGAGTGAGACATGTCTCAGTTCTGAAGGATAATTGTCTTTATTCTTCCTCGGCTGGGGCTGGAAAGGAGAGACTGAAAGCTTGTCCTACTTTTTTCTTTTTGGATAGGAACCTTAGACTTGGGAAATCTATCTGGATGGAATGGGATGCTTTTAATTTCCAAACTACTTTCCCAGCATTCCAACAGGATGTCGGTCAATAGAGACAGTTTGAATGAAGTGTGAAGCACTTCAGCTTTCCTTCAGTTTTGAATGTCAAACCCAAAAGCCTACACATCATAATGCTCTGCAGTGTAGTATTTTTTCAACCAGAATGTGAGCTACTGATGAAAGAAAGCTTCTACAGTCAGAGATGGGTGACCTTCATCTCCAGCTGTTGAATACACATTAAATGTAAGGGTGTTTCTTATAGAAGCCGGAGTGGAAAATGTTTGCCTGTCTCCCTTTTGCAAAAAATCCACCAACTTAAGTGCCAGGAAATCATTGAATATGCATTAAAAGATCAATCTAAACATTGGTTGACAGGTGTGGGAATATGTACCTCAAAGGCTGTTTGAGAAATCAAGCTGGTGCAAAAATATAGTTTTATATAGTAGTTGTTTGACAATGAAGAAGAGGGTGGCTCACGCTATTTGGAGATTTAAGTGTCCCATACAGGATAAAGCACACTAAAAACATGTTTAAGTCTTTGCAGACAGGTAGGAGATTAACTGAAGTACTCTTTTTGCTTTAGAAGGGACAGTTCCAACTGCCTTAAAATCTCTCCAAGGCTGACTGTGCTCTTGCATCACACAATACTCTGTTAATTACACCTGGATCTGCAGTCAAATAATGTCATGTATTGTCTTTGTCTTAAAGCACTATAGTAATTAGACTTTAACAACTCATGTACATTTTTTTCCCTTTGTGTTCAAATTGAGCTGCATGTAATATTTCATATTACAATATCCCCTATGTATGAAAAATTAATAAAATTGTTGAACTGTATTTACATTTCTGATTCTGTCTCTGCTACTCAGGTGTAATTCCCCTCCTTTTTCCTCATTTGCATTTACAGTGTATCTCAACCACACTTAAAACTGGGCAAAATCATGAGCTGGAACAGGATATGTCCTCTTAACAGGGCATGACAAGCCATCAGAATTGATTTTTACTGCGACTTCAATGCTCATACTCATTGAAGCCAAACGAGAAGTAGAATTGTTCATAACAACCCCCACCCCTCATTAATCAGGTTATTGGAAGCAAATGTAAATTTTGATGTATTGTTAATAAAAGCTTGAATAGCAACACTACAACAGGATTAAAGATAGAAGCATACAAGTTTCTGGCTGGTGTATTTTAGGTCTCTTAAAAATTTGCTGTTCCTCTCTGCCTGACCAGAGGGACTGCAGACATGAGAGGATCTATATACTGTAGCTGACATGAAAACAGACCCATTAGATGGGACCCACGGAGTATGGTCGTGTATATCCGGCTCGTACCACAAGTGTGTGGAACATGAGCGTCTGCCTGCTGCCCACGTGTTCCTGAACACCCCAGGAGTTTCTGAGAACGAGAGGACTCTGACAATCCTGTTCACTGTGATTCTGCAGTGCTCTGGCAGACGCACATGACAAACGTTTCACGAAACGTGTTTTTTTTTGTGGGGGGGGGGCTTTGAAAATGAAGTCGAAATCGATTCATCTGTAACGAATGAGTGAATTGTGGCTGAAGGTGACACTGTAGATAATTTAGGCAGATGTCCCCTTTTTTTTGCTGAAGGCAGTAGTTTTGGTGAATTTACAGATCCTTAGTCTTAGTAGTACAAATCAAGAGGCAGTTTCTTTATCAAATCGAGACTTGACTATGACTTGGTCCCAGTCTGCAGAGTGAGCCGGGGTCTGACGGCGTTCTTATTAAATCTTTTTCATCAATTAAATATTTTCCTCCTGACCACAGCACTCGTGAACACGAACACACATTGTTATACTTTCTCAAGTTTTATAACTTTTTTTACATTGTTTTGATATATATTTTTTTGGTTTCTTTCAGTGCATTGTCTTCTGTGCAACAATGCTGTCACAACTACTTTACCAGTTTAAGTGGTTATTAAATAATCAAAGCCTGTTTTTTCCCAAGGGAATGGCACTGGGTGGCAAACGATTGCCTCTTTTACATTCTGAAAAGAATGCAAACGCAATATAAAAGAAACCGCCCTCACCCTATTTCCAGCATCATTCACAATAACCCGTCCATACAGGACAGGAGCGCCTCTAGAGAGAGCGAATCAAATAGCGGCATCTCACGTGACTTTCACCACGCCCCTTTTATGCGTGAACGGGGGGGGGACCCAAAGCAAGTCCTCTCATCCAATCAGCATCGCCCTTACTGCTTTGTCGCTGTTGTTTAAACTGCACCAATACAGCAGGCTGTTGCTGTTGCTAGATTGAAACCTTCCCAGTTCCCAGTGATGGCGGCCGCCGTGTCCGTTGGTGCCGCAGCCGGAGGAGACGAGAATCTGAACCTGGGGCCCATTTTGAAGTCCCCCTCGTCTTACGACTGCGACCCTGCCGCCGAAAATGAGGACTGGTTCCCCGGGGAAGGCGGAGGAGAGCCGGGAGAGGAGGAGAACACGGCGGGAGACGAAGGTCCGCGGGCTGCCGAGGAGGAGCTGTCCGTGCTCAGCCCCGAGGAGATCGCTGGCCGCCTGGACAGGACCCGCCGGGAGTTTTACAACCGCAGGAAAATCCTCATTAAAAACCTGCCACCCGACATCACGAATCAGGCAGGGTTTTGTTCACGCTTGCTTCGAACTTTCGTTTTTTTTTTCCCTAAATTTTTGTTTTCTTTACTGAGTTTACGAGTTAGGCTAGCGGGTTGGCATGATTGCTATGCGGTGCACGTCTGATCTTTTCATTCGGTTTTCCCGGTGTACCCTTAATGGGGAAACGTCGGTGCTTTGTAGGTAGTTGTTACGTCTGAGTTTATTTCAGGGAAGGTGACCGCAAGTTCAGGACTTAACCAGTTGTGTATACATAAAATAAAACACTGTTGGTTTTAAATGGGCAGTATGTGTGTTAGAGGTGTTAGTTTTACCTTGTCCAAGAGGCTGAAAAGATACGGATTTTACAGTCTCATCAGGCGCTCGTTGGATCCGTCTGTCGAGCTGCGATCCGTGAGCTGTGGATACTTTCTATCCATAAAAATAAATGAGCAAGAGTGTTTGTCTACGAACAACATTTTAGCTATGTTATATTTACCGTTAATATTTCCTACCTTATCTTAAATATACCCTTGACATCTGTGAAGCCTTTTAAAATGTTGAGAACTAAATCTGGCGTAATCCTTCTTAATGAATAATTCTGGTTTAATCCGTGCATGTTAGTGTTTTTGTGACTTATGTTGTGTAAGACAAGCAGTTTATTCAGATGTCGGTTTTATTTGGAAATAAAATAATTCATTGCGCCCACACAGTGGCACTGAGGAACACCGGTTTCTACTGTCAAGTTACAGCAGACCTATGAAGTGAAAAGCAGTACAGTTTCAGAGTTGCTTAGGCTGCATTAATGATCCTGCTGTTAATGTAATGTAATGAGTTTTATGTAAATTGCCTGTTTCTCTGCTCTGTGATGCGCTGAGCTCTTCACGTGACACACGTTTTGTTGCCATAACATGACTTTCTGAACAGAGGGGTCAATAGGCGAGAACGCGTTTGCCTACTAGGACGCTGTACACATGAACAGAGTTCCAGATCGGGGCGTTTTGAGCCAGCCCTGATCAAAGAGTAGGCTACGTCCAGAAAGAGTAAAGAGAAAAAAAGACAGCGGTTTTACATTTGCAGTGAGAGAAGCTGCTGGATTTGCTTAGCGCTGTGAAAAGTGAACTTGCCCACAATGGGCAGACTGCATGCAGCACGGGTGAGCTGGACCCCTTTCTCCCTCTCTGAGGGAGAGAGCAAAGCGTGATGTCACCACAGTTGGCTGGGGGCACCTGGGGGGGGCTCAAGAAAAGCAGGGGTTTTTCCCAGCCAGGAACAGCTCCCTGTTTTCCTCTTTCAGGGCTCGCTCCATTGGAAGAGTCCCCCCTTCTGTTCTTCACACCAAAGTGGTTCATTCTAATCACTCTGAGTTGATTTTTGGCTGACTGACAGTTTCTGGTTCTTCACTTCAAAATGAATGTGAAATGCTGGGTGATATTGAGCGCGTGCATCTTAATAGCACTTTAATTTTATGCCTCATAAACATTTACTTAAGGAAATCTAGGAATAGATTAACAATAGGTAAATCACAGCCCAAAATACATAGCTATTCCAGTGTGGCATCCTCTCAGGATTATTAATGCCTAAGTTAACGAACAACTTTAAATGGTTTGATAGAGCAGTAATGTTTATTGCATCCTTTTGGTATTTTTTTGGCAGGAGGTCCATGATCTTTTGAGTGACTATGACTTAAAGTACTGCTTTGTAGACAAATACAAAGGAACAGGTGAGTACCTTTTAAAAGACTTGTATTCCTGTAAGCTTTTGCCCTGTATGAAAGGCTGTATTAAATTGAAGTCATAGGCGGCATCTCCTTTCAGAGAAACCTTTTATTCTTAGTTTAGGGTCTTGCTTAGGGTCTTAATGGGTTTCCAGCATTTTCACCTGAAAAAGAAACTAGCGGTGTATTATTTCTAGTTAGTCACCATATGGCTCTGTGTTGATTTGGATGCTTTGAAATAAGATGGAACCATAGAAGCTGACTTCCAGGGTAATGGAAGACCAGAGACCCAGTGATGTTTCAAAACCAGGGCTGAGAATTTCTGCCCTGTTCAGCGATTGTCAGCACTGTTGGGCCTCCCAGGGTGGGTCTTTGGATTGAGAACCAGTCCCGAGAGGAATGGTAGGGGTGTCCTGCTGCTGTTGGCAGGGATCAGCCTGAGTGTTTTAACCTTTGCCTTCTGTTATTCTTGCCACTCCTAGCCTTTGTGACTCTGCTGAACGGTGAACAAGCCAAGTCTGCCATAAAGGAGTACCACCAGTATTCCCTCCGCGACCGGGATATCTCCGTGCAGCTGCAGCCCACGGACGCCCTGCTGTGCATCGCCAACCTGCCCCTGTCCTTCACCCAGCAGCAGTTCGAGGAGCTGGTCCGCCCCTTCGGCAACCTGGAGCGCTGCTTCCTGGTGTACAGCGAGAGCACGGGCCAGTCCAAGGGCTACGGCTTCGTGGAGTACATGAAGAAGGACTCGGCCGCCCGGGCCAAGTCCGAGCTCCTGGGCAAGCAGCTGGGCACGCGCATGCTGTACGTCCACTGGACTGAGGTGAACTCCCTCACCTACCCGCTGCTGCACTCTCGCTGCCTCTGCGTGGACCGCCTGCCTCGTGGGCTCCAGGACGCCGAGGGCCTGCAGGAGATCTTCACCCAGTTCCACCCTCCCGTCTTCTGCCAGGTACAGCTGGA
Organism: Lepisosteus oculatus; assembly: GCF_040954835.1. Classification (NCBI taxonomy): domain Eukaryota; kingdom Metazoa; phylum Chordata; class Actinopteri; order Semionotiformes; family Lepisosteidae; genus Lepisosteus; species Lepisosteus oculatus. Next base: position 15,591,152 of record NC_090706.1, on the reverse strand, counting down.
ATGGGAGTCTCCCTTTGCCTCGCCCTGGAGGGCCCCAGTCTACTGGGGGTTGTACATGCTTTTGCTCGGTGGCCAAAGGGCATTTTTGTAGCCTGTAGCTGGCTCAGCAGAGGTTTGACAGGAAAATGAGAATATGGGTGGTTCTGCGGGACCAGATGTGGAGACCACCTAATTTAGATCAAGCCAGCAGGAAAAATAAATCCCCTTACAGGCAATAAAATGGGTAATCCAATCAGGCCAAACCCAAGTGGTTTAGATAGAAACTTAACATGCTGGTTTTCAGTGGGGTAGTTATGTGGGTGACAGTTCATGTACTGGCTTGAAGTTTAGGTAGTGAGATACTCTCAGATTTCACCTTCAGACCATTTTAAGGAAATACTTGTAGAATTAAACTAGCAGGTTTTTTTTCCATTATTTAAAATTAAAATCGGGGACCTTGGCACCTAGAATAAATTTGAGTTCTAGAGGAAGCATTGCTTAACCCTGACCTGATTTGCAGGGTTAGAGAGTGGTTTCTATAGTGATGACCGCCTGACTGTCACAGGTGCAGTGTGTGAATGACCTGTGCGCACATTACTGAATTGCTGAAGCTCGCCCATTCAGCCCCCTTTGTCTTCCTTTTGCTACGTGAGGAAGGGCTTTCTGGAACTTGCATAGTGGCTGGCTGCTCTGGGGGCAACTCATTGTTATGGAAATGTTTTTTTTGCTTGCTATTAGGCTTTACAAAAAGTTGCAAAAATATGAATGCAAGCCTACCTGGGGCACATTCGCTGCTGATTGCACAGGCCATGCTTGTCTAAGTTTACTCGGAGATCTCTGTCAGAACCACATTGGGCTATGACGGGCCTCCTGTTTTGAAGTAATGGCATGGGAGGGAGGGGCTTGATTTAAAGCTATTATTGGCAGTCGAGTACCAAAGCAAACCGCATGACCTATTGTCCACATATCAGCTATTAATTCTGCCGGGCTTGTACTCTTTAACACATCCCCTGAAGTGTATACACTTTGAAAAACGAGCACTGTGTGGGGGTTTCAGTGGCCTCTGTTGCACGGGACTGTTAGTGCTGTCGTTACTTTTCATTGCGCGGTGGCCTTAAATTGACAAGGTGACCTACCTTATACATGCTCCTTTCAATTTTGTAGTGCCCACGTTTATTCTGTAAACATAACATGCAAATTGATGAGCAGGTGAATCTCTGCCGTTTCATTCCTTGACCGCTACCACTGCAATTTTGACCTTGTTAGTTTAGAAATACAGGTGACAATTCAACCTGGTTTTCCCTTTTTGGTTTTTAAAAGCAAGTTCATTTGAAGGTCTCCATCTAGTTATAATAACTTTAGTAGTTTGTTTTTTTTTTAGACACCCACAATTCTTTGTAAAAAAAAAATAAAAAGCCTTGCAGATCCTACATAACCAGCCCACAAAGTCAACTTTTGAAAGTGAATTCCTGCTTGCCAAATTCTTAAAGCGTCTGAGGTCCACAGCTTTTTAATGCCGACTGACTGTGCGCTTTCCAGCTGGCCCAAGGGCAGGATGGCAACTTCAGGCGGTTTGCAGTGCTGGAGTTCGAGACGGCCGAGATGGCAGAGATGTTCCAGAGGAGCACCGACGGGCTGGCTGTGGGCAAGACGCGCATCCGCGTCTCGTTCTGCGCACCTGGACCCCCAGGGAGGAGCATGCTGGCCGCGCTCATTGCAGCTCAGACCATGGTAGGGTTCTCTGGCGCTGCCCTTCAAAAGCTTGCAATTTATAAAATCTAATTTTATGTTCTCTTAATGTCCTATGCAGATGTTTGCTTGCTCTTAGATGTTCAAAATATGCAGAGAGCGATGTCCGGCTTATTTGGGGTTTATGCACTTTAAATACTATACTTCATTTCAGCTTCTCCCTCCCCAATGCTTCTCCTATCCAAAATGCAATGGCAGCTTTTAATTAGGTAGGCTTCTTTTAGTGTTGTCACTGTTCTGAGGGTTGCGTTTTGACTCGTTGGGTGGTCTCTACTCTCTGTGCAGGCTATGAATCGCGGGAAGGGGCTGCTGCCTGAGCCGAATGCCATGCAGATCCTCACCAGCCTCAACAACCCAGCTACGCTGAAAATGCTGCTCACCCCACTACAGCAAGGCAGGAAGCATGGTAATGCCCTGGATGTGTTACTCTGCAGCCCACTTGTCACCAACAACACCTTTAGGTCCATTCCCTAAATATTGGTGCAAAAGGCAGCTTACAGTACCAGGAGGAAAGCCATGCCTTGTTAAGAGGACAGGTCTCAATGTTGGGATGATCATCAGGGTCTCGTACAAGACATTTTTCTGCTTCACAAAATATACAAACAACATTTGCAACATCAGGGGTGGGGGGTGAGCCTGGAAAATCGTCCATGCTTGGGAGGAGCTGGTAATGTATGTTTTTTTTTTTAGTCAGTTAAAGTTAGTTGCTGAAGGGGAAAGTGTTGTAATGCAGAGAAGAGCTATTTCTGGGCTTAGCCTTCCTAACCTTGGCCATAGAGTGCACTTTTAATTCTCGTGTAATTATAATCCTACTTTAGTAGTGAGTGTGTGGTGTATGACAACTTTCCTTTCCACTTCATTTTGAAAAGAAGAACTAAGTGGTCATGAAATGAGAGTTCCCTGTTTTGCTTTTTGTAGGTCTCCTTGGAGCAGCTCCTGCAATGCCCCTCTTGGCGAACCCTGCCCTGACAGCAGCTTTGCTGCAGCTTGTACTACAAAACCAGGCCCAGCTCCAGCAGGTACAGTACTTAAACCTTGAGAGGAAACCACAGTGTCCTGTGCCAAACCACTTGCAAACTACTGTTCCTCCAAACTTGCCTTGTGGCTAAAGGATGAAAGCGACTGTTTATCATCCTGTTTTACAGTGTTTCTTCCTGCAGCTTAATTATGCCAGTGGCCTTCAAATATCAACAAGATATCTCTATACTTTTTCTCTCAATGTACAGTGTGTATTTTATAATTTTATTCTATGGTATGTTCCTCTTACAAATTGTAACGGGAAGTTTGTCCCTTGTTTCAAGCAAATACTGCATAGAATAATATAAATGTGATGGTTCTGGAAATTCTACCCCTTGTTTTTAAAGGGGAACTGCAATCCAAATTTTTCTAACCGGTTATTAAATCTCTGTAAAATTAATTGACTATCACAAACTTTTACAAATTCTGAATTAAGTGCAAAATCTGCAGCTTTGTGAAAGTACATGTTTGCCATGTCACACTGCTGATCTCACCATGGTGAGTGTTCACACAAATTGCAATGTGAATCTTATTAGTCCCTGTAATGACTAATGTGATGTATGAGCTAGAATAAGTACAGGTTGTGCAGGAGACACTTCACTGTTGAGTTAACAAGTAGCATTTGTCAGCAAACCTGTCTCAAATTTGAGAGCAATATTTCTATTGGATTTAAAGATGTATTCACAAGGCTGCACATTTACAATGTAATAGAGCTGGTTCATGTCCCCAGAAGTTTTGTTGCCTTGTTCTAAATCGCAGACATTGATGGCAATATGGCAATGTGCATACCTGAAAATCTGGTGCATTTTGTGATGTACACAGTAATGTTTAAAACCTCCAATTTACATTTTACTGTCATTGTGGTTTGAAATGCACTCATCAAACCAATTCTTTCTAACCCCATAATATAGAAATGGCATTGCATTTCCCCCTTTAAAAGCACAGAAGTGTTTTTTTTCGTTTATGGTTAAGGGGGGGAGGAATGAAGCCTACAGCAGGGTTCCCTTTTCTGCTTTTTGTAATGTGATTTATTCCTTCTCTGAAAATGGCTCTGACTCTTCAGCTGTTCATCTGTCTTTCATCTTGTTATTTTTCTCTGTCATCCATGCACCCTTTGACAGAATGCATTGCTGGGGAGCCCCCTGCTTCTGCAGAATCTTATGTGGGCACAGCTCCTGCACAATAAAGAGAACCAGGCAGGCCTGAGTGTGAGTCATGGTGTGAGTGTGGTTTGTGTGTAGAGCGTGGTTTCCCATTCATTGTGTTTCCTCTAGGACATGGTTTCCTATCTATCCTCCTGGAGGACATGTTTTAATTACCATTAACTTAGCTCTTTGTTAGTTACATTTATCAAACCCCTAGAACATCTGTTCATATTGTTAGAATTTGAGGTAGTTTTAACCCTTTAACATTTAAAATGGATCCAATGCCTGATTCCAGGGTTCTGTTCTTAATTCTTAATGGTAGTGGTAGTGACTCTGGAATTTAACCACTGGGCTTAGGCAAGTGCTTAGTTGGGCATCTGGTTCAGTGCTGTCCCGATCCATTAAGAATTCTTTTAAGAAAGCTCTGGGTAGCAGCAGAACGTAACAGAATTGTATTTGCTGCATCCCTTGGCAGTGATCTGAGCGATGTGGATTTCTGATGGAACAAAGTACAGAAAACTGGGATCGTGTTGTCTCGGCTATAATGAAAATGAAAAGATACTGACACTCCGGGGCAGGGATTGTGGAAACCTGCTCTAGGAAACATTGTTCTCAAATATTCCTTTGGAGCTGCTTTGGCTGAATGGTGTTTGAGTCATTTTGGACTCCTCTCCAAAAGATAAGTTGTTGTGATTCTGTGGATGACCTAATCCAAATTGTGACTCTGAGAAGAGCAGTGTCTGGCAGGGCCAAGCCTGTGAACCGAGTGCTACTATGGGATTGATGTACTGAGAGGTTTACTTGATTGTGATGGATGGAGAAAACCGGACAGGAATTACGGGAAGCAAGTAGGCTGGCGGAACAGGCCGGCTTATTGGAAAAAGTTTTTTTCCTTCTCCTTCACCTCCCACACACCATACTAGAGTACTTTACTCATTTTAATCCAGGATTGTCATATAAATTTGGTTTTGATTTTGAAGAGCAGAGAAAAAGCCCAAATGGCTGGACCCACCATGTAGGATGCTTCTATAATTATTCTGTATATATACATGAATATTTTTGCTCCGCAAAATATTACCGTGTATGGTAACAGCCGGAGATGGATATAGTTATATTTCCATATCTAGGATTTAAAGGCTGGAGGGGAGTTTGTGGGAGGAAAAAATTCATTTTACAGCTTCTCTTTCACTAGTTCTCAATCCAATTCTAGTGTATAACCCTATACTGTGCACTCTTCGTATGGTCCTGTACTGTAATAAATTGGATAACCTCCATTATTTTGAGTGCTGTTTGCATTAAAAAGCCTTTGTTTTTTCCATTTGTCAAAGTTCCCAGAATCTTCAGTTGCTGTTTTAGTGATCTCCATCCCTAATCCCTCAAGATGAATGATGACTTTGTCATGTCAAAACATGGACTGTTTTGAATAAATAATGGAAATTTGGATGTGATGGATCCTGAAGCTTTCCAGGATGAGGGGTGGAGATCCTGTTAGGCTGTAAGGATATGATCAGTTTTTGTTCGTTTGCTGTTTCTGTAGTCCGGGGTGCTTGGAGAAAACCCCCTGTCTGTGTTGCCACCTCAAAACATCCTTCAGCAGGGAATGGGAATACTGGGAGACCTGCCTCCAGGTGAGCGTTTGACTTCGGAGTGCAGGGGTTTACCTGGGAGAAGCTGTTCTGTTCACGTCACTCAGCTGCCTGCGGTTTGTCATGTTATACATTTGCTCTCTGCCTTTTGTCTGCAGGTGGAGTTTTGCCCTCTGTTGGGCTGGCCCCAGAAGTGCCTCCTCCAGGGCCCATAAAGCCACCCACGCTGCCTGGAGGAAACATGCCCCTCCCACACCTGCTGGGTGGTGGGTCTGTGGACCGGGAGTCTCCCACCACCGTGGGGGGCCACTTTCCTCAGTCTGCGCCTTCTCCTGCGCTCCAGGGCATTGTCACCCCTATTCTGGGCAATGTGCTAGGTGGCATACCTCAGCAGCCTAGTGCTGGTCTGCCAGCCGATGGCGGGTCTCTAATGCCAGGGGTAAGAACATGGTGTGGGAGGCTTGTTCATTAGCCCAAAACCCTACTCCAGTGCTGGAGCTCTATCCTGCTTGTCAATTGATCTGGGAACAAAAAAAATCATGCTACTGTATAGTGTTAAAAAGGAATATAAAACCTTCCTCAGTTGTTTTGTTTTAAACACAGACTCGGTGACCATGGTTATATATTAATGTGTAGATTTAGACTTTGGACTGCCGAGCTTTGGCAGAAGTGAGTTTTGGATTTCTTCCACCATTCAACCTCCAAAAATAAATCCCTTTAAATAATTGCATTCTACCACAATATTGAGATCTTCAGACATAAGATTGTGAAAGGACTCGAGCATGTTCAATTCTTCGTTTATTTGCAGGAGGCATAGTTAAGCACAGCAGTTTATGGGAGGGGAAAAAACATTAATTTTATCCTTTTCAGCTGTCCCTACTGGGGGAGCCTCCCAAAGACCTGAAGATTCCCCGGAACCCATTCCTCAACATCCACAGTGCCTTCCCATCAGCAAGCATGTCAGGATCAGGTGAGAGGAGCTGACATGTTTTGTAGATCAAGGTTCCACATTCTTTCAGACTTTGTGATGAGAACTGTGCTTCCATTTCACTTCAACTAGTGGCTTTCTTCTCTGTGACTGTCCAGGGAGCTGTAAAAATACAAGGAAGCCTTCGCCTCTAAGCTCTTGGTACCATTAAATATCTGGTTTTATTTTCCTCTGCTTCAGAGCTGTGTCAATAAAGGAAATTCAGAAGTGGCTTGAAATCTGAATATTTCATAGCTGAAAGCAACTCTGAAGTGGCCCAACAATGGACTGCAGAATCGGTTTAAATGAAAAACCATTCTGGGCCGTAAAAGGTATGAGGTGTTGAGGCATGCATTTAACTTTTCTTGTGTTTTCTGCAGGTGCAAACTCCAGACCGCACCCCTATAGGAAGAAGCCCGCTGTCTTAGGGAACATTTCTAATCCCAGAAACATGCATAGTTCCCATTCAGACTTCTCTCCTTCTTCCAGCCTTCAGTACCAAGACTCCTATTTGTATGGAGACTACAAGCCTATAAATCAAGTATGATGTCTTTTTTTTCTCCCCTTTATTTGTATTTCATTATAGTTACACTTTCAAGTTAATGGAAGAGTTGGTGTGGAAATGAGTCACTAGTGATTAATAAGGTTTGTGACTGGAGATAATACAAGCCTGCAAAAAACAAATTACAAACCCAGAGGTAGATGGCAGGTTTCTGTTTTTCCCCAAAGTTGTTTGGCGCTCCACTATTGAAATGAACACTGGGCTTGGCATGTGGCATTGGAGGAGGTCCAGCCTGTAGCCTCTCTTTGTTTTAATGTGAAATATGTTTTAAGGAAGCATGTTTCAATTCAAGAATTTATATAGAGGTTCTCCGTAAAAAATCGAATGCAGCTCGAGCCCTAGAGTACCAAAGGATCCTTCGGGTCTCATTCTTTTCTATATTAAGTAATGTCTTGTATAATAAGTGGAATCTTCCTGCTTCTTTTGGTCTTAAACAGTTGCTAATTGAAAATAACTTATGTGAAACCTGTAGGACTCCTGCCGTGTAGGACTAGATTTTCCCTTCATTAGTAACGATATATTTGTGTAAGGAAAGAAGTGGTGGCAAGATGAAATACTGGTAGGGTAATGAAATAACTATGCCATGAAATTAAGAATGTAGCAGTCCTCATAATTGTATCCTCTCCAGGATGTCTTTGTCATGCAACTAGAAGGAATTGTGATATTTTACTGAATTAAAAAATTGAGTAAATATTCATTTCCTACCTGCGAAGAGGGTGAGGTCATCTGTCTGCAAACAGCAAGACTGTAGCAACAGACTTTTTTTTTAAGCATCAGCTAGCATCATATCACTAGCCACAACATCTCTGTACAATGGTGTGTTTTTTTTTTTCCCCACTAACAGGACTCAATGTCGCACATGTATCAGCAACTCGATGCCTTGGACCCAAGTGCTTTGAGAGGATACAACCATCACAAGCAAAAGGTACTTTGCAGGCTGATGGCCCTGATCGATTTATAGCTCCCTTTGGGTAGAGGTTTTTATGAAATGTAGCTTTTGAAAATATTTTTGAAAAGCATAAGTTTGCTTTGCCACACCTGGCGTTCTGACCAAGAGCCTGTTTCATAAAACCGGAAACCATCCAAGTCCTGCAGCTGAGCGGGAATCCTGTGGTCTGTCATGATTGATAGTCTTTCCCTGTTCCTTTTTGTGCTCCAGAGTCCGTACCAGTCTGGCTACAGTGAGCGCGGAGCCTTTAACCTCTCTCCTGTGCCCTCTTATCACTCGGGGTCTCCTACAGCATACTTCAAGAGCGGGATGAGTGCTGGGATCCAACAGACTCACCTCAACAAGGTCAGGGGGGTCTTTACTGTTTGAAGTCTTAACAGGGAAGCAGTATATTTTTGTACACTGTGGTATTAATGTGTAGCTTCAATTTGGTTGCCTCCTTCCCATTTAATCACTCACACCAGCACATTGCCAACATGGGGTGAATGCAAGAATAAGAGGTATACATATCTGTGCCCCGAGTCATGGATGATGTTCTGGGCAGGTCTCCTGTTGTGCTGTGCAAGATGGGGACATGTTAAAAGGATGTGCTAAACAGGTTTTAGTTGTTCCATGGTGACCACTGAGAGAACAACCACCTCGTTCTCTAGAATGCAGTTCTGTTCCCAAAAGAAATATCTCATGATCTGTTGCCACATTCTGATAAGAGTTGCATTTGCATGGGATTTAGAAGACAGGTACTCTGCAATGGGCAGGGAGTTAGCCGTCCATGGCAAACCCAGTGCGACAATTGGATGAGCTCGGGAGCTGTATTTTTCTCCAGGGTTGTTTTGAACCTATCTATTATCCGCCTCTCTCCTCCATCGCCATCCCTGTGGATGTGCGGCCAAGACGCGGGTGTCTTGGGCACTCTTCGTGTTCAGAGCAAAGGTTGTGTAGTTTGTGTCCAAATGGGGAACCTGCACTTACTGGCTCAAGTTGGGGAGCTGCATTTTCTGGTTAGTAAAAATATAACCTAATGTGTGTGAAATTGTAAAAACTGTCTCTGCTTATTTTCAGGCAGTAGGTATGCCTCCTGTAAGCAATGGGAACAGTTTGTACGGGTACGGGCCAAGCTCATCTCCTCCAGGAAACATTATGAAGGTAAAGGCTTTTTCCCTCTCAGTGAAACGGGCAAGATTCTTAAGTTAAAGCTTGGAAAATGGTTACAGTAGGCTTCACATCGCACCTTGAGGACCTGAAGTATAAAGATTCTACTATTACAGAAGTGTCCTTGTCTGTTAACCTTATTTCTGAATTTGTTTTAATGCAGCTGTGGTTTATTTATTATTTTGAAACCCGTGCCCAGACAGTGTCATTTAAATTCCACAATTGAGTGCAGTTGCTCAATGGAATGAAGAGTGCTGTTTGTTTTGTTAAAGAATCTACTTTAAATACTGCACGTGAATGTAGTTAATTGGTTAGAAGTTTCAATTATATTGTAAAGCTCTGATTAAACTGAAGTTAATTTTTTGCCACCAGAAACATGGTTTTAAAAGATGGTTTAAAACGGATGTAATGGTTCTGCTTTTTGTAGAAAAAAATAGCATGTAGTGCAAAACAAAGCTTTGCAGGCTGTCGCCAGTTTTTAAAAGTCAGGTTTTATTTTTAGAATGAGGAAATGATCAACATTTTGACCTTGTTCCTTAATTAAATTTGCAAAGTTACTCATTGTGGGCCTTGTTAGTCATTGGTATGCTATAAGAGATTTACAATCTAAGCTCTTGTGGTACAGTAGTGAATTAGTGGGTGCACATGAATCTTTCAGTGACCCAGTGTTCATCATGCTTTTAATATGTAGCCGTTTGCTGTATGTGCATTCAATTTAAACTCGAGATGAGAACAGTACAAGGAAGCATTCTGAAATTGCAGACATTCCAAAAGTGATCATGTATCTTTCACTCCTTCCATGAGGAGGATGTGCAGGACAGATTTAATGTGCCAGGTTTGGATGTTGCATGAATATGCAGTAAATATCTTGTGCTTTTTTTTGTTTTTGGTCAGACGCCAGTTGGGGGTCAGAAACGAGTGTTCTCGCGTCTCATCCCGTCGCCCGAGCCGAGCCCCGAGGGCAGCTATGTGGGACAGCACTCGCAGGGTCTTGGGGGACACTATGCCGATTCCTACCTGAAGCGGAAACGGATATTTTAACTGCGGGTGTCTCCGGAGTTGTGGGGATAAAATGGAAAAGGATGAGAGAAGGGAGGGAGGAGGAAGGACAGACCTCTGACGTTGTGCCAATCATCACTGACACCATGGTTATTACAAGGGTGGAGAATTATTATGTGTGGTGTTCTGTTTTTTTTTTCTGCCAGTGATAGTCAAGGTGGCTGTAAGATGATATACTGGGAAATGTATGACTGTGATTTATCCATTTTATTCTTTTTTTCCCCTCCCCTCTTTCGGTAAAGAACATTTTAAGATCCTGCTTCCCAGCTCAGGGAGGTAAATGTTTCTGTTCGACATATTGGCCTTGTAATGTGAGGTTTTGTTTGTTTTTTTTAGTTTTTAATTTTATTTTAAGTATATAAGTTTTAAGTTTCATTTTATTTTGATTTTTTTAAAGAAAAGCCTCATGTTATTATGTGGGTAGCTGGAGAGTGAACACCGCTTAAAGTGAATTCAGGATTTGTTTTTCCTGCTATTTCCAAGTTAAGGCTTAGTTTAGTTTTTTTAAGTTTTAATTTTTTATCCCCCCCCCCCCCCCCCCCAGGCAAAGCCCTAAATGTTTTATCCTTTCTTATTGTTTGTAACTGTGTGAAAATGTGAATTTTTGCTTTTTGTCATTTATGCTTTTCTGTTAATGGCAGGAACTTTTCCTCCCTTGTACTGCTCATGTAAATTTTATTTTCCCTATTCATCTTCCCTTTTAACTTAAGATTCTAAGGAGGGCAGAGATGAGGAGTAACTTTGTACAGTCTCGTGTCTTAGTGTGTACTTCGATATAGTTATTTAAATGTGCAGCAGTGTAATGTTACATGAAAGCATCTATTTTTACACTGACATTATTCTATAAACCTCAAGAGCACAGTTATTCTGCTGATTTAGGCTTGAAATGTGATACCCTCCTTTTATGCCTTATGTCCTTCACCACTTCTAAACCTTACTGAACATTTACGTTTCTCAGCACAGAATGAAACTGCATTGACGTGACAAAGCAGACTTCCAGTCTTGACCTGAACTGGTTCTTACCTCACTTCTTAATACTTCAGAACCGAAACAGTTCTCTGTATGTTTCAACAGTATTTTTGTGCCTTCTAGGATTTTCTATCATAAATCATTATATAAATTATTAAACTCATGATGCCAAATGGCAACAGCAGCTCTTCCAGATTTAAATGTCCAAAGAAATTTGGTTGCTGCTTTCAAAGCTCAGCCTATGTATGTGTAACAGGCATGCCTTACTGTTTTTAAATGGCCTTTAAATGAGCATTGCTGGGGTACTGCTGCCTCTTCCTTCTTTTAATGATGTGGAACTTATTTTTGCTTCTCATTAATTTCTAAAGTTCTAAAGAAGCTCTGCCCTGTTGGTACTGACCAGTGTATTTATGCTGAGGTGCCTTTTTTTTATTTGTTGTCCAGCCCAGAGCAGGACTTCAAAGCAGGGTCGTTTCTATGCTGATATGCTTCTTTCTGAATCTTGTAACCCTTTTAGATCAAGGCATCTCATGGCCAAATTAGGAATGGAAGAGCCAAGATTCTAACATTTTAAAGGTTAGAATTCAAACTTTCATATTAACAGCTTTACTACAGTCAGTTTTTTTTTAATACCGAGTCAGTTTTACTCTTTGGGTGGTTTTGTATACGGGGTGATGGCTTTATTGCACTTAAACTACTGTATGTGTGTTGAAATCACCGTTCTTAAACCTTCCTTTTGTTTTTGATCAGTGCAGCTTTTTTATTTTTAATCTCGGAACCTTTTTCCTGTTCCTAGCCCATGTTTGCTTAAGGAGATGCTCAAGATGCATAGGTCTGAGGGCATTTCATGTAAGAAATATAAGGCATTAAACATTTTAATGTGATCTTTGCAGCTACAGAAAGTCTTAAATGCAAATTTGTCAAGGGAACTTGCAATATGTTGAAAAATCAAGCAATTCTACTAGTCAGACTGAGGTATTAATATCTAGTTTGACAGATATTCAAACAAGAGCCAGTTTGAGTATTTTATTCTTTCCCCCATTTAACCCACAGTGTTGGGTAATGGCTTTAATGTTCTCAGTTTAAACCTATCATGACCAAATTCAAAGCAAATTTTCTCTTCAAGTGGACATGTATTGATCAGTTTTTGTTTAAGCTGTTTGCTGATCATTATCCGCTTGGGTGGTGCATTTCCAAGTTTAAACTGCCATAGAAGCATGCTTTTTATTCTTTTGTAATACACAAGAAAATACTTGAACAGCTTTTTGATCAACTGTGAAATCGCAGTTTGTGAGGAGTATGTTTAGTAATGTAGGTGGGTTTTAAGTTAAAATAACAAATTCTTTGTATAGCATCATTACCTCCAACCAGTATTGCTTGACATTTTGAGGAAGTTTGGGTGTCTTAGTGTCCGCTAGGGTGATTTTTCTGTTCCATATTTCTCATTGTGACTTTTTCTTACTAAGGCAACTAATGTTTGTGTCTCCTACAAAATAAAACAAAAACGTCATGTTGTGAGTGATTCTTCACTGCCTTGTCGACAAGCACAAGGCAATCTAAAAGCTGTAAGTCTGACAGGTTTGTGCTGGAATGCTTTGGTTTTGGTAGATCTCTAAATAAGTGAATTCAATCTACAATAAATGACACTTGCAGCTACAGATGTCATTTATTTGCTCTAGTCAAGGTAACAGTTGCTACATCGATAAATTTATACGCGCCAGCAGCTGAGTCTTGTCTGCTGTAGGTAAAATGGAGGGTCATCTTTAACAAAACTGCTATGTTTCGCAAAGTTAATTGGAACTGAGATTTGCTGACTGAACACTAGGGGGTGTAAATCTACAACCATTTTTTTTTTCTCAAGCTGCCGACAAGGCTATTTATTTGCGTTCCTTTATCTTACCGGGAGAGTCGCTCGAGCTCGGATTCTTATGAACACTTGCAACCAGCAAACGGTTTAGTGGTGCAATGATAGTGGTGTTCCTCCCTCAAGGTGAAAGCGGTGTCCTGCCTGGGGTTTGAACCCTCAACCCTGCCGCATTCATGCTTTAGGTAGTAGATGGTTTTGTCCCATTTTATTTGGGGAATTGGAATGGGATTTCAATGCCAGAAATGTTCAACGGTTTTCACTTTTTAAATATGATTGGGATTCCTTCTTTTTGGAATCCTTCATAGATGTAACCTTTGCTTGATCTGTACTGGTGCAAGGAAGTTTGTAAATTACATTGAAGGGCATTCACTGCCGATACAGGAGTAGACTAATGCAACACTCCTGGTTCATGGTTGGCTTTTCCTGCTCTCTAAAACAATCCTTACGGAATTAATTTAAAACATCCTTTAAAAAAAAACAGAGGCTCTGTAATCTGCTATAGGTAAATAAATACAAGTGTGGGTCATATACGGTTACCTTTCCCCAGCCAGAGGTTCATGCCTGCACCTTCAGGATTGAAGCTGGGACTAACAGTTCAGGGCTCTCTGGGATCCCTGTGAAACGGTGACCCCTGTGCCCTCTTCACGTGTGAGCTCTGTCTTTTCTAATCACCAGTGGAGATGCTAGGTACTTGCAGAGTTGGACAGGACCAGTCTGCACCTCCCTTTTTTCCCCATGTGCCTATGGCAGGGTGTTGCTGTGAGCCGATGCACAAAGACACAATTGTCGGTTCCCAGATTGGGTGGACATGTAAAACAGGATTATTTGCAACTCTAAAACTGTAAAAAAAAAAAAGCTTATCTCCAGTGCTTGATAACAGTTGTCTTCTATGCCAATGGCCATGCTAACAGACTAACGGCAAGACCCAGGCAGAAGTAGTTCAGGTGGGTAGCTGCGTCAGCATGCATAGTCTGCAAATGAACAAGTTAATAGGTTTATTCCATGCTGAAGAGAGCAAACGTAACGTTTCAGCTGTGAAGCCTTCTTCAGGTGTTGCTCACACCTAAAAAAGGCTTCACAGCTAAAACAGTATGTTTTCTCTCTTCTCTTTTCAGCATGGCATAAACCTATTGCGAGACCAAGGCAGTGCAAGTGCCTTTTGTCTAAGTCGGCCTGAAATATGCGTTTTAAATCAATTTTTGAGAAGACTACAGAAGGTCAGCTAATCCACTTCCCCTTTTGTACGTACAGCTGTCGTAATTCACACCTGTGGTTCAGATCTGCTGCCACTGAAAATGATTTTCCTTTTCCAGTCCGCCACCCAGCTGCTTCTCCCTCTACAGACAGATTGGTGTTGAAGCGACTCTGCAAGTTCTTCCATCTCCTTGGACGTTTGCCAAGTGACACTGAGTGCTTGGTGTATTAATCAGACGATTCAGCTCTCAAAACCTTGAACAAACAGTGCTCTGTTTTCCTTGGAAATGCAGAATAATTTGACCTCCAACATCCAAAATTGCACTTAAAAAGCACTTTTGTTTTCTGCCAGCTGAAGACCCTCCATTTTATTGTAATGCTACTTGAGCAATGTAGACAAGATCCCTATAGCTTTTTAGCTACACACGCATCCTCTCCCCAGAACAGGCTGTACAGGTCTTTTCAAGCAAATAGCTTCATGACGCTTGTTTTTTATAAAAATGTATCGGGATTATATCAGTGGAAGTGTAAAGATGTACATCTACTGCTCCTTTAAGGCTCAACTGTAGAACCTGGCACTAAGATTGGTCACATGGTTTTAGTATGTAATGCTCCGTCTGCAATGAATTTATGCCATCTGTTGAAATCTGTCTTAATGTCATTTAGATATTGTTGGCAGGATGTGATGGATGGGCCTAGCCCATGTCTTTACTCATCATGGGCAGAGGGCAACTCCCTGCCGCTCTTTGCCGAAATCAGTCTGGAAGTTACAAAAGAAAAGACTGATCATATCCTCTTCTGTCAACCACGGTCTTATCTCAGATGGGCACTGTTACTTTACTGAAATGAGAATTAGGTAGAAGTCCTTTTTTTACTCCAGTACATAGTTAAGTACAACTCAAATTTAACTATCCCCCCATTTATCCCTGGTAGGCTGGCCTGCCCGAGCACATTCAGGGAGCAAGCTTCACGTGAGACTGCATTCCCATAGGTTAAAGGGGGCAGATATTCTGAATCCCCCGTGTTGCAAAAACAAAGGCATCCTGTAAAAATCCTAACTTTGAGAAGCATTAAGCATACAAATAACCTGAAGCTTCTGCTCGACTGTACTTTTTTTTTTATCATCAGATTAATGTTGAAAATATCTACATTGCTTTTGTGCTCAGATAGGATCTAAACATGCCAGTTTGTTCACAGCTAAATCTGTGTACAGTGCAACTTGAAACCTATACTAAATATTTGAGGCTACACCCTTTCTGTGAAAACTACAAAAAAAAAACTTCATCCTGGAGTACACCACACATTTTCTTGCCTGTGTGTTTTCCGGTGTGGGGGCTGTTCTCGGAAGCCTTCCAGGATTGATCTGTAGTGGGGTTTTAGGGTAGGTGTGGCGCATGACGTCAGGGGGAGTTGTGGAAACTTGTGCAGCGTATCTCCCTGGTAGCACCTGTGAGTTTTATGATGAATTATGCTGTCAGGGATTGACATTTCCAGTGCCACACTTCCTCATTCATGCACAGTGAGCTTTTTTGGGGAACGCCTGCCAAGAGTAAGCTGATGTGTTTTTTTTCCCCTAGCAAAAAAAAAAATCAGGTTAAACTTTTGTTGTAATGAGTCAACCACATTTTTGGGGTTTTCAGTTTTGGTCTTTATTTGTGGATCACGCCCTGACAGTGCTCCGTCAGCTCTCTCTATGCACTCCGTCCTCCAAAGTCAACATTCATGCTGCAGCAATCTTGGACATTAAAGCAACCGCAGGGAGAAAGATAACTCAGGTGCTCCAGGAGCTGGGCGCTTTCCTCCTGCACTCCACTCCGACACCTCAGCTCAGCCAATTCCTGGCGAACCTCCGGCCAACATCTGGATCTGCATCCATGAGCTGGCTAGTTTCCACCTGGTCTCCTTTCACTCCTGTGGGGTTTTTTTCCAGTCTTCCCAAGCCAGTCCGTTTTAGAAACGGTAGAGGTTGCACACAGCCTGGAAAATGACTGACTGGATGCCGGAATGCGTTGAGCACTTGAGTTTCTTAACCTGTCAGCCCAGTGGGGACAGTTTTGCTATAGGAAACAACCATTCAATGAGTGGGGGGGGGAAACATAAGCATCGATTATATTTTACAGGGTAAAGACGAGTCTGCTTCCCCTGGGCAGCAGATCATGAGATCAGATCAAAAACAAATGCACACAGTTAAATAAATAAAAATGAAAGCCATGCCCTTGTGTGTTAAAAATGACTTTTGTAGCAATGCATTCAAACAATTTAAGGATTACACCGATTGCTCAAAATATAAAAAAAATCTGCAAAAAATCAAAGGCAACAGCTGAACATGGTTTTTTTAAAACTCATTACAGTGCATTCAAAACTTCAAGTTCATGTTTAACAGTATCAGAATGACATCTGATGTCCTATGTGCCACAGAGAAGGAGTCCGCTCATCATGCTGTAGCCTCACTGAATTAAAATGATTGATTTTTTAATCTTGAATTAGTGTAGTCTTCCTCTTAACCCAGTTTTTACTCCACAGTCTAACACAGAAAAGACAGCTTGCTGCCAACCATCCGATTTTGAACAATTTTCCAAAAATATATTTCTTTAAAAAAAGGTAAAAAATATAATTTTAACAAACTAAAGGAAAACAAGAAAGTATCAGAATAAAAAAGGCTGGTGTTACAGTATGTCAACCCTTATCTTTGGCTTTAACCACAGGGATTGTGTAAGTAGCGAGGCATTTTAACTCCGAGATCAGATTTTGTTTTAAATGTCACAGGGAAAACAATATTTAAAATGCAAAGTGACATTTGTCACCCATGAGGGCCTTCTGACTTTACTTCTGAAAATGAACCATCATTACATTTATGTTTGTTCCTTTTCGTTGGAAGATTTGTGGTGGTGTTTTACAAGCACACAAAGTACCATCACCTTCCTTACATCAATTTTCTAATTGTTTTATCCAGTGTAGAGTTGCTGGAGAGCTGGAGTCAATCCCAGCAAGCAACGGATAGAAGGCAGGATAGACCCTGGCCAGGACACCAGACCAAGCCAGGGCACACACACACACATAAACTCACACCAGGGCCAGTTGTCCCAGAATTCCATTAACCTACCCATATTCACGCCGTGAGAGGAAATTGGAACTCCTGGAGGAGACCAATGTGAATGTGGGAAGAACATGCAAACTCCACACAAATAGCACCATAGGAATTGATCCCAGGGTTCCAGTGCTGCAAGGCAGCAATGCTAACTACTGCCCCACTATAGTATCGCCACTCCTCACCCCTAAAAGCAAATGTTTGAACAGCCCAATTTTTCACACGTGTCAAGAGTCCGAAGGTGGTCAATGCAGCTGGAAGCAGCTGGATGTGCTGTACAGCTAACACTTCACGATGGTAAGTGCTGCCTGGGCCTGCTAGAATCCAGACATGCCCCTTCGCAAAACTGTCAGCTTTCAGTAGGATTATGTAATTTTAAAGGAAACCTCTTGCATAACTCAAGGGTCAGTGTTCCGTTTCAGTATTTTGAGTGCAAACAAAAAAAGGCATGCTTAACCTGTATTTAACCTCCAGATTCCCGAAGCCTCACTCTACTTTTGTCTTTTTATAATATACTGTACTGGTCAGTTTAGCTGCCTTTGTAATGCCAAGTTAGACCCCTGGAGATTTCATAGGTGTACACACATTCATTACGATGGGCACAAGGGGAAGTGAAAAGAAGCCATCCCTGCCGAGAGAGGAGAAAGGTGCAGGGGTGAAAATAAGACCCGTATACCAGGACCCCTGTTTCTAAAGATGGAGAACACTTGCTTTAGCGTTAGGAGAGAATTTCATTCAATTAAGAGAGCTCTGCCGCCCAAACAAGAACTGAAAGATAGTCAGATCTTTGTTCCAGATCTTGGGATTAATTCAGCCAATAACCTGTTTAAATCAACCCAACTGAACTGTTCCCAGTCTTCCTAAAATTGATGATGTAATGGTCACCTCTACAATGTGCCATCTTGGGACTCATAAGGATCAGTGTGGTCAGACCATTGGTAACAGCAACCCATCTACTTCTGTGTTAAAAGCCATGGCGGCTGAGAGGAGAGAAAGTAAGAAATACATC
Source organism: Lepisosteus oculatus (assembly GCF_040954835.1). Classification (NCBI taxonomy): domain Eukaryota; kingdom Metazoa; phylum Chordata; class Actinopteri; order Semionotiformes; family Lepisosteidae; genus Lepisosteus; species Lepisosteus oculatus. Next base: position 15,572,863 of record NC_090706.1, on the reverse strand, counting down.
CGGGATTATCCAATCTGCAGGTTTCAGACCAGGTCCTTTTCCACTGTAGCACAGGGCGTTCCAATCTTCCTGGACACTGCTGCTCAGATAACAGAGTTCTTATTGCCTCTGTATCTTTTGAATGCATATCCCACAATCAGCCCAACAATCACCACAATTCCAGCTCCAATGATACTCCAGAAGACCGTCTTATCTGTCAAAGGAATAAAGTCGATTATTAATGATGTGGGCAGGGCAGGCTGTTGTAGTCCATTTGCAGAGCCTTCTTTTTTGTTGTTACGGTATTTTTATACAACTCAGCTTAGCTTGGCAGGACGCATTATGGCCGGCAAAGGCATGCCTTCCCCACCACAAAAGGCAGTCAGTCCTGTGATTATTAAACCCAAGAGATCTTGGAGTTCGATAACTGTAGTCCTAATAAATTAATATAAATAGGGAGTTTGTCCCGAAATGCAAAAGCTTAGGTACAGCTCTGATTCCCTATTGTAATTTAATTAATTAGTTTTTAAGTCCCCAACTTAATTCATTTCATCCAATGTCCTTGGAGCCTACAGCTTTGCAATGGCCAACTGCTCAGCATTTCTGCACTGACTGGAAGGAACTAGGTGCATGGTGGACTTGCTGCCCACTCCAGGGGCAGCACCGGATGCGTCCGCAGTGCAGCTCTTGCTGACCCCTGGCAAGTCACAAGAGGGCGCTGCTGAGCAACAAGCAAGCTGCAGAGATGCTTGGATGAGTCGCGCCTACGCCCAGAGTGAGTTCTCCACCCCACTAAATCTGGTCAGTCAGTCAGAGGCGTGATTTAGACTGAAACTGCAATGTCCGAGTGATGGACTCATCCTAGTCTCCCAGTGACGTATTGATGAAATGTAGTCTGAATTGTATAAAAGTTGGTTTGGTATTACCCAGTGACGTATTGATGAAATGTAGTCTGAATTGTATAAAAGTTGGTTTGGTATTACTTGCCAAACAGAGGGTGGGTGCTCAGTGGGTAAGATACTGGTGCGTAGGCGAGCAGAAATAGAAATTTGACCTGCTTCTGAACTGCTGTTAAAAGCAGCATTAAGTAATATTTTTTCTCTCTTAGTGTGATGAAAAGAGCCCTAAAACGTTCTGGATTTGAACCCCCAGGAACAGCAGTGTCAATACTGCATCAGTGCTTGGCTTTCAGCCTGCAGTGCTCGAGTTCCCTGGTGTCACTTGCCATTTCACAGCACACAAAGCTCTCAGTTATCCGAGCAGCAGAAAGCAACTAACTGGACAGGATTAGCACCAGCTGTTCAAGACTGGTAAAATCAGTGCAACTCTATCCCTGCATTCGTGCACACACATTCCTGTGTTACGAAAGACAGTTCGGTGAGAAAATTCTTCAAGAGAAAACAAGTAGTGAACATCTGACTTAATGTCAAGCCTCTACAAAGGATGCTACTTCCATGCTTGAAGCACTACAGACTCGCACTCTGGAAAAACTGCAGTGCTCTGGGAACTGGCATCCTGTTTCTATTCAGATGAACTGTGGAGGGTGTTCAGAGAATTTGGAACTTGCCAAACGCCACCCAGAGCTGATCCATCACACCGAAATCAGCCTGTCAGTGCGTGCAGCTTTCACTTCCTTCCTGAGCCCAGAATCGTTCACAAGGGAACACAAGAACAGGAAGAGGAGCTCTCTTTTTGACTACCTGGTTTGTTACCATCCCTATGAATGAGATACAGCTGTTTCCCCCTTTTATCCCAATTCAGTAAGACATACTTTGCATAGTCAGAGCATCTGCTTCCTAAGATTCTGCGAGAGCCAGAACCATAAATATTTACAAGCCTGTGGCTCAGTGACAAAAGTGGTTTTTGCCCTGGATGTTCAGGCTCTTAGCAGCCCTGCTCAAGTTACAGAGAAGACTACGGCCGTACTGAACCGGCAATTTGGAGTGTGAGGCCACACCCAAGTTGCTCCATGTGATCTTCACTCCAATTTGAATCATAGCTTGTTTTCCACAGCCTACATCTTAATTTTATCTGCAGTTCAATACACAAGATCTTTTCTGGCTCTGATTCTCAGGACTACACTCTTCTTCAACTTTACTAAAGATAAAGATATATAACACTCCAGTGTTATGGGACAAGAACTGCGAGTGAGTGCATGAGTGAGTCTACAGAACTTGGCTAACTTCGGCTTGTTAGCTCTCGGAGGTAGGCTGAAACAACTCAGATCATGCAGCTTAAAGCAGAGGAAAAAAAAAAAACTTACCTGGAATTTTCTCCACTGAGAATATCTTAGAAATGCTCCCTATCTGGTTTTCCACAATGCACTCGTAGTCTCCAGGAACAGCTGGTGCCTGAAACAACTGGTCACCCTCCTTTCTGTTGTCATCGACACCGGCGGGAGTCTTCCACTTGAATGTAGGAAGAGGATTAGCGCTGGTTTTGCAGCTTAGGAGAAGGTCCTTGCCTTTCTCAATTTTAACCCTCTCATTCCCTGAGATGAGAAAACGTGGCTTATCTAAAAGAGAAGTTAAATAACAATAAGCATCTACTGCGCAGCACCAGACAGAATGTAAAAGGCATCTTGACAAAGTCAACACACTTATGAAGGAGCAGCCAACAGGAAGGAAGAGAGAGTCTGGGGAAGGCTGGCCTGTACCTCTATTTTTTTTTAAGTGCCGTTTGTTTTAAAGCAATTCCAAGACATGTGGACGTGTGGAAAGGACTTCGGCACACGCCGACACAGAACAACAGATTTCAGAATCCCAGGTCAGGGTCACACCCGTAGTCAAACCAGACACATGGAGGAAAGCAGAAGGACACCAGCAGCACACAGTCCGTTAAACACAAAGCCAGTGCTGTGTGCAGCCCAGGCTGGGGAACAGTGCTTTGACCCACTGCTACTGGGCGGGGCAATGGGCTCTCTCGTCAGCGTCTCCAAGTGGTACAGTTACCTCTGCTGTAAGGTCACAGAGTCGCCCCCATGAGGAGCTTGTGTACCGTCTTGTCTGGTGTCACTGGTCTTTGTTTAAGGGAATGGGCAAAGCCGCAGATCTCCAATGAAGAAACTGCTGGTGCACATTGCAGGCTATGGTATGGAGTCCGCAGAGCGTACGTGACAGAGTCTTGTTGATCAGTGGTGAGTTCGCCCTGAGAAGAGCTGTGTGGTGGTAATGTGTCAGAGGGAGGAAGGTGTAAAATTGTACATCTATATTGTTACAGCTCGCCCCACCAGTATCACACCTCCTTTAACCTCACCGCTGCATCGCAGGGCTTTTATGATTAGCTACCTCAGAGTTCGGTCCTGTGTTTTTACAACATACTGAACATCTTCCGCTCACAACCAGCAGGCAGAATCCGAGAACCCCAGAGCCCCGTGGGTGACGCACGGCAGCTCATTGCTGCTGCTGGGGGAGGAATGGAGAGATCAGCAAGTGCCTCTGTGTTTGAAACAGGGGACAGGCTAGACTTGAGTCAGCTTGATGTGAAATTCAGTCAACAAACAAGAGACGGAGTCTCTTTAGGATAACCACTAGTTCTGCATTTTCTTGCTCCAAATAAAATTCCAGGCCATTGTAGAAATGTAGCTGCATGTTAAAGCGGAGGGAAAAAATTGCAGACATTCTCTCTTTCAAAATTGACCCATTTGAGCCTTTTCAGTCGCTTTCAGCAAACAAGGTGCAAATCTTGCTCTGCAGTAAAACGGCTTCCTTACGAATAAATTGTCAACAATTTTGGGTTGTCCCCTCCCGAATGCAAAAGCACTTTGAGATCCTTTTACGATGAAAAACAGAGTCAGGTATTTTACATGTTTTATATGTCTTACTTACCCCCATTTTACACAAAAAAAATTTTTACGAATGGAATTAGATTGATTGTTTAAGGGGCACATTTAATTATGATCAGGGAATTACCGATCGCTTTAATCCTTTCAATGGCTGCCAATGGTGAAACAGGAAAGAAAAGCTCTTTAGAACAAGAAATCAGGGGCAGTGTCCCGTGAATGCCAAGACTTTCCAGAGTCCACAGGGAAAGTAATAGATAGGACAGCCACAGTCTGGAGTGTGGAGAGCAATACAGGATGGAGCCCTTACAAACTAGGCGTGGAAACAGAAGGCTCCAACATGGTCTAAATCATGCCAGGGCCAGATCTGGCTCAGCGCCCAGGTCATTTCACTGGACAACGGGCTCTGGGATTTCCCAATGGCAGGCATGGGTGGCTTAAGAGCTGCTTAATGTTGAGTGAGGTTAACCAATCAAGGCTCTCGCCGCACAGCGAAACAGCGACACCATGACCTCCCTCGTTTACATGTGACAGTCCTGACCATGGTCTCCTCCAGTCACCCCCCATACCACACACACTGGGGTTCACAGCCTGTGCCACAGAGGGCGGGTCAGAGGAGCCTGCCTACACTTCCTCATTCTCCCTGTGTGCGTGTGCAGGATTTAGAATAATGAGACCTGAAAACATCTGGCCATTTCAAAATGGTAGGAAGGAAAATACATTTATTTAAAAAAATTAAGCCAGATACTCAGGACTCTTTCCTGACCAATGAACCTGTGAGGTGTTTTAATGAATAATGAAATGACAAGTTAATGTATACTCACACAGCACAGCGATGCGAAGAGGATCAGACTGCTTTGCAGGAGGGGGCTGTGGTCCTTCTGGTCCCAGGTTGAGCTCTGCCTCACAGGTGAACGGCTGTCCATTGTCAACTCTGTCAGGGGTGATCAGGAGGGTCGCAGACACATTCACAGGTGTTCTAGTAGTGTTGGTAAAAAAGTCCTGACTGTGAATCAGTGTCTGTCCTCTGTACCAGTTCAAAGTGAGGTACTGAACAGGAGCGATGTTCTGGACCTCACACTGCAGCTGGTACTGTCTCCCCTCCACCATCTGATCCACTGGGCTGAGAGAGACACTGTCCGGGTACTCTGCAAAAATAAAAACATGGGATATATTTATTTTTCCTTTATTTACTTTCCCTACCAAGCTTTGTGCTATATTTCCATCTGAGAGCCTACACCAGAGCAGTCCCATTAGGCACCATGTGGTTGTCCTAACACTTCCAGGGCAACACTTGTTGATGTAGACCTCACTCATTCTCAGAGCATCTGAGGACACACGCCTACAGCTGTCCTATGCAGAGACCCACAGTGACCAATTCTCCCGGCAGGATCTGGACCCTTTTGCCTGCTGTAGATCTGGGGGATCTCTGGTTTAATAATGACCTCATAACAACTTCATCTTCCAAGAAAACATCAAACCCTTACAAACAGTAACTGTTTTACTGTGGTTTATACCTGATGCTCCTCACTTCTGTCATTTTCAAACTGCCTGCTTCCCTGTAATGGGTAAGTAAATGTCAAAGTCTTCACTAGACCCTCATGGTAAAAAGAACTCATCACATGTGTTTTGACTTTTTTTTGTTAATTTAAACACTGTACACTACACACATCAATTCTGCCAAAATAATCTGGACAAAAAGTTGTCAAAAATAAACCTGCAACCATATAGAATAAGCTGATATTGTAATTATCCTACCTACAGTATGTTGCCTCTGCTTAATCTGTGAATACATTGTACTGCAAAATATTTTCATGAAACAATTTACCCAATTTCAAGATCTTCCTGTGCAAATTGATAAAATTGCAAGTTGTAAATGTAAATGAGAATTTTAATCTCAACTGATTATCTCAAGTGGTAAAGGTTTAGTTAAATTTAACTTGTGTTTATAAGAGAGACTTTTATCCCAGATGATCCAAAAGCACTTCACATACAGGAAGGGACACACTTCATCCACCTCTGAGGTGCAGCCCCACCTGGGAGACACACAGCAGCCTTTTTGCACCAGTGACCTCATATTGAGGTGAGTGAAGTGGATCCCCTCAAACATCTTTATATCCTTTGAGATGAAAATGCTATATCAAATTAAATGGTTATCATAAAAATATAACAGAGAAAGCAAAATATAAAATACTAAGATCTGAACTGACAAAGGAAACCATGAAAAATCAAGCACATGCATGGTGGCGTTAGTACTTGTGAAAAACAACAACCATGAACAAAAGAAATAAAAAGTCACTCACTGTACAAACTGATGTTGAGATTCTTCCTGCACTGCTTGGGGTCAGTATTGAAGTTTCCGTAGCACTTAGGCTCTGCAGTCCAATCAGTCAGACTGCTGACATTCCAGGTGACAGACTGGACATCTGCTTTCATGCCTGTAGACCCAACTGTAGCCTCCCAGCCCATTCCTCTGGGTGTCTGTGTTGTAGTGCAGTTCGCTGTCACTGGGTCCCCATATTTCACCACAGCTCTCTGAGGGCTGATCTCAACAGGACACTCTGGGACAGCTCCTGGAGTAAGGAGAAGGAAAGGAAACAATTGGAATTTAAATTATTTTCCAATCACGTGACTAACATCACCTTTTCAAGTACAGAATATAAAAGCTGTCTTAATAATAATGGTAGTTTTCTAACTGTAATATCAAAATTTCACTGGGGAAAAATGTATTTGTTGTTATGTGTAACTACAGAAGTGTCACACAGGAGTTCAGAAGGTTAATGCTGTACAAGCTTTTTGGTTTGGTGCAGGACGCCGTAAACCTCTGTTCTCTCTCCCAAACCTCTTTCCCTGAGGTGCTAATACTTGATGGCTGCCCATGAGACAGACGTCTGCCTCACTGGTCTTTGGTCCAGCGCTCTGAAAGGACTTCACTCACAGGGCTGTGCAGACTGGGAGAGAACTGGTCAGGGACCAACTGATCCAGTTCATTCAGTCTGTCCCTCACCCCTCCATTTCACTGCCTGTCTTCTGTCTTAGAATCTACCACAATAAACAGATGGACGCTAATTAAATTTGTAACAAACTAATTTTCCATCTATTTCCTAAATGCTTTATCCAATTCAGGGTCACAGGGCAGCCGTAGTATATCGGGCGCAAGGCAGGATATACCCTGGATGAGAGGCCAGTCCGTCGCAGGGAAAATCCATTAATCAGATTATTAAAATGTTATTAATCAATGCAATGTATCCAATAGTTCTCTCTTGTTCTGTTTTTAACCAACAAAATAAGTATTTACACACACAATTTCACTTTTTTGGAAACTTCAACACATTCCTTTTTGCTCTGAAACAAATAATGTTCATATTATTGAATGCATACACAAAAGCATTAAAGAGGAGCATGCCTCAAACAATAACGAGTATAAATTAATACTTCAACAGTCGATACATGATCATCTGTTCCTCAAGCCATGAGAACATCTCCTCTCAATGATGAAAGATCAAAAATGCTAGAAACATGTTTAATCTAGCTCTCACGTGATCAATTACAAACTGTCTGAGCTGGAGACTAGTTTCTAGTGCTGACAAACACTCGAACTCTGGCCCAAGATAAGCATAATGAGGCCTGTGGAGCTGAAGCTCTGGTTGCCTTTGGGATATTGTGGGTCACGGGACGCCCCAAAGGGGCTGAGTTCACCCAGGGAGCAAGCTGACCTTGTGGGTTGTGGGTAACAGGTTGTTTGCCAACAGTTCCCCAAAGAGGGTCAGCCCATGACTGAGCTCCGACACCCCAGCCCCAGACTGAGGGGGGCAGGGCTCTGTCGGCCTTCCCGCAGTGCTGTCAGGGGGGCTCAGTGCTCCTCCAGGCAGTGCCAACACCCCCGTGAGGATCACCTCACAGAAGGCTCTCTCCCTAGCCAGGAGCAGAGCTGCAGCTGTGCCCGTAATCATGACGCTGGCAACTGCAAATGATTCACTTCTTCCGAATGTCCAGGCCCTCTCATGGATATTGTAATGACTCGCAGACGTGGTTTTATAGGCTCCGTTGCCAGGAAACCTCACTGCATCGTTCAGTCTTAGCGTGGAGCCTGCCAGGCAGCTCCTCTTCCAGTCCTCAGCGCTGTTCTGGTGGTTTGTCTGATCAGACCGACTTGTCTTCCCGGGCTGCAGAGCTGGAAGCGACGCGTCCCGCTCGGGCCGGGACCGACGCGCGTCCGGCGGTTGCCAGGGGAAACCCCGGCATTTTATTTTTTTCTTTTACTGCCAGCGCTCTCCAGGTTTCAGCTCCCCAATCAATTCTCTCCTTGGAGCTTCCTTCATTTTCGCCACTTTCCCTTTTCATAGCTCCACCCCTTTTCGCTACAATTTCTGGCAGTCTTTCTGCTGCAGCCCCTTGTGCCCCGATGCCCGCCTGCCTGCCTGCCCTATTACTCTCCCTCCATGGCTGAAGAAGCTCCCGGACATCTGCGCTTGGGCTTCAGCCAAACGCCACACTGCAGCTTTCTCTTCCTGTACAGCAGCGTGAACTTCCCCGTGCCCCGCCCTGATGAGCAAACGGGGTGTGCTACTGCGCTCCCGAAAAATAATAAACCACAGCGCGGGGCCCTAGGGTCAGCCCCTGGGGTGCTGGCTGTGTGTAGTTTGTATGTTCTCCCTACATTTGCATTTGAGTTTCCTGCCACCGTCCAAAGACATGCTGACAGGTTATTTGTCTTCTGGGAACACTGGTCCGGGTGCGAATGTGTGTGTCTGCCTGCCTGGATAGGCTCCAGCTCCCCCGCAACCCTGATTCGGAAGGAGCCCCTTAGAAAATGGAAAGGTGGATGGAAGCAACACCGATTCAAAATACTGGTAAAATGCTGGACACAGTCCCTCAACAGATATCGCCGTCAAATGCTCGGTTAGGGTTAGGGTTAGGAGTGCTCGGAGTTACCATTCTGGCAGCAGTGCGCTTCCGCACCAAGGAAAAAAGAAATCCTCGCTCTGATCTCGTAATTACGACAAAGTTATCTCGTAATTACGAGAAAATTCTCACATTTATGAGATAGTAATCCCGTGTACTTTATGCGATCACGCGATAGCATAAAGTATGTTTCATCAATTACATATAAAGTAAAATTTCATCAATTTCCCTACGGGATTAATAAAGTATTATCTATCTATCTAGCACACGTGTCATATAACACCTATAATATCGCTACCTGCGGACTTAAAAGTTGTACGCAGTGGGACTGATTGCACGTATAAACTGTTCATAACGGAACCATCATTGCTTTGATCTCTAAATTCCCCAAAAAGCGGTCCTCATGCCTATGATGATTGTTCATATTTGCTAAAAATGGCCAGATTTCATTATGACTAAACCCCAGTCAAAACTAAATCCGTACAAATTCTGCAGCGCAGGTCAATGACAAGATCATGAAACCGAAAGTGCCGGCCAAGTGTGGGGCGCTTCTAGATGCGTTCCGTGCACAATGACTTATTGTACATACACTGAAGTAATAATAATAATAATAATAATAATAATAATAATAATAATAATAATAATAATAAACTTTATTTTATATAGCGCCTTTAAAGGTGGCTTCTCAAAGCGCTTGATCAAGTTTACTTAATGATTACTTAATGATCAAGTAATCATTGCTATCTCAAAATAATTCGTTATCTCGTAATTAGGAGATAAAGTGACATCGTAAAACGAGCTCAGCTGGCAAGACCCGGGTACGAGCCCATGCAGTGAGGCACGAAGTAGGGTGGGAGCGGCGAGGGCACAACCCCTAGAACCCGAATCCGTTACAATAACAAAAGGACAGACAATGAAATATGGGCTATTTTGAAGTCGCAATTCTGAGATACCATAGCACGTTTATATTTTACTCCCTGGCGAAAACGGTCTTCCATAGAATTCCTATAAGTGGGAGCGAAAACAGCTCGTTAAAAAGAATCTAGCTCCCCATCTGTCAGAAACGCACATTTCTACAGCTGGTTTTCAGGTCCGTCTTTTACAATTGAAGAGCTCTTGCTGGGACAGCCAAGGCGCTAACCCCTTTCATCGTTTATCGTCTTCAAGTGGGGTGACAGCGAGTGGGTCCCCGATAGTGGACACACGGAATAAGGGAACTCGCGCTCATTTCTCTCAAGAGCGCAGCAGAAATGAATGAAGCCAATATTAAAATAACCCATTATCTACCGGCGCACAATTAATGACTGCGTTCCTTTCACTCAATTCCGCGCTAACAACGTGTTTATTTTGTGCGTGTGTGTCAGAGAACTACATGCCTGTGAGGAGATCAGATTTTTCTGCAAGGGAGCGAACCAAATAATTTCGCGCTGCATACGATTTATTGCTGCATTCCAAAAAACAAAGTTTGAGCAAGGAATTTTAGATGGAAAGCAAAATCCAGATTTCCCAGCAAGGACCCGCCTCCCTGACTCGACCTGTGGACGGGAATGCAAAGTAATGGAAATCCTGACGGCGCGATACGTAAGCTTGACTGCACTGGTGCCACTGGCTCGCTTAAAATAGTCCAAAAAAACATGCAGCTTCTCGCCGGGTAGAAGCACAGAGAGCGACCAAACAAAAACAATCTGTAGGGAAAAGATTCCCACTGCACTCTTTATTCTAGAATATCAAAAGACTTTTACTCCCCTTGTGATTTTTTTCCGCGTTCCGTCCTGCTTTTTTGCGGGACGCTGATTTCTGAACCGCCTTAGTGTTTTTTTTTTTCATTTTCGCCCGAATCCGAGCCATGTTTCCCCCCCAATGTGAAATTCACAAAATATCAGGATTGTAAAGGCGACGTTATTCTGGTTTACCCTATCGATCTTGTTAGTCTACAGCGCCAGCCTGCAAGAAAGCGAGCTGTGACAAACCGGGGGTCTACAGCCACACAGGCTGCGCGGAACACCTGGATCTTCACCTCACGCAGCGACAGTTCACTCGCCGTATGCACGTCCTTCCGGTCAAATTAAACGAAACAGAGTACTAAAACACAACAGATACGGACACGCAATCTGTGTGAGAGTCTCCGAATATACGCCGCCTTCTTCTGTACTGGGGAAACTGATCAAATACGCACAAGTACTGCAACAGAAAAACAAATACGTGGTTAATTCACATAAGCTCCTACCTGCGAAAACAGCACTTAAAGCAAAAGTCAGCAGAGTCCAATATCCCCTTCTAATCGCTTGCATCGTTCCTCTATTGGAGAGTGATTCTACAAGTCCAACGAAAGTAAATGCTGGAAACGAAGTGGATAATACATAGGCCTACACTATATGGAGCGAGTCGGCCACTCCCCGCATTTGTTAACGCCTTCTGAAGATCTGTGTTGTTTCCGGCAGAGAGCGCACCAACCAGCCGGGCTGGATGGAGACAGCAAGTCATCAAGTTGCGATACCAGAGATTCGTGATTAACTTGCGCGCACACTGACCGCAGACGAACAGGTAAAGATTTAGGATACATTTTTAGGATAAAACCTAAAATATAAAACGTGACGTTCCTGCCTGTTGAGCCTTCGTTAGGTGTCGGGGAACCGTAGGGATCTAGAGCACAGGAGGGCAAATGACATAGAGCGGATGAGAAAGTGTCCAAACGAATGAAACGGATCTTTATAAAACGCATGTACGTGCGGGTGCGGGTTTATACGGCGGAGCAGGAAAGGAGGCAAACCTAGCCGAGCGGTCAGGGCGCAGGCGAGAGCACCTGCCGTAGTGAGCCCAGCACGGTAGCGGCTCCAGCGTTTGAGGTCGCCTTTACAGCATGCAAAGGAGGCATCTATGTTTTTTTATTCGCCCGATTTTAGACCAGCCTGCTGAAGTTATCTGCCTCCACGTAGGTGGCAGTTATCTGCCTCTCACGTCTGCTCTACAGACGTGTGAGGAGCTCCTCCGCAGATCTCCTTCTCTCTGTCCCTTCCAGTCAAACCGCGCCCCTTTCCTGCAAGCGATCGTGCTGTACTGCTGCCCTGTTGACCGATTGCTCAGAAATTATTTTGCATCCAAGCAGCAATGTTTTGCACACAGCGAGACTTACAAAAAAAACCCACCAAGCTGTACAAATAAACATTATATTAAAAATAAATACCGTATTATGTAAAAGACATCTGCCCATACCGCAGCACTGCGCAGCACGGATCACCAGAACCTGTACATTGACCCCCCTCAGTCACCCTGAGCTGCTATAATCGCACAATACCCCTTCGTGTTTGCACAGAACCACTAATTGCACCTGTCTATCAACCTGTCCTCCTTTACCGTGAGCTCATGTACTGTATGGAGTAGTTTGATTAAATCCGTTGTTCCATCCGCCCAGTTTCTAACCGTCTCTTTCAATTCACGGTTGCGGGGTAGCCAGAGTCTATCCCGGCAAGCAACGAGCACAAGGCGAGACACACCCCGGTCGGGACACCAGTCCCCCGCGGGGCAGACACAGACACACCAGGGGTGATTTACCCCAGAAGACAGTTAGCCTACCAGCAGGTCTTTGGACTGTGGGAGGAAACCGGAGCACCTGTAGAAAACCCACCTGAACACGGGGAGAACAGACAGACTCCACACAGACAGCACCCAGGTCTATACTCGAACCCAGGGCCCCAGCGATGCTGACCTCTGCACCACCGTACCACCTCACGTTGTGTCCCACTACTGGCACCAGAAGCCAGTAACCTGCCAAGACAGTGAATTCACTGTCGTACGTGATTACAAATAAAGTCAACGTGTGCCTTCCAAGACAGCTCACCGTCTGTCTATATTCCCAGATACGTATAGGATGTAACTTGCTTCATGGGCTCATTACAAATTATAACTGGTTAAGGGTATCGAACCACCTGTTCAAGACCAAAGACAATTTCTTCCATTTCACTAGCATCTAAAATCCAGGCATTTAGGATACACCATGCAGCCAAACTACTGTACCTACACGGTTCGGACACAGCCTAGGGTCTCCATCATTGACCAATATTGAAGTTGCGTGTATATTATTCAAAAGACAGGAGGCTTTTTTTTGCTGTATTTTGTGCTCGTGTAGTTTTAACCGGTCTGTAACCGCCCGTCATACAGTTTGCTGTCATTTATCATCATCCTTTTAGGGCGACGTCCACTGCAACGTCTAGTGGCAGGCTGCGGACGGACAGTACATAGGATTCCAGCACCAGTAAATGAACTGTTGAAGTCTATAACAAGACGTTGTCTGTAGCTTAAGGAAAAGAGGCAGTGCGGCCGTACTAGATCAAATTCCGGTGTGCCAATGTGGTAGTTACATGGGAAGGCCACTAGAGGGAGACTGAAGACAACTTTTCAATTGCAGGAAGCAGTTGATCTGCCAAACGTACAGTATATAAAGAACACAGTATCAGATATTTAACATACCTGTACCGCTGACAGCCTATAAACAACCCTCTCTGGACCCAGACACAAGCTCTATAGAGTCACAGATTAAGCAGTGCCTGGCGCCTCCCGTCCTCAACAATTTTGTTAATTGAATGTAGTATTAAGCTATACTGTACTTATTGGACGCTAAATATAAGTTCCAATGAGCCGCAAAGAAGCCAAGTGTATCGCCTTCAACAACGTGGTTGGGAGCCTAAAACTCAAGCCAAATTACTTGTTGCTCAATTTTAAAAGTTGTATCAGATATTTTGGTAGGTGTGGGATAAAAACAGAACAAATGTAACACATGGAAAATACTTTTTTTTTTGCTCCAAAGTCAGTTTGTGATACATTCCTATTTGTCTAGCACAGGGGTCCCCAGTTCTGGTCCTGACCACACTGACCCTACAACACCAGAACTGGGGACCTCCCTGTTCTAGCACATTAATACCGTGATGAGTACAGTATTCTGCACAGATCTGGAACAGCAAGTTTCTTCCCTTACACGGTGATATCTGATCCGAATCCGACTCCCGTGGAGCGTGTTGTAAAAGACTCCACGCGTGACGGTATGATCCGGAAGAGTCTGGAGAATGACGTCAGGGATGGCACAGCTAGGTATGGTCGGGATGACAGACAGGGGGCGGTGAGTGAGGTGATCCGGTGCATAGGGGGAGCGCAGGCGAACGAGTCCAAAGTGGTAGTAAGGCGCAGTCCAAAATCCAGAAACCCGGAGATCCATCGGAGACGCAAACGGTTAAAAACAGGAACAGGGAACTGGGACCAGGAACACAAAAGGTAAAAACATAACGGGGCAAGGTGGTCTCAGCCCCGGACTTAGAGGTCAGGACGCCGCGATAAAGCCTGTGCCCTCGGACAGCTCTTGAACGCGATAGTAGGCGGGCTTGCGGGGCTTGAGCCCGGAACTCCGGAGACACCGGGCTTAAATAAGGGAAAGGGAATGAAACACAGCGGACACTAATGAAACTAAGAACAGTACGAGAAAGGTAAGAGCGCCCTCTAGAGGAGGTATGGCGACCGTGACACTGAGTCATATTTCATGAGAATTATGATTAATATTTTGCCACAGGGATAGTAAACTGATTATTCTATATTTGTTGTAATACCTAACTATGACCAGCAGAGGCAGATGAAAGACTGTTCTTTACAACTGCACGAGTCATTGCGAGCCCACTTAGCCAAAGTGAACAATTCAGAATTCTGCATCTGGACATACGGAAGTGTAATCGGACCTATTGCGCTCTATGGAAGTGAAGTGTGGGGTTCAGTCACACAGCAGGATTACACTAAATGGGACAAATACCCCATAGAAGTCCTGCACACAGATAGCTGTAAAAATACTCTTAAAGTGCAGAAAAAAACATCAAACAATACATTCAGAACATTGGTAATTAATATACAGAACAAAATATCGTAGCGCTCCAGGGTTCACGTGGGTATGCGACCTCGCCGCTACTGCCTCAGGTCAGCCCCCCACCATCGGGGACTCGAACCCAGGCCTCCGGCATCACTCAACAGGGACCCAGCCAGTTGAGCTAAAGGGAAATCTCCCGTCAGCCCCCTGGCTGTGGTCCCTGCTATTCACAGGGAAGGGCGGTGACGTCACCGGGCTGGTAAGCCGGCTCGCACAACCTGCAATGGTGGCCGTATGCGTTACAATATAAAGTCAGCTACACATAAAAAGCAGTGATCACAATTCCTGCCACCACAAGGCCCTGCTGAGCCCAGAGAAGAGTCCTCTCTGCCATCTGATCCTGAATGTCAGTCTTCTCTGGTACCAGCCAGCCTCAGGACAACACTGTTAAACACAACAGAGCAGATCACAAATCACAGCACAAGCCCAGCAACACTGTCCCATGTAAACACAATACAAACTGGCAGGCTCCCTGGCACTTAAAAGACCCTACACGTAGGCTGACATGCACATGGGGTTAGAGAAAGAACAAAGCAAACAGAAACCGACCATAGTGAAGTACAGGCTCAGTGACCTGGGGCCTGGCCATAGAAACTGGCAACACAGGCAGGCCTGGCTGCCCAGAGAGGACAGGCTGTGCTCCCACTGCCAGCAGGGAGAAGCAGAGCCAGAGATGTACTTTTTGCTGCACTGCGAAAAATACTCTGGAATCGGACAAACATCCTTTCCTAAAATAATATTCATCCCAGAATTCCCAAACCTGTCAGAACAGTTCCCAGTCCTACTAGGGAAGGAAACGAAAGAGCTTCAGCCCTGCGTGTGATCGCCTGTCACAGCCTGAGGAACAGACAGTATGCGGTAATGTGATTTTTGTGTTGTAAATGTTGTCTATTTGTTGTTGCTTTGGCAACCCTGTAATCCGTTGGCCATGTCAATAAAGCTCATTGAACCTGAAAATGAAGCTACTTATTTCTACAACTCTGCCAATGTCTAGCTAAGGTATCGTTTCAAAATAGATTGTTTGCTAATTTACTGTATTTTAAAAAATGCTTTATCAGTAATAAGTCTAAGTTTCTTGAAGCCTCATTTCCAGGCAGAAGGAAATTGTGTGTGGATCAGTTCTTTATTAGCATGATTTATATGAAACAGTACAAATTGATTCTTATATACAGTAGCCTCTTCTTCGTACCTAAGTGTGCAGAGCCCTGTATACAATTTAAGCGAAGCAAAAAGATACCCAGTTACAAGTCATTACAGCACAATTGGAAAGAAAAGTCAGCAGCTTAAATATTATTCACTAGGAATCACACCACCCTAGAATTAAGTGTACTAAAACGGATTATGAGGCCGAGGGCCACAGGACAAGGAGGCTGGGTCCCCCATACAGAGTGAGGAGTGACCAGGCTGCAGAGGTGGAGCTGAGGTGGAGGAGGGAGGTAAAAAGATGTGTAGGGAAGAGAAGGGGGGCACGTACAGTATTTGTAATGTTTTAGGAGAGGAAATGATGTCAGGAGTGATCGCAAATTACTGACGTCCGAGTCTGATTGAATTCGGCTGTTGTCATCCCTCATGAACTTTCATGAGAAACTCCATAAAGTATTCCGTGTTTTGGCATGTCTGTAGTTGACTGAGCGTGCATTCCAGTAACGAGGCATGTACAGCTGGAGGCTTTGACTGAGCCCAGCTTGTCTTGGCATGCTCAGTAACTCTGCATGTTCTGGCCCAAGGAGTGATGAGGCCCAAAGGGGTGGACAGGTCAAGGAGCCCCTGAAGGTAGGAGGCCCCTGACCCATAGAGGACTTGACCTTAAACTCAATTCAAAAACCACAGGCAGCCAGTGCGAGGACCTCAGCACTGGAGTGGTGTGATGCAATGGGCAAATACAGGTGGCCCTCTGAGCAAGGCTGAAAACACCTTGAGTTAGAGGTGCCATTTCACACCTCACACAAAATTGGTTATGTTAACTGAGGGATTTCTTCCCACTGAGTGCGTGGGATTTTTCTAGATCCAAGACTGTTGTAATCATTTCTGGAACAGATTTGGCACTTGAAGCAGTCACACAAGCATTTGTATTCCACAGAGCTCGGAAAGAGGGCAGGTCTGGTCTTCGATGTAATTGAAGCTGTAGGTCTGTAAGCATCTTTCAAATGTCCAGATGGTCGTTTGCCTGTGCAAGCGAAGGGCGGTTGCGCAATTTCTGTTGGCTGCGTGACAGCGCTGTCAGCGGGGAAAGAGGGAAAAAAAATGATATCGCTGCAGGCTGGCTTGGCTTGGAATAAAATACCCCCTGCAGAGAGAAAACAAATACACTGGCGAACAACCCCAGAAAACAACACCACCAACAAGAGGGAAGGAGAGATTGGCTCGCTGGATTCCCTGTTGTCCCAGCACAAGCAAAAACATGAATCAGGGTGGAATTCTGGAGCTTGTGTGGACGCACGAGAGATGACACCAAGAGGAGGAAAGTCAGCAGCCTGCTCCGTTAGCTCGCTGCTTCGGAGAACAACCCTGCGGAGGCCCTTTTTCTGCAACAGAACTATCGCGCTTTTTACAGTGAGTGCCTTTTATGGCTGTCAGGAGATTACGGGTTTTCGCTGGAGTGCTGGAGGCCGCAGTCTCTCATCATTAGAACAAAACCACCAGATCTCAATGCCACACCCCTGCAGCCAAACCATGGCTTCTTTCTCCTGCACGTGCAAGAGTGTCCCCTCTTCCTGACGCCGTGCAACAAGGAGCCACGAGCAGCGCTATTAATCAGTCCCAGTGCTGCAATCAAACAGCCGTGTGGGATAAAAATACCAGCACCTCATGCTTTTTCCTCTTCTGGAAAGAGGAAGTTAGTAGCATTACCTCAGAATGTAAGAAACAATGAAAGCCCCTTCCCTAGGAAGAAAGACGTAACCAAATGTCACTTTTAGTTTTACTTGTTACTGCCTTGGACTTCTTGGAAAATGGTATTTTTTCCACTTCAGAAAAAAAACATCTTTGAGCCGCTGTGCCCACAACACTCCGCCCGCTATCTGGTCAGCTGCTGCTCTCAGCTCTTCTGTGATCTCCTACATGCTGTACACAGTGTCTAGGGGACGTGGGACGGTGAAGTCAGGATTGCTGTTTTAGTTTTAGACCCAAGCAATTCGAATGTGAGATACAAAGATGAATCTGAGCCAGAAGTACGGAATGTCAGCTTTCATTTCTGGGTGTTTCTGTGCATGTGTGTTGCACGGTTTTAGAATAATAGCACTGTTTGTGTTCTATCCCCCCGAAATTCAGGTGAACATCTGCAAGAGCTAAACTGAGGGACAGCACCACAGAAAATAGTTAAATCTCAGTATCGATGAGTCAAGGCGGTTCTCTCTCTGAGTTATATAGGGTGCTAGAGTTGTCACTGTGCAGGGATTAGCTGAAAAAAAAGTGCTTGAAATTTTCTACAAATTAAGAAGATAAAGTTTCTAAATATTTTTAATAATGATTATTTCAATCCCTTAAGAGTTTTGGCATGCAACACTACAAGTGACGTACACTGTGATTGATTAGCAATTTGTTTTAAAACTCAGCAACAATAAACAAAGTATTTGAATTGTTTTAGTTTTTTTAAATACTCTGCACAGACACAGGCAGAGAGTTATTGTACTGTATGTGGGGAGGATGAAGGAGGCAGTGAGACGAGGAGTTCACAGCTCTTAGCAGAAACCCCTGGGCTTTCCCACGCAAATGACATCTTACTTTCAGCAATGTGGAGGGTTTTCTGTGGGGAGCTGTCAGTGTGGGCACTTGGCGACTGTGGTTTGACAGATCTTGCCTAAAAATACCATAAGCTAAGGGAAAAAAATCCCCAAACATTGCAGTAATTTAATGTTTGTCGAAAATAATGGTATATGTTTTTTCCAGGGGGCAGGGAGCAGGGGAGAGGGGAAGGTACATTGCTATGGCAGTTAGCATTGCTGCCTTGAAGCTCTAGGGACTTGCAGTGAAATCAGGATTAGGGAACCATTTGTGTGGAGTCTGCATGTTCACACCTTGGTTTTGGCCAGGTTCTCAGGTTTTCTCCCCCTTATTTAAAAGAGAGGCTGGGTAGGTGAACTGGTGTCTCTAAATTGTACCTGTGTATTGGGGTGCACTCCATTAAAGATGCAGTTTCCAGCTTGAGAAAAAATGATATTTATTGAGAAATAGTTAAACCCATTTATGAGCTCCACTGAGTGGAGTCGAAAATGCCAAACTATAATGCATCTGCCAGACCTGTGTCTTTCCTACAAAGTTTTGCTTTGTAGATTTTATGTGAGGAGAGGTGTTTCAGGACTCAGGCAAACCCAATGGGTGAAGCAAGGACATAGGGCCAATGGAAACTAAGGGCAAGTGCCCTTAAAATAGGAGGTACATATTTACACAAAGGGTGGCAGGAGTCTGGAGCAAGTTCTGGGCATGATGTTGAACAGCTTCCTGATTGTAAACCATGCAACAAACTGACTTAACAGGACGGATGCAGCAGTATGTTCACAACCCTTAAAATGAACAGTATCAGAGAGAAACTGTGGCAATATACATTATATGGACTTACTTATATGGGAAGAATCACTGGGAAATGGCTCTTTATACTGCATGGGATGATTCATAGATAGCACAGCTGAATATACAGATCAAATAAACTTGACTTCAGAGCCACTGAATATTCACAACTGGATGGTAGCTCTTCCTACAAAAAAATGTGCAAATTTCGTTGGAAAAATTATTTTTTATTATATACACTGTAGATTACAAAAATAACATTAAAACTATAGTTTACAAAATATTCAGTGCATGGAGGACAAGAAAACACTTATACAATATTTTCATCTGCAAAGGCACGGGAATAAAGTGGGTTTCAGTTGGATTTCACAAAAGCTTCAAAGAGTTTATAAGTGACTGGTGTCTATTATATAGACGTAAACCTTTGCACTACAGTACCCGTGGAGCTGTACAGGGTAACAGATTTGACCAGGAACATCCAGGCTCTTGTATGGATCAAGATGGAAAAAAAATACCAAATGCTACCTTATCTTTCACCACAAGACTCCCTTTAGTCTAAATTCTGTGGTGGAATTAAAATAAATCTTAGCTTTTGTCTCCTTTGTAACTTTGAGAGTGTTAACATGTGGTTTTCAATTGTTTGTTCCTGAAACCACCTTAGGTCTCATTTCCCCACCTTCCTAAACAACTATTTATTTTATTTCATGAAATGAATCTCACGCTGCACAATTAAGGCCTCTTAAACTGCAGGACATGAACACCATTTTGGCCCATTAGCCCGTTGGTAGTAAATTGAGTTAACAGATCCAGGACCTCATCCAGCTGTTTCTTGACAAAAACAATCAGTTTAAATAACATGACTGGGTAGCTTGATCCCCACTCCCACCACTCTCTGTGTAAACAGGAGCACCACGAGGCCAAAGCTGGGCTGAGTCGGAATTTCCTGCTTGAAAGTCCAGCCATGTCTATGTGTCACCATCTAGAACAGGGGTCGGCAAACTTTTTAGAGCCAGAGCCACTAAAAATGTTTTACTAACCTTGCTGGGCCACCTGAGTGAAGTCCTCTTTCTAGCCGATAAACTCCCCGACTAGAATAGGCCGCATTTCTCTGCGACCTCTTGCATACACTGCTTAATAAACTCACCATCCATGAAGGGTTTGCCAGCTGCTGATAGAAGCTCCGAAACTCGATCACTAGCTGCGACATTTTCTCCGAATTTTCTCTGGAACAGTCTTTGCTGCCCCTGAAGCGACTTTTTCCAACTGTTCTAATTTTTCCCTCCGTCCACCTCCTGTGTATTCCGAACACTTAGCCTGATGTTTTGTCTCGTGACGCTCTTTTATGTCGTATTCTTTAATCACGGTGATTTTTTCCTGACAGATAAGACACATCACCTTTTCTTTCCAAGGGACACACAAGTACTCTCCTGGCCATGCGTCGTTGAATTTTTGAACCTCTGTGTCAATCTTTCTTTTTTCGACATGGCAGGAATAACTTACAGCGAGAACTCTCGTCAGTTATAACTTTTAGAACCGTTTGAAATTACTACCTGCTTTCAAACAAGATGGCATACACTAGACATCATTTGTGTGACTGAGCCAATCACAGTAGGCAACACAAATCCAAATGAATTTACAGTAAGAATCAGCCAAGAAGCGTATGTAAACTAGGCTAAAGCTGACATCTGATACGCTAAAAGTCAAATGCATCCTGCAATAGGTGTTGTTCTGCAATTGACCGTTAGTGCTGAGAGAGCCACCAGGCCACCGGCGAAGATTTTCAATATCTGATGCAAAAAGTAGCCCTCGAGATTCAAACAGTAGTGAGCTGCGGGCCACGCAGAAAAGTTCAGCGGGCCGGATTTGGCCTGCGGGCCGAAGTTTGCAGACCCCTGGTCTAGAATATGTGTGGGGATTGTGGGATGCTACAGTGCACAGGGGAGCCCCTCCCCTCTCTAATGCTCTATAACCTGCCTCTTCACCTGGAAAGATGGACAGTCAGCTATTCCAGCTCCTTTGCAAGATGTTTAAGAATTAAAGGTCATCTGTTTTCCTGATTCACTCTGGCACAGTTGTATTGAGATAATGTATATTTTTCAGGTTTTCTTGTATAATTTTCAGGTTTCAAGGCCTCAGTATTTAATTGTATTATCATTTGTCATTGTCATTTCAGTCTTGAGCTCATATGGTCTTCGGTCAAGGGTTAAAGCCCAATGAAATGTTACCAAATTGTGGAGATGTGCAGAGCTCAAGACAAGCTGTGCACGAGAGGGTCAGGTGAGATCCCCAGCTTCACTTTACCAGAGACGATCACACTCAGCTTCAAGAGAGACTTCCAGCGAAACCACTGTCTGTATCATTAGAAAAAAGCGTTTCTAGATCGTTCGGTCGCCCTCCACCGTCCAAAGACGTGCCGAGATCCTCCTCACGTCTGAGACAAGGGGGGAAGAAACAGCCCGTACTGCGATTCGCCGCCTCCCTTCAAACTTCGTCACGCAGACGGACGTCTTTCAGATCCTGAGCAGCACATTTCTGGGGTCCTTGCCCTTGACCCCTCGTCAGGGCGAGCTGCTGCTCCCACCCTTGCAGGGACTGTTCTGCCTGCTGACACGTCCGGGTGCCGCCCACCTCTCTCCGTGGCCTTTGAAGGACTCCTGCAGGGACTCCTGCAGGGATGGCTGCTCCACAGGTTTCCCTCCGGGTTCAGCTCACGGCTCACTGCCGCCAGGCTCGGTGGACGGGCGCTGGTCAGCTCGGGCCGGCCAGGAGCCCTGCAGGACAGGGCGGGACGTCTGTTCAGCGAGAGCCACGCCGCTCTGTGGAGCGGCACCACAGCCTCTGCCTTGGGCAGGGCAAAGAGAAGCAGCCGACCGGCTGTCCAGAGACACACACGCGCTCATGAAGGGTGTCGTTCCCACCCAGGCTAGTACAATTGCAGAATCGGGGAAAACTGTTTAGAACTGGGGCTAAGGAATAGATGGAAAGTCCATTCAAGGCCTGGATCACAGCGCAGTACGCGTCCCCAGGTAGCAGCAGGGCTCTGTAGTGTAGGACACCGGATCATCCAGCCGGAGGCTCTGCCCTCTGCAGTCCACAGCCCGGCTTCTTAGGCCACGTCTATCAAGTCCTTCTTCACGCAGGGGGTCAGCGTCCCCATCGTCATGCCCACTTCCTTCCCGTTCTGAGCTACGTAGCCATTCTGTCTGCAGGGTTTCCCGTTCTTCAGGCTGTAGCGTCCCATTTTGGTGTTCTTGTAGTACACCGAGTAGATGAACGCGAAAATCAAGCAGATAATGACGACGACCACGGCCACCATCCCGGCGATGATGGGCAGATAGTCCTCTGCGAAAAGAAGGAAGCAGGGCGTGTCACATGCAATCAGATAACACAGCTTCACGTATCTCAAGAGGAAAATGGCTGGAAAAGGTACGTTACCTATAACTTCCACTGTGAATGTTACGCTGTGACTCCCCACGGTATTGCTGGCACTGCATGTGTAATTTCCACTGTTTTCTTTTGTGATTCCGGTGATGGTGAAAACACCGTTGGTGTGTGATGATACCACATTACCAGCTCCAGAATGCTCCCATCTGTACTCTGGGGCTGGATTACCATCAGCTGAGCAATTTAAAACTACAGTGTCCCCTTTTAGAACACCCACAGTTTCGTGTGTCCTATTGCTAACGGGTTTGTCTGGAAAGAAAAGGAAAAATCAGCAGGTTAGCCAGAGGGCGCAGAATGTCATTTCCTCCTCTTCAGGAACGGTCACTGGGCGCATGGCTGAAGATGCCTCATTCACTCGACAGCCCCAGCCATTTACATCACACAGACCTGACACAGAAATACTACAACTGACAAGACACAAGGACAGCTGCAGAGTCTGATGCAGGTGCATCTGCAGATAACCAAGAGCTCACTTTTTTTATTGTCTTTTTTTTTACCACTATGCACATCACCTCTGGGTGTGGAAAAGCTCTATACAATAATAATAATGTGGTGGGTTTCACTGTTTGTGAAGCTCTTTTACTGTTATTTTGTTAATATTGATCAAAATATTGCATCACAGCATATTACTGCATTAGAGAAGACAGCTGTAACAGTTTTGACAAAGGACCGGTAAATGTAATAATGTTTAAAGGTGTAATAACTCACACAGCACTGTAACCTCCAAGGGTTTTGCCCTCGTTGCATGAGGGGGCTGTGGTCCTTCTGGTCCCAGGTTGAGCTCTGCCTCACAGGTGAACTGCTGTCCATTGTCAGCTCTGTCAGGGGTGAACAGGTGTCTCACAGACACATTCACAGGTGTTCTTGTAGTGTTGGTAAAAAAGTCCTGACTGTGAATCAGTGTCTGTCCTCTGTACCAGTTCACAGTGAGGTACTGAACAGGAGCGATGTTCTGGACCTCACACTGCAGCTGGTACTGTCTCCCCTCCACCATCTGATCCACTGGGCTGAGAGAGACACGGTCCGGGTACTCTGCAAAATGCACAAAGAGTAAAGCTGGTTTTAAAGAAATGTTTTTACTTATAAACCTTTTTCAATTTTACAGGCCATTCATAATACTCACACATCAAATAAATCCTTAAAATTAACATTTAGCTCACTGCAGGCCAACAAGTGCTGCAGTGAAAAGACTGGGCACTTCAAGGGTTATCAGAAGACACTCGTCTACACCTCAGAACAGGCGAGCGTGCAAACAAAGTTTACATATCCAAGCCTGCTCTCCATTCAGTCCAATTTCATACTGCATAGCGAGTCAAAAACTGTTTCAGTAAAAGTCCCATATGAATTTAAATCTACACTGGAGGAGGAAATATCACTTCAATTTCCCACCTATCTTTCACCCTGAAGTGTGTGTTTTATTGACTCTCCTGCTGTATCTGCTCAGTTACTGACAGCTTTAACTGGGCTAAAGGAGCAAACTCTCCTGTAAAGAGTTTAGTTTACTAAACATTCAGCACTCACTGGTTCATCAAGATAGCACTGTAGCAGGAAAGACAAACTCCAGAGAGAAACAAATTCAACAGAATTGGATAAACATGCTTCCACTGAATGACTTAAGAATGGCCGCTAAGTAAAACAGCTAACACGTGGAAGTGAAATGAAAGTCACTCACTGTACAGACTGATGTTGAGATTCTTCCTGCACTGCTTGGGCTCAGTAAGGAAGTTTCCGTAGCACTTAGGCTCTGCAGTCCAATCAGTCAGACTGCTGACACTCCAGGTGACAGACTGGGCACCTGTTTTCATGCCTGTAGACCCAACTGTTGCCTCCCAGCCCATTCCTCTGGGTGTCTGTGTTGCAGTGCAGTTCGCTGTCACTGGGTCCCCATATCTCACCACAGCTCTCTGAGGGCTGATCTCAAGTGGACACTCTGGGACAGCTCCTGGAGTAAGGAGAAGGAAAGGAAACAACTGGAATGTAATCTTTTTTCCAATCACATAACTAACAGCACCTTTTCCAATACAGAAGGCAAGGGGTGTCCTTTTTAACAGTGATAATAGGTCAAATGTAACACAATAGGTAGAAAACACTATCCATTTTACACCCAGCTCTTCAATAAAATTCTCACATGCCTGCAAGTCCCCAGGTGGCCACAGGGGGCTCTGTGTCACTGAGAGCCGAGAGAGACCTGGCCGACTATCTCCACCCTGAGCTTGAGTAGCCTTAGTCACAGTCAGCTAGTGACATGACCCAGGCTCGAACACGCGGCCATAGAGCACAACCTGCACTCTAGCCAGAGCTGAAACAGTAGGTCAAAGTTCTCCACTTACAGCGATTTAGTTTTCTGTGGGAATAACAGACCTGTCCAAGAAAGAAATGCTGGACAAAAAAAATCAAACAATTCTGACACTTAAACAGTGTAGAATTCAGTCAGACATAGTTTATGACAGGAAAGCAGACAGCACCCTTTAGTGTGACCAACATCCCTGTGTCACGTATGGCCTTTTGCACTCTGTATTCAAGCGCATGTGGGGTCCTTGTCTTCTATGCACATTTCTGTTGACACAGGAAGCTGATCGGGGCTGTGCCTGGTTTATAAGATGCCCCTGGAAATGCCTGTGTTTCACAGCCGAGTGGAGCAGGCACACAGCCGATGTCTCTGCTTCACTCTCCGGGTGGCTGTTGGTAGACACTAGCAGTATTTTACTCCTCCTTCAAGCCTCTAAATGTGGTTGCTTATACAGTCATGTATTGAATACCAGATCTTGCTACCAACTTATAAGGCTGTGAGTAATCTGGCTCCGTCATGCATCTCTGAACTCCTCCATGTTTACACTCCCTCCTGTCGGCTCTGTTGAGGCTGGTCAGCTCGTTGGCCCTGGGAATAGATCTGAGACTACTGGTGCTCTTTCTGCCACTGCTCCATTCCTATGGAACGGCCTTCCTCAGACTCTCCGAGCGGCAGATTCTTTTGACTGTTTCGAAATCTGAACTTAAAACACACCATTTTACCTGGGAGCCCTGGCCGACTGTCTTAACAGTTTGACCTGTATGCTCCTTTTTCATTTTGTACTCTTTTTTTTATTTCATTTTTTAAACATTGTATCGGGTTTAATATATATAATATTATGTACAGCATCCTTCGGTTAGAAAGGTTTTTTTTTCTCAAATGATTATTTTTATGCCTGTTTCAGATCTATAATGAACTGTTTGAAGTAGTTTGGGTGGGTAGCTGCGTCAGCATGCGTGGGCTGCAAAGGAACAAGTAATAGGTTTATTCCATGCTGAAAAGCTTCTTCCCCAGAGCTGTCAAGTTGGTGACGCCCCCACTCCCTTCCACCTTATTATGATCTCTCCTAACATCCTCCTGTACCCACAACCACTGTACTCCTACACCACCACACACACATGTAAGCCAACATTGTACTGTCCCCTCGATAGCCCAGTAAAATTGTAACAGGCATAATAATATTTAATATTAATTAAGCATACTACTTTTAACCACACTATTTTTTTGCACTGTTCCAAGAATTACCTTGCACTGTTTTTGTCCTGTTACATTTTCTCTGTTTGCGGAATTTGCACAGTTTTCGATTACTTGATTACATGTTATTTATGTTATGTTATTACATGTTACTTTTATTGCTATTGTGTAACTGTCTATTGTCTTATCTTCTGTCCTATTTATATACTGCACCTGAGTGACTAATGAGAAACACTTTTCATTATACTACGCACCTGTGTAAGTTTAATGACAATAAAGTTGAATTGAATTGAAAAGAGAAGAGAACGTTTCGAAACATTGCGTTTTCTCTCTTCTCTTTTCAGCATGGAATAAACCTATTACTTGCTCCTGTAATGAACTAAGCTGTGATATTTCACACCCCTACAGCGGCACACGTTGTTCTGTAAACCTGCAGGGCCTCATCCCAGAACAGGGATCGGGAAAGTCCGCGACGAAACATCCTGTTTACTGTGCTAGGAGGAATGCGCTCCTAGCCTCTCCGGCTGGCAGAGGGAGAGGGAACACAGACTCCAGGAAGGAAAGCAGCGATTTCCTGCGCCAGGGGAGCCAACTCCTCCTCTCTGCCCACTTCCTGCCATTCTGCTCCCCGGGCCGGACCGAAGAGTCCGGAGCACAGGGGTCCGCAAGGTGCCCTCAGGTATCCCACAGGGAGCGGGCCTCTCCCCTGGCCGGCGCCGGACGTGGGGGAGGAAATATTGTCAAGCCACGTGGGAATCCGTCTCATTGCCGCGTCC
The DNA here is from genome assembly GCF_040954835.1 of Lepisosteus oculatus. NCBI lineage: Eukaryota > Metazoa > Chordata > Actinopteri > Semionotiformes > Lepisosteidae > Lepisosteus > Lepisosteus oculatus. Next base: position 15,546,086 of record NC_090706.1, on the reverse strand, counting down.
CGTTACATGCTCATTAAAGACTGCCTGTTTAAGATGGGACGTGTTACAGCACACCGATTCACCCCAGCGGGTAGGAGGGAAGATTCCAGGGAGTCCAGACGGGGGGCGCCAGTGCGCGTCTGCAGCTCCACAGGGCAATACTGACACCACCTGTCTGATCTCCTACGGAGATGAAGCACCTGGAATCTCTATTCTTACTTGCTAGAATGAATCCGCCTTCAGCAAACCCCAGGAAGACACCATGGTGAGGCACTACTGCATTCCATATTTAAGAAACCGACTGAGTTTAATGTTGTTTCAAACGGAAACCGTTGTCTCCAGAAACCGTCTGGGAGTTTAAGCCCCCCCTTCTCTCGTGCTGCAATTCTTCATGCACTAAAAAGCTATTATTGGGAGGAAATGATACTTGATGTAGCATCTACTCTTCTCCTTCTGCAATTTTTGTTCCTTGGTGGGTAACCACGAGCCTAAGCAAAAACAGGAAAGTCACTGCAGAGCCTCTTCCTCAAAGCCTAAAAGTGAAGTGAAGGTATCCTGGGACTTTCTGTCCGTTCGCCAAACACCGAGAAGAACCTGTACTGCTGTTCACTTGAGCATCTCACACGAGTCACAGATACAGAACGGTTAGCGAAAGTGAAAAACTCCCTTACTCTTTTTTTAAACCAAAGATCACTATGTATTAGCCATGTGTTAACACTGGCGGAATAAATAACACGTGGCGGGACAGCTCATAGCGTTAACTCCTGACTTTTCACTTGTAAATTCACATGGTCCGGATCATGCTTGAACTCAGAAGACTTACTGGAAATCCCAGGCCAGTGTGAGCAACCCTAAACCGTCTGCATTACACATGCACTAGAAATTATGTAAGTGAAAGATGACTACACAGTGATGTGACCCAATGGGAATTCACATAAAATACCCCCCAACACAAAACGTTACTGAGAAATGATTGTGTGTACAAAAACACTCGTTTTAAAAAAAAAAAAAGACATGTAATGTCAGGTTTGGTGCGGTGCTCTGTAAGTGTACTTCGTTAGCTTTTAATGTTTTTAATGTCACACGTTAAAACAGATTCCACACTATTTTTCACTCCTTTAAAAAAGCAACGCGCGTAACGGCAAGATCACCGAGTTTTGATCGCAGACAAGTCTCAAGTACAAAGAGCAAGAGTCTACAGCCCTGTGCAGAACTAGAGCCACGCTTTCGTTTTCGACTGTGTCTCAAATTTATTCTTTATTATCCGACTCCATTCTCCTCCCATAGAATACTCTTCGACACCCTCCCAAACTTCTGTGCAACGCATCTTATATCTGCACCTCACTTAAACCACTCCATTTCACGGCAATATGTTGAAGAGTTTCTGGTTGCTCTTCTTTCCGATACGTTGACTTTTTGGAGGGGAAAAGCCAGACATTTTTTTACCGTGTTACACAAAAACAGCGCTGTACAATATAATTCGCAAACATGGTAGATATTTTAAAGGTGCACGTCAGTGGCAAATTAACAACAGGAATCGCATACTCGCTGTAAATCTGAAATTCAGATGGGGGGGAGGTCATTTCCTTTCACGAATTTCCTTTGGAATCTTAGCTTTTTTAAATCATTGCATTCCTACGTTAAAACCAATACAGAAAGAAAATATTCACGGTAACACCCGTAATACTGAACGGCAAGGAACAGTCAAATGCATAAAATATAAAAATCCAACTTACCTGAGCACATAACTCCAACGAAAAACAGATGAACCGCTAAGAAAGCTTTAATTAAATCCAGCCTGAACATTTTGTTGTTCTCTGTAACGTCCGGCACTTACTCCGCTTTAAAAACGCGAATAAATTCTGTGCTGTTTAATCTACGGAAAGCCTCGAAGCCGAGAGAGTACCGTTAGTTTTCCTAAGATAATATTTGCTCTGCCTCTCTCTCCGTACTGGGCTGTGTATGTTGCCTCGCTGGAGAAGTCATTCTTTAAAGAAAAAAAAAGGGGGCAGGCTTGTTGTAGTGGAAAGCCCCCTTAAATCACTCAAGACTCCCCAGAACTGGACTTTCCCGAACTTTCCCTTAAAACGAATTTTCTAAATGCGTCCAAAAATAACAGCGATTTACAAATAAACCATTCGACAAAACTAAGTCAATAGAAAATACAGATGTGGGAAATCGAAGCGTGCCGCTGTATTGTCCGCGGGTGACGTGTGACGGCGCAAGTCGTCTAAGAATCTCTCTGACGAGAATGTCTCAGGAAGGGAAATGACACAACAATCCTTTAAAAAATAAAACGCGTTTACCAAACGCAATCCGGGGCCACTACTGTATACGATTTAAAAACAAGCATGGCAGACAGCGTCACACGTGCATTTTTTTTCCCCCAACAAAAATGAATGAATGTTTCTTGACGGAAAAACATTAGAAGTGTACCTTCAAAGCAAGGTACACTGACGAGGAGCGTAGAAAACCCTCGTCCTGCTTTCCAGAAAAAAGAGTTGTGTTTGTAGCAGTTGAATGCTACCATTAATGACACCGACCTCGATCTTATTTAATTAATTTCGGAAAAGGGTGGTTTATATAAACTCGTAAAAAGAAGCTCCCGTGTTGTTATGGATTTATCGTAGTACAATAACATTTTCTTTTAAAAATTATCAGGCGTATGGACTGTATATACATTTTTTATACTGTATATATAAAGAAGCAGCTTAAAAAAAACGGAGATGGCAGGACGTTTTTAATAGAAACGAACAGTGGCTATCAAAAGTATTTACCCCCTTCGGCTTTTTTACATGGTGTTGTGTTTCAGTAAGGAATCATAATGTATTTAATTGGGGATTTTTGCCACTGATTCTCAGAAAATACTATAATGTCAAAGTGAAAACAATCTACAGATCCTTCTTAATTAAATATAAATACCAAACGGAAACAACAGTTTATATTTAGTATTCACCACCTCTGTGTCAGGATTTTTTAAAGACACGTTTGGCAGAAATTACAGCCATGACTCTCCTTGGATAAGTTTCTATGAGCTTTGCACAGTTGAACACTGCAATTTTCCCCCCTTCTTCTTTGCAAAATGGCTCAAACTCTCTCGGGTTGGATGTGAACAGCAATTTTCAACCCCTGCCACAGATTCTTGATTGGATTGAGGTCTGGGCTTTGACTGGGCCACTCCAGAACATTGACTTTCTTGCTTTTTAAACCGCTCCAGTGTGGCTTTGGCTGTCTGTTTGGAGTCCTCATCCTATCACTATCCCACTGCAAGATGAATCTTCTCCCAAGTCCCATGTCTCTTGCAGACTGCAGCCGGTTTTCCTCCAGGAATTCTAGGTACTTTGCTGCATCCATTTTTCCTTCTATATCCACAAGTCTTCCAGGCCCGGATGCAGCGAAGCTGCCCTACAGCATGATACCGCTACACCCCTGCTTCACAGTAGGGACGGTGTTCTCAGGATGTCATCGTTACACTAGCACCAAACATAACACTTACTGTTGAGGCCAAAAAGGTCCATCTGGGTCTCGTCAGACCACAGCATCCTCTTCTGCTTGGTCTAAGAGTCTCCCCACATGCCACAGGGCAGAGTGAAGTCAAGATTTGATGTGAGTGTTGTGTCGCTCTCCCATGAAGCCCGAATTTGTGAGGCACTCTGGCAATTGTCGGATGCCCAGTTTCTCCCGTCTCATGGATGTCATGGCAGACTGTAATTCCTTTCGGGTTGTCCCAGGCCTCTCGTCACTAGTGCTCTTCTCACCAGTTTTTGGAGGACACCCTGCTTCTTTCACAGCTGTGCCATGTTCTCTACAATCCATTGTAATGGACTTTCCTGTGCCTTGGGGGATATGTAAAGCCTTGGAAATGTTCTATGCCCTACGCCAGGTTTACATTGACAGCTCCTTTGTCTTCATGACGCAGCTTTTGTTGGGAGCTGTACTAATCAACGTGGGACCTCTCAGGGAATGGTATCTCTATCCTGAACTCATGTGAAACACCCTAATGCCGCACAGGAGGCCTCAACAAACTGTGTGACTTCTACAGACATTTGTTTTTGCAACAGAGGTGAAAAGGAGCTATTTAGGCCTGTCATAGTAAGAGGAGGGTGAATACTTATGCAGTCACTTATCTTCTGATTTATGTTTATAATTGAATTTAGGAGGATTTTGTTTTCAATTTGACATTGTAGAGTGTTTTGTGTTGATCAATGACAAAACAAATCCCATATAAATACTCAAATCTATAATGTAACACAGGAAAGTGTGAAAAAATGCAAAGTGAATACTTTTGATAGCCACTGTAGTTTCTACCGAACGCAATGGGACTTCTGAAGAGTAACTCATAATAGCAACGATACTGCTTTCTCAGACGTGTGATTTACTGCTAACACAAATAATGACGCCCACCCAGAACATGCACATTTCAAGGGAATGGGGTGTCGTGGTCCCAGGTTCGGGGTGAAAAGAACTCTAGGGAAATATTCACTGGGCACTTCGACGCAGGCCACCCCCTGCAGGAAAATAAAAATGAGCTTTACCTATAACTCGCACTTTCAGGATTTTGGTGTCCATCCCAAGCTTGTTTGTGGCCGTACAGCTGTACTCCCCGATGTTGAACGCGGTGGCTCCGGTGATGGTGATATTGGAGGCTGTGGTGGTCGTGAGCTCTTTGACGTTACCGGCATCGTAATACTCCCATCTGTACCAGGGAGGAGGGTTCCCCTCGGCTGCACATGTGAAGACGATTGTAGAGCCCTTTTCCCCATCAACACTTGTCTGCCAAGGCCTTATAATGGGCTTGTCTGCAGAAACACAAAACAATACTGAAATGACAGCATTTTCCTTCATTTTATATACAGTACATGACTCGGCTCTTCCAAGACCACGTGTTTTCAGCTTAATCCTCTGCATTGAACTGTTTATCTTCCTGATGGGATCAGATCTTTAACGGTAGCGGAGCCAGTACTCTTCACTGTCATTATTATTTCACAGATATGAACCACATAATACCAGGATGTTTGCAAGAAGCGATTTGCCAGATTTTGCTCTTGAGTATTAACCTCAGAGACCGTGGCTTCACAATAAGCAGGATCCTCCTGCTTCAACGTCCAAATTGTCATTTACTGTGTATGTTAAGCAAAGCTTTAATATGTGTACTTACACAGCACTGTAACATTCACAGTGTGGCTGACAGTCCCCTGTGTGTTAGTAGCTTCATAGGTGAACTGTCCTTCATCAGTCCTGGTCAGCTTGACAGAGGGGTCAATCTGCTGTCCATCCTTGACCCATCTGGTCTCAGGGGGAGGGCTGCCCTCAGCTGTACAGTTCACACTGCTCTCCAGACTGTGATGCTCCTCCACATCAACACTGAGAGGACACCCTGTGATCTCAGGGCCATCTGTGGGTTGAGAACACAGCTTTTTGAGACATTTCAAATCAGTGAAGCGACTCTCTGCTTGTCCTTAATTCTGCACTTCTCTGGACTGTCGCCTGCCTTCAGCTGTCTGATGGACTGATTCATCTGTAAGAAATTGCTGCCTCCTTCTCAGGGCTCAGGGAACCAGCCCATAAAGACCATCAACTCCAGCTGAGCCATCTGTGGGTTAAACACATGAGGCTTAACCTGGACATAATAACTGATATTCGTCTGAGAAACAGATCATTGTTCTTAGAGGAAACATGTGCTCCTGGTTGACACAACAGGGAATATATTCAGTTCAGCAGCTGTGAAGCCTGCAGTGTCTCTGGATTAGTGCTTCAGTAAGAGCTTTTAGATATTCTGTGAAAACTTACATCTCACTTCTACCGTCACAGTGTGATTCACAGTTCCCTGTGTGTTAGTAGCTTCATAGGTGAACTGTCCTTCATCAGTCCTGGTCAGCTTGACAGAGGGGTCAATCTGCTGTCCGTCCTTGACCCATCTGGTCTCAGGGGGAGGGCTGCCCTCAGCTGTACAGTTCACACTGCTCTGCAGACTGTGATGCTCCTCCACATCAACACTGAGAGGACACCCTGTGATCTCAGGGCCATCTGTGGGTTGATTGAATGGATTAGAAAAGACCCAGTGGAATATGCAATATTCTTAGAAACTTGTTCTTAGACAAGACAGAAGAAATATGTAAAATTTAGCAAAATTATGGGTGTTATTCTGAAAGTTTAAGAACAATTGAAAACAGATGTTTTAAGTTAGGAGAAGAATTTCAGTCTGTCCATGTGCATGTCCTGGGTTTACCTGACCACGTGGTGCTAGTGGCACAGTCTAGATCTGAACCTGTGATCTCCAGGCTGCAGAATGTACTGTGTCCTACACTTTGATCAAAGGCTTCACTGCAGGAGCCACCCAGGAGCTCTGCAGCCTGATTTTACTCCATCAGCATGACACAGCGACATATATGTTGGTACAGACTGTGGTAGCAGACAATGGAGGTGTCTAAGACTCTAGACAAAGAGTAAACATTTCCAGCTTCAGAGCTGTTTGCTGAGATGTAGGGGGTCAAGAGTCTGTGATCACAGCAATCATAAAGTTGGTTTACTTAGTTAATTAAAGTTCTTGGTAAATGATTAAGTGTCGATCAACAGTCCAGAAACACACCCTATAAGGGGAGTTCAGGAGGAGGAAAAGTGCAAAGGGCAGAGAAGAAAGGTCAGAGCCCAAGAGAGAGAGGAGTCAGGAGGAGTTGGAACCTGTAGCATGAGACAGGTGAAAGCCCCTGCTTCATGATCCTCCCGAAAGAAAACCTGACTGGGGCTAAGGTTTTGAAACTTGCAAAGAGAACTTGCGATTCTGTAGCTCTTTTGAGTGAGACATCCCTCAGTTTAATACTGCCTCTCCTGCTAGTGGGTGCATTTTAGAATAGGGAGGTCGACTCTTATTTCTTTTGTGGAATCCAGGTTAGAGGAAGAGAGTTAACTGCAGGTTGTATTGCATTAAGGCAGCTTATCTCTTCTTTGGCCTCTGTAGGCATCACTCAAGAGTCAAGTACTTGGTAGCACTACTTGGTAATTGGGATGTTCTGGGTGATTTAGACATGCAGTAGGACTGTAAATACAGTGACTTGTGTTCTGTATCTTTATGTTGTGTGTGGTGTAATGTGTCACTGTCATTGTTAATAAACAGTTGTTTAACCCAATGTGCCTGGATTATTACTCTTTTCACCAAAGCTGTGCGAGAGTACAAAGAATTCATGTGCCTCTAACTATATCAGCTGCTCAGGTATATTCTGGCAAAATGCTTACAAGTTGAGGGTTATGATCATTGATTTTATTGACTAATCTGCTAGGTCAGCTCCTGATTTTCGCTATTTTCATAACCCCCATTTTATAACAATATTTTAGATGGTACTTACAAATCACTGAGATGTTCACAGTGTGATTTACAGTTCCCTGTGTGTTAGTAGCTTCATAGGTGAACTGTCCTCCATCAGTCCTGGTCAGCTTGACAGAGGGGTCAATCTGCTGTCCATCCTTGACCCATCTGGTCTCAGGGGGAGGGCTGCCCTCAGCTGTACAGTTCACACTGCTCTCTAGACTGTGATGCTCCTCCACATCAACACTGAGAGGACACCCTGTGATCTCAGGGCCGTCTGTGTGGATTGTGGATATGAAATAAAAAAAATGATCAGCACGATTGGTTAAGAGAATTGTTTAATTTTAAAACCAGAATGGAATAAGGCACCATAGGCTACATCTTCTCTTTGAAAGGGATGCCTGATCTTTACATATCATCTGTCAATGTGTCTCATCACCCTCTCTTCATCTCTTTATTTATATACATGCTGTATTATGTTCACCGTATTTATAAATACCGAGCATGTGTGTAAAATAGTACATAAAAGATGAACATACTGAGGCAAAACTTACATCTCACTTCTACCGTCACAGTGTGACTCACAGACCCCTGTGTGTTAGTAGCTTCATAGGTGAACTGTCCTCCATCAGTCCTGGTCAGCTTGACAGAGGGGTCAATCTGCTGTCCATCCTTGACCCATCTGGTCTCAGGGGGAGGGCTGCCCTCAGCTGTACAGGTCACACTGCTCTGCAGATTGTGATGCTCCTCCACATCAACACTGAGAGGACACCCTGTGATCTCAGGGCCGTCTGTGGGTAAAGTAGATAACGTTGCCTAGATTAGTTTTGGATTAATCTAGTAAATATGCTCTGCATTGTGGGGCCTAAATGAAATGGACATCACACACATTTTAATCCCCAGACCTATTTGCAATGACAGTTGCTTTGTATAATAAATATACAGGAAGTTTTTTTTCCCTGTAACTGGCTACTGCTGGTTACAAAACCGCTATTGCACTAGGCTACCATCACACTTTGCAGACTGGACGGCTGTCATGTTAACAGCTTGTGACGTTTTAAGATGTAAAAAAATGAAACGAAGAGGTTTGGCACTGAATGCGCAATGGAGGAGTGAAGTTATTTCACGCCATGAATGTGTGGCGTTTGCATTTCAAAAGCTGGAAAAACAAACGGAACACAAACGGCAACAACAATTATAACGCGTCTAATAAATATATGTGCAGAATAAAAATGTTCTCAGACAGAGTGGGAAACAGTGCTTGAATATAGAGTAAAAACGTTTGAGCTGAATGTTCACATCCCTGGCATATGGCCTAATCTGACACAGTTCTTATCATTAGACAGAAAAATGTAGTTCTTGTGGGTCAGGAAATAAGTCTGGAAAGTAGTACGTGCGGATGCAGGTGGCAAAAACATTAACTAGAAATACAGAATGTGTAATTCTGAGTGAGACTTATGAAAAAGACTGTTTATACTGAAACATCATTTACATCTCCTAGAAAATGTGAAGACGCAAATACGAAAATATTGGGATGTACAGTATAGTTAAAACTGCAGAATTTAAACCAAGGCATGTCACATTCAAATTGCATAAACTTGTACAAATTTGGTCTCCATGTATAGATAGGACAAATATTACGGTCATGGGATCAGACCAGAGAAGAACCAGATAAACTCAGGGTCTTGAGGGACTGTCCTACACTGACAGGCTGAAGGTACTGAGCCTCTTCAGTCTTGAACAGGGAAGGGACCCTGATATATGTATTCATGTACCTCAAAGGTACGGTCAAAATCCACCTGGCGGATTTTTTCCAAACAGTGAAATATGGAATCTGTGGTGAAGTACATTAAAATTGGGAACAGGAGACACGTCCGTACCTTAAGGGGTGTGGAAGTGTGGAACAAGCTACCCAGCCATGTTGTTTAAGATGATATCCTGGTTACATTTAAGAAATAGGTGGATGAGATCCTCAGATCAAGTAGCTACTAACTACCAAAACAGCCTGCTCTTGTTTTTTTAGCCTGTGTACTCTTCTTAAAAGGTTATGTACGATAGGTACAGTTGATTTTAACAGCAAAATGAAACATGTTAGTGTGGTAAAAAACTCACACAGCACTGTGATGCTGAGAGGATCAGACTGATTTGCAGGAGGGGGCTTTGGTCCTTCTGGTCCCAGGTTGAGCTCTGCCTCACAGGTGAGCTGCTGTCCACTGTCAGCTCTGTCAGGGGTGAACAGGAGGGTTGCAGACACATTCACAGGTGTTCTTGTAGTGTTGGTAAAAAAGTCCTGACTGTGAATCAGTGTCTGTCCTCTGTACCAGTTCACAGTGAGGTACTGAACGGGAGCAATGTTCTGGACCGCACACTGCAGCTGGTACTGTCTCCCCTCCACCATCTGGACCACTGGGCTGTCAGAGCTGAGAGAGACACTGTCTGGGTACTCTGTGAAGAAAAATGTATGCGCTTGTACTCTATGTACAGGGTCTTCAGGAAAACTCAATTTTCCTTTGGAATTGACTTTATTTATTGAATGGCTTATCTTTGCTCATTCTAGGTTTAGCAGAGTCAATATTATTGATTCAGGAGTCATTCCCTGAATTCACAAGTGGTGCCACCTCCCTTAATCTTTCCCCCCTCCCTCCTGGTTAAAGACTATGAACGCCTCTGAGCAGAGTATGGGCCACAGACCACGTTTCCTTGCCTTGGACGACTGTATACCTTCTTACTGTGCTCGTGTGATCACAGCTCGTCACTGGAGAGTCGGGAGCCCCCACACGGATTGACAAGCCCTGTGACCTAATACAGCAGAGCACCTAGACTGGCTAGACAGCTGGATGATCCCAACCAGCCATCTACAGGTTGTGCTTCCAGAGCAATGCAATGTGTTGTTTCCAGAGAGCATCGATAGGCTAGTGAACATGGTGTGGCATCAGGCTGTAACTGGTGCTCACAAGTTCATTTATCCAGTGGAACATTGACAGTAAGCACAACTTCAGCTGCTTTGTTTTATTGGATAATATAAGCATATTATAGTTCTACATTTGTCCAGTGAACAATAATTACAAACTTGTTATAATCCATCCATCCATTTTCAGTAACTGCTTTGTCCAGTACAAAGTGACCAGAGACGTATCCTAACAGGCAGTGGGCACAGAACACACCCTGGACACCAGTCTACTGCAGGGGTACACATACTGCCAGCAATTTAGAGACAACGATTAAGTTAGACATCTTGGCTTCAGACTGTGGGAAGAAAACGGAGCACCCAGAGAAAACACACATGGCTACGTGGAAAAACATGCAAACTCCACACAGAAGTATCCAGGATGGAAGGATGGAATAAAACCCAGGACACAAGATCAACAAGACAGCAGTACTAGCGGTCACCTCTTAATAGAGTACAAGAGTTCAATATCCTTAACTATTTGTCAGAAGTGTATGTGAACTCACATGGGCCAGTGAAAATGAACTTAATTGCTTATTTGCTTAGACTGGTAATTGAAATGTTTGCAGACTATAATCCCCCCAAAAAACTTTTAAAGATATAATTAAAACATATGCAGTTGACATTTAGAATATACTCTTAATGAGATGGTGGCTTCAGGCTTTCTGCTTAGTGAATAATACAAACATATAAAAACATACAAAGGAAATGAAAGTCACTCACTGTACAGACTGATGTTGAGATTCTTCCTGCACTGCTTGGGCTCAGTAAGGAAGTTTCCGTAGCACTTAGGCTCTGCAGTCCAATCAGTCAGACTGCTGACACTCCAGGTGACAGACTGGACACCTGTTTTCATGCCTGTAGCTCCAACTGGCGCCTCCCAGCCCATTCCTCTGGGTGTCTGTGTTGTAGTGCAGTTCACTGTCACTGGGTCCCCATATCTCACCACAGCTCTCTGAGGGCTGATCTCAAGTGGACAGTCTGGAACAGCTCCTGCAACAAAATAATACATTGTAACTGACAAAGATAATAAAAACTAAGCATGTCAGGTTCAGAAAAGCATGATGTTACACCTACATCTGTTTGTGTTTAATCAAGTGTTGCAGAAGGTTACATCCACTGTTAGCATTTGTAATGTGCGTTTTCACTGGCAGCATTTCGAGGATTATAACACATATCTTACTTCCGCCTTTGCAAACAGGTCTGATGGTGAAGATAAGGGACAGCTATCTGGGACACTCAGCTCTGTGATCAGGACTGTACAATCCTGGTCCTGGAGGGCTGCTACACCACCAGGCTTTCATTCTAACCTGACTCTTAACCAGCTCATTATTGGCTTAATGAGACCAATTCAACCATTATTATTATTATTATTATTATTATTATTATTATTATTATTATTATTAAAAAAGGCCTGAAAAACCTGCAAACACAGGACCAGGACTGCACTAAGCATTGTTAGTGTGGTAGCAATTAGTAGTGGGGCCCTGGGTTCAATTCCTGGGGTGCTATCTATGTGGCGGTTGTATGTTCTCCCCATATTCCGTAGGGACGTACCATAGGGACGGTACAGAGGCTCTGTGGCTAAGGATCTGCACCAGTGGCTGGAAGGTTGCCAGTTCGAATCTCTCGGCCGGTAGAGGAATCCTACTCTGTTGGGCCCCCGAGCAAAGGCCCTAAACCCCAGCTGCTCCAGGGGTGCTGTATAAATGGCTGACCCTGTGCTCTGACCCCAAGCTCCTCTCCCTGTCTGTGTGTCTCATGGAGAGCAACAAATTCCTAATACATGGCCACTAAAGTGATCATATCTTATTCAGTGGGTGCTCTGGCTTCCTCCCACAGCATGTCTGAACACATACTGGTGGGTTAATGGGCTTCTGTGAAGTCGGCCCTGGTGGGAGTGTGTGTGTCCTGTGATGGACTGGCGTCCTGTCCAGGGCGTATCCTGCACAAGGCCCGTTGCTGGCCAGCTCCGTCTCCCCTGCGACCCTGAACTGGATGAAGCAATTGGCAAACGGACAGATAGATGGAACCCGTTTCTACTCCGAAAGTGCAGCAGGCGCGTGCCTGCGATATTTAGAGAAGACAACCCCATCCTGGCCTCTCTTATTGAGCTTGCTGCCTGGTTTCTGTGTGAGCAGCTCTTTAATGGGTGACAGATAATGGCGTTCAGGCTCAGGTGTTAATTCATTCCTAACCCCGTCCCACTTCCTAAGAGTCTTAATAATTGACTGGAGATCGGTTAACCATTTGGAACAGAGACCAGAAACACAGAAGTATTCCAGGATAAAGACTGAAAACCGCTCATCTGGGTAGATGAATTTGCGGTATTTGTGCTTGACAGATTTAGGCACCGTTTCAGAGGGTCAGGCAGGAAACGGACACCAAAAAATAAAATAAAATAAAAGTTTTTCGCTTTTATTGCTCTAGAGAAAATCGTGGGTAGTGTAGAGCAAATGGAAATGCCTGAATTAATGCAAACAGCGTTAAGAACAATTTTGACGTTAAGCTTGAAATGTTCCGAATAACGCGTTGTTTTTCGGGCAATGTGGCCTCCCTGTTTCTTGAGTTACAAAATCTGAGGCGCCATAGCAACAGCTTATCTTGGCACACAGCTAAGACTGGGCCACATGTTTCTTCTTCTCTCCAAGGTAGGTTACACAAAACCACAGATGGGAATAATCGAGCACAACCCGATCATTGAAAACTGGGATTATGCGACACAGCGCGTAAAGCGCTTAAGAGATACAGCATAAAGCGCGCGCTGTAGATGCAATTATTAATAGACAACAATCGGATTCGCCTCCCGCGCGCAAGTGTTGTGCAACTTCACTCCCCCAGATTCAACAGACTGCAAATCTGAGGCCGGGGGGACAGGGGGGCTAGGCGCCTGGTCCTAACGCCAAGCAGGCGAAATGCAAGCCTGCCATTGAAACATTAACTTGCAAACAACGGGGAATTGTTATCAAGATACCGAACACGCTCGGCTCAAGGAGAGCGTCTCGCCTCGCAAATCGGCCACTTCCAAGGGAATCGCTCGATCCCTGTTCGTTGATACAGCCACGTAATGTCCCAATGCCCTGCGCTTTTATCGGTGGTTAAGCCCTAGTGACTCCGCAGGGGATTATAAAATGATGAAAAGCCCGTCGTTACAAAAATTAGTAACTGCAAAAAATCTTTACAATCTGTAACGCGCATATACAGTTAAAACGAACGGATAGATTCAGGTTTTTGCTTGGAGCGTAACACTCCAGGTCTCCTATAAATGGCTATTGCGGGAAGGTTTATTGAAAAATACAGTAGAAAATTACTTGAATTTCAGTCTTTTAGAAAGCAACTATAATTCAGGATACAGTCAGTATCCCAGATTTAACAAGAAGGTCTACCTGTGCCATAATTCGGTGTAAGCCCTTTTCCCGAACTTCAGTAAAACCGTCAGATTTACGCACAATTGCTGAATCACAAGCAGTATGCAACAAAATGGATTATCTGAACCTGGCTGGTTTCTAACTTTGTTTATATACCTTTTGAAATAACATTCCGTTATAACAGACAAACCTGTTCAATGTTGTGAGTATAGTGCTCACTGTATTTATGGTAGGAGTCAAAATCAAATTATTCTTCTCCACATAAAAGAAACTCATGTCAGAACGCCCACACGCTTTCAGCTGGCATGGGAATGTTGCATTTCTGTTGTTTTTATGTAAAAAAAAACACGGGAGATGTGCTCGTAGCAAAGTGAAATGCTCTCTAGCCATAATGATTATTAATAGACGTGTTGATGACGTACGGAGATAAAGATATTTAGAGAACTTACTGGTAGCCGTACAGAATACAAGCAGTCCTAAACAAAGTCTAAAGAGATTTATCCCGGCCACGCGATTGCTCTTTTCTCTGTCCATTTCCATAGGTATATCCTTTAACAGCGAAGAAAATTCCCAAATCCACAGGTGAGCAATTCGCACCCGAAGCCGACTCGCAGTTAACAGCTGTTACCCGCTTTCCCCTCGCTGTGGTGTTAGATAAGGTACTTTAAGAGACTGCCTACTTATACACCCCCTTTTTTGGGAGGGAGGGGGAGCTAGTGTTGAGTGACCAGATTCCAATTTTCCGACGCGAGACACGAGCTTTTCTTTTCTTTGAAGAAGTTGCTGGGTTTCCCCGCGTTTAACTTCTTCGTGCGACTTGAGTCACTGCCGGCGTCAGGCCGATTTGCGATTGTCCTGCAGGTATTATTTATAACCCGCGCTGACCTCTTCAAACAGCTGTCATCGTATTCATACTCTTACACCAGAGCCTTTGGTACGGAAGAAAAACCTATACAGAGGGATAAATGGGACCTCGCATTTCACAATTAGGCACTCATCAAAGGGGAATTTTGTTGGTCGTAGCGTGGGCTTTTATCACTGACCGCAGCCTGCCGTACCCTCACGGGAGTTGAGCCTTTAACACGCTGCTGTCCAAGCTCAGCCCCGGGGACACCTCCGCGAGGATCTCGGGGCGCAAATCTGAGAAACACCAACGGGTGGAGAGGGAGAAAGGCGCTGGATCACCACCAGTAATATCTATCGGGATGTCTTTAAAAAAAAAAGGCAAGCACAAACTAAAAGCAAAAAACGGGGCATCAGCATTGTCCCCAATATTCGCAACAAATTAGTACATGTTCCTGTTCTCATGAATTCCACGACGCTGAAGTACATCTCCTTTACCCAGGCCAGAGGCGTCTGGACGGGATAGGAATTTTGCATTTCCCGGAATAACCGGAGAAATCAGGAAACCGCATCTCTCCGCCGCTCCACAAAAGTACATTATTACAGAGCTTCGCGGAAATCCCCCGTATTCCCCCGAAGAAAGTTAATATCTTACAATGGACCATTAGTGGTGCTTTTAACGAGCTCTGTGTTATTAATGTGTGGTATTAAGGCGCGTCTGCCTGAAATCTCATTTTCCTCATCTAGTGAACTACGAACCGAAACAAAAACACAACTTTACTTTAAACGCTTATTTTCTCAGCAAGCATTAAAATATCAGAATCTCGGTTGAAAATAAATCGCCTTCAATATATTAGATAGATAATACTTGATTAATCCCGTTGGGAAATTGATGTGTTACAGCAGTCCAGCCCAAGACAAGCAAAACAGACATCAGAATAGTTATAAAACAAAAGACAAACAAGATAAATAAAAATAAATACATAGGTGTGTGCAAAATGTGCTGATCATAGTCACTGTAAAAACAATAAAATATGTGCAAAATGTGCATAGGTTTATACAGACTGATTGTCCAAAAAGTACAATGGAGTAAACATGCTGTCCATAGAGGAGCAAATGAAGGGCTAAAAGTCCTAGCCTAGGGCAACGTTATACACCCTGACAGCCGCCGGGAGGAAAGACCTGTGGAAACGTTCCCTTGAACAGGTAGCTGGAGCAGTCTATTGCTAAATGTGCTCCACTGCCCAGTAACAGTCCCATGAAGCGGATGAGAGGTGTTGTTTATGATGGCTGTGAGCTTGGTCAGCATTCTCCTCTCTGCCACCACCTCCATGGGGTCAAGGCTCATCCCCAGCACAGTGCCAGCCTTCTTGATGAGTTTATTGAGCCTATTTGCATCTTTTGTAATGATGCTGCTGCCCCAGCATACCACAGCGTAGAAGATGGCCGCCGCCACCACTGATTCATAAAAAATGTGTAGCAGTGTTCCACACACACCAAAGGACCTGAGTCTCCTAAGAAAATAGAGTTGGCTCTGACCCTTCTTGTACAGGGCATCAGTGTTACCAGACCACTCCAGCTTATCATCCAGGTGTACCCCTAAATACTTGTAGGAATGTATGTCCTCACCCTGGATGGAAACAGGGTTCAGCAGAGGCTTATTCCTTCGAAAGTCAAATATCATTTCTTTGGTCTTGCTGATGTTAACCTGGAGATGGTTAAGATGACACCACTCCACAAACTTGGTAATCAAGCTCCTATATTCCTCCTCCCTCCCCTCTCTAATACACCCCACAATTGCAGAGTCATCTGAAAACTTCTGCAGATGACATGTCTCAGAGTTGTACCTGAAGTCAGAGGTGTAAAAGGTGAACAGGAATGGAGCAAGGACAGTCCCCTGTGGAGCCCCAGTACGGCTAACAACCTGTTCGGACACACAGCTTTGTAGCCGTACACACTGTGGCCTGCAGGTCAGATAGTCTATAATCCAGGACAGCAGGGGAGTGTCCACCTGCGCCGCCCTTAGCTTATCTCTCAGTAAAGGTGGATGGATGGTGTTAAAGGCACTGGAGAAGTCAAAGAACATAACTCTCACAATTCTCCCCGTCTTCTCCAGGTGAGAGTCAGCAATGTATAGCAGATAGATGACTGCATCCTCCACTCCCAGGTGTGACCGGTAGGCAAACTGCAGGGGGTCCAGTGCTGTAATCACCAGGGTTCTGAGGTGGTCCAGTACAAGCCTTTCCAGAGTTTTCATTAGGTGTGATGTAAGTGCCACTGGTCTGTAGTCATTCAAGACTTTAGGGTGCCCCTTTTTGGGTACTGGCACCAGGCAAGATGTCTTCCAGAGCATCGGAACCTTTTCTAATCTCAGGCTGAGGTTGAAGATGTACTGCAGCACTGAACCCAGTTGGTCCGCACAGATCTTTAGCACCCTGGAGCTGACACCATCAGGACCCGCTGCCTTCCCTGCATGGAGTCTCCTCAACTCCCTTCTGACCTGGGCAGCTGTGATGGATAGGCCGAGGAGGGCAGGGGAAGATGGAGTAGGAGTAGAAGGGATCACATGATGGGGTGACTGAGGACATGAAGAGGGTGTCTGGGGTGAAGGCCTGTGAGGTGAATGGACAGTGGACCCTGTATCGAATCTGTGGAAGAAAAGATTCATCTCATCGGCCCTCTCCAGGCCCCCCTCACTCTGTTGGCCGCTGGACAACTTGTATCCGAAGATCTTCCTCATGCCATTCCACACTTCTCTCACATTGCTCTCCCTCAGCCTGTCCTCCATTATCCTGTATTGCTAAATACGTTTTGCCAGAGCAACTATACAATATATTTTCCTCATTAAAGAGAATTCAGCAGCGCCCAACCCGTCCATGTTTCTACACACAAACACACTTCCAGCAGGCTGGACACAGCACACACAGGGACTGGACTGAGGGTTAGGACTGCGGTTCTCCTTATGGGTAAGGCTACGTTTAAACAGCCAATGGACATCAGTGCCAGCAAATAGCTAAGGCATCGCTGTGCAAAATATGTATTTTACATAGTAATATATATTTTATTTACTAGTATTTCCTTAAATTGTCCGTCTTGGACATGAAAGTACCCATAAGCAATGATTTAATTAGGCGTTAATTCATTTGGTATTCAAAATACACTCACTAAAAATACATTAAAAAAGGTTGCAGCGTTATAGAAAGGGGCAGGGGAGGATACTTTGAATTTAATTAGATATATCAGCCCAGGCACGTTCTTATCTTTCTCCTCCCTTTTAATCTGTCCGGAACACTGCAGTCTCTGTGCGCTGATATCAGATGACGAATTTACCAGCGACCCCAGACCCACACGGTTAGTTCGGGTTGTACTGTACAATCACTGCTGGACACAAACAGCACTGAACTAAACGCTAACCCATGTGGTCCACACGGACGTTTAATAGCACAGCCCACGCGTGAAGCAGTACTCCCAGGTAAACCTCTGAAGGTGTAATCAAGAAACAGGGTATCATTTGCATTGGAGCTCATCGGGGTTCTTTCAAAGCTGCCTGAAGAAAAATCACCTGAAGTACAGAAACAAATTGGCAATCTGTTGATCCCTTCTTCAAACCCTTCTTCATTCCTTGCTCCCGTAATTATAGAGCATGGGGGGATACAACAGGGGGCATGGTGATGCAGTGGTTAGCAATGCTAACCCGCAGCTCTTCAATTCTGTCTGTGTGGAGTCTGCATGTTCTCCTCGTGTTCGCACGAGTTTCCTTCTCCAGGTGCTCCGAAGATATACTGGTAGGTTAATCAGCCTCTGAGAAAATTAATCCTTGTATGAGGATGTGTCTGTGTGGGCCCTGTAATGGACTGGCGTCCCATCCAGGGTGTAATAATAATAATAATAATAATAATAATAATAATAATAATAATAATAATAATAATTGCTTACACTTATATAGCGCTTTTTTGGACACTCCACTTAAAGCGCTTTACAGGTAATGGGGATCCCCTCCACCACCACCAATGTGCAGCCCCACCTGGATGATGCGACGGCAGCCATAGTGCGCCAGAACACTCACCACACATCAGCTATCAGTGGGGAGGAGAGCAGAGTAATGAAGCCAATTCATAGAGGGGGATTATTAGGAGGCCATGATTGGTAAGGGCCAATGGGAAATTTGGCCAGGATGCCGGGGTGTATCCTGCCTTGTACCTGTTGCTTGCTGGGATAGGCTCCAGCTCCGCCCCGCTGCCCTGACTCAGCAGGAACAGTTAGAAAATGGATGGAGGAGATAAAACTGAACTCAATACAATGCCAAGCTCTGACAGCTCACAGCATTACTTGAAGAAATGACCTAAAACAACAAATTAAAAATCTGCGACCCTCTATATCACTGTATATATTGACCTAAAGAAACTTTTTACATGATTTAATATTATGCACAAACACAAAGCAGTAACATTTTCAACTGCAATGGGAAAATACTCCTTTAACGTTGTACTGCTTTCTATTAAAAGGCAGATGAAAGTTCTGAATGAGTCTTATTTTCTGGGCTGATCTGTTTGTCCAGCCCAAGAAAACCAGTAAAGCTCACATCTCCGGGTGCTAATCTAATCTATGCAAATAGCTGGGGTTCTGACTCACAGGTCTCGATCAGCGTTAGGATTCGCTCAGCAATCTCAGCGACGGGAGCAGGAAAGAGGTAACTCCCAAACAGTGCGGCCGTGCTGGACAAAAGAAGAAGCTTTCCCTTCCGCAAGACTTTTTTTCCCCTCCGCCGTTGAAAATATCAGAAGATAAAAACGGGAAGAAAGCGAGAGTATTTCGGCAGTGCGATCCTCGTGGTTTGCCAGAGGTGAATGCACGGCCGTAACCCTCTGAGGTCAGTGTGGCAGGGGGTATTCCGAGGGAGATCAGGAAGTGGGTGGAGGATAAAGAAAAATACCGCCCCCCCCCATCTGAACCTGTCGCAATCAGACCCCCAGCGGTTGATCTGTCCATCCTGCACCCCACCAGGATAATCCAGCCATCTGGATTCTATCAGATTTCTTTATTTTTCTGTGTCATCCAGCTTTTTCATTCCTCATGCCTGGCGAATGTCAAACCCCACAGATACGAAGGAGGCTCATGGGCTAATCAAATGTCTCCTGACTCATGTTGCCTCTCGGCACTACTTGGGTTGGATGATACCATGTCGAGTCCCGGGGGGGGGGAGGGGCTTGGACAGGGCTCAGCCACAGTGATTCGGTCCTGTTGTCCACAGTATGGGAGACAAGCGTGCACGTGTCTTCTCTTCCCAAGTGCCGGGATACCCATGGACCACTTTTACCTTCTCAAACTGTTAATCAGTAATCACTGAAGCCAGTGAACCGCTGGAGAGTTTTAAACACAACTCTATGGCCTTTTACCCCACAGGCCCCTATGGTGAACCAGGGGTGTACCCCCTACATTTGTGGTTGGGTTGATGTTACCTCTTAGGGGGCTTATGTACTGCTGCAGTAGGGGTCCAGTTCTCATGGGACTAAATCAGGACTAACCAATCAATCAACGAATCAAAATACATTTTAAAGCAGCACTATCGCAAAGGCCTTTGCAAGCAATTTGTCTTGCGTTATAAACAGCACGCATGCAGTGGTTCTGCTGGAAAACCGTAGCGCTGCCTGGCCAACAGATCCAGCTCCTGTTGGCTTTGAAGATTAGCCGCGGTCCTGACTTCCACGCAGGACAAGCCGTTGGCCTGAAAGCAGGGTAAGCAGACGCTGGCCCACTTCACTGGCCTTTCACAAAAGCCTCCAGTCAGGAGGAGTTCCAGGTCTTGCCAGGACTCTGCTGGAGCTCCGTCATTCGATTCAGGCCGAGAGGCCGAGAGAGGAGAGGTAGCGAAAGCGGGCTTTCATCCACCCCTCCGCCTCGCTGTGCAAGGAGGCATCTATGTGAATTCCGATCACGCAGCGCTCAGAGACGCACTTTCCTAGGGGGAAGGCTTGGCACTGAATGCTTGGTTTGTGGATTTTCCGGTGGGAGGCACAAATGTATGAACTGGAAAAACGTCCTATAACCGCTTTCAAAAGAGAAGGCAGGCGGACACAGGTTATCTACACTTCTCTTGGCAGGGTGCAGGTCTGTGAAACCGCAGCGCTCACTTTCATGTGACGCATTGCACGCCGAGGTCATATCTTAAACCTGACTGAGCCAAGCTATCGGAAAGGACGAATGTGATAAGCTCCTGGCTGACAGCAGACTCTCACATCATCATTGCTGAGGTCCTGTCGACTTGATCGCTCCAGATCCTGCGGCAGGAGCTTATGAGAGTAAGGCTGCAAACCTCAGTGTCCTGTCCAGATCCCACTCTGAGCTTGCACTGCACAGCCCTGTTCCCTCTCGCTTCAAATGACTATTGCAATCCACAGGGGGCCAATCATCACCAGGGTGGGAGCTGCACTTCAATGCTGGATAACGTGGGCCCTATTAAACCCTCTAACTAAAAAGCTTTGACAGTTTTTGAGATAAAACAATAATATGCTTATGCTTATTCCTGCACTGTTGGAGTACACAGGGCCTGGAAACATTTGGCAGGAATCGGCAACTTCATTTTGAGAACTTCTACTCAATTTCATTGACTTTTGATGAGGTAACTCCAGGCCAAGGTACTATTCTAATCTGGAAATCACACCGGAAAAGGCCTGAAATCTGTGCTGAGATTAAATTTTATTATGGCGATTGTGAGATCACTAGACAAGCTGCTGGGGAAATTCCACGCCCTGTGTGTGCTCATGGCTGTTTGCTTAGTCTCATTACTCACAGCATTGCTATGCAGGCGCTGGGAAGGGTGGTCTCGAAAACCCGGGGTGGGGGAGGTCATTCAGAGATCGCCAGATAAGCCCCCCAACCCAAGGATCGCACAGATTCAAGGCCAGCAATCCGGTGCCCCCGTAACACTCTAGTTCAGTCCGCTGGCCCTGGCACAGACCTGCCACGTGCAGTCGGCTGAACACTACAGCTGAGGAGCACACTCGACATGAGCCCCCACAGCCGACCCCCCCCAGCGCTTACCCTGCAATGATCTTCTTCTGAAACGGCAAATTGGAAACCAGGTCTGAAAACTCCCAGATGACACCGCAAAAAGGTATACTTCCAAGACAAGGAATGCTGTGCGGTGCCTTTTCATGGTTGGCGGTTTTTAAAAAAAAAAACTAAAGTTTTGTGACAGCTTGTAAAATCATTGCAATCCATAATGTTGGGCCATTTCAAGTGCTCGGGCTGTCTCTGTCGCAATCGTAATCCCTCCTCTTCGTGGCACTCCGGCTCTTTCGTATTTTAGCTGATGACATGCACCTGCCCCCTGTTTAGTCCATCTTTATTTAAACCCGGCGCTCTCGCTAGTCCAGGCTCAGCACTGGGAGATGGACGCCTGGAAGCCCACCTACCAGCGGGTCCAGGAGAGACCCAACGGCATAGGATTCATCACAGCGTCCCGACCCCCTGAGTTCGGGGCTCGGAGCGCCTGGCCTCATCACCATGGTGTAATCCCCTGTCCCTGTTCCGGATTTTAACCTTGTTTGTTTCGTCTCGGATGGATCTCCCAGTTCCTAGACCCTGGACTGCGCCCCGGATTCCCCCTAGGTCTTGCCTTTGCCACACCCCCCCGAGCACCGGATCATCGCCGTCATGCCCCCCTGTCTGTCAACCTACCCTGATCCTCTTCGTCTCTTCCCTGTTGTCCTTCTGCACTTACTTCCGGATTATACCGTCTGCACAGGGTCCTGAACTACACTTCGCAGGAGCCTGGACCAGGTCCCGTTAAAGTCTCTGTCTGGTTTGCACAAACAATTCTATTTTGCCAAAAATGTCTAGGATTCAGAAGACTTCAAACACTGATGCTTAGTGCGTGAGTGCACAACATAACTAAGCCATGTAGTCCATAATGACTAAACCATATGACTCCAGTGTATTTCCTCTCTAAATGTTCAGTCTTCAGGGACTGCAGTTATCTGCACTCTTTTGTGATACAAGCAGGCCCCGGTGCCAGAGGAACCTATAGACATTTCCTGTGGCTCCACAAGTGCTGAGCAAGACTTTAGTGGAAAGCAGCACTCATTGGAAAAAAGTGTTTAGACATTTAGGCGAAGCCAAGTACACAAATAAAACGGGAACTTAGTATAATGCTAACCATTGCAGAGTAAATGCCTGAAATTTGCCTCTCTTGTGAATAATACTTTTTTCCTCTCAGTTTTAAACAGATTTCTTGTAGAGGGGTTGTTTGTTCATCAGTATTGGGAGGCTGTCTTTGTAAACTGCATTTCTTGGGTTTGGAAAGATTTGCACAGATGCCGGGTCACATTCTGAATCCAGTAGTTTAGGACCCAGCAGGAATCAGTCAGATTCCTCATTGGGATCACTTTTGTTATGGGGAAACCTGTGCAAGGAGGAGGCCAAAGGGGCCTGTCCTCTTCCTTGAGCAGTCTTTTGTCATCTCAATTGTAATTCCAAGTCATCGGAAATGCTGTTTACATCGCTATCAATCGCCAGCTGGGTCAATCAGGATTCGTTCTTGTTTAAGTCAATGCAAGTAACAGACATGAGTAAAGCAGGATTTCTAAAGCCAGTATGCAAAAAACAGAAGCGATTTTGCTTTTGCATGGCCAAGGGTCAGGAATCAAGCCGTGTTCAATAGGCAGATGAAAAGCAGAAGGTCAGAGCGTTGCAGGCCCAAATTAAGCCGGGCTGAGCCAGGTGTAGTAGTTGTATTCAGGGATAGAGCCAAATAGTGTGGCGTGGGTAGTGAAAATAATAGAAATGAATACAGCAGGTAATACCTCTCTACTCCTGGTCTTAGTGAGCCGTTGTAAGTAACAAAGCCTCAGAGTGTGAGGTCTTCTGAGAAACCTCTATGCTGCTGGAAAGTGCTGATCTTCAAAGTTAACTCCAGCGCATATTTGGCACAAGGGAAGCAGGGCGATTGCATGACTTCCAGAGGGGGAGAGAGAGAGGGGAGTCGCTCACTCCACGGCTGCTTATGAGAAAATGCCCCCCTTCCGAGTCGTTAGTGAACAGGCTCACTTTTGCACTTGAGCATTAATTATCTGAGGCAGGCAAGCGAGTGTCGTGAGGGAGCCTGCGTTCTCAGCATTCCTACCACGGCAGACGAAACCAGAGTTCAAATGTTTTGCGAATTCTGTTCTTCTTGTTACGCTCAGGGCTGAGGTCATAAAAAAGGTGGGAGGCCAAAACATTCATAGCCAGTTCGTGATAGAAAGTTCAAGCCGGGCCCTGCTCTGGGTTATATTTAGCATACAGATACACGACACTCTTAGATTAAAAGTGCTACTTCTAAGATTAGAACCAGACTATCTGAGTGCCTTGGACAAAGCATGTAACCTAGTTTATCCCCAAAGCACAACCACCTCTGCCGAGACGGGTGCTAGCATGCTGTTTTCGTTGGTCTCAGTGGTGTAACTGTAGTAAAGTAAAAATTCAGAGGCTGCAACCTGGAGAATGAAGTGTCTTGAGGTCTGTGCAGAGAAACAGGCCCTTTTGCTATCTCCTATAATCAAGGGGCTGTTTACATCCACCCATCTTGTAACTGTTTCCTCCAATTCAGGGTTGCGGGTGAGGGAGTGCCTATCCCAGCAAGCAATGGACACAAGGCAAGATACACCCTGGACAGGATGCCAGTCCGCCAGTCCATCACAGTGCAGACACAGACACAAGCACAGACACACATATACTCATAGCAGGGCCAGGTTTTCCCAGAAGCCATTTAATCTACCTAGCCTTTGGACTGTGGGAGAAAACTCACACAATAATGTGGGGAGAACATGCAAACTCCGCACAGATAGCACCCCAGGGCACCAGTGCTGCCAGGCAGCAATACTAACCACTGCACCATACTGTCCATGGCCTTTTCCACTTGCTGTTTTTTTTCTCAGGGCCTTCTCCTATCTGGTCTATCTGGTCTATCTGGTCTTGATTTCTCCTTTCCTGCTCATTATGTTCAGAACGTTTCATCTGCGAGGAAACTGTCCAAGGCTATAGAATATGTGATTGCTATTATCTGAGGTGTGTGTACCCACACGTGCCATTTGTAAGGTCACCTATATCAGACTTTTTTCCCCTATCACAGCACACGGAAGGACGTGCTGAAGGAAGCCTGGTCTGATACTACTTTACAGTGTTCAGGAATCTTGGGACATTACTTTGGACTCCCTTGCAAAATGTTTTTCTCTAATGTTTTGGTAGGGCAGTATATGCAACATTAATACATAGAACAATTATTGCTACTCCAAATGAAAACGATTTACAATTAAATATTGCCGAGATTAATTCATAAAAAAGGCCCAGTTGAGCTGTGAATCACACTCTGCAAAGAACCTAAAATTAAAAATAGAGTCCACACTGCCTACAGCCAAAACATGAATACCAATAGCTGCTGAACTATTTTTTTTTTACTGCTGTTACTGCAATTTGCAATAAAAAATAAGAATATTAAGACATTTTACCTCCCCGTGACTGATGGTATGCCAGAGAATGCCTGCTGATTCCCTGTGTATGCAGAAAAGGATTTTATGTTAGATCACGAATGTCAGATTTCAATTCCTCCTCGGTCACGAGGGAAGGGGATGAGACTGGACTTTTCCGAGGATAAAAAGCAGGGGTGACAAAAGCAGACCAGCCGAGCTAAACCTACCCATAACCCTTAACGTTACTTTCTCTGGGGGTGCCCCTGTTTGAACACCAGGCAGTCATAGAGAGGTCAGAGGCAAGGTCAAGCTCTGAGGACCCTATTATGGCTCCTAGCCCAGTTTACAGCAATAAGGAAGTCCAGCACACAGAATGAGGCTAACTTCCTCTTTCCCTCTTGCGTCACGCTCAAAACTGTCCCCATGATCGCAATCCCTTGTCCTTCTTATCTGGGGGAAAGTCGGTCCGATGCAGACCGTCGTCGCCTTTCGAGCCCTGGAACAAAACAGAGTTGGTGAACGTGCAAGAAAGACCCCGCCTGGCGTTTTCCTCCTGTACTGGTCAGAAACGCAAGGTGGCGAGGCCCGTGGCTGAGCTCACCCTGGCTGGGTGCAGTATTCACAGGGGCTTTTCCCACCAGGGGAAGCCCCTCGGCGAGACGGCGCTCGGCTGCAACAAGGTGGCACACGTGACCCGAAATGACTCGGAGCCCGTCTGCCTCTGCCGTCAGCCCCCGGAGGCTGGAGTCCGAGTGACGGAGTTCCCGAATGTGTGCTTAATTCGGAGTTTGTCAAATTGTGAGATACTGTCAATTCATTTATTCTGTTACCGAATCTTAATAACCAGTCTGAGAAACAGGGAGTGTAGTTCCCCGTTTAAGCTTTTGTTAAAGGATTTTTGCTTCAGTCCCGCAAGCGGAAAAAGGATGGTACACACCAGAGTTACAGCGGCCTGTGGGACCAGAGCTCATCCTGTTTTCTGTAGCGTTAAGCACACTAGAGAGCATGTGACCCCTCCCACCAGTGCCGGTCCCCACTTGTTGAAGTACCTCCCTCAAGATACAACTACAGTATGTG
Organism: Lepisosteus oculatus; assembly: GCF_040954835.1. NCBI lineage: Eukaryota > Metazoa > Chordata > Actinopteri > Semionotiformes > Lepisosteidae > Lepisosteus > Lepisosteus oculatus. Next base: position 15,520,121 of record NC_090706.1, on the reverse strand, counting down.
CAGCAGGGACTCAAACCCACAACCTGTCAGTCATGAGGCCAGGGGCTTAGTATCACAGAGGTTACTATGAACCTTTTGTGTTAATATTTAAAATGCATTGTTGCTGTGACTGTGCTCGCAAGCCACCTTCTGTTACTGACCTAATTTATACTGAGTCCATCCCTCCATGACCAAACAGCCCATTATTCCTGGTGAGGGTGCAGTGCCCGTCACAGACCACAGCCCAGAAACGCGATAATCTTCAGACAGGAGGCCCGACAGAAAATGGCTCTGCAACAGTTAATCCTGTTCTTCATAATGGACAGCAAATGCACCTGATCTGTAATGCACAATTCCTGCAGCGCATGGGATTAGACGTACATTGGGGATCCATGTATTGGCGTGGGCGCCCCTTGACTCCTTTAACCCTTCTGTTCCGCTCCTATAAGTTGTTGGCATTTGGCTATTTAAAGTCTCCACAGTGGCCCAGGGGAGCTGTCAGGAAGGCCTCTGAGGTTTTTTTTAGAGTCGGCTTTCCTCGCTGTCTGCCCAGATCTAAGTTAAAGACACAATTGTTCCGACTGTTCTGGCTTTCCCACAATATTTCCTTTCACGGCACCTAAGAAACACTGCCTTCCCACTGCAGGTGCTCCTCGTGCTCTCTTCCCCCGCCTGCAGCAGGCAAGGGCTGAACCTGCGGCTTGAGCCTGAAAAGCCAATACATTTCTGATGATCCTTACATCCTTTTATTAAGGTAATGTGTTTGTTTTCAGCTATGATTCCTGTACTGGTCACTGGAAACTGTAACGATCAGTTCTTTCCGGACCCTATGCGGACGACACAATCCGAAGAAGTGGGGAAACACTAGGAAAACGTCATGCAGGAATACGGGGCTGAAGACAGGGGGGCGCGTCCAAAGTGCGCTGGTGCACGGGGAAGGTGTGGCCGAGGCGAACAATCCAAAAACAATCCATAGAGGGAATCCAAAACACAAGAATAAGTCCATTGCCAAGTGATCCATCCAAACAAAGAATTAAAAACCATGAACCGGGTTGGAACCGGCGGACAGGGAACGGGAACGGAGATAAAAACCTTAACGGGACCAGGCGCTTCCAGGTCCCGGACTCGCACGGTGCGGAAACCAGATGCAGAGCCAGGATGAGCGTCAGCGCCTGGCTTTTAAGGTGGGCTGGGAAAAGGGATCAGGTGGACAGAATTAAGTCTAAAGTGAAAGGGCTGGAGCACCCTTAAGGAGGGGGGACTATAATCGTGACAGTAACACTGATTCCTTGTGCCACAACCTTGACGGAGTGTTTTGAGAAAGTGCTAAGAGGGTAAGAGTCAACCATGCCATGTCTGACAAGCTGTAGTCTTCCACTGGGTCCCCTCAGTGGGGCTTAGACGTTTTTAAGGTTGGTAATTCATCGTCGTTAATGTTTTGTCAGTCTGCTTTAACTTGTATCCTGCTTTGCTGGTTTGGGAATCCGAGTCCAAGTAAGTACAAAGTAAGAACAAGCCTGGCAGGGGCTCGAACCCGCAACACAACCTGTCAGACAATGTCAGAAAGTCACTGGCGTTGATCTTTCGGCCCTACGCCACTTCTATCAGTCTTGCGTAAAGCATATTCCATCCGATAGGACCCTTCACACATCCTGCTTACAAATACACATTTCCCAATTGAAAAACAAACAGGTTCAATTTGTCTTTTATACCTGTGGCCATAACCTTGGCTTAATAAACTATTCTTTTGGGCACTCATACGTGTACGGTTTATTTGTGCGTGATCTCGATAGTGTCTGCTGCTGTGAAAGAAATTGCCCCATGGGTATAAGAAAGACTCTCTCTCCATCTCTCAGCATTGACCACGTCTACTGATTCCAGCCCCAGACTATTCCTGCTTGTTCTCTCAGCTGCCGATCGGTCTGAGAGACTTTCTCTATTCCCAGCTGCAGTTCAAAGACAGGGCTGTAATGGAGAAACTTGGTGTCCACTCCAGGGCGTTTCTTGAAAAGAGTAGGGGTGTGGGTTACACAGTGTCCTGGCCAAATCTCTTATTGGCCCTTCCCAATCATGGCCTCCTATTAATCTCCATCTCTGAACTGGCTTCATCACTCTGTTCTCCTCCCCACTGATAGCTGGTGTGTGGTGAGAGTACTGGTGCATCATCCAGGTGGGGCTGTACATTGGTAGCAGTGGAGGGGAGTCCCCATTACCTGTAAAGCACTTTGAGTGGAGGGTCCAGAAAAGCGCTATATAAGTGCAAGCAATTATTAATGATTACATTATTAAACAGTTCACTGTGTTGATCTTAGCACTCCATCACATCCCGAACACATACCAGAGCATTGTATAATGGGCGAGAGAGAGAGAGAGAGAGACAAAGGAGAGGCCAGCAGGATATCGCATCTAACTCACAAATCAGGAATAAGGCCTCTATTGTATCGAAGTTGTTTTTTTTTCACTCCTTTAGCCTCTTGACCTTCCTGCCTGCACTCTGAAAAAGAAGTTATCTCTTCATATTTAACTATACCGACATAACACATGTGCAGAAAGAGTTTGCTCTCCCTGGCTGTCACAAGACGTGACGTGAAGATCTCAGTCTCCTTGTGAAAGGGATCTCACAGCAGATATACAAAGGGACTGCTGTTGTCACTAGACTCTATTTTGAATATTTTTGCTGCTGGGTGAACACACTCCCATTTGCCAATGAATACACTTCAGGCACATGTAATGCAAAGAATACCCCCTTTTTTGGTTATAATCACTCATTCATGCTACTAATTTTGTCCTAAACTTACTCCCTGATCAAACACATGAGAGCACACTGACCATCTGTTTTCGTGTGGGCAAAACTGCCTTGTGTAAAGAAAAAGAGGCAAATAAAGAATCCCAAATTATTTATGCGATCCTGCAGGCAACAACGGGCCACAGCTACAGCAGAGCAACACAAAAGGACTTTGCAGCGCTTATCGCCGAAGGTTAGGCTCAGCAACCTTGGAGAGAGATACATTTCAAAAGGAAAGCCGAAAAAGCAGACCCTGTTTCCTACAAGCCTGTGCCAGCCCTCCTCCACAGAACTGTGTGCGCTGACCTTGTGAGCCCAACGCAAGGACGGAAAAAAATTGTCTCTGAGACTAATGGCGCCAACAGGTTACTGTAACCGAAAATTCTTCAGTGACTCAGGGCTTCAGAGTATATTAAAAATTGTGTGGGAAATCGCTCTTGGCAATCTGTCGATGTAGATAATGTCTGCAATTTATGTTTTGTAACTTTGGCAGGTCCTGAATGTTCTATATATTCAGGACGGGGCTACATGGAAACAGACAGCATGGATCTTTTAACAGCTGCCAAAGAATGGCCCAGACATAGCCATAGTGGTAACATATATAGCTCGGCCATAACCCAGACTTGTGCAGGCTATTTACAATCTCGTGTTCTTGTGCACATTCCTGTCATTTCTTAAGTATTCTACAGGGAGATTCAGATAAATGCAGTAGTACGAGTGCGCTAATTTCTTATCAGAGTAGAAAAAGCACTATTACTGCACTGTTTTAGGGGTGCTTGATTAAATATACCAGGGCCCTGCAGATGTTACGGGTTGTGGAACTCCTACACTAGTCTATGACCGTACCAAAGTTCACTGTAGTAAGGGCCTGTGAGGCAGGGGTTCTCAGTGCTGGACCCATTGACCCACAGACCTGTTGGTTTTTCATTCCAGCCCACCTTCATTCGACAACTGAAGCCTTAAGATGCTTACAAAATAGTTTTTTTCATTATTTGTTTCAAGTCACAAGTGTAAGATTTTATTTCACTTACAAAATACAACGGTTAAAGCTCCAACATGTTAAAGAGCTGGAAGCAAGGAGTTCACACTTGATCTCATAATTAAGTCAACGGACGGCGTGTGGAACCGAGAGCTCGGCTGGAACAAAAGCCATCAGGTGTGTGGGTCACCAGGACCAGGACCAGGACCGGGAAGCCCTGTTGTAAAGGTTACTTAGCTGTGCTGCAGTTGTACTGTTTCATCTGCTGGATTACAGTACTGAGTTAGTGGTTCAGAAATGTGAAATGGCCTACAAGCACAGGAAAGCAAGTTAAAAACAGGAATCAGATTGTCTTAATGAACTTGCGAGAAAAGACACTAGGAAGCAGGATGGTTGTATGAGTTTATGCCGTCAGTTTTGCACTTGGTGTGTTTTTGATCTCCACATTTTTTAAGGATTAAGGCTTTATCTTTTTATAGCCCTTCTACCCTGACTTTGGCGGTCACTCACTCGCAGCCATGTGAAATGTCAAGGCAAGCACAGCTATCATTTACAGAAACATGTGTCACTTGTTGTTTTCATTACAGGAAAAAGCCATCATAACTCAACATCTTTCCTGGAGAAAGATCCTTAAACTGCCAAATGCTGAAAAGGAGTTTTAAGTGATACAGCACATACTTCCTAATTAAAGTTTATATTGTAAATTCACAATAGAACTGTCACACGTCAGGTTTCAGTTTCAGCGGGTTTTTACCAGAGTTCTGCATGATTTCACCACACTAGAGCGTAGGGATATCGTGTTGTTTCATAAGCTTATCACTATAGCACACCAGTGCTACTTCACTGCAATCCAACACACATCATGAAAATCTAACCACAGCTGAAACAGGAATTTATTTTACAACCTAGCTATTGTGGTTTGTGTGCTTTTATGCTCTTCATCCTTCACAACAGAACTACAGCAATCTAGAGGGTAACACATTTTATTTGTCTTTCTCAGGGCTTGTCTCAAAAAGATGAGAGATTTGGCCACAGTGTAAATTGAGGCGCCTTTCGAGTCCAAACCTGAGCCGAAACGTTGAACACTTGAAGAAGGCTCCACAGCCAAAACACTGTGTTTCTTTTCTTCTCTTTTCAGCATGGAATAAACCTTTAACTTGTTCCTTTGCAAACCTGCACACAACTGGTGAAGAACCTTCACTGTGGTGTTACCTGGAAACCCTCACACCCACGTGAGACAAGCCTACTTCACCATGAAAGAAGGAACGATACAGTGTTTGAATGCTTGCACGTGTGGGTGTCCTGTGATGGACTGGTATCTTGTCTAAGGTGCAGCCTGCCTTGTGCCCCGTGCTTGCAGAAATGGTTGCAGGCCCTTGACATGACTGTTACCAGCAATAAGAAGCTCTGTGGTGAAGGATGGATGGACCAACACGATAAACTATTTGAACACATTAGAATAAATACACAATAAATACCTGTGAACGGTGTTGTTGGTTAATTAGAACAATCATTTTGCCTGAAGCCACGTCTCTTATTATTGTTCCTAGATTATTATCTTTATTCCAGTCACCCTAATTTCAACATTTGGAGCTCATAATCACGGTTGGTGCAAGTGGAAATTATGTGCAAGTACGTTTAAAACCGAAAGCAGGAGACACGTCTTTACCCAAAGAGTTGTGGGATAGTGGAACAAGCTACCAAGCCCTGGTTTCTTTCATGTAATGGCCTCATGACATCTTGGAACCAGATAACAACCAGGCTTAATGGGCTGAATGCCCTCTTCTTGATTGTAGCCTTTCTTATGTTCTTATTCTTATGTTCAGAAGAAAGACAAGATTTAGTCTGCCATTCAGCTGCTCTCGGGGGTATAAACGCCTTATTGTAGGTTCACATGGTCAGGCAGTCCCTTCTCAAAGCTGGCACGATAAAGCCACACAAATGAATAAATGCTCTGTTTTTACAGGTGTTTCAGGCAAACATAAGCAGCTATTTTCTCGAGTGATGGAGTGTGTATCCTTGAATTATCTCACTAACTCAGCGTTTCAGCAAACGCCTCGCACAAATCTAGAGGAATACTTTTATTGGCCATATGCTAAGGGTGGAGTGATGGCACTGTTGCTAAGGATCTGCACCTATGGCTGGAAGGCTGCTGGTTCAAATCCTGCGACTGGTAGAGGAATCCTACTCTGTTGGGGCCCCTGAGCAAGAGCCTTAACTCCAGCTACTCTAGGGTGCTGTACAGTGGCTGACCCTGTGCTCTGACCCCAAGCTTCTCTCCCTGGCTTGTGTCTCATGCAGAGCAAGCTGAAGTATGTGAAAAGATGAATTCCTAATGCAAGAAATTTTAGATGGCTAATAAAGTGATCTTATCTTATCTTAAGGAAGTTATCTGTGAGGGTGAAGCCAAAAATCACACTACAGTAAATTCCTTTATTCTTAACCTTTAAAACAAAACTCACGAGCGGCTGTGGAGGTGGATGGGCTTTGTTTTGAAGATTAAGACCAAAGGGACGGGGCTCCGCTGGCTGGTTTACAATGGGCTTCCTCTACCAATTCAAGTTCGTTCACGGTGGATGAGGTGTGTGCATCATGGGAAGACCAAGCAGGCTGGAACAGCAGAGGGATGGGCACGCCAGCCTGGATAACCGAGCGGTGGTGGATCTCCCGGGAGACAAGAAGAAGAGGAAGGCCACATGGAAGATGGGAAGACTGAGTCAGAAGCTTTACTGGAGCAACCAGGAAAGGACATGCTTTAGTCCTGAGGGGATCCCCCCACCACACAATGGATTACAAAGGCTGCTGCTGATGATATGTGTAGAAACACAAACAACAGTACACACATGCACACTGACGGAAAATATAAAACGTGTTTCCAAACCCTGCAATTTGTTGCCTCTTATGATCCAACATAGTGTGCTGTTCTACTGCAGGCTGGCTTCTGAGGCTCATTAGGATCATTCAGAACAAAGGCAGAGAACAGCTTCTCCCAACCTGCCAAATACAGCCAGTGGAAATTATTTGTTTCTGTGTGCTCCTGCAGCAGACATCCTTTCTTTGACAGCTTTTTATACCAGCAATCACTCACAAAACCCCAGCTAGATGGATGTTACAAAGCCTTTTTCCTTTTCTGTCTCATTATAAAGTCATTAACTATTGTGTGCATGTCTCTAACAGGAATCATTCCAGTCAACGCCAACGTGTAAAACAAGCCTTGTTCAAGTACCCGTCTGGAAGGACATCTGTTGTCGCAGAAAGTATGTTGGATCTGGTCTATTCAGATCACCGTGCACTAAACAATAACTGCTTATAAAATATGCACAAAACAGCTTGAAGGGATCAGAAAACATTAGAACATTTGCACAGAGGGCACTATTCGATAATTGACCAATCTAGTCAAACTGCTTTCTAGCAGCTACCCGATCCAGATGTTTCATTAAAGAAGCCAGGGTATCAGCCTCAACAGCATAGCTGGGCAGCTTGTTCCACACTCCCACCACCCTTTGTGTAAAGAAGTGCCCCCTTCTTTACACAAAGACACAGCTGAAGGATCTCATCCAGCTATATAACACAGATGTACCAGTCAGCTCCTCCATATTCATCAATAACAGTTCAAACACAGTGCACCCTGCGTTTGAATAAGCATCTTATGTCCAGCAATTAGGACGTTGCAAGCAGAGATGTACAGCCTGTCCAGAGTTTCTGCAAGTCATATTTCATTTCCTGTCATTAAATAACTATAACTTAATATATCTTTCTCTGAATGAGTCCACTTGGGACTTTCCCATTCCTGGTTTCTAAAAAGGCCCTTTCCGACCTGCTTTGTTGGTCACATTGTGTATAGTGCAATTTCCTTCCTCGGAACAGCCACAGCACTAAGGAAGCACCGAGTTATCAGGATTTTTATATTTCAGCTATATATTTGTTCAGTGACTGCAAGTCAACACCGGATGCAATGTTCTGTTCTCCACTCCCTCTTTTTAACTTTTTTAATTCAAAGAAATTCCCAAGAACAATGTTGGCCTTTCAAGGCTTGTGAGTGTACTTTTCACCCCCGACAGCCCACCAGACGGACGTAGTCTTTAAACACATTCAAACTGATCTCCAAGCCTCAATTCATAGCTTCTACGAGACCTAAGTTTTTTAGGCTGACACACTTGCTTCCCAGAAAGCAAATGCTTTATTTGTTACTAGCCAGTGCAATCAAGCCTGTTATTTTAATGCCACCCACACCGCTACAGGAGAAAAATCGGATTGGTCCAACGTGTTTCAAGGTACATCTGCTCCAGAGTTTGTGTGTGCTCTGCTTAATGCTTTGTGATGCATCACGCTCTTTGTCGGCTTTACACGCAGTTTTTCTGTTCTGGTTTTGTTCGCGTTCTCCAGGTGCCGCTTAGTTAGACTCCATAAGAGGAGTCTTTCTCCTGAGCGATCTGTATTTCATACTCAAGCCTGGAAACGGGAAAACAAAGACACAACAAAGGGAATGTGCATGGAATGCAGTCAAAAAAAACTTCATCAAGAAGGGCGATAACATCCGGTGGCACTTTGCCCCTCCTTCAAGAGGAAATTCACTCCTTTTGCTCCATTTCTAAAGTGAAGTTGGGGGGGGGGGCATTATTGGCTTAGCATTGAATGACATTTCCCGTTTTTTGTGTATGATACCGACATCTAAGGACATAGTAACTCCTACAAATCAGAGCAGCCCATTCTCCCCACCCAGCCTGTGGGGCAGTTGATCCCAGGGTCTCACCCAGCCACTTCTGAAAAGAAATCAGCTTCAAGAACCCGGTAGGGCAGCCTCTTCCAGACTCCCACAACTCTTTGTGTAAAGACGTGCCTCCTCTGTCCCCTCTTAGTCTTCTCTGTTCACGGCTATAATGAGTCAAAGCCTTTCCAAAGAAGTAATACCTTCTCGACAATGTAGCGACTAAAGGTGTACACCATCTTCTAAACCAGGCCTTACTAGAGTATGAAACAATTTTAATAAAGTCCCTGGATTTAAATTCTACACTTCTAAATATACATCCTAACATTTTTCTTTCTGTTCTTCTATTATTTCCCCCACACTGCCTAGAAGACTTAAATGTACATTTCTTCAACTACAGCTATTGGGGTGCTCAGTGCTCTGCTGATAATTCAGTATTTCCCACTCAAAACCAGGAGTTGAACATGTCCAAAGATTCCTGCATTACAGTGATTCAGCTTTCCCAGTATTTCAGTGAGGGGGCCACAGGATGCTCTTTCAGAGTCCCACTCCCATCTTTCTATGGCTCAATCAATCCGTCACGTCAGACAACCAGGTGTACCACTCACCCAGGAGCAGAGCTGGGAGAGCAGGTCCCTGAATCCGAGCCAGACCTCGCCTTCCTCGCTTACTCACACTGGCCAGTTCCAAGGAAAAAAAACAAGAAACAGACACCTTTCATTCCCGGCACAGATGAGTCTGCCAGCGGATTTTCAACGAAACTGGGAGGGAAAGGCGAGGGGGCCTTGTGATAGGAGGCAGGAACGCTGCTGGGTGCTGCCATAAGAAAATTGCATCATGCATTGTTTCACCCACCACAGCCCACACAGGCCCCGACTTCTAATCCAATTCTTATCACAAAGCGCCTGGCAGCACGTTGGCCCTCCTGCAGCTTAAATACAAAGCAGGCAACAAATAATGACAGAAAACATTTGGGAAAGTTGGGGGAGAACTGGCCAGTTGGTAAACAAGAGGAAGTAGACCTGGAGAGCACTGGTGTGCTGTTCACAGACTGGGGAGGTTGAAGGCGGGGGCTGGTTTCCTTGGGTTCTAATAAAGACATCCTTGTTACCGGGAACCTTGCATGACTTGCATGAAGAGTTAAATAAAAAGGACAAGCCTTTTAAAGGGGAACTCCTGTCCCAGTTTCTCACACCGGGTATTTGGGGTGGGGCGGTGGCTGGAAGGTTGCCGGTTCAAATCCCACAGCTGGCAGAGGAATCCTACTCTGTTGGGCCCCTGAGCAAGGCCCTCAACCCCAGCTGCTCCAGGGGCGCCCTACAATGGCAGACCCTCTGCTCTGACTCCAGGCTTCTCTCCCTGTCTGTGTGTCTCATGGAGAGCAAGCTGGGGTATGCAAAAAGACAAATTCCTAAAATGCAAGAAATTGTATAGGGTTAATAAAGTGATATTATTATTATCTCGGTAACCAAATAAAATTCATTGACACGATAGAAAAAATTGGACAAATTTTCAATTAAGCCCAAAACCGTGAATTTTGTGAAAGTACTGTAAGCCCTCATGCTGTCACCAACTCGAGTTCCCATGAATTGTGATGCGAAGCCCTGCCTGCTCACTAGTCGCCATAATGACTAATGTACTGTGACGTGAGTACAGGTTGTGCGACATTTCACCGCTGAGATGTTCCAACATGCTGTGCGTGTTAACAAGTAAGTGGGATGTGTTGCAAAACGGTCTTGAAATGGAGAGCAGTATTTCTATTACATCAACAGAGATGGATTCACAAGCCTGCTTGTTTACAACGTCGCGGGGCCGGTTCACTTCACCGGATGTCTCGTTGGCTCATTCGGGGTCGCGGAATGTTGGCGCCGAGCACACCTGGACATTTCGTCTATCGTGTGACGTCCATTTTTGGAGGTTTTGAAAGTTACGGTGTTTCATTTCACTGCGGTTACCGCGCTCACCCATGCCGATTCTTTCGAACCCCGAAACACAAAAAACGGCCCCTTTAAGGGAAAGATCCGATCGATGGCTATAGCAGACAGTCGGCCGCCTGGCTCTTGCGCTTGCGCCGCGCCACCAGCAACCCCAGGCCCCAGAAAAGGAGCGATTCGAGCGGCGCCGAGGAACGCCAGGCTGGCCCGCCCGCTGCGGCGGACGTGTGCCCCTGAGCCCCGCTCCGGTTTCACGCTGCCAGCACGGCTGCGCAGCGCAGGGGGGGACTCGGTACTGACCCGAAGAGCTCAGGCACCATCGGTGACTTCCCGAGAACTTCCCGTAGGAAGCGGAGGAAGCCACTGGTTGCCACTTAATGGCACTCCAAGGAACGCTCGCACTAACCCCCTCCCCAAATAAATGATTTGGGAATAACTGCCAGACGGTCATCACTAATACGAAGCGCATCAGCACATACTGCAACATGCGGCACGGAAACGTGAAAACGTGAAACACGAGGAGGATATCTCGCGTTCTTGCTGCTTCATCACACTGTTGCTTGTGCAAGTTCTCGCACCTCGGCGACTCTAGATGGGCGCGGGCGACAAGGCAGATAAGAGCGGTCAGAAACGCGTGGATTCGTCTCATCCAGCCCGTTGGGTAGCTAGTGTGAGAAAAGAGCGACCAGAAACCTGCAGTATTTTAAAAGAAAGTCACGCACGGAGAGAGAGCCAGGGCAGGGAACCGGAGCTCTTCGGCCTCGAACAGAGGCAATTACAACAGGATGCAACACAAGCACTCAGAAGGAAGCTCGGCATTTCTGTGGGAGAAAAGTCCACGATAATATTATGCGTTCCCCAACAGTCCCTTGGTCATTCTTTTAACCTACACCTCATTATTTTTCATACCAACAACAGGAAAAAAATATCCTTTTCTGGCAATGTATCCCACTGAGGTCATTTGTAACACCGGCGCACAGCTTTCCTATTCTTAGAACTGTTTTTCCAAACGTTATCACTTTCTAGCAGGTCCTAGACGTTATCGAGTGTGTCTAAGAACGAAGGAAGCCCTTCTGCTGGGAACTGGGAACAGGGAACTGGGCAACTCCGGGGCGCCGTTCGCTGTTCTCAAGTGGCTGATAAAAGGGGAGGCTGTATTGCACGAAGCAGTCACTGAAAAAGGTCCCGTCCCGTTCTCCAGCACACACATTCCTTAAAAGACAGGACTGACACTCCAGCATAGACTCCATCCAACGTGTCCAGTCCCTCCCGGCGAGCGCTATTCGAGCAGGAGGGGGAAGGAAGTTATTCACAGAGTCAGCTGTGCTTCACAATAACTGGTCTGGGAGGCCATTCTGTAAGCCAGGAGTTTCCCCAAAGACGAATCCACACAATGAGTCAGTTTCTAAGCTGAATCATTATTGAACCAAAAAGATGTTTGCTTTGGAACCTGCAACTTGGTGTTTTGCCTTTTTTTTTTTTGCAACGCTGGAAATCTTAAATGACTTCAACTGATTTACGCGCCACAGATGAAAGACCAACCTTCCCCCAACTGTGGGAAACGTTTAAAGACGTCAAATCAATCACCGGCTAAAGGTCGTTGTTTTGCACGAACTTGGGTCACAATGCAAATCCCTGGACAATGGCGCTTTGTACTCGATACCTGGACCAGTCACGTCCGAATCATCCTGTACAGCGCCGCCTGCCGAACCTCCCGTCGCTGGACTCCTTGGGCCCCTTTGCTTGAAAACGGCCTGTTAAACGCGGGGTGGTGGATCCCTCTAGTGGACAACTGCCAGAAGCGCAGGCAGCGCTCGACACCCGCGGAGCGCCGTATCACTCTGTGGGGCTTTACCGACACATTGATGTTCACCTCTCACTCTGACACATCTGCTGTAGGGGGGTCTCAGCTTCAGGAGTGCGGGGCCTGCTTTCTTCCCAGTTTTGTTCCACGCCGATCTCGGGGACATAGCTGGGCTGGCCTAATTATTTAATTAGCTGCATAACTAGAAGCTAAGCAGGTGTGAGCCTGGTCAGTACCTGGATGGGAGACCTCCTGGGAAAAACTAAGGTTGCTGCTGGAAGAGGTGTTAGTGGGGCCAGCAGGGGGCGCTCACCCTGTGGTCCATGTGGGTCCTAATGCCCCAGTATAGTGACGGGGACACTATACTGTAAACAGGCGCCGTCCTTCAGATGAGATGTAAAACCGAGGTCCTGACTCTCTGTGGTCATTAAAAATCCCAGGGCGTTTCTAGAAAAGAGTAGGGGTGTAACCCGGTGTCCTGGCCAAATTTCCCATTGGCCCTTACCAATCATGACCTCCTAATAATCCCCCTCTATCAATTGGCTTCATTACTCTGTCCTCCTCCCCACTGATAGCTGGTGTGTGGTGAGCGTTCTGGCGCACTATGGCTGCCGTCACATCATCCAGGTGGGGGTGCACATTGGTGGTGGTGGAGGGGAGTCCCCATTACCTGTAAAGCGCTTTGAGTGGAGTGTCCAGAAAAGCGCTATATAAGTGTAAACAATTATTATTATTATTATTAATTATAACTGTAACGCTTCTAACCATCCTCTGAGACGACTTATCGGTAACTGTAGTTCAGGTGGGTAGCTTCGTCAGCATGCGTAGGCTGCAAAGGAACAAGGTTTATTCCATGCTGAAAAAAAAGAAGAAAGAGAACACAATGTTTCGACCGTGGAGCCTTCTTCAGCCTTCTTCACCTGAAGAAGGCTCCATGGCCGAAAAGTTGTGTTCTCTTTCTTCTTTTTTTCAGCATGGAATAAACCTATTACTTGTTCCTTATCGGTAACTGTACCTTTACTGGAGTCAATGCAGTGTGCAATCAACAGTAAAAGACGTGAAGAAAACCCCTGCATATGTCTTAGAAAGTAACTGGCTTAATTGTTTGACTTCTCACAAAACTGCGTTTGAGAACCCCGCTTTAACATCACACATCTACTCAGTCAATCTGTATTGTCCACGATGGTTTCTTGACCTCGTCATAAAAGGTTATACTGTATTTCAACGTTTAGCTAATATCATTAAGAGAAGGTTTATCTAATATTATCCAAATGTGTGTTCCGACCGGCAGTCGGGGCTGAAGAAGCCCAGTCTTCTCTTTTCACGTTTATAAATTCCATTTAAAAACAAACGAAGCAAAGGCAGACTCGCCCAAATGATCAATCGCCATCCTGTAAAGAAAGTAGACGTTAAAACGCGTCTTAATCTCAGAACCTGTTGTCGCAGTCTCCTCCACTCTGCACGAGTCTGTAATTGGTTCTGTTTGGACACAATCTCCCATGATCCTCGGGTTTTGCCCCCGCCTCCTCTTTTGAATATTCTACCTCAGGCCCTCCCACCAGAGGCATCCCGGCCCTACTACCGTAATTATTCTAATATTCTCCCCAATCACCAAAATAAGCCTACCGTATCAAGGCTGTCTCGGTACCTTGTAATTCCCCGTCTTTCCCTATTATAAATGTTCCATGCTTGAGGACCGAGTGATCAAAACGATGCATCCCTCAGATTTCTTCTACACCTTAAGAAATTGATCTCACTTTCAGCTTTCAGAATTCCACTCATATTTAATGTGCGTAAATATGAACTGCGCATAACCCCGTTCTGGCTGATATAACCTCAGATGTATAGGTAGCACTCACAGTCTGTTATAATATCCTTCCAAAGTCTGAACTGTTTTTCCCCACTAGGGGGACTATGAGAGTAGATACAGGCTTGTTCTCTCGCCTAAGGATCTCTTGGTTCCTGACATCATGGTCTTTAATTATATCTTGAAGGACTGACATTGTTTTTTGAGCACACGTGACTGAAAACGTGGACTGAAAACAAAAAGGAAAAAGGTGCTTGATTTTTTTAAATTAAAACGATCTGAAAACGTATTAGATGCAATTAAGATAGGTTTTCAATTGTATCGCAGTTAGACAAAAAAACAGAATTCCTTTGGTTTGAGCCGTGCTTAAAAACTTGAAAAATATAAAGACCTTAAAACGTATGACGGCAGTAAAAGACGAAAAAAGGACGGCAAGACGTAAGTACGTGGAAGCGAGTTTAAAACTGACACCTCTTTACACAAAGGGTTGTGGGAGAATGGAACAAGCTACGCAGCAATGTGGTTGAAGATAATACCATTAAAGAAAAGGCTGGTTGAGGCTGTCGGATCGATTAGCTGCCATCAACCACAGGAAACAGGTCGACCGAATTGTCCTCATCTAGTTTGGAATCTATTAATTTCTTATGTGTATGGAGAAAAAAAACAATTATCAGATTTTGACAGCTGGTGATGAGGGACATCTTCGTCTCGTGTTGGTGGATGGACATGTTGACCGAGAGATGGCGCTCTCGCTCTTCAATATAGCAACTGGAAAGAAAATAAACCGTACGGTTTTTTTTTCCAACTTGTATATCCTACAACAGCTGGTTTTCTAATAAGCTTGGCAGACAGGGCGTAAATGAAACCCCAATCCCTACCTGTAAAAAAAAACCCAAACATTAAAAACTACAGCTTCCACATCGAAGTTATTGGCAGGGATGGAAACAATTAAAAACAATCACCCCCCCCCCCCCAACTCATTCGCAAAAAACGAAAACAACAAAAAAAACCTCTGCAGAGAAAAAAAACATTTGGGTTAGATACCGAGGTGTGGGAAAGTGCCCGGCTGTCGCTACCCAAGGCTACCAGTTCTGTTATTTTTGTTCTGGAGAAAAAAAAATTGTGAAGATGTCATTTTTTTTTTCAAGTTCTCAGTGGTTTAATTTTAGCGTGTTTACTTTGGGAGAGCGCCAGTTATGGTCAGACAGCCGCTTTCTCACAAGGCGTTTAAAGGGAAGCGCTCCCCGATTTTCGCACAGGCCACGGCCAGACACAGACAGACGCTGGCCGTCAGCTTTCCTTCGGCTATTTTTTTCTGCTGCCTTGACAAGACGAAGAGGGAGGGGGGTTCGCCCCCCATCTTTACTGTGGCGACGACTGGTCTGCAGGTGGTCGGTTCGTTCTTTCGTTTTTAATATGGAGCTTTTCATCCACCATCAACCACCCTTAGCAAACCCACCATAAAAAACAAGATCAGCACCACCATTCCCTATTTCTTTTCATTGAGACAGCGCTTTTCCCGCAGAAACACCCCCCCCGGGTAGGAAAGCGGCCTGGTCCCACGGGCAGGCCAGGTCCTCGAGTCGCCCCCGCTGCCCAAACCGGGGGTTTGCGCCGTGGAGCCGGAGCCCTCGGTTAGAAGTCTTACCATTCAAGAGCCGGTGACGCGAGCACGGTGCACACGGTGCGCTCCACGCACGCAGGGCGACACGGGCCGTGCCGGATTTCCCATAGGACCTACGATGGAAACACGAGCGACTACCGAAAAGGAGCTGACCCGACATGCCTGCGATCGACTCTAGGTGCTCCAAGTCAATGACCATCCCCGTCCAGCGGCTGTTCAAGGAACTAGAAGTATCGAAGCGATGGTCGCTCGACTCGCTCCATCCATCACGGGGTTTAGCGTTAGAATAGTGCATCGTGTCATTCGACGTGATTCAATTGGCGTTTATCCCCTCTTTTTGCACCTTTCGGAGTGAAAGTGCCCAGGGCCTACGAGCACCAACATCCGGCCCTGGACACAGGCCGAGGTGATCGAGAAAGGTCGCGGCAAGGGAACAGGTCGGACAAAAAGCAGGGCAGTGACACGCCCAGCTGATTCTTACTTTCTGAGCTGGTGGACGCTCTCATCTACAGAGCGACTCGCGTTCACCCTCACTGCTGCAGCTGGGAATAGATTTACCTGGCTCAAGGGGACAGCAGCAGTCTCTCCCCTGCGACTCAAACCCCACGACCTTCCAGTGACGAGTCTGCCAGACCCTTGACCGCTGTACCTCTAGACAATTCTAAAACATGGATTCGCGAGAGAACGAGAGGGGAAAAAGCGGAAAACCCGCGCACTAAAAATCCTTATGCGGGATTATAACAGGCGAAACAAACCCAACGCGCCCAAGGCGGACCGTGTAATCATTTTTACAGCAATCCACGACCCACGGTACGCGCACGCCTGCTCCGCCACAGACTGACAGCGCCCGCGCCGTAGCTGCGTGTGCGTGTTTTCGTCTCCAGCTGTGGGGCAAAGGGGAAGGAAGACGCAGCGTGGCGCACATTTACAGCGACAGGCGTGAGGTGCCAGTTGGGTTAAAATGAAACCGAGCCGCACACAGCGCTCTCATCCGGCGGGGTCGCAAAGGATCGTCTTCTGATCTCGCCGTGCCGTCAGGGGCGTCTCAGTCCCGTCTGAGCCCCTCAGCTTTTGCTACTTCACATCTGGTGACCACCACCCCTCCTCCCACACAGCGTCTCCCTAACGGGGACCCCAAAAGCATGAAGAGCAGCCATGTCAGGGACTGCTGCCCCCATGTGAGGGAGAAGGAGTTGTGACTCCACACTCAAAACAAGTGGGTCAGGGGGTTCAAGTCCAGTGGAAACGACGTGGAAGTGCATTTAAAAACGAGAACGGGAGGCGCTGCTTTACCCTAAGGGTGGTGGGGGTGTGGAACAAGCCACCCAACCATGTGGTTGAAGCTGTGTTCAAGAATGAATGGATGAGGTATTCAGATCATTTAACTGCTGACTGTCAAACAAGCTGAAGGGGCCGAACGGCTCTTTTGCACAGTGGAGAGCTGGTTTGTGCCACAATTCGGGAGTCAGGCAGGGTCCCGGTTTGACTATTCCAGACAGGTCCTTACAAAATACTCGATTCAGTTTGGGTTGTGAGTTTAAGGGCTGCCTCTTCCCAGCTGTGTCAGTGAACGGGGGCTTGCAGCCAGATGTGCACCAACACAGCCCCTGACCAGCACCCCACCGGTACCACTCCACGCCCTGTGCTGTGTGGAAACCATGTGACGGAATGAAAGGGATTGCGACAGATCCGCCGGTCAGCAGCTGGGATCCATCTGGCTTGGGCGGACTGCGCGCTGGCAGTCTGAAGAGCCGATTCTGGAATGCGATACATCTGGGATTTTGGCTGGGAAAGATGAAGGCGTTTTCCCGCTTTCCCCTTCCTGGGAAGCACAGGGACAGGGCGCAAGCCATTCCTGATGAAAACACCTGGACGTGCGCCAGCTCGCTCTTCAGGAATCGATCGCTGGCTCTCAGCGCCAGTGGCGTGGGCGCAGGGATACACAACTGCAGTGCCGGGGCTGTAGGGTCCTCTGGGCTTCAGATCGCCTCTGATCTCAATTGCTTAATTAAACAAACTATGAGGATACAAAGTAGGATCCGGAAGACAGCATTCCTGGTACTGGGCAGCCAAAATATAGCGTTCCGTTTCTACATCAACCCCACGCCCATACTGTGACCCACTCCACTAGCCCCAGTCGTTTCCCTAAATATGACTGGTAGCCAACTGAAAAAAAGAACAATGCCCAATCGTTTGGAGGGGTCGTTTATGGTGAGGAGAGGAAGTGGAGAAGCAGATAGGCCTCTTGGTCTGTCATCAGAAGGTTGGGGGGTGCAGTGCTCTTGCATCCCCGAGCTCTGTCCCGCCAGACTGTTCGTGAGGGGTTCTGGGGTGCAGTGGTGTTCCCCCAGGCAAACAGACGACTGGGCCTGGGCCCTGACCTTCGCCTCTCTGTCTGCGCTCGTCTCCGAGGGCCCAGCAATCCCACAGCAATCCCGAGGGAGAGAGCCGCTCCAGTGTGATTGCGCCGGTGGGATCTGGCTGCGAGCAGGGCGAGCTCTGAGCACGTGATCACCGGGCCCCGCCAGCCATGGCGAGAGAGAGCCGGAAAGCTCTCACACGCACAAGCAGGGCGAGGCGCGCAGGACGCAGGCCGAGCTCACGTCTGCAGAACCTAAAGAGCGTTTACCCGTGCTGAGCAGCCCGGCAGAAATGAGGTCCGAAGAGACCAACGTCTGGCTCCGTTCGCCCTGTAACTATAATAATAAATAAAACCAGCAGCCAGAAAGAGCCTTTCTCGCGGATGGCATGGGGGATTTTAAAGGGGGGTGAGAAGGCAGGCACTAAACGGGTTGATGAATTTTTCATGCCCAGGCACATCGTCGATAGTAACTGGGAGAGCGAGAGTGGGGCGGCACAGGGGGGCGCGGGCTGGCATTTCCACAGTCTCAGCGGGAGTACGTTCCTCAGCTCTCCTGGGACCATTAATACCCCCACGCCGATGGGAAAACAGGCCTCTCCAAGCTAATGGCTGCACAACGGCCGATCTGGGTCTGGAAGGCATTAAACTGTGCCTTGGAGGAGTGAGGGGGCTGGGACGGCGGCGGGGGCTGGGATCAAACACCACTGTCTTCCTGCAGCACAAGGACCCCCGAGTGTGTCCACTCAGCGCTGTGCACGCTGGGGACAGTGTAACACCCTCACCACACACACATACACACCTCAAGGCCACACACACTATACTAACTTCATTTTCACCCTGGGGCTGCACCCATCTCGGCAAACTCCTTTCATGCTACATTATTATATACTACTAAGGAATCATCAATTATTCTGACATAGTGCCACACCTCTGCTCTAGCACTGCATCCTAAAACATCTCTGTTTTCAATTCAGTCCTCACGTTTCTTCCTCGGAGACAGATCAGGGAAAATTTCAGGCGTGGCCCAGCAAGTCTGAGACATGTCTCTTCTTACCCACAATGCAACACGCCTCACCCCCCCCACCCCCGAGCTGCAGCCACGACTCAGCCAGAGTCACCTGCGGAAACAAGAAACCCGCCACCGCGCCTTGGGAAATCTCCCTGGCGTGTGCCCCTGGCTGTTTTGTTTCAGAGATTTGCCAGGTTCACGCTACCCGCTAATTGCAAAAGTGAAACCAGGCGTCACTTGCCAAATTCTGTACATATGCGGAAAAATGTTTTTTTCATGTAGCAGGACATGGTTAATAAAAATGAATCTGTTTTGCGTGTGAAGAACAGTTACAACTGGGAAGAAGCAATTCAGCCAATCTACCCCGTTTGGTAATTAGTAGCTAATTAATCTGAGGGTGTCACCCCGCTGTTTCCTGAAAAAAAAAACAGGGTAATGGATTCAAGGCAGGATAGCTTGTTCCACACTCCCACCACCTTCTGGGTACAGTTTTAAATCCACTTTAAATCCGCTTGTAGTTTTTACTTGTGTCTTCCGCTCGGGGGTCTGGCCTGCCTGCAGCTCCTCAGCGTCGCTCGACTCCTGCCGTCACGCGCGACCGCTGGACGGGCAGCCCTGGGGGGGTCTCGAAACCTTCAGAGCCGCATGGAACAGGAGCTCCAAGACCACCGCAACGGTTAGTCAGGTGTTCAGCTCGATGTGTTACCTGCGTAGGATCTTAAGTAGAGTCAAAGGGAGACTCTTGTTGTGGTGTCGGAGAAGGGATAACAGCTGGAAGAGGTGGATCCCGAGGCCAGCTGCAGGTGCTGGCAGGGAGACGTCCGCCAGGAGGTGTTCTGGGATTAAAGGGGCAAAACATCAATGAGGGGTGGCTCCCGGCTGATGGCCCTGCAGCTGCCCTGAAGGCACTGGCTACACAATTGAAATGCACTGCTCTGCTCCAAGCTGTGCATTTAAATCCTCCTGTTTTCATACTATTGCACATACCTGTATTTTATTTCTGTGACCTATGTAAGTCACCCTGCATAAGGGCATTTGCTAAGCAAATACTATTGTTATTACTTATACTACTAATGTTAATGATAACGATGATGATGGTAAGAGGAATGGCAGCATATTGGCAGCACATTGGCATGGTGGCTGGCACTGTTGCCTCATAGCTCTTGTTTCCTGGGTTTGGGTTTGCGTCTGGGTAGGTTTGGTCCTGGTGTTCTGGTTTCTTGCCACGGTTCCAAACCGTGCTGCTGAGGTGAACCTCCATCTTTCCATTGCCCACCCCTGCCTGTCTAGCAAAATGTAGTGTCGGTGTTGGAGCCTGACGTGGAATCAAGTGGATGCAATTGCAGTTCCTTGTGCATTTTGCGTCACTTGACAGAATCAGAATGTTTTGTCTGAAGGATTAAACCGTATATTATCTGGGTTTCACAGAGGTGGACAAAAAAACGTTCCTGTATCTTTAATTACTCAATACACTAGGATGTTTTAACTGCTAGTATGGTTAAGTGACAAGTAAAAATAGTTTAGCAAACAATATATATTACATTATATATATATAATAACTAGTTATGTTTTATCATATTTGATTTCAATGAATTCAAACTGCCTTACTGGGGTGTCAGCAGGGTTCGGGTTCTGTCCATTTTTGTGGTTCTCAATTCCCTGTTTCAAATCAGTTCTTGATTCCACTTCCTTTTTTTTACATTCTCAGGACTGAATTAGGAATTGGATCGAAGGAGGGAATTGAGAATTGAAAAACTGGAATTGACACCAGCTGTGTGCACAAACAGACCTATTGCATTATTTCCAAAGCATAACTATATTTAACACTTTATTATAGTCATGGCACGCAATGAGCAATAACAGTCTAAAAAACAAAATCAGTTACTTCAGATGTCTGATGAAAGCAGAAAGAAAGCATGTACCCACCCAGTTTGGAGTCTCGAATTGTTTTTTAAATCTAAGCCTTCTGGATATGGCTCTCCTACCCACTAAGGAGAAAGGCGGCCTTTCTGACATGCCCTCCTGTCAGAGCCAGTTGTCTTCTGACATAGTGTAAGCTCCATGGCGCCTGGCAGGAGAGTGGGAGCTGATTAGAGGAGCAGCACATCTCTTTGTGATGTCACTGCAAGTCTGTAGGAACCTGGCATGTTTCAGGGCTCGAGCACTAATGCACTGAGACTTTGGAATATCAATCCTAACCTTATTCCTGGCAGCTCCCAGCCAATTATACATTTCTGTTTGAAGAATCAAGGCCACAGTTGGCTACTGACATAGCCTTGGTTCAAACCCTCTGATCCATACATCCCAGCTTGCACTCGCAATATTTAACTCTTAACTACAGTAAACAGCGCATATCCCTGGATCAGACATAGGGTGTCAGTACTAATGCCTACATTCTTGCCTTTCTTGCAAAGTGAGATATATCAAATAAGAACTGATCGACTGATCGATTCCTTCAGGCGTGCCCTAATGTGCTTGCTCCACTGAAATAAGAACACGATAATGTTACCACAGAGAGGAGGCCATTTCTCGCAGCGTGACCGCTTAGCTGCTGCTGTTTCTTAAAGGCTCCCAGGGAGTCTGCTTCAACAACATGGCTGGGCAGGTTGTTCCAGAACCCTGCCACCCTTTGTGCAAGGAAGTGTCTCTTCTAAACGCCCGGAACCGGGGTAAGTAGTTTTATGTTTTCGAAAACGACTGGCTATTTGAAACATGCTCATTAGTGGGGGGAAACAGAATTCTTTAAAAAAAAAGATGAGATTGAAACAGTTTTCTGCATGTTCTCCTTCAGGAGAGATTTGACAGCGAGCAGGAAAGCTGCATGCTCAAAGCCTCTTCGGAGTTAACGGAGGAGAGGGGGTGTTTTCGAGCTGTACATTAGAAACAGATGGGGGCCGTGTTGTGTGTGAGATAATGGGTTATTAGGGAAATCCAGGGTAATGTATCAGGGAAGCTGTTTGTGAGCATGACAAGTCCCCCAGTGAAACCGCACTTTCAGAGCCATTATCACTCAGTAATGGAGCCTGGGGTTAGTTTTGTGATCAATGCAGAGTGCTCATCCCCAGAGACTCATAATATATCAATATCATTCTGCAAGAAAAATCCGATCGAGGTGATATAACAAACCCTGCATTTCAAAGTTAAGGGCTCCCTGAACAATAGCTCAATGAGCATATGACTCATTGGATGGTGCTCTTTCCAGAAGTACATTGAGATCATATTAATGCTCTGTGTATTACAGTTAATAAATAATGTATTCATGGAATTTACAGCCTTTAATCTAAAGTCCACTTGATTATTTTCCCCATAAATCTGTCCAGAACATAGAAAAAATAGTTTTAGTGAGTGTATATTAGTTTGCAGTGTATAGTCCTACATTGCACATCCACACATGTGCCTAAACCGAACTGTTTTTGTCCTGAGTGTGAAACAAATTCAATTGCTGGAATCACATAATTGGGGAACCTCCGTTGCCAACTGGAGGAGTATAAAATGAAACAATGGTCTTTGTTAGAGTGGCTGACCGGAGGGGAGCTGCCTAGAGACTTTTCTACATGAGGCTCAGACCAGAGCTGTCTTGCCCAGAACAGTCAACAAGAAATGAAATAAAGGAAGCAGCTAGATGCCAGAAGTAACCCCCCCCTCCCGGCCTGTCTGTGAGCCCTCCAGTGCCCCGCTGGGTGCAGCTGACCGGACAGACGGTCCTGGCTCCGCGCTCGCATCACCTTTGGCCAGTGTGTGTGTGAAGAGCAGCTGGGCCTTTTACAGAGACAGAACCTTTCACACACAAGCCGCGAGCTCCTCGCGGGTCAGCGCCAACAGGACACAAAGGAACAAGCCCTTTTCGCTCTGCCCGTACGTCCTGGAGGTGAAACTGAACCCATCGCTCCCCGCACACTGCTGCTCAAGACACTCCAGTCTGGAAATTACCACCGCCCTCCTTTTTTTTTTTTCGAGCGCAGATAGACCCTGAAATGCAGGGAGACGTATCGCGAGAAGGTTTGCTCGAAAGAGGAAATGGCTGCCGGCCTGCCGATTAAGATCGTTTATTCTGTCCAAGGGGGCCGATGTCGTCTTGTTCCATTTGGTCTTGACGTTTGTTTAAAAAAACGAACTGATTAATGGTGGTACCGAAAAGCTCCGCACAAAGGAGGGGGTGGGGGAGTCTTTAAGGCCGCTGGTTTCAAGAGGGAAGACAGTGAGGTAGAGAGAGAGAGGGAAAACATCTGTTTCTAATTTGCAGATGCTGAATATTGTCCATGTTCTTTCCTCTGGACTTCGGGAGGTCAGGGCCCCCCAGCTAGGTGTGGCTGATTAAGGCCTTTGAAAACTCGAAGAGGCTGAAACTAAAGGGCTTTCCCACATATTGAAATGTTCTGAAAGGGACATAATGCTTATGAACAAAAATACCTCGTCAGCCTTTATGCAGGGGCTGTCCATCGTGTGCTGACAAGGATCTTATTTTACCCATGTATGTAGCTCAGCGCTTTAAAGGAGTGAAGTACCTTGCTCAGAGCTACAACTGCTGTGCCGCATCCTAGATTTGAACCCGCAACCCTTTAGTTACAGGTACAGAGCCTTGTGGAAACAAATGTGTGATTAGTGAGGAAAAGGCTTTGGTGGTGGTGGTACAGAGGAGAACAAACCTGAATCGAGTTAAAAAACGCAATATGAATCATCTGATTGGACACACGACCACAGAACCACATGACCCTGCAATGTTATAGAACAGAATCAGGAATCCACATTGCTCTCACAAGCTTGCTTAATTCTTACTTGGATCTGAGTTTGGATCCAAAGCTTTTATTGCTTAATTAAAGCTAATCAAGAGCAAATAATTAACAGATCTGTCTTTTTTTTTACAGTGCAGTCGTACAAAGCTCTACATTGAACCCTGCACTATTTTATAGGGGTGGATTTCAAAGCCGCTGGGTTGAATTTAGTGTTGGCAGCACAGAGTGTGTGACTGCATGGGCTTCTGAGATGTGTGGAAAAAACGGGAAAAGTGGGACTACTTCCCTACTTTTTCTGGCCTTTGCTGTGAGGGCTGGAGGCCGATTTGCCATATTAAATATCGCCCTCCTTTTTATTTTCCCTCCTCGAGGGGTGGAGTGGTGGTGGAGGCGTGAGCCATCCTTAATTCTCGTCTGGCTGTGCCTCCCCCCCCCCTCTGCCGTCAAGACCAGCGCAGGAAAAAAAACAGCACAGCCCTTGGAGGTGGGCCGGCACTCCTCTCCTCGCTCGGCGTCGGAGGAGAAGCAGGCCTTTAGCGGCCCGGAGGAAAGACAGGATGTGGGGGCCCCGTCTCCCCTGGCAACAGAAGATTCCCATCTGGAGACCGCTCTGCGCAAAGGAGAAACAAACGCTGCCCGCTCTCCCTCTCTCACAAGTCCAGGTGCGGTGCGCCCACGCTGGGTCAGTGCAGTTTCACCTCGGTTTCCCTTCCAGACGCAACCAGAAAGCCTCCGGCTTTCTCTACAAGTGCAGCTGAAAACGCACAGAAATTGTGAGGCAAAACTGCGTGGTCCGGAGGGGCCGAGAGGAAAATGCTCATATTTGACAAGAAAAACACAGGGCCGACTCCGATGGGACAGTCCAGGAACGGCCAAAGACAGAGCTGATGTACACTTATTTTGTCTCCCGTACAACTGTATCCGGCTGATATTTTTTATAGGACCCTGGCGCAGGGGGACAGGCTGGTCCTGCCCCTGGAGAACCACAGTCCAGAAACAGAGCCAGGACATGGAGAGGCTGACCTGCTTAGCTGCTCCAGCAGCTGCTCTGTCTTAGCAGGCGACAGGGATCAGGTGTGTCCGCCTGTGAGCTTAATTCCACGCCGAAGAGCAGAAAGCAAGAAGAAAGAGTTTTACTTGGCTGTGGACCCTACTTCAGGCGTGTGGGTACGATGTTGGTTTCACGGCTGACCGACGAACCCAGCTCGGTCTCCAGGACCTCTGTGCTGAGCACCTTATTCACTGCTCTGCTTTTGTGCCAGGCCTTCGGGACGTGGGGTTTAGTGGTGCTCATCCTGTCAGACTGGTCCTCCGGGAGCAGGGCTGCTCTCACCTTGGCTCTGACCTTGTGAACGGAGAGCACTCCCCTGTCCGCCATCTGCACCCAGCAGCCAGGCAGGCCCTCCAGCGCCGCAGGGAATGACAGCCTGTGATCGCAGACAGCACAAACCTCACCGATTTCTTTTAGGGCTATTTTTTTTTTTGCTCCGCTCCTTCGTTCTAACTCAAATGAGTTTCACACACACACAGACAAGCCCCAGCCGAAGCTGCAACACACACTTCTAAACGGGACCAAATGTTGCCTTGGAGCCCCGCCTGCACCTCAGTTTGAAACAGGCTGGCTGGGTCAGGCTGCTGACACCCCACGCCTGCCAGCAGACCGGCTCGGCTTCCCACCTTCTGACGAGCCCTTGACAGATGGTCCCCGGGGGGGTGACGTCACCGCCGGGCAGGAAGTGAGGGGGCCGAGGGGGTCCCCAGGAGGAAATATGAGCGGGGGGTGGGCGGCTCTTAACATTTCAAAACCCATTCCCAGGTGAAAGACTGCAAGGAGAAGTCACCATGAGAAAATCACAGCAGAGCTAATGTTATTTGGATTGTGATGGACCAAACTGATGGCATGATTGGACTTTTGCAGTTTACCATGGTAATCATGTGTCTGTTACTGTGGTAAATAACTGTAGTAGCGTAGCACTGGCGAATTTTTCAGGATACAGGGCGAGACTATGACTTCTTATGCTTGTTTTGGGTTTTTATTTAGTATGTCCTGGTGATTGTTCTACTGTGTTTTTACCTTGAATGCCAGCCTTGGGTCAACAGCAGCGCTGAAGAGAAAAGGCTGTGGCTGGGCTAGCTGGTGGATTCTTACAGACAGCAGAGGTCTCTGAATGGGTTAGGACCATCCCTGCTTCAGATGAACACAAGGACCTACAGATGATCGCACTCTGACCCACTGATAACAGGTTTCCTGGACTGACTGTGCTGTGCTGGACTCAAACACAACTGTACAGGCAAAGTGCTCTTCCCCACTCAATCGGTTCTTCTAGAGCGGTCATGCCACATCATCTCGCTGCCACCTGTCAGCTAGGACCTGCAGGGGTGAATCAAGGGGGTTCTCTCCAATATGTAAGGAGTTTTGAGAAGCTCTGGGATAAAAAAGCACTATATAAATCCAAAGAATTATTATTTTTCCCTCTTAACTCTTCCTAACTTGTGCATATTCTTGTAAATCAAATACAGCTTATTGCATGCAACATTCAATGGTCCATACAATTTAATCCATTCACATGTAACATTTGGTGCTACTCAACAAGTATTTCAGTGCCTCATTGGCGGCCCCTAGTGGCTGTGTCTGGACCATTACACTCCTTGGTCCAAGTCTGAGCGGATGCCCTTTCTGTAATGTGAATCAGACTGAGAGTACGTTTGTGTATCGCAGGGGGATGCTGGTACACTTGGACTGGGGCAACTGGGGTAAAGTACCTCTCGGCTCTAGAACAGTGGGGAGAGAAAGCCACAGCCTTCCAGCCCAGAGCTCCTGACCACCACCAACACAAGGAATGAAAGCATGAGGCTGAAAAGCCAATCTAGAACTTCAGCTAATGCTCCTTCTCAATTTATATTACCAACTGCCCAATGCACAACAAAGCACTGTGCCACGCTTGCTCCGGAGAGACTCAGAATGAGAGGCCCGTCCCCTCAGCTTGTGCCCAGTGCCAGGCTCCTTGCCAGCTCCAGCCCAAATGTCACCCCCGAGTGGCAGCCAGATGCCACCCGGCTGGATACAGCCTCTTGGCTGCTACGCATCACCCAGCGCCTCTCAGGCTTGCCAAGGACGAGCGGCGAGCGCGGCCCCGACGTCTGCCGAGGAGAAACTGCGACCGTAGCGCTCCGCGCGCTGGAGAATGACAGCCGGCACCCTGTGTGTCCGTCAGAAGCTCAGGACTGGCAACCACTGTGCAGATCTTTGTGAGTGGCAGGGGGAAGAATGTATATGCAAAATGCACCTTACTGTTTGTAACTATCAAGAATGACTGCTTGCAGTTTGTGAGAATTAAGAATAAATACACCCAGTTCAGATGTATAAAGAATTACTACATGCAGTTTGAAAGTATAAAGAATTAATACATGCACTTTGCTACACAAAGTATTCCCAGTGGCATGACCAGTGACCAGCCTGCCAACATTATCAGAAAACAGAGGTTCTCAATTTAGTAGAACCACTTGCTTGAGAGCAGAAAACAGGCAATTTAAAAAAAAAAATAGAATAAAATATGAGAAAAAATAGAGAAAATGTCACAAACAGGAACACTTGTCTTTGTAATTGAAGTTCTGTATCAAATGAATGTATCGCGAGGCCGTTTTCCCCACTCATCTTCACAGTTAGCCTTTGCACAATGGAGTCCCACATGTTACCGCTTGATTCTGCAATCGGGAAAGTCTTGGCTAGGAGGTTATTCACAAACACATGTAGAGACACAGCTGCAAAAACCAACACACGCTCTCGTCTACAGGAAGTGCCAGACAACACGCTCCAGAGTGCCAAGCTGGTCCTGCTTGGACCGGTTTAGACGGAGCCCTAAAACCCAAAACAGATGTGTGTTTTTTTTTCCAGCCCCTGGAAACGTAAATCAAAGCGTCCCTGGTGGTCACAGGGACTCCCAGCACAAAGCTGTTCTTGTCTTCTGATTCTAACATGGGGGTGGAGAGGAAAGACACCAGCTTTGGGCAGCAGTAGTCGCCCAGGATCCAGAAGCACATCTGGGGGGGGACCTCTGGCCAGCCGACAGTGTGTCCTGGAGGTGCGGGACGTACAGAGGCCCTTTGTTCCGCAGGACGCCCCAGCTGTCGCTCCGGAGTCTGAGACAGAGAGGTCCGAGACAGATGGGCTCGGCGTGCCCATCCAGATGTGAGCATCGCCATTCCGCCCTCTCCTCGATTTCGCCCCGTTCGGTCAACTCCTGACCCTGAGCTAGGACAGGGGTCATTAGGGAGAGGAGTCTGAAGGGTCCTCTAAAGCATGCATTCATCAGGCCACCGATGTGTTCACGCTCACTGCGAGCCCTGCAGTATGGCCCCAGGAGTAGTCGAGGAAAGAGGTCAGTGTCCGAAAATCCCAGCCAGCCCTGGCAGTAGCATCTGTGCCGTGCAACATGCAGTTCAGACAGGTGCTTGCACTGTTCTTGTGTGGGCTTGGCATTTTCTTCCTGAGAGATGTGTTTCATACATGATATTGAGGGATCTCATTTATCTATCAGTCGTGCCCCCTTTTAAGAAATCAGTCCCCATCAAGGGCTCTCCTTTAAACAGAAATTGTGTAACCTTTAGATATGCACCCCTATCAGAAACTTAGAGAATAGCACTGGCAGAGGTTCGATCCAGCTCCAGCTGCAGTGCATCCAGATGTGGAGGTACAGGGCCACTCGGCCAATAGCCGAGTCACGACCTGCATGAGATGTAGGCAGCAGTTCAGTTGCTTCTCTTTGATGTTCTTATCCACCAACCACCACCTCTAAACCCAGAAGGCTATTAACCAATTAACTTGTAGCCGGGTTTGCTGTTGCCTTCAGTGATGTGCCAACAGATAAACAAATCCTCAAAGGCAGACAGACGGACTTCCTTATGCCTTCTTTCCCACAGCCCAACACAGAGAAGAATAGGTCTGGTTTGCTACTGCTTTATAGTCCTCAGGAATCATGGAATGTGCATATGTAGCATGACATTCACTCTTTTGGACAAAATGAGCCACTACAATGGAACTGCTCAATAGCATTTAAGTACAAAGATGTATAATACTAGTAATTTTCTTTAAAATATTACAGAAACTGTTGGTTTAAAACTGCTGTACTTCACCATCTCCCCGCCTGACCAACACCCGCCCTCTGAGAACGCTAACCTCCTTTGAAACACCAGGTACACCAGGTACACCACCTGGCCTGAGAAGGTCCAGTCTAGAGTGCTGCGTGATTGAATGTGTTCAGAAAAAAAAAGGCAAAGAGAAAATTAACAAAAAGATAACTTTCGCTTAGGAAGCAAAAGTCAGCAGCCTGATAGCAAAACCCCCTAGTTTGAATCTCCTGTGTGTACAGGGCTGGAACACACACACACACACGCGTGTGTTTGTTGCATGGATGACAGTGTAGTGTGTTTCCCTAACCGCTCCGCTGCTGAAACACAATTTAGCTCTTTGGATGTGAACCTCATCAGCCAGAAATTTGGCCGCAGTGCCGATTTGTCGTCATCTGTTTATTGCAGCTCGCCACAGCACAAACCACACCTACAGCTTTCACTCCGGCTCTCTCGGGTTTCTTTTCTTGTTTCGTGGAGGGCTTGGGAAAGCGGCTCGCCAGCGTCCCACGGAAACGGGTTTGAGCAGCCAGAGCCGGGGTAGGGGGGGTCAAAGGTCACACAGGACCTCTCCTGTTTTGTTTGTATGTCCCTGCCAAAGCAGTGTCGGCTCTCAGAGTGACGTCAGCCAAGAGGGGGCTCCTGTCCCACAGCTGGATCTGCTCTGGTAGGGGGGTTTGCTGGCTCAGAAGGTGGACAAACGTGTTTCTCATCATTTTCAGAAAGGTGGCGGCTATGCTTTCAGTTTTTTTTGTGTGTTCTTGCTGTCACTCCTAGGAAAACAAGAAAAGATCAGAGAAGCGAAGGGCTGGTGCTCAGTAGGAGGTTTGTCATCTGGGACCTCAGCTCCTTCCTGCTGAGACATGCCGCAGTCTGTTCGTTCTGATCTGAGAGTGTGGGGACGGAGGGACTTTTTCTCTTCTTCAGTTAAAAAGAAACATGAAACAGGCCAGGGATTTCCAGCTTGGTGTTTTTTGTTGGAACTGCCGTAGCCTGGCACGCAAACCTGGGTCTCAGCTGTGCCATCAGCGTGGTTACAAACGGGAGGAAGTGGCCCCAAATAACCTTGACCAAGGAAGACGCCCATCTGGAGGGCAGCTGGGGGCCTGGAGTCCATTTGACCTGATTTGTTGACAACTTTGAGAGTTGACAACTCTGCCAGATAAAATAATAATATATAAAATAATAAACCTTACACTTATTTAGCCCTTTTCTGGACACTCCACCCAAGGCACATTAAGGTAATAGGGACTCCCACCTATGTGCACCCCCCACCTGGATGATATGTGAGTCCACTCATCACACACCAGCTACCAGTGGGGAGGAGAACAAAGCAATGAAGCAAATTCATAGATGGGGACCTCAGTTTTATGTCTCATCTGAAGGACAGCACCTTTTCATACAGTATGGTGTCTTCACCACAATACTGGGGCATAAGGACCCACACAGTCCGTGGGGTGAGCACCCCCTAATGGCCACACTAGCACCTCTTCCAGCAACAACCTTACTTTTCCCCAGGAGGTCTCCCATCCAGGTACTGACCAGGCTCATACCTGCTGAGCTTCAGTGGGCTGCCAGCTGTGAGTTGCAGAGTGATAAGAGCTGCTGGCTATTAGGCAACAGCTTTGAGAGCAACTCTGCCAGACGGAATAAAAGCACACGAGAATAGGTACAGTCACACTGGCTCACGTCTTGTCTAACTAAGCCGCACCACCTCATGCTTTTCAAATCGTTGCCACGTGGAGCAGCCCTCAGGACCCCTGGCTCCACCTGAAAGGCTGTGAGGCCTGGCTGCTGTACCTCTGAGCAAGGTGCTTCACACTCAGATTACTGCAGTAAAACTATCGAGTGAGACAAATGCGCAAATGAGGGAAGCCAGACCAGTCAATCATTAATTCAGGAGTCTAAAGCGTCACTTCTGGACTGTTGGCCTGCCTCTGGGGCTGATCCCTCCCATCAACCTGCTTGTGTTTGTCTGGAGGTAATGTTAATGACCATAAACTGCGGGCCTGCTAACTGAAGAAGAAATAGATAGATAGATACTTTATTGATCCCGTGAGGGAAATTGCAGTGCAACAGCAGCTTAACACGCATAACACAGCCACAGTGTAACGAATTATATACTAATAGTACAATACATACAATACAATACAAGAGTTACTCACAGTCCCAAGAGCACACAAGAGGAAACTAGAACAGAACAGTACACAGAAAATCGTATCACACGTATGAATATAAATATAGATGTAACCATAGATATAAATATAAATATAAATGTATTGCACAGGTCCCTGGCATATATTGCACAAAAGTGGTTGTAAACGGGAAAAAGAAAAAGAAAAAGAAAGAGAACAGATGTAGCAGTAGATGTGTATATGCGTTTAGTCCAGAAACAGGTCACTGTCGCTGTTGCCTCTGCCAAGACGCAAGGTGGATGCGTTGTACAGTCTTATGGCAGACGGCAAGAATGACCTCCTGTAGCGCTCCCTGTCGCACCGTGGATGAATCAGTCTATTGCTGAACGTGCTCTTCATTCCTGCAAGCCTGTCATAGAGGGGATGGGAGAAGTTGTCCATGATGGCCTCCAGTTTGGACATCATTCTCCTCTCAGCCACTACCTCCAAGGGGTCCAGGTCAGACCCAATGACAGAGCTCGCTCTCCTGATGAGCTTGTTCAGCCCTTTGGAATGTTTTTCTTGGTGCTTGGTCCGTTGAGTCCCTGCCCCGCGCATTGCCGTTTTGCACGGCACGGATATGGGGAACAGGCTCACGAGCCCCTGCGCTTCTCCCAGCAACACGCGTGGTTCGAACACAGCCGGCGTGGCGCTCCCCTTTAAGGTGATATTGATTGCCTTGGCTGGGCCCCCCGCGTTTCTGGTTTGCTTTCAGGGGCAGAGGCGGAGGCTGTTCGGGGCTCTGGGAAACGAGAGCCGCTCAGCTCTCGGCCTCAGAGGACCGACGCGGTGCGGGAGGGGAAACGGGGGGGTGGTGACCCCCAGAGCCAGCACGTTACCGGGGCGCGGCGCCGGGACAAGAGTGCACCCCCAGGGAAAGCAGAGAGCTTGGTGGGCCTCCCTATAAGGATACGCTAATCTCTCCGTGAGGGGGGATCCACAACACATAATGTGGTCAAAACAAAGGACAGTGTAGTAAATCACAAAGAAATCATAGTAAAAGCTCAGTAAAAAGCCTTATATATTGCAGTGAAATTGTGTTAGAAGCACAGTAAAGTATAGTAAGGCACAGTCAAATGTCGTAACGCACAGTAAAAAGTAGTAAAAACCCCTCAAATCACAGTGAAATCATAGGGAAAGCACAGACGGGAAAGTAGATCAGGTACTTCTGCTGGCTTTTCATAATCCAACAGCCCTCTTGTCACAGTCGGAGGAGTTTCTCCCTCTGGCGCTTTGCTTTCCATTTATTGAAAAACAAAATCAAACGAAGTCAACAGAATGCCGACTACAGTTTCAGTATGTTTGATGAAGAGGGTTTGAAAGTCCCGACGACGGTTTTTATTATTATTAATCCTGACATTAAAGAACAAAAGTGAAGAGGTCTGGAATATTTGCGCCCCGTTAGGGAGAAGAAATTAAAATACTTCTTTCTCTCTCACGCTTTTTCACGTCTTCATGCCCGCGAGGGGCTGCGGAAGAAGTCACTGTGAACGCCTTCTTCAGGGTACGGGTCCAAAAATCTGCAGGAGTAAGAAACAACATCACGCTCGCCCACAGCGCGTCCGTTTCACTGCTGACAACTCGTAATAGGAAATAACGCTGTTCAGTGACTCACCGCGTTGCCTCCTCGTACCGGGAAAGGCTCCAGAGGTAAACTGTATACGCAACCTGGGGAGCACCACACACACACGGCTCCCCCCAAAAAAACCCGAGGTGAAGTTCTGGCAGGCATCGGCGGCAGTGCCGGGTTAGGACTTGGCAAAGTCGGGCTATTGATGTTGGCAGGGGAATTTCACCCCGTGCTGAGGAGGGAAGACGAAACGAAGCCGACTTGAGTTCGGCAGCACAGCCTTGCTTTCCGAAAACCCTGTTGAAACGCCGGGGCACCGTGCACAGGACTCTGAGGCTGAACAGATCCTGTTCGGAGCACAGCTCAGGCGGCGACCGTCCATTCGCTACACACCACGCAGGCTGCTGCCTTGAATTCAAATTTAGATTCAAAGGGCTTTATTGACATTCATTATAGTGTTGTCAAAGCCGAAACATTTAACCGTACATTCACAGACATAAACTCGCTAATTAATTAACATTAGCTGGTGTCAAACGTGACACCCATATTGCCTTTTAAGCGCAGCAGGGTGTCTGAACACGCTTGTTAGCAGGCAGGTCTTATTCTTAAAAAGCAGAAAACGATCAAATAAAACTCAGGCACAGGATTTTTTTTGACAGCTTTTTGCTGGAAAAACGCAGCTTCCCGGAAGCAGGAGGACGCAGCAAAGTGGACCCACATGAAAAAGACAACTTCCTTTCAAAAGCTTCACAGCAGACATAGGAGACGACCAGACAAGAAATCAGTTCTCTGTCCTCGGGCGTGGTGGCCTTTCCTTCATCTCGTTCATACACAGATGGTAGTTGGATGATGCCATATCGAGAATCAGTAACAATGAGGGCCATTGTTTTGAATCTAGAGCAAACCACGGCCTCATTTGCTGTGTATCTGAGCGTTCACACACTCATATATCTTGGAGGGAACCTGACACTGACTCTCATTCTATTTTTATGTGCTGTCCCAAACTCCACTTAAATGAAACTCCACACGGGGTGAAAACAGACCCAGAAATAAATATATGCATGTTCACACACACACAAGCATAGGCTATTTAATGACCTCCAGAAGAATTACGACGAAGACCGCAAATGTTCCGGGGAGCTGTGTATAGTGCTGCCAAATAGATTATAAAAGGAAATGTTAAGGCCGTGGGACATTCAGGAGGAACAATGTGGCCATACCCATGCTGAGAAACACAGCATCTGCTTGTCTCCAGCTCATGAGCAGAGGCACAGATCGGCAGGACCAACGCCCTGATCCTGGAGAGGCTCCTGTTTGTCTTCAGGGTAAACAGCAGATCCCATTCCCTGATCCCGGAGAGCCCCAGTCCTGTTTGTTATATAGCTGATCAGCAGATCCCACGCCCTGATCCCGGAGAGCCACAGTCCTGTTTGTCTTTAGGGTGATCAGCAGATCCCACTCCCTGATCCCAGAGAGCCCCAGTCCTGTTTCTTTTATGGATCACCCAGAATTACTGAAACACTTGAATAGTGTTGATCCATCAAGCAAGCAGTTTGTTCAATTATCGAAACTTTGATCCTTGGGTGGGATGAAGGGACTTCAGTGCTAAATCACTCACTCAGTGAACACTTTTGTGTTTAACTATGCACAGTTCAATTGGTCCAGGTCAGTAGAAATTAATTATTTATGAGAGATGTCATTTTAATGATTCAATTATATGATGTCATATAAAAGCCTTTATATAGACAAGTCCAGAAGCAGGGTTAGAGACACCTGTTGTCCTCCGACAAGGTATCCCAATAATTATGATGGTTATTTACTGTTTTTTATAACAATAACAGTTCAAAGCATAAGGTATTTTCTGGAACTAGACACAGGCCTCCAGCAGTCTGCTGTGGTGCAGGAGTTAAATCTAATTGGTTCCTCATCTGTAATTTTGGGTTTTGTGCTGCTGTGCATTGTGCACGGAGCCCTTTCAGTCGGTGGCGTTCTGCGCGGCTCTGCACTGGTTTCCTGCCCCTTCCACGGCACGTACTGTAAGGGCAGCGGGCAGGGGTTTGGAGTCTCGAGCTCGTCAGACTGTCCGGCGCGATTCTGGAGAGCGGGGGACCTGCACAGCAAACAGGGGGGGCTCTGCGATCACGCCTGCGCCTCGTCAGATTCTGACAGCCGGGCCTGGGGGTGCAGGAGGGGGGGGATCGTCTGGAGGGATGTCTCGCAGAGAGAAGCCAAGAAGAACAAGTGGAGAAACTCTCTCTGCACTGGCTGCCACGAAACTGTGAGCTATGCTAATTGCAGGGTGAGCAATGAGCAACTGACAGACTGACCACGCTCCCGTCGAAGGCTACATGAGAAATAGGTACCCATCCGTCCCAGAATCACCGCACAAGAGCAAGGGGCAGGCGCACATGCCCGTGACACCCTTTCCGTCACATGTGCGTCTTCATTTTTCTTTTCCTTTTCGGTGCCAGGAGTGGAGCAAAGGTGAAATTGCGTGAGTCACTGAAATGTGGGAAAATCAAGGCAAATATTTTAAGGTCTGTTAACGATAATTGGCATCCACTGCGGAGCTGGGCTCTGCGGCACATAGGGATCTGGTTCCCATTAAGCTCTGCAAAAAAGTGCCGGCTGATTGGTCCTCGTTCACTTGTACAGGCCAGGCCCCTGGAGAGAGAGGCACAGATGCCCAGTACTGTGTTTTTTTCCCCTCTCTCTGTCGGAGCAGCATGCTAGTAAATGACGAATGAGTATTGCACGTCCTCCAAGGCCTTTGACAGAGACATCCCAGCAGATTTCTGTAGAACAAACAATGAAACGTGAACCAAATGGCACAAGACGAAACTATGTGGGAGAGCATTTAAAACCCCCCAACAACAGGAAGGACTTCATTACCCAAAGGGTTGTGGGAGTGTGGAACAAGCTGCCCGGCCATCTGGCTGAAGGCGATAATCCTGGCTTTTTTCAAGAAACCGCTGGATGTGATCCTTCGGTCAATTAGCTGTTAATTACCAAACGAGCTGGCTGGGTGGATTTCTGAGTCCATATACTGTACATATCTACACAGAGCTGCACGGTGGGCGGCAAGTTGCTGTGGTGTCTAGTCTAACTCTCCTCTTAATTACCTGGCTGAACTATTTAACTACATAAGAAGTTAGGTCACGTGTTTTTAAAGCATGAAAAAGTAGCTGTACAGTAAATGCTGCAGGACTCTGACCCACAACCACAGAAGCTGTCCATTCCCCCCACACACATAAATATATGCACACAGTCTACTCTATACTGTACATATAGGCATACTGTATACAGAGCTCCTTCCACACTGCACCTAGTCTCAGACAGACACAGACGCCGACAGGAAAAAACTGGGCCACAGTGTTTTAAACAGAGCAGAGTGCACTGAAGCAAGGGAGCACTCATATGTATATTGTATATCCCCCTTGGTTCATCTGCTCCATTGTGTAACAGAAGAAATATTGTTTTCTGGGGGCGGTTTGTCATGTCAGCAGAATTGGGCTATAAAGTCTGGAAGAGTGTTGAACTGAGGGAGGCGACAGGGCGTACTGGATCCGAGCTGCATCATGACATCATGCCGAAGCGACTGGCCAGAGAAAACAGAAGCCCAACGTGTTCCTGATTAGCTATCTGACTAAGGCTCATTAGCAGCCCGGTTAGCCCACAACACGTGCCCCAGCGCAACGAGAAGCAGCCGATAGCGGGACGAGAAAAGCAGCTGGTGGAGACGTGTCCCCGACACTCCCCAGGAGGAGAAAGGAAGGGAACTAAACCCCTGGTCTTCATTCTCCAGCAGCCCTCCCCTCTGCCCCTCAGGAAGCTGACACAGGATCACAGCACATCTCAGGCTGGTCCCATCTAGTTTGCTGTTATCACAAGGCTGCTCTGGATTTCCTGTCTGCCTCAGCCCCGCGGCCTGGAGGAAGCGGTTCATAGGCCCAGTGAGCCAGTGGGAGTCAGACCTCAGCCTTTATTACCCAATTCAGGTGGGCGGACTGGACTCCCGCCAAGAGCAATGCTGCACTGATCAGAGCCCTCTTGGAGTGTTTCAGCACTGGCGAAGGAAGACATGACACTCGTGGACTCTTAACCCCAGGCTGTGAAGGAATTACTGCAGACTGGGGGCCTTGCTGGGAACTCCTGGGAGGGAGACTAGTGGGGTGGGTGAGGACCTGGGCTGGGGGTGGCTTGTTCTGCAGAACAGTAAAACAGACTTCAGCTTTAAAGAACATTTATTTACGCCACCGTTTGGAAGTGCATCTGCCAGTCAGTTAAACGTCATTGGGAGTCTTTAAAAAGCTTTTCTCTGACACAGCGTGGCAGCTTGTCTGACGGTTTTGTGCCGCTATTGTATTCGAACGTCTCTCTAGGGCCCTCACACGCTGACTGTAGCTCCGGCTGTTCGACGCAGTGATGTATCCCAGTGACTGTTATTAAAGCTAGGATGGGAGGGGTAATAAAAATGACTTGCAGAGAACAATGTGCAAGCTCGCACCAGCCACGCTGCTGTGTTCAGGAGGTGCAACGCTACACAAAGGGTGGGAGAGGTGTGGAACAAGCTTGCAAGCCATGTTTTTGAGCATCTGGAGGTGGGAGCATGAGAACCTCAGTTCAATTAGCTACTAAAAAGCAAAGGTTTACTTGTTTTTCTTTGATATGACAATATGAAACATTATATTTCCATTGGGAGAAACATGGCTTTATAGATCGAATTTTGGTCTGGTTTACCCGTGCATATACTATGTATTTACTGTGTCCAGAATGTACTCTTTGCACAGTGAACTGATGCAGTAAACAAGTCAAAACCAGCTGTCCTGTCGTTCATCAACAGTAATCCAGCTACATTCCCATTTTCCCAGACAGAGGGATCACTTTGGGAAAATGCCATTATATGCCTCAGCTGCATGGGCAGGGATTGGGCACTAAAATTCCCAAATTCTGTTTGGCAAAGTTGTCACCCCATTAGTCTCTGCCAGACTAAAACTCCCAAGTCATCCCACAAACATTCCGCGAAAGTGGAAATGATGTGGAAGGGCATTTAAAACTGAGAGCAGGAAGCACTTGAGTGTGGAAAAAGCTGCCCAGCCAAGTGGTTGAAGCCAATACCCTGCCAATAACTTGTTAATCCTGAATCCTTCAAGCCTGCTAAACGGCTGCATTTGATTATTGGTCAAATTCTCATTTGACGTCTCACAATCTGTTGAGGTCATCTCAGGGAACAGCTGTGCAGAGCTAATGTGTCCATGGACACTCACGGACACATCGTCAGGTTCCTGTATCAAGCCTGTACTCACACTTACTGTCACCTGGGCTTCAGATAACAGGGTTTTAATTAGGGAACATGCTCAGCAGGGAATACAAGATACCCCGAGATAGAGCTCTCCTACCACCCCTGCATACACCGACCGGATGGAACATTTCCTAGGGGGTAAATAAAATGAGAAGAACATTATGAACAGTGTGGTTCTACACATGCAGTGACACATGCAGCACATACATTTGGCAGTTTCAAATAAAAAATACAATAGGCATTAGATTCCTGGCAGTTCATGCACTGGACTTGCAATCACTGTAAATGAGAACGAATCTCAATTTACTTAACTGTTTAAATAAAGAGACCGGTGTTAACAAGCACCCAATTCCCCCTTTAATTTCTTACTGGGTTGCCTTGCTTTCAATGTGGAGACAATATACAGGACTTAAGCTTCCACTGTAAGTTGGAGTAATTCATGTAGGAGAGCCTACTACTTTAGTTCAGAGCCATACGTTGATGAGATAATAATCCATCCATCCATTTTCCAACCCCTTTACCCAATATAGGGTAGCGTGGGAGCCAGAGCCTATCCCGGGAAGCTACAGGCACAAGGCAGGATACACCCTGGATGGGACGCCAGTCCATCGCAGGGCACACACAAAGACACAAACTCGTGCACACTCACACCAGGGCCAATTTTCCCAGAAGCTAATTAGTCCAAAGGCCAGTGCAATGGTAACTACGGTGACACTGGGCTGCCCTGGATTGTGTTTAACGTTAAGTTGCTTTATTCAATGCAGTCTGCGCTGCTGAAACCTCTTGGCCGTGACAAGAAGAGGAAAATGAACTTCATTCCAAACTGTGTGCCGAGAAGATTAATGGCAGGCAGAGCTTTCGTCCCGCCCAGGCCCATGAAACACGCTGTTCCAGAGCTGCGCTTCTTGTCAGACACTCCGGCAATCTGTTCCAGCCAACAGAGCTTGTACTCAGACATCTGGTCCCTGTCCGAGATCAGGGGCAATTGTGGAAACTTCAAATGTGCAGGATGGGGGAGGGGGGAGAATGGGGCTCTAGGAGGGCTTAACGAGGGATATGTGCTCAGCTGGAGGTGACGGCACTGGGGGAGCCACTAGTTTTTGGGAAAACTGCCCCCTCTTTCCCTGAATCCCTTGTAGAAATGCCACTGGCTCCGTGCCTGCGTTCTTTCCTGGAGCTGGAGAAATTGCTGTTTTTTGGTGAGGCTGTCCAGAACAGTCCCTGTGACATGTCTGGTATGGGGTTTGGACCTGATCCATGATCGCTAGGATAACATCAAGAGCTCCAGCTGGTTCTGTAGCCCCTGACCCCGGATGGGCTATATCCGGAGAAACCATCCCACAAATCACCGAGAAAAATCCCCAGCTGCCCCAGTCACTTGTGGAGCAGACTCTGGATTCAGGAGTCTGTGAGCAAGAGGGTACATCAGGCACCGGGACCTGGAATGAGCTTGTAACTCCCAGCTTCCCGTCTCAGCTGTGTGTCTTGTGTATATGAAGATAACGGACACAGGGGTAGGATTCGCGGTTTTGGACACAGAAGCTTCAGGAATGACATCTGTAAGCGAAGCAGAACATTCTTTGTATCCGCGTCTCTTATTTCCTGAGCTGTACAGCAGACATGCTGTAATTAAAGGGCCGTTTCCCAGGGATTCAGGGCCCCGGCGATACTACAGCACAACACCACACCTCACAATTACAACAAGGTCAAACGCAACACAAGACAGTGCAGAGCAAGGTGCATTGTGAGTGCTTCACACGGCTGGCAGCTAAACAATGTGCTTCACGTTTGTTCTCCTCCACTCAAAAGAGACCTGCCCAGTTAGTGTTTCTGGGAAAGGCTCCTTCTAACGTGGCTTTTGTCCAGCTAGATGCCTGCAGAGCACTAGAGCGGAGATGCCTTTTCATCCAGTAGCTTTCCAGATTAAACAATCGGGGATCAATCATGACGAGCTGATACCCGGGGATCACATCAAAGATGGAATCGGGAGGATTCCTGTTATCCAGACCCACCTGCCCTGTTCCTGGCTCCTCTGATCCAAAACTGGAGGCTTTCAGAACCCTGTCTTACCTCCAAACTCAATTCAGTGTGTCGGGATTTAAATTAAGGATTAGAAATGTCTGTTGGGGTGCCCTGTCAATAACACGAGGCCTTTCAACTGATCCTCAGTCTACTAACTTCCTCAACCAAATGCTTCACAGTGGCTTCACAATTATTATTACTAATATCAATTCCTTACATTTGATATAGCGCTCTTCTGGACACTCCACTCAAAGCACTTTACAGGTAATGGGGACTCCCCTCCAACACCACCACCAGTGTGCAGCCCCTACTGGATGATGCGACGGCAGCCATAGTGCGCCAGTACACTCACCACACACCCGCTATCAGTGGAGAAGAGAACATAGTGATGAAGCCAGTTTAGAGATGGGGATTATTAGGAGGCCGTGACTGGTAAAGGCCAGGGGTAAATTTGGCCAGAACACCAGGGTAACACCCCTACTCTTTTCAAAAAATGCCCTGGGATTTTTAATGACCACAGAGAGTCAGGACCTCGGTTTTACGTCTCATCCGAAGGACGGCGCCTGTTTACAGTATAGTGTCCCCGTCACTATACTGGGGCATTAGGACCCACATGGACTGCAGGGTGAGCGCCCCTGCTGGGCCCACTAACACCTC
This sequence comes from Lepisosteus oculatus, assembly GCF_040954835.1. Lineage (NCBI taxonomy): Eukaryota > Metazoa > Chordata > Actinopteri > Semionotiformes > Lepisosteidae > Lepisosteus > Lepisosteus oculatus. Next base: position 15,479,545 of record NC_090706.1, on the reverse strand, counting down.
TTCTAGCAGCAACATTAGCTTTCCTAGGAGTCTCCCATCCAGGTACTGACTAGGCTCACACCTGCAGGGTGATGTATTCCCCGATCTGCTCAGCGTGTTCCTGCAAGCCAATCTCGAAGCTGGGAGGTGCCCAGAGCCCGTTTGGAAGGGGCTCAAAATGTTCTACAATGACACTAACAAGATTAAGAACAATGAGCTGTTTCCACACAGGTGTCTGATGCCCACAGATGAAAAGACACTTTACAATACATTCTGCAACGCTGGTAGGATGTCAGTGTGTATATGTATTTCTACATATACTGTATATATATCAAGGAACAAGCAGAAGCAAATTCCACACTGCTGGATGAGATCCCAGCATTGATGAAATGCTAGCAAACAAATGGATGGATGGTTCTGCTGGTTGTAGCCTAGGACTAGGCGATATGACCTAAACTTTATATCACTTTTTATATCAATTTTAATTTTGGACGGTAACGCTATATGTCACGATATAGAATTTGTTCTCATCACTTCTATAGAACACGCTTTAAAAGGAGTACAAGACTTGGAAAGTAAGTTTTTATTGCCCGGAGTTAACTATTAGGTTATTATTAACTGTTGGTAAACTACTGTGTTGTTCCTTTAGTATTTCAGTATTCTCCTTTTCTCCGCGTATTTGTGTTTGCAGACGAGCACACCGAACACGCGCGTTTGTTTTCACCGAACAGGGAAGAGGACGCCCGCGTGTTCTTATTGGCCGCAATGACCTCAGATAAACCGGACGTCTGAACCACCGAAGAGCAATCATTCTGAACCTAGCAGATTTCCCAATATCAGCAAGATGCACATTTTCAGAATTATATAATTGGAGCTAAACTACGACGGGTCAATAGTAAAAATTTCCAAACCCCGTTTTGCGACGATGCAGAGGTTGCGGAATCTACGTAAACATCAAAATCCATTCTCTAGCGGTATAAACGGCGTAGCCAAATCCATATCGTTGCAGATGTTTCTACCGGTATACTGTCAACACCGCAGTCTGTTTACGATCTGCCTTGACAAGCTGTGGCAGAGAAAGGCTCTCTGTAAACAGATCTCAGATTCAGGGCAAGATACACTTTGGGCACTGGATAATGCTGTTACACAGAGGAAATGGCAGGCTATTGCCTCCATCTTATCATAATCATGTAATTGCATGCAATTTATATTAACTGTGAGCTGGATGAATACTGCAAAATGCAAGCCCACCTCACACATTCCCCAGGGCAGTGCAAGCCTTAACACATTCCCTGGAGTTTTAAGAATTTCTAATCTTTATCTGAGCCCAGACCAACATCCACTGTCCCTCTTAGCCATCATCAGAAATGCATAAGCATTCACAATATTTGTGAATCCCAGGTTATAGAATTTTTGGGGATTATGGCTGTTATTATGGTTAGGATAAGATTTAAGAGTAGGGTTAGCATCAGAGTTTGGGTTACAATGAAGAACTGAGCATCTGTTATGTCTTTTGGAAGAATGGTGGTAAATAGTTACAACACCTTAACATAACAAAATTCTGCTGTTATATAAACAAAGCATTATCCCAAAAGAATCACACACAATCCTGATCACCAACCAGGCTACACAATACATTTAAGACTTGAATGAAAGAAGGCCCGATCTGACAGAAAGACTTGTGAGCTGTTTGGGGGGGGGGGGGACTACCCAGCCATATCCTTCAATAGGTTGCTTAGCAAAAGCAACCTCGAATCTCAGAGTCTTGAGAAACCAGAAAAATCCTACTGGAGACTGGAAAGAACATGCAAACTCCACACAGAAAGCACCCCCCCCCCCCCCCTTCTGGAATTGAACCCTGGATTCAAAGCAGCATCAGCAACGCTAACCGCTTCTTTTAATTTTTTGGGTGGTGCTCTTATCAGACGTTCTCAAGTGTAAGATCTGGCATAAACAAGACCTTACAAACAGCGCTCAAGGACTTGTCCTCAGTGCAAAATAACCGACAGCCCTCAGCATAGCGCGGTAAAAGAGGATGTAAATTCATGTTTGCCCACCCCCCAAAAAAATGTCACACCCTCGTTTTTGCTCCGACGCAATGTAAGAAGAGAAAAAAAAAGTGTTCACTGGCTAGTTTTCTGCGCTGTTACGACGCATCTGCAGTGGGTCGGTGTGGGTTTCTACCTCCCTGTGTGGGCAGGGAATGGGGAGTCGGGGGGCCCCTGATCCACATGAGAGACGAAGTGGAAAAGGCGCACAGGCTGAGTCAGTGGAAACGCGCCCTTTCAGATAGGGGTATCGTTCATTCGTGCCACGAGTTCAGCTGCGCAGCTGAAGACGTGGGGTAACTGTGTAGCAAAACCACCTCTGACCTAGTTGTGCTGAATATGAGCCGGGTCTTAAAATGCCAGAGTCTTTCCAAGGTACTCAGAACTAGAACGTGAAAACTGCTCCGGCCAGGACGGGCGCCTCGGGTTTCTTGGCGGAATCTGGCCCGAGTTCTCCATTAGTTTTGGTCGACTTCGCGCACTCTGTAGCTGTGTCTGGTGTTTGCACAGCTGTGTGCAAGTTCGTGCACCGCAATTACATCATGGGGCTGCTGTAAAGTCAAATAAAAACACGCAAAAAAAATAATTAAAATAACGAGTAATGAAAATCGCCTTAGAAAGGCCTCTAGTAAATCACATTTAACAGTCTGCAGTTTTCGACGAGGGGAGGCGACTGTGTGAAGGAGCGCCCAAATAAATACTGAAAATATCTAGAGAGTGCGTACAACCCCGCCACCACCGCCGCTTTGTGAAAATGTACTTAAGAGGAGTTGCGTTTAGAAAAGACAAAATGGGAACCAGGACATGCCGAGATCAATTTGGACTCGATCTCTGAGAGGCAGTCAAACGTCATAACACTCATCACGGGTTAGCTGGGGGTGGGAAGGCAAAGTAAAAACTGATGTTGTGCAGAAGTCTTTTTTTAAAAAAAATCTGTTCGTTTGCGAATCCTGAGTAAACCAGATATGACAACCGCTTAACCGCAGAGGAGCGGGCTGTCAAGAAAAGAGCGGCGCTGGGACCGGCCCCTTCCAGAGGCTCGAGAGATCAAAGCCGGGGGCGCGGGTGGGGAGCAGCGCCGGAAATCGGGGACGGCTCGCGGCGCTCAAGCCGAGCGGAACAGCCCGTTCATGCCTGTGGAGAGGCTTGGAGATGAAGGGGCTCTGGAAGTCGGAGCTCCCCAGCTGGCTGTCGCTCAGGGTTAGCCGCTACACACCCGCGGCGTCCATGGCGAACCGAAACCGAGCTGCCTGATCCCCTCGCTGTGCTTTTGGACAGCCAGAGCGGACCTACCGCATTGTGGCCCGAAGGCAGCAGGGAGAGCTGGGGCGCTGGTTTGGATCTTGGATCGCTTTAGAGAGATATTGAGAGTTTTCTTACACCCCACACTGGGGAGACACTCAGCCAGGGCTTGAAACAGATGAGGCATGACGATCTCCAGTCTTGCGATGGCCTCGCTGTTATTTCCTACAAATTATTTGCTTAGGCCTTTGCCTTCCATGGTGTTCCGGTTAACAATGGAAAATGCAATTTTGAATACTTTTCCATTAATCCCAGTTCTAAACTTACAACTATTGCTTTTGTTTTTAGCAACAAGCCTCACAACTGCCAGCTGTGAAAGGGAGAAGCACAGGCGGGGATGTGGACGGAAATATCCCCAAATCTGGTCTCAATTTGTAACAGTAGTTTTCCACAGCGGCCTCAGCCTATCAATTAAACAACAGCTGTGGTGGGATACCGGAGCAGCAGTGTGCTCAAACCATTGTTTCCAGTTTTCAAAACCTGTTTGGAGTCCCTCTATTGTGTGTTTGGCACTTCTTTGGCTCCTGGTTCAGATTCTATTCTTATTCAAAACCCCACTGCAGTCAAGGGTATCTTTCTGCCCACTGAGGCAGAACTACACTGTTGCCCCCTTCCCCCCCTGTGTGTGATAACCTGAACTAAGAAAGCAGTTCAGAAAGCGCTTGCTGCTCTCTCTTCCTGTGAGTGCATGTCTTAGCTGCTGTATGTTGCACACCAGGCTATAAAGAGTTCCACTTTTTGTTTTAGAAGTGGAAAAAATACTACGAGGAAACAGTTTGAGACCGTACGCTGCTCTGAAGCCCAAGTGGTGTTGAGGGGGATGGGAGAGTGCACTGACGCTGGTGTAACACTGAACACTGCTTCTCTCTCTTACACTCATCATTTAAGGCTCATTTCAGGAGCAACATTACATGGAAAATGAGTCTGGTTAGGCTACTGGATTACGTAGCTGAGCAAGAGCACAAATGGCAGCAGAAAGGTAAACAAGTGCATCTTGACCCATCTGATTTGTCTGGTTGATGTTGTTTTGGTTTGGTGGGCTTTAATATTGGTGAATAAGCCTACTAACACATTCGGCTGTGTCTCAGAGTTGCCCCAGAGGGCCACCTCCAGAAGCACATCCAGGTGGGCTCTTTGTGTAAAGAAATGCCTCCTGATTCCAGTCCCACATCGTTCTTTCAGTATCTGCCTGTGTCGCTCCCCTGATTTTGAAGCAGGCCAGTAAGTCTCCGGAGGCTGAATTCGTGAATCAGGCTCCCTTGAGAGACAGAGTCGGCAGAGTCAGCAGCAAAGCTGCTATACTGTACATCCGATTCCAGTTGGAGCAAAGGTGTTGATGAATCAGGCCAAAGGATAGAGGATCACGTGCGAATGGGCATGGAAAGTGAGAAAGACTACCGTTTACTACCTTTAGGCTTTAGATCCCTGCACTTTTAGTTAATATGGGATATTGTTTAAGCAATATTAGCTATTATTTCTTTCGACATGCTCACATGATAGCATTAGTCATCTGGTACAGGCAGGGAGATCAGTCCAGAGCCCTGGTGCAACAGATACAGAAAGATCTCCCAGAGTGTCCCAGAATCTGCCAGTGTCCCCAGGCTCTCAGAGGATCCGCCGGGGTCTCTGAGGTATGTAGCTTACTTTTAGGAAGAGAAAGAATCCCAGAGTTCAAAAAGCATGAGTGACATGTAGCTGTGTAGGGAACCTCACCAGTGACTCTAGAGCCAAACCATTTAAGCATTTAAATGGGAGAAGCAGTATTTTGTTTGTTGTTCTGAAATCCACGGGGAGCCAGTGCAAGGAAGCTGAAACGGGGGATGTATACTCCTGCATTTCAGATGCTTTGAATCATCTGAGCATGCGAAGTTCTGAACATGCTGCAGCTTGTTAAAAACGTGATTGGATACGTTTGCATCAGAATCATCACAACTTCTGTTCTTTTTCACACCAATTTTTAGTTTTTGTGCATCAGGCCAGGAGAGAGACGACTGCATCCAGAGCCGTGTTCCAAGGATGAAAAATACGTTATTGTGTAAAACAGCAGCACACACAGTGTTCCAGCTGTGCTGTCACATGAGAAACGCAAACTCCAGTACTGTGCAACACAGTCTTAACCAGACTACCAGGGGCTAAATCCAGTGCTGGATCATGCAAGGTGATGTAAAACAGGGATTGTAGCCAAAAGCAGCTCGGATCATGTGCTGTAGGATTTGAAAGCTACCAGAAACTAAATTCAGCTTTGCCCAGACACAATGTTTTTTTAAGTGACTACAGTTTTGAGTGTTTAAATGAGTGTCTGTATCTGTATGATTCCTCTTTTTAAAAAAATGAATTATTAAACACAACTGCAGTACTTCTGAAATTGATATCACACAGCCAAATCAATCAGATCTGTAATCCCCGATCGGTAGGAAATGAAACTCTCTTGCGTGCATTGCACTCATTTTCTTCACAGCACGTGTTTTGCCTCTATTCAACAGTTTGACCTATTTAAATACAAGGAAGCTATTTGAGGTCAGAATTTCAGTTTTAACCTTGAGAAGAGCGAATTAAGTTTTAAAAACACCTGAACTTTACAAGGGCATTCGAACCCTGGGTACCTGCCTGCACACTCTTGAACCTTCCCTTGTCCTGCCTGAGGCCTTCAGTCCAACTGACACAGTTCCCAGCTCCAGGCCTCTGACTGCTCCATTTGTAATTTGTTTCAGCAGATTTACTGAAAGGTCTTGGCTCTTTTAATGCAGCCTTGGTTGTCTCCCTGAGGACATGCTATACTGCACTGGCCCATGGGATAGCCAGGATGCACTGCAACATAAGAGCATAACAAGGTCAGCGAGTGAGAGGAGACCATGTGGCCCATTTTCCTCGTTTGAGTGTTAGAGACATGAGGCTCTTGTAAAGAACATTCCTTAGAAATATTCATCAAGCCCAATGCAGGGAGGAAGAGTCTCAAAAGAAAATCACAGGCAAAGCCCAGAATAAACACAGCATAACCAAGGTGCAAAGATCCATCCATTTTCTTACCACTTTACCCAATACAGGGTCACGTGAGAGCCAGAGCCTATCCCAGCAAGCAACGGGTGCAAGGCAGAATGCATCCTGGGTGGGACACCAGTCCATTGCAGGGCACAGACAGACACACACTCATATACCAGGGCCAATTTCCCTAGAAGCCTATTAACCTGCCAGTTAGGTTCCTCAGGAGGACACCTGAGGAAACCCATGTGAACACAAGTAGAACGTACAAGCTCTGCACTTACAGCAGCCCCGGTCCGAAATTGAACCCAGGGCCCCAATGCTGTATTAACCACTGTGCCACCAGGCTACCCTGGGGTAAAAATTCACCCAGGTAGGCTGGCTGCCCAGTCCGCGCTGTTAGTTGGTCTCATACTTTGTTTTTGCAACCTGTACCTGCTTCCTACACCTTATCTGCCTCGAACTGTACAGATCGTCAGAAGAACTGAAGACCTGGACACCTACCTACAGCAACACGCTCCCACAAAGTCAGGTTTTTTCAGTCGGTTCTCAAGCCAGAGTTATGACTCACTTTCAGTTTTTGCTTAGTCAGATCACGCTCTGGAGCGATTCTCGTTGCCTGTTCAGTGGCTACGATGATTCTGCAGCCTCCCGACCTCCGTACCACCCTTCTGCATCACACTGGCTGGCACCGCTATTAGCAAGTGAAGTTGTTATTATTTTACTGAAGTTGTCGCGGATAAAGACATCTGCATAATTGCACTAATAATTGTTCCCCGCTTTCCTATGCAGCAGGCAGAGGGAGCGTAGGAGGTAGGCTCGTGTGAATAGAAGTTAAAACAAGGCCCCAACACATTGTGGTTCCTCCCAGACTATGAGCCACGTCCTGTAGAAGTGACCAATTTGCACTCCCACTGCAACAGTAGCTCAGCTGGATTTATCCACTCACTACAGAATGACATTGCTTGGTTCCACAGCAGTGATGCACACTATTGTAGCAGATAAAAACAGAAGCGTTTTGGGGGGTAACTCACACCTGGCAATAGCATCCCAAGGAGTTTCGCATACACATACTGGGGGACCCACTGCATCTGGCCCTGACGCGCAGCCCCACCTGTGTGGGTAGAGAACCCCATCCGTGGCAGGAGCCCCACTACATCAGATCAGGTGCTGGAGTGAAATGCTGCCTCACCTGTTGGATTAGGGCAGGGGTTTCCAATCTTGATCCAGGAAACCCATATACTGTGCCTGTCGGATTTTGTTCCAGACAATTTGGCAGTTACACCATTGAATCTGTAATTGACTTAATAACAGGATTCATCTGAGTTGTGTGACTGTGTTCCGATTTCAGATCTGCTAGTGGTAAGCCCTTTCACTAATGCATTTCTTGATTAAAATCAAAGCCCAAAGTCTTGAGTTGAAAAACAAAAACTTGGAAATGTTACTGTCAAGCTTCTAATTCATTCAATTAAGGCTTCAGTGAGGTCATTAAGCTCAGCTGGAATGAAAACGTTAATTGGCTTCTGGGAAAATTGGCCCTGGTGGGAGTGTGTGTGCCCGGTGATGGACTGGTGTCCTGTCCAGGGTGTATCCTACCTTGTACCGGTTGCTTGCTGGGATAGACTGCAGGTTCCTCACAACCACGCATGAGATAAAGAGGTTAGACAATGGATGTATGGATATTGGGGGACATACAAACTTCACATAGACAGCCTTTTGTTTTGCTTGTCCTTGTAATCTTACAGGAACAGAGGAGAATTAAAACTTAGGTTTAGTCACTTGTCGTCAATTGACTGCCCCACCTCTGTACATCCAAAGACAAAGAGAAATATCTTGGGTGGAACTCATTTTGCCTGTTTTCTCCAGCTCAAGCACAACCTTTCCAAGGGCGAGTGACTCAGCCTTACTTAGCCATAGTTTCTGAGCTGCATTTCACATTCCGTGGAAAAATATCCTGTCTGGAGCAGGCTTATCTATCTGCTCAGAATCGAGTATCAGAGCCAACTCGGAATGAATGAAGCTGAATGCAATGCAAAAAAACGAAATCGAAACATGGGAATGTTCCGCTGTTAAAGTCTGTCATGCATCATGTAAACATTAACACTCCCATCCCAGGTGAAGGGAGAATGAAGCTCATTTGTTCAAATTAAACCACGCAACAGAACATCCACCTTCTGTGGTCTGTTCCAGGAGTTTAACTTAAACACGACAGAAAGGAGCAGTTAGAGAAAAACAGCAACACTGACCTTGATGCTGTAATGTCTGATTACAGATGTCAATCTGCCGTTGAGAGGCTTTCAAGAGTTTGCCTCGCCGCACTGTGGTCTCCTGCGGATTTCGTCATCTATTATCTCATTTGATACAGCCTCCGGAAAAAGCAGAAGGAGTTCGTTAACTGATTAAAAGACTCTCCTTACAAGCGCCAGGCTTGTTATCTGATGACTTCAGCCATTGATTGCCAGTCGTATGCCAGACTGACCTCTGACCTCCCGTGTCAATGCTTCCCCTGGGACGGTTATTGGTAATAGCTAGAGCCCTGTGTGTGTGCGACTTGGAATGCGATTGTCTGAGCCTGTGTGTGTGTCTCCCTGTGCACAGCTCTAACTTTGTAGCATCAGTATAGTAGTATCAGTACTGATCATAATCAGTGTTTGTACTGTATCAAGAATAAGCCACTGGGGTGTGTTTGTGGAGGATTATTTGCAGAAGTGTGTAAGGTGTCATGGTCAAAGTGGCGTCCCGGTCTCCTCACTTTGAAATGCTCATGAATCTCCAAAATCTCGTGTTCCTAGACAGCTTACCCTTAAGCTCTTCCTTTGCGTGCATGCTGACCCAGCTACCTACTCAAACTTCTCCAATACCTTCATCTTTTGGCACAACTGCGAATGGGAAATAGAGGGTTAATCTCCCACAATCCACGCTACACTCATCAATGGCCAACGTCATGTGCAGATTTGACCTCCCTTCAACATCACACATACGAGAGTCTCTACCTCCCAACAGGGGTGAGATCTCGGTCATTGAACAAACGCTTAGGACCTGGGGGTACAAACACAGTGAATGAGACCAGTTGTCATAGGGATGTGGAGAGGTGTTTCCAGTCCAGCACCAGCGGGTTCTTTCTTTGACTGCAGAGCCGAAAGAAAGGAAAGTAGTCACCTTACCGCAGACGCACCAGGGTTTCCACGTGATTCGATAAATGAAGGAAGGCCAGGCTCCCCAGAGGAGCTGGTGTATTAATGAGGCTGCCAAGGCCAAGCTGGTGATCCCTCCCCAGGGACAGATCGTTGGCCAGCAGCCCCAGCCAGCGATCAGGTTGCAGGGTTTTGGGTTGCTTTTCCATTTATCCGGCAGGGAGGTGGGAGTTCATTGCTGAGTGCCATATGGTTAGGGGACGGAGAACACATGGCAGCCTCCTTTGATGTCCACGCCTGCAGCCACCAGGAAGAGGAGCCGTGTCAGGGGCGGGACTTCCGCTCCGTGACCCTGCCAGGGGGCAGCCACGCCTCCTCCGCGCCCCGCCCTCCCCCGCTGAGCGAGGGCCCCGCTCGCCTGACTGTCATTAAACTAATTCCGCCGGAGCAGAAGGTGCATCTGATTGCCTCCTTAACACACGTTCTGTCAAAAAAGTCCACTGAAACCGTTATAAAATGGAGAAGTCACCCTTTCGTTTTGCGGCCTTCCAAATTATTTCTATTCTAATATCCGTGAGCTTGCCGAACAGTGGTGTGTACTGTGATGTTTTTACCGTGCTTTCGGAGAGCTTTGGCTGATACTGTGCTGACGGTATTGGGAAGGTACCAGGTGGGGCTGCGCACGGGTGGTGGTGGAGGGGAGTCCCCATTACCTGTAAAGCACTCTGAGTGGAGTGTCCAGAAAAGCGCTATATGTGTAAGCAATTATTATTATTATTATTGCTTCGAGAACCAGGGGTGTGTAATTGAGACCGGAATAAATACAATACCGCGTTAATACGCTTCTTGGGCTGTTTTCTTGCTACTGAAAAACTCCGAAACATAAGTTAATTCTGATTTAAAAACACAATAAACGATTAGTTGAAAGTTCACTATCAACAGCCCGTTTGACCCCTGCGCTGTCGGGCTGTTCTCGCAGAGGGCGAGACGGGGGGCGTGGCTCGGTCCTGGTTCTGCGGGGAACAGGTAGCTAAATTTCTGTGGATGAAGACAAAAGCTGGCAGATGAATAAACACATCTGCTTCTCATTTTTAACCGTCTCGGGGCGTTTACCCAGGAGCTCTCTGATAAAACCAGTTTGCTTCCCTTTTTTCTGTGCAAAGCTAAACACTGCTGAGAAAATTCATCTAGTTCAGCCAGGTACGCCGGTTACCAGCGATCAATGCGGCGTACCATACTGTACAGCCGGCCCTTCAGGCATCTTCTTTCAACTTGACTTACCCAGCTCAACTAATTATTGGCGTGAATGTCTGAATTTGACGCTTTCAAAGGTCCCGTTATTGACATCACGGTTATTAAAAGAATCCAGCTATACTCGCTGCATGGCAGCTGTAGTACACCGTTACAGTGTCGAGGGCTCCCTGACCGCACAGGTGTTGAGAGTGTGGATCTCCCTGGTCAGACAGATATAGAGCGAAATATTTTTTTTTTCGAAACGTCCAATAAAAACTTGTTCTTAAAGTCTCTCTGCAGGATTTAAAGTTGTCTTTAGCAAAAACACAAGCAGCTGCTGTAATTCTGTTTGAATGTTTATTTTGCTTTAGGTATGCCTGTTTAAGTAAGGATAAAGCTATTACATTCGTTTTATTTACAGGGATTTATCCAGCCTCAATAAACAAAGTGCAATCTAGGAAGCCTCGTACTGTGAAAATTGATCAGGGCTGGTTCTCTGTCACACACTCTATCCCTGTGTTCTGTCTCTGCGTCTCTGCCGCTGCTCCTTGTCTACACCCTCTGTCTCTGTCCATCTCTCCTGTCTCTCTGCTGCTGTCTCGTCCTCCCTGCCTCTCCTGTCCCCAGCCTGTCTCTCTGCTCCTGTCTCTGTCCTCTCTGCCTCTCCTGTCCCCAGCCTGTCTCTCTGCTCGAGTGTGTGTCCTCCCTGCCTCTCCTGTCCCCAGCCTGTCTCTCTGCTAGAGTGTGTGACCTCTCTGCCTCTCCTGTCCCCAGCCTGTGTCTCTGCTCCCATCTCTGTCCTCTCTGCGCCGCCTGTCCCCACCCTCTCTCTCCTCTCCCCTCCCATCTCCGTCCAGCTCTCTGCCTGCTGTCAGTGAGCCTCCTCATTACCCTGGCTGGCCCGTGTCACAGGAGGGATATATTTAGCTTGTTCACTGAGGTCCTGTCTGCAGCTGTGCGGTGACCAATCTGTAGAGCACAACTTCGCCACTTGACCATAGGAATCTCCTTAATTAAAGCCTAGAGCTAACAGCATGTTTGTTATGTTATGACATATGTGTGCATACAGAAATATAAACGAACGAGAAGTCATTCCATATTAAAATGAGCATCCCCTCAAAAACAAAAGTTGAATTAACCAATTTCCCACGGTATACTCAGTGCACAGGGCAGTAAAATACAGAGGTGTGTGTCTGGAGGTGACAGGCTTCGACCCTTAGTGCTTGGTAAGAATTCTCCCACTGAGCCAGCCATCCACACGAGACACATGTCCGGGTCAGACTCGTGGCTGGGCTGCTAGTAAACAAAGGACGGAGATAGGATGAAGGGTTTGTTCAAAGGTAACAGCAGTTTAGTGTTGCGACACCTGTCTTGAGAAACGATGCAGACCAGGGTTGCTCAAGAGAGGCGCAACGTCCCCCAATGAGCAGGCGTTAATCAGCAATTCATGTTCCTGGGGCACAGAGCGCCAGTGCAGTCTGCTGAATAAATCGAGGGATGTTGTGTTAGAGCTGGTAAGGGCTGATTTGGAACGCCGTGCACAGTGTTGCTCTCCACGTTACAGAAGAGCCACTATAAACATTCCTGGGTTTAGTGGAATGTCCTGACAGGCTAAAGAAATGAATCATTTTGACTTAAATGGAGAAATACAAACATTTCCCACTAAGGCAGCAGGATGAACCTGGATAAACCTTGTGTTTGCTGGGTTTTGTTCCACCTGAGCTCCGAATCTCCTGGGCTACATGAGGCCTTTAACTGATTTGCTTGCTGGGCTACCCCTGTGGTTTACCCAAACCTGTGATTCAGAAGCAGATACAGACACAGCGGGAGTTATGTTTTATTTTCTTGCACAGGAGTCTAACTGGCTACATTTCAGCTAACACAATTGAATAAGGTTAAAATTCTAAAGCTCAGACATTGGTACAGGAATGAGACCAATTACAAATTCCAATCAACATGTTAAGTGCTGAAAGTAAATTTACAAATATGCCCCATAGAGAGCAATTGAAGTCAATTAGCCTGTGATTGATTAAGAACTCAGCTGGAATACAAATCAGAAGACACTGAGGTCCCCCAGAAACAGGGCTGGGAACCACTGAAGACAAAGTCAATCCAATGGACTCAACTGTGAAACACGCATCAGAGCACACAAGTGGACACTACAGGGAAGTGGATTTAAGAATGAGACCGTGGGGCACTTCTTTACACAGAGGGTTGTGGGGGTCTGGAACAAGCCACCCAGTTATGCTCTTGAAGTCGATACCCCAGCTTCCTTCAAGACACAGCTGCTTGAAATCCTGGGATCAGTGAGCTGCCCCAATAACAGAAGCCGGTTGGGCAGAATGGCCTCTTGTCGTTTGTAGCTATGCTCGCTAGTGAAGTGTCCTCTCATATGTTGCTCTGATATTTGAAGTTTAACACTAGTGTAAAATGTAGTTGGTGCTTTTTCCATGAGTGGGCTTCTCTGGAGTGTGTGAGAAATGCCGTGCACAGTGGCCTGGGGGAAAGTCAAGGCCTTTAAAACAGCCAGCAGCCATATCACTCTGCAACTCCCAACTGGCAGCCCACTGAAGCTCAGCAGGTGTGAGCCTGGTCAGTACCTGGATGAGAGACACCTGGGATAAACTAAGGCTGCTACTGGAGGAGGTGTTAGTGGGGCCAGCGGGGGGCGCTCACCCTGCGGTCCATGTGGGTCCTAATGCCCCAGCATAGTGACGGGGACACTATACTGTGAAAAGGCGCCGTCCTTCGGAAGAGACGTAAAATCGAGGTCCTGACTCTCTGTGGTCATTAAAAATCCCAGGGCGTTTCTCAAAAAGAGCAGGGGTGTAACCCCGGTGTCCTGCCCAAATTTCCCATTGGCCCTTACCAATCATGGCCTCCTAATAATCCCCATTATGAACTGGCTTCATCACTCTTTTTTCCTCCCTACTGATAGCTGGTGTTTGGTGAGTGCACTGGCGCACTATGGCTGCCGTCACATCATCCAGGTGGATGCTGCACATTGGTGGTGGTGGAGGGGAGTCCCCATTACCTGTAAAGGGCTTTGAGTGGAGTGTCCAGAAAAGTGCTATATAAGTGTAAGCAATTATTATTATTATTATTATTATTATTATTATTATTAAAACCCATTCGGATGGCTGTGGTGCTGTGGTCTTTACCAGCCTGGATGAGAGCAGGCTAGTCTGGGAACTGAGCACAGTCACACTGGACAAGGTCCTCCGGGGCTGCAAGAGACATTGATTCCAATGTGGTCACAGGGTGCCAAGGCAGAGAAAATAGGAAGCATAGGAAAACGAAAACACATGACACAGCGCAGGAAGGGATAGTGAGGCATGATGGGAACCCGCGGAAAAGCAAAGCATGTGCATGCAGACAGTGGGAGAAACCCAGACATTGCATCACAGCTGATCACAGAGGTAATCTGGTAGCAACCAGCCTGCCAGTTGGGGGAAAAGGTGCACACCCACTTAGCATGTCTAAGCCACGGCACAGGCTCCAGGGGTAAAGGGCAGCCAAACAAAGTAACTTAATATTCCTGTGATAAAATCGCACGGATGTAGGGGGAGAGCTGTGTTCAGCTCACGGACCACTGCAGGGCCATAGAGGTTTGGTGAGTACTGAAGGTTACAATGATGCCAGATTGAGTCATTCTGATAACATCTGATAAGATTAATTAGCCAGCCATGTAACCAGTCAATCAATCAATCAATCAACTAATTAGGTGGATTCACCAGATCTCAACATGTTGGAGAAGGTCACAGGGGAAAACGAGGTGGTCAATTATGGTCTCAAAAAAACCAAGATGCACAGTTGTTAACAAGCGCTGTGAAATCTGTCCAAACAGCATTACACCACCACTATCCCCCACATCCTACTCCAAGTACATTGTCTCAGCAAGCTGTGTCCCTCCAGCATCGATCAGTCGAGTGAACACAAGCTCTAGACATACTTTCACACCTCTGAGGCTCAGGCTCCGTGAGTGGTAACGAATTGCACTGGACTGTCACTGAATGAAGTGCAGATCGATTAAGAGGCCGAACAATTAAACAGCTGGTTTTCAGAGGGATGTCACAGGGCTCCCGACAACAGAACCCCAATCCGTCCAGCTGCATGAATGATCCATCAGGCCATGTGGGAATAAAGAGTAAGGAGTGCCGGATGCATTCCACACATGCTTCCCATTCTGCATCCCGGCTCCGAACGTATCGGAGCATGCCAGGGATGGGGGGGCAGGAAGGGATACCAGAGAAATTCAGCACTTGAAAAGGATGAAGTGCTGGCCAATACAGGAACACTGGAATGAAGAAGGAAAGAAACTGTCATTTTGAGGGATGATTCCTATCCACAGGGTTAAGGGACACACATTTGCGCCTTCATTTTCTTCCACTTCCAAAGGAAGATTGAATTTTTTTTTTCTGCTCCAGGTAGAAACAAATGCAAATAAACAGCTCTTTTACTTGGATCCGAATGATGCAGACTTAGGGCTTGAATGAAATCAACACTTTGACCCACAGCACCAATCGGGAGTCACCAACCTGCTTTCTGATTTCTCCACTATACAAAAAGCTGCCAGGAAATTAAGTCGGAAGAAAGTTTGCAATTTGCAATTTGTCGAGGGGGGTCAAAGTTTGAATTGAATACGGATCGGGGCTTTAGCAGGCCTGCTGAGATCTTGGCAAATCCTTAAATCCGCTGCAGAGAGAAGTCAGCGTGGGACACGCTCAGTGTTGAAGCCAAAGCCGAATCAACCGGACCCCCAGATCCAGCCTGTGTGACGTGGAATGGGGGCTGTGATCGTCTGGCTTTCAGATCCCGTCTTGTGACTCTGCAGGGCTCAGGCCACGGGCGTGTGGTCAAATCCCCAGCCTGTCGGGATCTGGGGAGGGCAGACGGCGGAGACTCTGCGTCTGCCAGAGAAACAGGAAGGAAGGCGCGTGCTACCACAGCTTCTCTGATGTCCCTTCCTCAGAGGTCTGCACTGGACGTCTTCCTCTTTCATTTTCATCAGGGCCAAAATGAGCTGGTGATTCTCTCCCTGCTGAAGGAGAGACCTCAGGGCACAGGAAGGCAGACCTGAAAAGAGCTGGCCAGCGTGTGCACACGCGTGCGTGATCTGGGTGGATCTCGGACGCGAGCACAGATCCCAGCTTTCCAGAGACACACAAACCCAGCAACGTGCTCGACGTGATTAAAGGCACGTTGTCTCACAACCCTTCCCCAAAACTTTGCTCTTTAGCCTTTTTTCCCCCAAGTTGTATTGGTTCCTGGGTTACGCAAACACCTGCATTGCATTGTGGAAATTTCTGTAACTGTGCAACTTGTGCGATGTTTAACTTGTGCTCGCAGTCTAAAGTACGCTTTGAACGTCATGTTGAATTGCTATTATAAATTATTATTATAAATATTCAGAGGCGTGGCATGAAGGTGCAGTGGTTAGCTTTGCTGCCACGCAAGGCTGGGGCCCTGGGGTGCTGTCTGTGTGGAGTCTGCATGTTCCCCCTGTGTTTTCGGGGGTTTGCTCCAGGTGCTCCATTGTTCCTCCCACAGTCCAAAGACATACTGGTAAGTTAATTGACTTCTGGGACAACTGGCCCAGGTGTGAGTGTGTGCGTTTGTGTTTGAGTGCCCTATGAGGCCAGGGTGTATCCTGCCTTCCGCTCAGCACTTCCCGAGATCAGGCTCTGAGCCACCGGGACCATGAATCGGATAAGTCACGAAGTGATAAATATCAATCATATGGAAAGCAGGATTCGGCTAGCTGTGTGAAAATAAGTGTGCGGTTTTAAGCAGAAAACCTGGTCTTTGGTTGAACCACCTCTCACTACAACCCAAAGCCAAAAACCAAAACCATTTTTGTCTTTAAGATCTCTCGCACAAATAAAACAAAACACCCAAACTTCCTCAACATGACACGTTTCTTTCCTTCTTGCAAACTGAACTGTTCTTATCTTTGTCTTTCGTTTTTAAGTTAAATATAAGATACAACGGCAGGCTCAAGTAAAAAGAAACAGACAGAACTCCAAACGTCCTCTTGAATGCGTCGATTCTCAGCACAAGTGAGGTGCTCAGAAAAGTCACTAATGAAAGGAAGCTGTAAAGCATGTGCTTTCACTGGGCTGCTATTTGCTTCAACAGCAAGAGCTGCGCAGTGCACTCAGGACTGGAGACGATACTTTACACAAAGGGTTGCGGAGGTATGGAGCAAACTGCAGCGCCCTGCCCTGTACCTGCCACCATTACGTGTGTGTTCCTGCACATGTGGGGTTAGGGGGCATGGTGAAAAGCTATTAACATATTTCCCACCATCTGCAAAAAGTCCAGAACATTTCTCGAAACCGTTGCAGGATCTTCTGAGTTGGCACATTGCCAACTGACTTGTTTACTGAGCAGCAGGCAATTTGCCCGCAATGGAAAACAAGACTTAATGAGTCTGAGTAAATAAACCTTAATTTAGGAGCTTCAGAAGGCCATGGTTCTAAAGGAACTCTGAGCTTTGTTTACAGTGAATTATGTTTTATTTGCCTCTCCAAAGAATAAGGACACTCTGTTCAAAGGTCCTCCCAGTGCTTTGACATGCTATAATAACATAAAAATACCTACCTTACACTACGCTCAAAGCACAACAGGTAATGGGGACTCCACTCCACCACCACCAATGAGGAGAACAGAGTGATGCAGCTAGTTCATAGATTGTGATTTTTTGGAGGCCATGACACTTTCTTGGATTTTCAATGACCACGGAGAGTCAGGACCTCGGTTTTACAGTACGTCTCATCCGAAGGAAGGCTTCTTTTAACAGTAGGGTGTCCCTGTCACTATACTGGGGAATTAGGATCCACACAGGGTGCAGGTTGATATAGCTGCTTTAAGCCGCAGCATTGTCACAGGAAGATGTTGATCGAGGACTTGGAGTCTTCCCGAGCGGGTTCGGAGACCGCGCGAATTTGGCAGCGGCGCTGAGTTTGCTCGGCGCGAGGCGACCCGTGTGCGGGACAGAGCCCCTCACGGTCTCCCCACGAGCCTCCTCACGCACGAGCGCCACGGGGCGGTGGGCGGGACGTGCGGGATCCTCGGACCCTGACCCTTCCTCTGCGACACGGCCCGGGTCTCTTCGGCCAGTCGCAGCGCAGGGAACCGTGCGAGACATTGCGAAAGAAAAAAGGGCCCATTTTTAAATAAAGTAAACGCAAGGGAATGGGTTGTATTTTGTTAGCCCGCTTTATTGCTGTTGAAACCAACTGACAAAGCAAACAAAGCTGGCGAATGAGGTTAGACGTTTCCTTCGGGCACAGAGAACGTCTATGTTGTTTTACAGTTCTGTAAAAACAGAAAGAAACTGCCAAACCCTGGTTTTTCTTACCTCTTAGTCTGTTCAGATTGCGCGATTTAAGGGAGCTTTTCGAGTTTTAGGAGAGTGAGTGATTATCAGAAAATAAACCCCAAAAGCCAAAAAAAAAAACCAGTAGTTTGAAATAGAAGTGTTTTTTATGTTTGAGCTGGTCTTTTGAAGTGCTTTCTTTGAAGCGCCTGAAAAAGACAATGCGTGCAGTGTGCTCCGCCAATTGGCCACAAACGAAAGATTCAGTGCAAAAATCGCGACCTTATTTTTGAGTCACTTTCTCACTTGCCGACTCACCAGTCTCTCTCCCTCGCCAGTGTCGATCTTTAGATTTTATATCAAGTGCAAGACACGGTTTCACACACAATTTTTAGTTTCTGCAGTCTTTCCGCTTTCATAAATCGGGCAGTCATTTCCTTTTACAATCGACATCAAAAGGGGAAAGAATCTCCCAGCAGCCTTCACAGCACAGACCAAACTCTGCTTTTCCACACAGACCGAGGGGGTCTCTTCATTGGAGGCCATACATATAGTATGAACTAAAATATGGCCTAGAGGCAAAGGGGAAGCCAGCATCTGCCCTCTGTCATTCAATATGCCCTACACCAAAACTCTTCTGTAACTTGAGAAAAGGCCCAGTCGAACAGCTGACAACTTTTCCAATAAATTGATGTCCCACATCTGTTGTGAACCTACAGATAGGAATATCTACCTTGTCCGGTGAAAGCTGTGATTTGAACACGAAACCCAAGCTACTGTGTGGTGGTGTGTTTGTGCCTGCTCCTTTTTGAGTCTGGCGTTTTGTCCTGGCTGCCAAAGGCAGTTAATCTTTTCACTCAACACGTAAAAGGATGAAAAAGTACTTCCAAAGCGATCTCTCATGCCCCCAAAACATCCCCAGAATATAAATAAAGCCACTCTAAAATTAAGCCAGTCTCTAAAGCAACAGGACAATCACATAAGTATTTCTAAAGCCGCAGTGCCTCTCTGGTTATTTGCACTGTGCTGTTTTAAGGTCTGTCTTCCTCTCTCATGCTGAGAGGCAATTTTCTACTGTTCTCACACAGGGATAACACACTTGACGGGGCTCCCAGCTACAGGAAAGTCTCCTGCCACAGCTGTTTCAGTTTAAGCTAGCCAGGGTCAGGCCTGCCTAATTGGCAATTTCAGAAACAGAGGCTCAGCTCCGAGAAGAACTTCTTGTTTTCCTTCGCCCCAGATAGAAAAAAACATGCATATACTGTATATGCATACACATGTACATACACTATTACAGAACATATAGGAGCATAACTCTGTGAAATATGATCCAATATACTGTATACAGCTGGACCAATCTATAAAGCATTTTTTGTTGGCTCTACCTCTTCTTTGGTTGTCTGATCTACAGGTTCAGCTTAGCTAGAAGCAGCTGTGAGACATGCCAGGAACTGTCTCAGCACGGGCACGTGTTGGCAGAGGTCCAAACGGAGGCTGATCTCTTCACAGGAAAGGAAGAGACAGAGTCAGACAGGAACTTCTGGGGACCATATGACTGAGGGATCCAGTGGCAGACCTAATGGTGAGCATACTAGGCCACAGTGTCTTCGTAGAAAATAACACAGCGACTGGCGCACACAGGAAGGTCATGCTGTGTTGTAGTGCACAGAGTCACAGCACAGGATTCTCCCTGAGACCCTGCGTGTCTTTATTTCTGACCTGTGACTGCTCTGTCTGGTCCAGCCTGTGTTCATGAGTGGCAGCGCTGCCTGTTTCTGTCCAGCCCACAGCGGGACATCATCCCAGGAATACACAGAGGACCCAAGTGGGAGAGGAGGAGGCACTTCTTTACACAGAGGGTTGTGGGAGTCTGGTGCAAGCTACCCAGCCATGTTGTAGAAGCCTGTATCCTGGTTTCTTTCAAGAAACAGCTCAATGAGATCCCCAGATCAATTAATTACTCAACTACCGACCGGGCTAGATTTGCAGTCTTTCATGTGCGCCTACGTTCTTCTCTGTTCATGCAGGTTGTGAAAAAGAAGAAACAACTAGGTACCCCCCCCCTCCCCCGACGACGTCCTCATCCTCCATGTCCAATCTCATTGGTCAAAAAACGTCCCACTTGCCCCGAATTCTGAACTGCGGGTGAGTTACACTGGGCCCTGCAGAAGTCAATACAAGCGATTAACTGCGAGAGCCGCGCCGCGTGGGGATTCTGGGGGAGGTTAAATGGTTTTCTGACTGAGGTGAAACTTCGTGACCTGGACTGGGTCAGAGGGCATTCATCCGCCGTCGAGCCTCGGCACTCCAGGTGGGGTAGAAGACGCGACGAGGGGAGATGTCTGCGTTCATCTGAACGTCAAGTAATTGAACCACATCAAACACAACTACTGCGACAGGCATAAAATCCACATTTCCTCTTCTTGTCAAAAAGTTTTCAAACGTTGCCAGTGTACCACTTTGAATTACCAGAAATAACCACAGTGTGAGAATCGCAGTTTTTGCTATGAGTGTTTTAGGTTGCCAGAGCTCACAGAATGTGTGTGAACTCTCAACACCCTACCCTGTTACTCACCCGATCGAATGGAATTACCAGTAGAAATTCCTCGACCAGTTGTGAGTTCTAGGTAATATCATATGCATTTTCTTTCATTTCAGCCCTTCTATTATGCTCACCTTCAGTTTAATGCTGTTTTCCTTCCAAGGTGTTCACCCCATTGATTTTGTTATTCATGGTTCAATGGATCTATTACATTTCTTTTGTATGGAATGGGGGCTGAAGCTACCAATGACTCTGACCTGATTCAAGGTACATCTGTCTGCCTCCCGAAAGCAGCTTCTTCCCAGTGAGGGTCACAGCGCCCCAGCAGGCTATCCCATAAACACGGGACAGAGAGCGGACTGCACCCTGAACGGGCCAAGTGAATCACAAGGCAAACACACACACATGGAAACATTTCTAGACGCCAATCGACCTCACCAGATCAGAAAATGTAGCTGACTATTTTATTTGAAGAAACTTTCGGCGAATAGGTAGCAGGTAAATTAGGCATCAACAACCGCTGTGACACTGGTCCTCAGGACAGGGCACGAAAAGGCTGGGTATCTTTCTCGGGATGACAGTCGGCAAGCCCAACTCCTTAAATACTGATCTGATGATTTGAAGAGATCAATAAAACCTGACGGACTGGGTGCCGCCCTGCATCTCCTTCGCCTCGCTCTGTCAGGAGCACCTGAAGTCGCCGGGACTGGAAGACTGGTGTCCTCGAGCAGGGTGGCAGGTCTGTCCCCTTGTCCACGGAGCTGTCCTTGGCACAGCTGGCACACATGTGGCGCGCATTTGTGACGCCCGCTGCCAGGCTTTTGATGCGCCCGCGAGAAAGTGGAAAGCCACTGGCAGAGCGCTTAAGGCGCTGAGGCTGTGGTCACTGGAGGGTCAGCCTTGGCACAGTCGAGGATCAGTTTCTTACAATGTGGCTCCGCAGAGGTAAACTACACAGTTCTACTGCCCCTAGACACCCATGCATCCATTTTCCAGCTGCTTCATCCAACTCAGTGTCCCGGTGGGAGCCAGAGCCAATCCAATTTTCTAAAAA
The DNA here is from genome assembly GCF_040954835.1 of Lepisosteus oculatus. Lineage (NCBI taxonomy): Eukaryota > Metazoa > Chordata > Actinopteri > Semionotiformes > Lepisosteidae > Lepisosteus > Lepisosteus oculatus. The sequence goes on along the minus strand of NC_090706.1, from coordinate 15,457,953 downwards.
GCCAACTATCCTACTAGAAACCAGAGCACCTGGAGGAAACCACATGAACATGGGGAGACCATGCAAACTCCACACATACAGCACTCCAGGGCAGGAATCGAACCCAGGGCCCCAACCCTGCCCGGTGGTAAAGTTCATTACTGCACCGCCATGCAGCTCCAGTCCAGGTCTCAACATAACATAACAAAAAGTTTACAAATGACGTAAATGAGGAAATTGTTCATCTCATTTTGTTCGTTTTGTAAGGAGTAATGAATTGATCCAAGGATCTCATCCCGCTGTTGCTTGAAAGAAAATAGGGTATGAGTTTCAGCTGCATGGCTAGGAAGCTCATTCCACACTGCTCCCGCCACCCTTTGTGTAAAGGAGTGCCTCCTGTTTTTGGCTTTAAATGCACTTCAACGTTTTTCACCAGTGTTCTCTGGTTTGGGTTTCAGCACTAAAATTAGCATTACCTCGCCCCAGTCAAGCCCACAACAAGGGCACGTGAGAGGGGAGAGCATCGACCCCCCCTTCCCCATACTGTGACATCATGATATTGTTTCCCACGACAACCCCGCCCCCTCAAACAGGTCTTAAACAAAGGGCATCACCACGGCAACGACCAGGCGCCGCAGAACGAGAGTGAGCGCGTTCTAGTTTTTTTTGTATCCTGTAAGTCAATTTCGGGGTGAAGCCACAATTAACTTCGGAGTGTCAAATCTGAGCCCCGAAAGGCAAGCCAGTACTAGAACCGGTCTGTACAGCAGCCAGATTTTCTTTCCATACCTCCCCTGCCAGGAAACTTAAGAAATCCTGCAAAAAATAGAGTGTTAATCAAGGAACACTGCTTTCATTAACAACCTGTCAAACAAAGTCATTTCCATTTAGCTGCACAGGTTAGGTTACTGTGTAAACTCAACAGACAGCCAACTGAAAATCACATTTTTAAACTTGTGATCATTCTGACGCACAAATTCCAACCGCTGTGCTCCGCACACAAAGTAGATTTTCCTTATTTAGGAGAATGTATCTCCAGTTTGTGAATTTTCAACATTGGCTCGTCTGATTTAATCCTCTGTTTGTTTATGGGGGCTGCGATTAAGATGTGGGTAGGTCCGCAGGAGGATTTGTTTGGTAGTCCACATGAGAAGAAATATTTCACCCGCCATGTCAGAGCCACTCACAAATCCCTCTGCATTCAGAGGTGATGAATGGCACAGCACGCATTCCATTGCACAGCTAACAGAAAGGGGGGAAAAAACGTGTTTTTTGAGAAACGTCGTTTTTAAAATACCACTGAGCGTCCTGGGCTTTGCGCCCAAACATCTGTTTAAAGAATCCGGCCCTATATGTGTATACATGCTACCTTTCCCAGATGTGGAGGCCCGGTGAGGGCCAGCAGAGTTCTCACAGACAGCGGAATGTCTGTGGTGGCCCACAGCAGGAAGTGAGGTTCTGTCACTTGACCTCTGTGTGCGACTCCCAAGTCCTGCCCCAGCTGTGCAAGGAACAGTACTGAGATCTGGCTGGAAAAAAAAGGACAAAAAAAATCAGGCAGGGGACATTCAGAACACAAACAGAGGGCTCTTGGTGTCTGACATCCACCCTGTCCAGCCCAGTCCCCCCACCCCCGCACACACTGCCTTCACACTCAGCATCTGAGATTCTCATTAACCCTAACACAGGGGCATTGTGGGATTGACAGCACTGTTTAACTATAGGGGCAAAACCCATACACCTCCACTGGGTACTCTGGGATAGAGTCGGGAGGGTGAACGCGCTCACTGTGAATATGTCATCCTTCTCTTCTAGAAAAGGCTGCAGGCCGGACTTGGTTTCAGGCCATAAGGGGCAAAGCGGTGGCTCTGTGGCTCTGTGGCTAATGATCTGCACCTGTGGTTAGAAGGTTGCAGGTTCAAATCCCCCAGCCAGCAGAGGAATCCTACTCCGTTAGGCCCCTGACCAAGGCCCTTAACCCCAACTGTTCCATGGGCGCCGTATAAATGGCTGACCCTGCGCTCTGACCCCAAGCTTCTCTCCCTGTCTGTGTGTCTCATGGAAAGCAAGTTGAGGTATGTGAAAAGATAAGTTCCTAATACAAGAAATTGTATAGGCCTAATAAAGTGATCTTATCTTATAATGCAGTGATCAGAGAAGGCCACAGGCCAAATAAATCACTGGCTCCTCTCGATAAATAAATCACTACAAATAAATCACTGGCTCCTGTAGTAAACCTCACTGGCAGCACACTGGGGTGAAATCAGAGTGAAGTGTAACCACGGTAAAACCCTGGTAAAACACAGCAAGCATCCAACACATTCGCACCTTCTGGGAAAACATGGCAATGCACAGCACGTGTAAAACGCATGCTATGGGTAACACCAGCTACTACTGCGAACACGGCTGGCAGATTTGCTGTGGTTAGCAGTCCTCACCGCTATTTGCTCTTTGCGGAGAGGGGGGGTTGAGGGGTATTTGTGGAAGGGGTGCCGCGTGGTTCAGTTTCGCTTGTACCGCTTAATTGAGAAACACGTCGCTTTGCCCAAATGGTATGTGTGGTTTGACCTAAACTAAACAGAATAAAAAACACTTGGAAAAAACGCTACCACCGCTGTAACTGCCGGTGTGTGCACATATAATTAATCATTCTATTAATGATTCCTGTGACAATGAGGTCATCGCGACATACGTCTCGTGGCTATTCGCAGGCAGATGTGACAGTGGGGGGGGGGCGATGACGTCACCTGCATGCAACGCGAGACGGGCTCCGCTGCAAGACAATCGGCGGGGTCTCGTCACGTCACAACAAAGCGGGGTCACGTTCCGCAATGTGGGAATGCGGGGTGTGTGTGTGTGTGGGGGGGGTTAAGTAAAAATAAACAAAAATAAATCGAGAACTGGACAATTTATCTGGAGACCTTTTAAATGTGAAGCAGGCAACGTCTCAATTCTCAGATAAAAAGAAAAGCACGAACGCGCGCGAACAGCTATAAGCAGTCTTTTGGTTGACGTAAACAGGGCAACTTTGTTTTCAAAAAAGAGTAAGGGCAGCGGTTAACCAGCAGGGAGAACTGAAGTCTGTGCTAATTCCCCCGAATGTGTCTGAAACGCGGGCACCCTGTGACAAACCTTTCTACAGAGGGAATAACCTACTTTCTAGACTTCCCGGCGAGTAGCCCTGCTGGTAACTGCTCCTGCAGGGTCCCGTTCAATCATTAACTCGCTATCTCTGCCCCACAGAACAACGGGTCATTCATTGCTGTGCGTTGACGTGTTGTACTTTCAGCAGTTGTTTCAGTAAATTCAAAGAGTCTCCTCCCGCTTAATGAAAAAAAAAACAATCCCAAGAGATTTCTCTTGTCTATGCCCGCCGCTGCCACGCCGGAGTGAAAGGTTTTCCGAGAGGTGCGAGACTGGCCACGCCGTCCACGTCTCGGTCTCCGACAGAGACAGCGACGAAAAGGTGAAAAAAGAGAGGGAGAGAGGGGGGAGAAACATCTGGATTTCATTTCGGAGTCAGAAGACAGGAGAGAGGGGGGAAAAATCTGCGATTACAAAAAGGAGTATTTTTCTGCGCTGAAACACTTTTTCATTGGGTCTCTAAACAAAGAAGGAGTGGAGAGCTCTCCCCACCCTCGCTGTTTTCTTTTAATAAACCAAGCTGATTGGGAAAAAAAAATAATATTCCGTAGTGGGACTTTGCGTGCACTGCGGAGGGCTGCTCTGTGTGTGTGTGTGTCACCGTGTGAAGCGCGCCTCCCAGCTTCCAAAGCTTCAGAGACAACTAGTGTTCCCTTTGCGAAGGAGCGCAAGTCGGGCGGACACGGGATTTGTACGGCAGGCCAAGAGCGGCACGGAAGACGTCCCGTCGCCTCGCAGTTTTATCCGCCGGTGGCTGCTGTCCACGGCGCTGTCTTGCCGCGTGCTTTTGCCCACGGAGGCGGCGCGCTGCGGAAGGGCCCCTCTCAATGCCAGCGCCGCGCGGCTCCGCTCCCTCGCAGCCGGTTTGCGAACCTGCGTGGATTCCGTGGAAAGCGGGGAAGAAGAAACAGCGGCGTCCACAGCTGGCCAGGTTTTGAGAAGAAGAAAAAAAGAAAGAAGAAATCCTGACACTCCGGGAGGCAGCTTTCCACGGGTGGGGGACTTTCAAAACCAAACGGAATTAAGGAGCATGGTTTCAGAATAACCCAAGATACAGCAAGACTCCGCTGGACTCGTACGCAACCTCAGAGCGTTACTGCTTCGGACACGGTATATGGGGTAGGTCTGCAACATCGGTGATGATAATAATACTATAATGAGAATAATCGGAGGTGTCTTGAGTTGTTATTTTGTAGTAACCATACAACACAGTAGGTTTTGGAACCGCAGACTCACGCTAATGCTACATTTTACGGTGTGAAATATATCTTTTTTCTCACACGTCTGGAGGGGCAAACGTCATAAGACACATTCGCTTGAAGTACAGCACCACAGTTTCTAAACGTGTCCGTGTTGATCTGCGTAAAGCTGACCTCAAAGCCCTTGCTGACCGTGAAGTCAGCTAGCAACTTCGAAGTTCCTGTTTTCGGAGCAGATCCCCGCGCTCAGGTGAGGGGCGTGTGGTGAGTTTTTTTAACAACTGCAGACCCGTGCAGGGCAGACGGGCTCGCTCTCTGTGCTGTGAGCGAGCAGCACGGGGCACGAATAACCGATGTGGGCACGTGTGGTGAATGTAATTAGAACTTGCAAATAAAAAAAAAATCGCTTCTTTCGTCTTTCCAAGTACACCCGTCGGTCGTCACGGCGCTGCTCCTCGCCGATAATTGTTTCCTATCAGCGAGATATTAACTTATGGATGTTGGAAAGTTGAAGAGAGCACACACCAGTCTTTCTGCGGGGGTGGGGCGACATGTCTTCGCATGCTTGCCGCTCCGATCATTAGTCGCTGAGTGATTTATTAACCTCCCCGAGACCCCGGCGTGTTTTGCGCCGGACCTAATCACGTCCCCCCTGTGCCCTTTCGGGTGAAGGGAGCGGAAGCGATCGGGGGGTAAAACTGGCCCTTTTTTCCGGACAGAAGGCGTTGTTGGGTTTTTTTTTTGAACAACCAGACAAAGGCGTCCGCTGCCGGTGCTGCGGGGGCTCTGTGGGCACCGTGAGCGCGGCACGGAATCGGGAACTGTGTGCCGGTTGTTAGCGGACGCCGGGGTCTCGGAGTAGGCTTCAGACGGGGAAAACTTTCGGGGATACTTTCTCGTCCGCTTTCCACTGCCAGCCACTAAGTTGTTGCATCGCAGTCTGCGCATTGAAAAAAGAGCCACGCGTTTTAAAAAAAACAAAACAACCCATTCAACAGTACTAACGCCAGACGTGTCTTTAAAACCAAGGGTTTCACGGGTAGTGTGCTGACACGCCTTGACCTACCTAATCCTGATACATGAAGGGCAGATGGTCAACATACCGGAAAGTGGTAGTTCATTTAGCACGAGCACAGGGAGGGCAGCGGTCATTTAGGGGGTAATATCAGAAGTGCGGGGACTGAAGGAGAGGTCAGTGCTTGTCAGCTGACCCTGGTCTGGCAAATGTCATGCACTCGAAAGAGGGAAGCCGTGTGGCTGGGAAAGAAGACGGAAAGAAAGCGAAATGAAAGCCACCCCTTCCAAGCACCTTTGTCCGCAGGGGGGGCGACTGAGATTTGTCCAACGCGAGATGGGAATGGTGCACAAAAGCGAGCGTTTGAAATAGACAACGGAGGGGAGCTGCTGCTCTTCAGGTGTGACGACCGAATGTGTTCACGCGCAGTGTTCAGAGCCACATGCTCGTCCGCGCGTCGTTTACGGGGCTCTGAGTTTTGCCACCGCTTGGTCCGGTATCAGGGCTCTGTGGAGCGCAGGCAGGCGGAATTGAGGGTTGGGGGGGGGGGTAGGGCGACGTTTGGGTGAGGAGAGGGCGACAATCTGTGTGTTTTGGGGTCCTGCCGTCACCGATTCCATTCCTGAAAAAAAACACCGACCCTCTCTCGTCACAACCCGGACCCACGACTTTGCGCATTTCAAAGCACGTTTCTTAACTGTGTTGTTCTACTCATTTGCCCTGCCCGATTTCTACAGATGGCACCTGCGCCTTGCCGTTTCCTATCTGACCGGGTGTGGGGATTACGTTGGAAGTGACACTGTGATCCATCCCCGCCCCCCCCGCGAGTTCAGCACCCGCGGACCAAAATCCTTTTACCTTTCCCCATGTGTTTATTGTGGTCGTGTCCCTGAGCTCGTAGTCTGGCCTTTCACTGTGGGATAAGGTTACGTGTGAGAGAGTCCTGTGGTGTTTACGGCCCCCTTTGTCCTGCGTGAGAGTCTCTGCGCTCTTCAGAACTTGGGAGCGCACGGAGCGCGGGAGGAGAGCGGAGGCCTGCTGGTGTCCGGGCGCCGCCTTGCTCCTCCGCTGCGATTCTTTTCGGCGGAGGATTAGCTTTGGCGCTTGTGAGCTCGCCGCACTTGGCACCTAGCCGAAAAAAAGCGGAGGGTGGGGGGGGGAAGGGCGATGACCTTTCGCCAGGAAACGGGGGAAGAGATCTCAGCACCGCCCGGGGCGGTTGGAGGGGTCACTCGAAAAAGACCCGCGAAGGTTTGGTCACGGAGGGTGGCCAGGTTATGATCGTCCCACACTAAACCGCTGGAGACTAAGTGCTCATTGCAAATGAAAGACCATGTTCTCACGCTGTAGCGCCGCCTTCCTCCAATCACTCACACCCAGTCCAAGCTCCGTGTAATAATATTTCTGCGCATCCTTTATGAGGATGTGCTTGTATATTATTGCTAATCGGTCTAATAAACACATCCTGCGGTCATTCCTGTAAGTTGGATAGGTGTTCCTGAAGTGTTGTGGACTGTATGTATCCAGGTGTACTCTTGAAACATTGGCAGCATTGTAGATAATAATCCCTTGCACATCCCTTGCTTAATCCCCTCATTTTAGCCCAAAGGACCCCAAAACCCTTTGCATATAGGAGCGGACCCCCTTCAGTCCCCAGTGTGCCCCCCCCTTCCAGTCTGTGTCTCTTTGAGATGGAGGTACTGGGTTTCATGTCTTAATTTATGTTATTGGGATGTGTAGGTTCATGCTCTTGGGTCCTGGGTTTAATGTCGGCCTAAGACACCCTCTGTGTGGAGGCTGCGTGTTCCCCCTCATATCCACGTGGGTGTTCTGTAGCGCCACACTCCTCCAACCACACACACCCAATCCAAACTCTGTTGAATGCCATTTAAGAGCCTTCTTTCCGAGGATACGCTTGTATGTGTGGAGTCTGCGTGTTCTTCCTCGTGTCGACATGTGTTTTTTTCTGCCGGAGTCCAAAGGCGTGCTATGTTCCCTGTGCGTGTGGAGGGGGTGAGGGGGGGTGGCAGATGTCTGGCCAAGGGCGTCGTCCCCCTCCTCCCTATCCATGCTGCCGGGATGAGTCAGGGTGGCTGCGGCCTTTCCAGGAGCGGACAGACAGATTTCCGTTCCGTGAAAGCAGAACAGGGCCTCCAGCTCGGGCAGCTCGGGGGGCAGGGCTGTTGCGTGCTCTAGCACAAGGCTGAACAGGAAGTAATCGGTGACACCCACCCCCCCCCGCGTCGCCTTCAGTCATCGCCTCCCCCGGCGCGGCACTTGGACGACCTGTCGATCCTGGGCTTCCTCTCACTGCAGGAATCGCGAGAGACAGCGTGCTACCGGTAGGCCAGGGCGTTGGAGACTCGGAGACCAACCAGCTCAGGATGTGCAATTTTGCCCTTTCTTCCTTGCCGATCTCAGCGACGCTGGGAGATGGCGAAGCCCTCCCGCCATTCGACGGCTCGCAGCCATGCAGTTGAATTAAGGAGCGTTGCCTTTTGCTGCTTTTTTTCTCTAGACTGGGAGCTGACATGCACAAGCACTTCAGCTGGGTTCCCTGCTGCAGGTCAGGTCCCCCTGGCTGTTGATGTTCAGATAAGATATACCCTCAGTCTGGGATTCCGACATGTGACTGCATGGCTGATTAGCCCAGCACAAATCCAGTGGCTGCTCCCAAGCCCAGACCCATAGTACGAGGAATCCAGCCCCTGCCAGTTCGATGCAGTAATCAGATCCAGAGGAATTTGCCTGCAACGCTGTGTGTATTAACTCCAAGGCCAGCCACCGAGCCCAGGTTTTTCAGTTCATTGCGTCTGGGTGACACGGCGCAGGAAATGTCTCGGGAGACAATTTCTCCCATGCTGGCTCGTGTGGGAGGCAATGATTTTTGTCTGTCTGGAGAAAGAGGTGAGAAAATGAAACTCCCATGCCCCGCGGAACATTTTATAAGCCGTTAGTGAACAATGCAGTAGTTGGCAAAGGAACAAGTAATAGGTTTATTCCATGCTGAAAAAAAGAAGAAAGAGAACACAACGTTTCGGCCGTGGAGCCTTCTTCAGGTGTTCTTGACACCTGAAGAAGGCTCCACGGCCGAAACGTTGTGTTCTCTTTCTTCTTTTTTTCAGCATGGAATAAACCTATTACTTGTTCCTTTGCAGCCTACGCATGCTGACGCAGCTACCCACCTGAACTAATGCAGTAGTTGGTCTACAAAACAGAAGGGATTATGCAGGTTTCTAGGGGTGCTTTTGCAGAATTTTAAAATCTCTGGATGCGTCCCTGATCCCATTCCGTTCCCCCTGATGAGGAAGTGGTTTCTTGTTAGGCTGACATCCCAAGGGAATCTTCTATAAAACCTTTGTGATCTGGTTTAGTTTCAGCATTATATTCATGAGCTCTTCTTTAACAGACAACAAAGCTCCTGCATGTTACAAATAAAGGAAAAAGTGACTTCGTAGCTCTATGGAGCTTTTTACAAATTTTAAACTGGGGTGTAAAAAGATGAATGCCTTTCCCTAGTTCGGAGTTCACATTAGCCTGTTTCCTGCAAGGTCAATTACATGAGTATTGGCGCAGTCCTACGATCATGTGACAGCAATATAAAAAACAAATATATATCCAACCCTGGCTAATGTGCTTGAATGTTCATGTGATGCAGTGCAATTACAGTTATGGGATTGTGGTTTTGCCAGAAAGCTGTGTTACAACTTGTACAACAACAGCACACAGCCTGATTACTGCACACGTCACGCCCAAGATTCTGTTTTTCAAAGCAGAACTGAAGTGTTCGTGCTGAATTCCATGCTTGTAGTGCTAAAAGGCCAAAATGTGGTGTGTTCTGAATATCCTTAGGGTGGCAGAGAAAAGAGGAAGGTTTTTAACCGTTTTGCAGCATTTTCAGTGAGTCTGTGTTCTGCACAGCACTTTCTAGTACGCAGTGGAAGTTAACAGGATCAGCCCACGCCAGAGAGGAAGGTAAAACCTTTCCGCAAAAAAAAAAATTAATAATCAGCCAATTTTACACCCCCGCCAAAAAAGGGTGCCAAGTTTAAGTAGATGCACTCAATTCTAAATATTTTTTCTTCTCCAAATTCTGGATCTTCAGAGACTGATCTCATTTGTGCAGTCCAGGATATCAAAGCTAGAGCTCAGTGGCTCTGGCAGCAGGGGAGTCCGATTAGCATTCAAATAGGATGTAATGTAAAGAACAGACAAAAGCCATTTTAAACCTGCAAGATTCCACCTCACGGTAGGCTCAAGGGGCTAAACCTCACATTCTCTGCTGCACTCACTGCTAGATTAGCACACACCCGAGAGAGTGCTCGCTCATTTCGCCTGATGCTGCCTGACAAGAGAATGACCTCACTCCTTTGGATAACAACAGAGAAGTCTGACCTGCTCTGACACAACCAGGGCCTGAGAGATTCATTCTCCACAGTAAGTTATTAATCGCACTGACAGGCTACACGAGAGACTTTCACAGAGCTCTGAACTGGTCCTTTGAAAAAAGTCTGGGCGTTTGCAAAACACTGCTTTTCCAGAATCCGACCTGCGGGACCGTGGTTCTTAGGGGGCTGGGAAAGGACTTGTGCTAGTTTTCCATGTGTGTCTGCGTGTCCGTGTCTGGAACAGGGAGGTTCCCTCTTGCACCTGCATGATCCAGCTGGGAACGTGTCTGTCTGAGCAACAGCAGCAGGTGGGTGGTAGGGTGCCAGTGGTGCCACTGATGCCACTGGTGCCCATGTTAGTAACCAGTGCGTTCATTGTTAAGGCAGGAGCTACCTTCTTCTTTTCCTCTGCTGTAACCCGCACGTCTGCTCCCAGACACCCCCCTCTCCCCTCCCCTCTCCCTTCCCTTTGTCTGTTAAAGCCTGTGGGAAAACTGAGCACATGCGGTGGTTCCCCAACACTGTGACGCCCAAGTCACTAGCACCTGATTTTTCTCTGCGTCTCCAGAACCGCTCTGAAATAATCAGAGACAAAACAAAAACAAACCTCTCCCCTTTTCTCTTGTATTCTCAGTGGAATGCATCTGTGAGCTGGCAGAGAAAAACATGTCCTTGGACACCTACGTAAAAGACCTTTGGAGTCCTTAAGTGTAGAAACCTCTCTATGAAAAAAATGCAATTCATAACAAGTGTTTCAATTTGTTGATCAGCTCACTGATGACTATTTGCCTCTGCAGCTTACATAGGGGGAAAGAGTTTGCAGCACTCTGTTCTCTTGGCCAGGCTTTCTAGGCAAAATGATGTTTAAGGAAGTAGTGTGGTTATTTTTCAATTGAGTTAAAAAAAAACATGTACAAAGTCATCATGAAACACGATGCCAAGATGAGTGAGACAGAGGAAAAGCCAGGACATTTGAAATAAAGTCATACCAGCTACACTGTGTAGTTCACAACTAGAGTGTAGCTAACCACACTGAAATCCCCATTTAATTATCTTTATAAAAGGTTAAAACTGCGTATAACTGTAATTCCCCCCATTCCCCCATTCTATGATTTCCTGCATCGCTCCTTATGTGGCTGTAGCATGAGCCCTGACTTCTGACCTTTTGGTCCTGCGTGAATTGCTCGCTCATTTCCATCACTGATTCCAGCAAAACACTCCCCTGTAGATGACTGAAGGTTTGTCACTGAGTACACCGAAATTGTGCTTGCGCATGGTTCCTCTTTCACAAAAGGCCTTGGTCAGATCATTTATTCCATGTTAAAAAAATTACTTGTACAAATAAAATCCCACTACCCACACCACGTATCTCTGGCATTACTGCTTGTGTTGATAGAAATCAAGTTGCAAAAAGCAACAAATAGTAAATTCTGAAAACCCAGCTCAGCAGCAGGAATGAGAGACACCTGGTGCCAGCAGATATAGTATAAAGTCTGCATCCGGTTTTAACTTGGTCTCAATGTCGACACTAGATGAGACCTTGAAATCTCCCAAGCCCATAAAATAAACCCTCCTCTCTCCTACCTGGAACAACAACACAAGCATGTCTCCTCGCACACACAACCCACACAAACATCCACACCAATGTTCCTGAACTGTGTAAGTACACAATACCAAACCACCACATGTTAAAACAGAGTCTCTAAATCTTCTACCCTGAGCCTTTGTGGCGAGTCAGCCTTTTCATAGAAAGGAAGAGGAAGATAAAGCTTCTGTTCTGAAGTAGAGTTTTCAGTCTATAATTTCCGACAGTTAATCCTGAGGTTATCTTTCTACTGCCGATGTTAAATCCCATTATTTGTTGTTGTTTTCTAAGACAGTGACACTCTCTGAGATACACTGCATTATCTGTTTGCATGGCAAAATGGAGAACCCTGGTAATATTCTGGATCTCTTTCAAAAGGCTGCTGTCCCTGGGTCTCTTGAGATTCACCCACAATGGGTCACAATGGGATTTCCAAAGTAAGACGGAAGACAGTTTCCTAGTCTTTCCTATTTTTCCACAGGCTAATTCAGGCGTGTGTTATGTAGACTAGATGTTTCCTATAATGTATTTGTAAAACCCTTCAGCAAGATCATCTGACTGTTTTTTAGTCATGGTCCTGTTCTAAAAAGAACTGTAGCACTGTGATAAATGAAAAAGATTGTAGACATATCTGTTTGGTCCAAATTGTTGCAATGAGGTTTTTATAGAATAGTAGTGCTGTAGGCTGTGCTCATAATGTGGGGATATGAGAGGATCAGTGCTTTTTTTCCAATGAGTATTCTTCTCATTTTCTAATTGGAACTCTTTCCAAAGCATTAAAGAAACTGTTTGTGAAGTGGTCACAAGCCAGCTTTGACCATAATGCTCCAGCAGGGGGCGCACAGCTAGCTCATTGGCGCCGGGGGGTGGGTTGGGATTAGTCAGCCTTCGCATACACCAGAGGGCTTCCTCTGATGCTCTCAGGCCTGCAGCGACATCAGTGAGGGACGTGTCTCTCCACCAATCAGCTCTGACCCTCCTGTACATCCCTGTAGAGTCTGTGGCATGCCAAAGAATCAGCAGGTGGAGGGGTGGGCTGGGGGGGTCAAAGGAATTTGTCAATAGCTTCTCATTCCCTCCATGGGGAACTGGGGTCACGGCTGTCTGCAGATGTGTTATGGTCCAGCTGGCGATTCCAGATTGGACAGGTTCTCGATATTAAAGACTAATGTCAACATAAGGCTTCCCATACTATTCAGAATGTTGGTGGAGTCCTGTCCCACATGATCAGTGAGCTCTGGACTAGTGTTTGCCCAATAGGTTTGTAGAGTCCTTAAATAAGCTACGTTTTTGACCTTTTGCTTAAATACTCTTAAGTCATTGGTTAAGGACAAGGGATGAATGAAAGGAGAAGATACAGCCTAGTGTAATTACTGATGTTTGTCACAAAATGGTCCTCACTATGATACTGTACCTTCCTGAAAGATGCTTTTGTTCTTTACGATTTCCAGGAGAGAACCATTACCTGTAATGCTGTTGAACACAGAGCATGTTGATTTTTCGTCTCGTCGTCTTGTCCTTATCTTCAAATCTAAGACAGTCTTACGCCTTTGCTCAAATTTCCGCACCTGGTGCAGTGCGGCAGGCAGTTACCACGCTCACATAGTGCAGTCCCAGCTGCCTCGTACTACACAGCACTGCAGTTTCTGTACATCGAAAGTCTGACATTTGCACTGCGGGTTGCAATAGGAAAGAAAGGCTTTTGTAAAATGTCATGTATCTACCTTGGGAGTTTTGATCCTATAGTGCATACTACTAAGCCAAGACACGTTGAGTGTTCAGTGGTACGTTTGAGTTCCAGCTGAAAACACGTCAAAATCCTAGTGGATCCTGAATTCCTGATGTCTTTAAAGCCAGGCCTTTTGTGCATCGAACTTGGCTCATTCACAAAATAACTGCAGTTCTTGAAGAGGTCTGGTTTTCTTTAATGTCCTCGAGCAAAGATTATTCATCAAACAGTTGTGCAAGAACACCTACAACCAAGGGGGCTAGGAAGCAAAGTTCTGCACAGATGAAAGAAATGGGCTGTTCACACGAAGTGCTGTCTGAGACATCTGAGAAATGATAGCTTTTCATAACCATAAACCACATGGGAATTATTGCTGTCAGCTGTCAGGAAGCCATGCAGAGCTTCAGATTAGAAGCTGTCTTGCTTAGACTACAAGGGCCTTGGATGGGTTTGTGAGTAGGACACAGGATGACTGCATTAGTTTATTAGTAAGGCAATTTTGAGCAGCAGACACTGGATGTTGGAGGGCTATTTTTTTCTGTGTGTTCTTAAAAAGCATCCTCTGACACTACAGTTGCCCTGAGCCCCCCCACCCCCTTGGGCTTTTGTCCTGTGCAGAGAACAGTAGGGGTTTTAGTAAGGCAGGAGTCAATGAGATGAACCCCTGGGCTAGAAGAGTGTGTGAACTCGCTGATGAAAGCATATGGGAACTGCAGTTATTGAGGGCACCAAAGGAAGAGAGGTTGCGGTTAGTGAGGTTTTCTTAAAAGAGGTGAGCGACACAAGGCCTCATTCATCTGTGCTAGAAGCAAAGAAAGGAAACCGGGCAGCTAGACGGTGGCAGGTGTGTCTTTCCCAGCCCCGAAGCGAAGCCAGCAGCTGAGACAGAAAGGTCTCTCCTGCTCTCCCCAGCGCATTCCCCTACGATCGATAACGTTCCGACGTCTCCAGGAGGTTCGGTATCTTCTCCTTACCACCTCGCCTTAGTTCGGGCTTGTACAGCCGGATTGATAGTGCTCAGGTGTGCTGGCTTAGCTATGGGCACCACATATTCCAGCAAAATGAATAGTTTCTGCAACGTGATCTTTCTGCAAGCTGTTTTCCAGGGAAGTGTATTTGGGAATTGTGTGTGTGGGAGGGAAGGGGGGTTAAGGTAGAGGGAGGAGAAATAACCTGGCTCTTTGCAATCCCAGTGTGCAAGTGTTCACCGAATGTGAACCCTTCGTTGGACTTTTTACTTGCTTGACGTTCGAATTTGCCCCCTTGAATGCCTGTGAATGTGGCCCATCTACCAGCTCCGCCAGGTCAGGGTACTGTCTGCTAATGGAGGAATGGTGTCTGCCACACTATAATTACCATACGTACACGTCTGCTGCACTTAAATACCACAACCCTTTTCACTTTCTGTTGCTTTTGAAAGCTCTGTGTGCTGTAGTTCTCTAGAAATCCACTCTGTTTTTCTGGTTGCCTTAGAAATAGGCAGGCATTGCACTGGGTTTGTGGTAGCTGGGGCATCCTGTAATAAAAAAGAAAAATATATTTAACATCAAATCATCACTGTGCTGCTGGTTCAATAATCTTTTTGTGGCCGCTGGCTCACATTGCCTTCACTGTGGTTTGGAGCTCAGTTTTAGATATACTGTAAAACGTACGTGTACCAGCAGCCATATCACTCTGCAGCTCCCAACTGGAAACCCACTGCAGCTCAGCAGGTGTGAGCCTGGTCAGTACCTGGATGGGAGACCTCTTGGGAAAAACTAAGGTTGCTGCTGGAAGAGGTGTTAGTGGGGTCAGCAGGGGGCGCTCATCCTGCAGTCTATGCGGGTCCTAATGCCCCAGTATAGTGACGGGGACACTATACAGTAATCTGGTGCCATCCTTCGGATGAGACGTAAAACTGAGGTTCTGACTCTCTGTGGTCATTAAAAATCCCAGGGTGTTTCTCGAAAAGAGTAGGGGTGCCCAAGTCCTGCCCAAATTTCCCCTTGGCCTTTACCAATCATGGCCTCCTAATAATCCCCATCTATGAATTGGCTTCATTACTCTGCTCTCCTCCCCACTGATAGCTGATGTGTGGTGAGTGTTCTGGCGCACTATAGCTGTTGTCGCATCATCCAGGTGGATGCTGCACATTGGTGGTGGTGGAGGGGAGTCCCCATTACCTGTAAAGCGCTTTGAGTGGAGTGTCCAGAAAAGCACTAATAAGTGTAAGCAATTATTATTAAATTTCTGTATAGTTTCATTACAATAAAAACAGAATAGCCTAACTATGAACTATCTCCTGCAATCTATGGATCTCCATAGGACAATAGGCCGAGAGGCCTCAATTATAATCCTAATTCTTTGCTGTGACACCATACTGGGGCTGTGCGAGATCGCCTGGGTTGAGCCCCAGTCCCCTGGGACTGTTTTAACTCCATGGTATCTGTGGGTGAAATTCACTCAGGCCTAAAGAAGATCTGATCATTTAGGTTCACTCTGTCCGTGGACATTCCAAGAGGAAGGGTCTGAGCATCGGATAGAAAAACACAGTATTCCAAAATAAAATACACGGCCTGTCACAGCTTTAGCTACAAGACAACTAGAAAATGTCTTTTAAGTCAATTTGTCATTTCTTCCCCTACCTTAATGGAACAGACTCAACTGTTTCAGCAGCAAACCAAGGGCCTTGAGTATCACCCCTGTTGTCTTGCCTGGGTGGAATCGGGGATCTTATCTTACGCCACACGCACATTGAAATCAGTGAATAATTTCCAAAACGTGGGCGGACTACGGCACAACTTCGTGACAGGGAGATCAAGCAATGAATGACCTAATACTGCGGACGTTTTTTTTTAAAAAAATAATCTCCTAAATGTCAGAAGGCAAAAACCAGAGGAAGGAGAGAAAGGCTCTAGTTTCTAAACTGTACAATGCTCTATTGTGAGGGAGTAGCAATATGCAGACCCTGTTGATGGGCCTGTGAAAGGCCGGGAGTCTACAAATGAGAATACAGAGCCCCGGGAGTGCGACAGACCTCCCCTTTCACTGTATTTTACAGCCGCACAAATCTTTTAATAAAAGAGCTTTTCTTTGGCCACAATGAGGTACAATTAGCCTCCTCTAGTGCCGAGATTGGGGAGGGGGTCGAGTGCATTTAGCCTCCAGATAAAGTGATGGATTGGGCTCTCTGGGGAGACAGGCTGCCCTGTGTTTTTTCGGGGAAAGGGAAATGCCCCATCAAAGCCCGGTATTGAGAGTCTCTGTCTTTAATACAGGACTGGAAAACAATGGCGGGCTCAGCCGCACGCTTAACCCTTTCCTTCCCCGGTGTCTAGCGGAGAGGAAAACTCCAGCGTTCGCCTCAGCTCGCGTCTCGACGTGCCGTGCCTGGTGGGGTCAAAGGGCATTTTTCTGCCGCGCTAAAAGCGGCGCTGAGCAGCAGCGCTTTGAACGGCTGCTGTGGCGCACAGCGGGGCACGCAGCGAGGCTGAGGGGGCTGTGCTGGGGAAACCTGTGCCTGCGCAGATCTCCCCCCCCCAGCTGGGAGACAAAATCATGGGATTTATTCGCAAGCTCAGTGCCGGCGCCGTGAGATTTTATCGGGATGCGCCGGACATGAATGCGTACCGGGAGCTCGGTCACTATGGTGTGTGAATCACGGGCTGCAGCTTTGAGTCCTTGCAGACGTCAGACATGCGCAGCTCTGCGTCGCCAGCTGCAGGGAGAGAAGGCACGGAGCTGCTGGACCAACTGGCATTACATCCAGGAGCATGGCAAAAAAAAACAATATGTATTTAAAAGTATACATATTGAGGGTTGATTAATGAAGGCGCTCATTGTGAACATTAACTGAAAACAATGTTTTCAGTAAGAGACTTAGGAGCAACCCGCACTGGCTGCCTGTCTTCCTCAACCTGCTTAATTTCACTCACATTCATAGGGTGAAGCATCTCGTTCAAGGGAGCTTAGAGCCAAGTCTTGACATAATCTGCTTCCTCAGCGGAAGGAAAGATAACAAGCCAGTTAAGGTCTCTTTTCTTATTATCGGTGTTTTATTGCCGTGTTATTTGTTAAACACAAAGAAAAAATGAATACGGCGTCATTTAGTCTTTGATGTGCAGTTGCACTATTTAATATAAATTTATGACATGCCAAATCACGTGTTCCTGAACATCAAAGTCAGACGGGTATAAATGAAAAAAAAAAAGATTAAAGTGTTGTATGGAAACAACTACAGGTGCTGGGGCCACGTGTTGCCATATATAAAGCCAGAAATAAAAATGACAAATAGCTGACATTACGTTGTCTGTATTTCAGATCCAAACAAGCCATTTCAGACCACATTTATTTCCTCAGTCCCTAGATACAGCATAAGGGGGAAAAAACATAATTAAAGTTTAACATGGAAGAAATAAAACATCAAAGCACAGGCGGTCCCTCGGGTTTAATTTAATAGTTACCCACCCACCAAAAAAAAAGACCCTTCAAAGCGAAAGCAGTGCGCGCAGCTTTTGAAGAGGCCACGCATTCAAAACGCCGAACCCAGCCGCTGGGTCTGGGTCACTCGAGGACAGCAGGAGGCGCGAACACGGACCTTAATGGATGGACACGGGAAGGAGAACCGATGCCGGTCGATCTGCGCAGCATTAAGCTGAACGACCCGTAGAGCCCGCCGCCCCGCCGCACAACGTAACCCGAACTGCGCGAACGGGCTCGTCAGCTGGCCTTTGGGGCCGGGAGGCACAGGCGGAGAGTCTCTGTTGATGACAACAGTAAAAGCCAGACGAGCTTGCGCATATCAGCAGACTTCGGGACTTAATTACTTCCTCCTGGGCTGCAGCTGGGGGAATGCGGCCTGCCTTTCTGACGCTCGCTCCCCAGCGCCCGACCTCTTCTAATGGGGTTTTTAATGGAGCTAAATCGACCGACTCCCGCCGACCGTGACCCCAGAAGGGAGGGGGCCGTCGTCCCGGTCCTCAAGCGCTGTTCTGTTTTGCCTTTTATCTCCTCGTTGTGTGTGAGCAAGCCAGTCGGCTCAGCTCAGGTGCTGTGGTGTTTTTCTGAATGTGTTTATTGCTGTGGTTTGTGCTGCAGTGAGATAAGGAGCAGAACTGCGATCTTGCCATTGAGCCAAGCGAAGGACCACAGATCCTGATTGTTTTGTGTTGTTTTTTTGTGGGTGTGCGGGTTTGAACCATGGGCACCTCTTGATCGGACAGGTTGATCAAGGGCTCTTGCTTTAGCCAAGTTGTGAATCTCCCTCTGCAGCGATAAATCTGATTTAGAGATTTTTGCTCGCTCTCTCGGCTTCAGAGAAAGTAAGGCAACACATTAGCAAACAGGAATTAAAAAAAAGAACTTTCATGCCTTATTTATGTGTGCTGAAAACCACTCCTGTATAGCAGGAGTAATGAATTCCCTTTGAAGACAGACCCAGACTTTCATACCTAAAACTGCTAAGTTCTGGAAGAAGTCGAGTTTCTCACATCTGTAAGATCTCATGAGCCTCCGGCCCCCTCCTCTCCTCTCCTTGATGTTGCCTTGATGTTCTGGGCAGAGATCTCACGGCCTTTTTCTGGAATTGGATTTCCAGGAAAGCCTTACAGCGGATGAGTACATCCTCCGTGCTTGATTATTAGAGAGTGTGAATCTTTTTGTTTAAGAAAGTTTTTTAAAAATGATTTCACTGTTATTTCAAAGCTACTGGTGGATTAGCATCTGTTTAGCAAAGTGGGGGGGAGGGGGTGGTTCATCAGGGCTCCCCTTGCAAGACGTCCCGTTTTGACTGTTGGGACAAATTTCGTAGATTCGGCTGGGTGTCTGCAGCGACGCCCTGAGGGATCTGTGTCTGGCTGCGACAGAGAGCTGTTCGATCAGTATAGATCAATGAGGCATGACCCCCCCCAGGCGCCAGTCCTGGAATGGTACAGTCCCAAAGGCTGTACCTCATGGTGGGAGCAAACATGGTGGCTTCCAGGCCAGCGACTGAGAAGCTTGGGGGTAGAATTTAGCCAGTTGAGATGGCTGTGCAGCCTCCCAACAACCGCAGGCAAGTACTGTCGGCACGTAGCGTGCTGTTATTGTGGGTAGTGTCCTGAAGGTCAAGGAGCTTGATCTCCCCAATAGGCCAGTTGTCCTTTTGGTGAACTCCTGGAGTTTATGAGAGATACGCAATAGGTTTATTCCATGCTGATAATAGAAGAAAGAAAACTAAGAACACTGAAGAAGGCTTCACAGGCTCCTTTGCAGCCTCAGCATGCTGGCCCACCTGAACTACGTTTATAAGTGATGTTAGGACGGTCATTCTAGTCACGCACACATCCGCTCACCTATGTAATGTACATACAGTAAGTGTCGCACCCAGGAGTTCCTCACGTAACCCCCGCCTCCCCATCTACACCCCTGCAGCAGCTCCCTGGCTCAGTCCTCGCTGTCGTGAGGGGCTGGGCTGTCATCCCTCAGCTATGCCAGTCACGCCAGACACCCCGTACGCATGTACCTCCCTGCATTGCAATCATTAGGATCTAACCAAGCTGTTGAAATGACAGATCCGGCATAGTGCCCACAG
The DNA here is from genome assembly GCF_040954835.1 of Lepisosteus oculatus. Taxonomy (NCBI): domain Eukaryota; kingdom Metazoa; phylum Chordata; class Actinopteri; order Semionotiformes; family Lepisosteidae; genus Lepisosteus; species Lepisosteus oculatus. The sequence continues at coordinate 15,438,364 of NC_090706.1, read as the reverse complement.
ATGATGGGGGGAAAAAACAAATGGCAAATCCTCTTTCTACAAAAACGCCAACCTGGTGAAAAGAAGCACACGTACCTGTGCTCAGGTGTGCAGTGCGAGAGAGTCCGTTGTGCAGGGGTTCAGTACAGCGGACTCATTAATGCGCACAGCAGCCGCGTGCAGTAAAATCCCACGGGATCTCAAGATTGTACATGTCATGCTGCAGTTACTGAGAACCAGACCATCTTCGTTTTCTTTATGTGCTTTTCAACCGATAAAAACGTTTGACTTTTGGAACAGATTGACATATTTACATCTGATACCACGGTGCAAAATAATGACTGTGGTTTTCTAAAGACATACTTTATAAAGCCTGCTGTAGCTCAGTATGTGTGCCTCGCACAGATTCTTTGGGGAAAACACAAAACAGGTGCAAAATAGACTGTTCAAAGCTTTTTTTTCCCCATGCTAGCATTTCTCCTGCAAGAGATAAGGTAGAAATCCTCACCTTGTTTCACAATACAGCAATTTCCTGTTGGGCTGCAGCTTAATGACAGCAATTAACATAACTATGACAGCAATTACACTGTTTATCTAGCTGATAGTAAAGACAGACAGTCCACATGCAGGGCCTGAATGATGGTGCAGACGGTGCAGTTGTTCTGTGGCTTCTGATATGGAGGAGACCTGTGTACCTTTATTACTCCGAAAGGCTAATAGGACTTTCCCAGCTCAACAACAAAAAACATTGCGACACTCCTTTCTGATACATCAGTTCTGTGGCACAGGGCCGTCGGTCTGTTTATGCAGTGACTCAGTGAAAAGTTTTTGGGATTTACCCACCTTCCCTTCCCCCCATGAAAATACGCAAAGGAAACAGAAAACAGAAACAGTCCACATGGTGCTGTGATCTCAGAGGAAGCTGTATGGGCTTTGCAGGCCTTGGTGGAGGTATAGTGGCCTGGTCTTATCAGTGCTGTCTGGCACTGAAGAGCCTTGCTCAGGCATGGAGGGAGATAACAGAGCCAGTGTCATAAAACAGACCTGTGTTTTGTGTGCCCAGAGTGGGAGCTGCTTCTTCTGTTTTTCATCTCCTGAAAAGAGCCTCTGCCGACCAGTTAAAACTCACCCCTGCAGATAACCGAGGCAACAAAATGGCATTTAGTTCAGCTTGGCCTCCTGTCCCGAATCACCCCAGAGCCTTGTAAACTGAACTGATTAGGTGCCATCGACCCTGCTTCTTGCCTGCCTGTTTATGGCCAGTTCTATTGACAAGGAATGCTTAAGCAATGATTAAAATGTTGTATCCTTTTTTAAAAAAAACACACACAGATAGCCCCAGTGATTCAAGATAGTATTGGTTCAGTGGGAGTTACAGAGAGATAAGAAGGCTGTTTTATTTCCCCTGTTACCACACTTGGTGGATCAGACAGATTTGTGTCCGGAAGGACAATGAGGAAGTGCTTGTTAGCAGTTGTATGGCCTTGGTTATTTATGATAGCTCCAGCTCTGGCGGGGAGCTGATCCAGGTTCCGGCTTCCGTCTCTGGCTGGAGCCGATGCCAGGCTGGGGTGCGGGGCCGGTGTGCCACGTGTTGGGGGAGCAGTGGGTATCGGCAGCCCCCCTGCTTCCCAGAGGAGAAGGGGGTGGCGTGACGACGGGGATCCCTCGCTCCAGCCCCCCGCGGCTGGAAACCATGAGTCACGTTTCCAGAAATACCTGGGCTGCACCAGAAACGGAACTAGGTGCAGTGATTCTGAAACTGCGTGGTCTGTACAGAGGGGCGTGCGGGGAGGCAGCGGCGGGGGGCAAAGGATGTGGGGGGTGAGAGCGTGGGCGACTGCCTTTTCGTAGGAAGTTCGCCGAAGTCACGGGCGCTGGGCTCAGAGCGCGCCTGTCCCCGCGGCGCTGGCAGGATCTCGCAGGCCTTGTGGAGACGGGGGCACACTCCCGATGTTTGCCCCGCTCACTGCTAAAATGCGGCCGCTGTCTGTTTCCACCATGTGCCGCGTTGCTCAGAGCGCCCAGCAGAGCTACGGGTGGGACGGCACCCCCACCTGAAATCTAAACTGTAGAGACCCCTGCTTGGGTGGGGAACTCCCTCTTTCTGATTCCAGGGAGATCCCACGAATGACCGGGCTCAGGTGCTCTCGAGGAGCACGTAACATAACATAACATCACTTTATTAGCCCTATACAATTTTTTGCATTAGGAATTCATCTTTTCACATACCCCAGCTTGCTCTCCATGAGACACAGACACACAGACAGGGAGAGAAGCCTGGGGTCAGAGCACAGGGTCAGCCATTGTACAGCACCCCTGGAACAGTTGGGGTTAAGGGCCTTGCTCAGGGGCCCAATGGAGTAGGATTCCTCTGCCGGCTGTGGGATTTGAACTGGCAACCTTCCCCCCACATGCATAGATCCTTAGCCACAGAGCCACTGCTGCGTTCCGCATGCCCACCGCGTGTAGGGGAAGGGGGGGTTGTACAGACCCCTGGAGACACTCTGTCTCGATGTGCTTTTGGGGGACGAGGCAGCAGGGCGGCTGTGTGCTTGGGCTCAGGCAGCAGACCGGCAGCGCACTTCCAAGGCTGTGCTGGGAGGCACCCTGAGGCGGATGCGAGCATCACACCTTCTGTACAAGTCTCTTCATGCTCCCCCCTGCTGAATGTGTGCCACTCGCGGCTACAGCCAAGAAGAAAAAAAAGCTATTAGTAACCCTGGAAAACATGTGGAAGCTTGCCTGGGGGGATTATAATGGTTTTTTAAAAACATTCTCCCAAAAGAAAAGCCCTGCACAGATGTCTTGTCAGCCAGTCGCCTCATCCAGGAGTGTTGTTCTCAACCCCCAGCAGGGACAGCAGGTCCTTCTCCTGATGCCCCCTCGGGTCTGGCTCCTGCTCGGTGTGTTCGGCCAGTTCGCTTTTGTGCATGACTTGAGTCGTTTTTAATTTCTTTTTTTTTTTCCTGATGCAACCTGCCGGCTCTTGTCGAACAAAGCCCGAGCGTTAATGTCAGCCAGCTGTCGGGAATGATTCACCGGGCTGGGTCTTGGCACGTTTTTTGGGGCATGAAGCAGTCCCCCCCCCCCCCCCCCGCCCCTCCGCCGTGCGAAATGGTCACAGTCCGGCGGACCCTCTCAGACCCTCTCAATCATCGGCTTGTCAAGGACTTGGGACAGAGCGAAGCTGAGCAAGTTGAGCTCAGTTAAAAACGAGGGCTTGGCCCAGTACAGGCCCTGGAAGGCAGCAGGCTGGGTGCTGCTGGTATTATTCCTGCTGCAGATGATGTCCTCCGGGACGCCTTTGTGCGTCTTTGGAAAGTGCGATTGAAAGGGTGGCGTACAGTTCCTGCAGGACTGGATCGGAACTCAGATCCGACCTCCCCTGCTCTCACGTGTGGTCTGCATCTACTTGGGGTCTTTTAGAGTTGATGCTTCGGAGGCGTTTTGTCCCCCCCCTTTGACTTTCTAAAAACATGGACTGCCCGTTATTTGGCATCCCGACGTTTATGTTTACATTTTCTCCCGCTCAAACCGTCTGGAATGTGCAGTTGCTCCTCAGGGCTCGGTGCTTCGGTGGGGGCCCTGCGGGGGGGCGAGAGAGAGGAGCTCCTCCGCGGCTCGGCTGCTGCTGCCCTGGAGCCCCGGGCGCCGCCCGCCTGCGCCGCTAACCGGGCTGGGCATCCACGCGCCGGGCCCCTCACCTGGGCCAGCCCCGGAGACCCCTCTGCTAACACTGCACGGTACAGACGTTCAGCGGGCACTCCAGCATGCCCCCGGAAGGCCGCCTGGCACGGGGACTCTTTCCTCTGTGTGGCTTGAAAGGCCTGTACACAACCCCGCCACAGGACAGCCTGACACGATAGGACCGCCCGCGGCAGAACCGAGCAGGCAGCAACAAAGAAGTGAGCACTGCAGCTCCGTCAGAGGTCCTAGAGCAGCAGCCCGAGGTCTGGAAACCCCCCCCACAACACACACACACTGTGGTCAGCAGTTCGCGTGGTGGCCAGGCAGACAAACGCCAGGCTTTGCTCAGCCTGTGCTCACACAGCCATCCAGGCTACCGGGATTTTCCCTGGCGTAAAAAAAACAAAAAGTTCCCAGGTTTCCAATCTCATCCAACCGCCACGTTATTATTCTCATTTGCACGCAAATTCACGCCCCCCCTGCTGGACAAGCCCGTGAGTCACAGGTCACAGACGAATGTGGGCAGTTATCGCGCTGGGCGTATTCAAAGAGTCACCTGCCTTTTGCTTTCTGTGAATCGTGCTGGTGCCCTTGGCTGCCCTGAGCCAAATCCTAACTCTGGTCTCGTCGGGAAACGTCGTCATGTGGTCACACACCAACCCAGGGAGCTGACACCCGGGGACCACCTGGGGCAGTACTGAATGGACAATAATAATAATTAATTATAATTCCTTACACTTATATAGTGCTTTTCTGGACACTCCACTCAAAGCGCTTTACAGGTAATGGGGACTCCCCTCCACCACCACCAATGTGCAGCATCCACCTGGACAAAAAATCGGAGAAAGCGAAACAGCTGAAAGTTACCGGTAGAGAAAGCGAATCTCTCCTGCACAGAACACCACACAGACCTCCAAAAAATACCCCCAGACAAAGCGCAAGTCAGCAGATTATTTTTACTACGCAAGCAAACACATTAGCTCCTTCAGTTAGAGCTAATTAAGAGCTCAAAGGGTAAGCAGCACAGCACTGAAAGAGCTGTTTCATTGTCTAGGAAAAAAAAACAACAATATCGGATTACAGAGCCTAATGCATTCTTGTAGGGCACCAGTAAATCAATAGAAAGGTTATGTGTGAAAATTGATGGCTAGAATATACTACACTTACTGTAGCTCTCCTTTAAAAGTTAGGACCCCGTACATGCCAAGTGCCTCAGTGTCTGTTGTTATGTGATGAGAACAGAAATAAGGATGTAGCTCTTGAAACGCTAGTACACTGTGCCCGCCCGGCGACGAGACACTGCTACAGTCAGATCAGTCTCTAGAGCTAGAGAGCGGCACTTTCAAAAGCTCTGTTCAGAAGTGTCTCGCAGGGGGATCGCACTGGAGAGGGAGTTTAGGACTGCACTGGGCTCTCTACCGGAAAAATGCCTGCATTTGTGAATGAACTGGATTTATAAACGTGTCACCCGCCAGGATTTTCGGTTTGACTGCATTTTTAATTACATTGTAGCTTTTTTTTTCTAATTCAGTGGCAAGATGCTGGGTGGAAACTTTTGACACCAGAACGCTGTGGTGCAACACAACCACGACACCGCAAAGCAGAGAACAAAGAGGGGCTGGTAGAATTTGGCCTTGTGAATCCTGCCGCCTGGCAAAGGGCTGATATGTATACCCCAGGTGTGGAAAAATGGGATCATTCCAGCTTTCTTGAGGGGGGAGGGGTGTTTCACATTGTCAGGAATGCAGAAGGCTATCGTGGAGACCTCTGACAGGGTCTTGTTTTTTTAAATACTAAAATGGAGTGATGTCATTTTCCATGGGAGAAGAGTGCAGGTTGAACTACTGCAAGCCTCCAGAGAACATGCAAAGCTTTCTGCGCCCAAGAGGCGTAGTGGAATCGGCTGTGGTCTTGACTAGCAAGCAAAATGGTACTTTCTGTTTCAAAATGTACAGAGGCGTAGGTAAAGTCACAAGAACACAAAATGAGGATTGAGAGAGGAACAATTTGTAGTTCTCACTTGCGTCAAGAGGGGTAGAAACGAAGAGACTTCTGGATGGAATTTCCTCAGACAAAGAGAAAACCGACAACAAAAGTTTGTTTTGTTTTGTTGGGTTTTTTTGATGGAGAGACAGTTCATCCATCACGGAGGAGTGGAATATTTCTGGGCAGGACCGGATCTTTGTGCACACGTTCGGAGAAGTCATTTGTGTGGCTGAAAGTGCATGAGCAGGTTTGTTGTGTGTCTGAAGGGGGTGGCTTCGTCAGGGCTTCTACCTGCTGCATAGAAAGTTGTCTGTTCCAATGCGGTCCAACGAGTCACACCTGTTTTGGTAGCAGCTGAGAGAAATGCCTGAGCGAAGAAAAAAAAGAGCCTTTCAACAAATCGCAGCTCGACTTCCTTTTCCTTTAAAGACGATAAACAGCTACACGCAGCCGCACGGCCTGTGATTTTTTCAAACAAGCGTGCAGCTCTTGGCTGGGGTCAACTTCTGAGCGAAAGGAGGTCTTTGTTTTCGCTCACGGCTCAAAGGGTCATAGGAGATGGAGGCGGTTTGCCAGTGGATCACAGGGCATTCGTGCTGGCTGCGTTCAGACTGGATCTAGACGACAGAGTCCTTGCAGGAATCATGACCTGGCATCCCAGCAATCCCCGGGCCAGAGGACAATGTAAGTGCAGAAACAAAAGAGACTCAAAAACATTGTACTTGTGTGCTGGCTGGGCTGGTGTGACAGCACAGTAACATACCGCCGCTTTAAGGCCACATGTGATAAAAATACGACATCGGAGACGAGGCAGGACTGACGGCAGGTGTCGATTCATTTATTTTAGCGGTGGAGGTTTAGCTCCCCGACGAGCAGCAGGTGTTTGCTCTTCAGCAAGAGGGAGGGAGAGGAAGGATTTGAGGAAGATCTGGTTACCTCTTGCTGAAAAGCTCTGGGAGACACGAGCCTCCCTTTGTTGTTGTTGTCTGAACCGCTTACGAGAGGGGGGGTCAGCCGAGCCTCTGTTGTCTGACTAAAGAGTCCCCCCTCTAATTGGGACTTATCGGGTTCTGCTCAAAAGAGCCGGGGATTGGTTTTCACAGCGTGTCAGCGCTTTCTCATTGTCTGTGCACAAAGAATCAGTGCATCATTATTTCCACCGGCGTGGTGTCATCGCCCTGCGCTCGGTGCCATCAGGCTGTCAGGGCTCTATTATCTACATCTGCAGTCTGTGGGTTTTAGTGGTCAAGCCTTTCAAGCAAGAGCTGGCAGGCCCCGCTGTCCATGCAAGGAGAGTACAAGTTCACGTTCCTGAATTTGTACAGCCGTGTTCAGCTGTCGGCTCCTTCTCGCTTGCGGAGATGGGACTTTATGAGGATTCAGGTTATGGCGTGGTGCATTTAGTGTCATATATGCAGTGCTGCATGTGGGAGGGAATTTTTTGGAAAGTGGTTTATATAGTATTCAGTGGTGCAATTATAGGCAGGATTAATTAATTAATAACATCGGGGAGGGGGGTAATTTATTCATGCAGGTCATTGTCAAGTCAAGTTGATTTTTTGTTGCTGCTTCTTTACTGGGATTCGAGAGGACTGTGAAACTCTTAGTTAAAGAAAGAATGGTGTGCGGCTAGCCCAAAGGCGCGAGGTTAAGTTTTACAGAAGTGCAGCCTCTTAAACTTTTACACTGATGACAAGCTAAGATTAGCAGCTTGAAGATGCGATCAGAGCAGGAAGTGCTCTATAAAAAGCCCGATTAGTAATCAAGTAAATAAAGAAGTGTGTGAGTTGCAGGAGTTGCACTTGACTGGGGAAAAGAAGGACTGTCCGTTCTTATGGATCTTACTACACATGCTCCTGAGGAACTCCCAGTGTTAAAAGGCATGTTTAGAATTAAGTCCTCTGCTCAGCATAATGGTAGTCTTTTTGTATTAAATTGGAATACACAATTGTTTTATTTAAGACTCTTGAACACAAATGGACAACCCCCCCACACACACAGATTGCAGTGACTCTCCTGTTTTGGTGGAAGGATTCCTTCTTCCTTTCTGATGCAGCCAGAGCCATCTGAAGCAGAGAACAGTCTTCTCCCCTTCACTGTCGTGCTTGAAATGGAGTTTTGCGGGGTTTTTTGCCTTCCCCAGTATGTTTCCAAACGTGTAAACCAAGGATAAATAGCAGAGCGAGGCTCAAACGCACAACACACAGGGAACAGGAGCTGCTGACCCCTAGAGTCTTCTTTTTTCATTATCCTGCAGCCCAGTACAAATAAGTGTAATAAAAAAATAATAAGGCTGCTGTCGGCGAGGAAGAAAACCGACAGCATTCGTTGTGCGGTGCTGTTTGGTAAGAGCTGGCGCCGCTATGGTTTCTGACGCGTTCGTGTCTTGACAGCCTTGTGGCGGGATGAGCTCTCTGACAGGACAGCTAGCAGCTCCCGCCTGCTCATCTCTTTCTCTCTCTTCCCCCTTTCCGCTGCAAAAACGTTTTGCACTGAGTCTTTCTGCAGTGGGTCTTCAGCCGTGGTCTCTTTTGTGCGCAGGCATGTGGGTGTGGGTGTGTGGACAGCCCTGTTCAACAGGAGGCTGAAGGTCGGCTAGCCAGGCCCGGTGTGGTATTCTGGCCAGCTGACCTTCAGCCAGACTGCAAGGCTGGAAACAAAAAAACAAACACAGAGCTTTAAGGAATAAGACACAGGGGAGCTTGTCTCACACGATGTTCTGCCTCTGCCCTCCTCTGGCTCCTTCACTGGGGACAGACTGAGGTCGCGACACATGCCAGAGAAAAGCACTGAAAACAAAGTGCCCGTTAAGGTTTTGTGGGGAGGCCAAGCGTGATAATGCGCGACCCCTGCTGGCCGGACCAGGTAAATTGTACAAAATTGCACGTAGTAGCTGTGGACTGGAGGAGATGGTGTCCAGTGTCCACAGGTTTTACGGGCTTGGTTGTAAGTGGCGATTAACTCAAACGAGAGGGGGAAATGGTCATTTTTACCACCTAAGCAACTTCCTGCATTAATAAGGAACGCGTGAAAGCTGGAACGGAATGGAAGCAGGACATGGGTGGTGATCCGAATGGACCATCCCTGACTGGACAGCGCCCCAGGGCCCAAAAAAAAGAGTCGGACAATGTCAACAAAGCGGATTCGGCTACGCGAGAAGGTGGCCAGTTTTGATAGGACTCCCTCTGTTAACGGATTTATCTGAATTTATCACGCACGGTCTGTTGATAAGTATTAACACAATACAGTGGGCTGGAAAAATAATGTACTGCTGATGTAGACGCCCTTAAAAGATGCGAGTCTGACGGTTCTACATCCAAAATGCGATCAAACAGAAAAAAAAAAATATTGGCAACGTTGAAGAATGCTTTTCCTTATTTATTCAGTTTTCCCGAGTTTTAGCACACTGTTTTTTTTTTAGGACTTTTAATCTGCCGTTGGACGCAGTTTCTCCAAATCGCGCGAAGCGCGGCTTTGGTGCGCGTCACGAGCCTCAGAAGTCCAGTAATCTTGCTTTACTGTTAACCATTGAATAATTAATTACATTTTCGATTAAAATCTTTCCCTTAACTGGTTTTGTAACTGCGTCAATGGGTCGTCAGTGGCGTGTTTGCGCACCATTCGAGCCGAACGCTGGTGAAGATAAGCCTTTTCGGCAATTTAATAGGTTGCCAAACGAGTGTCTGCTGCTGTCCCCAGACAGTGATTCAGAAGCCTGAGAGGAGGAATGCGCGTTGTAATGCAAGTGCTACTGATATATTCGTATTTACACGCGGCCTATTTGGATTGATTATTCAGTTGTCTATGATTGTAGTTATTTCTAATCTTTCCAGATTTAAGAAATCAGTGGGAAGTAGAACCGAAAAATAAAGTGGAAGAAAACTGACAATCCTAAAATAGAGCTGCTTTGTTTTTGGAGTGTGAATATCGAGGACGCCGGGGGTTTCACAAAGTTAGATAAGCGAAATACAAGAAGGTTTGCTGACGGGGTCATTATTCGTCGTAACCCCTTGAAAAAATAAATTCTGGTCACTGTTGTGTGAGATCGTAGTTTGGTTGTAGTTGGGATTTGACGAACATGAAGCGAGAATATGAGAAATATGACACGTTACGCTGACCCAAGTTATCACCTGAATACCGTCAGTCTCGAATGTGCTCCAGTACTATTTTCTGGTTGCGCACAGTAACGCTGTGCGCACAATCCTCCTGTCTGTGTTTCGAATATCAAAATTAAGTACAATTCTGTTGAATATAGGTTTTATTTTTCATTTCCGTTCTCTGTATTTTATTCATATTTGTTTTCTGCAACGTAGTGATATAAAGATATTTTTATTTGACAGTTTTGGCCACATCTCCTGTAGTCTTAAAGAATTGTGTTGCCACAATGTTGTTTCAGGGTAGCTGTAATAATTCCAACAATAAACATTTATGACGCTGAATAAAACCAGTGATGACGTGATTTTCTACCACTTTTTTTCTGAGTAAGACTCGTCCTTAGAATCAATCTGATTCACTAATACTGGGGAAAAACCCAACAGTCTGTCTGTCTATCACTTCATTTTCATCCAATGTCTCACCTTACTTATCTGCACTAATTCTGAAACAGCTCGCCTACCCTTTTCTCAAAACAACCCCTTTTTATTGCCTTTTCATTGCACAAGTTATTTTTTTCTTTTCTTCATTGAAAAGGTTAAATCAGTCCCCGTGATCGAAGAGGTTCCATCTGAGTAGGCTCACTGGAAAAACAAGGTTTCTATCAAATGGATTGAAGTTAGGATTTTTTTTTTACTATTTTACTTTTTTGAGAAGTGATTTTGACATGGCAAAAGAAACATGTGCACCATCTTCAACAAGTTCTTGCACACCAGCTGCAAAACACACGTGCAAAAGCTCACAGTGGCTTAATTTATCTGTACTATATAGGTAAGCTATTTCCCTTACAGACTCACATTGACTTACTGTGCACAAGCTCTTTCTCGGTTCTCACTTTTACAGCTGGGCAGACTGAAGCAATGTACCCCACTCAAGGTACAACAGGAGTGTCTACAGCATGGACTCAAAGCCACAACCTGTGAGTCATGAGTCCAGAGACTCTGCTACACTGCCCCTGTATATAATAAATCTAGGGACTTATAGGTCCATCATAAACCTAAAAATAAATTATAAACTGGGTAGACTAGGAAAAAAAAATCCATCCTTCTGAAGCATCTTACAGTAGAGCTGAAACTTGAAGTCCTGATTTTCTAAGCATTTTGATTGTTGCAGTCCTTGAAAGCACCTATATATTAATGTGTTAAGGTGTTGAAAAAAATCAAATACATTTCAGTGTTTCTAAAATAGCAGAAACATGGGGGCAAGATGGCACAGGGGTTAGCATTCCTGTCCTCACAGCCCTGGGGCCCTGGGTTCAATTCCAGACCTGGGGTGCTGTCTGTGTAGAGTCTGCATGATCTCGCTGTGTTTGTGTGGATGACATCTGGCTGCAAGAAGCAGTTTGAAGATGGATGGATGGATAATAGGAACATAAGAGTCACTTGATTCATTGTTTCAAACTCTGCTTTGGTGCTGTATGTCCTTTATGAGATGACTCCAGCACTGTTGCTATGAGCGCTGAGTGCAGCCTGTTTCAATGTCCAATCCAAGGACATGCGATTGTTCTGTATCCTTTGGGATTGTGAATTTCTGTCGGGCAGTGGTTTGTCAGATGTGTATGAAACACAATCTTATAATAATCATCATCATCAACAAGCCAGGTTCAGACGCATTAGCAGACGTGCCTTAAATAGTTTGAAGGTGCCGTTCATACCAGTACCTCGGGTGAACTTGGGGACAGGCACTGCATGCCATGCAGCTCAGTGCACAGTGTTTGCGATCGCCTTCGCCCTTGATGGCGACAGTTCTGAAGTGGTTGAGGAGACCCGGACCAGGTGACGTCGTGGTAGAGGCGTCAGTGGTAGGATCTGCCCCTCTGGACAGGGGGAAATCCATAAGGCACAGAATCCTAAAGCCACTGCCACAGAGCTGCCAGGGGCGTCAGAACCTGTGTTTCTGGGCCCTCCGGGGCCGATCTGCAGAACTGTATGGTTTCCTCTTTCTCTCTGCGAGACCGCTGTTTGGCCTGAGCTCCGCACAACAGCACACACCTCCGAGGCTCCCCTCCTCTCCCCCCTCAGCCACGCCGTCCCGACTCTCTTCCTCTGCACTAATTATAGAAGGGGCTCTTGCACCGCAGCAGTGCCACAGGCTTGGACCCGTGATTCGGAGGTTCTGGATCAGAACGGGCCTTCTTCCATTATCCCTGGCGCAGGTGGAACTGGTAGAGCTGGGGCTTGGACCCGAGGTCAGCGCTGTCTGTAGAACTAGTCCTCCAGGTTTTAGTGACATTAGGAATTCCGTGACGACAAGAACTCAAACTCCAGGAGATGTCTCCTCCGGCTTCCCTGGGCTGCAGGGGCCCAGTCCGACTCGGCCCGTTCTATAACCGGCCTACGAACGGGAGTAGAATGCAGTGCATGTTGGGATGTATAGTATTTTAAGATCTAAAAAATCCTTTTGATCTGGAGGAAGAATGAAACCTCTTCCAAGTTTTGATCTCGGGGGAACAATGTAATGCACCAACTTTTGTGACTTTGAAATGCAATTCTGTGTTCATATTAATCGGGGGTGGTGTGCAGCTCGAAACCCCCGATAGCCGCAGAATAAAATTCTGGCGCTCAAAAAAAGAAAAGCAGAATTCCAAAGAAGTGGCCTGATTCAGGGTTGCACTGCATAAGCAGGTCGTTTTGTCACTTGCCGAAGACTGAGAACAGATTGTGATGTTGAAGGCCCTGGGGCTGATCCCGTGTAGTGTATTTTGTAATTCACCCACAAATATGAAGCACACCTGCAGTGAGAGGGAATGTGCTCACAAAAGCCTCTTTGACTGTCACTGACACAGCGGAACAGAGGCTGGCCTCTGTGCTATGCAGTGCGGTCTGGCTTGAACCCGAGGTCAGCGCTGTCTGTAGAACTAGTCCTCCAGGTTTAGCGACAGTAGGAATTCCGTGACGACAAGACACCAGAATTCCAGGAGACGTCACCTCTGGCTAACCTGGGCTGCAGGCTGTCAGCTTCCAGGAAAACTACACCAGAACCCAGAAGAGCTACAAAGAAAAAAAGTAAACTTCCCTGTGGTTGTCTAGGAAGACGGTTAACTGTGGTTAGCTGTTCGTTGGCAGCTGATCTTCTTTGTTCTCTTGTTTTGTATTCCCAAGAGCCTAAGATTACCATTTCAAATGTTTTTTTTAATTATCCCAGCTGAACACAACGGTACCTGTTTGAAACTGATTTGCATGGTCTAACAGCTAAGCTGACTCGTGCCAGCAAAGTCTGCACTAAGGCAATGAGTCGCCGTTGCAAACACGGGAGCACAGGTGTAGATCGGGAATGATTCAGCACCACTTCTTCTTATTGTCTTATTCAATTCACATCACTCTGGAGAAATGATGCCCAGGGACAAGGTGATGTGGGAAGAATGCAGGGGGGTTCATCTGCGTTTAAAAGAGCAGGACCCTATTGTGAAGCAATATGCTTGGGACACAAGCACAGGCACGAAAGGGAGCTGACACTAACACTACAGGTTCCGTGCTACAGGCTCCAGGAGTGTCGCGTGGCAGCAAAAAGAACATTTTACAGATGAGATATTCAGAGGCAGTCATCTCTGAGGATTGAGAGAAGATCAATTGTTTGATGTTAGTGAGAGAGCTACTCAACAGCAATAGCCACAAAGCCATTGTTCTGACTGGTGTGAAGCTAGCGCCGCAGTTTCCGTATGTCTCAGATTCTAGCTGTGCAGCAAGAGAACATAATTCTGCTGATATTAGTTTTGACTCCCTTTCTTACATAAAGCTGTAAATCCAGGGTCAGTACTGGGATGGGAGACATCCACGGAGGACCTACACCATTACTGTTGGAATTTCATTGCAGCTTATTATATACTGATGGACAAAAGAAATGCAACATTTTCTGGAATGAGAATACTACAGTTATAGCTTATGTACTTTCACAAAAAGTTGTCAATTTGCTTTAAGCCTTCTGACCACCAATACAGCTTGTGCAGTGAGGCATTGCAACTTGCCAATCACACGAAAGCTCGTTAGGTAAAAGTGCACCTGCATAGGTCCAGGTAGAACAATGCCTGATCAGGTCACATTTAAAAAGGCCTTAATTCAAAGCTTAGGTCACTGCAAGAAAAAGGCCTCACTTAGTCAGTTTTGTGTACTTTCCATAATGTCTCCAGTGTCACCAGAACCAAGGGAGAGGGCCATTGAAATGCTGCAGGCAGGCGTGTCATGTGCCAGCGTTGCTAGACACTATGGAGTATGCCGGTCCACTGTGTCCCGACTGCAGAGAAGGTTTCAGCAGACCGGCAGGACAGATGACAGTCCAAGATTCGGTCGCCCTCGAGTGACCACACCAGAGCAGGACTGAGACATCAGACTGGTCCATCTGAGAGATCTTTTCAGATCTGCCACCCGTACTGCTGCTGAAACTGCTGGCAGACACAATGTCCACATCAGCGACAGGACAGTGAGGCTCCATGCTCCTGGCCTTAGAGCAAGGCGACGTGTCAGAGGCCCTCTGCTCTCACCTCCTAGACGCCACACCCGACTGGCTTGGGCCAGACAGAGGCCGCGATGGACTCGTCAGCAGTGGCATCAGGTCCTCTTCACAGATGAGTCGCTCTTCAGCCTTTTCCACTCGGACAGGAGGGCCCGAGTGTGGAGTGTTTTCATTTGAATAGCTGTAAATTCAATATTCAATTGTTAGGTTGCGGAATGTCTCTTTGTGTTTGGGTATCTTTGTGTTTCTTGTTTCTATTAAATGACAAGGCATGCCTTTTAAAATGAGTTAGACTGCATTTCAAAGACTTCCAACTTAGTTTCGGTATGCGTCAACAGATTAAGGGAGTACTCTCCTTTTAGTGGAGAGCAGTGAGCTACCTTTGAGTTGCTCTTTGACAGGTTGGTTTGTTTTTTTTCTGCTTTTATTTTATGATGTTTATTTGGAGAAATAGCCCTCTCTGCTGCACTGCGTGCAAGAAGAGACACCTGGATTTGTTCCATTGAGGCTTTGCGTACAGCTGTATAACAGCCCTTGGGCGCGGCAGATTGTATGAACTGTTAATGTGGGAGAGCTCTTGGTATGGCTGACATAAGGAAGTACAATGTGGGTCAGTTAGCAGGCTGCCTAATCTGAAAAAAAAGTTTGTGGTTTCTGAAGGGGAAGAGAAAAAATACGTTGTAGAATATATTACTGATCTACACGTAAAGACAGGAAAAGCAATCGTGGCTCTGTCTGTGCACGCTAGGGAACATTGGTGTCAAATATGGATCTCTTCTCCTTAATTAGGACCTTGACTTAAACAGTAACGGAAATAAATATTATAAATGTTGCCTCAATTAGGGTGTGGAGCTAAATGCAAAAAATGAAACACGGATATCTCCAACTTGGTTGTTGAATAAAGTATTTATTAATTAACTTGGAATAATCTGTCCTTTGACTAGGGCATTGAATTAGCTAATAAGCAGAAATAATTACCAATGCCCCCTAAGCTCTTGATTTAAACATATGACATTTAATTTAAAAAGTACTTCATGTAGTGTCATTACATCATAGAAAAACAGCTGCTTTGTGCAAGACTTCAGGCTTCAGGACTATATGCATTGTTTGAATCCACTAATAAACTATTTTCTAACAGCCATAAAAAATAATATTTATATCAGACCATTACTTATTTTTCAAAACATTACCATGTTTTTCCAACTTCTTCTCCTATATCAGGTTCCATTAGTATTTATCCATATCTTAGTATTAGTAAAGATAAATCAGCATTTATTTATATATATATATGGAATAGTATTTATCCATACCTCCAGACCAGCATGATATTTCTGTGTTATTGTTAGTGTCACAAGGAATTTCCAATTAGATCAGGGAAGTCCACTGTAGTAACTAGGACAACTTAGTGAAATAATCCAGTGAAAATATCTAGATATTTCACTAAAATATTAAGATATTGTATATATTTAGAATTTTTAGATATATTAATAAAATAGCTAAATATAGATGTATTATATGTGAATGTCGAAGCAGATAAAAAAATTAATGATCAGAAAGCCTCTTATTTTTATTACTCTAAATGCAAAGCAGTTTAAATATGAATTGCTGCTATACATTTAAAATTTTAAACATCCTATTTTTTGTAATGGACCATTCTTCAGACAAATTCTGTTCACCCTTTACAGCTTACTTAGAAATTAAAAAAATTAAATTTAACTTAAAAACGTGAAAAGCTGCAGCATGTTTGCGTACACAATGTCTAAACTCAACCGCTTCGTATCTAAATTCTTTTCTCAGACTTTTTGGCAATGAGGGTCTGGGTTACGTTTCCTTTGACTGAGGAAAATGGGGAGAAAATCTTCCCCCTTCTGGTTTTATTGATAACGAAGCACTTCCATGGTTGTTTATTCAGTAACTCTGACAACACAGAATTGTCTATATGCTTGGTATATCCTTGGAAATTTGGGACCTATAAGATAATCTTTGAGAAGTCACAAGCAGCTCTCTAAGTGACAGCCTGCCTCTCTGAATGGGGAAAAGGCTGGAATACGGCCGGACCTAATCCGAGTTCAATGTGGATATGGCACCAGCCCTCTGCTGCTGTGCTCCTGGGACCCCTGGACTCTTGGCTGGAAGGTTAACAATGAGTCAGGATGCAAGAACGAAAAACAGACACAGACACATAGAAGTGAACTGATTAAAATGCCAGCACATTCCATTCCCTTTATCCCAGCACACCCCCTTCCCTTATCCAAAAAGAAATAAAAAGTTAACACCTTTTCTTAACCCAAGTGTTCTTTTGCGGGAGGGGAGAGGGTTCGCTCTTAAGAGAAGCATGATGTTTAGTGTTGCTAAAGGGGGTGGGGGATCATGATTGTGAAAATTGCTCACGTTTGAAACAATGGAGACGCATGTGTCAGAAATTCTGAAAAGGGATAATGGAATGACCTTGCGCAATAAGGCGACTGTTGCTGAGTTCTTCTGACAGACGAATACTGATAGGCAATCACTACCGCCAGCTTCGTCAGATGCTTTGCATTTTTGCAACGGCTGAGTTTTCTGTGACTGTCGGGGCTGTCGGCAGCACCGCTTAGGAAAGAGCTCTGCTGTCGCTCTCTTTGTGTCAACAAGCTCTGTGCTTGTTTTACAGATCCAGCCTGTTGTATGCCACTGTAGGAGCCAGGCCTAAGGTTTTATGCTTATGTGCTGTGAAGGCTGGTAAAGGACAGAGGCCAAACATTATGAGACTGGCAGTGGAAAATGTAGCAAAGTCGCAGACAATTAAGTGAAGGCAACTGCAGTCTAAAGTGCTAAATATGGTGTCCTGTGAGGATGGTACCGTACTGATTTGTGCTACACTTTCCAATGGAAAACCGCACTGATTTTCTTTTCCTTCTTTGTGGTCAGAGATGAGGTGTTTGCAACCTGCGTTGCAGTAAACTAATATTGCAAAGCCTGAGAGCAAGGTGTTCTGGGATTGCTCACGCCAAGCAGGCGTTTATGACTGGTTTCAGAAACACCATCAGATTGAGCAGACGTATCTGCTGAAGAGGAAGGCCTTTTCATCAAAGTCAATCGACGATATGCCTTTAGCAGCAAAGATGCAGCACCCTCACTGACTAGGCAGCTAATTATCGTCAATCCACCACGCATATTTTTATCAATATTGTCATTTTCATAGCTGATATCTCAGCCTGCTCTGTGCTTTTATATCTAGCTGATGAAAGTGGAGATGTTTTTCTGACGAAAAAAAGTATGATAATTTTGATGATAATTATGATCATTTTCTTTAACCGTGTGTAATGCAGCATTGACTGGGGCTTTAGTGCAGATTCTTCTATAGAAATATTAGATAATTCACTGGCTAGCTCAAGACGCGTGGGAACTGCAATGCAGTAGGCGTGACAATATTTTATCTTGATGTGCATTTCACCACCACCTCCTGGCAAACTAAACTCATCCTCAGGAAGCCCAGCAACCACGTCTGGCCACATGCTGCCTACCTACCAAAGCTCACACGCCAAGCCCACACCTTGGAATCTCGTCGCTTAAAACAGTGCATCGCCTGTCTGAAAACTCCCCAGCTGTTCGGATTCGCGTGCAACTGTGTCTTGCAAAGTCTTGCAGGCGGGCTGGGCTGCAGGGCTCAGTTCACTCCGAGTGGGTGGTTGTACCAGTGCTGTGGTTAGGCTACCGCTCCAGACCCAGAGCTTTGAGGTGTCCATCACCTCATGATTTCCTAAAGGCCCTCTGTGTCCAACGGTACTTGGAAAGATTTTTTCCACAGGATAATACTCTGGATTTGGGTGCCAGACCTGTTTCCCGTCCAGGATTCTAGTAGCCAAGCACTGCAGCTACAGTGACAGGTGTAGCCCACCTTGTGCGGTGGTGTTATACTCCATCCCTGTTGGGGCGGGGGCTGGG
The DNA here is from genome assembly GCF_040954835.1 of Lepisosteus oculatus. Lineage (NCBI taxonomy): Eukaryota > Metazoa > Chordata > Actinopteri > Semionotiformes > Lepisosteidae > Lepisosteus > Lepisosteus oculatus. The sequence continues at coordinate 15,420,184 of NC_090706.1, read as the reverse complement.
GGGCTACGGTCCGGCAGTTACAACAGATCTCTTTAAAGTACCATGAGCTCTAAAACTGGGGCTAAAGGGTTGAACTGGTTTAATCTGGCAAACAGTGAGCTCAGCTGGAATGAAACCTCCAAAACAATGTGTTTGCAATTTATGTATTTTTTGTGGTGAAGTGTTATATGCTATTTTCAAGAGAAGAAGAAAAAACTCAAGAGGAAGCCTTCACAAGAAGCATTTCACAATTAGGCTGAGTGCCATGTGAATCTAATTCTTCGCTCCACATTGCGTGCCAGTGTGGGCAACCACTTTCAATTCACCACAAGCTACGTACGCACATATTTACACCTATGAATGCACGGACCGTATAGCACCTTCAGCTGTGCAGCGATCTGCGAAACAGCCATCCTTTTAGGGAGGAAAAAAAATAATTCTGCCACGTTTTCACTTTGTTCATTTCATCCCAGAAAGCGCTTACTCAATCTCATCAGTAAATGTCTGCTCCGAGCCAGAAAAAAGGGATTTTATATCCCCGGCGTGTGCTTTTGAACAAAATAGAGAAGACTGCATCAACTGTGGCTATGGCGCTGGGAGGCTAAATAAGCATTCCGGCACAAATGAGTCTTAAAATAACATTTCGTGCTGTGTCCTCCACTGTACACTCCCACCTCCAAGTATTTATCAAGCCAAGGTCACCCTCTGGCCATACTGTTAAAAGATCACGCATAAAGCAGTATTGTTATCTCTTGTGGTTGAATCAATAAATTACGTGGCCTTTGCATGATTATGGTTCACTATTGCATGATATTTTTTAATCTGAAGCCTCACCTCTAGTTTGCATTTTTAGCATAGCGTTCCTAACAAATGGCTCTCGATGGGCAAAGTTCTGTTATCAAGCTTTATTATAGTAACATGAACTTGAGTTCATGAATTACGGGTAACTCTGTATGAAGAATTAGTTTGAAATGACCATTTTTTTCCTGTGACCCGAGAATAGATCCCGATTTGACTGTTTGACTGGGCACACTACAGTAAATCCTGTTGAATCTCTGTTGCTCTACACGAGACAAAGCTATCGCGAAATGATGTACGTGGGCTACTCAGATCATCACACGACATTCGAAAATGCTCTTAAAGGCTTTTTTCAGGGGGCAGCTTCACATAATCACAACGTGCAACAATGTGTTTCAGAACCAAGAGCTGTATATACACGTTTCTAAGGGAAGTCTCTGAGCCCTTCTGGGGCTGAGCTATTTTTGGAGGCAGTAACGTGTCTATTCAGCACAATAAGCTCTTGGAAAAGAGGGTCTGGGATTGCAAAGTTTCTGTTCTGCTAGATGAGGGCATTGTGAAAGCAAAACTTTACGCCCACATGTCTGCTTTCGTTCATGACAAGAGTCTAACTGTACATTTGTGGCTGTGCTTCTCTGTTCAGATCAAACATCACATAAATCACAACCCCTGAAAACAAAGGTAAAATAATCTTTGACAGATTCTTTAATTGATTTAGAGAGGTTATGTAGGAGGTGGTGGGGATGTACACATCTCAAGATCCAGCATCCTACACGGTGAAAAGTTTAAGTTAGCAAAATGGTTGTATCCACATTTCCATTTAAACTTCCCTTTTTAAATGCTAAGATAATAACATCTGGTGTTTTACTCACAAGTCTTAATGTCCTCGGATACATACATTAAGGACCCAAGCTTTTTTTTTGTCTTGACTTCTGAGAACAAGCCTGAACATTCATTTACTGGAGCACCAAGAGAAAACCCCAGCTGAACACGGAGTGAGCAAGCAAACTCCACACAGACAGGTGGTCCCAGCTGGGACTGATCCCAGAAACTGTTCGGCAGCAGAATAAAGTGAATCTGACTGCTCCAAGCTGTCCCCAGCAGAAAAAGCTGTAATTCTGGTAAACAGAGCTGTTTGAAATGTGTACTATTTAGCATGTGAGGTTGTACATGCCTTAATTTTTACAGAAATGCAGAACTGCCCCATGTGTCTTTAATAACGGAATGTTCCCAGAATCTTATCAGTAGGATTCCATAATGCACGTGACAGAGAACACATACTATAGTATACTGCGTTCTCATTGCGTATGTACACACTGCAGGGCCCAGAGTTTGAAACCCCCGTTATCTGCAGTAAGGGTATTGCCATCACAGCATCGTTTATCAGCATTTAAATACAACACGTGACTTCACATAAAAGGCTATGTGAGAATGCTTCAGCAATCTGCAACCACTTGCCCGATATTTTTCAAACATTTTGTTCACGCGATCGTGATGTGGTGTTAGCTTGGCAGGATGCTCTTGCTGGTAATTGAACAGACTTCTTTTCCCAACAGCTCAGACAAGACAGATAGATTTCTTTGGTTTTGATGCTGGTTTAACAGTTCCCCTTGGTTTTGATCTAAAGGGGCTGTAATTCTAACACTTTCTAGGTCTGGTGTGAAAAGCAGACACCTGAAGATGTAAGAAGGCAACCTGTGGTTCATGGTTCACATGGGAACACAAACAGTGGTTTTTGGGTTGCCAAAAGAATAAAGCATTGGTTCTGGCTTCACTCCATGTTGTTTTGGGGCATGGGACTTGCGCTTAAACATTTTCAACTGATTCTCACTCTCGACTTTTCTTCTCTTCGCTGTGTCTGCAGGTGAGCCCATGTGGTTTCCTGGGTCCCTGGGGTGTGACACTCTGATGGCTGCGGTGTCCTCCACGTTCCAGTCCCCTCCTGGACAGCAATAATGACTTTCTGCCAGAACGCCGTCTACGGCTACACCTTCACTATGAGGAGCAAGTACGAGCAATACTACAACAATGCTGTCATCTCTGAACATTACATGTACGCCAAGAACCTCTCCAAAGAGAGGGTCCTCGACCGCGCAAAGGACAGCTTCGGCTCCCTCTCAATCATCTTCATTGTGGTCTGCTGTGTCATCATCCTGGAGAACCTGCTGGTACTCATTGCTGTCTTCCGCAACAAGAAGTTCCATTCCGCCATGTTCTTCTTTATCGGCAACCTGGCATTCTCGGATCTGCTGGCCGGATCTGCGTACATCGCCAATATCTTCCTGTCCGGCTCACGGACTTTTGAACTGCTGCCAGTCCAGTGGTTCATCCGGGAGGGGACTGCCTTCATCGCCCTGTCGGCTTCTGTCTTCAGCCTCCTGGCTATTGCCATCGAGCGTTACATCGCCATCACCAAGGTGAAGGTATATGGCAACAACAAGACGTGCCGCATGTTCATGCTGATCAGCACCTGCTGGGTGACTTCCATCCTGCTGGGGGGGTTGCCCATCATCGGCTGGAACTGTATCAACAGCCTGCCCGAGTGCTCGGCTCTCCTGCCCCTGTACTCCAAGAAATACATCCTGTTTGTGGTCACCATCTTCAGCATCATCCTGCTCTCCATCGTCATCCTCTACGTGCGCATCTACCTGATTGTCAAGTCCAGTCACCAGGAGGCCACCGCTACTCCGGCCTACACCCTGCTCAAGACGGTCACCATCGTCCTGGGGGTCTTCATCGTGTGCTGGCTGCCGGCATTCTCCATCCTGCTTGTGGACGTCTCCTGCACCATGTCCTCCTGCCCCATCCTCTCCAAGTCCAAAATCTTCTTTGGGGTCGCCACACTCAACTCGGCCCTCAACCCCTTGATCTACACTCTACGCAGCAAGGACATGCGCAAGGAGTTCCTCCGGGTGCTATGCTGCTGGGGCATCCTACAGAGCGGGCGCCCCCCCGATCGCTGCATGATCCAGCTGAAGAGCTCCAGCTCTTTGGATCACTGCACGTTCAAACACGAGAACCAGACGATGCCCATCATGCAGGACTGCACCACGTGTGTTTAGGGACAAAACACAATAAGGGTGAAATACAAGCCCAAAACAAGATGGGGTAAGAGACTATAATCTATTGCCAGGTCTGTGAGTTACGAAAGGTTTTTGGTTTTGCCACTGTGGGGCTTGGGGGGGGGGACGGACGGACGGACGTTTGGACTGCTCCAAAGACAGGCAGAAGACAAAGGAGACCTCGTTTGACAAAAAGACTCTTAACCCCAGGGCTTCAAGGAGTCCCACAGAGCGAGCTTAGCAGACGCAGTGGTTTGCCAGGAGCAGCAGGGCAAGGAGGAGATGTCTGCAGGCGCTCACCCTCCCCTTCAGAAGGGTTTCTGGGTGGCGATACTCAGTTGCGCTCTGTGATATCCCGCACCAGTAGAAGACTGCGAATAAAATGTGGACCCTGCAATCGGGTTTCCACCAGAATCGACAGGTGTGGTCCGATTCCCACTGGGAGCTGTGACCAAGGGATCCGCGGTGTGTCCTGGGATTCATTTACCACTATCTTTATCCACTAACTAGGTTCCCGGGCACCTAACTGGGAACAAAGCTAACGATGACAGTGTTATAAAATTGCATGCTTCTGTACGGTAAAAATATGCTACGAGATATTGCTCAGCTCCGTTTCAAACAACTGTCGAAAAAGGGCTGCATTCGATGAAGTAGCACAGCCGACTCCCAGTATTTACTGAGCTGTTCCATCAAAATGGTACCCTCTGCCAGGGCAAATGACTTGGACCTGTATTCCGTTAACCCGACACCTTAGGAAATGTTGATTTCAAAGGGACGAAGCTCTCACTGTGGCCCCCTGGGAAATGTGTAAAATGCTGGAGAGGGCCAGGTTTGGGATTTGATCAATTTACCCTCCCCAAGGTATTATGTTCTTCTTCCAGCTTTTACTTGATTTTGTTTTAGAACTGACAGTATTGAAGATTAGCTTCACTATGTTTCCGGCGGGACCCCCTGCCGTCTAGGGAAAAAAAAGAGAAGTTGGATCTCCACGCCCATCCAAGTTAAGGAGCCATCCCAAGCTTCCATAAGTACCTAACCTTAACGAGTCAGACAGTCAGGGCCCCAAGTATAACTCTCAGCAACATTTTAAAAAGAATACCAAAAAAAGGCACTTTGTGAGGAGTAGAAATGTTCTTTTTATTGTTTCCTGCAGGGCTGCAGGCCGTTGGCCCAGGAGAGGAAATCTCCCAGCAATACTTGTAGTCGCTCATTTAATTGTCATTTTAATATTTATTTAGTGTTGTTTGAACTCCGTGTCTGCCTGTGCAAATTTAAGCAAAATAAGGCAAAAGACAGGAACTACCCAGACGTTGGAATTGGCCTGTTTCACAAAAAACTGACACTCGGAAAAATCTAATCGGGCTCAAACTGCCAGGCAGTGACAGTTTCGTTCCTGCCCCTTCCCCTGCAGCCAGGTCACTGACACCTAATTTATGTTGGCTCTGTCCCCCTTTAGAGGAAGGGGGTCCATCCAGATTTTGGGTCGATTAAAACAAAGAGAGTCCGCAAACAGACAAAAAAAAAGCTTGCATCCAATACCAAACTCCTCGCACCTGCGGTCGTGCTCGTAGCAGACATCCTACAACGGCAGCGGTTCTGAGTGGCGGGTTCCTGTTTTTTTTTCCACCTGCGTCTGGCTTAATTCCGCGTTTCCCCCCTCCGTGACAGAGTGCGTGTGTTCCGCCTGCCCCCGGGAGGGAGAGTGAACAGAGCCGGTGCGCCCGCCAATTGTTCACCCCTGTTCCTGTTTTGAGCCGCGTATCGAGCAGTGACATTAGTCTGCTTCCCGAGTTTCCACTCCCTTCATCCCCTTTTTTATAAATTCAGTTTCTTTTTCGATCAAACAATCCGTACCTCTTCCTGGCAGCAAAAAACAAAACAAAAAACAAAGCAGATGCAGTGAGTGGTCAATGATTGAGAACAATTTGATTTCGTTTGGTCATTCGTGGGTTTCTGTGATCTGAGGGTGAAAGAAAAACAAGATTAAGCGAGAGAGTGGGGTGCGTACAGTTCAAAGTCCAGGAGGACAGAACATACCTTTTGGAACCGAAACTAAAGAACACAACGTGCGCGTTAAGAAGCACACACTGCTGCTATGATCCTATAAAGTTAGTTTTATTGTAGTTTCTCCGGGTCACAGGGGGATTTGTGGGTGGGGTTCCAAAGAACAAAGATTAATGTTCAAGGTGTGTAATGAAACAAACGTTTCCATTTTTAAAAAAAAGACAAGGAAATGTCTGATTCCAAAATGACGCGTTTACTTCTGTGTAGTGTGTGAAATTCGAGTCTCCCAGCCTTGATGTTATTTTGTACTCTTGCGTGCTTTAATGTCAGCTCAGCGGCGGCCTGTTTGTATTCTTCTCCATCTCTCTAAATATAACAGCTTCCTAAGAGGAAGGTGCAATCAAAAAAGAATACATTTCCTGAGGGGTTTTTTAAATTGTCGGCAATCATTTAACACGCTCAGATGGGCATCAGCAACAGACACAGTACTATATTTTGGGGGGATGGCTGTCAGGATGGAGGGGGAGGGTTCCATACCCAGCTGAGAAACAAATTTAGCTTTAAACAGAAACAGATTAACAATGGAGAGCGTATTTCTTCCATTGCAACTGGATCATGATTCAGTGCAGTATTACTTTTCTCAAGAGATATCCAAACTGAATTTGGTTAGCCAAGGCCAACTGGGCCAACACATAAAAAAGACTGTTGCATTAGTAGGAGTGGCTCTGCCCAAATACACCACAAGACACATCATGACGGATCTTCCTACTACATACAGGCCAAATGTCCCATGACCCTCCTCGCTAGAGTAAATGATAACAGGGAAGGGAAAACGGTGAAGCTCTGAATACCACTTTAAAAAAACAAAGGGGGCAAATGAAAAAAATTGACCTTATTTATTGGATGATTATTGTTGTATAATAGGTGTACAATACGTAGTTGCAAGTGCTGGGTCTGTGTGGTCACATACAGGACTATCGGCTGTAGTTGTCACAATACTTGATGGGACACAAGATAAAGTTTAAAAACAACAAAACAGAGAAGCACATTCAGGCCTTAGACTCAGTTGCTTGGTAGGTGATTGTTGCCAAAAACTCGAGAGAACTGCTTGGGTGTTACAACCAGAGTGAAAAAACAGCGGTTGACCAAGAAGGCAAGAATTCAATGTGATTTTGCAAAAGGATCAGCATCTGCACTGCTCGGTCAGCTTGGCTAAGCAGTAGACAGTGTGGAAACAAAACACAAGCTCATTCTCGATCTCCCGCTGGCTTGCTGGGAGCCCCATCCCAGATCCTGTTTCTGGCTGGACTTATTTGTCCAGCAGGGCGTCCCACCTCGTTTCGGACTCGGCAAAAGGTCAGCCGGCAGTATTTTTTTTTTGTTTGCAAACCACTGACATCAAAAGAGTTTATTTTGTTCTTCTGTCCTCTGCTCCCACTTCGGATGAAGAAACAGGGGAAGCTGAAGGAATTCCTGTCTTTTAGGGGGGTTCCTGTTGTTTACAGGATGAGGTTAGGGAGTCGGAGAGAGGGTGACGTCAAGTCTCCTCTTCCGTATGGGAGTGTTTTGGCTTCCAAAGCTCAGACGAGGAGCACGTCCCCTCCTGTGAGGGGTGCATACGTGTGTGGGTGTGTCCGGAGTGGTTAAGGGGTAAAGAGGAGAGCTTACATTGAAGGTGTAAAATGTAGAAATCACTGCCTTTGCTGCTAGGACTGTACAAATGTTTTTGTCATAGCTCAGTTTTTTTTATGAGAGCATCAGCAAGCTCCAGGTCTACCAGCTTGTCCAGAACTCATTGTTTTGGTCTTTTAAGGATTTTGTTTTTAGTTTCTTTAGAAGCAGGGAAAAACATCTGCTTAAATAACTTGTAAGCAAACAGTGTGGTTGCCCACCCATCAAACTATGCCACATCTGCAACCGATTATAAAAGCATGTTTTCTTCATTGCATTACAGGTATCACCGTTGCATCATTTAATTTACAGTAAATAATGAAAAACAAACTAAAATAACAATGCTCAAATAAGGCAGAGCTGAATGTCATGTTGCATTAGCTTCTAAAACCAAATTGTGGGGGACAGATATTGACACCAGCACCTGACGTCACAACTGACATGATGAATGTCTGACTGTAAGAGCTCTCTCGTGTGGCCCCGTGCAGACGATAGCATCTGTTCTGATATCACAGGACGTGTCTGAGCACAGAAGGCACACCTGCTGTAGGTAAAGTGTTTGGACAAGGCTTGTTTCTTCCCCACCGCCGTCTTCTCTGAATCAAGCCAGGAATCTTATAAACTTCCCTAAAGTTGCTAGGAGGCCCTATACTGGTTGCCTCTGAAGTGAAGCCATATTGATTTAGTGGTTACCCCTGCCAATCAAATGCAAAGACAACCAATGAGAAAGAGAGAAAGCACTTTGGTGGGGAAATGAAAGCCCGCCCTTTAGCCCGCTGTTTCCTATGGGCTCAAGTAATCAATGTTTTTAGCATTCGTAAATACGTACATTTGTGATTTCATGGTTAAGTATATGTGATCTAACCCTGTGGACTATTGTATGTTTTTTTTATTTTAAATATACAGTATATTAACTCATGTATATATGTACTGAATGTCTTAAGTGTGCAATAGCTTTTTGTGTTCTGTAGCACGCTACTCATGTTCAATCGGTACAAGTTATAAGCAAAACGCTAATTTAGGTACAAATGTTAAAAAAGCCTTTTGTGTTTATTTCTTTTGTAAAAAAATATTAAAATTATCCCGGTACTTTAAAAATGATTTGCTGTTGTCCTTTCCTTCAGCAATGGGTGTATGGTGATAAAATGGCGTGTGGAATCACTGCATGAGAAAGCACTTGATTCAAAAGCCCTGGCACTAGCTAAGCAAACTACCACTGAACTAAAAGGTGTGAGGTGCTTTAGTCATGGCTGCCTTCTTAATGCCTGTAACACAGTTCAGCTACATCTACTCCTCATAGCAAGGTCTGCAGCACACTTCAGGATAGTCTTCAGAGCACACTCTGGTGCACTTATCAGAACACCCTCTGGTGCACTTATCAGAACACACTCCGGTGCACTCTTCACAGCAAACTGCAGCACATTTTGGAGCACACTTCAGACCACATTTCAAGGTGCAATAAAAAATACATTTCCTGAGGGTTTTTATGAATTGTGGGCAATCACCTAACATGCTGGGTACTCTCTTCAGGGTACACTGTAGAGCAATGCAACAGAGGTCAAAGGTTGGTTGGCTTATAAAGCTTAATCTGCACTCGTGATTCTTCGAAAGATGACCCATGCAGAAAAAAATAAACATGCACAGATACACCCTGACCTTTAAAATGAAAAAATAAATAAAATTGCATGTCAAGTCGCCAATCACTCAACAGCAGGTGGCACCCAGATCTCAGTGAGATGTGGATAGCAGGTCAGTAGCAGTTTCTTGCAGCCTCATTTGCCCTTCACTTGGAGTTTTTTTCTGCCATCCACTGCCTGCAAATCCTTGGGTCTGTCTGAATTCACACATTAACCAGATCTGTTGTTGCCTACAGTGATGCACGTGCCAGAGACACCAAGGTCACATGCCAGAGACACCATAGACACGTGCACCAACATCCCAAGGAAGAGTCCTTATCAGCTCCCCTTTCCAGAATGATAGGAGCAATGGGAAAGTGATTTGTTGCCCAGGGCAGGATGGTTCACTCCTTACAGCACATACCACTCTGTAATACTTGATAGGGCACAGACCTGCACACATATTTACAGCAACATCTGAAGGCTATTACGGTTAAAACTTTCTGTGTCCTCTATAAGTACTTCTGCTAAAACCTTCCATAATCTTATCTTTTTAGAACATAAACACAAATAAGCAAGTTACAGGAAACTGCCCTTTACATGCATTTAGTTTCAACTTTGCTTGCTCTGCTACAGCCCCTCGAAGATTATAGTGCCACATCACTTGCCTGTGTAAAGACTGTGAGGTGTAAAATAGACAATACTTTTAAGTCAAATTAAGCTCCCTGTGAGTGGACAGATTACAGTTAAAGTGCATCAAATTTCATTACAGTGAAAGGGGGCATTGAAACACGGTCACAGAAGGAAAAGGTCGCTCTTACTGTGTTACCACAGTGGAGTGAAAGCACCATTCAAAATGACGCTGGTTTCCAGCTGCCCATAATCACTGGACAGAGACGGAGACTTGAGATACCATTTCCTTTGGAACAACCAATTGTATAGAGGAAGAAGCTGTTTCTTTTTAAGGGGGCTTGTCCCAGGATAACTGTCACGATATTAGTTCCCCCTCCTTAAGGGTGCTCCAGCCCTTTCACTAAGACTTTAACCTCTGCACCTGTTCCCTATTCCCAGCCCACCTTAAAAGCCAGGCGCTGACGCTCATCCGGGCTCTGCATCTGATTTCCATATCGTGCGAGTCCGGGACCAGGAAGCGCCTGGTCCCGTTAAGGTTTTAACCTCGGTTCCCGTTCCTGTTCCCCGTCCGCCGGTTCCGACCCGGCCTTCGTGGTTTTTAATTCCTTCCTCTGATGGATCTCCTGGTTTTGGACTTACCCATTTGTTTGGATACTCTCTAAGAATTACTCTTTTGGATTGTTCGCCTCAGCCACACCTCCCCCGTTCACCAGCGCACCTTGGACACGCCCCCCTGTCTTCAGCCCCGTTTTCCTGCATGACGTTTCCCCAGTGTTTCCCCACTCCGTCGGACTGTGTCGTCCGCATAGGGTCCGGAAAGAACTGTTCGTTACAACGAATTGGGGGACAATGGTCAAGTTTGGGCCATTATGGAATTGTCCAATGCCCTGTCCATGATCCTCTCCACCATTTGGCTTACTGTAGGCCTATCTTTTCTTGGCACACCTTCATCCTTGTCTATTATTTCCGGAAAAACCCATGCACACAAACTGTCCACTTTAAGGGAGAAGTTAAAAAATGCACAAATAAAAATGTAAAAAACCAGACTGATTCTGTGCACGTTCGCTTACAGGCTTTTAGCACAGGTGTCCTCTGAGCTTTCACTTCATTGTCCTACAGAAACAGCCTCTCTCGATTTCTGTAACATACAAATTGTCATGGCCATACCTGAAATACAAATTCACAAGACCACCTCACAGCGGGAGATGCAGATATCAGCCAATGATAATAATGTATTTTTTGCTTCGGCGTTCTTATCTTTACTTGTGTTTGTGAGGTTTTCACACACATTTCCTATGATGGTTGCTTTGAGAACCTCAGTAACCCCTGCTGAAGCCTGCTACGGTGTCCAGCTGACAGAGGCATCGGACAGAGCTACAAGACCACAGTGGGAGAATGGTGAAGAACACAGGGGAATGCCCTGGCCATGGAAAAACTACAACAAACCCAAGTGATTCAACGAAACCCAAAAAACAAAATCAAGCGCAGTAAAAACCCTCACCAGGGAGAAGTTAATTTAACTTGCGTAACACCCGATTGTTTATCTGGGTCAGATTATGTGCATATTAGGACTTGGTCCCTTAAGGATTTTTCCAGCGTCTTGTTTCCCGGTTTCCTGCCAGTATTCCAGGACTCTTGATGGGAATGAGAAACAGGCAGCGAGCCCCCTCGGGGGGATTCCGTCAGAGACACCAAGTTCTTCCCAGTCGTGGCGGAGCAGAGCTGAGAGGAGGCATCGGGTAATGAGAGCGAACAGGCAGCGGAGCTTTGCTTCCTTTAGAAAGCCTCAGAACGCACCGTGGGCATACTCTTTCCATGCTCTTGCCTTGTGTGGGACTTTTTATATGTGGCAAGCGTGAAAAGCTTTAAAAAGGTGTCAGTTTGCGCTTTCGTTACAAAAAAAATAGTCTGACGCACTTAAGGCAAAGGAGCAGCACAAAAGACACAAATAGCGTGCAGACTGCTCTGCGTGAGACCGGTATTTAAAAAAAACAACTCGCAGGGCACACATTTTGCATGTTAACAAACCCTGAAACAAACAACTGTTCAGTCTGAAGCGATGCACCGCCAAATGTGGAGGGACACAACCACTCACACCCACAAAACCTGAACGCAGTGCAGACATTCTAAGTTCTCGGCTGGCTTTGTGATCAACGTACCCTCTCCAGACAGACACACATCACCTTCACAACCACACGGCCGCAGTCTGGTACCGGGCACGGCCCTGTGATATCCCTTACTGAGGTCAACAGCCCCTCCTTAACAGGGGGGTGTGACAAAGAGAGGGATCTGAGTGCGAGGACGTCAGGGGAGCAGCACTGTGACCCAGCTGCTGGCATGACCGGTATAGCTCGCCACAACATGAGCGTGTTTCGGCAAACACTCACCTCCCTCACAGGCCTCGCTCGGGTTCGACCTCCTTCTGGACGCCATCACCCTGAGTCAAAGATGGGCTGAAACATAAAAGGCAAGATCCCAAAGGTCATGAGAAAGCCCACCCAGTGGGCTTCTTCAGGACAGCACTGAAAACTACTTGAACATTTAAACTCAACAACAGCAGGCGCTTTGGACACTCAGGGTGGTGGGAGTGTGGAACAAGCTCAACCAAGCCGATCCCCCAGTTTCTTTCAAGAAACAGCTCCCAGGACCCTACTAGCAAACAAACAAGCTTGATAGGCCAAGGGGCCTCCTCTTATTCATGATGTTTTCTGTTCTTGAGCATAAAAACTAAAGCTTAATAATTATTTTTAATTAATTATTATTAATTTATTATTTTCAATGCAAGGATTTTTGTTTGCTTTAACCCTGTGATAATGATGTCTAGAGATATGCACAGTGATGTACACCACCTGTTACCACACCTCACACTGCTCGTTTGTGAATATTTGCCCCAGATGTTGAAAACAGGAGATCTCCTGTTTTCTCCTGCTATCTATCGCCATGGAAGAGCTCAGTAAGATCTGCTATATAAAACAGACATGCATGGTTCTCTTCATACACAAAGGGCACAAACTCGCTTTGCTATTACACTCCTGGGGGACACTTACTCAGGTTGTGAAGGCAAGACAGGTGTACACTGTGTTCAAGTGCGAGACATTTCGGGGCAATTTTTAACCAGAGAAGACCTTTCCCTTTGTTTGCCTATCGGGATGGCCAGCATTTCAGTGCATCCTAAAAGGATTAAATGCAACACAAGAGTAATATATTGACAGCAAAAACTGAAAACAAATATGCCCTGTCTCAAGAAGCACAGCAGAGAAGGAGAGAGACAAGAGACAAGAAGCCTGCTCTTTGCCTATGTGTGAGAAACTGGAGGTCTTGAGCTGCTGAACAGTTAGGCGAAATTGAATGTCAGGTCAGGCTGTAAATTCATGTTCGCTTCTGAGAAGTCTAGGAGATTTCCCTTTGCTTGGGTCCCAAACCCCAGCCCAGCAGGAAAAAAATCTAGGCCCAGAGTCTGAGGAGTCACGTTAAGTCCAACAGGTCTTTGGCAGCAGCCCAGGGCTTGCAATTTACGAGTTTCAAAACTATCATTTTAGTAACAGAAATACTGCTGCTGTTACAATTCTTACTTAGTTCTTGGAACACAGGAATGTTTTGAGAGAGAAAGTAACCCAGTTGGGGATGTAAGACAAATGAACAGTATTAAACAACTTTAACCTGTTCTATTTATGTGTCCCTGGGGCTGGAGCTGAACTATGAGGCTGGGGCAGTCCTTATAAAGCAGAAGAGGAAGGTCTGATGATAGCCAGGTTCTGTGCAACCTTTGACCTTGTTTGTGAGCAAACAGCTGAGCTGTTAAAAAATAATTTGTACAGATAAGAAGTTTGTACAGATCTCAGAAATCACAGGAAACAGCCTTGAGCGTGTATATATATATAACCAACATACAGTATACTGCACAGGAAGCAACTACACAGTCTGTACTCAAAATGTTATCGGGATAGTGCAGTAAAAAACCTTAAATGTAAATTAAAACTCTTTCATAAGTGAAAGTGATGCAGAAATGCCAGATTACATGACTGTGTTTCTTTTGTGCCATATCGAAGGAATTTAGGCTTTAACGCTGGTGCGCAAAAGCAGCCTGCACTGCAATTCTCAGCAGACAACAAAATTCTTATCTTTCATGGCCTTTGTGTTCACTGCTGATGTGCCAGACTTCTATTGGTGATTGAGTCCCAGATGGGCAACACAACAGCATCCGGGTTAAAGGTTAAAACACACATTAGAGTTGCACAGTATGCTCCCATAATGCAATTCTGTGCATCTGTGATCATATTGATGGAAAATGCTGTACCCCATCGATCAGCAGTCCCCAGTCCTGATCCTGGAGGGCCAGTCAGTTTGTCCACTGCCCAGTTTGTTTTCTAGGTCTCTTCCATGCGGCAGCACCCTAAGAGCAGGGACAAGATGTTAAATTGGTATCAATTTAGCCAATACTAAGCTAAATGCGGTTTCTTTAGAGCCGAGTAGGACATGCAGGCACTCCAGGACCAGAACAGGGGACCCAGTGCGGTGGCTCTGTGGCTAAGGATCTGCACCTGTGGCTGGAAGGTTGCCTGTTTGAATCCCATGGCCGGCAGAGGAATCCTCCTCTGTTGGGCCCCTGAGCAAGGCCCTTAACCCCAGCTGCTCCAGGGGCTGATCCTGTACTCTGACCCCAAGCTTCTCTCCCTGTCTGCGTGTCTCATGGAGAGCAAGTTGGGGTATGCAAAAAGACAAATTGCAAGAGATTATATATGGCCAATAAAGTGATCTCTCTTAAAGCTAATTCCAGCCCTGGAGGGTCAAAAGGTTTCTGGTTCTCATTCCACCCAAGCCCCTGATTATCCTTTTTAACTTTTTATTCAATTAGTTGCTCTTAACAAGGTGGACATTCCAAGAGACCTCTAAAACCTACTGGACTCACTGGACATTTACTAAAAAGAAACCTCCCACAACCCGCTGCATGGAGTAGTGAAGGGACTGGAACTCGCGCCAGTACTCCCACTCGTCCCCCGCACCACACCCAGAAGATAAAAGAAACTGGAAACAAAAGAGCAATAATAAAAAAAGAGGGAGGAAAGGTAAAAGGGATGCAAATTGTGACAGTGCTTCCAATTATTAAAGCAACAGTTTTTTTAGTCTATAAAAGAGGCCAAGAAGGGATCTGAGTACTACACGAACCCTTTCAGTACATAGATGTCTAGATGTGATTTATAAATTGGGGATAATCCTATGCAGGATGACACAGTAATACAACTGCTGCCTCACAGCAAGAGGGCCCTGGGTTCAATTTCTGGGGTGCTGTCTGTGTGGAGTTTGCATGTTCTCCATGCGTTTATGTGGGTTTCCTCCAGGTGCTCCGGTTTCCTCCCACTGTTCAGTGACATACTGGTAGGTTACGTGGAATCTGGGGAAACTGGACCTGGTGTGCGTACTGTATCTGTGTCTGTGTCTGTCTGCCCTGCGATGGACCGGCGTCCCAACCAAGGTGTACCCTGCCTTGCACCCGTTGCTAGCTTGGATAGGCTCCGGCTTCCCCATTTCCCTGAATTGGATAAAGTGGTCAGAAAATGGACGTTCACATTTCTAGTCTCTAAGCCCAGTGTCCCTGGATAAACTGGAGCCAAAAAAGCCATAAAGACCTGAGAGTTCTTTGGAAAAGGACAGGAACAAGAATGTTATGATGACCCTTTTGCTGGGTAGAAAGAGCTGTGCCAAGCCTATCGTTCAGCAATCCATCACAGTATGCAAAAACTGCCGAACTTTGTATTCCTGCGTTTCGCAGAAGAGGGCTGGTTGTGCAATGAAAGGTCCCTTCTTGTTTTACTTGGAAATCTGCTTTCACTAAAACCATCAGTGAATTGTAGCGCGTTCCCTCTTATCTCTGCATGGCACACAGACGTGGAGACTTTTCCGGAAAACAATAATACTGATTCCTAGCATTTTTTAAAGCTTTTCTTCCCATATGAACCCCAGACCCGTTACCAGACCCCTTAGTGTGGATGGTGATGTTTCCATCAGCTTAGGAGCTAAAGAGATAACTGTTCAGACAAAAATAAAAAAAAAGTTCAGATTTCATCCTGTAAGGTTACCTATTTATGTCTTTCATAATTAAGAACGCAAGAGTCTATACAGCACATGGAAGTATACATCTAAACTCTGCGGTAGCTGGATTAAATCCCAAGGCATTTAAGAGTCTGCAGGAGTTTTAATATTTTCCCCAATCCTGTGAGATAAAAGAGCTGCACATGCTGTGACAATTCTGATTTGGATATGAAATTTTGTTACATAATTGGATGAAGTCGGGTTTGTTTATTTTTCCTTCATGGTCCCTTCATTCAAAGTCATTTATTGCACAATTTCGTGCCAGTTACCCAGCCGAGGTGACAGGCCAGAGCACGCTTTTGTTTTCTTGTCGTGCGCCACACCGACCTCTGTTTCTAAGACAACTTACTGTTTGGGAATTAAGGGAAAATAAACGATTGATATGAAGTGTGCAGCTTCAAATGCTGTGCTGATTTAAGTGGGACCAGATGCAAATCATGAAGAGTAAAATTACTCACGAGAGTATCGGTCTCTTGCACCAATATTGTCCCAGCATGCTGCAAATTGCTCAAATTACAATGATGTGAAACAGCATGGACCGGTTTCCTTTAGCATCACCACAGAGCTGCTGAGTCTCGCCACTTAAAAATGCACCTGGCGCTTGTTTTATTTAACAAAAAAAGTGCTACGTGCTTCATGCCGTGCTGCCTTCTTAGCAAGTTGCATTTTCTCCCACTAACCACTCCAACAGAAAAACTACGTCCTAAATAAACGCTCAGTAACGTTTTAGTTGTAAGCTATTAAGATATTGTCAGCAATCTGGTTTAAGATGTTTAATGATGATGTATACTTCTCAGGTGCACAAGCAGTGGCTGAGTTTTCTGGGAGGGGTCAGCCAAGGTTGTGTTCAGTTTGCCGTACAACAGTGACCCCTACAGGTCCTCTCTAAAAGTGCAGTGCTGGCTGTGAAAGCCTGCTTCTGTTGGAAGCGCACTCTGGTGTTTTTTGTACGTGCTTATGCAGTTCCCCAATTGTACAGCAACATTAAAACTATTTTTCGATGATGGGACGTGGAAAAAGGCAATTTTACAATTCTATCAATCAATCCTATTTACACTTTTTATGCTCTGCACAGAAAGAATATATATCATTACAACCAATACTCACTCCCAACAATAATTTACAAAGTTTCTATCCTTAGAAGTAGAGTCAGCTGAAGGGAACACTAAAATGAAGCTCCGGACTTGGGGAAGGGACTTTGTTCTGTATTGTTCAGGGCAATGGCTCACAAATGGGCTGCAGAGCATTGTGCAGTGCTTTTTTCCTCCCCTGCTCCATTTCTCTGTTCCATCCACTTCAAATGTAGTTGTTAATCTAAACTAAAAATAGCATCGGTTTATTCCATGCTGAAAAAAAAGAAGAAAGAGAACACAACGTTTCGGCCGTGGAGCCTTCTTCAGGTGTGAGAGAGACAGGGCAGTAGGCAAAGGTAAAGTAGCGGGAGAACAAAGGTTGGGAGGGAGGAGGAGTGAGAGGCGGGAGCAGGGGACAGAAAGAGAGGCCAATCAAGAGGTGTGAAGTCAGAATGGTTGCAGAGAGGTGTGAAATGAAACTTCCAATGAATGGAGAAAATTTAAAAGAACAGTAGTCTGTCATTAAGGGAAGGGAGAATGTGTGATCCTAGCTGCAGAATAATTTTAGTTTCGGTGGTCCTTCTGATGTATGAGTTAGGAAAACCGTCTTTGAGAACACAGACGGAGAGATTAGAGTGATTCGGTGTATCACCTGCAAGTACACAGTCACCACCACACTCATTCAAGGCCCCTCAGGACAATTCCGGATCACCCAGACAGCATCTTGTACCTCCAGCAACCTTATTTACTGTATCTCTTGCAGTAAATGCCCAGCCATCTACATTGGAGAAACAGGAAGGAGACTCGGAGACCGCTTCAGAGAACACGTCAGGGCTGTGAAGATTAAAGATCTCTCCAAGCCCATTGTTTCTCATTTCACCTCTGACGGCCACGACCACTATAATCTCTCCGTCTGTGTTCTCAAAGACGGTTTTACGAACTCATACATCAGAAAGACCACGAAACTAAAATTATTCTGCAGTTAGGATCACACATTCTCCCTTCCCTTAACGACAGACTACTGTTCTTTTAAATTTTCTCCATTCATTGGAAGTTTCATTTCACACCTCTCTGCAACCATTCTGACTTCACACCTCTTGATTGGCCTCTCTTTCTGTCCCCTGCTCCCGCCTCTCACTCCTCCTCCCTCCCAACCTTTGTTCTCCCGCTACTTTACCTTTGCCTACTGCCCTGTCTCTCTCACACCTGAAGAAGGCTCCACGGCCGAAACGTTGTGTTCTCTTTCTTCTTTTTTTTCAGCATGGAATAAACCTATTACTTGTTCCTTTGCAGCCTACGCATGCTGACGCAGCTACCCACCTAAAAATAGCATAGCATGTGATGTGAACTGCAGAACCCGCAGTGTACTAGCACTAACCATTCAGGGAGGGAAAAATGAAGACGGCAACTTTCTTTCCAGAACTGACTAATTCCTGGCGCAAAATAAAAAGAAACTGCAGCCTTTCACATTGCTCCCGTCTAAATTAAACAAAAACAGGTAAGACTAGGGCTAAGATCGGTCAGGTGGTATTGTGGCAAACCATACTTCTGTTGTCATGGTTCGAATGCAAAACACATAGAAAGCTGGCACGCTTTCAGCCTCGTACCTTTGCTTTTGGCTTGCTTGGGCAAGGGCAATGCAGGAAGGTTTCAATTTGCCATCAGTTCGAGGACCCTTTCAAAGCGATGCAAAACATATAAACGAAAGAAGCAGAAGTTATTTCCACCCAAGTCTCTCTCTCTCTCTCTCTCTCGCTGATAAATAAGGCTTTAGCAGATTCCCTTCTTGTTCTGCACGGAGCTTTAAAGCTATATGGAGTCTCCTCAGTGGCTCAAGGAGATAAAATGGTTGCCAGACATCTCTGGTCAGCACTCGGGCTCTCTCACGAGCTGAGCCGGACCTTGGACTTACACAAGTGGCAACTTGGGCTGAATGTGCTCAAGCTGGAAAGCCCAAACCACACAGACTCCCAAGGCTCACCATGTGTAACTTAGCAACAAGCAGGGCTGCCATGCCACTTTTGGAAGCGATTAATTTGAACACCTAGATCTAGTTAAGGGTGTGTTCTGCAGTTTGGGAAGATTACATGTTTACTGTACTCTTGCTCAATGCTGAGTTACAGTATTCTCTGTGTCGTCTTCCAGATATACATCTGGTATCCTTTCATATAATATCTACTTTTACATACATTCAGTACATAAGGAATTGGACAGTTCACTCTGTAACAATAGTTTCACAATGAGCACTATTAGTGTGATAAACTGGGCGCAGGTGTGGTGCCTAATTAAGGTCACTGGCAGCCTATAAAAGCCTTACATCAAAGTATGGAAAACTGTTTGCCTTTCTTCCATAGTGGGAGGGATGTTACAAGAATGAGTAATAATTCCTTTCTTTTTTTTATTGTTCTCACCAAGTCACTCGCTTGTCTCTTTTGTGACACACTGGATGATAAAGCTGTCCTCTCCTACCTGCATGGACCTTTGTTTGCCTTGCACTGCCTGTGAAAGCAGGAAGGATGTAGATCTTGGAAGATACCGATCGTGGTGATAAGTACTACGTTCTTTCCTCCTGCTGCAGCTTCAGACTGAAAGACTGAATGCACGAACCCAGGCCTCTTCGCTTAAAGAGCCTTCAACACAGAGGAAAATTACTCTATGTTAAGCTCACTGCTGACCATATTCATGTACAGTTTGTCCAAAATCCCTTGCACACATGTGGAATGTTATCTGACTTACCCCAAGTGTTTTGTTTTCCTGCTGTAACTCAGACTAAGAATTGCTGTTTGATCTGATTGCTACCACCCACAATCTGTACAATCTGTAGGGGGTTATTCCCTCTAGTCTGTATGAAATAGCCAGCAGGCCTCCTGCAGACCTTCTCCCTAACCACTCCAAAGTTTGATTCTGGGGCAGGGTTTGAAAGGACGCAGGGCTTTGTTGCTGGATGTCGACCTGAAAATGGTGACCAACAAGACTGAAAAGCCACTGTAACGCGGACGGCCTGCTCGGTGTTTGATCCCCTCTCCTGGCTTGTGTCAGACTGCTGCAAGTCCCTACCTCCCCTGAGCCAGCAAGAAGGCAGCAGTGTCTCCGCTCTGTACAGCAAGACCACTGCGTGCAGTCGGGTGTTAAAACCACAGCTCGTCTCCCATCTCCCAGCCGTTACGAGAAAACGGAAACCAGAAAGGCTCAGCCAGTACTGTCAATGCATACGTGCTGGCTTGGTCCTCAGCCACCTGCCTGCAAGCTTTTCTCTCTAGATTTGTTTTTTCAACTGGTTTCTGCACAAGGACTTGCTGACCAATCCAAACCCGCCTCTCAGTTGAAAGTGGGCCGTTTTTAGTCTGTTAACCTGCAACGTTGCCTCGGTGATCGTTGTGCAAAGCCTGCCGAGGACCACAGACCGCTCCTCAGCTCGTCGCTCAGCGAGAGAGCGCACAAAACCGACAAGCTAGGTTACAACATCACCGTGATTGCTGAAATACCCTCGCTCAAACACCTGACAGGTGACTTTGCACAATGCACGGTTCTTTCCAAATCGATGAGACTGCTTTAAAATAGTTTGCAGACTAAAGAAGGCGGGTGCAGAGCCTTGCTGCGAAAACCTTTTGATTGAATTATTCTTTTTAAAGAATTGTGGTTACCTGCCAACCTTTAATCCACTGCTGAGCGAAACTAGAATCCAGCAGTGCAGCTTGGGTTCGGGGGGGGGCTGAGCCAAGGGCTGAGCGGTGGCTCTGGATCTGCAGCTGTGGCTGGTTCAAATCCTGCGGCTGGTAGAGGAATCCTACTCTGTTGGGGCCCCTGAGCAAGGCCTTTAATCCCAGCTGCTCCAGGGGTGCTGTACAATGGCTGACCCTGTGCTCTGATCCCAAGCTTCTCTCCCTGTCTGAGTCTCATGCAGAGCCAGATGGGGTAGGTGAAAAGACAAATTCCTAATGCAAGAAATTATATATGGCTAATAAAGTGATCTTAAGTCAACATGCATTGGCTGTGGAGGCTTCTTCGGAGAAGGGCGCTTGATCAGCCGAAACACTCTTCCTTTCTGCTTTTCAGCGTGGAATTGAACTGTTCTGACACGGTAGGTGTTAAAGATCACGGGGGCGGCAGCTCACGCCTGCAGCGCACATTGAACAAAAAAAAACCCTGCAGTAATCGTCTGTTTTCTTTAATTACCAGATGTCACGGATCACACACCCTGGTGCAACAGCCATTCGGTCATTAAAGAGAGCGCTGCCTCACGGTACGTTGCTCACGATCGTTACAACAAAGAGCGAAGCAAAGTAAAGATGATAAAGGGGAAGACGGTGACGAAGCTGCAGCGCTTTTAGAAATGCTGTAGCCGTGCAGACGTTTGTCTGAACGGGAAACTGTCTGAGCCTACGTTTTCTCCGTCTGGACGTCTGCCTGCGCAGTGACAGCTAAGTGTTACTCCACAATGAGTAAGCGTACCTGCAAAGTCTGGCTTTACTGCTTTGGAAAGAAAAGCCCAGACAGCAGCCAGCACACTGTCTGTGCCGTCACTTGTTACCTTCCATTTTGTATATGGTTTGAATCTAGCGATTTGTAACGGTTTCCAGACCTTGATAAGACTTGCATCTTAAAACTGCACTGCTGGTCTAACGCGGGTCACGATACATAATTCTCTTTTCTTTCCTAATGCAGTTGAACACCATTCCAAAAGCACCAAAAGATGATAAAAACGAGAAGGGTGTTTTTTCGTTCTTTACAAACCTTCAGACTAGGCCTGAGAGATCCCCAGTGTGTTGGTTTCTATGACGAGGATAAACGGTGTTCAGAGCTTGGAGGCCAGTGAAACTATCACAGCCATGCGTACTGATACAACTACATTGAAAATGCCCACCATTTATACTGATAACATAGCTATTGATGGAAACGTTGTTTTTAAAACCCCTGTAGTATTTTTACTAAGATTATATTCATTTTTTCAGGCGCTTTCGCTGTCCCACTATAACCACTGAAAAGGTTTGCAAAATTAAAACAATTTAAAAAAGAGGTAGCTGTGGACGAGAGAGTAGGGAAATTGAAAATATTTCTGTGCAGTGTGAGTTTTTTTGTGTGGAAATTTAGCCCGCGTTTACGTGAAATTGTGAAAAAATGAAGCGGCCTTTTGGTCTGTCTTCGTTCCCATTGAAACCCGGCGTCAAAAAGGCATCCTCAAGATGGTGTTCCAAAAAAATAAACGATAAATCAAAAAAACCTACAGACAGTTCAAGAAAATTACCTTTTATATGTTTTAGACTTAGTGCTTAGTGCTACCAGTTCATTTTAAAAATCCGTTTTACCTTCTGGGATAGTTTTTACTCACCAGAACGAAGCGTCTGACGACTCATACAAAAGCCGCCTGATACAATAGCCAAGTGCGGTTTCTCATCTAAACTCGGACTCACAGATACAATAATTGCAGTTATTCTCTGACTGTGCAGTAGTTATAAAAATGTGGTAATGCTACTACAATTCAAAAACGGTCTAAAACTGTACTAGTGCAGTAAACGCTGAAGGGTACAGCAGGGGCTGCCCAGGTCAGCCCTCAATCTGCATTTATCGCCCGTTTTCAAAAAGTAACACTTAGTAACCTACTGAGCCTCGTGTCTCAGTTCTGGGCTACGTTCAGAGCTCAGCTTGAGCTCGAAGACGAGCGCACTGTCACGCTGGATGTATCGGCCGGCTGAGGTTTCTGCTCGACTGTTTCACTCTGAATGTCTGCAAACACACTGAAAGCACGGGTGGTCCCCCTGCAGCAATGAAAAAAATACAAACAAACTGGTTTTATAGAGGGGAGTCCTGCGAAACGGTGTTGACCATGAAGGAAGCAGAGAGAGGTGTAGGAGGCTGAAATGGCCATAAAGCTGAGGAAAGAGAGCTGTAGAAGTCTACAGGTGGCTAAGACTTTGCTTTTGGGTCTACTTTCGTGCTGTGTGGAGTTGCATTTCAGAGGAGCAGGCAATACATTCGTCCATCTGTTTTCTGATTGCTTCACCCAATTCAGGGGTGCAGGGGAATAGGGAAGGGCCGAGAGAGAGAGAGAGACGCGCTCTTGCCAAGGCCAATTTTCCCAGAAGCCAATTAACCCACCCGCATGTCTTCGGGCTGTGGGAGGAAACCCTGTGTAAACATGCACACTCCACGCACACAGCAGCGCCCCAGGTCCAGAACTGGACCCCAGGCCCCAGCGCCACACCACCAGACAGCGGTGCTAACCACGGAGCCACTCTGCCACCCAGGAGCACACCAGGCGCAGTGGAAAAAAAAAAAGAGCATGGGAGACAAGAAGCGCTCTTACACGGACAGCAATACAAATGATGTGTGTCTATGTGTGAAGGTGTGAGTTTTAAACAGGACTCTGAAAACCACATACTGGCGTGCAGATCTGCTTCACAGGTCTGCTCAGTTTGAAACTGAATTATTAACGATAGACCAGACAGCCTGTCTCCAGTGTAACTACAGAGATATTACAAATAAAGAACCTGCATCATCACAGCAGATAAAGGCGATGATTAACCCTTAATTTTTATACTCGACTGCTTTTTTTTTTTGAAGGTCGGTGAACAAATCCTCTACAAACCCACTCCTGGGATTTCCATGGCTCCCGGATAGCGGGCCTTGCCTGTCCGTGGAGAAGCGTCTGAGGCTCTCTGCGTGACCTTCCCCGCCGGGCCCCAGCACCCCGCTCGCATGTCTCTCTCACAGCACAGCCTTTCCGGGAAAGATGTGGGAAGGTGCCAGATCCTGCTGCCGGTGGCTCGGCTCCAGCGGCTCAGAGCTGTCCGCCGGCAGCCGGAGTCTTTCCGAGGGCCGAGGCCTCTGGGCCCCGTGTTGACAAAGACCGCAAACGCGGAGCGGGCTGAAGACGCCTGACATCCGCGCAGGACGAGAGCCCACATTTGCACGGGCCCAGTGAGACGGTGAGCTGCTGGATACACCCCTCCCTCAGGGGGGGTCCGACATCCTCCAGACCACCACACACAGGGAAAGGGATTCACCATAGCTGCCTCACATCACAGCCAGAGGGACTTTGGCTGAGGAATTTGCAGATTTGCATCCAACCATTTGTGCTGAGAGGTAAAACAGTCATAATAATCCTTACCCTCCACTATCCAGGTAGATGAGACTTCCCTCCACCGCCACCACCAATGTGTAGCCCCACTTGGATGATGCAATGGCAGCCATAGTGTGCCAGTATGATCACCAAACACCAGCTTTCAGTGGAGAGGAGACCACAGTGAAGAAGCCAGTTCATAGACGGGGTTTCTTAGGAGGCCATGATCGGTAAAGGCCCCAGTGACCTTTGAAAATTGAAATGATTGCATTTGGCTTGCAATTTTTATTCTCTTTCATGGTGAAAGAAAGATAGGTTATTGACAGGGACCCACTGAATCCATTGAGTGTCACAGGAGCACTCCGAGTTAAAGCAAAAGCATGTTTTGTACCATGTGTGCAACATTTTCCTTTGGTTTGAAAAACCACTCTCTTTGAGCACACCTGTGGATTCTTGCTGAAATTGCCGATTATGATTTTGGGGGAACTATAAAAGCTGAAAACGGGTTCTGAAAGCTGGGAGCTTTGTAAGGGTAAGCACGATGACGATCCTCAACGGACTGATAGACTCAAAACCCACAAAACCTGCTGTTCTTCTTTCTGCATTTAAGTTTTGAAATCTGTGTTGCGTACTGACCCCACCAAAACATTTTTGAGACAATCTTGTCTGGAAAGCCATCCCACAGTGTGCATTTTCTGATGTGAATATGGAAGTGTGGTGGAACAGCTTTCTCTTTTTTCTGAAGAGATCACAGTTCACGGTGCTCTCCCCAAGAAGAAGAAGCAGTGAACACTTATCTGGTCAAAATCCACTTGGTCCTGCTCTACGAAACTGCAGCAGGCTCATGCCTCCTTCCTAATATTAATCCAGCCGTTTTAGTGAGATGAACCAAAGCAATGTGTCCTATTATTTGTTCCTGGTATCTTGTAGTTCTGGAAGGCAGCAAGGCCAAAATAGAAAGACATACTGTTGAGAATTGTCTTCCATTTGTCTGGGTTTGGGAAGGCACAGTGGTCAGCACTGCTGCCTTGCAGCACTGGGGCCTGGGGTGCTGTCTGTGTGGGGTTTGTGTGTTCTCCCTCTGTTTGGATGGGTTTAGTCCAGGTGCTCTGATTTCCCCCCACAGTCCAAAGATATGTTGGGACCTTAACTGGCTTCTGGGAAAATCAGCCCTGGTGTGCGTGGGGGTCTGTCTGTGTGTGTATGGCCTGCGATGGATTGGCACCCTGTCCGTGATGGACCCCACCTTGTGCCTGCTGCCTGCCAGGATAAACCCCGCCTCTGATTCAACCTTCTGAGAATCGGAAGGTGCTGCTTAAATAGTGAGGATATCTCATTTACTTGAAGTGAAAGCCTGACAAGCCCTCTTTGAGCTGCCCCGTGACTTCTGCAATGGCGGTGGGGTGGCTGCATGAACCAGTTGCCTCTTCCCACTGCAGACTGCATGCTTGAAGAACACCATGCTGGAGCTATCTCTGGACTGGGATTTTTAAAAACCATCCATCCATTTCCAGAAGCCACTGTATCCTTATAGGTCCATGGAGAGTGGGTGCCTAACCTGGCAGGCACAGGGCATGACCTGGGACTGCACCCAGGATGGGATGCAAGGATGTCCCAGGTCACCCACCTACAGACATGCATGCACACGCATACGGGAGGCAATCTAGACATGCCTGCTAACCGGGACAGCATGCTCAGAGCTACTACAACTGTAAACCAGTAACCGCCCCAAGAAACACACACAGCCTAACTGCTTCAAGGGAAAGATGTGGGTGTGGCCTTGAGCAAATGGATAAGACTCCCACTCCATAGCAGTTTGATCCGTTTCCGGTTTTGCCAGGTGCAGATTCTTGCACATATTTCTACTGTGGCACCAGGTGTTAGACATTTCAGGTTTAGTTATCTAATAAAGTGTGTATGAATATATATATATATTGAAGAATGAAACTAATAACATCATAGATGTGTCTGTGTGTATGTTTAACATGAGTAAATATTTCTCTTCTATTTCTGTAGTACTATGCGTTTCTGATCTTGTGCTTGGAAACTGAATGGTTTGGTTAAAAAATCCTCTTTGCTGAAGTGGCATCTGGTCTAAGGCAATTTCTTTAGCACGTTTCAGTCATTACTCATTAACGCCTAGTGAAGCTGTGGAGAAACAAATATACATAATGCCGAACATACAGAAGCGCTGAAACGAAACCACATGCAAACTACCACACACTAATATATTTTTAAGGGTTGGTGGGAGGTGAGGGAAGGGGGGGACTTTTTGTCGGTTTTGTTTTGACAGAGTTGGGCAAAGTACAGTAGCAGAACTGTATTGCTAATGTACCAGCGAATGTGCGAGTGAGTAACTGGAATCCCATGCTTTTAATAGATGACAGATTTTTGTAGATGTCTTCACGCAAACATGAGACACGGGCAGTTGCAACACTTGTGGACTGTGATTAATCAGAGTTGCTAAACTCAAAAGCCCCCAGATAATTTCTCTGAAATTACAGAGTGACTATTAGGCACTGATTTCAATAAGGCTTTGAGAAAAAAAAAACAAGATGACCGTGAACCTATTGTTTGGTCAGAGAGCTGCTGATATTCCCTAGGGTATAATCTCTTCCTGGTCTCTGTCCCTTTACATTACAGGACTCCAGACCCCCCCTCAAGTTAGTGAAATATTCTTCATCACCTGGGTCAATTAGGCATTCTGCGAGTGGTTGCTAAATTTAAATGATGAAATAAATAATTAAAGCACTGGTAAGCTCAAAGATGTTTCCCCACCCAGCATGTTTTTCTGCATGCTAATTAAATCACAGCGTCAGGCTTAGCGTAGGACGATCCCAGCATCTGTCTCCTCCCCCACTGTGAGGTCCTGGCAGTTCATGCATTGTGTTCGTAAGACTGTGGAAAAATTGCTCATTTACTAGCAACGCTAAACTGACCTTTAAAAGATTCCAGCTACATGCTCCTCTTGTGTGCACTTAACCTCAGTCAAATCTCTCTTTGCATTTTAATTGAGATTTAAGAGATGGAGTCTCAGAATCTTACTCAGGCTTTTTCTGGGTGGGAGACCTCCTATAATGTACTCTTAAGAATGTGAGATGGTCTGCATTTTTTATTGCCTTTTTATTTTAGTTTTTTTTTCTATTCTCCTTGATTTTTCTATGACTTAATTTGTTCTTTGTTTTCATTATTTTCAATGGGGGGAAAACATTTCTGCACCGGTTCTTAAGGATCCACTGAATTTCAATCAAGTTGGATGAACGGCTGAAGAGAGATTACTCAAACAGGTGGCTGACTTTACAACGGCCCTGTTTTCTTTACGTTTTGCGCCTGGAACTCAACCTTGTGGAAAGGCTGGGGTGGGGTGATAGAATCTTTAGTTGGGGGGTGCGCTCTGTGCTCTGTGCAAGGGAACTGAACCGTACCCAGACCCTATCTGATCCCCCCATTCCCCGAGAAAGACAGGTGGGTCCTATCTCGCACCCTCACGCCCACAGTGACGTGTTTGCATTCCTGGCACCGCAGAGGGGCCGAGGGACTGGAGAGCAGAGACACTGCTGCTTAAAGTGGGGGCGGTTCATCTCTGCAGAACATAAGAACAGTCAAGAGTGAGAGGAGGCCATTTGGCCCATCCAGCATGTGTGGTAGTTAATTGATCTAATTGATCCCAGGATTCCATCCAGCCACTTCCATTCTTGAAATATGCCAGGGTACCAGCTTCAACAAGAGGGCTGATGATATTGGGTTTTTTTGTGTTTCCTTTGTGACCGATGTGTTTCCTTCAACACATGGGTCTTCTTGTCAAAACCCAGTCTTTTCCTTGCAGGGAGACTAAGAACAGCACAGCCGCTTTTGGCACAGCTGAGCTTCGTTTAGAATCCCTTGCATGAGCTGCCCAGAAACAAGTGTTTGGGTTCCTGGGACACGGGGATGTAATTTAGTGATGCACCAGTACATCTAAAGTAAATATCAATCTGCACTGTCCTGCAATTTTAGAAGACTCTCTAAATCTCCCGTCCCTAAAAACTAGGAACTAGGAACAGACGGGATTTCTGAACACTTGATCTACAAAAATGAATCAATTAACTTATTAAATCTTCTGTCTTGTGTTGTGTTTGGCCTACAGGCCTAACTGTTCAGCTACCTCTGTTCTAAAGCACTGAGCACTGAAGCATGCTTAACGTCCTCTTGTGTACTCCCGCCTCTAGTCCTCTTGTTGAGTCTCAAGAAGTGCCTGGAATGACTCAGTATGGAGAGCAAAAGTAGGAAGTAGCAAATGTAAATGCAATTGCGTGAGAGAAAAGAAAGGTCTGGAGATAAATTGTAGCTTTCAGTTGTCCTGGCTTGGAAAACCATTGTCTGACAGCAGTTGGCTTCTGTCTGTTGTCAGTATCCTGCTGGAGAGCTCAGATCATTTCTCTTTATCAAGGATAAACCCCACTATGAGACAGTGGGCTCCTAAAGGTGAGGACACAGTGACCCCTTCTGGAGTTTAATATTATTAATAATCTTTATTTTATATTAAGCCAGTCGTTGTGACACATTACCTCAAGGTGCTGCACATTCAATTCCTGACCAGACCATCTCACAAACTCTCTCTCTACATTGTGCGAACAGTTTCCACACTAATACCCTGGGCTAACTGACTAATGTGGTCTATATCCTACATCTTGGTGGAATTTTCCTGAAGGCCACGCACAGGTTTAGAATTTAAGGCAAAAGCCCTTTATGCTTAAAAACAAAAGTCATGTTTAAGATGGGGGGGGTGAAAGCAACCACTTTTCCGGTCGGCTTTGGTTTGCAGAAATGAGAAAAAAAAAACCTTTATAGACAGGAAGGCCTGCCTATACGGCGTACAAACCACTGTTTTTTGCAGGTTCTGGTTTGATTTTTGCAGAGGAAATCGTCAGCCTTCCTCCTTAGCAGCCCGTCCGGTTGGCTCAACCCTCAGGTCTGAGCCCTTTGCAGCACGGGACCTTGCCTGCCTCCGTGCTCGTCAGCTCCTCCGTTCCAGACCTGCAAAACTGGGCCGCCGTCACCTTTGAGCAGACAGCACGCTGCACAAAAGGCACATTGAAACCCTTAAAAAAACACGTCTGGCTGGAAGAGGGTGCAGCACGGCACTCTCCCTCACCTGTCTGCCACCAGCAGTACGAACAAATCACCTGGATAGGGGCTCTGAGAAGACAGCGAAGGAAATTGATTCACAGCATCCAGGTGTCGCCTCGACTGGAGATAGCCATCTGTGTCAGGCCGCTCACCCCTTTCGCTCAGGAGTGTGTGTCAGCTCTTTCACTTAACCTATACAGGCAGAGCGATGCATTAGGAGCCATCACCCTGCATTCCAGTCATTCGTTCTTCTCAGACAGAGACGTGACGTTCCTCAGACACAAACACGCAGATCTGCTGATGCACGGCGCCCACGTTCCCTCTCGAAGCACCGCGCAGGGCTTTTTTCCGACAAGCAGCTTCCAGAGGCGTGCAGAACTGCGTCTCCTGAGGGGCTGAGGGGCGAGCAGATCACTGACGGGTTGAGTCCAGTAAGGGGTCGCGCCCAACCGGACTCGGGTTGTACTAAGATGTTTCAATAGAAATGATCGAAGCAGACAGAACTGGAATCCGGTGCATTTTGTGCACGCGGCTCCAAAATCGTTGTAAGACTGTATTCATGAGGTCTGCTGATCGCACCTTTTACTGGCTCGCCCCCCCATTCAGCTCACACCTAGAGTTCATGTCTCTGTCTGTGAAGCAGGGGAGAAGACCATGGTCATGCGAGTTTGAGTGAGATGAAAGAGAGGAGCCTTGGTTGAGGCCTCAGCTTCATGACAAGCTGGAGGGTTTGAAGTCTGAAGTGCCTGCAAACGCCTTTGAAATCCACAGCCGCAGCCCAGCACGCTTTCTCGCGGCGCTGCAATGTTTTTGGCTCTTTAATTGCTGTGACAATGCCATTAACGTCTCAATTACACAATCCAGGGGCTGCTTATGGCGCAGTTCCACAAGGGAGGTGGTTTAGGAATTCATACTGAAATAAATCCTCAATAATCCACACTTCTCTCCGTGAAGAACATTTTTTTTTTAAAAAAAGGAAAAAGAAAAGGAAAGATTCTGATCTTTTAGACCTTCTGGTTTAACTACTTCTCTTGTACCCCTCCCCGGGTCATGCTTCCTCGTGCTCACAGGTTGGCCATCCAAACAGCGGTAATGAGAGGTGCTAAATACAAAGGTCAGGGTCATTGAAAAACAGAGATCAAGAATGGCAATTCACATTTCTGCTCATCTAGGAGTGCGGTAAATCTGATCTGATTGAAGTCCATTGCTGTCTGATTTTTTTTTCCCCACTGTGAGGTCTTCTGAACCCTGAGGTTTTAAGGGGGAGTCTTTAAAAACTCTGCAAAGTTTAATCACTCAGCAGATTAAATAAAACGAGACCATGTTCAGATTTCTAGGTTTCACTCTTACTCAGACATGCATCAGTGCACGACTTCCACCCTTTGTCCCCACGCACATTGCGGACTCAAGCTGAGACGAAAGTCACGTCGCGTCCACAATTAATCACTGTCTTCTTTCAGGAAGTCGCCCCGGCAGACAATCGTAGTTGAGGTGGCAGTCGCCTACGCTGAGCCATTCGCTTTCCAGTAAGAGTGTCTGTCTAGAGAATAGGGTGAGCCCTCAAGCCTGCAGGGTTTGCGAGTCTGAATCCAGGCTTTGCCACTCATCAACCCATGGCCAGTCCATTGTTGCTTCAGGCCCAGAGGGTAAATGGTTCGAGCCCTGGCCTTGTAGATGAACCCCTATCCCTGGTTATGTAAGGCTAGGTCATTAGTAACCCTTAATTATTGCGTGTGGCAGGAGTGTTGCTCCTTCGAGCTGCCTTATCAGCACAGCACAGCCTCCCTTATTCTCACTGCGCAGAGTCGATCAGCCAGGCAGCTCTGGGGACTGGACTTATTACGGATGGGGCTCTCTAATTAATCAAGGGTGAGGGTAGCCAAATCAGTCAAGAGCAGAAGTCCCTAACGAAAGAAGATGACAGGGTTTGATTCAATTAAAAGGTAAGGATCCCTAACTAATTCTGGGGTGTTGAAGTACCCACCCTGTTAGCTGTCCTCAGCAAATCTGTATGAATATGTATCACCATTTACTTGAAGGTTATTTCATATGAAAGGAGTTGCAACACCATTGATTAAGTCTCAAACCTCTATTTTATAGGGTAGCCTCCTGGCTATCTTCAGACTAAACAGCACTCTGGGTTTGGTAACCCAGTGTAATGGAGATGAGTCTCACCAGTGATGAATTAAGTCTCAAACCTCTGTTCTTTGTTGTGCTAAAATAACCAAGTCTAAATTAATACTGCAGCCTTTTTTCCATCACATACAGTAGATCCTCTTTGGGGTTGGTGTGTCTTGTTCTACTTCACATCTTTAGGCCAAACAGCACTCTGGGTTCGGTAGCCGGCGTGTCAGCATCAGGTAGGTCATCAATAAGCTTTTAGATTCAAACCTGTAACAATGCCTGGACCAACAGAGCTGTCTCATTTTTAGCCGACAGCTGCAGTAACACTGTCACACATGCCTCTGCTGCTCTCATTTGGGTCAGGTCGCTTCTCTATCAAGAGGCTTTTTTAGGCAATGCTGTAAAGCTTGACCTAGTCACCGATGTTTAAACTCTTGACCTACAGATGAACAACCTGACCCCTAACATAGGTATTTCTGTTTAACCACTGTGCTTTCATCTGTACACGTGCAGGCGGGTTGTCAGCACTAGCTACTGCAAACTGAATTGAGGAAGTTGAAGTCATTTCTTTTGAAAATTCAATGACATTAACTGCATCTCAGAAAGTCAAGAAATTAATCTGATACCATATCCTAAGAAGCTCACAAATGGCACAGCACTGCAAAGTGTACAGTGTAGTTACGATTCTTTGTACTGTAAAGAAGTTATGATTAGTGGAAAACAGTCAGACTGAATAATATGAATAAAAAATAATAATAATCTACTACAATAAACTCCACTCAAAGTGCTTTACAGGGAATAGGGACTCCCCTCCACCACCACCAATGTGCAGCCCCACCTGGATGATGAGACAGCAGCCATAGTGTGCCAGTACTCTCACCACACACCAGCTATCAGTGGGAAGGAGAACAGAGTAATGAAGCCAGTTCAGAGATGGGGGTTATTAGGAGGCCATGATTGGCAAAGGCCAGGGGAAAATTTGGCCAGGACACTGGGGTAATACCCCTACTCTTTTCATGACTATACTGTTCATTGCCCCATCACTATATTTGGGCATTGGGATCCACACAGATCACAGGTTGAGCGCCCCCCACTGGCCCCACTAACAACCTCTTCCAGCAGCAGCATTAGTTTTTCCCAGTAGTGGTCATCCAGGTACTGTCCAGGCTCACACCTGCTGAGCTTCAGTGGGTTGTCACTTGCAGGGTCATAGGGCTGCTGTTTAACATTTGTGATTAATATAGAAAGATAAAATATATAAGTAATCTTTAGCATTCCTTTGTCATTATTCTTTTGACACAGGATACTGATATATACATAATTATATATACTGATGGAACAAAAGAAGCGCAACACCTCTTCCTCCACACTCGGGCCCTCCTGTCTGAGTGGAACAGGCTGAAGAGCGATTCATCCGTGAAGAGGACCTGATGCCACTGCTGACGAGTCTTTCACGGCCTCTGTCTGGCCCAAGCCAGTCGGGTGTGGCGTCTAGGAGGTGAGAGCAGAGGGCCTCTGACAGGTCGCCTTGCTCTAAGGCCAGGAGCATGAAGCCTCACTGTCCTGTCACTGATGTGGGCATTGTGTCTGCCAGCAGTTTCAGCAGCAGAACGGGTGGCAGATCTGAAGAGATCTCTCAGATCAACCAGCCCGATGCATCAGTCCTGGTCTGTTGTGGTCACTCAAGGGCAACTGGATCTTGGGACAGTCATCTGTCCTACCAGTCTGCTGAAACCTTCTCTGCAGTCAGGACACAGTGGAGAGGCTTACTCCATAGTGTCTGGCAACTCTGGCACAGGCATGCATGCCTGCAGCATGCCAATGGCCCTCTCCCTTGCTGCTGGTGACATTCGAGACATTATGGAACGCACAGAAAACGGACTAAGTGTGGCCTTTTTCTTGCAGTGACCTAAGCTTTGAATTAAGGCCTTTTTAAAGGTGACCAGGCATTGTTCCACCTGGAATTTGTTGGGTAAAAGTGCAGCTAACGAGCTTTGGTGTGATTGGCAAGTAGCAATACCTCACTGCACAAGCTGTATTGCTGGTCAGAGGGCTTAAAACAAATTGATAACTTTTTGTGAAAGTACATAAGCTATAACTGTAGTATTCTCATCCCAGAAAATGTTGCTTTTCTTTTTTCCATCAGCATATATATATGTATTTTTAACTTTTCAGAATGTGATTAACCTGTGCTTGCAACTCTGTGTATCACAAGAAGCGAGGGAGTATAATATGCTGTACAAGGGATTCTGGGGGTGATGTCACTTAGGAAAATGGCAATAGTAATGTGGAATTTGAACGCACTTGCTTTGAGCTGAAGACATTTTTTAATATTTCTCAGTCATTTAACATCAAGCTAGCTCTAAAATTTGAGAAGTAACTGGAACAGAAAATCCCTGGGGAAACAAATAAAGCAAAAAAACAAGCAAGAGAGTTGGAAAACCAAGAAACCACTGTATCTAGAAACTTCCAAATTCTGATCTGCCTTTCTCAGCCTGCGGACAGAAATGAATACAGATGTTGACACAGTTTTTGAGTGCATGCTGGTTTCAGTTTGGAATGGAACAAAACCTTATCTGTTTTATCTCTCTCTATTCTCGATTAAACCAATCTCTGCTCTTGTCACCCCTGTTGTTGATGTCAGTATTATTCATAGACAAAGTGGCTTTTCTTCTGCAGCTTTTTGCATTGGACACGGACACCACTATTAGACCGTTATCCGTGGTGCCAGAAGCTTGTTTCTGAAAGGAGTGCTAAGGGACAGGGGGACTTTCTCCAGCTCAGGGTAGCTTCTCAATACTGTAGCTGCTGCACCCTTTCCTCTCTCTGCATGTGTCGTTTGGAGGAATTGCAGTAAATGCTGAGGTCTTTGTCTTGGGTCTGCTTGCCTGGTAAATTTGCTACCCTCTGCTGCTCTGACCTGCTTTCAGTCAGATCATTTTTAAACCAAACAAAACACTTAGGACATTGATGCTCACAATGAGACCTGTAAAAATCCCCTGACTGACCAGGTATCTCTTTTCCGATGGGGGTGGGTGGTCCTATGGGCATTTCCCCAGGGGGTTTTCTGGATAAATGATTTGATTTTTTTCCCTCCGCTGTCAAGTATGTGAGGTTCCGAAACGACGGCCCCCATTCTCACAGCGGGGCAAGAATAAAACTTAAAAAGGACCCGAGAGGCCGGACAAATGAGGCAGAATTTGGTACAAACACAGATGTGGGTACAGAGATCATAAACGAGATCTCATCCACCAACAGGATAGTAACGGAAAGCAATTATGATAACCATCCATCCATTTTCTAAACCAATTCATCCAGTTCGTGGTTGCAAGGGACTGGACAGGACACCGGACGCAGACACGCACACACCCACACCAGGGCCAGAAGCTGCCATTATTAGATCCTTTCTCAAAATAAGCGACCAAGTGACTTGCTATACTTTACAGGTACATATTGTATGTGTTGTTTCTCTTAAACCAGTTTTTTTTCTGTGACATACAGAAAAAGAAGTACACGTCACAGATTATATGGCATAAGTGAAAAACATGGGGAAGCACATTCAAAACTGAGAGCCAAAGCGTTTTTAAGGTTGTGGGAGTGTGCAATAGCTCCATTGTCATGATGACGATTTTAACCCTGTGGGTACTTCACATCAGAAGAGCCCCTACACCCATTGACAACATGGAGAGTATTGTAGATTAAAGGCAGAAAGGTCTCGGAGTATGACAACCCAATTCATTCCTCTGGCAGTTTTTGCTACCATTGAACAACATTAGAACGATCACAGTCTATCAATTGCCTTTATGGGAGCGCCCCCTGGTGGAGAAGAAGGAGAAAGCAGCAATGCGCGTTCTGGGATCCTGTCTGCAGAATTGAGAATGATAATGAGAGTCGTTCTCTTATGCGCATATCCGCAGCTCCACACTGAGCTGTTGTCCTTCGACGGCTGATGATGGGCGTCTCTAAAACCCTGCACCCGCCGAAATCTGCGCATAATACGCAGGCCAGCGCAGCTCTGATTCAAGAGCTTCGCGTGCAAGTAGACCTCGGTAAAACTAAAATAATTTCACGGTGCTTTCATTGAGTCATTCCATTTGCCTCTGCCTCGCACTAATGTATTCAATGATATGATTAATAATACACTCTGTTGATTACATTTATACTCTGTAAACATGGGCTACTTTGCAAAAGAAATTGCTCTGTAGCCACACTACACTCGTTCGCGCAGCTATGTGATTGTGTAAGTTCAACTGACACTCAGCATAAATGTTTATATTGTAAATAGAGTCGTCTGACACATCATACAGTGACACTGCCACAGAAAGACCCTGTTAAGGTATTTCTTTCATGACTGAAATACACGCATCAAGCGTAGCTTGCAATGCGATTACTAAAAGTTAATACATATGGACATTCTCGTTCTCTCGTTGATGTGACGATTCCACCAGTTTAAAAAAATACAAAAAAATGCGAACACGAAGCTTGGGCGCTCCGAAAGAGACTTCAAATACTGCAAATAAATAACCTGTCTTGTCATCTGCTTAGAATAGTTGGCTTTGGGTCTGTTTCGAACAGTGCATACATAACAGTGTACATAACCTACAATATATATACACCAGAAGTAAATGGTTCGCAAACATGAAGTCTCGATCATATTGTCTGCGTTTCTTGTTTCTGTGGATTGACTTACAGTAAGATCTTTTTGAAGTTCTGCGCCGCGCTCTCACCCGCAGCGCTATTGGCGTAACGTTGTGTACAGGCGAGTAAGCCTGGATGGCCAAATTCTCTACTACACGGGTAAGACTTAAATACTTTAAGGGGCTTTCCTTTACATTCCTCCAAAATATTAAATCGATCCACACCTTAACGTTTAAAAAATGTGATCGTATTATGTTAGCCTTGCAAGCCTTGCTATATTTCTATCTCTCACAAATATATAATTTAAATGTTTATTGATCTGCCCCCTCTAGTCTCTTCGATTTGTAAGAGTTGGTCTGCTCTTGTTCAGATATATTATTTTATAGTTAAAGGGGGGTACACATATCTTTTGTTCAAAGATTAAAAGACGGCGACGACTCTATCGTGTCCGATGATTAACTTGTTTGATTTATTGTGAAATATCATGTTATCAGTCTTTTTCTAATGAATCGAGTAAATGGAGAACAAAAGCTTGTAAAATGTGAAAATAATACATCCCCCCTCTCTTTGTTCATGACGTCGGAAAACCCGGCATAGGTGGTTGGGGATGATTCCATTTTGAAAGTCAGGGGTTAACTAATAAAATATATTACTGAAATAAAACATAGAACACGTCTAGGCGGAAAAAACACATTTTCTGTTATATTTAATTAATAAAAGATGAAAAGGATGGCTTGTTTTAAGTTTTAATATCGAAAAACAAAATTGAACATATCCCAGTTGACACTGCGCTCCCCTATGTGCTTGACTAGTGGTAGAGCCCAGCGTACCCTGGTTTCCGCGCGAAAAGCCGGCCCGCGCGCCGTAGCAGCATATAGAATCCATAAGAAGCGTCCTCGGGTGAAAGCGCCTCGTTTTTAAAGGATATTGCTTTTATTTTATGTTCCTTTTTCTTTATTTTCTTTCTGTTTTTTTTAGAACAGAAACGCTTCGGGATTCTCCTGTTTGTAAAACAAACCAAATTCAAACTTGAAATGCCAGCTAAGACATCACTATCCCTCCCAGAGGACGTCAAAAAACGGTAGCTAGTTAACGATTTATTTTCTTGCCGCTGAGGTTTATGATTAATACATCAGGTGTATTCTTTCACTAACCAAAGGGAGGGGGCTTTTATCTTTTCTTTCTTTTTTAATGGAATCTCCAGAGTCTAAATTCATCCCTTGCAATTCCTGCGCCTTTCCGTTGTTGTACTTATACTGCAGTTTGTTCCATGTTTATTTTGTATCGCCTTTACTCGACACTCGGTTTTGGCGCCGCTGATAAGTACTGTTTGTGTTTGTGAACGCGAGTCGCTCTTGGACAACGCCTTGTACGGGATAATATGGCACCACACACCTGGGCGGCTCGGATCCCGACCTGTCGGCTCCACTCGGGCGGTGTGTTGTGTTTCGCTGGGAGAAGTAAGCGTGTTTTGAGCGCGCCGGGGGATTTCGGAAGTGGGTGGTGTAGACGGCTGGATTTGGCGCGAAAGGACCGTGTCTTTTCCATGCCCGTGCCGCGGCCGTTACCGTAGTAAAAACGGCGGCACATCCCCGCGCCGCGGCCGGTGTCGAGCTGGCGTGCGGGGCGCCGTGAACAGTGCCGTTGTCATGAGAACGCGGGTCCGAACGCCGGCACTGCGCACAACTTCCACAAGTTCTCCAGCAGCAGCCCCCGGCCTGCTTCCCAAAGCCCTGCCGGTGTGCTCACCAAAGCAGCGCGTTTATTCCGCGCAGTGGAGCACGCTAGTACGGGGGAAAAAAAACGTCGAATTTTGTTTTATCTCCCGCAGTAAGTTTGAGTGTTTGGGTTTTTTTTGGGGGGTGGCACAAGCTTGGCCTCCTTGCATTGCGGGCTGTACAGTACGTGTGCAGCAGGGCAGGTCGCCGAGACCGAGTCACACTCTGAGCCACAACTGTCTTGCTTTTTCATTCCTGTCTGATCGTGTTCCTCCTGGATTTTAGCGGGCTACATTGCACTTCCTGCTGTTCAACTGCGACTGCTTTCTGTAAAACATTAAACGATGAGAAAGTGTGTGTGTGTGAGGTGGGGGCACTTGTGATGTTTTAGAGGAAATGTTGAGGTGAACGGGACGTCAACACTCCACCTGGAATTTGGTCCCGCCTTTAGTCGAATCTGAGATCCAGAGAACTCTGAAAATAGTGTTTATCTTGGCTCTGCTGGTGTGCTTCTGCCCCGAGGGAGGGAGCCCTGTGGTCTCCGGCATGATGGTTTAG
Source organism: Lepisosteus oculatus (assembly GCF_040954835.1). Lineage (NCBI taxonomy): Eukaryota > Metazoa > Chordata > Actinopteri > Semionotiformes > Lepisosteidae > Lepisosteus > Lepisosteus oculatus. The sequence continues at coordinate 15,382,051 of NC_090706.1, read as the reverse complement.
CTTCACAGAGAAAACTCTGCTGAGAGGGGGCTCTCTCTTGCCTCACGACGCTTTTACTGGTATTGTACTGCCCCCAGTAGTTACCCTCTTCTTCGTTTCCTCTTTTACAGGCTTCAAGTTTTGGATACGGATGGAGATGGTCTTACAGATGAGGTAAGTGCATTTTGGCGTGTGTGTGTTTGAAATCTAACCCAAATCATTGATGGTGCATTTGGAGCATTTTCAGATCGCCTTGAGATGCTAAACTAGCCCGGTTTTGTTACCATGCTGTGAATCTGGTTTCGGTTTGGTCCGACTGCTCTCCTGCAGGGCCACAGTCTCATCTAGGAGACGGCTGCAGTGTTATTTTTAGTGTTATCCCTTGGTTGCAGTTTCCTCCTCGACACCTGAGAATCTCCCACGTCCACATTGCTGACCCTACCGGTGTCCTTTGCAGCATGGACGCGGGTGCATGCTACAACCCCCTCGCTGGCAGCGCCGTCATGTTTTCAGAGTTTTCCCCCACCCTCTCTTCCGAGCAGGAGCGCGTGAGGGAGACGCTGAGTCTGGTGCTTGGCTACCTGAAGGCAGATGCCCAGAATCAGCTCAACAACCTTGAGTCCAAGCTGAAGAAAGAGGAGCTTTCAGTGGTAAATCTGCTTATCCCATTTTGCCATCAGTTTTGTTGCACTTGCAAAAATCGAGTGGGACAGCTGGCAAACCCAGGAGAATCTTGGAAGGTGTTTGTTGGTGAAGGAGGAGGGATGAATGTGGCCCTGGATTTTGTCTCTTGAGGACAGGAGTTTCCCCATCGCTGTTCTGTGATTGACACGAGCCTTTACGTCATTTGTCTGAAGCATGTTTAACTGGGTTGTTGTTTCTCTTATGGAAGTTTATAATTTAGGTTGAAAAGGTTTAAAGAATAGCAAGACTGTGGCTGGGCTTATTGTTTGCAAGGTGTTTTGGGGTTCCTAGGCTGTGGCTGGTTTCTGGTTCTGTCAGGCTTGTTTCAGATTTAAGGCTGTTTTAATGTGGAGGTCTGGAATAAAAATTGGATGCATGTCACACCAGCTGCGGTTCCAGGCGAAAGTGCTTGTTAACAGCCAGGTGGTCCAAAAACTCATGGATGCAGCACTGCCACCCCCAAATCCCCATCCTCTCGGTGCAGCCCCCTGAGCGAGAAAAGGTGTCCGTCACAAATCCGGGGGTTGATGGGGAAACGCAAACACTGAGGTATCCTGCCAAAGAAGAGTCGGGTTGTTGGATTCTAAAGGAAGCTATGTGGGTTTCTCCCTTTTGTTGGATAAAGCCTTTGAATAGGGATTTTTTTCATCATAATTTTCCAGCAACCAGAGTCGTCATCTGAGGATTATTTTACCGAGCCCATTTAGGATCAAAGTCTGAAAGATATTACATTTAGTCCTAGATTGGGGTGACTAACATTACAGTCCCAGATGCGGTGTAAAATTTGGGCTGATCCAATGTATCTTTGACCATGTGTGAATTTTTTTTTAAATAATTTCAGTAAGGGCAAGGAAAGTGTCAGTTTAGAATCACTCAATCCCATTTCAAGTTATATATCAAGGGGAGAGAAAAAATGTGCATGTGTTTATGCCTACAGAAGCAATACACAAGTCTTCTATACGCTCATTAGGGCACCAAGAGACTATTTTGAATGCATGTACCACTTCTATTTTCTGTCCTTAATTGAAGCTGGGGCTTCAGACTTCATGCCTGCATTGTGATGTGACCAAATCATGTTTTGGTGCATTTGAAGGTGAAATTAAGTTTGGCTGGCTGTGGAGGAAGACTGTTTTGACTCATTGCTCACAGCTGGTTGTTTCTCTCTGTGACGCGCCAGAATGCATGCGTACAAACGCCTCTCGTCCTCGTCTTGGTGAAAGGAATCTTTTCAGTCTTTGGAGGCAAAGACCTAATAGTTTCACACCAGCACCTGAATTTTTTTTATGTTGTTGTTGTGCTGAACTGAGTTTTCCTTTTCAAATTCTGTTTGAGCACGCTATGAGCTCAGAATAGCTGTGCAGATCTCAGTTGAAATAACAAGCCGGAGAGTAGGGCCTGGCGTACAGGGCTGAATCCCTGCCTCACCCTGTGGTGGTTCTGTGTCTGTGTGTGCTGCTGCAGGAGGGGTACCTGTCTAAAGTCAAGGCCCTGCTTGGCCGGGAGCTGTGCCTGGAGAACGGCAGTTCGGAGCTCAATGGCCAGGCCAACGGCTGCGCGGAGAACGGGGCGCATGGTGCCAGCGATGAAGACTGCGGCCCGAGGAATGGGCAGGGTGCAGAGGGCACTGTGGAGGCTCGGGAAGAGGAAGGGCTCAAGTCGCCCAGCACTGGCAAGCCCAGAGGGGGCAGAAGGAGCAAGACTGAAGGGGACACGAAGAGTAAGAAGCTTTGCCTGGCATGAGGGATACTGGGCCTTACAAACGTTTGAAACTTAGTCTTTCCAGCAGTGGAGCCATAGTAGTGGTGTAAGGTTATTTTGTGTTTAAAAAAAACCTTTCATACTCTACGCAAGCTTAAGTCCTGGAGTATTAAGGGGGTGGATACCTAACTGTGTGATGTATACAAACCCCTTTTATAATCAGAGCAGTTGAGCACCATCAGTTGTTAGTCACAGCTGGTGTGGTTTTACTTCCCTTTCTGTTGCTTTCCCACTGGGGGTGTTCCCTGTGACACACTTGTTGGTCAGATAAACTTCCTGGCCCAGGGCTGCCAGGTGAGAGTGGGAAATGTTGGCGCACACTTGCAATAAGGAAGCAGGGGGGGAGGAGGAGAAGGAATTCTGAACCTGGAAGAATGCTTCGCCAGATGTAGGTTTGCTACAGGCTAGCCTGACCTGGGCATTTCAGTACCTTGTTCCAATCATGTTGGATTTTTTTTCTTTCAGAATCTTTCTCCAGTTCCAGGGTCACCAGGAATTCTGTCAAGCAGCCCACAATCTTGTCCATGTTTGCAAAAAGGTAACCCGTTTTTATGTTCTTCTCAGCCTACATCCCTGGGTTTCTTGTTCAATGTCTTTAGCGTTGTTGAAAGTGTAAGCGATATTGTGTAGCCTCTGCCGAGTTACGTTTCTTAAAATCTTTTGGCGAGTTGAGTCACTTGATGGCTAGCTGTTTGTTTGCTGTTGCAGCTCAAGCAAGCGCAAGTCAGATGAAGTGAATGGAGAGGAGGTGGCCCCGGTTACAGAAGAGGGAGTAACGGATGATGAAGAGAAGGTTGGTTTTTATAAATGCCATTTCATGCATGGCCGACCTGCGGTGGAACATTGAAAGTTGTCCTGCTGTCATGTCCGTTTGGTTGCTTGGGATTTTCAGCTTTGTTTATCAGTATTTTTACAGTTTTGTTGTCTTTGAGTTTATTTCTTTGTTTTGCTTCTTGACTGTTTTATTATGGTGACCATGCATGCCAAGTCTCTGCAGGCAATGTTACAGCAAGCACTTCTCCCCCCTTTTTTTTTAGGCACAAGATGAGAAAAGATTAAAAGTGGAGTCGGAGGAAAAGTAAGAAATTTTCTAATGGTCTTTTTGAATTACAAAGGTTTTAGATTTGCATTGGTCCAGTAACATTTTTTTTCTTTGATTAGGACTGACACTAAAGCTTCTGTTCAGAAGAATCCTGTGCCGCCAGCCAAGGTGAGATGTAAATGCGTCTTGTTTAAGGATTTAATTTTCAATCCCCTATCAATATTTTTGTTTTCATTCCTTTCCATCCAGTTTCTAACATTTTCTTCCAATTCATGGTGGCGGGGAAGCCAGAGCCACTCCTGGCAATCAACAGGTGCAAGGCAGGGTTTACCCCTGACGGGGTGCCAGTCCATTGCAGATACAAAGACGGACAAAAGCACGCACACTCTATTCAGGTGGCACCCCAGGAAGTGAACCCAGAGACGGCAACACTAACCACTGCACCATCGTGCTAGCCCTCTTTCCTCTCTTTTTTTTTTTACTCATTTTGCCTTCAGGAATGTAATCCTTTTTTAATTCAGATGGCCCTGTGGTTGTGTGTGGTAGTTGATAACATTCCTGGTTTTGGAAGTTTATAAGAAGCAGCACCTTTTTGTGTTTAAAATTTGGAGTGCTCATTGGGAGTGGTCTTATGTTCCCGTTTCAGACTCCACCTCCCAAGTGTCCAGACTGCAGGCAGTACCTGGACGATCCGGACCTCAAGTTTTTCCAGGGAGATCCTGATGATGCTGTGAGTACTTCCTTGGCAGGCTTCAGATTCCTGTTTGATGTTTTAAGATAAAGCGATGCTACAACAGTCATATGCAGACGCCCCCCACCCCCCCAGTCTACCAGGCTCCTGTTGCTTTTTTTGGTTGCTAATAGATAATTAATGCAGGAATCTCATCCAGCTGTTACTTGAAAGAAGTCATTTTGATGTGATTGAATAGTTACTGTAGTCCCCCCCCATCCTGTGGGTTGTGGTTCACTATTGACTTTGAAGACTGTTGTTGATTTCTCAAGTACCTTTAAAGATTTTTGATGGTTGTGTCAAATCCCTTTGTGGTCTTTTTTTCAGGACTACAAAGAAAAAATATTTTTTCCTGCTGGAGCAAGACACTCATTAAATCCTAGGACTGTACCTGGTTACACTTTGCACTGACACCAGAGTGATTGATGTTATGTTAGCTTAAAGAGAAGTAGTTCATGTACTCTACCTTTGCTTGAAAGAGATATCTACATTACTACATCAGTTGAAGCATAGCCAAGTGATTTTAGAACTAAGACAAAATTCCCTTCTCCTGGGCCTACAATGTTTTTTTCTCTTTCTAAAGTGTAAAGAAACTACTGTTTCAGTTCACCATACAGGACACTTATGAAGCTCAATTATGCAGTTCAGCTTTCTTGAACCTGCACTTTTTCAGCATTTCTGATTACGTTAAGTTGAGTGTTAAATGGAAGCCAAGGATCCAGACATTAATTGAGGGATTAATCATGGTGGAATAAGAAATCTTACTTGATCTCAAGAATCCATTATGAAGATCCCAGCGGTGATGTGGAAATACAGGTTTTAGTTCTGAATATAAATGCACCTTGAGCATGGTGGTAGATGTCGAACTGTGTTCTGTATAACTGCAATGCAGCTAGATGAGCCGGAAATGCTGACAGACGAGCGCCTTTCCTTGTTTGATGCGAACGAAGATGGGTTTGAGAGTTACGAAGATCTGCCTCAGCATAAAATCACCAATTTCAGGTAAATCCGAGTCTTTTTTTTTCTTAAATGCGAGTAAAAAAACGATGTGTTTAAACCTTTAGCTTTGAGGTTGTGCTCTGCTCTTTGTCTTGCAGCATTTATGACAAGAAAGGCCATCTCTGCCCCTTCGACTCGGGTCTGATTGAGAAGAATGTGGAGCTGTACTTCAGCTGTGCTGTAAAACCTATCTATGATGACAACCCCTGCATGGATGGTATGTGCTTCAATGCTAGGGGCTGAGATCCCATAAGACCCCTCTTCTCCAGCTTCAGTTATAAAAATCATCGCATGGCTTGTGTACCTCTCTTGACATACCCCTGCCAATTATAATGGAGGGCTAGCATGCGTCTTCAACCACAGTGGAAAACTGCTTTATGTCGGATACATTGGTAGTTTTCAGTTCTCTGCAGAACTGCTTAATGTAAGAAATTCTAAAGGTTAAGAAAGCTTCCTCCATTTGGCCCATCTAGACTATTTGGAAGTTAGTAGTAACTTGATTCAAGGATCTCATCCATTGATTTTCTGAAAGAAACCAGGTTATGAGCTTCAACAATGTGGATGGGTAGCTTGTTCTATACCCCCACAACCCCTTGGGTAAAGGAGTGCCTCCTGTTCTCGGTTTTAAATGCACTCTTCCAAATAGCGTCCCCTTGCGTCCTCTGGTTTGTGTTTCACTGTAGATTCTGAGGAAGTCCCCTGGGTTGGCTGTGTTAATGCCTTCGAGTATTTTGAATTATTGTGTGAGGTCCCCTTGGTTTTCTCTGTATTGTGCTTTTTTTTTTGTATCCTGTGTCTTGAAGCTAGGTGTTGTCCTTTAACACTGCGGTTTTCAGTTCTCACCTTCATGAATGGCGTTCGGCCTCCAAATCTAAAACTTGCTTTTCCTCCTGCTCTTGTTCAAGGGGGTGTTCCTGCCAAGAAGCTTGGTCCCATCAATGCCTGGTGGATAACTGGCTTTGATGGCGGTGAAAAGGCTCTGATTGGGTTCACTACAGGTAAGTGATGAGAGATTTAGAGTAGCAGGACATCTGTCTTGCCAGTTACGGAGCCTTTTAGAAGTTTGGTGAAGTGTATAAGGTCTGTAGTTTGTTTGGTGATGCACTAATTCGGCCCAAGTAACCTCTGAAAGTTTCTAATTTTGTTAATCTACCTTGATATCGGAGTTCGGGGTGGGGGGGGGCAGGGGCAGTTGTTTTCCTGTTTCCCTCAATCAAATCAACTTTTGTTTCTCTCTTTTAATTAAATGAAAAGTGGCATTTGCCCTTCCTCCTCTAGTAGTCCTTGTTAAAAAAAACCTTCCTGTAAGATCTTACTCATCTTACTCCTTTGATGGCTTAAATTGCTCCCTTTCTGTTGGCCTCAAAGGAATTGTAGTGAAAGTGAGACACGCTTTCAGGTCCTTGAGCGTGTTCACTGCTGGTTGCTTCCTGTAATCCCCTTTTCTCGGCAGCGTTTGCGGATTACATCCTGATGGACCCCAGCGAGGAGTACGCTCCCATCTTCGCTCTGATGCAGGAGAAGATCTACATGAGCAAGATCGTGGTGGAGTTTCTGCAGAAGAATCCTGAGGCCACTTATGAAGACCTCCTCAACAAAATCGAGGTGATTGAGTGCTCCCCATGCTCTGAACTGTACATTTTTTCAGCAGGTTTAAAGATTTTAGCATAAGCAAAGAGTGTCCCTGCTGCCTTGTGGTTTGACTGAATGACTGAGCAATGGGCAACTGAGACTGAAGTGACTGAAAGCTGCCTTCTGCAGCTACAGCAGTATTTGTTTCCACAGCACTGATTTAACTTGGGTATCTGAAAGTGAAACAGTAATGCAAAATTTAAGCATTGACCCTTTCTTAATGTAACGACAGTCAGAATTTGTTAGCTTGCAGGTCATCCTATGCTGCAGAAGCAAGAGGAACTGCACTTGGCAGCCATTCTGTTTTTGGGGTCAGGAATTTGCTTTCCTGCAACCAGTGACCTGGGAGTTTTTTAAAACACACCAAAGAGCAGTATTCAAGTTTCCTTCCAGTGAAGGAAGTCCGATACTTTGTGCAGTTGGAGACAAAAAATCCAACAAACCTCATATTTGTTTGTATGACCTTGCCTTATTGGCATCTTCACCATTTTCCTGTCAAACTGATTAAGTCTTTATTGGATGTTACTGAGTAAGATTAACTGACTTTAGGTAGGAGGCAATGCATCACTGCCATTTTACGCATGGTCTTGAGTCTCTATTTTTCACAACACTTTTGGCTCCCTGCAGCTATTAAACTGTTCTGCTGGGGATGTCTCACATCCTGTTTTGTTCCATGATTCAGTTTTGAAACCTTCTCCCCACTCCGCTCCCTCCTCCTGTTGTAAATTAACTCTAACTTCAGCATGTGCTTAAAAAAGTAGTCTTTTTTTGCGCCAGGTTCTAGTTCTTCAGTTTCAGCCTCAAAATAGTGATGCCAGAAATCTTTTTTGCATAGACATGCTGATGCCGCATTTTTTCTGTGATTGTTAATCCAACTGGGCGTGTTTATGCTCCTAACTTTTTTTTAAACCTAATATCCCAGCTCAGTGTTTTTGGTAATGTTTTATAGCTTTTAATCTATGCTTTAGACCTGGAAAGACTTCCCTTTATTGTAAGGGGTTGGGCATCCAGTTAAAACCGGAGGGTGTTTTTATGTATGGAATTTTTTTTCCTGTGACTCCCAATGTCAGCTCCTTCAGTGAATTTCAGATTCTTCAGGACTCTTTCACATAAATGCTCATCACGCACAGCAAAAAGATGTGATTTGGTTGCAGTGTCTCTTAGCCATGTGAAGATGCTGTCGTATTTATTGCATCGCAGATCTCAGTTTTCAAAACGTATGATAAACATGCAATTATCATTACCCAAAATCCCTCTGGAGTCACCGGTGTTATGTGGTGTGAGCAAAGCACTTTGCCTCTGTGTTTTCTACTTTTGAAAGAGCAGCTCTGTGCTGGATGTTCTGCAACATGGTCTGTGGTTTAAAACAAACCAGACATCTGACTCTTACTGGCAAGTGATGAAGGAAAGGACAGAGGCGTCCTGATGGAAATGCCAACAAGAAGGCTTAGTCAGGGGTATCACAGATCACATTACTGCCGAGAGCCGTTTTGCAGCCACTTCCTTGGATAGGTTTGTCAAATGCCTACACTTTTTAATGGTTCACGTTTGACCTCTTCCTGTGCAGACCACAGTGCCCCCTGCTGGCTTGAACTTCAACCGCTTCACAGAGGACACTCTGCTGCGGCACGCCCAGTTCGTGGTAGAGCAGGTCGAGAGCTACGACGAGGCCGGGGACTCGGACGAGCAGCCCATCATTGTCACCCCCTGCATGAGGGATCTCATCAAACTGGCTGGCGTCACGCTGGGCAAAAGGTAAGGCTGCCCCCTGCACAGCTTTTGGACACTTTGTTAGGGGGTGTGTGGGCTGGAATTACTAAGCCTTGGCTTACCCATTTCTCAAATGCTTGTGCAATATTTGCGTAATTATTTTAAAGAGCTTGTGGATAACATTAACTTTGTGAAAAATCTGAAATGCTTTTGTAATTTTGTCCCTTGGTCTGTCCCAGTGTTTTATGTTTTGCAAAAATGCGTTCAGCTGTGAGTTTTGACTTTTGAGGGATTTGCAGAATTTCGTGTGGCATTCTGTACAATCCCCCTTAGAATGGTAAGCTTGCTTTTACATGGGTGAAATGCTTCTAGTGATCGGAAAAGAGGGACCAATGTTTAAACCTACCAGCACAGCTCTAATGAATTAAGACATGCAGAAGTTTTGCATGTAGCACGAGCATTCAGTCATCCCCTCTCCAGTTTTGAAAGTTGCACGTGAGCTGTTGTGACTAAGTTGTAGCTCAAGGTAAATTTCATGTTGGGCATAATTTATAACAGTGGTGCGTGTTTATTAAGAAGAGGCTCCTTAATTTCCAGTAACACAGAGAAAACAACTAGCAAAAGATTTATTTCAATTTAGGACGAAGTTAACAGGTGTTAACTTAAACAGTTGGAAGCCCATAGATTGTAGTAGCAGTGCACCTTTTTTTTACTTTGTTGCAGAAATTATAATGCACTGTACTCACAACCCCTGTTTGTATGCTTTTTTTCCTCCTAGTAGAGAACTCTGCCAGATGTTGTGAACCATTGCGTATACTAGTCCTTGGAATCTGTTACGGATTCAAAGTTTGTTGTGAAATCTAAGTGAATAAGTGGTGTAGACTAAACTGGTGGATTTTGGCTTGTGGCCTTTGTGAATCATGTTAGAAAGAAAAGCTTGTGCTGTTAATAAAAAGTAAGATTATCAAAAGTGTAGAATTGTAAAATGAGGATATTGTTAAGACTATTCAGTGTAAGACAATCCATTTAGAATGTGGTGTACAGTTTTGGTCATTGCATTACACAATATATTGTCCCTGACATGAATAAACGTCCTTCTCTGACAGGCTAAACTCTTTTCAGTTTTGAACAGAGAATACAAAAAGGACGTGACTCAAGTTTCCTGAATTCTCAAAAGTATTGACTGTCATCCCATTGGAGGACTTCATAACCAACTGTGAAACATGAACCTTGAGACACGAGTGGAAACTATGTAGAAGTGCATTTAAAATTGAGAACAGGAGGTACTTGTTTACCCAAAGGGCTGTGGGAGTGTTGGCAAAGCTGCCCAGTCATGTTGAAGCCGATAGCTTTCTTCAAGCATCACCTGCTTAGTATAAAAATTAGCAGGTCAGTTAGTAATAGTAGCCGAGCTAGCTAAGGTGCCAAGTAGCCCTTCTTACTTGCCACTTCATAATATGAAATACAAATAAAGAGGGCTCCTAATTATGATCCCAAGCTCCAATATTGTAATGTAGTATTTCCAAAGCAGAGCTGACTTTGGAGGATTGTAAGGGAGGTGTAGCTAATACCTTAGCTGGATCGTTTAAGTCTCAGACCCTATGTAAATGTTCTCATGAAAACAATTGTCTTTGTGCTTTGGCTTTCACTGTAAGTTAATATATCTTTGGTTTTCCTTATGCAGCATGCTATTGTACTGGTAGGTATAACTTTGTCTGTTTTCCCTGCTGTTTTTTTTTTTTGTGATGTAATGTCTCAAAGCCTTTATTTGTCCTGGTAAAAATTTAATGACGGATATAAAAGTAGCTCTTCCGCCTCTGAATCCTAACGTTGTGCAAGCAAGTTGTACTTCTTGGGGAGGGGAAGTAATACAAAGCCCTTCTATATGTCTGTGTTTACTGTTTAGTAGTTCAGCAATGTAGATGCAGAGCTGCAATTGCATGCTGTACCCTTGGCATGTTGGAACAGATGTTGTTTGGCATGAATGCTGCTTTTTGTGTACAGAACATTCTTCCTCTGTCCCTGAGCTGTCATGTTGCAAAAAACAATCATACTCATCCTCTGACCACAGACTGGAAGAGAGCACTTTGCATGTGCACCTACAGGGATATATACGTCTGTCTGGCGTTATTTTTAAATGGCTTCTTGTGCGTGTGGCTTGTGTTCTGTAATATGGTCTTATTGGGTAATGCTATTTTTGGGGCGGATTAGCGCCTAGCTGTACGGAGAGAAATGAGTTGGTGAAGCACAGTTCTGAACACACCTGAGCGAACTGTGCTTTGCCATGGGGCTTGTGTGGCTGATAATTTCCCCTTTACCTGTCCTCTTCTCCCACATGCTGCAATTTTGCAAGTCCAATGAGCAGAAACCTTGGGGGGGGGGGGGTCAGGTGATTCTACACATTATAAAGAGGGCCTTGAAAAAGCCATAGGCTTTTCTAACAAATTTACAGTAACTGACAGCGCCTGTACTTTTTATCTCATTTAATCTTTTTTTTTTCCCTTCCACTTGTGTGGATGCTTGCCCTGGAAGTAAAAATGGCTTTATGTGCATTTTCTGCAGGCGTGCTGCAAGGAGGCAGGCCATCCGCCACCCTACCAAGATCGAGAAAGATAACAAGGGCCCCACGAAAGCCACCACCACCAAGCTGGTGTACCAGATCTTCGACACCTTCTTCTCGGATCAGATCGAGCAGAACGACAAGGAGAGCTCTGCCAAGCGCCGGCGCTGCGGGGTGTGCGAGGTGAGAACATGGGGGACTGCAGCGGTGTGCCAGGGCCACACTACATCCATGCACTCCTTTAGAGTGGAGTGGGATTTCCCAGTGTTCCTGTTCTTTCCTTCTGGAACACCGCATTTTTCAAAGGACATACAAATGAGTGTCCAAAGAATTGAATCGTCTGTTACGCACTTAAGTCTCATTCAGCTGACCATTGAAGAGACGAGCTTTATTCCACCACCTGTGTTAAGAATGGATTGCTGACAATAAATAGGCAGCCAAAGCACTCAAGTTTTCCTAGAGTTTTTTTATTTCACTTCTGCTTTTAACTGGTTTTGAATTCTTTTGCTTAGCATAGTGTTATACAATGTTTTCAATTAAGCTGGGATTATAGAGTTATTTTGTTTTTGCCAATGAGATGAGGGGAGTTTTAGTTTGTGTCTTTAACTCTGTGTTCTTTGGCACAGGTTTGCCAGGCTCCTGACTGTGGGAAGTGCACAGCGTGCCAGGATATGATTAAATTTGGGGGAAGTGGACGCAGCAAGCAGGCCTGTTTAAAGAGAAGGTGAGGCTGCTTCACTCTTTGTTTTTTCCCATTGCATGGTGCCAGCGAGTCAGCTGCAAAATTCTAACCAACTCATTCCTCTTGATCTCGGTGGTTGGCTACTTGGCCACAAATCCTCATGGCAAAATCATGTCTTAGGATACGAAACAGCCTGTTCCCGACAGACAAGTGTCATCTGTGTATAGCAGACAGAGCCCAGTCTAAGTCCTGGAGGGCTGGTGTGTCTATGGGTTTTCAGTATAACTTGGCAGTTAGTGAGCCAATGCAGTTTGTTTCTGGCTTAACAGGACCAAATCTCCCAGCACTTCTGGTGTTTTAAGAAGCCTGCAGACACACTAGCCCTCAAGACCCCTGAGGTTACAGGAACAGATTGAAGTAGTTCCTTAAATGGTGGGTGTTTAGCTGGGTTGTTGTGCTTAGTTCCTTTCAGACTTTAGAAGATGATAATGAACAGCTTGTACTCCTTTGGAGAGGTGCAGGGGATGTGTATGTGGGGATCATTGCTCTGTAGGGCTTTAAAGATGCAGTTGAACGGACATGTCTGCTAGGTGCCCGAACCTGGCGGTGAGGGAAGCGGAGGATGACGAGAACATAGACGAGGATGATGTCCTGCCTGTGCAGACCACGCCCAAGAAGATGTCTCAGGCCAAAAAGAAGAAGCAGAGCAAGAGCAAGCTGTCCTGGGTGGGGGAGCCCGTCAAGGTAAAGTGCTGCAGCACCTCGCCGCATGCACCTGTTAGCTAAAAGGCTATGGGGCCTTGCCAGCCCCATTATGCTGTAGAGGAAGGATAGTGTCGGCTTGAATTAGCTGTGTGGTCTATGTATGGCTGTTTGCAGAGACTCATCCCATGCTTACCCTGGCAACACTCGGACGATTATCCCACTGCGTGAGGGATCCTGGTCGGTATTAGCAACTGACCTGCCCTGACATGGGCCAAGGATGTTGGGTTCCTCAGTGCAGAAAACTGGAGTTATAGGGTGGCTCAACTGATGAACATCTTATGTGTTCTTTGCTCTTTTAATACTGGTACCTCTGGACATCTTGTAAAAAAATAATTTAAAACCTGTTTGGATCTCTCTGTGATTTTTTTTTTTACTGCTTACTGCATATCTAACTGAGAGAGAGTGCTATGTGAGAACTAATACTAATGTAGTCTGTGAATTTGAGACTTCTGAGTTACCACTCTCTTTTCATGTTGTTTCTACAGACTTTTTAAAATCTCAGGTGGTTTCTTCCTAACTCCACTTTATTTTTTTGTGGTCTCTAGACGGTGGGTAAGAAGGATTACTACATGAAAGTCAGTGTGGAAGATGAAATTCTGCAGGTTGGGGATTGTGTGTCTGTGAGTCCAGACGACCCTTCAAAACCCCTCTATCTGGCCAGGTTTGTACCAGGTGCTCAAAGAGCCATTAACGTTCTACTGCTCGGATTCACATTGATGCTTCTTTAACTGTTGAGAGCCTTATCTGTAGCTCTGCAGCTGCTTCAATGGCAGCCCAACCTGCACTCCCTCAGAATTAACAAATTGCAGAACCATCCTTCCTCCTTCATTTGTTGACTATACCTTAGTACACTCTAGGGCTTTGATTTTTAATTTCTGGCGATCTGCCTTGGTGTGTTTTGGAGACTGGCAAAATTTGGAGATGTGGCACTTTCTACAGTATACTAATGCATCTATTTTTTGTAATTACTCTGTTATATTCCATATTTCTTCCGTCCGCTCTGCTATCATTTAATTTTGAGATGATGCCTCTTCTTCCATGTGATGACGTGTGCTTTGTAAATGGTTCCGTACCATGTGATCTGTACACAGTGCCAACATACTCCACCAACACGGTCCTGCTAAATAGTATAATCCTGGTTCTTCCTACAGGAAACAAATTCATTTTAAAGTTAATGAAAAGCTAACTGTACATTATTATAATGCATATTTGGTGAAGCTGCATAATCCAGTCATGAGGTAGCTGTAATCATATTGACTGTGTATTTTCAACTAAAACTGCAAAAATGTGTTAAAGAGTATCATAGATGTTGAGCAAACATTGCATTTTGTATATCCCAGTCTGCAACACAAGAACATTTAGGTACTTTTTCTGAAGTTTTGTACAGTTGTACAGTTAGACTGGTTGTCTCTGTGAGCTCTAGTGCAGTAAAAGCCTTCAGACACAGGCAAAGTCATGTCCTGTTCTTCCAAAAGGCTCAAGTGTTTTGCCTCCAAAATGACAGGCCTATACTTATTTGTGCACAAGTCTGGAAAACATCCTGAATGAACTCTGGGCATCCTAAGGCATTTAATTTTAAGAACACTGAAGTTGTGTAGGTGAAGTTTTCACAGACATTGGTTAAGGTACAACATCGTATGCAGCCAGTTTTCAGATTTTAAGGAGGACACTAAAATCTTCCTATTGCTCTGAAAGGAAGCGTTAATACCTTCTTGTCCCCCTCCCTCTCTCCACCAGGATCACAGCCTTGTGGGAGGACAACAACGGGAAGATGTTCCATGCTCATTGGTTCTGCCGTGGGACAGACACTGTGCTGGGGGAGTCCTCGGACCCCCTGGAGCTCTTCCTGGTGGACGAGTGCGAGGACATGCAGCTGTCCTACGTCAAGGGAAAAGTCAACGTCATGTACAAAGCACCATCCAACAACTGGTTCATGGAGGTAAGCGGGGAGATAACTTGGTCACTGGCTTTTTCCTTTAGGCTAGGCCTGGTTCCGTGATCTCTGGTTTTTTTCCCACACCACTTACTCATATCTGACATCTAGGTTTATGCAGTTTGACCTCTGTTGTGATGTACAGGAGCAGAGACACTGATGGGAGGAATGCCATTTTTGCTGGTGGGTTTGCAAGCTTACAGGTGCCCGTCCCAGGCAAAGGGCCCTTTTGGCCACCACAACCCAGCCTGATCATGGCAGTGGTCAGCCAGCAGCACGCCACTGCCTGGGTGGTCCTGGTCATAGTCGGCTTCCAAGATGGGCCATGGTCAGGTTCCTGACAGACAGACTCCAGAACCCAATATCAGTTTTTAAACAAAAGCTTTTACTTGATGAGCATCTATGGGAATGTTTTTACCGCTAAGCACTTTTCATCTCTTTAAAAAACTTTGCATACCAGTGTGCTGCAGATGTAATGAAGGACCATATATTCATCCGTTTTTGTTTTAATTGTATATGAAAGTGCTTAGTAGTAATAATGTCCTGTAGTGGCTCATAAAGTAAAAGGCTCAACTCCACGTACTATGGAAATGTGGTTTTGTAATCGGTCGGTTTTGGGTAGATGGGTGTCTTGCCTTTTAAAACTTGAGTGAGTGTAGAGTCTGATACTGCCGTGTGTACTTTAGGCATTGTCACAGATGATAACCAAGAAAAATAGTCTCCACTACTGCCAAAAACCTATTGTGAAAGTGAAAAGATCAGATCTACGTAAATAGAAACAGAAGCAGAATGTAAAAATTGAAGAAATGTCAGCAAGGTAATGCTGTACTTTAAAATATGGGGTCCAGTGATAAAATATATAAGAAGGTTTTTGTGCAGCTTAGGAGAGCAGTGACTCTTACGACTGTACTTATTTTGGGCAGAGTGAGAAACATGCTTGTGGAGTTTTTTCCCCCCAAAATCAACAAGTAGTACAGCAGGCATCACCTCTTCGTTGCAGGGAGGGATGGACAGCGAAATTAAAGTGATCGATGACGATGGGAAGAGCTTCTTCTACCAGCTGTGGTACAACCCTGAATATGCGCGCTTCGAAACTCCTCCCAATGTCAGCCCAGCTGAGGACTGCGAGATCATGTGAGTGCGACTGAGGGCAAAGTGGGAGTTGAAAGACGCACATCAAACAGCACGTTCTGTACATAACAGCACCCTTATAGCCATGTTGCCTTCATTTGTTTCTGCTCATCTAGTTTTAGGTAGGTTTTTCAATGCATGGAAAAACATTTGATGCAAAATGCAGTTTGTATTGTTCCCTTGATAAACCAAAAACCCAGTTCCGATTTCTCAGACACATTGCGTGCATAGTGGCTTTCCCTTTACTGTATCCAAACTCACAACCAAGGGGATTGTGTGATTAACATGGATTCTCTTGATCTAAATTCTCTTCATGTACTTTGTCCAATCATTCTTTATTGCTTCGCCACACTGTCTAGTTAACCATGATAAATCAAGGTTCCCAGATCTTTTTCTTTTTGCTGCTTTTAAGTTCCAACATTTGCTTAAATGACATTAAGATGGAAAATGCATCAATACCAGTTTGCGGGTGTTGATGCCCCTGTATTGGATTGTGCTCTCACATCCCGTGTGCACTGTTCTCTCTTTCAGGTTCTGTGACAGCTGTACTCGGACGAAGGAACTCATGGAGCAGGAGATTCCCCGGGTGCTGGAGCCGCTTTCTGAGGACCACGATTCCAAAGTCTTCTACGGCCTGGCCTGCCTGAGGGGGGAGCAGTACAGAGTAGGGGATGGGGTCTACATGCTACCAGAGTCCTTCTCCTTCAGGTATGGAGGGGGCAGAGATTAAGAACAGGATTGTTCTGTGTTCTGATTGTGAATAGGATAAAATACATAGCAGGGTGTACCTATATTCTGTATACTTTAGGTTGCAGTCCTAAAGTTTGGGACACTGAAATGGCCACAGATGTCCTTCTGCTGAGCTCCTGGTTTACTTTCAGATCTGTTGGATTCTGTTTTGGCGTTACAGCGATTTGACTTGAATTGAATAACTTGGGGGTCTTATCTCCTGTGACATGCGCACAAATGTCTCATTCCAGTGTGAAGTCCGCCAGTCCAGTGAAGCGACCACACAGGAAGGATGACGTGGATGAGGAGCTGTACCCTGAATATTACAGGAAGTCCTCAGACTACATCAAGGGCAGCAACCTGGACGCCCCCGAGCCCTTCAGGGTGGGCCGCATCAAGGAGATTTTCTGCCTGAAGCGGAGCAACGGCAAGCCCAACGAGACTGAGATCAAACTGCGCCTGTACAAGTTCTACAGGTATTGAGATAACAGGACAGCTTTGTAACGATCAGTAAGGGTGAAGAGGGCTAGGCGTTGTGAAACGAGAAGCAGCAGGGGGGGGGAGGGGGTGTTAAAGTGCTGCTGGACTAATGGACAGTGCCCATATGAGAGATTTAACAAGCGTTCTCTGAAAGTAATGGAACGGCTTCTGAAAAAGTTTTACCCAAAGCCCATGGAAAAAATAAAACTTGCCAAAAATCTGCACTTGATCAAAGACCAATTAAGCTTGCATTTTGCATGGGACATTTTTCCCTTTCACAACTTGCCAGTGTAACCTTGTGCATTAGTCATTTTGTTCTGTTTTTTTAAAAACAGAATCATGTTCCAGATGACAAACAATAAGAACTGTGCCTTGCTAAGAGCATCCCAGCTTTGCAGTGGTTTCCCTTTCTGAGACTTGGATGAACATGGCAGTCTGGTCTTTGTCTTCATTTGTACTTCTCTTCTATCCCTTCCCCCCTTCTCTAGGCCGGAAAACACTCACAAAGGGCCCAAAGCAGGGTACCACACTGACATCAACATGCTGTACTGGAGTGACGAGGAGGTGACTGTGGACTGCAAGGACGTGCAGGGGCGCTGCACTGTGGAGTATGGGGAAGACCTGATAGAGTCTGTGCAGGAGTACTCCAGCGCGGGACCCGACAGGTTCTACTTCCTGGAGGTAACGACCCTCTCGTTGTTCATCTGGGACTGCGTGCTTCTGCTTTTACCTTGGGTTCTGGGTATGATTTCTGCTGCTGTGTGAGTGGATTCAATGGCTGGGGAGATTTTGCTTTTTAACTCTTGGTCTATAGAGTGCTTAGTTTTTTCTTTTTGATGCACATCACGCTCTAAAAGGCTGTCAGTTAAAATTGTCACACTGCAACAGAAGGAGCTTTGAGAAAATGATGAATCTTCCTCTTGCAGGCGTACAACTCCAAGACCAAGAGCTTTGAAGACCCTCCGAACCACGCCCGCAGTGCTTCACACAAAGGGAAAGGGAAGGGAAAAGGCAAAGGTACGGGATTTATTGGAATGAAAGCATACGATTCCTTTTACTTCAGTCCTAGAATATTTTTTGTGAAATGTTACTTCTGGCCTTTACAAATATTTTTTTCGTGTATAAGTCCAGGCCGGTTTTATGCTCCAAAACTTAGCTGCTTTCCTCCAGTTCTATACTGGGTGTTTTTTTTTTTGTGTGGGTTAGTAATCAAGCAGATGTGTGCTGACTGAGCCTTGCGAACATCCCTGAGTGTTTTACCTCTGGCAACAGGGCTTTGCGCTAACCTGCCATTTTTTAAGCTACGATCCAACTGGACTGTAACAACTGAGCTGTTGCCGATCCCTATCCTACAATTTAATGCTGCTGATTAAAATTTTCTTTTAACGCCTTCCCATCGCCATTTACCTTTCTTTGTTAGTTTCAGTATGCCAGTAACAGGAATTGACAGTTGTCTCGGCCATGTTTGAAAGCAATATCCCCTGTATCCACACAGCATGACTCAGACTGGAATTCAAACTACTCTTGCAATGAGCACCTGAAAATATTACTAGATTAGTTTGTTCAATTTTGTGTTTTGCCAAGAGCTGTAAGCCTTGCTGCATCACTGTGTCACTATTCACATGCTCGCTGTTCTCCAGGGAAAGGCAAGGGAAAATCCTCTTCCTCCACGGTTCAGGAGCAGCTGGATCAGGAGCCCCAGGATCTGAAGCCCCACAAGCTGCGTACCCTGGATGTCTTCTCTGGGTGTGGTGGGCTTTCTGAGGGATTCCACCAGGCCGGTAAGTCCAGGATTCATGTGCCTCTTCCATCTGCATCGATGAGTGTCTGCAGCTGAGCCTGACGCCTCTCTCTGCTCTTCTCTCCGTCCCCTGACCCAGGGGTTGCGGAGACACTGTGGGCCATCGAGATGTGGGACCCCGCGGCTCAGGCTTTCCGCCTGAACAACCCGGGCACCACCGTCTTCACGGAGGACTGCAACGTCCTGCTGAAGCTGGTCATGTCTGGGGAGAAGACCAACTCCCTGGGGCAGAAGCTCCCTCAGAAAGGGGATGTGGAGATGCTGTGTGGAGGTCCCCCCTGCCAGGGCTTCAGTGGCATGAACCGCTTCAACTCCCGCACCTACTCCAAATTCAAGAACTCCCTGGTGGTCTCCTATCTCAGGTCTGCAGCTTGGATTTTTCATTGTTCCTAATTCAATTCAATTCAACTTTGTCATTAAACTTACACAGGTGCGTAGTATAATGAAAAGTGTTTCTCATTAGTCACTCAGGTGCAGTATATAAATAGGACAGAAGATAAGACAATAGACAGTAACACAATAGCAATAACAGTAACATGTAACAACATAACATAAATAACATGTAATCAAGTATGCGTCAGAGGGCAAGGATTCTTTTATATCTCTATTCTTACAGGTGCATGGGAGGAAAAAAACTTCCTAAAAGTATTGTACCATTAAATAAAACTATAGTTATACCTTCATTTTTATTAATTAATAGTGAATAGGAGCTGAGCTGCTCTTTAAGGTGGAAGCTATTGGGTTGCTAACCTGTAACTAAGTTTTAAGAGTTTTCATGCTTGAAAAGCTAACACTAAAACTGAGTTTGGATTTTCATTTGCCGTATTTGGGAGATTGTGTGCCACTTAAATGGAATTTTTGGTTAATTACGTCTACTGGTCTGTGACTCATTGTTCCTTTGTACTGTTTTAGCTACTGTGACTACTACCGGCCCAAGTTCTTCCTGCTTGAGAACGTCCGGAACTTCGTGTCCTTCAAGCGTTCCATGGTGCTGAAGCTCACGCTGCGCTGTTTGGTGCGGATGGGGTACCAGTGCACCTTCGGAGTGCTGCAGGCGAGTAGCACTGGCTTTCTGTACTGTGCCTACGCTCTTCAGAAGCACACATGTGAACAGATCCCTTTGCCAACCTTGCGTTTTCCTTGTTTTCATGAGAGGGAGGCGAAGGGAAACTTGGAACGGTATCTCAGTTGGTTAA
This sequence comes from Lepisosteus oculatus, assembly GCF_040954835.1. NCBI lineage: Eukaryota > Metazoa > Chordata > Actinopteri > Semionotiformes > Lepisosteidae > Lepisosteus > Lepisosteus oculatus. The sequence continues at coordinate 15,362,240 of NC_090706.1, read as the reverse complement.
AAACAGTAACACTGGAGGATTTCATTTCATTTTTTTCACTTGGCTTAACACTGGGTATCCATTTCAATCACTGGTTGTTAAGTAAAGAAACTAAATGGATTTTAAGCTCCTCAGTTTTACATCAGTTCTCTACTAGGCCAGGAATGAGAAACAAACGTTGTGCTGCAGGCGGTCTGGCCATCTTCCCAAAGCAGTTGTGAACCCCAAAGATTAAGGGCATTTAGCAACACAATACAAAATGCTGAGCTGTGGCTTTCTGTCAGTGAGCACATGCTGTAAGTGAATCAAAACATGGAAAAGATTCCCTGTTGAATGCACAAAGATTTTACCCAGATGTTGCAAACAACCATTCAATTTGGTATTAGTCTAGTGTAAATGTGCTATTAAAAGCTGCAAATGTCTGGCCTTGGATCAAATATCTCTCTCCCTGCCAGTACAGCAGTTCACGGTCAGTGTCTCTTGCACGCTGTGTACGCAGGCAGGGCAGTACGGAGTGGCACAGACCCGCAGGAGAGCCATCATCCTGGCTGCCGCCCCTGGGGAGAAGCTGCCCAAATACCCAGAGCCTCTGCATGTGTTTGCCCCCCGTGCCTGCTCTCTGAGCGTGGTGGTGGATGAGAAGCGATACGTCAGCAACATCACAAGGTAACTGCGCTGAGAGGAAGCAAGAAAACTGAAGTTTCAGGTCCCAATGTGTCCTGTAAAGCAACCCCTGACGGGGGAAAAAAAACTCACAGGACTAAATTGCAATCTTGGTAAACATTACAAAGCCACTTGTAAATATGGTCATTTAAAGCCCTGTGTAAACTGGGATAATGACAGTACTCTTTCCATAGGTTAATTAGGCTAAATTATTTCCACAGGGTGAACAGCGGGATCTATAGAACTATCACTGTTCGGGACACCATGTCTGACCTCCCTGAGGTTAGGAATGGGGCCTCTGCACTGGAGATCTCCTACAATGGGGAACCCCAGTCCTGGTTCCAGAGACAGATCCGAGGCTCACAGTACCAGCCTATCCTACGAGACCAGATCTGCAAGGTGCGACTCCAGTTTCATTGTCATCTTCCTCAGCTTATTACTAATCCCCTAATGTTAGGAGGGTTACAAGAGGAGACTGTTTGATAATAGATCAGTGTCTGCATTTTATTCATCCTGTTTTTCTTTTCCCTCTTTTTTGAGCATCCTTCCTCTGAAGTTTGTCATTGTCTTGGAATACTTTAGGATACAACTTTGCTCATAAGTTATGTGCAGATTGGGGAAGCAAAATTGAATTAGTTTTTCCCATGATAGCTGGATTACTTTGATTTTTGATCCATTATAGCCCAATGATAAATTAGGTCTTCACCCACACTTTCTGTACACCGAAGCAAATTTAAAGTCGCCTTCAGTTTGAATGTTGACCCCAGATTTGAATGATTGCCGTCGGTATGACGTCCGGGGAAGTGGCTCGTCATTTAATGAGAAGCAGGGGGTTAATGTCTGGATTTAGAAATTCTTAAGATAACCCTCCTCCTCCCTTGCCCCTTTCAGGACATGAGCGCACTGGTGGCGGCCAGAATGAGGCACATCCCCCTGGCACCAGGCTCAGACTGGCGTGACCTCCCCAACATCGAGGTGCGCCTGAGTGACGGCACCACTACCAAGAAGTTGCGCTACACACACTCGGACAAGAAGAACGGGCGAAGCAGCTCTGGGGCGCTGAGGGGCGTCTGCACCTGTGCAGAAGGTAAGGGGTCAGCAACCTCAGAAAAGCAGCCAGTGTAGGAGTCTTTGCCGGTGTGTTCAGCCACCAAAGCTGGTCATTGCTGAGTTTGGCCACAAGCACCACCATGTGCTTATGCAAAATAAGTTGGGCAATTTCCTGACCCTTCCAGTCCATAATAGGGTTGGCCACCCTGGCGCTACACTTGTCCTAGAGACAAACTGCTGGATTGTACAGATCTAAATCCCTTTCTGAGTACATTTCAAACCACCAGTATCTTGTAGCTCTAATGGACTGTGATGGATGACTGTGGAAAAACTGCTTTTATAAACCTGTTTCTTTTTAAACGATACCCAATGATAATTCATGTAGTAAGTTGTTACACCAGCACAAGACTTGTATTGTTCACATTGGCACTGACCCCAGCGATGTGCTGTTTGCTCTTTGCGTTGGAACTTGTGTGGAAAGTCTTGGCCCGTGGTTGAATTGTGGCTCTTCCTGATCTCAGGCAAGCCCTGTGACCCAGCTGACAGACAGTTCAACACCTTGATTCCCTGGTGTTTGCCACACACTGGGAACAGACACAACCACTGGGCCGGGCTGTACGGCAGGCTGGAGTGGGATGGCTTCTTCAGCACCACAGTCACCAATCCTGAGCCCATGGGCAAGCAGGTAAGCCGCCCTTCACTGGAGCACTACGTCCTCCTCCTGTAAATGTTTGTCATTTTGCTTCTTGCTTTAAAGGGTAAACTTATTCTCATGTTTCAGGGTTAGAAAGAATCAGCATTGATGAGTGCATTTCAAACTGCAATAAGTGCAGTAAAATGTACATGGTGTCTTGTAAAACCTCCAATTTACTTCACAAAATAGATTAAATTTCCAGGTATGAGCAGTGCAATGTTGTGATTCCAAACAAGGTGGCAGAACTTCCTGTGACATGTTGTGGCTCTATTACACTGTAAACAAGCAGGCTTGTGAGTGTCTTTTAATCCCCTTTAAGAAAGCTTGGATGGAATGCTAGAACACATGCTGTTATTAATTGAATATGGAGTAGAATGCTGTACTGTGTTAAGTGTACTGCATTGCTATTTGCCAAAGTTGCCAATTTGCATTAAAATTTACATTCAATAAGCTGATCTCTGACACTGAGTGGGAGGTTCATTTTTTCAGCCTGGGGTAGTTGTACTGTGTTGGACTGATCTTCTCTTCTGCTCTGGTTTGCAGGGTCGTGTTCTCCACCCAGAGCAGCACAGGGTGGTCAGCGTGAGGGAGTGTGCCAGGTCTCAGGGCTTTCCTGACACATACAGGTTATTTGGCAACATCCTTGACAAGCACAGACAGGTAAGGGGCATGTGAAACAAGTTCATGAGGGCCCCAGTGCAGCAGGTTTTATAACCTGTAAATCAAGACTTGGAATATAATTGATTGAATTAACAAGTGATTTGTGAGATTAAGTTATGGCTCATTTGGAACACATTGCATGCCAATTAAGGAAATACTGGTTCTTGTGAACAGTAACATGTGAGCATAGCAGTCCTTTAGAAATGGGTTGCTTAGGGTGACCTATAAAATGAATTGCTTAGAGGCTCCACAGGTCCAGGGCTGGTGATCTTGAGTCTTAAACCTTTGCAGAGAGTCTGATCTTGGCATTGTGAAGTAATGAGTTTGTATTCCTAAACCTGAGGCCTCAAGCTCATTTTCTGGAGAGTCCTAGTCCTTAATGTTTTACAGTGATGGAAAAGGGTGTTGATCTGTACCCCCTTTGGTTCAACTCCATAAATTAGTAGCTTGGTCAAAATAAAAAGCCCTATGATCTGTAGCTCCGCAAGTGTAATCATTTAGTTGCTGTCAACATTTGCAGAAAATGTAGCTCACTAAACGTGCTTGTGTTCTGTCTATCCTGTGTCTTTGGGCTAGTTTGCATCCATTGTGAGGGCTGTGGCTAATTGTCTGTAAAACACTGGACCTAAAGTGAAGAACTATTTGATGCCGAAATGTGTAAGCAGAAAGCAGCAGCTCAGGTCAGCCTTGTTGATTTGCAGGTGGGGAATGCAGTACCGCCACCTCTTGCCAAAGCCATTGGCCTGGAGATCAGGAAGTGTGTGCTGGAGAAGATGAAGGAGGGTTCCTCAGGTAAATCATCTGAGTTTTTCAGTTATACAAAATATTTACCATTTAGGGTCCTCGCATGTTTCTGATACCTTGCATGATCAATTTTGTTCTTGCTTTTCAATTCTTCCCTGGGAATTGACGTATTGCAAGTGCCTTACATAAGCAATATTGAGAGGATGGGGATACCACCAGATGATGGGGTCACAGTCTGCTAGTGGCATAATTCCAGGCTTGATCTTGCTGTCTCTGAATTGAGTTTAATTTCTTCTCATCACACTGGATTTAAATATAGGGGCTTTTTCAGAGGACTGTTCCTGCTGTGCATATAATTTAACTTTCATGGAAAATTTACTTTTATGATATGATTAAAAGGTTTGAATCAAAATGAATGTATTGGGACAGTTGAAAACAGGAGGAATTTGACCCAGCTAGCCTGTTAGCTACCAACTTCTAATTTATCTGAGGATACCATCCAGCCCATTCTTTAAAGAAGCCTCGGTATCAGCTTCAATAACATGGCTGGGCAGCATGTTCCACACTCCCAAAACCCTTTGTGTACAGTGTCTCCTGTTCTCTTTAAATACACCCACATAGCAAATGTTTTTGTTTTTACTGCTGGTCGTAATGGTTTTTCTTAATAATTCTGTATTTTACTTTCCTCCTTTTTCAACAGAGAATGTGAAACAGGAGAAGATGGAAATATCAGACTAGCCATGTGCTCTGGACTACAAACGGCTGCCTCTAAATGGGGTTTCATGTAATGATGTAATGCTCTGAAATTACCCACCCCCCCCACCACCACCACCACCCTCGCATATCAATGAACAGTGAGAGATCGCTGACATGCGTGTAATTTTACAGAGAAAATGTGCAGTGCCATTTTGTGTATTTTTTTTAATGTGATTTTAACCGTGTATTTGCAACAGTCCCCTTCTTGCAAGTGGGAAAATTGTATGTAGTTTTTATATGTTGTAATATTTCAAATAAAGCTCTTATTAAATGGTAATTTGTCTGTGGTTAAAACTTCTAGGGACCTTACCATAAAGTCATTTAAAAATTGATAATGTATTTAGCAGTGTTATTGCTTTTTAATACCCATTTAACTTGGCCAAAACATCAAAAAAGGCCTTATAGATCTTAGTTGGGTAAAATGTGATGTCTTTTGTCCATTTTTTTGTTTTAGAAGAGACCACATAATAAGATTCCATTTTTGCCGAGAATTAGTCTGAGTCCCTTATTCTGAAATTGAATATTACAGAAATACATTAAGATGTTTATATTGAGTTAGACCAGGACTACTCAGTGTGTATCCTTTACAATATGCTCCAATTCAGTGTTTTTGGTTTTAAATTAATGTAATCCTTTTAAATGAGTGTAGGGTGGATTATACTGAACTCCTGTATAGATTAGAAGGAACACTGAGTACCACAAAATTACATATAAACCACATGCATGACAAAAATCCTAAACTAGCTTTTTATTAGGTTTTGTACTAAATCAAAGTGCATATTTGAGATGAGTGGATAAAATGCTGAGTTTTTACTTCTATTCAGATTGAAGATGAGATTATATTGCAAAGAGGCAACAGTGGGTTCATGTGAAATAAGGTACTAGAACCCTTTCTTAGAGAAGTACAGAGTAAATGCATTATTTACTGTATATATGGAAAAATGCAGCATTTTCTGGAATAAGAATACTATAGTTATAGCTTATGTACTTTCAATTTCTCAATTTGCTTTAAGCCCTCTGACCACCAATACAGTTTGTGCAGTGAGGCATTGCAACTTGCCAATCCCACAAAAGCTTGTTAGGTGCACTTTTACCCAATGAGGCCTAATCAAGTCTCCTTTAAAAAGGCCTAATTCAAAGCTTAGGTTACTGCAAGAAAAAGGCCACACTTAGTTTTCTGTGTGTTCCATAATGCTTTGAATGTCACCAGAAGCAAGGGAGAGGGCCATTGGCATGCTGCAGTCAGGCATGTCTGCCTGCATTGCCAGACGCTACAGTGTACGCCGCTCTACTGTGTCCCAAATGCAGAGGTTTCAGCAGACCGGCAGGACAGATGACTGTCCAAGATCTGGTCACTCTTGAGTGACAACACCACATCGGACCAGGACTGACGCATCAGGCTGGTTGATCTGAGAGATTGTATCAGACCTGCCACCTGTACTTCTGCTGAAACTGCTGGCAGACACAATGCCCGCATCAATGACAGGACAGTGAGGTTCCATGCTGCTGGCCTTAGAGCAAGGTGACCTGTCAGAGGCCCTCTGCTTACACCTAGATGTCACACCTGACTGCCTTGGGCCAGACAGGCTGCTCATCAGCAGTGGCATCAGGTCCTCTTCACAGATGAGTCACTCTTCAGCCTGTTCCACAGCCAGGAGGGGTAGAGCGGGGAGGAGGAGGTGTTTCTTTTTTCCATAGGTATATAACTGCCCATGGTTTGTATGTAGGCCGATATAATTTACCATGTGCGTAAAGGTAATTGGCAATGAGGAACATTCCAAAAAACTGGAAGAATGACCACTATCTCACCATCCCTTTCCTGAAGACTCGCGGGAAATGTTCCTACTAAATCTCAATTGGCTGGTAGGTCTCTGATAACACAAGACTGAAAAGGGCAGGTAATTCTTTGTACAATCCTAAATGTACTTCCTCTTCCTTTTGTGACCCTCGGTCTGTTTCATAGCCGAGTGCATAGCCTATTGACTTGTTTTACAGTTTGGCCTATTTCCTTCTACAGCCCATTGTTAATGTATGTTGTAGTGATAGGCCACTTCCTGAACAAGTCCAGAACTTGAGCTCTTTGATAAGACTTCAATCCTGCTTTACAGGGGACTATCTCAATTTTAAAAACTGCAGCATTTCATAGTCCCAAGGGAACAGGAACAGTTGGTCTATATTTTGTTTATGAACCTCTCCTCCCTAGAACCAATTCATTTGTTGCTACTAGTGATAAAAGCAGACTGCAGGGTCACTAATTCCATACAGGTCACAGGTCTTACCCTCACTTCCTATCTTCCAAGTTTCTATTTCATATCAGTCTTTGGTAACACTTGTGATTCAATTAGCTGCATAACAATAATACTCCTCAACAGGCTCCAAGGAGTTCTAGAATTCAATCTTTCATGGGTTGAACGTTTTGATTAACCAACTAAAAAAACGTGAAAAAGTCCCGTTTTTCTACTGCAACCCAACTGACAATGGCTAATATACATGCATTGAGTGCACCAGTCTGGACAAAGACTTTATGCCCTTCAGGAGTTCCGAGTCCCTCGGGTTAGGCAGGTATTTTATATAATCCATGTGTAATTGCACATCGGAAATCTGTGATGTTGCTACAGTTCTGGGTTCTAAGCAGAGTTATGGACCACATATAAATAAAACAAATGCAACAGACCTTATATTTATTCATCTTTATTCATATTCCAATTTTGATTTAGGTTAGCCATTCTTTTTCATTCTGTTCTTCTTGAGATAAAACACGTGTGAATCTTTCAATTCTAGTTGTTTGAGGGTCTGAAAGAGAGGAAAAAAAACTTGTTTCAGCAAATCATTCCAGGGATACATTTCCCACTGTGTCAAGTAATGCAACAGCATTTTCTTCTCCTGTGAGCTCTACAGAGCACTTCTAAATAGACGGGACCCTGTCAGAGACAAAAACGGAACACTCACTTGGCCCATTCGACGTTGAGGATCAGGTGATCGTAGCCAAACCCAGACACACCAGCGATGGCTCGGGCTGCATCTTCACGCCGGTGGAAACTGATGAAGGCAAATCCCTGGCAGACAAACAAAAAAATGGATATATAATACAGCCCAGGAAAAGAGAAATTACATTTCTCAGCAGGAGGAAAAAAAAACCATAAGCCTACTGCTCTGTTCTGCTGACAGGCTACAGAGCGACTTAAAAAAGGGACATCTTCTCTCTGCCCAAGCTGAGCAAAAAAAACCACCACCACACCAGGTGAAACATGATTCTGATTTTGGCAACTGTTTATAAATGCCAAAACTAAAGCATGGAGAACTTCAAATACAGATTCTACACTGGTTTAAATACCACTACTGCAGAAACTGTACACAGATCCTCAGCTTGGTTAATGCCAAGTGCAAAACATTACAGTAAGTGTCAGGAGAAATTAAAAACCGTTGGATATACTTTCGGGAGAGAAGCCTGGGACCACCTGTAAATCTGAAGCAGAGGCAAGGCTCACCTTGGACTGGCCAGTGTTCTTGTCCTTGGCCAGATAAATCCTGGAGATGGAGCCGAAGGGCCGGAAGAGCTCCTGCAGGTCGGTCTCCCGGGTGTCCTCGGACAAGTTGGTCACACGGATCGTGGCATTGTCATCAGCTGGCAGAGGCAGAGAGGAGGGGAGGGGGGTTAGAGAGGGATCAGACAAGACCCAAGGGACTGGAAGTGCCCCCTTTTCCCTACTGGGCCAAAAAACCGTGGCCAGCAGCTCTGGGATTTGAAATAGCTCCAGCCACGGGATTCACCCCAAGAGCGGACGGTTCGGCTCTCCTCTCCCTCACCGAGGTGCCAAAGAGGCAGATCTGGATGTACACCAGCGACAAGAGCACCAGGAGGGAAGAGGCCTCCAGCACATTCTGACTGGAACGCAATTCTTTACTGCCACAACAACTCGTCGCATGGGATTTCATTTGGGGAGCTCAAAGAATTAAAAGTAATCCAACCATATACAATTAAATAAAATAAACACAAGACCACCTATAATAGCCAACACACCCAAACACAAAGGGGACACATGTTTTGCGTAACGTCTTGTGTTACGAGATTTCTCCCTCAGACTGAAGAAGTCATCTTGCTTTTCGCCTTCAAGGCCATTAACTCCTCATCATCCTGGTTAAAGACATGAGCCGAGTAATAAACGCTGCCCTCTCACCTCTGCGATTCGGCTGCATGGACTCCCCACGGCGAGTGCCTCCGTCCCGCAGGCTGGGGGGCACATACTTGCCCGTCTTGCTCTGTGCTGGCTGCACAGGCTCAGGCTCTGGAAAGCAAAGGAACAGCGAGGTTTAAGCCATCTTCTTCCAATGGCAGCTCCCACACAGCTCACGAGCGCCGAAAAACTATCAGAAAAGAAACCGAGGCATGCTTAGTGGCAGAGCTCTGTGATGCGACAACCATCCATGCATTCTCTAACTTCTTCTTCTTCCAATTCAGGATTGTGGGGGGGGAAGGCCAATCCATCACAGGGCAGACACACACTCACACCTGGGTCAATTTTCCTAGAAAAAATGATAAGGCTACCAGTATGTGGACTGTGGGAGGACACTAGAGCACCCAGAGGAAACCCAAGGGAACACGGAGAGAAACTCCACACAGACAGCACCCCAGTATTTTACACAGGGGAATTGAACCCAGGGCCGCAATGCTGTGAGGCAGCCATGCTAACCACAGCCACAGTTTTGAGCTAAACCAACCTTCCCAGCTCTTTGAATGCGATACTGACGGCCTCAGTTCTCTGAACAAGAAGGCTCTGAACTAGAGGCTCTCGGGACTGATAGGCAAGGACCTTGGCGTTTGTTTGCGCTGAACCCGTTGCCTAACCAGCACCTATAGCAATGACACCCACAGATGGGGTTTTTTCACAACCGCCAGTATTTTACACCCATCCCATTCGGCAATCGCTGCTTGTTTAAGGTGTGGGTCGCTGGCTACAGCCCCGGGTGCCTGCGCCGTACAGGAAAGCCAGTGCCCACCTCCCAGAGGAGCAGCGCGTCTCTCGCCAATGTCTCTGCAAGCTTGCCGGCACCCAGCCAGCTGCGGGAGCCTGGGTTTCCCTGAAGGCCTGAGCAGACGCCTGCCCCCCCCCCAGCCAGCCCGGGCCATGAGATGGAGCCCAGGGCTTGAGGAATCCTGTCACCCTCAGCTGGCGACGAGTCTGAACCGGCCACCTGTGCACAGGCACACAGGTCAGGGGTCACGCGCCACCTTTACCGTTTGAACCAGCTGAAACCCCCCCCCCTCCCTGCATGCCCTCTTAACCACTTTCATCCAGCTAAGCTGTGTGGGAGGCAGCCAAAAGATCAGGACACTGCAACGAGAAACATCTTAGAACAGTGCAGCATCAGGAGGCAGCAGGTCCAGTACCAGAGGTCTTCTCCTTCTCCCCAGTGGACAGCCCCAGCTGCTCTGCCAGCTCCTTCTGCATGGGCCCCAGGGTGTCCTTGTACGGACAGCGGGTGGTCCAGTGATCGCCTTTGCAGATCCGGCAGGAGACGATTTTCTGGCACCTTATCCTGTTTAATGCATCATCCTGGTCATCCTGGCTATTCAGATCCTAATGGGGGAAAAAAAAGAGAAAACTATCAGATACCCTGTCTCTCACGTCTCTGCTTTCTTAACTCAAAGACCAGCTATTGGAAACACACTAGCAGGCCACGCCTCCTTGATTTTAAACTGATTATTACAATGCCATTGATACACTTTAAGAAGATAATCCCCACTGCAACTCTGAAGCAGTGCTTAACAGAGGGTCTAGAGTGCCGCTAAAAACCTAAACTGCTTTGGAAAACATGAATAAGCCAGAGATATTCCACACCCAAAGTCGCTAATACATGCAGCCAAAGTAACATGGGAATTTGATAACAGTGATAATCAAAGCAAATTGATCAATGATCGTTATTAGCCATCCACCGTGCATCGCTGTCCTGAGGCAAGCCTGAACCACACCGCTCGGTTTTTGCTTCGTGGTTTTTCGGCTTCTGCCACAGGCTGCCCGCTGCTCGACCGCGCCACCGGCTCACCTCCTTGCTGGAAATGAAGGTCATGAAGACGTCGTCGCTGACCGTGGTAGTGGCCACATTCGGTCCTGGCGCGTCGTACTCAGAATTTCCAAACTTCTTCCAGTTCTGGTAATCAACCGGAACAAAAAAAAAGTTATAAAGCAAACCTCGTGGAGATCTTACCAGCAAGATCTCCATCCCCTCTTCGGTACTCGTGAATAGATGAAACAAGAAACACCCAAGTTGATCTATTTCCATTCTCGACCCCAAGACCCCCACATCACCCTGGAGTCAGGATCCACCCAGGGATCAGATCTCCCTTGGAAGCCCTTGGAGTCGAATCTCGCTTCATCGAGACATCAAGACACCAACCAGACATCAAGAGACAGATCAAAATACCCAAACAAAGAGGTATCCACTGCTGCTGAATATTCCCTTCGCACAATCAACCCCTTCACTGCTTAATAAGAGAACTGATTTGAACTGTTTGACTCTTTTCAGATCTTAAACATGTCGCTTTTTGACTGCTGCGCTTTATAAATTAAACTAAACTTCTGAGCAGAAAAACAAAATGCCAATATTCCATCTCAAGCAGCTTGTTAGTCCAAATAAGGCTTCAATTATGTAATCAGGCCCAGCTGGAATGGGCCGGCCAGTGTCAGGTCCTACAGGATTAGGGATGGGAACTCCCTGCACTAGCATTAAATAAAAGAGGTCTCCCCTTCCCAGAAGAATGCTCACTTGAGAAACGGGGCCAAATGACACAAAAATAAACATTACTAAAGTGCACATTCACAGACCAAAGGGAGGACAGCCCAGCCGTGCCTGACAGAACGCAAACACACTAAACACACCCACACATCAGTCAGACAGCTCAGTACCTTTCTCCTGGCGACAGCCTTTGATGCTTTTCTGGTCTCGATTTTGAAGGTGCGAACAATCTGGAAGGACAAACAACACTTGGTTCTATTAGTAGTTCAGGTGGGTAGCTGCGTCAGCATGCGTAGGCTGCAAAGGAACAAGTAATAGATTATTCCATGCTGAAAAAAAGAAGAAAGAGAACACAACGTTTCAGCCATGGAGCCTTGACACCTGAAGAAGGCTCCATGGCCGAAACATTGTGTTCTCTTTCTTCTTTTTTTAAGCATGGAATAAGCCTATTACATGGTTCTGTGCCCATCTTGTGAAACATTTCAGGATCAACCCAGAAGCACAGGGGTGGGGGTATTTAATATGCTCCAATAGCAGCAGCCAAAGGTCAGGATGGAATCACACTGTGTTCTCACCTCTCTTTTGCTTCCCTAAGCAGTAGGACTGAAAACCTGACCGCAAAATCTGAAAATTAATACCCAAATGCAATCTGACCAAAAATAGCTACTCTTCCGTGATAAACCCATTTGAAACCCCTGAACGTCAGCTCTGAGAACTTTCTGAAGATTGTTAATCTCTTCCAGACACCACAGAGCACAGCCTATCTGGTAATTGCATACAACTGAGCAGAGTGTTCAACTCTTCAAAAACTCACCTTAACCTTCTTTCCATCCTCATCTATCTTATACTCCGTAAGAGTTTTTATATTCCCTTTTATTGTCTCTTTGGGCGATGGAAGTGTTCCTGAAAAAAAAAAACAACAGCAGCACTTCAATTAAAACATACAGTATTCCTTCGGGATACTATAGGACTATAGATCAGGACACATATACATTGTTACAGGTCAAGCTAATTAACTTAGGAAACTGATTGGCTTAGTTAATTATGACATGTCATCATTGACAGCTACAGAGCATTGACATTTGTATTTGAAATAGTTTCTACAGAGAGTTGTATCTCAAAAACATTGTAATATTTGAAGACCCGTATTCAGTCAGTCCTGATGAGATCGATAGCAGCGTTATATTAACACTTCTTCTAAAAAGCTCTCTTGTTTATAGTCTTAGAGTTCTAACGGTTACAAAGGTGCTGCCAGTATTTCGAAGTGCGTGTATTATATCACCTACGACGGTCCTTAATAATGTACAACGTAAAACTAAGCCATCGTCCTGTAACCAGCTGCAAATATCCTTTAACTGCTGTTCGTGAAAACGAAAATAAACACGTATTGTCATTACGGTGAGGTAAGCACTCTGCTGGCGAGCCTATTTTATGGCATTTCTAGTATTTTACATAATACACTGAATCATCACACGTGTGAAACGGGTGCTTCTCGGCCTGTGCTCAGACCTTTTCCGACTAGGTCCTCCTCACCTTCGTCGCCCTCTTCTTCAACTTGATCAGCCCAACTGGGCTTAGAACTGGGAAAAGAGAGAACGCTGATCAGAAACGTACTTAATACTTTAAGTTAAATGCCAGTAAAAGGTGATTTTATTCACACAGACTTACTCGTATTCTCCAGACGGCATCCCTTCGCTCTGTCTCAGCGCGTAGAAAGACCGACAATGGCAGAAAACAGGCAAGATCGGTTGATTTATTTTCGAGGCCTCGCTATTCCTGTAACAGCGACGCCTACTGCCTGGGAGGAGTTATAAACCCTTCCCAACCGCAGCCGGTACAACACTGAAGAAATCCCGATTGCATGTTGTGTACTGTGGTACTGTACTTTACGTCGATGTTTATAATAATGAATTAATACCTAGTGTCTCCTATGCTTTGATGTCAAATACTAGGTCCTCCGAGGTGTTTAGGTGTGAGTGAAGAAGAAGGACCATTCACTACCTTTGCTGTAACTGTGCCTCCTGCTATTCTAAGGCGTGTAATAAGTGTTAGATAATATGATAAATTGTATAGCATGGAAAAAACTTTTTCTTTTAAGGTGGCTGTTTTGCAAAGTAACAAAATAACTGCGGGCAGCAGCCCCTTTTCAAAAACTGGGGTCCAGTTTAATTGTCCCGTTCACGCGTTCCGGGTCGTCGCTCCGCCTCTCTGTTCTGCTCCGTGAAGGAGGCCGCGACCGGACACTTTGTGAGCCTGACCACTACCACGAAAGATGGAAGAAATGAAGCCTAAAGGACATAGGGGGTTTATTTGTAAAGAGGCATGACACACTGGCATGACACATTTCTCGCAACAGGCGTCGTGTCTCGCTTCCCCATGCTAAATAAATTTGTGCTGTCTTTTTTTGTGGTCTCCTTTAAACAACAACAACCTATTAATCCATAACCGATGCCCCATGATGTCTTATGAAGAGGGAAAGAGCTCATAACGCAGGCAGGTAGACGGTAGCTAGACAAACTGTACACCCTGCTTATGTTCTAGTTTCGCTATAAATTAGCCTCCGACTCCCATGTGTATATATATATATTACCAAAAAAAATACGATGCAAATCGGAGAGTGTTGTTGCGAAGTACATCTGTGGACATGCTGGTAAATATTTGCATCCTGTGTCTTATTAACAGTTTTTATGAGTGTTTTACTGTTGGGCCCAATTGCTACGTTAAATAATGAGTAACGGACAACATAACGTTATCAGATTGTTAAAAAGCGACAGGTGATGAGGTTATTTCACGCCGGGCCTTTTACAACTATAACTAACGGCCGACATACGGGTTATAGAGCCGGTTGCAGCGCAGTTATGACACCGCCCTCTGCTCCCCTGCGTATAACGAGAATGTTGGCCGCCCGGAGTGACGGAGGCCTTTTTTAGCTCAGCCGGCAATATCCCTGTTGGGCGGCACAGGAGCCCCTGAGGCGGGGGACGAACCGGGGCAGGAGCGGCAAGGAGAGCAGAGGGCGGTACCATCACCGCGCTGCAACCGGCTCGCAGTCCCTGGGAACTCCCCAAAAACCCATCGAGGCCCCTGAGCTTCACTCAAGGACACCCCACTTCGCCTTCACTAATTCGGGTGGTTAAAATCTGTGTCAGGGGTGTCAGACACGGTTCTGGGACAATCCAGCGTCTTTTCTTCCAGTCCGAAAAGCCAATTAACCTCTTTGTTTTCTTAGCTCTCTTAAGGACTTTGAAAGTTTTTTTTTGTTAGAAACATTTATCTCATTGGCGGTACAGTTATCTATATACCTAGTAAGACCTCAGGCCCAGATACGGACTAGAGTTCCCCAGTAAAGTATATAATTAGATCCATTATGTACCCCCCAGAACCCTGTGGCCCTGCAGGATTCCCCTGCTCCTAGAATCCTTCTAGTTGAGTATGTTTCCACGTTGTTCTTTCTTTCTTGGTTCAAACGATTCTTCCAACAGGCAGCTGTAGCATTTGCGGATATTCAAACGTATTGAAACACACTCTCCATCAATAACGCCAATCAGTGATTATTCATTCACAGCGCGTCTTTTTCAAAACAAAGAAAACAAACCCACTTAAAGAAGGAAAAACGGCGACATTTCCGTGTTTACAACCGTGACATGTAAAAACAGGTTATCTCATTTACAACAACCAGATTAATAATTCAGTTTTTAATGCCTGTTATTGTTTTTTTTAGGCGCAGTTATTATCAGTGTGTTGCAATTCGTTACGATGTGTAGGCAATGCAGGCTAGACTAATACATGCGTTTGTTAATAAAAGTGAAATGTATCAATAGTGAAGTTTAATATCTATTTTTATTAGCAGATGTACTACAACTAATGCCAGGAGGGTCTTTAGTATGCGATAGTGAATTTTTACATATCCTGGGGAGTGCAGCGAGTCTAAATTAAGAAAACATATTTAAATGGAGTGTAACGCTTAACGTGTTCTGTCATTATCTGGGTGTTATTTAGTAGATCTGTTGTATTTTATGTGTTTCCCAGGGAAAGCAGGGCTTTGGGGGGGGGGGGGGGGAGGTGTTGGGGTACAGAGAATAACTTGTTTAGGCAAATGTAAGGGTGCATTAAAGAAAATAAAACTCTCATCGTCCGTCATCTTTTAAAGGTGATTATTTAAGACACTTATTCGGAACAGCGTCCCTTCTCTTATCTGTGGTTGTGGTCCAGTAGAAACGGTGGTGAAACCGCCGGAATGTGCGGAAAGTCTTGGAGACGGAGCAGGGGGCTCGTCCAGTCGAGACCAAGATTGTGTAGGACCGCACACGCCCCAGCGACAGTGCTGGCTTTCAGTGGACTGGCACACTGGTCACAGGAGAGGCCAGCAAGACGCTGTGTTTAAAATTACAAAGGTTCACAAGGTCAGAGGAACGGCAGGAAAGTGCCTGAAAAGATCTGTTCCCGAAGTCTCCCAAGTTCACCTGTTAGAGCTGCGAATGTAAATTTACTTTTTACTTACAGGTGAAGTTCACTCCAGTGTACCAGCACCTTGCTGTATATTAACCGTGATTATATTTCAGAAATAAAATTGCTAAAGCTATTGGACATTAGCTGTTGCTTGTTGTAACGATGTGCTAACTCGGCTGTAAGGAATACGCACTACCTGCTTTTGTCAGTCAGCGCTCAACTTAAACAACTTAAAATTCTAATTCACCATCTCAAACGGTGAAGACCGTTAAACATACATTAAAAAAAACTCTTAGATGAAGTGCAACAAACTTAGCCCCTGAGTGACACCACACTTACATTCGTGTCCGCAATAGTATAAATATAACTTACACACGAAACCAAAACAGCGACGTGTTGACTTCCGTATGAATCATTTATCAATGAAAATAAAAGCGGTTATAGTACAGTACGGGCTCAAACTCCAGCCCGCTGCTGCTGTTCTCATTTTGTGATGAATTACAATTGAGTACCGCGTCAGTAATTACGTACCCTTATCTGGTATAAAAGCCGTTCTTAAATTTTAATAACATTTAATTTCCAGGGACATTCAGTTATATTTACTAACACGAGAAAAAAAAAGTAATAATCGTGGCCTACATATTAACTTGCTGATCAGATTAGTATAAATGTTCTGATTCGGAGTCCCCTGCAGTCGTGCTAATTAGAACAACACCAACGCTGAGCAGAAGTTCAGCTGCTCTCCCGCTGGGCTCAGAGCTGGAGATGATCTCCAGATAGCACCGCATTAACTAGTCCGCCGAGTGCTAAATCCGAAGGTTCGTTGTAATTGACCTCTTAAGACTGATTTAGATGAACTAATTGCACTAGGGATAGTTAGGATCTGTGAAATTAGGCATGCTTTTTAATACTTGAGTATAAGTATACTTTTAATATTTGAGTGGAGTGTCCAGAAAAGCGCTATACAAGTGTAAGCAATTATTAATTATTATTAATACCGTTGGACCATCGTTTTGAATGTTGGTTTCTCCTTTACCCATATAAAACTTGCGGTTAAAACAGAAGTGCACGTGAAGGTATATCTGATCGAGTCTGTTTGACAAGTCCGTCTCTGTATCCACCTCATATCTGACAGAGTGAAAATCCGCAAAGCCATCATTTAATTTGTCACTCGATGGCGCACGATTTAACGAAAATAGCCGGGTAGACCACAGTTTCAACATTTTAGCAAAAAGGGTCTCTTTATGTCCTTCTCGCAAGACTGCAACACATTTTGCATATTAAAAAAAAATCCCCCAGCCTTTCGACCTCCCACGCACACACCGATGCATGTTTCCAAGCGACACCTGCTTTGTGAATTCAGACCTCGTTTGTCTCGAATGCGGTTTTTGCTGCAGTTCCTAGGCTAGCTTCGTAGAACACGTTAATTTAACCTTTTAATCATTCTCTCGTTTATTTGTACTATACCAGCGTACAAAGCACCACCGCTTCGGTTTCGCTCTATAACTTTAATTACAGTTCCCTGCTTTAGTAGCATCTAGATGGCAGCAGCTGTTACTTTGGGTTCATTGCAATTAAGAACAGGTTTAGCACGGGGTTGTGGACTAATTTCAGCGGCCACGTTCATTGCAATTGGTTTTAAATTAGTAGTTTAGCACGGAGCTGCGTGCTAACCACGGGCTAGACCCCAGTTAGCGCGCTGCTTTCAGCTCGTTGCAAATAACCCAGGACGACCAACGCTGATCAGGATGGGTGAGAATTCAGTCTTTTGTGTGATCAAACCAACTGTCAACCATTTGCATGTAGGACGGCTTGTATGTTTTAACGGGAAAATGTGGTTACGATTTCTTGTGTTCAAGGGTATTCTTCAACAAAATTGTGCTGTATAAAAAGATCCTAATTTTTGATTGATGATTGATTACATTCACGCAACTGTTCAATGCAAATATGCATCATCCAGATAGGGCTACACATTGGTGGTGGTGGAAGGGAGTCCCCATTACCTGTAAAGCTCTTTGAGTGGATGGTGATGATTATTATTATTATTAAGAAGCAGGTCCAATCATCAGAAAACTGACTGGGCCCCTTGTCTGCCAATTGAAAATCCAACCATTTCTGAAAATGTTTGAAATTGTGTGATTTCTGAAAGCTGACGTCATCCTAGAGCCAGTCAGTCGGAGGCGTCGCCAGCGTGGATTTGAAACCCCGCGTGGAGGACATGCGAACTCCACACACAAAAAAGGTGCTTCAGTCCAGACCCAAAAGCTGGACGTCGGGGGCATTGAGTGCGGCTCCTCCGCTGAGAATAATAAATCTGTGAGAAGAACGAACAACCAACTGTGGATAAGAGCGTTATTAGTGTGTGGAAGCCGATGTCCTTCCACAGCACGGAACTCTGAAGCTGCAGAGAAGCGCAAGGGGTGAATACACGTGTTCAGAGTGACCAGCCCCTCGGTCACTTGGTTGTACCACGTAGAGGGGCTGAGGTTGAGACACAGGTTGGCGTTCCCGAGGATGTGACGAGGAGCGAAAGACATCGAATACAGAAAAAAAACGACCGCAACACCCATCAGGGCTAACTTTTTTCCTCAGTTTTTCCAGACTGGCCGCAGGAAAGGCACAGCGCAGCCACGTCCCGCCGGGATTGAGAAGATGCTGCCGTACGGGTTGCTAGTGAAGAGGAACCGCTGGGCCTTGCACAGTCTCCCCGAAGAGCCAGTCCTGACCACCGGCCTAACAGCATACCAGCAGGGGCAGGGAGAGCAGATGGAGGAGGCCTGTGTCCCAGGTGCTGCGCTCTCGCGCCTGAAGCAGCCAGACTGCCAGGGTGTTGCCGAGCAACCCGCCGCCGCACTCTGTCCCCGACACCGGGGGCCTGTGAGTGGCCTTGCTCGCTGGGACAGGTTGTGGCTCCCCCACAATTCTGAAATGGACAAAGTGGTTAGAAAATGAACAGTATCAGTTTCACAATGCTGGATTGTAAAAATCATATTAACAGCCTTTTTTGGGGTTTTATCAAATGATCAGAACCAAGTGCTAGTCACACTCATGATTTAATCAAGTACTAATGAAAGGCGTTCCTTGTACCACATGTAAGATCAGATTATCTATTACATTTTATTTCCCATATACAATTTCTTGCATTAGGAATTCACCTTTTCACATACCCCAACTTGCTCTCCATGAGACACACAGACAGGGAGAGGAGCACAGGGTCAGCCATTTATACAGCACCCCTGGAGCAACTGGGGTTAAGGGCCTTGCTCAGGGGCCCAACAGAGTAGGATTCCTCTGCCAGCCATGGGATTTGGACCAGCAACCTACCAGCCGCAGGGGTAGAGCCTTAGCCACAGAGCTACCACACCACCCTAATGTGTGGTGTATGTTCGCTTGTTTTGAGCAACTCATTGCACAGTGGTATACTTTTTAAAGAGCAGAAGGTGTACTTTTGTTAGAAGTGTTGTGCAACCGATTATTGCTTTTAAACTTCGAGTACATCACGAAACTGCCCTTTCTCATTTTAAATTGCATGCACGGCGTCTGTCAAAAGGTACTCGGACCCATTACATTTTTCCAAAACACATAAACCTGAATGTTCAAAACTGAGAACTTAAGGTAGAGTAAATATCCGCAAAAACTGAGGAGAAAAAAAAGGAGGGGTGTTGGTTGCATATGTATTCAGACCTGTGAACTTCATCTTTGATTGAAACAACTTTGGCAGCAATTACAGCTACAGGTCTTTGAGCCTGGATGAGTCCAGGTGTTTCCATCATAAAAGTAATCATAAATCAGTAGAGCTGTGAAGAGACGGAATGCTGGTTTGGTGAGAGAAGTGGGCAAGTGGCC
Organism: Lepisosteus oculatus; assembly: GCF_040954835.1. Taxonomy (NCBI): domain Eukaryota; kingdom Metazoa; phylum Chordata; class Actinopteri; order Semionotiformes; family Lepisosteidae; genus Lepisosteus; species Lepisosteus oculatus. Next base: position 15,342,664 of record NC_090706.1, on the reverse strand, counting down.
CAGGGAGGAAGAGAAGGTATGATGAAGAGTTCTAGAAAAAGATTTGGAGGAAGGCCTAGTGGGTCGCAGCAGGTGTAGGCTGTAGTAGTTTGGGTGGGTAGCTGCGTCAGCAAGCGTAGGCTGCAAAGGAACAAGTAATAGGTTTTAAAAAAAAATTGCACCCAGAAGCCATTCAACTAATCGTGTGGTTTGTTAAGGAAATTTTGCACACCTAAATTAATTTAGACTCGCCACACAAAGTATTTGAATACACCTGTAATCACTTTTCCATTTGTCTTTCATCGGAATGATTTCCTTCATCTGTCACGACCACCAGCCAGCGGAGATCAACACGTAAGCGAGCCAATCAGCACCAGCAGCGGATTACTACTAACAAGCGCCGCCGCACGAGTTAACACGCCTGCATTGCTCTACCGTGCGGCACGCCGGGTTATTTATACCATTCGCACCTGATTCCCGTTGCTCGGTATTGGGTTCTCTTCTTGTTGCTCAGCCTAGCGTTCTCACCCCCCTCTTTTGCCTTCCTGGAATTCTGCCTGCACCTTTTGCCTTCGGACTTCGGATCTCGTCTCGCCCTTTGGATTGTTTGCTATCATTGCCTGTTTTGGATTTGACCCTGAAGCTCTCCTTTCTACTACGATTCTGTCTCACGTTTTGGATTGTTCGCCACCAGTGCCTTTACCGGATTTCGACTTACCTTCGCCTTCGGACTACGGCTCAGCTCCTGGATTTGCTCGGTACGTTTACTTACCTCCCTGCGACTCCTGCATCTGCATCGGATCCTTTTCACCTCTACAGAGCAGCGTTACAGAATACCGAGCCGAATTATGGATCCCGCAGACGCACAGACCCTTCGTTCCCTTCTCCCGCAGCAATCCCAGACCATCGCCCAGCTTCAATCTTCTCTCCAACTGCTCACTAACCAAGTCGCCTGGCTTTTTTCTTCCCCTGTTTCGCCGGCTCCCGCACCGATTCCTACAACGCCTTTTTTACAAACACCTGCTCCAACCACCGCGGCCCCGCCCACCACTCCCTCAACTTTACCATTTGTTCTCCCGGAGAAGTATGACGGCAATCCTGCAGGCTGCAGGGGCTTTATTGCCCAGTGCTCCCTGGCTTTTCAGCTGCAGCCTGAGCGTTTTTCTACTTCTCGACAGAGGATCGGATTCGCACTTTCCTTGCTCACAGGCAAAGCATTGGATTGGGCTGCAGTATTGCTTGCTAGAGGAGAGCAGCTGTTCTCTGACTTTCAGCTTTTCGCTGACCGTCTCCAGGCGCGTTTTTCTCAAAGCAACCCGGATTTGACTTGCCTTCGGCTTTCCTCTCTTCGCCAGGGCGACAGACCACTGCAAGATTATGTGGCTGAATTCCAAGCCCTCGCCACGGAGTCTGCCTGGAACCCGGAAGCTTTGGTTTGCCTCTTCGCTAAGGGTCTCTCGGAGGATCTAAAGGACCACCTGGTGCTCATGTCCTTACCAACCTGGTCTCTAGAGGCGGCTATCGCTGCTGTAGTTGAATTGGACACTCGCATTCGGCTGCGGAGAGCGGAGAGACACCCAGGAAGCAGACCTGTGCGGCCCATGGGTCCTCCCCTCGTGGCGCCCACCCTGCCACATGCACCCCTGTCCTTGGAGGAAAAGGAAAGGCGCCGTCAGGAGGGGCTGTGTCTGTACTGCTCTGCGTCGGGTCATCTGCTCGCTACTTGTCCTTTGAGACCCCCACATCCACCTCGAGCTCCCCCACTGCCTACTGTTAGTGTCAGTAGTGCTGTTTTTTCACAATCCTCTTCAGGGCCTTTATTCCCAGCTGAGATTTCCTGGATGGACACGCACCTTCCCCTTTCGGTTTTGGTGGATTCAGGGGCAGCTGGGAATTTTATGGATGCCTCTTTTGCTAAGAAGTGGGATATTCCTCTTGCTCCGCTTTCACCCCCTATCTGCATTCAAACGTTGGATGGGTCACCGATCGCTCCTGGACGTATTTCCTGGCAGACCATTCCCCTATCCCTTACTGTTGGTGCCACTCACGTGGAGGACATTTCACTCCTTCTCTTGGACTCCCCCGCTTACCCTGTGATCCTGGGCCTTCCCTGGCTCAAAAAGCATGATCCCCACATCTCCTGGGCCAAGAATGAGATCATTGCCTGGAGCCAGGCCTGTCGTGACAACTGTTGTCGTCCTCCACTCAAGGTTGCTGCTTCAGTAAACCTCTTGGAAGAACACTCTATTATTCCCCCCCAATATGCACATTTGAAGCAAGCCTTTGACAAACAGAAAGCTCTATCGCTCCCCCCTCACCGCACCTATGACTGTGCAATAGATTTGCTTCCAGGAGCACTCCCACCCAAAGGACGGATCTACCCGCTCACTCAGACGGAGAATGAAGCCCTGCAGGATTATATCAAGGAGGCCCTGAATTCTGGTTTTATTCGTCCCTCCTCGTCCCCAGCCTGTGCTGGGTTCTTCTTCATAGGGAAGAAGGACGGCTCCTTGAGGCCGTGTATTGATTACAGAGGCCTGAACTCCATTACAGTCAAACATCCCTACCCCTTGCCTTTAATCCCAGCCGCTCTGGAGTCCCTACGTGGAGCCTCCATTTTCTCAAAACTAGATCTACGAGGGGCTTATAATTTAATCAGGATCCGTGAAGGGGATGAGTGGAAGACAGCCTTTATGACCACGCACGGCCACTATGAATATCAGGTGATGCCTTTTGGACTCGCTAATGCCCCGGCAGTCTTCCAATCCTTTATAAATGACATCTTCAGGGACATTATTGGAAAATTTGTCTTGGTATACTTGGATGACATCCTCATTTTTTCCACCGACCCTCAGGAACATGTCCATCACGTCCAGGAGGTCTTGTCCAGACTCATCGACAACCAGCTCTACGCCAAGCTTGAGAAATGCATTTTTCATGCTTCTAAGATTCACTTTCTGGGCTACATTATTTCTCCTCTTGGAGTCGAGATGGACTCAGCCAAGGTGGCAGCTATCAATGATTGGCCTGTGCCACGTAATTTGAAGCAAATCCAACGCTTTCTAGGTTTTGCCAACTTCTACAGGCGATTCATCCGGAACTTTAGCTCCGTGGTGGCGCCCATTACGGCTCTGACCCGCAACCGTCCTAGTCGGGGTAAATGGAATCCGGAGGCTAACCAGGCATTCCTGCGCTTGAAACGTCTCTTCAGCTCCGCTCCTCTTCTACGGCATCCGGATCCCTCCCGGCCTTTCATTGTTGAAGTTGACGCCTCTGCCCATGGGGTTGGTGCAGTCCTCTCCCAGCGCCTCGAAGAGGATCGCCTCCCTCATCCATGTGCTTTCTTTTCCAAGAAGCTCTCTCCTGCTGAGGTTAACTATGATGTGGGCAATCGGGAACTCCTAGCTATCAAGCTGGCCCTCGAGGAATGGAGACACTGGCTGGAGGGGGCTCAGCACCCCTTTGTCATTATTACGGACCATAAGAACCTGTCCTATATTCAATCTGCCAAGCGCCTCAACTCGCGTCAGGCCCGTTGGTCACTTTTCTTTTCTCGTTTCAATTTTGTCATCACTTACACTCCTGGCTCGAAGAATGGGAGGGCTGATGCACTCTCTCGGCTCCATGACCCCCCAGACCTGGACGACACACCTGAACCAATCATCTCTCCTAACAGAATCGTGGCAGCAATTCATTGCTCCATTGAAGATCAGGTCAGGCGTGCCCTCAACGGAACTACAGTTCCTCTGTGCTGCCCCCCGGATAAGCTTTTCGTCCCGAACAACTTACGTTCTGCGGTTTTGCAGTGGGGACATGATTCCCGGTTTGCCGGCCACCCGGGATGCAGACGCACTCTGGACCTCCTCACCAGGGACTTTTGGTGGCCTTCCATGCGATCTGATGCAGCAGAGTATGTCCGGGCTTGCCCGGTCTGTGCCAGGAGCAAGACTCCACGCTCTAGGAAGGCTGGCCTCCTTCACCCCCTTCCAATCCCACACCGCCCTTGGTCCCACATAGCTGTTGACTTCATTACGGACCTTCCTAACAGTCAGGGTCATACGGTAATCATGGTGGTCTCCGATCGTTTTTCCAAAGCAGCCCATTTTGTCCCCCTCCCAGCATTGCCCACAGCCCAGGAAATGGCATCTTTGTTTGTACAACAGGTCTTTAGGATACATGGTTTGCCTGATGACGTTGTCTCGGACAGGGGACCGCAATTTATCTCGGCCTTTTGGAAGGCTTTCTGTCAAACTCTAGGGACTCATGTATCTTTGACTTCTGGTTATCATCCTGAAGCCAATGGTCAGGTGGAAAGGACCAATCAAAGCCTCCTGACCTTTTTGAGAGCCTTCACCTCCAGCTCACAGGATGATTGGTCATCACTACTTCCCTGGGCAGAATATGCCCACAATTCTCTTACCTCCTCCTCCACAGGTCTCTCTCCCTTCCTTTGTTCTTTAGGTTATCAGCCCACTCTCATCCCTGTCACACCTCCACTCACGGCAGTGCCGTCCGTGCAACAATATATTGCCAAACTGCGAAGGACCTGGAAAATGGCGAGGACAGCTCTTATTAAGTCAACCCAGCGCCACGCCAAATTCGCCAACCGACACCGCAGACCAGCCCCTCGTTTTCGGAAAGGACAGTTTGTTTGGTTATCTACACGGAACCTACCTATACATCAGCCTTCCAAAAAGCTTGGGCCTAGATATATTGGTCCCTTCCGGATTCGTTCCCGGATCACCCCGGTTACCTTCCGTCTTGCTCTCCCCCCTACCCTCAGAATCCACCCCTCATTTCATGTCTCCCTCCTGAAACCTGTTTACCGCTCGCCCCTTGCGGCTCCCCAACATCGCCCGCCACCTCCTCGTCGCATTCAGGGGCGCCCGGCTTATACGGTCCACAAGATCATTGACTCCAGATGGAACCGCGGTACCCTGCAGTATTTTGTCGACTGGGAAGGTTTTGGTGCCGAGGAGAGATCTTGGGTTCCAGAGAAGGATATTTTGGACCCTACACTAATCAGTGACTTTCACAGGGACTATCCTAATCGGCCGTCTCGGGCGTCGGGAGCCGCCCGTGAAGGGGGGGGTACTGTCACGACCACCAGCCAGCGGAGATCAACACGTAAGCGAGCCAATCAGCACCAGCAGCGGATTACTACTAACAAGCGCCGCCGCACGAGTTAACACGCCTGCATTGCTCTACCGTGCGGCACGCCGGGTTATTTATACCATTCGCACCTGATTCCCGTTGCTCGGTATTGGGTTCTCTTCTTGTTGCTCAGCCTAGCGTTCTCACCCCCCTCTTTTGCCTTCCTGGAATTCTGCCTGCACCTTTTGCCTTCGGACTTCGGATCTCGTCTCGCCCTTTGGATTGTTTGCTATCATTGCCTGTTTTGGATTTGACCCTGAAGCTCTCCTTTCTACTACGATTCTGTCTCACGTTTTGGATTGTTCGCCACCAGTGCCTTTACCGGATTTCGACTTACCTTCGCCTTCGGACTACGGCTCAGCTCCTGGATTTGCTCGGTACGTTTACTTACCTCCCTGCGACTCCTGCATCTGCATCGGATCCTTTTCACCTCTACAGAGCAGCGTTACATCATCCTGTTTTTCTCTTTGCGTGTGCGGAGTGGGTTTTGTAAATAAGAAATATCAGTCGCTACTACAAAGTGTCACAACTGCAAACGTTAAAGCAAGAAAATGTAAAAACTGTGCAAAGGTCGGAATACTTTTGCATAACATTCTAAAAAGGATGTTTCTAATAGTGTCTGTATCCCTTAGAAAGCTTATAAATGAGAGGAAAACATTTGGCCCATCTATCTTACCTGCTAGTAGCTAAATATATATCCTCATTATATATTCTGATTATAAATGGTGTTTATATATTGCATATAATAGTAGTATATTTATGCAGCTGGCTGGGTTATAATTCTAACCCTACAGGATTTGTTACAATAAGACAGAGTTTACATGCTTTACTAACACAGTATTGTTAGTCATTTGGCTCAACAAAATGTGTATTTGTAACCCAATTGGCAAGTTTAAAAAAAATGTAGGAGGAAATTCACAAAATAATTCATTTCCAAATACCGGCTTTATTTCAGAACTTTGTAAGAATGCTAAAGGTTTTAGATGGAGAAAGAACACAAATAACATGGCCCTGTGTACACAACGCATGAACCGCGAGTCTTCCAGCACAAACATAAAATGTTTCGATCCCAACCACCTGACAACGGTACCGGCAAATGAGAAACACAACTCCACAATGCCACACAATCTATTATACAGCACGGTTAAAGCTATTTGTTCCAAAACCATTTCTGCCCTTGAACCGATGCAATACCGATTACAACAAGTAGAGGGCGGTATGGTGTGATTTCTTTTTATTGTTTTGAAGTCCTTCCACAGCAGATAGTTCTGATGCTGTCAAACACGGTCATGTAGAGGAGAGGGTGAATGCACATATTCAAAGTCACCAGCCCCTTCGTCACCTGTATTGACTGATACAGCCTGCGCGACGAGTATGTATCAAAGACTCTATTGAAAAAGTTCACGTTCCTGAGCACATGGTAAGGAATGAAGGAGACCGCATACAACACCACAACCAGAGCGATCATCGCGGCTACTTTCCTCTTTTCCAGCGGCGTGATGTTCTGGTTTTTCCACACCACCCAGAGGATGGCGAAGTAGGAAGCGAAAGTCGCCAAGAAAGGCACCAAACACCCAACAGTGGCCAAAAAGACGCTGTAAACGAAATAGGTCTTGTCTTTGTGGTCGAAAGAGACGCACTCAGTGTTGTTTCTCTCGCCTTTGGTCAAGGCGGCATATTTCAGCACAGGGCAGGAAAGGACGGTGACCAGAGCCCAGACGCCGACGCTGACTAGCTTGGCGTGTTTGGGCCTGACGTGGCTGTGCGTGAACATCGGGTGCACGATGCCCACGTAGCGGTTGACGCTGATGCAGGTGATGAAGAAGATGCTGCTGTAAAGGTTGCAGGTGAAGAGGAAGCGCTCGATCTTGCAGGTGGCCTCCCCAAAGATCCACTCCTTCTCCCCGAGGTAATAGATGACCAGCAGCGGCAAGGTCAGCACATACAGCAGGTCGCTGACCGCCAGGTTGAAAGAGAAGACGACCCCCGTGTGCCAGTTTCTCCGCTCTCTGGTGAGCAGGAGCCAGAGCGCCAGCACGTTGCCCGGGAACGCCAGACAGAACTCGATTCCGAAAACCGGCGGCAAAAATCCAATCTGGAAGCTATCAGCCCCGCTGCTGTTCATCTTCCCGACGTCTTTTCTTGCGGGGGACCGGTGGTCGCGACCCTCGCGTGCCTTCTGTGAAAGAAACGCACACGGCAACAACGATAACAGTTTGATTGAGTGGAAATCCCGGCCGGCCATGGAGTGAGGTTTAATAGGATCTATTAAACCTCACTCCATTCTCATTTTGTCGCCTGTCCTTTTTTTAAGTTAAAGGAATGTGGCGCTTTGTCGGTATGATCTATTAATTGCGTTTACAAAAAGACGAAACGAATAAAAAACACTGCACCCACAGCGTCCTTGATGCTGTATGGCGAGGGGAGGGGAGGTGAATGGTAGGTAGAAATACACAAAAATAAACGCCGCAGAAACGCAGTTTCTCAGACTCCTGACCTCCGCGGAGGACGCAGCCTACAGAAGCTAAGAAAACAGATGTGTATCAGCCTTAAGCATTGTGGAAAACGCCATGTCGTGGGCTAATCTTTTACTGTAAATTTAATTATTCCGTTTTTCACCTTTCCAATTAGCGTTGTATTCAAAGGCACGAGGAGCAAATAAAAAGCAGTTATTTTGGAAGTGATCGATTTGAAGCGTAACGTGCCCAACGACATTTTACACCTCGTATGGATCCTACATTCACTTTTTCACTGCGATAAATTACGTGATACCTACCTTTTAATGTAGAAACTGTTCACCACAGAGCAAAAGTCAGAGCGCGAAATAAGACATGTTGATCGGAGTTAAAATCTGATAGGAGCTGGATTCTTAATCACGGGCGTCTCTCAACTCGGCACCCTCTGGAGTTGAAAACACTTACGGAGCTGCAAAAAACATTTTACGTGAAAGCGTTGCTCGGGCTTTGTCGAAACGGACAGCACACTTGGGGAAAAAGAAACTTCCTCATTCGCGTGAAGTCAAGTTCTTTTTAAAATAGCACTTGGCAGAGACGTTGCACCCTTCACAGCAAAACGACTTGAAGGGTCAACTCAAAACTGGCTAGAAAATAGGTTTGCGGCACCGAAGCTGCGTTGGGCTCTCGCAGAGGAAGGGTTGGTGAAGTAATTTAACACTCCCCTCCCTAAACAGCCAGTCAGCCCCTCCCAGCAGATAACAGCACACACTCGACTGCTGCGCGCCTTTCATAGCCCTGTCTGAAAAGGATCAACGAAGCGCAAAGAGGCAGAATAAAAACAGCAAAGATTATAGATATGACCGCCTTGCTTAATTACTGCGGCAGAGTGAATGGATAAAAAGAGTCCACAGCAGAAAACAATGGGCAGCACAAGTCCAGGACACACATCACTGATTTTTAGTCTTGTATTTTCAATAGCCTCGAAGGTCCTATACTCATACTAACCCCGTTATGAATGCGAAGCGATGAGGGCGAACCCAGGTGCACGACAGGATACGCACAGACGCACACCGGCGTCAGTTTAGAGAAACCAACTGACCTACACAGGTCGGCCTGTGAGAGGAAATCAGATCAGTCGGCGACTGTGACGCCGAGAACATGCAGACTTCACACAGACGCTGTCCCAGGTCTAAATCGAACCCAGGACCCTGCGGCTCGAAAGCAGTGGATATTTTGTCATTTCTCCTTCGCAGTTCTTATCTGGAGCTGTGGTTGAATAACACCACTGAATGATGAGGGTTACTTGAGCTGCATGTAAAGAAATGGTCACTGACTTCTGAACGGTGTGTTGATTTCGACTAATACGATTTATTTAAAATTGAGTTTTTTTTTCTTTCCAGGGGTTGACAGCAATGTCCTTGCAAGTACTTTGCTGTTTTCCCACACTTCCTCTGGACAACCAGTGTCCAAACACGGGTACAAACCTGTAAACAACGGGCATCGTCTTTAGACAGTTTAAGCCCAATGCCCGTGGCAATTCAAGAGTTGGATAAAGCCAACATACAGACCGCACTCTGACTCTCCAGAACCCCTTAACTCTTCAATCAAATACATTTCGCAGACTTCTGTGCGGTGAAAATGCACTCAATTGCCAAGAACTCCTACCCGCAAAGTGATAAAATGAAAGCTCATATGATCTGCCCTGCAAAACTCATGGTCTTCCGTTCTTGAGTTTTTCTCAGTCATTTCCTGAACGTTCTGCCTGACTGTTTCGTCCCTGACTCCCCCGCTCTAAAAAGCTCTGCCACTCGTTAAACCGGGTTTCCTGTCTTTCTGGCACCGCTGATTAAAGTCGTGAAGATGGCACAGACAGCCGCGCAGGCAGCAAGAGGTGAGAAACGTTAGCTTGAAGGCAAAGCGTGGGAAGAGCTCCCTCCACCAACGAGCTAAGCCGCAGGCTCACCTAGTTTCCGGCCGTGGCGAGCCCCCCTCACCGGGCCCGTCCTAGCAGCGCAACAAAGGTTCAGCCCGTCCTCGACTAGACTGCCGCGCTGCTTTCCTCCCGCGCACACTTGTTACACACTTCTGGAACTGCGGGCGTGTCGGTGGAAGAAAGCTCAGTGCAAACGGGCACCGCTGACCAACTTCATCACCTCTACTGGTTTACGCACGGTGAAATAATGCAGCCAGGAGAAATGAAATGCACGCACCGTTTCGATGCATTGCTTAAAAACTCGAAATGTGCACGAATGCCCTTTTAGGAATGGCGACTTAAGGGGGGTACATCTTTTGGCCTAAGGAGTGTTAAAAGAATACTTCTGAAGGAAAACTCCGAAGAAAAAAAACGTTAAAAGCATCTGCTCTTATGCAGTATAATACACAATTTGTTGAATTGCAGTATGTAGCTGAATTCTGCAGTGGTTCAGTTGCTTATAACTAGAAAGAACATACAGTAAGAATATGCTGAACAGCAGTACGATAGGTCCGTCTTTTCCAATACCAGTAACCATTTCAACAGATGGTATACAGGCATTTAAGAATACATGGGGGGTTAAAGATTCAGAAAGTCCCAACCCACCCTCTAAAGAATTCGAGAAACCCACCTGGGCTGAGGAGAAGGTAAAAGCGACAAAATTATTTTGCAGTTTGAGCAAGTAGCGACTTGCTTTTCCAGCAACCACAAGGAAAAAACCTCTTTAGCTTTTTTTTTTTCGATGGAACAAGTGACGGTGTAAGATTAAGGTAGACGGAGAAGCATAAGCTTAACAGGACATTACGTCCAGGGAAAGCGCAAGAAGATAAAACTCAAGTCAAATAAAACTGAATACAGGATCTGCCTATAAAACGCCGTAGAGCTGCGGTTTTCAGAAAATAATAACGACAATAATAACGGCTTCTGTTTCTGCCCGAGACTCTTAACTAGTTCCAGTTATTCAACCCACAGGAGCCATTCATAGTTAAGTGTACGTTTCGTCCACGGGCAGGGTCTGACCCGCTGTTCCCCAACTCCCCCTTTTCCCTGACCGACCGGCCCAGGACGTCCATCTCCGTTCGGTTTGAAGAGAAACGCCGTGGACGCCTCGCTAGGAACCTGCCTTCGCCACCACAACCAGAACTAGCGGACCTCTCGGCCTTTTAAGGGTCGTGGTTTGGAACAGGGAGACGCTTCTTTCGCCCTTTGAAGAACAGCAATGCGGCAGCGCATCTAGACTCCAGCGTCCCGCTAAAGGTTTGTCCCGGCAGGGGCACAAAGCCCTTAATACCGGTCAAGAGGCCCAGGCCGTTTGCAGTACATTTCAAGGCTTGTATGACCCGACATAGGCTAATGCGGCATCAAAGTTGTAACGGCCCACGTGTCAACTGACCCATCAATCTACTTACCCATTTAATTAACCACACAGCCAAACATGGTTTGGAATATTAACTCTTTCCTCTTATCAAAGACTCTGTCAGACATCAGCCTTTTTTTTCCAGCAACCCAGACAGCACCCTGGACAGTGTTTAAATAATTTTTTATTGCAAGAAATAAAATAAAAAAATTGCAAACAAAATGCAATTCACCATTAAGGATTGCTTTTCAGATTTTACCCCGCAAGTCTGTACATCATTTACAAACAAAAGGCAGAGAGAGATCATTTCTAGTTTCAAAACAGGAACAATTTTGTACATTTTGGTAAAGTGAAAGTTGTAGGTGGAAGCAAAATGGTTTATATATATCTCTCCCGACAGGAATTGGTCTAGCGCCTCTGCCCGCAGACAGTAAGCTCAGACTCCGCTTCGCCTGGGCACAATTTGACTGCTTTCCAAAATATCCTCTGGCTTCCGTCCTAATGAAATGTCTATTCACACAGGCTGCCCATGCTCATTATAGCAGGTACAGGTGCAGTTGATCTGACCTCCAGGAACAGAACTCTATTGTTTTTCAACAGTCCTTATTTAAACTACCTGCATCCATTTCCTGCCCTTGCATCTATGTAGGGTAAACAATTTTCACAATAGTCTTCCAGCACCTCATAGTTTTCCAATATGAAGTTAAAGGCTCAGCCAGGACAAAACCCAAGAGGGACGGTAGTGCTGGAGCCCAGAACTGGAATAACCAGATAGCAGCCACACTATTAAGTGCTCTCTCACTGCCCCTGAAATCTGACCCGCAGCAGGTTCTGGCTCTGTACGCCAAATTATTTTATGCTGCACACGGGTGCTGCTGTGCACCCACCACTCCTCAGCGTTGTCTTGCTTTGTGGGAAAGCAAGACGTATCCCAAGAGATGCTGCTTCCAACCGGGGAAAAAAACCCTCACAAAGCACAAACACACCACGGCACAAACATCAGCAAGCGCAGTGCGTCAGTCTCTCTGTGCTGCAGGAACGCCGCCAAATTCATCTGTATGTGCTAAAGGGACAGTGCTGGCCTGGACAGACACATGGAGCCCCCGAGGGTACAGAAATGTTTTCCGCCAGTCGTGGCCAAGGAAAGGGTCACTGCCGACCTTTCCCCCTTTTCTGCTTGAAGCCCTGTCTCCCCCCGCCCATTGCTCTCCGCTTCAAACCTGGTTGAGGTTTGCCCCTCTGTCCCTTAAATCCGAAGCCCTTCCCTCCCCCCGTCTTCCTCCCTCCGAGCTTTTGCTCCCCCCTCTTGGCAGGCCGATTCCCTGCTCCTCTGTCTCCCGGCTGTCTCCGGTCGGCCCTCCCCCTTGCTGGACTGGGGGCTCCCCGGTTTTTCTTCCCAGGTTTGGGTGCGCTCTGCCTGGGCGAGTCTCGGCCAGCCTTCCTCACTCTCTCGGAGGAGAGCTTCCTCTTCTTGAACGGTCTCGGAGCGTTTCCTGGAGCCCTCTTCCTCTTGGAGGCCCCTGGGAACATGTCTGGTAGGGGGGTAGGAGGGGAGGGGGGCAGGATGAGTTGCAAGTCGAGATTTTCATGGACAGCTCATGCCTCCGCTACAGACCCTACAGAATGCCACTGTCCCACTGCAACCTGCTTTACTGTGTACTAAGAAAAACGAGGCCTTATCATCTGTTATCTCTGCTACCATCAGTGACTGCCAAACCCAACAGAGAATCTCCAGGGGACAAGCTCTGTATGTTTACTTCTGCAGTACCCTGCCACCTAGACCATCAGCAGAGGCGTGACAGAGCAGTAGTGCTGCTGAACTTCAAAAGCTCTGAGGACGCAGAAGGCTCTGGATGGACGTGGAACCTAGGCTTGCTGGCCTTAAAACTGTAGCTAAAGCCTGCAGAAAGAAGGCCTAAAAAGGCTGTAAATACGCCATTCCTGAAGTAAAGAGCAGATCACAGGGCACCCAAAAGAAGCCATGTTGATTTTACCTCCATTCGTCTTGTCTCGCTCTTTTTAAATTGTTAAAACAAATGGGGGACAGTCAGGGCAGGGCTCTTACCATCGTCAGGCTCCACCCCCACAGCCTGTCTGTAATACTCCGCCTCATCATCGGATTCCTCAGCAGCAGCAGCCTGGTCATCCTGCACCCCAGGATCCTCTGCTTCGCTGTCATTGTCCCCGCCTTTATCCTGCTTCTGCTTCCTCTTGATCCCCTCCAGGCTCCTCTTCCTGTCATCAGCAGACAGCAATGGAAAATCATCAGCCACCCTGGCATGAGCCAGCCTCACACACGCATTGCGCACTTCAATGCCGAGACACGAGAGAGATAACAGACAGAGAGTCATCGACCTGTGATCTATTTTCTGGGCTGTTACACGGGCACAGTGGTGACTCACTTGTTCTGTTGGTATTTCTCTTTCTTCAGTGCGACGTTCTGCTCCTGCTGCCTCTTCCTCTCCTCCTTCAGCTTCAGCTGCTTCTCCTTGCGAGCCAGGATCTCCTTCAGCTCCTCTTCCGACTTCTCAACTAGCGAGGACAGGGTTTCAAATCAGCCCCTGGGTTTTGACTCTTGCATTGACGTTCCAGAGCGTTACTGTGCGACCACCCTCTCCTCATGAGCAGCCATGACTGCATGAGGCACCTGGTCTAACACGGTCACCAGGCATACCGGTCAACTGGAGCACACAAAGCAGCTTCCTTGTTTCTGAAAGGCCACAGGACGCATCAGTAAGCGTTTACTTTTGAAAGAGCAATCACAGCGCTGTCAGGAAAAGCAGCTTTCATCACGCACGTCCAATGTCCTCCCAGAAAGCGAGAAGGTGAAGACATGTGATCACCCTTCGAGATCTGGGGTGGAAAGCAGTTCCTTTTTTGGGAGGAGGTGGTATTGTGTTTAGGGAAAGTAAAAAAAAAAGTGCTCACAAAGAAAAATCTACAGAGCAAATAACTTAGGATCACCTAATTCCTAAGCAACCAGGCAATTGGGAAGCAGCCATTGGGCTTTTCCACCCGGTGCTCTCAGAAAAGAAAAACTAAAGGAGAAAATTGCCAACTTACTGACAGTATGGTAAAGCACGTTCCCTCCACCCATCCCTTCTTCAATCTTTATCAGCTGCAGGGTCATCCTGGGGCCAATCTGGGAACAGAGAGAGGAGGGTGAAGCAGTCCCCTACATACTTAGGAAAGGCTTTGAAATTCCATGGGACATGAAGCATGTATCCTAGAAAAGCAGCCCATTTTGGTGTCTTTGGCACAGCGATTTGCAGGACTGTAGATCTCATCTGTATGAGGAATTTCGTTTTGCCCATTTTTACACCTAAAACAAACTGAAAAACCTTTTATCAACTTGGTTCTATACCTAAAGCCTTACTGAAAGAGCCTGTGGTCACTCCCCTCCGATATTCCCACGGGTCATGACATCACTCAGCTGCAAGCACACTAAAAGCTGGCGGGACTCTGGGCAAGAAGGGTCCACTTGGTCTCAACCACACTGGTCAATTGTGCCCCCATTACTCTGGGGGTCACGCCAATAGCTGGCATAGCTGGCCTAACCTAAACTATGAACATCTGGACTTCAGGCCTGGACCTGTGCGCTGAACAACCACCTTCACTGACTGAGCCACACGAACGCCACTACTCCTGATCTGAAGCACCCTGCATCTGTATGGAATGAACTTTAACCTAATAACATTAGCTAAAACAGCCAACAAAGCATGGCGTCATCAGAAAGCGTTTACTTCCGAGACATCACCGCGACGTCAGTGGGAAATGCTTTCATCATCTGCACACCGCTTCCTCTCCTCCGGGTCCAGGATTTGAGGAAGAGAGAATCAGTGTGGCCACTTTTTACAGCTCACCTATACTTCATGGGTCAAAAAAATCAATAAAAATCAGTCCTGCAACACCAATGCATGGCTGCTTTCTTCCTTGTAAAGGCCTTCACCCCGAAGACCTCAGTGCAGAATGTTGTCAGCAAAACAGATGGGCTAACCACGGTGAAGTGCGTACCTCAGTCAGCCTCACGGCGCTCTGCTGGGCCTTCATGTTTCCTCGCCCGGAGCACACCTGCGGCAGTTCAGTGATATTGTGGTCGCCGTCCTGCTCCGCCTCGCTCTCGGAAAGATTGGCAGCCCTGCGGGGAGAAACACGCCCCCCCCGTTAAGATCCCTCTTACAGCCCAGCGTGAAAGAGTTTCTGGTGTAGTTTCTCCATGCGCGCATACAGACGGGCCGGACACATTCAGTGCGTTTACTTTGAAAAGAAATCACTGTGCAGTCAGCAAAGAAAACGTTTCATCAGCTGTGTCCGGCCCCCTGTTCCTTTAAGTGCAACGCAAGCCACTCAGCTTTGCCACAGAAGCTAATACTCTGGCTTCTTTCAGAACTGGCTGGATGAAATCCTGCGATCAATCAGTTACTAACTACCGAACTGTCTAGGTGGGCCAAAGGACCTCCTCTCATTTTGCTGCCCGGCCCTCAAAACACCATTTTAAAAAGCAAACAAAAGCTGGGTTTTCAGCTCTGCAAGGCTAATCAGAACAAAAACAATATCAATTTAAAGCCAAGAGGATGAAACTGCTTGATCGTTAGAAGCCAGGACTGACCCACTGATTAATGTTCCAAGAACAAGTCTAGCACATCCCCACTGGACTCTCTTCAACTTAATTAAAGCTAATCATATTACCAGAACTTTCAATTGTTTTAAAGTAACCTGTGAATGTGTAAGGGTGTATTTAAAAATCTGCTACAGATATTGTTATCAGAGTGAATCATTGTCCAATCAGTAAATTAACTAAATCTTCCAGATTACTTAAAATCACATCAGCTCAGTGGGGAAAAACAAACAAACAGAAGACTGTCTGGATTGAGATACCCCGTCTCTATTTGAAGCACAGACAAAAACCTGTACATATAGCCACTACTCTAAGAACACTAACCACTGCCTGCACATTTACACCTGAAATGTCTTTTCTTCCCTTTTACAAATTCCGCGATATCCTGCAGCCTCTTACTTCATGAGCAGCTCACTGACGTCCTCAAACTTGCTCATGTTGGGAAACTTCTCCTGCATCAGTTTCTTCACCCCCTTGCTCATCCCTACAGGAACAACCTTCAGGCTGCTG
This sequence comes from Lepisosteus oculatus, assembly GCF_040954835.1. Classification (NCBI taxonomy): domain Eukaryota; kingdom Metazoa; phylum Chordata; class Actinopteri; order Semionotiformes; family Lepisosteidae; genus Lepisosteus; species Lepisosteus oculatus. The sequence continues at coordinate 15,326,618 of NC_090706.1, read as the reverse complement.
CCGGGGGAAGATGGACAGGAGAGTGAGGAACTGCACCACTCATCCAGCAAAGCCAGAATGCAGCACAGGCAATGAAAGAACAAATCTTGTCACACCATTTCTAGACAATTTTGTTTAAAGAATGCTATGCTTGGGCACACATGGCTTTTGACCCTGAAGGTTAAAGGGCACAGCTTTAGCTCCACATGACTGTATGGGTAAAATGAAGCTGGCCTTCTCAGCCCCCCCCGTGACCTCTGCAAGATTTCTTTTGGGACTGGATGCATCAGTGCGTTTACTTTGATGAGAAATCACTGTGCACTCAGCATAAAGATAGCATCATCCTTTGCAACCAGTATTGATGTATCAGTGTGTTTACGCTGATGAGAAATCACTGCACTCAGCATAAAGCAACCAGCGCCACCCCAAAACAGGAAATTAATTTGACTTCCAAAGCACTGACAAGGCTAGCAGAAGAAAACAGACTTACTAGTGTCTGAACTCTATCGTCTGAGTCTGTGCATCATAGCTGATCAAGACACACCTCTTTATGGTGTTTAGATTTACCTGCAAAGGAAACGGCAGTAAAAAATAACACGTTTGTATATACAAAAAATGAATCGGCATTACGCAAATTAATAACTTAGTGAAGAGCAGCATTGTAATGCATGAGAAAAAAACACCAATGAAACAGCAACCACATTTCCATTTTTAAAAAACCTTTTTCCATTACCATTAAGACACTGCTGACACCTAGTGGACAAAAGTGGCACTGGCTATTTCTGCACAGCAAAGCCTACAACTATCCAACTTCAAGCCAGGACTCTGAACAGCGAGATTTCTCAATTGGATTTTTTCCATTGACCATTCCTCATGACACAAATAGCTCACCTTATGCACGTTGATGGAAGGAAACATGTTCTGGAACATGGTAGCCATCAGTTTGACCTGCATGCCCGCCAGCCCAAAGTTATTGAGGATTAGCAAAGGGTGATGGGTGAACTGCTCCTCGTGCATCCTGTGTCGTTTCAGAGAGGACACCACATCCTTGACCAGGGAATACTGGGAGGGAGAGAGCAGCAGAAGGAACATTCTTCAAGACACCACAAGCAAAGTTAAGACCATTGGCTTGTAAGCAGAAGACCCATGCACTGCTCCACAGTGCATTTATTTCTCTGATCATGCACAGTCATCAGCCAAAGCCCTCTGCCATCGACATTACCTTGCAAACATTTTGGTCAATCCATTTGACATGGCTTTGCTGCTTTTAGCAATTACTATGTGCCACCATAGCTCCCAGTGCCACAATATTTTCAACAGCTGTCAAGAAGCCAGCATATTAGTAAATGGCAATGGGCAGCAGGTCTGTATCCTCCTTTCGCTTTCTGAGTATCTCTGTGCAGTATATGAAGTGCAAGAGGGTCAGCTCTTAAGACGCTCTTGTGCACAATTCTGTTCTCTCAGGTTACCTACCAGGGGCTCAAATTAAGATGATTAATAAACCGCAAAGTTTCTGACCAGCTGCTTTCCCCATGGCCTTCACCCTTCTTAACCACATGAATACAGGATGCAGTGTGTATAGAACTGTGGAACTGTGCACGCTCTTTGTGTAAAGAACATATGTCTTATTGAGCGCTTCTATCCATGTTTTTGCACCAAGATAACAGATCAAATTCCTTGTACAAGTAACAGACTTGGCAAAAAAAAGTGATTCTGATAATGAGTGACAAACTGCAGGTGGCCTTGCACCAGTCCTCCAGCCTTATATACCAATGTAGGTCTGTTCCAGATCGCTTACCTTCAGGACTCTGAAGTACAGCATCGGTCCCTTGGGCAGACGGGCAAGCCTCTGAAGAGACACGGAGAGACTAGTTTTAATCACCCACTTTCTGTGGCTCTTTCCTGTTTCTTGACATGGATATCGCACATGCAGAGCACAAGGACTCACCATGTTCACAGTGGCCGGGGTTTTGCTGAAGATCAGGAAGTGGGTGACCCCTAGAGTTCCTGCCACAGCCACGAAATCCTTCAGCACGTTCTTCTTCCGCACCTAGACTCAAGACATGCGCCAACATGACCATCAGGGGGCTGGATCCCATACGCCAACTTCACATTATCTACGTCACATTAGGAACACTAATTCACCAGTCATGCCAGTAAAGCTCTCAAAAAGCTGGTGGTGTTGTTGTTGGCTCCCTTCGAGAAACATTTAGATAAGACTCCTGGACCAATTATTAACAACCAAACCAGCTAGATGGTCCGAATGACCTCTTATGGACAAAGTCACCTAACAATCATTTTTAAAGCGAACATCACAGAGCACACCGAAAACTTGCACTTGCATGGGGCTTCAGCTAGGTTGCATCAGAGCGTTTACTTTGAAGCATCAGCAGAAATTCAACCAGTACTTAGGCTTTCATCATCTGCATCCAGGGCCCTTCTAAATAGTATATGCAAGAAAACAAGCATTTGTTTTCAAATGTGCAAGGTGCGCAGCTCTCTCCTCGGCGGTTCACTGCACTAAGGGCCGGGCCTCCAGCTGCAGAGAGAAGCATCGGCCATGTCTGTTCCGAGGAAGTGACGTCACCTTCGGCAACAGGCCGGAGACCCACGTTACACGTGGAAGCCTGCTCTTACTTTGAGGGTCTCGGCGGTGTAGGGTTCCATGACTCGCCGCATGTCCTCCACCAGCTGGTGAATATTCTTGCCGATCTGCCCTCGGTGGAACACGAACGAGTGTGGAACAGAGCCATAGTCCTCCTGTGCTAGCTGTAGAGATTTCTGTCGCGACTTCTTCTGGTTCTTGGTCTTCAGAGACAGAGACAAAGAGAAAGCATTACGTTAAAGGTCCTCGCTGTTCTCTCCCGACAGTAGCTTCTGTATGCTGAAAGGTTCAAAAAAAAGATTGAAAATGGTGGACACAAGTGATGGGTTATTTTACAACTCGGAGTTTTAAATCTGCAAGAGGTCCTGTGGGCTTCAGATGCATCAGAGCGTTTTTAGCCACGGAAATTTCAGCATCCCAGTGACTGAAAGGGACATACAATACATAAAATGTCTGCTAATTTCACTTGAACACAGACCCAAAAAATGGAATCGAGTACTTAAGTAACCGGTTTGATTATTTGGTAGATTAGCGAACATTATGAAATGCAAACCCGTATGTTACAAGACAGAAATAATTTAAAACGTTAATATAAGTGCCCACGTTTCTCGATCAAACAAACGAATCCTGATGTATTGATCCTACAATAATAGCGTGTAAAATTAATCTTATTTGATTTTATATACACATCTAATGTCCCAAGGTATGGAGTCATTTTGGCGATGAAACGAAAAATATATTTATAAAACCTTATTGTAGAAAAAAACTTACCTTATCTTTTCCCATATCTTACAATTATTTTATTTTAATAAATATAAAAACTTGTGATATTTGAAATAGAATTAATTAATCTAATCTGTAGACGATTTCAAACCATGCCACACCGTCCAACTTCCCTCGCTCACATGGTGGGAGAAAACTTTGAACTTCCGCCGTGCTACACAAAAGGCACGCCGTGTGGTACAAAGCACTAGTTACATCTTAGATCCTGATTCCGTGTTTTAAACGTTCCTACCTTTCGTTTGCCTCGAAGGTCGACGGAATAGTGACGAGAGTGTAAAGGTTAGAGGAAAACTGAGATAATATATATATATAAAGGAAATATATGTAAGTCTGCATAAAATCAAAGAGAAGATAACAAGACATTTTTAAATTGGAGCCCTATTCAATGATTTCTAATTGTATGCGCGGACCATTTCTGATTAATGTGAGGTTTTAGTCTCCTTTCACTTCATTTACGTTAGGTTAGATAGGTTTGGAGCGCAAAAGACGAATGCAATCTTCACTTTCGAAGGTATATTTTGCTCCTGAGGCGAGCTCATAAATATTAACAAAGGATTCAGCCTGGGCCGTCTTCTCTTAGTGATTGTTTTTGCGTGTAGGAATCCGGGTTCGTTACTTCAGATTTTGGATAAGATGTAGATATTTTGTTTGACCAGAAAAACAATTCTGAGCTAAACCTTTTCTATGTACTTAGTTACTTAGCGAGGTAAACCTGGGGATAGAAGCGATTGAAATAACCTATTTTTTTAAAATGCTGGTTTAGATATTATTCTAGTGCCTTCTCTTAACCCTAAACTAACAGTTAAAAAGAAGTTAAAAAACATGCCTTATGCCGCTGTGGGCTAAACCTCTGGCAACTGTTAAGCTGTGGATATATATACAGTATATATGTTTGACAAGGAAGTTCAAACAGCCCCTCATCTAACTGATAACTCTTCCCTTTTGCTTTACCCCTCAGTGCCTGGCTCCTGTTTACTCTGGTCACCTCTGTGCCCTTTCAGGCCTCTGGTGGCCCTCGGAGCAACTCCCTGCTGGCCCTGCTTAGTGTCCTTTCCTGCAATTCCAGGCATGCGAGTAAGCCATATTAAAACAACGTCTGGCGGACAGAGGGAAATGAATCTGGTCAGGAGGAACGAGCCTGTCGCTGTGAATTTCATTCTGCTTTTTCACGGTGAGAGGACTGCAGGGTTTCAACCCTACTTCCGCTGAGCCCCTGTTCAGCAGCTTTTATAATAATAATTGCTTACAGTTATATAGCGCTTTTCTGGAAACTCCACTCAAAGCGCTTTACAGGTAATGGGGATCCCCTCCACCACCACCACCAGTGTGCAGCCCCACCTGGATGATGCGACGGCAGCCATAGTGTGCCAGTACACTCACCACACACCAGCTATCAGTGGGGAGGAGAGCAGAATGATTAGGCCAATTCATAGATGGGGATTATTAGGAGGCCATGATCGGTAAGGGCCAACAGGGAATTTGGCCAGGACACCGGGGTTACACCTCTACTCTTTTCGAGAAACACCCTGGGATTTTTAATGACCACAGAGAGTCAGGACCTCGGTTTTACATCTCATCCGAAGGACGGCGCCTTTTTACAGTATAGTGTCCCTGTCACTATACTGGGGCATTAGGACCCACATGGACCGCAGGGTGAGTGCCCCCTGCTGGCCCCACTAACACCTCTTCCAGCAGCAACCTTAGTTTTTCCCAGGAGGTCTCCCATCCAGGTACTGACCAGGCTCACACCTGCTTAGCTTCAGTGGGTTGCCAGTTGTGAGTTGTGAATTGCAGGGTGATATGGCTGCTGGCTGCTTTATAGGTCACTGCTACTGTAAATCACTGAAAGTAGAGACTTAAACCAACTTCTCTGTGATCAGTCTAACAGGTGGTTTGTTAAATATAGGAATTTGAGGATTACTTGGAACAAAGATACGACAGTGCAGCTGGTATGTACAAGCAGCCCCTCTAAAACAACAGATCAGGTAGAGGAGAGAGAAGTTGTTTCACTTGTTGAATCGAGGGAGAGCGACAGTTCAAACTCAGAGTGGATTTAACCAGGTCACCAGAGCTAACATCCCTGCTTTTATGAGAAGTGCCATGAGATCGTCAGTTGAAAAAGTCAAAGAAAAAATCACATGGATGCCAAGATCCTGGTTAGATTAGGGGGAAGCTTTCCTCTTACTTAACTTAACGTCTTCCAGCATGAATTACTGAATTGATACTTGATTCCTCAATTACACCAGGTGCTGCAGATCACTTACATAATTAAGGATTAGCTGGCACCTGGATCAAAAATATGCAATGAAGTAGAAGTACTAGGGTTGCCTACTCTGGGATTAGATGAGGGGGAGTTGGAGTTTCCTCCAGATTTAAATTCACTACAAAAAATCTGTCAGCTTGTACTTACAAGTTTAATGACAGGCCTTAGCAGACATGCAGGAAAGACTGTCCAGTGACCGCCCCCACCTCCAATTACTGCATACCAGGAAGAGCTCAGCGGGGCTAACTAACCCCTTATTATCCACTGGGAAGCGCTGAGATACAGCCCTGTCTCCGCTGGGATGATTGAGGTGAGGTTAAGAGTCATTGGGGCATTGGGTTATCTAATCAGAACAAACACTACAAAAATGATAAATACTAGAAACTGATTCAATTTGCAAGCTTTTGAAAGAAGATTCTCTTGTAAGTTTAGGAGTGATTCTTCAGCTTTTGTCATTTGTTTCTTAGTAAAATCATTCAGATTAGAATGAAAGATTTGTGTTACAATGTTATTTGCAACAAATCATCATATTCTAGTGTACCTGTTTTAATATGAACTGCATATATTTTAAGTCTCAGTGTTTGCTTTATGTGTCTTAAATTTGCCTCCTATCGGATTCTTGTGCTCCTTTGCAAACATCTGTCCTTTTTGAGTTTATGTTCACAGAGCCCTGCAGTATAACATGTGATGTAGTGGGCTTGAGAGAAAGAGAGAGAGCGGCTAATTTAGGTTAAGAGAGATAAAGGTGGAGGGAGGTCGTTAGCTCTGGACATTAATTGCGAGTGTCTTTGATTGGGAGTCATTTGACAGCAGAAAGACAACAAGGGCAGATCTGCCAGGCTGCATCCTGTTTCCCTCTGTCCTTCTTGCAGAAATCAGACAGGACATCTGGACAAGCCAGCATCACGCTGCAAAGAGGTTTATAATATTTTATCCTTTTGTTCCTCTTTCAAAAAGAGATTTGGTCACTTGTGCTGTCTATTTGTTTAATGAGCAGGTCTTTAGCCTGCTGACTGATTAAAAGAAGTTTTAATTTGCAGAGAAGCTCAGTTTGTCCTTGCCCACAAGTTTTTTTTTCCACCTAATTGCTGGGAGCAGAGGACACTTGTGTGGCCTCAGCAGTGGTCGTCCTGTTCCAATTATCCTCCAGGACAGAGCCAGGCGGTCAATGACCAGGGAGCGCAAGAGCCCAGACTGAGGGATCGCAACAGTGTCACTTAGCACTCAGGCCCAGGTACCGACGACGCTGGGAGATTTCCGTAACAGCAGCCTTTCCACGGGACGACCATCACTTACCAGCGCACGGCGTGGGAGACTTGCAAGACGAGATATCGACCACACAGCTGCTTGGGTAAGAGTAACGCGTCTTCAGATTCATCACAATGCCAGCCAGAAATTCAGTGATGCACTGTGATAACTTTAGTGTAGCTTTGTCATTAAATTCAAATTATTGAATCATTATTGAATATTCAAATGTCTTTCAGTCTTAAAAAGAAATCTGTCGATTCTAAAGGCTTTTAAAGAGAGAATGCTGAAGATGCTTATTTAAGTAACATGGAAAGAGGAGACGCCTCATGTGCTTGCGAATGCTGCTTTTGATCTGTGTTTTAAACAGATTTTTAGACAACACTTTTCTGAATGTACACTAAGACCAATAACTTCACTGAAGATGCTTTTTTATTGTGTATCTTATTGTGTAAAGAATGGGAGAACCTAGAGTAGCCAATCAAACTTAAGCGTGTGCCTTTGGGAGACAGGGAATCCAAAGTAACTATGGAAAACCCACATGAGCACTGGGAGATCATGCATACTCCACACAGAAGGCACCGTAGGTCAGAATCAAACCCAGGTCTCACAGGTGTGAGGAAGCAACACTATCTGCCACTGTGCTGTCTTGGATGCCTTTTTGCATGTTTTTTTCTCCATTAGCCCGGGATTCTCTCCTTGCAGTCTTGGAAAGATATTAGGCCTGTTAATTGACTTAATTAACAAGGATAAAGATTCATTACATTTGAGCTGGAAGCCTAGGTGTATTTGTGATTGCTGGTTATGCTCAAAGACAATTTCTTAGAAGGTTAAGTGATAATGGGGATAGGCACAGTCCCTAAAGTCTCTCCTGTATTTACAGTGTTGACTGTACTGACACTGGCAATGACCTGCTAACTGGCCCCTGTCTGCAGGTCTGACTTACACTGCGTGCCTGAGTAAAGATCTGGAGCACAATAAAGTAACATCTGGTCCGTGTGCAGAGCCAGCAAGCTGCACGCCTAATACAGCTGGCTGCTTTGATATTGAGACACCCATCAAAAGAGTCATAATGAATCCATAATGTATATTTTTTACATCACTAGTGGTGTTCTGATATAATGTTTACTCTTAATTTCCAAATTGTGATTGCTTGTAAAGGCTTATCAGTGTGTGGTATTTTCCCAGTGGTTTACTGTGGTTACAACATAAATGTACTCTGCTTTGCTGTTGGTTTGCCCCAGGTGGCAATATACATGATCTCTCTGCTCTGCTCTCCTGGTCTAATGGTGTTTTTGAACAATGTTCTGTTTTCACCATTGTATATGCCAGCATACAGTTAAACTGAATAATCATACTTAATTTAGCAAAGGCGCAATTGTTCATTAAGAAGGTAGTGTAATTGGTGAACATGGAGTCCTACAGTAACTCCAGGCAAACCTGGAGCTGACAGCCATCACGTAATGCCTTGTGGCTGCCTGCTGATTTGTGGAGCACTGATTGTAGGAATAGTGCTCAGAGGTCTGGAGCGGGAATCTGGAATTCTCCAGGGCTCTTTAGACTATAAATACTGACGGATCAACCCTGACGGATTCTGAATTGTTCTCCCCAGATCCATCCTCTGGGACAGCGGAAGTCCTGCTTGGATTGCGTGCAGCGAGATGGAGTGGACACGCAAGGCCGCGTCTTTTCTGCTTCTCTTCCTGGTGCTCGGCGTCGGCGTCCTCGCGGGCAGTGGGCCGGTGGACGAGAAGGGCGGCGAGCCCCCCGCGCAGAAACGCCAGTCCCGCTCCTCGGAGCCGAAGAGCACGGTGGGCGGCAGGTGCTCCTACACCTTCGTGGTCCCCCAGCAGCGGTTGACGGGGGCGCTGTGCCTGAGCGTGAGGGGGGCCGGCGGGGAGGAGGAAGGCCTGAACCGGACGGAGCTGGGGGAGCTGCGGGGGGAGGTGGGCCGGCAGCGGAGCCGGCTGGAGCAGCTGACGCGGCAGGTGGAGGTGGGCGGCGGCCTGGCCGGCGAGGTGCAGCTGCTGCGCAAGGAGAGCCGCAACATGAGCTCCCGCATTGTCCAGCTGCACACCCAGCTGCTGCACGAGATCATCCAGAGGAAGGACCAGTCCCTGGAGGCCAGCCAGTTGGAGAACCGCATCCTCAATGCCACTGCCCAGGTGGGAGGCCTTTTCAGGCTGCATTTTAAGACCTGTTGTAGAGATAGAGAGGACAGCTCCGCTGTCACACCCTTCATCTGCAGACGCATTAAAGAGTCGGTGCCAATTAGAAGAGCAGTGCATATATCACTGATATCACTGCCAGCTCCACAGCTCCTGATAGGAGAGTCAGCACTGATTGGAGGAGCAGTGCGTCACTCACTGATGTCACTGCCAGGTCCACAGCTCCTGACAGGAGAGTCAGCACTGATTGGAGGAGCAGTGTGGCACTCACTGATGTCACTGCCAGCTCCACAGCTCCTGACAGGACAGTCAGCACTGATTGGAGGAGCAGTGCATCTCTTACTGATATCACTGCCAGCTCCACAGCTCCTGACAGGACAGTCAGCACTGATTGGAGGAGCAGTGCATCTCTTACTGATATCACTGCCAGCTCCACAGCGCCTGACAAGAGTCAGCACTAATTGTAGGAGTAGTGCATCTCTTACTGACATAATTCCAAGCCTGCTAGTGCCCACCGTGCCACAGTAGTCTCTACTGCCATAAAGGTACTGGGCTTATAAGCAGATTTTAAGGAAACATTAAAGTATCATAGCTAGGTTGTTCTATTTGAAACCGAAAACGTTTGAGAACTTTATAGCAGGCTGATGTTTAATTGAATCCGTTAGCGACTTAAATGGCCTTAATTATAACTCTTTTCTTAATTGAGGAGTCTGAGATGAAATATCACTGTGAAAGCTGCAGAACGCAACCTGTGGGCTAAGTATTTGCGGTAATACTGTATTATTCCTTAACAAAAAGAACTCTTTTGAAAGAGCTTACCATTATGTCTTGAGTTAAGCAATGGACCTTAATTATAGATTTGGTTTTAATGGTGACTGAAACAGATCAGTCCTGATGGAGAAGTTTGCAGGAGAACAAAAATAATTTACCTCAAAAAAAAAAAAAGAAAGGAGGAAAGGAAACACATTGCAACACAAGCCGCAGACTGTTGCTTCATATCAATATCTGGAAGACCTTCCCCAGGTGCTGCAGGTGATGGCCAGTTTCCAAGAACTGGAGAGGAAGTATGCCGCCCTGGCCTCTGTCGTCAACAATCAGAGTCTGCTCATCGCCCGCCTGGAGAGGCACTGCCTGCCCGCTGTTGACGACCCGACTCCAGAGGTAGGGGGCGCTACTGGGCTTCAGACTATAAATGAAAATATTTCTCCCAACACTGTGATTAGAACTCAATGGGTCTTTTTTCCAGTTCTAAACCCGCTTTTCTTATTTGTCTGCCAGTTAATTGTTTGAGAATAAAGGACATATTTTATTGATGATGGAGGTAAGGCTCCAGTTGCCTAACAGATCAACAGTTGCATAACAGAACATTTCAGCCTGATATGCTGTAAATGCTGAAATAATCAATTGCTTTTATATCCATCCTGGTTCATGCATAAAATTAAGTATTACAGGGTTAAGAGGTATTTTAAAGAATATACAGTAAGTATATAATATAACAAAGGTGGCCAAGCCTAATCCCAGGGAGTCACAAACCTATCACAAATATCTAAGATTTGACCACTGAAGAGCATATTTTTAGTGGGAGGAACCCCCCACTGCAGCCACAGTGAGAACTCTATCCACTCTCTATCCACACAGATAGACATCCAGTGTCCAGAATTGTACCCAAGGCCCCTGAGCAGCGAGGCAGCGATGCTAACCAATGTGGCATCCTGTCACCCTGGGCCAGCTCCATGAGGCATTTCAATCACAGCTATTTGAAAGCTAGCTGTTTTGTCCTGGCTCTCACGCCTTGTCCCTTGTCCTACAGAAGAGCTCGGTGCTGCCCCCGCAGGTCACAGTGGTGCCCGCTTCCCCATCCGGAGCCTGGAACAGCAGCAAGGAGCAGCGAGACTTCCAGAGAGACCAGAGCCCCACCCTGACCCAGGAGGGGAGCCCATGGAGGACACGAGCGACCCCACCCTCTGCTGGTGCGCCCCCCAGCCCCCCCACAGACAGGCCCTACATCAGCTATCCCATCACGAAAACTCCAGGTACAGCACAGTCATGCCCGCTATCCCATCTTGGTCCTGTTATAGGCCTGTTTGGACCACTCCTCAGGGCCATTCCCCTGCTGGTTCCATCTTGCTACTACTGAGCTTCTTAACGTAGAAATGGGAGAATGCAGCGCAGTGGTTAATTATAGTAAAGGCTAAAAGGGCCTAGGGAGAAACACTTAGGGTGACCCGAAGAGATCTGTGGCATGTGGATTACTCAAAATCTTGTGACTGAATGTGAAAAACAAGCAGCAGCAGCAGCAGCAACAAAGCAGGGGACGCCCCTTCTTAGTGAACTCTGTGGCCAGACTGGAGGCCGGTTCCCAAACTGTCGATTGTCAGAGTGAAAGCAGGCTCTTCGTTCCCTGACCTGTGATTATACAGGCTGTGGTGAGAAAGAGGGTCTGGTTTAGGCTTGGGAAAGCATAAACACACCGGCTATTCCCATGAGCAAAGAAGGGGTGGCTGGGAATTCCAGCAGTAGATGGCCTGTTAATTGCTTTGGTAACTTACTCAGTATGACCTGAGACCTCTGACACAAGCTGGGTGCTATTCAATCAGTCAGAACTGCAGTTGTCTCTCTCCTATCTCATTGTGTATCCCAGGGCATCGTTATCTACAGTCCCAGTACCCCCACAGCACTGCATATCCACTGCAGAAACAATATCTTTCTTGTAACATGGTGACCAAGCCTGTGCACAACATTCCAAATGAGTACTTATTAGCACATTGTACAATTTTAACATGACATGCCCTGGTTTAAATCTACACTTTTATGTATCTATACCCTCTTTTTGCCTTTTTCATGGCTTTAACACAATGTTGTTACATAGAGGACAAAAGTAGTTTGAATGTTAAGTAAAGTCTTTTTCAAGCTCATTGTGTCTTGTCTGATATTTATTGACGTATGTTTTTGCTTTGTTAAACCCAATGAATCCAAAAAGCATTGCAGGATATATGATGCATACATCATGGAAAATGCTTTTGTAAGGAAGAACAAAATGTCTTTGGAACTGTGAGTGATTGTCTCTCCTCTTGTCCTCCGCAGGGCCTTGGCGTGACTGTCAACACGTCCTGGAGTCTGGCGAGACGACGAGTGGGATCTACCTGCTGCGGCCTCTCGACACTAACCACCTGGTGCAGGTGTGGTGTGAGCAGAGCCATGCCCAGGGGGGGTGGACTGTCATCCAGCGAAGACAGGATGGCTCGGTCAACTTCTTCCGCACTTGGGAGCAGTATAAGGTGAGGGTCTGTCCATGAGCAGTGTCTGATTGTCTGTGTTAATCAGTGTTTTAGAAAATAAATCGTCTGGGTCTTTTGAAAAGAGAAGAGAAGCTTCCACACAGTAAAGTCACTTTCTTTGAGTGGCAGTGTGTGATTAATACATCATGAGCTGGTGACTCATAGAGGTCATTGACTGTGACCAGGCAGATGGGATTAGTCAGCCAGGCTCTCTCAACTGCTGGCTGGCAGTGACATCACAGACAGTCTCACTGCTCCTCCAATTTGCTCCCTCTCCTGTCAGGTACTGTGGAGCTCCCAGCTTGTTGAAGGGTGAACAGCCTTGACAGGGGGTGTGCGAGAGAGGCTTATGCCATCCTCTTCCAGACCATGCTAGTGAGCTGAGCTTAAAATGATTTCAATTGTTTGCAGCCACCAGGTCTTCTTTAGCTTAACCCCACAGCTCAAGGTCTCCTTTTCTCAGATATGTTTCATGAAATGCTAACACCACCTGCCTGCCTCCCCCTTTGTGTGATCCAGCAAGGTTTCGGGAACCTGGGCGGGGAGTACTGGCTGGGGCTGGAGCACCTGTACTGGCTGACCGCTCAGGATGACTACCGGCTGCGCGTGACACTGGAGGACTGGCAGGGCCGGCAGGTCTACGCCGAGTACGACAGCTTCCGCCTGGAGCCGGAGACCGACTGGTACCGCCTGCGGCTGGGCAGCTACCAAGGCGACGCGGGCGACTCCCTCTCCTGGCACAACAACAAGGCCTTTACCACTCTGGACCGCGACCGTGACGCTTACACTGGTGAGGCTGGCTCTTACACTGTCTGGGGCTATGGTTTGACTTCCTAGCAAGCCGAGCCAAGAACCAGCATCCCACCCAGAAAAACAGCAGCACAATGTGGATGTGATTTTTCCCCTTCTGTCTTTGGTGGGATGAGCCATCAGAAAGAGAACCAGAGCTCAGGCTCGTACAATTAGGACTCCAGTATCACACAGCAGTCGGGGAGGAGGCTGACGTTATGTTGAAGTGCAGCAGGAAAACCTGAGCTGGTTTGCTGTGATTTGGGGGAGTACAGTAGCCGTCCATCCGTACACATTAAGAACATAAAAAAAGAGAAAGATTGAGAAAAATTACAAACGAGTCGAGGCCATTCATCCCACCCAGCCTGTTTGGTAGATGGTAATTAATTGACTTGAGGATCGTGTTCAGCCGTGTTCTAAAAGAAGCCTGGGTACAGGCTGCAACAGCATGGCTGTGAAGCTTGTTCCAGACCCCCACAACCCTTTGGGTAAAGAAGTGCCCCCTGTTTTTATAAATGTGCTTCCACATGGTCTCACTACAAGTTCCACTTGTGTCCTCTAGTTGATTTTCACTGTTCATTCCGAAGATCTCCACTCAGCTGACTTTGCGAGTGCCTTGGAGGATTTTAAAGGATTTGTAGACATCTAGAAAGTCAATTTAGCTGCTTTTCTCAGCATTTGTCATATCCTGTCTGATCCGTGCATCTTGCCTTTTTTCCATCTGTTTCAGGAAACTGTGCCCACTACCAGAAGGGTGGATGGTGGTACCACATGTGTGCCCACTCTAACCTGAACGGGGTGTGGTACAGGGGAGGGCACTACCGCAGCCGGTACCAGGATGGGGTCTACTGGGCAGAGTTCCGCGGCGGCTCGTACTCCCTGAAAAAAGTCTCCATGATGATCAAGCCCATTTAATTAGCGGCAGAAGGATCAGAGAGCGCCTTTCGGAACATGACAGCACTAATCCCTAAGCATGATCTAAACCTTGTAAAAATTCACCGTGGCAGAGGAGATGTAGTGACTTTTTTAAATTTTGAACTCCCGATTGTTAGCTTTTTATATTCCCATCTGATTTGAGGGTTGCCAGTTGTGTGTTCTTCATGTCTCCTGGATCACGGATACGAACCGCGAGACCTCACACGGGAGGGAATGAGGAAGTGTAGGCAGGCTGCTCCGACACGCCCGCCTTCAAGCCACTTGTCCTGAAGGCATCACAGGCAGCACAGCCCTGTACCGGAGGATTTACTGATGTTTGGAGGAGGAGGTCATCCCATAACCGTTAGCACCAGTGTCCAGCAAGTGCCCAGGAGGCCGCAGGGGTTGCTGTGTTTGCTGAGAGCCCGGACAATCCTAGATGGCTATTTCTACTCCCTCCTGCTTGGCCAAGTTAACTCTACTGCTCGGGGAATCCCTGTCGCAATCAGCACAGTCAGCTACTGACAAGACCCAGCCTGGAGCCTGCAAAGCCCGGGTTCTATAGCTCGTCCTGTGCTTGGTCGAATCATGAAATCATGATAGAAGCGTGGTAAAGCACACAGAGGGGTCTGGTCTGATGTGACGAAATCTGTACAAAACAGGACAGAATCATGGGAAAATCACAGGATGGAAGTTAGAATTAGCAGAATTTATCATTATAAACTTTCGGAAGTGGTTTCTGTACCTCAGATCCAGAGTGTTTATAAAGCAAGCAGAGCTGGTTACCCGGGGCAGCTGGTGTATTTTTAGAACCTGTAGTTTGACTATTAACCATTCTTGTCTTAGGATCTATTTAACGTTGAAGGAAAAACATGGTCATAGTTGATTGTGAATACTGCATTTACATTTATATGTACTTCCACTTTAAAAACAAAATTACCTTTATTGCAGTATTTGGTTGGTGGCTGGTTCAATGTTTTTTTTTTTTTCACGCCCTGTCCTGCGTTTCTCTTCAAGTAGATCAAACAGTCAGCTCTCTTAACTCAGACTCTGTAGCATCTGTCCTTCTTACAATGAAAAACCACGGAAATGACTTGGCAGGAAGCTGAAAGGCTACAGGTGCCTGTCCTGTCGCTCGGCAACGAGCCCTAAAGGATTCCCCTGCCACTTCCTGACTCTTGCCAGGACTGGCAGATCAAACCAAGCTGCGCTTTCGGCTGTAGACAGCTGAGACTTACCCCCACCAATCCTGAATCCCGATCCTCTGCCTACTTTAATCCTAATCCTTTTCCAGAAGTGCAGTTCACACGGTTGGAGCTGTGTGGACCTTTTTCATCAAATAAAAATTGACACTTCAAGCCAAATAGCACTGTTTTCTGCTTTTGATTCCATGTATTAACTCTTTGTGCAAGGGCTTATAGACATTTCAAGGGAAACTAACCTACAATTTTGATTTAAGATTTGCTGATTATTTTTGGCTCTGCAGGAGTGTTTCAAAGGTGCTTGCTGCAGGAATCGGATTACATCACTGCCTCCGCCCTGCAGCACTGTGATTCCATCAGGCAGCAGGTATTTCTGGGACGAAACCTGCTCCTCTTCCTCCCTCAGATAGAGTGGGAGGGGCCTAGAAGGATGGAGACAGTGATGTAATCCATATCGCATTTTGCAGAAGCTCCCACAGAGTTTCTGCAAAACAAAAGACCACCGAGTTTTAGCCAGGATTCTCAAATCTTTCCCCATTAAATAAATACTGATGTACTGACCCGGTTTTACCCGTGCACAGTTCTGGATTTTTAAAATTTCCCATGATAGATCTTTGATCCAGAACTAAAAGGAAATAACTCTTTATGAGACAGGCAGATTCTCAAAGTTTCTTGTGTTCCAGAGCCTGAATTGGCTGTGTAGATGCAGAGGTCAGCCCAGACAATGCAGGTGTAGTGCAGATCCACAGTAAAGTCCTTTATCGCTGAAGTGGAGAATTGGAAATTTCCTGGATCCTTCAAGAAATGGCTGGGTGAGACCCTCTAGTCGGTTAACTCGCAACCAAACTGGGCCTAGATGGTTTTGATTGGTTCCTGATCCTGTGCTTGAGCACTTAACTGTTCTGTCTTCCTCAGCATACGTATGGCATGAGAATATCTGTGAAACAATCCTGAGGTTACTGCCGAAAAAAGCTTTTTAGTCAAGACTGTGGTTTGCATTGTTGGTACTTCTTGCAGACACTCAAATATTAGGGACTTTTGAAATATTCAGCACACTGTAAATACAGCTGAGGTCACTGCAGCAGAAGCAGCTGACAGTAGTGCAGAGTGAAGACTGGCCGGACCGACCTATTGCAGAGCATGTGCTGTGGAATTGTGTGATCTGGGTTGTGCGTCAGGTGTTTGTTACATTGCGGTGACTTACTGTAAGTACGATTTATTGAGCAGCTAAAACAGGCGAGAGAAAGAGGTGCAGATGGAATGGCGAAACCAAAATGGAAATGCAGGAGAACGAGGGACGACAACCTGTTTCCGTGCCTTTGAAGGACTCGGTGTAGGCCGTTCCGCTGCAGACTGGCTTTCTGGTTGCGGTTTAGACGGCGAGCATTTTCAACATCCTTCAGAGAGGATTTCCTGTGAACACACGACAGCACACGCACCTCATGAGTGAGCGGACTCAGCTCGTCCCGCCATTATTACACGTTCTGCGCTGAAATGGTAAAACCTGAAAAATTTTGTTTTTGAATCCTAATGCTGGTCGCCGCATAGGGAGAGAGCAAGTTGTTTTTATGTTTTTTTTCAACAAAAGCCTGAGATTTACTGTTATGAAGACATGGAAACCAAGATACATCTGCTTATCTGGGTGTTGCTCGTCTTTCAAAGGGGTGAGTAATCCTGTGTGTGTCTACGTACCAGCAGGAGTACTGATTTAAGGTCAGACAAGGGGAAAAAATCTCAGAACAGCATTTTCTCATTAAGGCTTTAATCACTTGGTGGTACCCAGCAGACAAGGGGACTACTAATTCTTGAATTGGACAAAGAGTGATAAATTATCAGTATTCCTTCATCTGTACTGTAACTGCGTGGCTATCCTTCAACATGAATGGTTTTTATTCTAATTTCCTGTCTACTTTCAAAGCTTGATTGATTTGGTTTCTTTCGTTTCTTTTCTTGATTATGATATGGGTTGCTGTTATTGATTGTGAGGTTTTCTTACTTTGGCATGTTGTCTTTCCTTCTGAAGTGTCTGGATCCAGGATAGCATTCTCAATTTGTGTAAGCGACCGAGCGGATAAATCAAATATAAAATAATTAATCATAACCCCCAACTTGTAAAAGATCATACCTGAGCGATTATATGATTAGAGGCACACGAGTTCTTGGTTCTCTGGTACAAAGAGCAATAATTCAGGCAGGCCTGGCTAAACAAATATTTACTAACAATATACATACAGCATATTACACATATCATAAACATGCAATACACAAGTTTCCCCTTAGTACAAATTTACAAATAAGGCAACCCAGAGGGCTAGCATTGTGACCACCTACCCCAGAAAAACCCCAGACTCTTACCAAGTATTCTAACTCTTGTATAATACCTACAAAGGCCCAAAGAAGAAACAAGCTGGCTTCTAAATTAACCAGAAAATAATCTGCGGATACATTTCTCTCTGTAAACCTGGGTGCCGCAAAATGTTAGATATGATAGAAACCTATCTCCTTATTCTGAAATGTGCCTACTCACCATGAGAGGCTGTTTCTGAGGAATTCTTTACGTGGGAAATTAGAGTGCTCCAAAAAACTACAGAGCAGATACTTAGCTCCAATCTGGTCTTTCCCAGTGATCCGGAAAAAAAGAGCTTCCTTTCTCGTCTTCTTCTTCTGTACCAGCCTAATCTTTATATATAGTCTTCATGGAGTCACAACATTTAGATGGAAATCATTAACAATTGTGAAGTGAGGAGTAGGTGAATTAATGATTTACTGCTTTATCATATTCCAGAGCAATCAATACAATTGGAATTCCCTGAGAAAATACTAAATATTTTGTGTTGGAATGATATGCCTGGGCTTAATTGTTAATATTGGGCAGATTTAAGTTAGCGAGAAGAAATTGCAGTTCAGAGAAACTTAATAAGGCTTGAAGAAAGTTAGTGGGCTGGAATTCTGAATATTTTTACACTTATTAATCATTCATGAGTGAGTGAGAAAATGAATTCATTTAAGATAGAGGAACCCAATACTAAAAGTCACCAATTTTCAACACCCTGGAATACAGTCACTTCAATATAGTTCAACAATCGCCATTAGCTAAGCTACTAAACGAGGGCATGCAGTTCAGAAGCGGGGAAAAAAAATTAGAAAATGAGCCACTTCCCATCTTGACCCTGCCTGAAGCAAATTTCCCCATCACACATTTTCGTGTGAAACACGGCCCAGTGAGATCAAGCAATGTGAATGTGATGTGTGACGATAAATGCCACATCTGCGCTTACCCAAACCAAGCCTGTGTTAACAAGTGAGGACTCCACCTTGTTTCCCACGATTATTAATAGATGATTGTTTTTTGTTTTAAAAATGTTGCTCAGTGACAGATGTGGTCTCACAGTTACAATATTGGCCAGAAATGGGCTCCCTTCATTTCAGTGTCTAAATGAACTACAGTACTAGCGAAGTTCTCTCTTTTTCACAGAAACAAGATAACACGAGAGATAACATTTTCTGTTGACGCTGATGCTGGTGTTGCACGTCTCCCGATTTAAAAACTTGATTGGGGTCAATCGGGTAGAGAGATGTAGATCATTTTTACCAACAGTGGTGCAATCAATTAAAAAAGTTGATCAGGAATCACACTTCATCAGAAGAACTGTTCATCTCTTTCCTTTCCAGATTGCCAACAAATTTATGTGGTCCTAATTAGCAAAGTAGGTTGTGTGTTGCATAAGCAGAACTAAGTCAGAACCCAGAAATGTATAAGGAAAACATTGAAGGCTCAGTATGTAAGCTCAACATGCATTATGAATTCTCCAAAACAGGTTGCTAAAAACAGATTGTATTAGAGGAAGAAGCTTGGAGCAATTTTACCTACTCTCTTCAATGCAGCACCATCAGCGACAATCTTATTATTATGGAACAAGTAATAGGTTTATTCCATGCTGAGAAAAAGAAGAAAGAAAACACAAGGTTTCGGCCGTGGAGCCTTCTTCAGGTGTCAGGAGGAATAAACTTATTACTTGTTCCTTTGCAGCCTATGCATGCTGACGCAGCTACCCACCTGAACTACTATCTTATTATTATTGTTTTTATTAAGTATATATCCCTTTTCATCACAGAGGGTCTCAAGACAAAGAGGAGACCCCCTTCATTCACTACTGAAGCTCAGCCCCCACCTGGGTGAACCACAGCAGCCTTAATAACTGTCACTCATGCAAGCTTTCAATGCATGCAAGTTACAACTCTTAACGGAACACCTGCCATGGTTCTGCATTGATATTGATGCATTTTCACTTTCGTCTTTGAGGGTAAATGAAAATAAAAAAGGGCAATGCATTCTCCCCCCGCCCCCCTCCATTCTCTCTCCCTCTGGTCCCATGAGAATGGCCAAGGCAAGGGTTTGTGTGATAAGACTTATTTTTGCACAAGACTCCTTTGTCACCTCAGCTGTATCATTATCTCAGCAGTCAACACCCTCCACACAGAAAAGACTGAAATCCTGAAGGGTCAGAACGATTGAACAGAATTGCAATTCGGAGAAACGTAATAAGGCTGGAGGGAACTTGGTGGGCTGGAATTCTGCATGTTTTTGTACATTAACAGATGTATATTGGAAAGGAGGCTAGTGTCTGATTTATTCAATGCAATAAACGGAGGCAAAATCGTGTCAACACTCACCAGGTTGGCTGATTTTGGGAGTGTTCTTTATGGGACCACTTCTGGGATTTTATGATGATTTGCCAGGTTTCACTGCAGCTACAAAAATCCATTTCATGAGATCGGGTGGGGCCTGAGAAAGCTTTAGTTTCTTGGTTGTCTTCATTTGACACAGCCATGTCACAGTTCACTGTTGGGAAAAACCATGACCGTAGTCAGATGCCTCTTTCCTTAGAAACCTACTTAATTAACAAACAAACCAACTGGATGGTTTAAACAAGTGATATAATTGTTCAATTAATGCCCTCATTTTGTATGTGAACTCACAATCTTTGTATGTGTTCCCTTTAATGTTCAGTATGTTTTTGGTAAACTTTTCCTGGGCTGTTCTAATTTTACATTTTTTCATTGTTTGCTTTGGTTTGGACGTGCAGTAGCCTACAGTCCCCAAGTCCCTGACCCACACCTTTGTGTTGTGATAGTGTGTCTGAGTTAACAGCCTTGGCTATAGGCATTTTAACCTTTCCTTCCTTTCCCAGATCTTACTCAGGGAGGGGAATCTATTTCAGCTTCAACAGGTAGGTCACATTCTCTGTCCTTCTTTTGTTTTTTTTAAAGAGATGAAGCTCAGTACTTTAAGCCACAGTCACAGATCAGAGGTTGTTCAGTGGGCCAGTTAAATGACTTCATGTGAGGAATAACATGGACTATTGGCCTAAGGTACCTAATAATAATAATAATAATAATAATAATAATAATAATAATTAATAACCAAAAATATAATCCAATTATTCAAATTTAAGGATTTCCTTGAAAGAAAACTTGTATTTAGTGACTATAATTTTGTGCAATGTGTTTCTTAATTACTTAAGAAAGTAAGGTTGCTCCAGAGTGTCCTGTTGAGATCAGCCCTCAGAGAGCTGTGGTGAGATATGGGGACCCAGTGACAGCGAAGTGCACTACAACACAGACAGCCAGAGGAATAGGCTGGGAGGCTACAGTTGGAGCTACAGGCATGAAAACAGATGTCCAGTCTGTCACCTGGAATGTCAGCAGTCTGACTGATTGGACTGCAGAGCCAAAGTGCTACGGAAACTTCCTTACTGAGCCCAAGCAGTGCGGGAAGAATCTCATCATCATTCTGTACAGTGAGTAGCCTTTTATAATTGATGTATAAGGTAACCCAGTGAGTCAGTGCTTCTTATTAATGTTAAATCCCTCTCTGTCAGGCAGTTCCCATGACTAGAGAGAGAGTATTCACTTGAAAAAGCAAACATTGTTTTGTAAACTGTTTTTTAAGTCTGCTGACTTAAGTGCCCATGAACATTGCTCACACATTACTAAAGGTGACAAGGTAACACATATACAGTATTTGTCTGTACTAGCTTCTTTCGAATCTTTACATGCGTGTTTTTGAATTTTTACTCAAAGCATTGTCTCTTTACCCACAAGGGTTAGGAGAGTATGAAACAAACTACCGAGCTACATTTTTATGCCACTTCTTTCAAGAAACAGATGGATGAGGCGAATCGCTGGAGCAATTAACTACTCAGCATCAAATGGGCTAGATGAGCTACATGGGTCCTCTCTTTTATAACCTTTCTCATGTTCTCACTTCCAGTACTGGTACTGTCTTGCATGGGAGGTTATATACTGTATATATATCTGTAATTGTTATCTCTGCTGGGCTGTGCGGAGCTCAGCTGGTTCTCCCATCATGGGACATGGGTTGGTGGGGTGTTGTGGGCTCTTCAAAGCAGCGAGCATTTTATTTACAATGTAGAATGACAAGCTTAGCTCTTGTCAAGCTCATCCTGACATCTCTATTTCCTTACTAAATACACAAGACAGATTTGAACTTTAGACGAACAAAACAGTTTAAAAACTTTGCTGCATCCTGCTAAGGTAAAACCTCCCCTTTCTTTAAAACCTTTATTTTATGATACCTCTGCTTCCTGCTCTTGATTGGTCACTAGTCTATGAGTATGATCTTCACCACGGGCTTCTGGGAGATGTAGTTGAGGCAGAATCTACCATATTTCTGTCTTCAGTGGCACAATAGATCCCTACAGCAGCTATTAACTGCAATATCTCATATTGTTGTCTTTCTCTTAGACAACACTTTTGTCCATAATGTTGGTGTTCTTAATGCAACATTGGAAGTTTTGTGAAATTAAAATAATCTGAAAAGGGCAAAAGATGGTACTTGTTTAGTTGATACAGATGTTGGTCAAATATAGTACTTTGCAAATGGAGAACAAGCAGAAAGGCTAAACTTACTCCTCCTTCCTTGCGGATATTATATGAAATTACTTGAAATTAAGTGAATGTCAGAAACTATGCCTGCGCTAACATCACAGTGTTAAACAGATCTGTTTTTCCCAAGGAGGGAAAGCACGCTCATTTCTAGTGATTTTCCGTCAGCAGATGATCGAATGAAATCATTGCACTGTTATTCACTGAAATGTCGTCCCCACTGCAGTGATGAGTTTGTCCTCACGTGGACAAACCCAGTTTCGCACGGCAGTCACGATGGCTGCACATATGTTGATAACCTTCAGATATTTCCCATCTGCAGTTTCTGTCTCCTTCAGTCTGGGGCAAGAGAGTGCAGATGTGTGTGAAGACAGGGCGAAGGGAATGGGCAGCACGCTTTGAAATCCCACACGCCAGCTGTGGCCATGAGCACAGTGCCTCTCACTCCTATAGAGGCCATGCCCCTCTCTCTGTGTATGCGTATCTGATGAAGTACAGTATGTAGCTTCTTTTTCATTATTAGTGCTACACTGAATCACAAACACCTGGTTTTCCTTGGCTGCTTTTTAATTTCCATTGCCTGTTACACTACTGTTGTGTTTCGTGTGTTTCCCTTCAGAGTACCCAGACAGTGTCTCTCTCAGCTCTGACAGCCCAGTGGATCAGATGGTGGAGGGGATACAGTACCAGCTGCAGTGTGAGATCAAGAACATCGCTCCTATTCAGTACCTCACTGTGAACTGGTACAGAGGACAGACACTGATTCACAGTCAGACCTTTTCTCACAACACTACTAGAACACCTGTGAATGTGTCTGCGACCCTCCTGTTCACCCCTGACAGAGCTGACAATGGACAGCAGCTCACCTGTGAGGCAGAGCTCAACCTGGGACCAGAAGGACCACAGCCCCCTCCTGCAAATCAGTCTGATCCTCTCCGCATCACCGTGCTGTGTGAGTTTATGTAACCTTATCATTTGCAATTCAGTTATTCTGTTTGGTGTCTGTTTTATTGGTGTTCTGCTATTGGGCACTTTATCAAAAGCATTCTTCTGGATCACTGATATCCCACTAAGTGGTGAAATGTGTTCACTTCAGCTCTAAGCGACTGACTGTCATGTATTCCAATTTAAACAGAAATTAATTTTTCTTGTTCATCAGCTACAGCCAGAACACCGCAGAATTTACAACTAATAAAACTACGCCAGTTCGACAGACTGCTTTAGACTTCGTACAGTGACCAGGACCAGATGACACGATGCTGCTGCTACTGTTTTGTCATATCTTTTCTCTGTAGGAATTTTACTTCGTTGCAGTTAAGGATAATTTGATAGAACTGAATTTTATACTTTTATTCACAGATGAACCTGAGATCACAGGGTGTCCTCTCAGTGTTGATGTGAAGGAGCATCACAGTCTAGAGAGCAGTGTGACCTGTACAGCTGAGGGCAGCCCTCCCCCTAAGACCAGATGGGTCAAGGATGGACAGCAGATTGACCCCTCTGTCAAGCTGAATAGGACTGATGGAGGAGAGTTCACCTATGAAGCTACTAACACACAGGGGTCTGTGAATCACACTGTGACGGTAGAAGTGAGATGTATGTTTTCCTCAGTATGTTTATCTTTTATGTACTATTTTACACACATGCTCAGTATTTATACATACAGTGAACATAATACAGCATGTGTATAAATAAAGAGATGGAGAGAGGGTGATGAGACACATCGATAGACGATATGTAAAGATCAGGCATCCCTTTCAAAGAGAAGATGTAGCCTATGGTGCCTTATTCCATTCTGTTTTTAAAATTAAAACAATTCTCTTAACCAATCATGCTGATCATTATTTTATTTCATATCCACAACCCACACAGACGGCCCTGAGATCACAGGGTGTCCTCTCAGTGTTGATGTGGAGGAGCATCACAGTCTAGAGAGCAGTGTGACCTGTACAGCTGAGGGCAGCCCTCCCCCTGAGACCAGATGGGTCAAGGATGGACAGCAGATTGACCCCTCTGTCAAGCTGACCAGGACTCATGAAGGACAGTTCACCTATGAAGCTACTAACACACAGGGGGCTGTGAATCACACTGTGAACATCTCAGTGATTTGTAAGTACCATCTAAAATATTGTTACAAATGGGGGTTATGAAACCTAGCATAACCTAGACCTAGCAGATTAGTCAATAAAATAAATGATCATAACCCCCAATTTGTAAGCATTTTGCAAGAATATACCCGAGCAGTTGATATAGTTAGAGGCACATTCATTCTTTGTACTCTGGCACAGCTTTGGTGAGAAGAGTAATAATCCAGGCACATTGGGTTAAACAACTGTTTATTAACAATGACAGTGACACACATTACACCACACACAACATAAAGATACAGAACACAAGTCACTGTATTTACAGTCCTACTGCATGTCTAAATCACCCAGAACATCCCAGTTACCAAGTAGTGCTACCAAGTACTTGACTCTTGAATTATGCCTACAGAGGCCAAAGAAGAGATAAGCTGCCGTAATGCAATACAACCTGCAGTTAAATCTCTTCCTCTAACCTGGATTCCACAAAAGAAATAAGAGTCGACTCCCTATTCTAAAATTCACCCACTAGCAGGAGAGGCAGTATTAAACTGAGGGACGTCTCACTCAAAAGAGCTACAGAATTGCAAGTTTCAAAACCTTAGCCCCAGTCAGGTTTTCTTTCAGGAGGATCATGAAGCAGGGGCTCTCACCTGTCTCATGCTACAGGTTCCAACTCCTCCTGACTCCTCTCTCTCTTGGGCTCTGACCTTCCTTCTCTGCCCTTCGCTCTTTTCCTTCTCCTGATCTCACCTTATAGGGTGTGTTTCTGGACTGTTGATCGACACTTAATCATTTACCAAGAACTTTAATAACTAAGTAAACCAACTTAATGATTGCTGTGACCCCCTACATCTCAGCAAACAGCTCTGAAGCTGGAAATGTTTACAATGCCAGGTGTTACACTCTTTGTCTAGAGTCTTAGACACCTCCACTGTCTGCTACCACAGTCTGTACCAACATATATGTCACTGTGTCATGCTGATGGAGTAAAATCAGGCTGCAGAGCTCCTGGGTGGCTCCTGCAGTGAAGTCTTCGATCAAAGTGCAGGACACAGTACATTCTGCAGCCTGGAGATCACAGGTTCAGATCTAGACTGTGCCACTAGCACCACGTGGTCAGGTGAACCCAGGACATGCACATGGACAGACTGAAATTCTTCTCCTAACTTAAAACATCTGTTTTCAATTGTTCTGAAACTTTCAGAAACTAATCAACTAATTTTGCTCAACAAATGATATATTTCTGCTGTGTTATCTAACAACAGGTTTCTAAGCATATCACATATTCCACTGGGTCTTTTCTAATCCATTTAATCAACCCACAGATGGCCCTGAGATCACAGGGTGTCCTCTCAGTGTTGATGTGGAGGAGCATCACAGTCTGCAGAGCAGTGTGAACTGTACAACTGAGGGCAGCCCTCCCCCTGAGACCAGATGGGTCAAGGATGGAAAGCAGATTGACCCCTCTGTCAAGCTGACCAGGACTGATGGAGGACAGTTCACCTATGAAGCTACTAACACACAGGGGACCGTGAATCACACCGTGACGGTAAAAGTGAGATGTAAGTTTTCACAGAATATCTAAAAGTTCTTACTGAAGCACTGATCCAGAGACACTGCAGGCTTCACAGCTGCTGAACCGAATATATTCCCTGTTGTGTCAACCAGGAATAAATGTTTCCTCTAAGAACAATTATCTGTTTACCAGTAGAATATCAGTTATTACAGTATGTCCAGGTTAAGCCTTATGTCCTTAACCCACAGATGGCTCAGCTGGAGCTGATGGCCTTTATGGGCTGGTTCCCTAAGCCCTGAGAAGGAGGTGGCAATTTCTTACAGATGAATCAGTCAATCGGACAGCTGAAGACAGGCGACAGTCCAGAGAACTGCAGAATTTAGGACGGGCAGAGAGGCACTTCAGTGATTTGAAATGTCTCAAAAAGCTGTGTTCTCAACCCACAGATGGCCCTGAGATATCATGGTGTCCTCTCTGTGTTGCTGTGGAGGAGCATCGCAGTCTGCAGAGCAGTGTGAACTGTACAGCTGAGGGCAGCCCTCTCCCTCAGACCAGATGGGTCAAGGACGGACAGCAGATTGACCCCTCTGTCAAGCTGACCAGGACTGATGGAGGAGAGTTCACCTATGAAGCTACTAACACACAGGGGACTGTGAATCACACTGTGAACATCTCAGTTCAATGTAAGATTCAGCTTAAAATGCGTTTACTTCTTGCTATATTTTTTTCGCATTGAAACAAATATTACAACTGCAAATTATAGAAAGTAAGACACTCCTCCTATCCCAATTTACCTTTTGTCAGGAGAGCAGCAGAAATAACAAGATATTAACAAAATATGAGAAAAAATAGAAGTATCAAGGAAATTTAAAGAATGCAGGAAAAGGAGAATGGTGGTAAAATAAATGAATGTTGAATTTATATTATAAAAAAGAATAACAAAGTTAGGGAATTCAGTGCATTACTCAGCTTATGTGTCTTTTATTCTCTGGCACATCTTGATAAAGTCATGAGCTGGTGGAGAGCACAAACAGGACAAACAATAAATAATACAATAAATTATATATTGTACAACACACATTTCACAACTGCTATTTAAAAATATTTAGATGCCTGTGAGTTACAGAACCCTGCTTTGAGCTGCTTTCTGAATTAGGAATGCCTTGAAAGGTAGAGAAGGAACATGTCCTATTAAGTAAAAGGATCCAGGACTTAAACTTCTCTCTAATAAAGACGCTTAAAAAACCAATGGGAAGCCATTTCCCCATTCTGGCCAACGCATCACTAACCAAGGAGAGATGTCTTTTAGCCTGAGGCTTCCACAATATTGGAAAGCAGAATTTCCTGAAATAAACATGGCAGCAAACCCCTTTCATAAAGAGTACAGGTTCTCTTCCAGTATTCAGAATACCAGCACAGAATCTGGTTTCAAATCTGCTGAAGTAGGAATACTCTCACAGTGTCCAGTCTTCTACATTACCGCCCACAATGGTGATGCTACCTTCTTTCCATCCAGCCATCCATTGATCTGTCCTGGCTTGAGGCCTGCTTTGTCCCATTAGTCATCCTTATGGAGACGGGCTTAATGACCTCAGTCATAAAAGCACTGCTCACTGTTTCATTTTTGTATTTGAATAAGGCTGATTTAACCGTTTAACAGTGAATTATATTTGTCTGTGTTAACCATTAGCACCCCTCCTTTGATCATCTGTATCTGTCACCATGTTTACTTGCCTCCAGTCCCACGTGCAGCTCTATAAATGCATAAGACAATAATCATCATATTGAACCTACAGGATAGGTTAGATCTACGGGGGCGTTCATTTAATAAGCCCTCTGTGGTAAGAGTCATTCATTGGAAGGGTAGAAAGCAAGATCCCGTGGTGTGAAGTTGCAGACTCTGAGCTTTTGGGAATCGGTTTCCATTTGTGTTGAAAATAAAAATCCCAAATGATCCAAAAGATACCCCGTTCAACATTGTATCCTCCACCCACAGACGGCCCTGAGATCACAGGGTGTCTTCTCAGTGTTGACGTGGAGGAGCATCACAGTCTAGAGAGCAGTGTGACCTGTACAGCTGAGGGCAGCCCTCCCCCTGAGACCAGATGGGTCAAGGATGGACAGCAGATTGACCCCTCTGTCAAGCTGACCAGGACTGATGGAGGACAGTTCACCTATGAAGCTACTAACACACAGGGAACCATGAGCAAGAATATATCGATTACAGTTGTATGTAAGTAAGAGCTACTACAAGGCTGTTTTTGAAGTGGGGATGTGAGTTATCTACAGTAGAGTTATATAGTTATTACTCAACAGCACACCCTGTGATTTCCT
Source organism: Lepisosteus oculatus (assembly GCF_040954835.1). Classification (NCBI taxonomy): domain Eukaryota; kingdom Metazoa; phylum Chordata; class Actinopteri; order Semionotiformes; family Lepisosteidae; genus Lepisosteus; species Lepisosteus oculatus. Next base: position 15,298,545 of record NC_090706.1, on the reverse strand, counting down.
GTTCCATGCTCTTAATGCTGAGGAGGGCAGCGGCTTGTGGTAACTGACACGGCTGGCACTTCCAGTAAGTCTTTGAGTAAACCACCATGCCCTTAACATAGAGCAACACTTGTGTATCTATTATTATTATTGTTGTTGTTGTTAATGATTTATTTATTTGACTGAAGCCTGTATCGAGACTGGCTTCCAAAATACATGATGTTAAAATACAATGCATCTACAAACTAATATGATAGAACTGTTTCTTAGAACTCATTGAAGAAAGATAAAATGCTGGTGCTTCATATTATGATGCAATGTGTGATGCCATTAAGTGAGAAAAATAATGGAAGAGACGTTGCCGACTCGGCCAGGTACAGCTGGAGCTGATGGTCTTTATGGGCTGGTTCCCTGAGCCCTGAGAAGGAAGCGGCAATTTCTTACAGATGAATCAGTCCATCAGACAGCTGAAGGCAGGCGACAGTCCAGAGAAGTGCAGAATTAAGGACGGGCAGAGAGTCGCTTCACTGATTTGAAATGTCTCACAAAGCTGTGTTCTCAACCCACAGATGGCCCTGAGATCACAGGGTGTCCTCTCAGTGTTGATATGGAGGAGCATCACAGTCTGCAGAGCAGTGTGAACTGTACAGCTGAGGGCAGCCCTCCCCCTGAGACCAGATGGGTCAAGGATGGACAGCAGATTGACCCCTCTGTCAAGCTGACCCGGACTCATGGAGGACAGTTCACCTATGAAGCTACTAACACACAGGGGACTGTCAGACACACTGTGAATGTTACAGTACAATGTAAGAATTTCCTTTAAAATCTAATTCCTCAGGATAGACGTGTTACAGACGCTGATGTGATTGCAAGACCTGTTGTCTACATTAGCTGCACCATTCTTAGCTGATATTCTTGAAGAGCTTCTGCAAGGGGCATCATAGTTATGAGAAATGCACTGAGTGCTTTTACCCATGCAGGAAAGAAGTCAGTTGTTTAATGCAGGAAAGAAGTTAATTGTTTTTCTTTGTGAGGAAATATAGTAGGGAGATGAATATCGGTGTTGCACAGTACACTGAAGCCCATTTAAAAACACTTTTTTAAGATTGAGAAAATAGCATGCAAAGAATCTGTAAAGATAAGCAATAAAGACTTGCCCAGTGTGATAAACTCAATATAAGTCTTTTTATGTGGCAGGGGATGAAATACAGATTTGACATGATCATACTTTTTTTCCCCCCCCCAGACAAACCAACTTTTGTTTCATTGAATAAAACCCATCTCTTTGCCAGCGGAGAAACAGTCATTTTAACATGCAGAGCTGAAGGCAGCCCATCCCCTCAATACCACTGGAATTATTCCAGAGGTCCTGACATAAAGACCATGACCACAGACAGCAAGTCTGAGATCACCATCGCTGCCGCCTCAGTTGGAGATGGTGGTCAGTACAAGTGCATCGCTACAAATTCTCTTGGGCAGGCGGTCAAGATATTCACCGTGATAGTGGAGGAGCAGGGTAAGGTGTTCAACATCTCCTTATAAAAACACAGTAACAGTGTGTTTGTACCTGTGTGATTCATTGGCTTCATTTTATCATTTTCCGCATCATTGTTTGCCAGATCCCTGCTTTGTTTTCTGTGTTTTACCATACTGTACTTTACTGGAACTACAATACTCGAAACGCGGAAGAGAAAGAAATTGAATGAAAAAATCTTTTCACTATTTTTTTAGTTTTAGAAACAAATCATTCGTTCATGATAACAATGGTATTTCATTTCTGTTTAAATTAGCAGAAGAAGGAAGAAATTTCCTGTATTGGTAACAGTATTTCATAACATTTCTTAAATTCTTCATGAATTGAAGGAAAGAAGTAGAACTTTGTGACGTATCGTAAGGGAGACTCCAAACCGGTTCCATTAATTTTAACCCAAAGTTTGATGTGCATCATTACTGTTCAAGTGACAGACTCCTTGTTAACTCGTATAATTTAAACATACCTACGAAGCGTTTCTTGCAGTTTTTAATTCCTGGAATTGAGTTATTGAGTTTGAATGGTCTTCAGTTTGCAGTCTAATAGTGTTTTTTTCTCTTTTGACAGATCACACTTTTATCTTCATTATTTCTATAGTAACAGCAATCATAATCCTGACTCTGCTACTGCTGCTCCTTTTCTACATCTTTCATGTTCACCAACACAGAAGGGGCAGATACTCTGTTATTGATCACCATGCCTGCGGAGGCAGACCGCATGGACCCATGGCCCAGAATGGAAATGCAGAAGTGAATATACCCCTTCAGGACTTAAGTCAAGCAAATCAACAAGCTAATGGCAGCACCTCTCCCTAGGACATTCGGAACCATGTGTGATCAGCCCAGGACCCCGCCAGACTAAACGTCACTGCTTAATTCCTTGATCAGGTTCTCAGACAGGCCTGGCTGCTCACTTCCAGGAGAGGGTTTGCTTAATGCTGAGGTGGAAGAGCTACTGAAAGATTTGTTTTTCTTTTTGTTTCTAATTTAATTCTATTGGGTTTTTTTTCTTTTTCTTAAGTCATCCGCCACAGTGTGTGAAAACCAACTGGATAAAGCTGTAGAGCAAACTGGAAATAGAAGAGGCAGCTACACAGTAATCTGGCGATAATGTGTCAGACTACAGTCAACAGAGTCCTGCAGGCTCCGAATCTCCAGCTAATTGCGATAGTAGATTCTCGGTCAGACCTGGTGGCAATGCGCTACACTGGGACACAGTGACCATTTTCTCTTCTAGAAATTCAGCATTGTTATTACTGGAGTTTCTCTTTAATTGTCTGGATTAGTGTGTCTCTGCAGGGCTGGTTTTCAACAATGAGAGAAATTCCAGTGGGGCAGAACAGGTGGTTTCGTACTCGGGCGCCTCTTGGCGTTTGAATCAAACTATGATCCTAACCAGCTCACCATCCTGATCCGCTGGCAATAGGAGTATTCTTTCTCAAAGGTCCTGGGCAAAGGAAAGGTGAATTGTCCTGCTTTTGGAAAGGTTGGCAAAGATCAGCGTTAGGCTCTTTGTGTTTATACCTCTGAAATGGTCTGGAAAAGAGTTTGTTTCTCCTGAAAGAAAGAGAGATCTTGCTCTCTGTCTGTGGAGCAGAGCAAGGGTGGGGTGGAATGACCTGATGTGCTGTAGGATGTGATTATTTCTGCCATTACATGGGTCTATATAAAATGTTTCCTCTTGTAAATATAAGGCCTTATCCTGATTATTTGTAACTATTTGGAAGCAACGTTTTCTGTTTTTGTTTAAAGCTAATGCACTCTGTTTTCAAAGAGAATTTATTTGATAGAAAATAAATTTTACTTTTGCTTTTCATGGATAAGAACTGATTCTTGTAAAATGTGATTAAATGTTATTTTTTTCCTTCTGATTTTTTTTTATTTAATTGATCTTTGAACCTGCTCATCCTGGAAAGACCCTCGCTCGGGTTTTGTAAGATGGAGTCTGGGTTTTTTCACTCACCACGATTGGCATTTCTCCCCTGGTGGCGCCCCCTAGTGGGGTTCAGCTGAGATTAATCGGCTGGGGAACTCTTGGCTTTCCAGCCCGCAGTGGTGCCGACAGGTTGTCAGTGAGAGATGCACCGCTCTAGTCAGTGCTGATGTAACAGGGCCCAAACATCCTGAACCTGTTACAGACAATGATGCTAGATGTAGCCAGCAGCCATATCACTCTGCAACTCCCAACTGGCAACCCGCTGAAGCTCAGCAGATGTGAGCCTGGTCAGTACCTGGATGGGAGACCTCCTGGGACGCCGTCCTTCAGAAGAGATGTAAAACCGAGGTCCTGACTCTCTGTGGTCATTAAAAATCCCAAGGCGTTTCTCCTAATAATCCCCATCTATGAATTGGTTTCATTATTCTGCTCTCCTCCCCACTAATAGCTGATGTGTGGTGAGTGTAGTGGCGCACTATGGCTGCTGTCGCATCATCCAGGTGGATGCTGCACATTGGTGGTGGTGGAGGGGAGTCCCCATTACCTGTAAAGCATTTTGAGTGGAGTGTCCAGAAAAGCAGTATATAAGTGTAAGCAATTATTATTATTAGATACCCTGACTGGCTGGAGCTCTTGCAGTGGAAGGAAACCCAGTCAGTCAGGTGGCATAGCGGAGGGCCCGAACAGAGCTGCGCCCGTCATGCCAACTACCCTTGCAGGTGCTCTGCAGGTCCCTGCACGTCAAATAGCGAATGGCTCAGCTGTTTGGCTCGTTGGAGGAGCAAGGGGGCACCTCCCGCTTTCTTGAACAGGTAGGTGATTGAGTCAAGGCCTGAAATCCAGGTGGTGGGTAAAGAATGATAAAGAGTCCATGATTCTGTGGTGCAGGTTTGTGTAGATTGGACTTGGCGAAGCTTGAGGTTTTGAAGCTTGTCTTCCATGTGGTAACCCCCCTGTTCTGAAATTTGCAGGCCTGCGTAGCACACAGCGTTCCAGGAAATAACATTGCAATTCACAGTAGCTGGAATTTACGGATTGGTCTTTTCAGCGCTTAATCAGATTTTCCAGATTCATTTTAACCGTGTTTGTAACCGTGAGCCTGAAGTATTTTAAAGTCAAAGTCCAAATACAATCTTGAGAAAGAAAAGAGCAATGAAATGTAGTCTTGGCTAAGAAATCATGTTTTTACATCCCATGCCTAAAGTTACAGCACTCTGAGACAGAGCCATACAAGTTAACATTAAATAATTAAAACATTTATAATTTCAGCCTACTTTGTAGTAAAGAGGCAAGACACAAACCAGGCAAGAAGCACATTGTAGACTCAGTTTTGATAAAAACAACCATAAAGACAACCATATTCGCACTGTATTTCTATAAGTATCCATCGTTAAAGAGAAATGAAAGTTTAGGATTTCCGTTCCTACACTGTTTGGAAATATTTCACGCTTAATTTCACTTCCCACTTTTTACAGTTATTACAGAAATCCATGGGTGTGAACTAGCACACCTCCCCAGCACACACACTGCAATATGTTTTGGGCATCTTTATTCGGAAATAGAAAAGGAGAAATAGATTTTGCCCAGGAGCAAGAAGCAGTAGAAATCATTGTGTGAGGGTTTGGTTTTCAAGGAGTGAAGGAACCACTTTTCTGATCATTTCTCTAGAAAGTAGAAGTTACAAATCCCTCAGGGGTCATTTCCTACTGGAAACTTGTGTTTGTGTGCTGATACCACACTGTTTGTTCATGCGTTGGATGCTGGCTCCTAAAATAGCACTTGCCTTTATGACTTATTTCCGGTTTTATCTGTGAGATAAAATAAAGTCTCTTCGATGTACATTCCTTTAGAAACTGACAGCGGGCTTAGAGGCTCACCCAGGTTCGAGGTGCAAACTGGAACTATTGAAATTACTTGAGAATTAAAATTACTTAAATACAAATCGTACGCTTCTCCTGAAAGCAATCGACTTTGTTCGGCAAATAATTATTTTTTCAACTAATGAAGACAGAAAAACTGCGGAAATAACGACAGAAATGAGGGGTCATGCTTGCTGGATTTGGGGTATCGTCATGCTGTCTCTCTCTGGCTGTGGTAAGTACATGTTTAGGTTCACCGTGAAAGAAAGTACCAGCAGCTCCTGCAAGGACACAAAACAGCGAGGAGATGCAACCTTCAAAACTGGGGATACCAATGCTATTGGCATTGCATGTCTCGGTCCTTGGTTCGATTCTGGCCCCACCCATGAGGAATCTGTCTGTTGTCCTGTGTGCGTGTGGGATTTCTCGAAATGCTGCAAGCTCCCGAAGACCAGAACTGGTCTGAAGTGTCGTTGGTGTCTCTACTGTCCCTGTGTGTCTGTGTGCACCCTGTGAGTAAGTGTTGTCCCCTCCAGGGTGCTATCCTGTCTTGCGCTGTTTCCAAGGTAGGCTCTGTGACCTTTACCTGGAATAAGCAGCTTTCTGGTGATGAATGGATGGTTCTTACTAGGCTGCCAGTGCTTTGTTATTGGCTGTGTAGTTCAAGTAAGTACATGGTATTTACAGAATCCATGTTGTCTTTTCCACTAGGAACCAAAGTGGCAAAACTTTGTAGAGGGGTAGTGGGTAAGGCTCAGGGCTTGTAACTGGACAGCTGTGGGTTTAAGTCCCAGGTGAGACCCTGCAACATGTTTTCACTAAATTTACACCATTTAGTAATTAGTGGCAAAGCAGTGATACAGGAGGAGCTTTTTTTACTTGGGTATCGTATCCAAGCATTAGAAGGTTCCACATGAAGAAAAATGTCTTCTAAATGCAGAGATCATTTATGTGAGCAATATTTGATTATACATTTACAGAGGTTGTTGTCCTCCTGATGTTGATGAATGCATTGCTGAAAAGGACTTTAGGGTAACAGGACTATCAGGACTTGACACCTTTGAGATTCTGAGCAGTTTTTCCCGGTCTGATGGAGGCCATGTGGATTGGAGGGAAATAGTGTCACGCAAGGCTCTGCAGGTGCCAGGGAGCCTGTGCAGCACTGAGATGCTTCCCCACACTCTTATCCCTCGTCTTACTAAAGACCATTGCAGAAGTGTTTTCTTCTTATTTACTTGGAACTAATTAGGAATGTTAAATGACAAAGCTAACAGCACACTAAGCAGAACACTGCAAAATAAAAAAAAAGCATGAAGAGAATAACATTCTCATGCATTTTCAACCAGCTTGTCCTGGTGTGCTTTGTGCTGTGAGATCATGAGGCTCTTCAAAACAGTCTGGTTTATCTTTTATGGGGGTACTGGTCTCTAAAAGAATGTAGTTTCTACTGCAGGAGCTGTCCCAGAGTGTCCGCTTGAGATCAGCCCTCAGAGAGCTGTGGTGAGATATGGGGACCCAGTGACAGTGAACTGCACTGCAACACAGACACCCAGAGGAATGGGCTGGGAGGCTCCAGTTGGGTCTACAGGCATGAGAAAGGATGTCCAGTCTGTCATCTGGAATGTCAGCAGTCTGACTTATTGGACTGCAGAGCCTAAGTGCTTCGGAAACTTCAACACTGAGCCCAGGCAGTGCAGGAAGAATCTCAACATCAGGCTGTACAGTGAGTAGAGTTTTCTAATTCATGTACTCACTGCACAGTGAGTCACTTTCATTTCCTTTCCTCACAAACACAAAGTGTTAAACCACCATCTCATTAAAAACGCACCATAAATGTCGCATTAAGTTTGTTTTCTCTTCAGATGACCATTCCAGCTATCACGCTAGGGTTCTGATTTAAGCAGTTAAAGCGGTAAATGAACGATTGAGAAGGAACAGCGTTCTGGTTGTTTGCTGGCCATGTCTTTGAATCAGAAGTTAACGTTAAATATTAACTCGGTTCGCCTTACTGTTTTGCGAGAACCTTTCATACTGGACGTATTGCAAAAATGCATTTCCGGAGTAAAGCTCCAGACAGGGTTTGGTGCCCCCGTGTGGCCCAGCCCGGCGTCGCACGTTTCTTTTGTTGTCGTGTAGCCACACGGAAGAGATACAGATACAGCAAATACAGCTGGAGGCACAAAACACACTCACAGTGAAATAAAAGTGCGGAACCTCTGGTCATATTACCTACCCCTGTATAGGTCTTATTTCAGTCTGGAATATTTTGCTAATACAGTTTTAGTATCGCAAAATTACAGTAAAACTTTCAGTGAATGCTCAGTTAGTTGGGCATAGATGTCCTCTGATAACCTTAGCTGGCCCTGCGGCAGTGCAGACTATATGCACTCTTGACATCCGTGCGTGTCGTTTGCAGCGATCTGATGTGTAGGATCTGTTAAGAGTGGCCTTTAAAATGTTGGAAAGTGCAAAAGTTGGAAACTAAATGTGCATCATTTTCCGCATCATTTTCTTTAAAAACAATCTATTTTTTACTATCTTTGCAGAGTACCCAGACAGTGTGTCCATCAACTCTGGGAGTCCAGTGGTCCAGATGGTGGAGGGGAGACAGTACCAGCTGCAGTGTGAGGTCCAGAACATCGTTCCTGTTCAGTACCTCACTGTGAACTGGTACAGAGGACAGACACTGATTCACAGTCAGACCTTTTCTCACAACACTACTAGAACACCTGTGAATGTGTCTGCGGCCCTCCTGTTCACCCCTGACAGAGCTGACAATGGACAGCAGCTCACCTGTGAGGCAGAGCTCAACCTGGGACCAGAAGGACCACAGCCCCCTCCTGCAAAGCAGTCTGATCCTCTCCTCATCACTCTGAAAGCCTTGAGGTCTATTGGACTGTGTAGGTTTATACAGTCCTACTGTACATGCTGTTTCCTGTGCTTTATCTCAGTCTCTGCATAGCTGCGTAGCAAGGGTGGGAGTTCAATTGGTAGCAGGAGTAAAACTGCAGTTTTTATATTACTCTGGCCTCCTGGTGTCAAGGCGGTTGTGCAAGTTGCTAGTCGGTAATATCTCTGCTGGTAATATCTGTTAATTACATCTCTGAATGATTCACTTGTATTCAGTCACATTAACTGGACAGCGATTTTGAAGTTCCTTGCGAAATAGCCCCTAAAAATGATTTTGACATGTCTATTGGATACACATAATACTTCCAAGTTTGTAAGTGACTAGTGTCCTGAAGTAACAATGATCATATGTGTGGTTTCACTTCTACAGAAGTCCAGATTTCATCTAACACCCAGGATGGGTAGCAAGTGTGACAACACCTCTTTCACGCTTTTCTTTAAACCCAGCAATGGCGAAACCGTAAAGTTAAGGATCTTTTCGATATAACCCAAGCAACAAAATCTGCCCATTACACTGCTGCAGTCTAGCGATAAAGTTTTGGAGATTTTCTGTTCAGACTCTTATTATCTCTGTATCTGTCATGATCTCCTTCTTCAACATTTCAGGCGGAGGGTGAGACTGTGCAGTTTGCAATGTGTTTATTAATTAATTAATGGTCTGTACAGATTGACTGGCACTCCAGCGTCAAATTGATTTCTGTTGGAACACTGGATTTTCCTCCTTGTATCGTAACAACTGTGTCCTATATCCTCAATCCACAGATGGTCCTGTGATCACTTGTCCTCCCAGCGCCACTGTGAAAGAGGGTCAGAGTCTCGAGAGCAGTGTCCCCTGTACAGCTGTGGGAAACCCTCCCCCTGACACCCAGTGGTTGATAGAGGGCCAAGAGCTTGAGCCCGATGAGCCCCTGTCCAGGAGAGATACTGGACTCTTCACATTTGAAGCTGAAAATAGATACGGAAAAGTGACACAGGATGTGGACGTTACTGTGATCTGTACGTTGCTTCTTAAATTCTAAATCAAGTGTGGCCGACTGTAAATGTTCCCTGCCTAGACACAAAGAAACCATACTTTTTTATATTCATGCTTTCGTAAATCAAAGGAAGAAAACAGAAACTGAGATACTGTCCTAATTTAAAGGCTTGAGTGGAGACGAGATGGAACAAAAGAGATGTTGTTGACTCAGCTGGAGCTGATGGCCTTTATGGGCTGGTTCCCTGAGCCCTGAGAAGGAGGCAGAAATTTCTTACAGATGAATCAGTCAATCAGACAGCTGGAGGCAGGCGACAGTCCAGAGAAGTGCAGAATTAAGGACAGGGAGAGAAGCGCTTCACTGATTTGAAATGTCTCAAAAAGCTGTGTTCTCAACCCACAGATGGCGCTGAGATCACAGGGTGTCCTCTCAGTGTTGATGTGGAGGAGCACCACAATCTGCAGAGCAGTGTGACCTGTACAGCTGAGGGCAGCCCTCCCCCTGAGACCAGATGGGTCAAGGATGGACAGCAGATTGACCCCTCTGTCAAGCTGACCAGGACTGATGGAGGACAGTTCACTTATGAAGCTACTAACACACAGGGAACTGCGAGCCACACTGTGACGGTAGAAATTAGATGTAAGTTTTCCCACAATATCTAAAAGTCAGGACGTACATATTACTGTTGTTAAATATGTATAAGCTAAAATAAGGTTGTTTTAAGAGGTAAAAGAGGTAATTGAAAAACTTTTCTTGAAATTGGGTGTAAGGTATTTACAGTAAGGCAAAAATACTCTTATGAGTAATGCAGCTTGTGATTTCCTGTTCCGTGCAGTTATTGCTGAGGAGGACAATGGGGTGTGTGAACTGAAATCACACTTTGCTCTTAAGTCTTTGAGTAGACCACCAGGCTCTGAACATGGGGCTACACTCATATATCTCTTATTTAACATTCAGTATTATTGTTACTGTATTGGCTAAAGCCTGTATTGAGGCTGGCTTTCAAGAATACATGATAAAATACAATATATCTACAAGCAAACATAATAAAACTGTTTCTGAAAATGTAATTGAAAATGCTGAAAATGCTTTTGATTTCATGCAATGTAATTAAAATACACTTAATACTGAATATATCATTCTTGTTTTTCTGCAGACAAGCCTCAGTTTGTCCAGTCTACTGAAAGTCTTTCCCTTGCGGCTGGAGGATCAGTGGTCTTGAACTGCAGCGCTGAAGGGAGCCCACTTCCTCAATACCACTGGAGGTACCTGGAAGCTCCTAACGTACAGGACAGCAGCACAGGAGGATGGTCTGTGGTCAACATCACTGCAGCCACACCTGAAAACAGTGGCCAGTACACCTGCACGGCCAGGAACTACCTCGGAGACACGACCAGGGCCTTCACACTGACCGTGAGGGAGGACGAGGAAGGTAATGGCAAATGATAAATGCCAGAAAGTTCGCATGTCAGTGGCAGACCTGAAAGGCCATGTTTTAATTCAGGGGCAAGTGAGTGATGGGTCCTCAGTGAGAGTGGGGAGTTGTGCCAGTGTGTTGGCTGGAAAGGAACAAGTAGAGGTTAATTCGCACAGCTCAAGAGACACTGCAACCGAGACATTATTTTCATCTTTCTTTTTAGTTTTCAGCATGGAATCAACCTCTAGTTGTTCCTCTATTGGACGTTTCACCACAGTCTGAAAGGCTGCAACATTAAAGTATAATGTCACTGACTGCAGGCACGTACGCTTTTAGCAACATTTATTTTAGACTGTTAATTTCTGGAACCACAGAATTTTCAGCACTAGCAGCATCTTTATCAGGACTCATTTTGCTCTTGAACCTGTTACACCCCAGAATGGGATGGCACCCCCTGGAGCCTGGCCAAGTGCCAGTTCTCCCAGCACAGGAGGCCTGACCCTTTGGCATAGGGGGAACCACAGCTCTGAGATGTGTCACACTCCTCACACTTGCAGCACATATAGGTTCAGGATTACCCCCACAAAACAAACAGCATCACATGCACATTTTATTTTAATAGCATTTTTGCCTGATTTATTGTTCTTTTGGCAGATCACAGCTCCTTCGATCCGATACTTATTGGGACAGTGACAGCGGTGTTGCTCCTCGTTCTAGTCGCAATAATATTTTTTACTATTTGCTTACTGTGTAAGAGATGTAGTTGAGCCAGAGAAGGCTCAGAACCCAAAGGGGGGAAAAGAAAGGTACAAAATGGATCATCAGAAACCAAGCCCTTTGTGGGATTTCTCTCCATCCAAAGGCAGCCTCACCCAGAGGGCCTCTGGGATGGCGGCTTCGTCATGGATTAAATCTCCAGTGAGCTGCCTGAGGTCTATTGCTGAAAACTGGGCTGGAATTTCCTATTTCCTTCCGTCACCGGGACTGGCCTTTCCCTGCAGAACTGCTCCACTGCCAGAGAACCAGTCCTGCATTTCCCAGAGTGCAGCAGTGCACTTTCCCGCGCATGCGGCACCCTTAGCCCAGCCCATCCTCCTGAGCCCAGGCTGCCGCATGAGGAGGATGACAAAGGAAGAAGAAGAAGAAGAACCAGGGACAATGGAAGAGGTGAAACAGAGCTAGGATTAGTGAGCTGGCGGGTGGCTCGGCTTCCTTTCTTATTTATCTCCGGGACTCTTCCTTGGCTGGTTACGGAGAGGGAACAGAGATCTGGGGAAAGGGAAGTCGCTGGCTTCTCAATAAAGATGCCCGTTACAGGAAGCAAGAATCGGACAGACCTGCTTGTGGCTGGGGCCGGTGGGGTGGCTTCACTGGGGGGATGACCTAATGTAGTGTGACTGGCAGGAGACCCGCCCTCCACTGGCATCCAGAAACATCTTTCATCCTGTTACAATTTAATCTCTTCCATATTCAAAATCGATTTCATGCGTTTGAAATTTCATTAAAAAGTTTCTCTCGCTCAGAAATGAGTATATTTCAGCTCGATTAGAAAGATGGAGAAACAATGTGACATCTCACGAGCTTTACGGCACTTTTCTGTGCTTTTATTGTGATTTTACTGAGATTTACTGCATTTGGCTGTGTTTTCTCATGAGGCCAGCGCATTTTACTGCATTGTGCTCTGCTTTTACCACAGTAATACCACGATAAATATTTATAAGAGCAGGAGCAGTGCTACATGCTCCAGTGCATCTGTTTGAGCATGGTGAAAAAACGATGATACAGTTACTCTGAGTGGGGTAAATACAGCTGGGCTGGGCGCTGTGTAGGCAGCTTAAACAATTAGTAGAAGATTCACATATAATTTAATCACAGGGGTATCAGACTTCATTCCTGAATGCCCAGCATCATCTGGGATTTGTAGCAACAGTGCTCTGTTACATAGCTGGTCTAATTAATGAAATAATAATGCTTCTAACCAGGCTCCAAGTGTTTTACAGGGAAGTGTTACATTAATAAAATGAGTGGTGTGGGAAATCTACTGCAAAAGATCTTAAATATACAGTAACCTCTCTATACAGTACAGTATGTGTAACTAAGAAAATGGTTAGGTCAACTGTTTAATTGTTTAATTGACAACAGAGGGGCTACTGAACCCATGTTTCTATAAGGGGCCCTGTGATGCAGATTAACAGACTGCTTTCTGTGATTTCTCTGGCCTCCCCCCCCGCTGCCCAGCAACTCTACCGTCAGAGGCCAGAGTGACACAGTGTGGTTTCCGGTTTACTGGAGAAAATTAGAATTCAAGCGTTCCTGAATGTCAAGCTTCAACTTCAACTTACAAAAAAAACAAAATAAAAGAGAGATCGTCTAACTGAAATGTTATTGTTTTCTTAAATAAAGTATGTGACCTCTACCTAATTTGTTCAGTGACAAAAAATGTATTTAGTTAATTTTAGGTGGCATGAGAGGAGAAAAAATACAACGTTGACTGTAAGGGATCTTGTCCTTGAAAATTCAAAGAGAAAATGATTTCAGTTTTGACAGCACTTGAATGCAGATCATCTCTTCAGAGCACGTTTCACCCCCCCATTATCTTAAAGTAACCGTAAAACCAAAGCAGATGCTAGCTAGGGTGTGATTGATGAAGAACATTGCAGCCACGTTTCTCAAATTCACAGAAAAACAGCCGTAGAGCTTTCATTTTCATTTTCAAGCGCCACAAAATAAACTAAAAAAACCCACAGTATAACTTCCTTTCACACAACGTTTTCCACTCCCACAATTCTCTGTTCTTTCGTTGGTGCTTGTTTTAAAACGGAAGCTACATATTCAAGGCCCACATTCTACACTCGAATGTATTCCTCCCTGAAGCCAAAGCTGTTTTTCCTTTCTTGAACTCATAATTAATAAAACAAAGAGAAAACAATTCCAGAATGACTGTCGCCTTCCTGGGCCTTTTCGTCCTCTTCTCTAGTGGCTGTGGTAAGTGAAGCTCCAGGCTGAGTTTGTGTAGCACATTTTTTCGCTTTCACTTTAGGTCCTTAAAAAGAGCTGTCTTTCCTTAAGTGTGTTGTGAAAGGTATGTCAGTGTCCCCTGTCCACGTACAGACACAGAGCAGTTGTGAACGGATTGTGTTATGAAATTTATTCGGTCCACTTTTAACTTTGAGCTGTGAGCCTTCAGGTGTATACTGGGCCAGACGTGGTGATTGTGTCTTAAATGTGCGATATCGTTTGTTATTTCTGGGTTGGATACCTTCGCTTTGTGGCTGTAATTTCTTGTCTGCGAGGCAATACAGCCCAGCCTTCTTTGTGACTCCTGGTTCACCTCTATTCTGCCATGAGTCAGTCGGACCATGTAAAATTAAACTAAAAAAAATAAATACAGATTTTTGGGTTTCATTGGTTAAATTTAAGCAGCCTGCAAAGTAAACTATTTTTGATCTGACCCTATAGCCTTCTATTTCACAATTGGTAATTACTAGTTGCACTTATATTGCACATTTCGAGGTATCCCACACTGTGTAGAGTAGTGTAGGAACCACTCCAACCTTCATCCTGCCTCTGTACTGAGGAGACCAGGAGGAGACGAGAGAATGAGGAGGAAAAAATAAATGTATTCATCCAAAGAATGGCACCTCCCACTGCAGTGTCCCTGGTCACCATACTGGGGCAATGCTTTGGAGATTCTGGGCCTCAGGGAAGAGTGCCACATGCTGGTCCTGCTAAGTCAGCAGTACCAACTCTCTTACTGAGCTGCCAATGGCTCATTGTGGTTAAAACTAAAGGTCTTTTTGTTTTGCAGGAGCTGTTCCAGACTGTCCGCTTGAGATCAGCCCTCAGAGAGTTGTGGTGAGATATGGGGACCCAGTGACAGCGAACTGCACTACAACACAGACAGCCAGAGGAATAGGCTGGGAGGCTACAGTTGGGTCTACAGGCATGAAAGCAGATGTCCAGTCTGTCACCTGGAATGTCAGCAGTCTGACTGATTGGACTGCAGAGCCTAAGTGCTACGGGAACTTCCTTACTGAGCCCAAGCAGTGCAGGAAGAATCTCAACATCAGTCTGTACAGTGAGTAGCCTTTTATAATTGTTGTGAATTGAAACTGTTGCTTGTCGTCTTGAAGAATGACAGGGCTGGGATAGTTCCATGCTATCCAAAGCATGCATGTATTTTTAAAGATGAAGTTTAAGTTAGATGTGTAAAATGATTTCCTGACTGAAGCAGTTAAAATGGTCACTGAGTGATTACTGGATGTTTGCTGGGGACCTGATTAATAATAATAATATAATTATAATAAACTTTATTTTATATAGCGCCTTTAAAGGTGGCTTCTCAAAGCGCTTTACAGGATGACAACAACAATAAATAAGGAGAATACACAAGGTAAGACACAATTACAATACACAATTACAACAATACAACAATTACAAAAGAGGAGTCCGTGGATGGTGGTACTAAGAAGAGCAGAGGGGTGAAGAATGGAACCAGTTAAGTAAAGGCTTTTCTGAAGAAGAGGGTTTTGAGTCTGGCTTTGAAGGAGTTTAGAGAAGGTGACTCTCCGATATCCTTGGGGGCAGAGTTCCAGAGCTTGGGGGCATAACAGGAGAAGGCCCTGTCACCCATACAATGTAGACGGGCTTGGGGGACAGTAAGGAGGGCAGAATTTGAAGAGCGGAGGTTGCGAGGTGGGGAGTAGGGTGATAATAGTTCAGACAGGTACAACTACCCCCGACTGTCCACTTCAGTTTATTACAAACCCACGGATTCACACAGCTACCTCCTCTACAGCTCATTTCACCCCAACCACACTAAAAACTCTCTTCCTTTTTCACAGTTCCTTAGGTTACGACGACTATGCAGCGTCGACATCGACTTCGAGAACCAAGCCCTCGAAATGTACTCCTTTTTTATCAACAGAGGATATCCCAGCAGTGTGATTGACAGGGCCCTTGCCCGAGCCAAAAACACCCCCCGGACCTTAACCGCTTTTACCGCAGGATCCGTCTCAGAGCACATTTTGCCGACAATTCCTCTTCACAGGCAGCTGATAACAACCCGGTTATTGATGTCATTAACAACATCCCAAACAGAGTTGTTGGACTCCCTCCTCTGGCCGTTTTCCACCAGTTTATTATTTCATCAGCCAATGCACTAATCAAGCTCCCAAGGCACTCTCTACACCCAGTAAACATAGGTCTAACCTCACCCAAGGAGAAAATCAGGCGCTCCAGTCTCTCCGCAACAGGGATGATATCGTCATCAAACCAGCGGACAAAGGAGGTGCTGTTGTGGTGTGGCGTAAGGATCTATATATCTTTGAAGCCTCTAGACAACTAACTGACACTTCTGCCTACCTCCCTCTCCAACAGGACCCTACCACTGACTACCAAAAGGAAGTGGTATCCACCATTTCCCTTCTTATCAGCAGTAACGAGCTCCCCCAGGAGGCGAACCGGCTCATCATGGAACATCCACAGGTATCTCAATTTTACGTCCTCCCCAAAATCCACAAACCGGACACCCCTGGACGCCCCATCGTATCAGCATGTAACTGTCCAACTACTTACATCTCAGCCTTTCTCGACAGCCTCATGAGACCGCTGGTTGAAGATCTTCCCTCATACATCAAAGACACCAACCACGCGCTCCAACTTTTCAATGATTTCCAATTTCAGGGTACCGAATGCCACATTTTTACCATGGACATCACATCTCTGTACACCGTCATTCCCCATAATGACGGCCTTACAGCACTCAAGCACACACTGGACAAACGCACAGTGCTTGATCCACCCACCCATACCCTGGTACGCCTTGCAGAATTGGTCCTCACACTGAACGCATTCTCTTTCAATAATCTTTTTTACCAACAGGTCAGTGGAGTTGCCATGGGCACCAGAATGGGACCCAGCTATGCCAACATTTTTGTCGGCTGGGTAGAAGAACGCTTCTTCGCTTCCTACACTGGCTATGTCCCTGACCTCTACAAACGATATATTGATGACTGCGTCGGTGCCGCCACATGCTCCAACGATCAGCTTGAGTTCTTCCTGCACCACTTCACCAACTTCCACCCGTCCCTCAAATATACAGTTAACATATCTTCCACCACCCTTCCGTTTCTAGACATCCACTTGTCTATCAACTACCCCCGACTGTCCACTTCAGTTTATTACAAACCCACGGATTCACACAGCTACCTCCTCTACAGCTCATTTCACCCCAACCACACTAAAAACTCTCTTCCTTTTTCATAGTTCCTTAGGTTACGACGACTATGCAGCGACGACATCGACTTCGAGAACCAAGCCCTCGAAATGTACTCATTTTTTATCAACAGAGGATATCCCAGCAGTGTGATTGACAGGGCCCTTGCCCGAGCCAAAAACACCCCCCGGACCATCAACCCGATCAGGATCTGCCGCAGTAACAACCGCATTCCCTTGGTGCTTCCTTACCACCCTAACACACTTCCTATCCCCAGGACCATTAACCAGAACTTTTCCATCCTACAGGTTGATCCCTCCATTGGGGCCCTCTTTTCTGATCGCCCTATCATCTCATATCGCCGACCACCTAATCTGCGTAACCTCCTTGTTCACAGCTCCCTTGACCGCCCTCAACAACCATCCACACCAGGCACTTTCCCTTGCAACAGAGCTCGCTGTATCACCTGCAAGTACACAGCCACCACCACACTCATTCAAGGCCCCTCAGGACAATTCCGGATCACCCAGACAGCATCTTGTACCTCCAGCAACCTTATTTACTGTATCTCTTGCAGTAAATGCCCAGCCATCTACATTGGAGAAACAGGAAGGAGACTCGGAGACCGCTTCAGAGAACACGTTAGGGCTGTGAAGATTAAAGATCTCTCCAAGCCCATTGTTTCTCATTTCACCTCTGACGGCCACGACCACACTAATCTCTCCGTCTGTGTTCTCAAAGACGGTTTTCCGAACTCGTACATCAGAAAGACCACCGAAACTAAAATTATTCTGCAGTTAGGATCACACATTCTCCATTCCCTTAACGACAGATTACTGTTCTTTTAAATTTTCTCCATTCATTGGAAGTTTCATTTCACACCTCTCTGCACCCATTCTGACTTCACACCTCTTGATTGGCCTCACTTTCTGTCCCCTGCTCCCGCCTCTCACTCCTCCTCCCTCCCAACCTTTGTTCTCCCGCTACTTTACCTTTGCCTACTGCCCTGTCTCTCTCACACCTGAAGAAGGCTCCACGGCCGAACAGTTAATGATAGCATAGGGCGTAGTCTTGCGATATTTCTAAGGTGAAAAAAAGATGTTTTGACAGTATGCTGCACATGTGGGTTGAAATTTAAGCCAGAATCGAATATAACCCCAAGGTTTTTCAATTTTGATTGAAGCTCAAGTACAGAGCCATCTACAGAAAGGGTTACAGGACTGGCTTTACGAAGTTGATGGGGGGTACCAATAAGCATGACTTCAGTCTCGTCGCAGTTAAGATGAAGGAAGTTTTGAGTCATCCAAATTTTTATGTCAGAGATGCAATTAGATAGAATAGAGACAGCCACATCAGTGTCAGGTTTGGTATGGATGTATATTTTAATATCGACAGCATAAAAATGAAAGCTGAGGCCATGTGATCTTAAAAGCTGACCAAGAGGGAACATGTAAATGATGAAGAGCAAGGGGCCCAGTATTGAGCCCTGAGGGACACCAGACTTAACAAGACTGATTTCAGACCTGTACTCATTAAGAGAGACAAAGTGACAGCAATCAGTGAGGTAAGATTTGAACCATTTGAGGGCAGTGTCAGAAACTCCAAACACAGTCTCAAGATGAGAAAGTAAGATGTTATGGTCAACAGTGTCAAAAGCAGCACTGAGATCAAGAAGGACGAGTATAGAAAGAGAACCAGAATCAGAAGCTATTAGAAGATCGTTGGTGACTTTGACCAGGGCCGTTTCTGTGCTGTGAAGTTGACGGAAGCCAGATTGGAGGGGTTCGAAAAGGTTGTTTGTCATGAGGTGGTTATGTAACTGAAGTGTGACAGCACGTTCTAGAATTTTAGAAAGAAAGGGTAAGTTGGAGATGGGGCGAAAGTTGTTAAGATTGTCGAGAGCCATGTTAGGCTTTTTTGGCACGGGGGTTATGGCAGCAGTTTTGAGGACCGTTGGTACAATGCCAGTGCTCATGGATTCATGTAAAATATTGAGGACAATGGGACAGAGGAACTCAAGTCTGACTCTGAAACAAAAGCTAATGTTAAACAAAGTTGGGACTCTGAACAAAACAGGTTTTTCTTTGTAATTCCAGAGCAGGTTTACACATTTAGTTATCTTTACTGTTCTGACAGCACCTTTTAGATTGGATTTATTGCTGTAATTCATGACTGAAATCAGGGACCTTTGCTCCAAAAATGGTTTGGATGCCCTCCTGTGGTGGCCGGTGGTATTGCAGGTTTCTTTGGTAGCCTGTCACAGTGTGAAAGAAAAAAAGAAAACTGTGGTGATGTTACCTGCCCCGTGCGTGTTTTAGTTAATCCAGGACATTTTATTTTGTTAGAACGTTTTTCTTATTTTGCAGTAAGGAATTTTAGTGAATGAACAGTTAATACATGTTCCCTGTTTCTTGGTGCAGATGTCCTGTAGTAACCTCAGTCTCATCTTGCCATAAAAAAATGCTGGGTCGCAGTGATCAAAGAGGCGAATATAAGGATCTCTTCATAGTTTAAATGACCTTTAAACTAGAATGCAAATCCTCAGGAGTGAATGCATGTGGTTTAAATTCAGCTCCACTCTTTTTATCTTCACAGAGTACCCAGACAGTGTCTCTGTCAATCAAACCGTCCAGATGGTGGAGGGGAGACAGTACCAGCTGCAGTGTGAGGTCCAGAACATCGCTCCTGTTCAGTACCTCACTGTGAACTGGTACAGAGGAAAGACACTGATTCACAGTCAGACCTTTTCTCACAACACTACTAGAACACCTGTGAATGTGTCTGCGACCCTCCTGTTCACCCCTGACAGACCTGACAATGGACAGCAGCTCACCTGTGAGGCAGAGCTCAACCTGGGCCCAGAAGGACCACAGCCCCCTCCTGCAAATCAGTCTGATCCTCTCCGCATCACCGTGCTGTGTGAGTTTAGTCATATCTTTTTTTCAGTAACAGGTGGTTTTGCTGTAGGGTTTAAGTCAGATCAGTAAGGTGTGAGGAAGTTTTAATATTGTCAGAAGCATTGTTGGGCATCACAAACCATTCAATCTACTGATGCAACGTGTCCAGCACAGCTCTGAGACTGAGCGGGCTCTGAGAGCTTCTTGAATTATGCAGAAGTATACGGCTCTTTTCAAACAGGCAATGCTAAATATCAGTGGGAGAAATAGGAGAAATTATTAATTCAGAAAACATTGCTGTAGAGTGCAAATGTCCAATCTATGCAAAATGTATATAGTATGAGCATCATTGTTCTTCATCACAGATGCAGTACTCCATGTACTGGTGATGTGTTATGATGTGTGCACTTCATCTGCTGGTAATGTTACGCCCTGCTCACCAGACATGAGCGGCACTGTACACTGGTGGGATGATTTGCCAGTGAATAGGAATATGTATGTCCAGGCCCTGTGACAGAACAGGACAGAGATCTTCAGCAGGACAGAATCCCACAAGATGATATGTGCAGTGTGGTGCTTCTATGGAGAGGTGGTCAAACTGCACTATTTGCAGACCACTCTGTTGATTATCCCATTTGATGTTAATCGGCATAATGAATCGACTTACATCATGTCTATTCAATAAAAAGTCTGTGAAGCTACTTTTTCTTTTTCATGGTAATGCCTTTGTGGATTAGTTATCATTATAAAGGATATGTTTCTTTTGATGCTTAAAATAATTTCATTTTTGCTGAAAGGTGATAAGAAGTTCAGATTTCACCTTATAACTGCGATGGATAAATTATCGAAGTATTGCTTCGAAGTATTGCTTTGAAAGAATTTACCAAGGCTACAAAGATACCGTAGCCTCAAATGTTGATATGTGCTCTGATTTTAGCTATTCTTAAAAAATATATATATGAACTTTCTTTTCTTTTTTTATTGAAAGCATAGTATGTGCACACTCACATCTTGATTGATTCCAAACCAAAATGTCTCACAGGCTGCCTCAAATGCAAAACTATGGTATTGACAGTATTAGAGTCTGGATGGAGTTTAAATCATTTGATGAAATGTAGAATTTACATAATTTACTTATTTAGAATACTGATATTTCTGTTCCAAGAACTACTGTCAAAAGCAAATTCCGTCTTCAATCCACAGATGGTCTTGTGATCACTTGTCCTCCCAGCGCCACTGTGGAGGAGGGTCAGAGTCTTGAGCGCAGTGTCCCCTGTACAGCTATGGGAAACCCCCCCCCTGACACCCAGTGGTTAATAGATGCACAAAAGACTGTGCCCGATGGGCCCCTGTCCAGGAGAGATACTGGACTCTTCACCTTTCAGGCTGAAAACAGATACGGGAGAGTGAAACAGAATGTGAACATCACTGTGATCTGTACGTTGCTTCTTAAATTCTAAATCAAGTGTGGCCGACTCTGAACTTTCCTTGCCTAGGAATCATACATTTTTATTTTCATACTTTCATAAATTAAAGGACGAAAACAGAAATTGAGACACTTAAACACTTCCTGGAGTAAAGACTAGGTGAAATTGGGTGGCTTGTTGACCAAATACAGCTGGCCCTTCTGGGCTGGTTCCCTGAGCCCTGAAAAGAAGGAGGAAATTTCTTACAGATGAATCAGTCAATCAGACAGCCGAAGGCAGGCGACAGTCCAGAGAAGTGCAGAATTAAGGACAGGAAGGCTGTCTGCGTCTTTCTCCACAGGATCCTGGTCTGAAATATTATACTATATTATAGTATATTATACTATACTTTATACCATTCTTATTTTTTTCAGACAAGCCTCAGTTTGTCCAATCAAATGAAAGTCTTTCCCTTGTGGCTGGAGGATCAGTGGTCTTGAACTGCAGCGCTGAGGGGAGTCCACTTCCTCAATACCACTGGAGGTACCCAAAAGCTCCTAACGTACAGGACAGCAGCACAGGAGGATGGTCTGTGGTCAACATCACTGCAGCCACACCTGAAAACAGTGGCCAGTACACCTGCACGGCCAGGAACCACCTCGGGGACACGGCCAGGACCTTCACACTGACCGTGGAGCAGAAAAGCAGAGGTATTTACTCTCTCCTCACCAACCTTTACCACAGCGAATGTGCACCATAATTCTCCAGCTTCCAGGTGAACGGGACTCTGCTTTCACAATGCACATATTTCACATCAGTACTTTGGTTAAAAGCTGATGAAGATAATAATAATAATAATAATTAATAATTAATAATACAGTTCTTTACACTTATATAGTTATTTTCTGGACACTTCACACAGAGTGCTTTACTGGTAATGGGGACTCCCCT
Organism: Lepisosteus oculatus; assembly: GCF_040954835.1. Classification (NCBI taxonomy): domain Eukaryota; kingdom Metazoa; phylum Chordata; class Actinopteri; order Semionotiformes; family Lepisosteidae; genus Lepisosteus; species Lepisosteus oculatus. The sequence continues at coordinate 15,276,469 of NC_090706.1, read as the reverse complement.
CCACCACCACCAGTGTCCAGTATGAACCTGGATGATGTGACAGCAGCCATAGTGCGCCAGTACTCTCACCACACACCAACTATCAGTGGGGAGGAGAACAGAGTGATGAAGCCAGTTCAGAGATGGGGACTATTAGGAGGCCATGACTGGTAAAGGCCGATAGGAGATTTGGCCAGGACACCGGGGTACACCCCTACTCTTTTCGAGAAACGCCCTGGGATTTTTAATGACCACGGAGAATCAGGACCTAAGTTTTATGTCTCATCCGTAGCACGGCGCCTTTTTTTACGGTATACTGTCCCCGTCACTATACTTGGGCAGTAAGACCCACACAGACTGCAGTGTTAGCGCCCCCTGCTGGCCCCACAAGCATCTCTTCTAGCAACAACCTGAAGTTTTTCCCAGGAGGTCTCCCACCCAGGTACTGGCCAGGCGCACACCTGCTGAGAGTGATAGAGCTGCAGTGAAGGTGGAGGTCTGGCGCGATTAGAGTACGGAGCTTTATTGGGGAAACTCGCCCGGCTGAGCCGTATAACAATCCCTCGTCTGCACGGGGTGGGGGTGTCAGAACTACCCCCTCTCCTCACTCTCCAATGAGGGATGAGCCAGGGAGCTGCTGCAGGGGGGGTGAAGAGGGGGCAGAGGGAGGGAGGCGATATCAAATTTGCAAACAAAGATGCCGGTATTTCGACCTGGGAGGCAGGAGTGGGCAAGAGGGTTCGGCTGTCCTGCACCGTTGTTTCAAACCGTGTGCTGCAGAGTACCAGATCTGCTCTTCCTTCACAGGCCATGACCGTTTGCTCTAATGAAGGTATATTCAGTATATGAGACTTTAATTAGCTTGGCAGCAGGAGTCTAGGTACTGGAGGCTTTGCTGAAATTCTGCCTGACACAGCAGTTTCCATTAGGATGAGAGTCACAGGCAGGTCCCCAGAAATGAGCCTCTGAAGATGAAGGACAAAAAAACAAAAGTGCTTCTGCCTAAAAATAATTCAGTTATAAATCTACCTGGATGATCAGATTCACGAGGGACTATAAATGTTAGTGATACACAGTTCAATTTCTTTTCCTTCCTTCTGCAGATATCAGCAGGATAGTCATCCCTGTGGTTGCTGTGTGTCTCGTGGCAGTGGTTGGAATTGTCATATACAAGATGAAACGATGACAGACGCCCCAAAGTGCTGAAAACTGCACATCTCTCCAAGACTCATCGGGGACTTGAACAGCATTTCTGTATGGTTGCAGTTTAAATTGAAAGGAAACAGTTAATTTTTCAATCCCAGTGCGTCTGTGAAATTTGGAACCGATTCCTGTCGTGTTTCTGGAATCTCCCGCCAGAATGAAACAAGGAACTTGTTTTAAAATTGGGTTTTGGGCAGAACCCATATGCCTTCTGACACATTGATAGGACATTCTTTATCTAGATGGGTTTTCTTCTTCAGGTCTGCAGACAAAGTCTTTCGAGAGCGAACATACAGTGAAACCAACAGGTTCTCCTTTTAATGTAATGTCTGTAGATTCACCATCTTTCAAATGGACTATAATGTAGCTCTTCTCTCTTTATAGAAATGCAGAGGCTGCAAATGAAAGCTATTATGTCAGAAATGTGCTGAAATAAATGTTCCTTTTCATCTCTGTAACATAATACAATGATTGTTGTTGTTCATCTCTGTATATTGTGTGCTGACTGACTGCTCAGGCTAGCCTCCTGATTCCAGGACTGTCTGAGCTGACTGACTGCTCAGGCTAGCCTCCTGATTCCAGGACTGTCTGAGCTGACTGACTGCCCAGGCTAGTCTCCTGATTCCAGGACTGTGTGCTGACTGACTGCTCAGGCTAGCCTCCTGATTCCAGTACTGTCTGAGCTGACTGACTGCTCAGGCTAGTCTCCTGATTCCAGGACTGTCTGAGCTGACTGACTGCCCAGGCTAGTCTCCTGATTCCAGTACTGTCTGAGCTGACTGACTGCCCAGGCTAGTCTCCTGATTCCAGGACTGTCTGAGCTGACTGACTGCTCAGGCTAGTCTCCTGATTCCAGGACTGTCTGTGTGCTGACTGACTGCCCAGGCTAGTCTCCTGATTCCAGGACTGTCTGAGCTGACTGACTGCCCAGGCTAGTCTCCTGATTCCAGGACTGTCTGTGTGCTGACTGACTGCCCAGGCTAGTCTCCTGATTCCAGGACTGTCTGAGCTGACTGACTGCCCAGGCTAGCCTCCTGATTCCAGGACTGTCTGAGCTGACTGACTGCCCAGGCTAGTCTTCTGATTCCAGTACTGTCTGAGCTGACTGATTGCCCAGGCTAGTCTCCTGATTCCAGGACTGTCTGAGCTGACTGACTGCCCAGGCTAGTCTCCTGATTCCAGGACTGTCTGAGCTGACTGACTGCTCAGGCTAGCCTCCTGATTCCAGGACTGTCTGAGCTGACTGACTGCCCAGGCTAGCCTCCTGATTCCAGGATTGTCTGAGCTGACTGACTGCTCAGGCTAGTCTCCTGATTCCAGGACTGTCTGAGCTGACTGACTGCTCAGGCTAGCCTCCTGATTCCAGGACTGTCTGAGCTGACTGACTGCCCAGGCTAGTCTTCTGATTCCAGTACTGTCTGAGCTGACTGACTACCCAGGCTAGTCTCCTGATTCCAGGACTGTCTGAGCTGACTGACTGCTCAGGCTAGTCTCCTGATTCCAGGACTGTGTGCTGACTGACTGCCCAGGCTAGCCTCCTGATTCCAGGACTGTGTGCTGACTGACTGCCCAGGCTAGTCTCCTGATTCCAGGACTGTGTGCTGACTGACTGCCCAGGCTAGTCTCCTGATTCCAGGACTGTCTGAGCTGACTGACTGCTCAGGCTAGTCTCCTGATTCCAGGACTGTGTGCTGACTGACTGCCCAGGCTAGTCTCCTGATTCCAGAACTGTGTGCTGACTGACTGCCCAGGCTAGTCTCCTGATTCCAGGACTGTCTGAGCTGACTGACTGCTCAGGCTAGTCTCCTGATTCCAGGACTGTGTGCTGACTGACTGCCCAGGCTAGTCTCCTGATTCCAGGACTGTGTGCTGACTGACTGCCCAGGCTAGTCTCCTGATTCCAGGACTGTCTGAGCTGACTGACTGCTCAGGCTAGTCTCCTGATTCCAGGACTGTGTGCTGACTGACTGCCCAGGCTAGTCTCCTGATTCCAGGACTGTCTGAGCTGACTGGCTTTCTTCTGATTCCAGGACTGTCTGTGTGATTGTGGGTGTGGGGTGTAGGTGAGTGGGTGTGAGTGTGTGTGTCTTGATGTGGGTGTGAGTATGTGTGTCTTGATGCGGGTGTAAGTATGTGTGTCTTGATGTGGGTGTGAGAATGGGTGTGTTGATGTTGGTGTGAGTTTGGGTGTGAAAATGTGTGTGTTGATGTGGGTGTGGTTGTGAGCATGTGTGTGTTGATGTGGGAGTGAGAACGTGTGTGTTGGTGTAGGTGTGTGTGTTGATGTGGGTGTGGGTGAGGATGTGTGTGTTGACGTTGATGTGGGTGTGAGAATGTGTGTGTTGGTGTAGGTGAGTGTAATGATGTGGGAGTGGGTGGGTATGTTCATGTAGGTGTGTGGGTGTGAGTGTTCGTGTCTTGATATGGGTGTGAGAATGTGTGTGTTGATGTAGGTGTGGGTGTGGGTGGGTGTGTTGATGTGGTTGTGAGGGTGTGGGTGAGGATGGGTGTGTGAGTGTGGTTGTGGGGGTGGCTGATTTCCTCTCCTCTGAACAGAACTGATCATCTCCAGGGAACTGTTACTCCAGACTCAATGGCGGAGCTCCTGGGAGAAACCAGAGAATGACCCCAGACCTGAAGGTGTATCAAAGCCTTTCTTTTCTGTATGCAGGGATGTTTGAAACGCACACAAATCCTACAGGACAGGCCTGTCCACAAGTGTTGAAGTGGTTTGTAATGAGATCAGATACAATATCCTACCTGTCAGTATCCCTTTTTAGGATGCAAAGGTTTTCAATAATATGTGAGGACGTATTACTATTAAAAATGTCCAAGGCACTTTAATAAATTAATCAATTAATGAATATCCTTGTTTCAAATATGGGGTGCCAGTGTTAAACTATATATCAGAACTTTCATACAATATTTGCGTTTTAGTGCATATTGCACACAAACATATGTATTGATCCAACCCCGCGGTCAGAACCATTTCTCCTTTGTTAAACCCAAGAAAGAAGCAATTTTAAATTAGGAATGCCTTATTGCAGTTTATCAGCTGTAGAAGCGATTACTTTGTGGTTCGTCACCCGTAAATCCTTCGAAGGACAGTGCGCAAGTGTGCATCTGTATACTGTATGAAAAACAGGCACATGGAGCTGTGTGATAAGTCTTTTTTTCAGTTAGTCACGCCTTTCAAGACTGGGCTCAGAAATGTAGATACCGCTTTTTTTCTTATCAGTGAGAACAAGCACCTACAGTATCTTGGCTGACGGGTTTCTTCTGCCCTCGACACCAGTCCGAGAGAAGGCTTGGAGTTGAAGCCGGCAACTGGAATACACGAAATAAAAGAAAAGAAAACAATTGTTCATCGTCGACAAAAGCATCGACACAAGACGTGATTTTTTTAAATCGTTTTCACGATAGGTGAAAGATGCGTCGGGGTCGATGGGTTCTGTGCGCTATGTTTCTTTCTCTCCCTGTTTGCGGTGAGTTCCCTGTGTCGTGTCGCTCTCTGGAAACACAAGCAGTTCCTGTGTCGAGACGCAGTGCCACCTCTCACCCGGACAGAAGGCGAGTCGACCCCGAAACGGCAAGAAAACGCGTCTCCGGCTTGCTGTCGTATTTTTTTTAACAATATGTTTTCTCTTTTCCCTACTCTGTCTTACTCTCCTTGATTTAGTTAGGCTTTTACTTTTATTGTTGCTCATATTGTTAAATTACAGGTGCCATTCCAACTGCTAGTGTGTTTACTCTGGCGCATCTTTGTGTGAGGCTGTCCGCACCTTCGGCTCAATGTGTCTGTTCAATTCCCGCTGGTGCTTCATTCCCAGTGAATATTTTTGGTTTATAATCCCCTTCTTCAGTATTGGAAGACAGTGACTTGTCTTTTAGTTTTCGAGGAAGGTCATTAGAATGTGTTATGCTACTTTTTACCAGGTTGATGAAAGTGTCCTTAGCCTAACGCGTAGAAAGGCTGAAAATACCGGTTGCTGTTTTTTTTGTTCCCATTTCGTGAAAATCTGCGACAGCAAATGTGGCTTTCAGGCAAAGCATTCGAAGATCTGTTTTAAGAATAGACTTTTTCAGATGCGTTCAGATGTATTGGCCTCTGCTTGTTTATTTTTGTGTTCATGGGTAAATACAACGAATACAGTGTGAAGTGTCTAGGTGTTACCGGCGGTGAGGACCGCCCCATCACCATCAGCCCCTCCCGCGTTGTTGTCCGATTTGTGCATCTGTCCTGCGTGGACATCCGAAGAACAGAAACGTATTTTTTTCTTCAGGAGCTGTCCCAGAGTGTCCACTTGAGATCAGCCCTCAGAGAGCTGTGGTGAGATATGGGGACCCAGTGACAGCGAACTGCACTGCAACACAGACAGCCAGAGGAATGGGCTGGGAGGCTACAGTTGGGTCTACAGGCATGAAAACAGGTGCCCAGTCTGTCACCTGGAGTGTCAGCAGTCTGACTGATTGGACTGTAGATCCTAGGTGCTATGGAAACTTCCTTACTGAGCCCAAGCAGTGCAGGAAGAATCTCAACATCAGTCTGTACAGTGAGTGATTGTTATTTGCTTTGCTCATAGAGTATTTTTTCACAAACACAGAATCTTAAACCATCACCTTACTTAAAATGCAGCACTGATGTCGCATTATGTACTCTATGTTTACTCTTCAGACTGCCATTCTGTCCACAGCACTATCCACTGAAATGCTTTTAAATGTATTTTTAAAGTTGAAGTTTAAGTTAGATGTGTAAACAGATTTCCTGATTGAAGCAGTTAAAATGGTCACTGAGCGATCACTGGGTGTTTGCTGGGGACCTGATTAAAGGAGCTCACGTCTTACTCTGAAACAAAAGCTAATGTTAAACAAAGTTGGGACTCTGAACAAAACAGGTTTTTCTTTGTAATTCCAGAGCAGGTTTACACATTTAGTTATCTTTACTGTTCTGACAGCACCTTTTAGACTGGATTTATTGCTGTAATTCATTACTGAAATCAGGGACCTTTGCTCCATAAATGGTTTGGATGCCCTCCTGTGGTGGCCGGTGGTATTGCAGGTTTCTTTGGTAGCTTGTCACAGTGTCAAAGAAAAAAAGAAAACTGTGGTGATGTTACCTGCCCCGTGCGTGTTTTAGTTAATCCAGGACATTTTATTTTGTTAGAACGTTTTTTCTTATTTTGCAGTAAGGAATTTTAGTGAATGAACAGTTAATACATGTCCCCTGTTTCTTGGTGCAGATGTCCTGTAGTAACCTCAGTCTCATCTTGCCATAAAAAGATGTTGGGTCTCAGCTCCACTCTTTTTATCTTCACAGAGTACCCAGACAGACTCTCTCTCAGCTTTTTCAAACAAACGATGGTGGAGGGGAGACAGTACCAGCTGCAGTGTGAGGTCCAGAACATCGCTCCTGTTCAGTACCTCACTGTGAACTGGTACAGAGGACAGACACTGATTCACAGTCAGACCTTTTTTAACAACACTATAAGAGCACCTGTGAATGTGTCTGCAACCCTCCTGTTCACCCCTGACAGAGCTGACAATGGACAGCAGCTCACCTGTGAGGCAGAGCTCAACCTGGGACCAGAAGGACCACAGCCCCCTCCTGCAAATCAGTCTGATCCTCTCAGCATCACCGTGCTGTGTGAGTTTAGTCATATCTTTTTTTCAGTAACAGGTGGTTTTGCTGTAGGGTTTAAGTCAGATCAGTAAGGTGTGAGGAAGTTTTAATATTGTCAGAAGCATTGTTGGGCATCACAAACCATTCAATCTACTGATGCAACGTGTCCAGCACAGCTCTGAGACAGAGCGGGCTCTGAGAGCGTCTTCAATTATGCAGAAGTACAGATGCAGCCATTCAAAGTGAGCGGTACAGACACGTACCGCAGGTAAGATGACACGGGGTACCGCGGTGCGTGATTGGTTGACCGACAGGGGCACTCGTGGTCCGTTGGTCTGTCGTAGAAAGACTTACTGTACTGTAAACGTCTTTACTGTGCCCGTTGTAGATCTTGAATTTTACCACTGAAGGGAAATCTTAGTAGCTGAGCATAAAAAGAATAGGAACATACTGTAACGCGTGTGAAGGCCATAAACGATATTAATTTTGGAACGTAAACATACAGTATATAGCTGGTCTTGGTACTTTAAAGAAAAAAATACACACCAGTATTCCATTTCTCCCTAAACATTGTAAGCTTCGAAGTCTTTAACTAACGTGATACCAGAGTCAACAAGCATACTTTTAGAATTTGATTAAAAGGGAACATAATATGGAATCGCGTATCTAAAGAATTTAATAACGGTATGATTATATCCGTGTACTGCGGCAGGGCTGTGTAGGGCTGTTTCGCCTGCCTGTTCATGCGAGCTGTCTTGTAGCCTACTGGTCTAGGTGCGTGACTACCAACTGGCAGGTTGTGTGTTTGAATCCAGCTGGTGCTGGACTCTTCATTTTTATTTATTTATTTTTTAATCGCGTAATATAAACATATTACCGTATGCAAACTGTACTGTATACAGTATGTATATGTATATTTAATGTCTTAACTGTGCCCGTTTAAGTATTGAATATTCATATTGGGTGATGCAGTGGTGGCCTGGCATGGTGAGGTGCGCTGGCAGCTGTGTGGTGTGACGCAGTGGTGGCCTGACACAGTGAGGTGCCCTGGCAGCTGTGTGTACCAGGTGTACCAGGCCACCACTGCGTCACACCACACAGCTGCCACCGCACCTCACCGTGCCAGGCCACCACTGCGTCACACCACACAGCTGCCAGCGCACCTCACCGTGCCAGGCCACCACTGCATCATACAGCTGCCAGCGCACCTCACCGTGCCAGGCCACCACTGCATCATACAGCTGCCAGCGCACCTCACCGTGCCAGGCCACCACTGCGTCACATAGCTGCAAGCGCACCTCACCGTGCCAGGCCACCACTGCATCATACAGCTGCCAGCGCACCTCACCGTGTCAGGCCACCACTGCGTCACACATATTTCAGCGCCATATATTTCATGGATATTATGGAATATAATGGAAGGATATCTTAGTTATCTTTCTAGTTCACAGGTTTGCATGCATAATTTAATTTTGAAAGCCACTGAGACATCAAGTACTACTGTTGTATTTATGAAAAAGAAACAAAACAAAAAACATACTAACAACTGTGCCATCCTACTCCTTAGTTAATACATTTTATTATTCATAAACAGTTAACATTGTTAGCAAAATATTTTGAATTATATTTAACCCTATTTTTCTTTAGTTTTGTATTTAACTTATTATATGATAGTCAGACTTAATGTATATTTGAACAATGAAAATATATTTTTACAAGATTTTACATTAAGCACTTAAAATTAATATTGTTAATAATAGTAAACTGTAACATGTTGTAACAAGATCGGTTAAACTGCGAAGAAAATGCTTTCAGAGAAAATGTTTCAGGTGTGAAGAACATAGATCTCCAATGCAATTTCAACCAAACCTGTTCCCACACACCCTGCCCCCACTACCATTAGAATATACACAAACATTTTAGCGTTTCATTCTGAGCAGAAGACCCTCACACCTGAAGAGTCCTGGATGTGACGAATTAAACCGGTTTTACAGGTTTCAATCACAGACCATGTGACATGGGAGTCAGGAAACTACAGTAACACACAGCGGCACCGGATTTGATAACGCTATAAAAACGCTATAAAATAATGTGACTTGGCACAGAACAAGTTTACAGCACAGTACAAAAATAAATGCTGACCATGACTTTAGAAGCATAAATTGCCTTACACTCAATTTAAACACAAGCTGTCTTTAGCCCTCTAAGCTGGTTCATACAGAAATGTAGAGATCCAGGCTCAGAACACACAGCTTCATTAGCGAATACATATGCAGGACAACTAGAGAAGACGTTTTACAGAGGATGGATTTTTAGAAACATCCCATCAGACATCCCATCATATTCACAACGTGAAATCTAGAAAATAATATTACGTAACCAAAATCCGCAATATGGAAACAGAACATGTGTAATTGTTGATAGATGATGTACTCGTAACATTTTTTCAAGACGAACTACAACATTTAAAAAATGACTTGTATGTACTTGATATCTCTAATCAATCCACGGGTCCCAGCACAAAACGAAACTAAAACGCATACCGTTTCGCGCTTCTTATTAGTTTCTCAAAAGTAATTTGACCGTGTAGGGAAAACCGGTTCAGGGACGCCAAATATGTAATCATAGTGGCTCTCTGAAGGCACCAGTTCTGTAGGGTTTGGGCATTTACTGAGACAATTATTAATTGTAGCAGTAAATCACAAAGTTGATTCTTTTGATGGCTTTAGAATCCAACCATGCGACATAACTCAAACAACGCACACACACAGGTACTAATACACGAGGATACATTTATTAATACATAGAATATGCATATAAACCTAACAGATCTTATCGAGAGGGTTATCAGAATACAAAAGGTATATTCGGTCAGTTACAAAGAGTTACACATATCAAGAGGACATACGTTCAGTATATCATTCATTAAGACCGTTTCGTAAAGTGAACTTGGTTACAACTTCTACATTAGATACTCGAAACAAGTACATAACTCTTAGGAATTAAATTGATATCAACTGGTTTGGATAACAATTGAATTCTCGAGCTGTAATGCAGTGAAGTTGAATACTCATCCAATCTCTGGGGATTCAGATCTCCTGCGGGCACAAAGAAACAGTTGCAGGCTGTTGCTGTCCAATCCGCGCTCTCTGGCTGCGTGCCAGGCTGTGCTGTGCGGCTTGCGACGGTGCGCTGCTGATGCTCACTGACTGGCTAGTTAGTGTTGGCTTTAACTAGCAAAGTTTGTGCACAGGAGAAAAGATGACTGTGGGTCCCAGCAAGTCAGGAAGAGGACCGGTTCGTTCCTGATGAAGAGCTAGTTCTGAATAGTAATTCAGCTGTCCACAGTTCCGACCTGTTCACGAGGCCTGCTGCTGGTTACTCTCTGGCAACCTCCACTCTAGACTCTTAGAACAAAGGAAAGTTCTGGCACTCGGACACACTGGCCGTTCCGTGGTTGTCCGGGCTGAGTCTCAGGATGGTCAGAAGGTTTGCTGCGAGAATGTCCTGCCCTTGGGAGCCTTCTGCTCCTGGGCCGTCCTGCCCTGGAATTCTCCTTTGAATTCCCTTTAGAACAGTCCACAGAATCCTCTCCAGAATCTTACTGAATCTTGTTGAATCTGAATCTTGTTGAATCACCCAGGCTCTCTGTGTTTCCTGTTTTTACCTGGAGGAACTTCACCTCGTTGATTGGCTGAAAGTTCAATGGGCATCAGAGTCCCATGTGGGTTACTTGGCCCTACCAGTCCCTGATTGGTTGATCAAGGTGAGATATGAGTCACTTAGTCCTGACACTTAGTAATGCAGTCCAGATGTCCAACTGGCACTCCCTAGACAGATAGGCGCCAATGGATGACCATTGATCATGATAGCCAGGCTTAGCTAAGTGCATCCCCCTTTGGGATCTGTCTTTTATCAAAGGAACCCTAAATCAGCCTGCATGGTTTCTCTGTGGCTGCACCACAGAGATGAACAGAGAAATGAGGCCTAATTTGGGAAAGCTCAGAAACACTTAATTCTGCCTTATTAATAAGCCTCACCGCTACAACCGTATGAAATGCATAATAAAAAACCTAGAAACATATACGTGAGCAGTACTTAAGCACTGTAGTATCGGTGTTAAGACATACCTCTCAAATACTGTAAATCAAGTTAAAAATATCTCAAGACCGATTCTGGTCATAATGAAACCATGTTTCGTGTATGTTTTCTTTTTCATCTTGAAATAACTCATTTCTAAATACCTTTTTCACTGTTAACATCTTGCAGCAACTCTGCGACAAAATATACACTCTGACAGTTCATCCTGCTACCAACATTAAATAAAACAAATCTTAAGATTTCTATATTTATGTCTTTATTTAGTGGTTTCATTAGTGACAAAGGCTAAACTTTCTTGGAAAAATGTATTTTATGTGTTGCGGAAAAAACTGACTTGCTTTAACAAAATATGTTTACAAATCCTTTCACCTGGCATTTTCGTAGTTAGAAATTATGGAACGCTCTGTTAAAAGCAAGGGAGTTTTTATGTCCGTTGCAGTTCTTTTGCAACATGAATATAATTATATCGTTATTAATTTCTTGAGATACGCGATTCCATATTATATTCCCTTTTAATCAAATTCTAAAAGTATGCTTGTTGACTCCGGTATCACGTTAGTTAAAGACTTCGAAGCTTACAATGTTTAGGGAGAAATGGAATACTGGTGTGTATTTTTTTCTTTAAAGTACCGAGACCAGCCATATACTGTATGTTTATGTTCCAAAATTAATATCGTTTATGGCCTTCACACACATTACAGTATGCTCCTATTCTTTTTATGCTCAGCTACTAAGATTTCCCTTGGTGGATTCGAACACACAACCTGCCAGTTGGTAGTCACGCACCTAGACCAGTAGGCTACAAGACAGCTCGCGTGAACAGGCAGGCGAAACAGCCCTACACAGCCCTGCCGCAGTACACGGATATAATCATACCGTTATTAAATTCTTTAGATACGCGATTCCATATTATATTCCCTTTTAATCAAATTCTAAAAGTATGCTTGTTGACTCTGGTATCACTTTAGTTAAAGATTTCGAAGCTTACAATGTTTAGGGAGAAATGGAATACTGGTGTGTATTTTTCCAAGTATACAGCTTGTCCAAAGTCATCCATTTTTAATACTATTAGTAATATCTTCAGTAAAGGCTTTGATGCATAAATATTTCTGATAAAGGTAGGTTGTGTACTTTTGTCCAACTGAGCAATCTTGCTTTCATAAAATATACCAACATTTTAATGACTGATGATTAACATGCTGTAATACCACCACCAGTGTGCAGTATGAACCTGGATGATATGACAGCAGCCATAGTGCGCCAGTACTCTCACCACACACCAGCTATCAGTGGGGAGGAGAACAGAGTGATGAAGCCAGTTCAGAGATGGGGATTATTAGGAGGCCATGACTGGTAAAGGCCAATAAGTGATTTTGCCGGGGCACTGGGGTTACACCCCTACTCTTTTCGAGAAGCGCCCTGGGATTTTTAATGACCACGGAGAGTCAGGACCTCAGTTTTATGTCTCATCCGTAGCACGGCGCCTTTTTTTACAGTACACTGTCCCCGTCACTATACTGGGGCAGTAAGCCCCACACAGACTGCAGGGTGAGCGCCCCCTGCTGGCCCCACAAGCATCTCTTCTAGCAACAACCTGGAGTTTTTCCCAGGAGGTCTCCCACCCAGGTACTGGCCAGGCGCACACCTGCTGAGAGTGATAGAGCTGCAGTGAAGGTGGAGGTCTGGCGTGATTCGAGTACGGAGCTTTACTGGGGAAACTCGCCCGGCTGAGCCGTATAACAATCCCTCGTCTGCACGGGGTGGGGGTGTCAGAACTACCCCCTCTCCTCACTCTCCAATGAGGGACGAGCCAGGGAGCTGCTGCAGGGGGGGTGAAGAGGGGGCAGAGGGAGGGAGGCGATATCAAAACTTGCAAAGATGCCGGTATTTCGACCTGGGAGGCAGGAGTGGGCGAGAGGGTTCGGCTGTCCTGCACCGTTGTTTCAAACCGTGTGCTGGTTTACTATTGTTTCTTTCTCCTTCTCAGCATGCAATGAATTAATCTGTCCGCTCTTGTTCCCGTTTCTAGTCTTAGTCTTATGTATTTGGGTGAAGTCTATATTGAGATTGGCTTCCAGACATTTTTCTAAAACGTGATAAAACTGACCCAGCAGGGATCAACAAAGGTATTAACTCTCTCTTCGCCAATGTGTACTGCGAGTGTTTTGGAAACAATTAAAACATGAATACAGCGTACAGCGTCCCTGTATTTCAGCCTCTGAGGACTGCCCGATTCAAATCAGACCTTCCCGACTGGTCGTGCGGTACGGAGACCCGGTACGAGCAGAGTGCACTGCGACACAGCCGCTCAGAGGAATGGGCTGGGAGGCCACGGCTGGGCCTACAGGCATGCAAATAGTCAGCCAGGTTGTAACCTGGAATGTGAGCAGCCTGACCGATTGGACCAGCGAGCCAAAATGCTTTGGAAACTTCTATCAAACGCCGAAGCAGTGCGAGAAGAAGCTCACCATCGTTCTGTACAGTAAGTGGCTTTTTTGTGTGTGTGTGCTGTGATCTGCCACCCAGGGGGTGGATGTTTCGAGTGGGTCTTGGTGAAGACAGGGCTGAAGGGAGTGGTCAGCCACTTTCTGCCAGACAGCAAAGTCTTGGGGGCAACGCAGCTCGATCGCCAGCCTCCCCAGGGCAGAATGTACTGTAACACCTAACACCTGGGTGATGCAAAGCGATCTCTGAAGCAGAGAGCCCGGAGGGGTTTGAGCAGGAGCACATGAGTGCTCTGAGCTTGGATTCACAGCACCACAAGCCCAGGGATGTCATAGATTCCCAACAACCTCTTTATCCAGCATCACTTGCTTTGTTGAGCCAATGTATTTGTGCTCGTTTTTGCCTGATGCTGCCCCAGCAGTGCTAATTTAGCCAATGTCGAATTTCACCCATAAGCCTGCATGAGGTTATAGAGGGCGTTTCCTCTAGGTCTCCCCTGTAAAGTTGTTCCATTTAGATCCCCAGCTTCTCTTTTTCTTTAACTCGCCTGGTACAAATCCTTTCTTCTCACAGACGTTGACAGAAACATAAACAGATCTGTAAAAGAAACAGATCTAAAGCAGAGACTGACCTTTATCGGTGTGTTTCCTAAAAAAAAAAGGCCTTTTGTGAGGGGGCAGGGAAAGTCATACGAGGTTCGATGATGAATCACCACTGGTACAGCTGCAAGTCGCTAACTACAGCTAGTGTCCAGCCAAATTAACTTGCTGACCCGGGCAGTGCATTGATTTAACCTGCAGGGTAGGTGACAGTTATACTCCCACACACAGTGGGGTCTGCTGTAGGCTGCCTTCTGAGGGAATTTCATTACATTATAATTATAAAGAACACCCCCCAAACTAGAGACACTTAGGAGATTCTTCTTTGCTTCATTTTCAAGCGAGCAAGGTGTTGAATGTTATTGCTGTGTGGCGCAGTGGTTAAGGATTCTTGATGTGTATCTGACAGGTGGTGGGTTCACATACTAGGCAAGACACCCCTGTTGTATAGAAATTGCTCCAGTAAAATACCCAACTGTATCAAAGGGTACGAATGTAAGTCTCTTTTGATAAAGTGTTAGCCAACGAAAATTAGTAATGATTTTTTGGTTTTGCAGAGCTTCCAGACAGTGTCTCTCTCAATCAAACTGTCCAGATGGAGGAGGGGAGACAATACCAGCTGCAGTGTGCGGTCCAGAACATCGCTCCTGTTCAGTACCTCACTGTGAACTGGTACAGAGGAAAGACACTGATTCACAGTCAGACCTTTTCTCACAACACTACTAGAACACCTGTGAATGTGTCTGCGACCCTCCTGTTCACCCCTGACAGAGCTGACAATGGACAGCAGTTCACCTGTGAGGCAGAGCTCAACCTGGGACCAGAAGGACCACAGCCCCCTCCTGCAAAGAGAGGAAAACCCGTAATGATCACTGTGTTGTGTGAGTTGTTAGCATTGTCATTTTATAGAACAACTTTTCTCTTTTATTCAAGTCAGTAAAATGGAAAAAACATCGCTGTTCCCTGAAGGTGATTGATAATAGTGCAATACTTAAATATTTTACAGTCTTAAGCAGACAACAAAAAGATTCTGCAACCTGTTTTACTTGTTCCAGTATGCGTGGAACAGCGTATAAACGTGTAATTCTATTTCTGTCCTCATACTATGAGGTGCTGTTTAGGCCATTATTCAAACTTTACTTCTCACACACACACAAAATGCTCTCACACTCTCCATTTTACATCTCACACACACACAAAATGCTCTCACACTCTCCATTTTACCTCTCATACACACACAAAAAACTCTCACATTTACTAGTTTTACCTCTCACATACACATGAAAACACTCCTTCACAATGTGAACGTGAGAGACAAAACTAGTGAATGTGAATGCATTTTATGTGTATGCGAGAGGTAAAACTAGTGAATGGGAGAGCTTTTGTGTGTGTGTGTGAGAGGTAAAATGGAGAGTGTGAGAGCATTTTGTGTGTGTGTGAGAGGTAAGGTTTCAACAATGGCCTAAACGGCACCTCTTATATTACTGCCTTTCAACAATTTGTCATTGTAATTATTACGGCCGTTGCTGTTTTATGGTGCAATAACAAAATGGAGTGAAAGAGAGTTTCTGAGTGATTGAAATGCCTCTGTGAAGACTGGAACTGTGCAAGCCTTATCCAGAAAGTGACATGCACAAGTCCGAACACTTTTCTTGGCCAGTCTCAGAAACAGCCTTAGGGACCGCAGGGGGAGGCGTGTTCTTTGTACCACATCTCTTTTGGTAAACCAAAAGTGCCTGACTGATTGCCTGAGCCCTTCCACTGAACAAATCCCTTTCCTTGTTTGACAGACGACTTGAAGGATTACTTCATGATGAGCATGGCTCTGAACTCGGTTGCAGTCCTGTTCGTTGTCATCAGCGTCGTCCTCTGCATCTGTCGTCGCAGCCGGAATGAGAGCTGATGGTACGAACGGAGAAGACTGGATGCAATCCAACGAGATCCCGGGACAATGGCAGCTCTGGACTTTTGGAGAAAAGAAAGGAAAGCAGGGAATGCCTTTGGAAGAGAGCTCCGGTGAGATGTGTTTTGGGACTTGCAGAGCAATGATCAGATATCACGCGCTGCACAGATATACCGCAGACCCGGGACCTCTTCGGTGCTGGTATTCAGGCCATGAAAACAAAGAAAAAACTGTGATCAATTCCTGTAGGCTTCATTTTTCATCTTCACCTTGGTCTTGATTTCAGCATCAGTAATAGGGCTCTTTGGCATTGAACCTGTTAAAGAAGGCACCATCTTGCCCTCGAACCTGGGCAGGGCTGAATTCTCCTTACAGCAGGAGTCCCAGGCTCTTGGTGTAGAGGAGTTCAGCACTGCTTGCGGAGTGGTGCTTGTGTGCACTCTGCAACACATCTTCATTCACAATACCCACCTGTTATCCAGCAGGACCAGCAGCAGTGTCTGAGGTCATATGCAAGGTTTTGTTCATCCTTCCAACTGGATTTTTAAAGATACCCCTTCCCACATTGCTCCTCTATGATGAAATCTATGCTTTTACTGCAGCTGAATGACAATACAATTAGCACACAGGAGCCTGTTACATAAGGTGGACAAGATATTTGCCTTCTACAATAATTGTGCTTCCCCCTCCAAATACAAAAAAAATGTTTTAAATTGTTTTGGAGGTCAAAATGTTCTTGGCAGAGAGAAAGGGTGTTTAAAATAGAAAAGTATTCTAACCAGCAGAAATAAACAATACAGTATATACTGTTCAAATAGAAAGAAGCAAGAGAAGCATTCATATTCCATCATTTGCAATCATTTTAAAGGTTCTCACTGCAACTAACAGGTTTCTTCTTAACATATCAATATAAGCATTTGTGCCTTTAAATGTGTGTGTCAATTCAATAAAGTTCCTCAAAAGGTAAATATGGGGATTGACTTATTTACTCACCTTCTAACATGCTATGTTTTAATGACAGGGCTTGGCAGTGTGTGGGGTGTAGTTTCCAGCACAGCACAGGTGCTGACATCATCATGCAAGGCGCTATGTTTCACTGGGCTGCTTCTAGGGCACAGGTCACAGGTCACATTGTCCAATTTCTCTGCCTAAGGTCAAAGGTCACTGAGGAGAGGAGCCCATCTAGCTCATGGAGCTGCTAGCAGCTGATTGATCCAATAATCTTGTCCAGGTGGTTCTTGAAGGATCTTGGGGAATCTGCTTCGGCAAACTGACTGAACAGTTGTATTCCAGCCTGTCCTAAGTTCCCGTTTTCAGGCCAACACAGTCTTCCCCTTACTTTTTGCTTGGGTTCTCAGATCCTGTTGGTCCCGAGGAAGAGATCTGGGCTGACTTTGTCACGTCTTTTCAGGGTTTACATTTATTTTTATGCAGCTTTATTGTCCATCCAGATGGGCGGAAGTTTGTCTTTGGCATCTCCAAAAAGAAACTACAAAAGTAAATAACTCTCAACTTAAAGTAAATACACATTAAAAGCAAACAATAGTTCTAGAAATGCAACAATAGATATACTGTATACACATCTTTCTCTGTCCATATTACACTAACACTAACTACCATTACACTAGCCCAGTTACGTCATACAGGAAACAGTCACTTAGCTGTGTTTATTATTCTGTACCAATTACTCTACAAATATACCACGCAAATTCTTGCATACATTTTTCTTGGTCACAACTATTCTAAACCACAACCCTGAAGGCAGCAGTTGAAACGGGGATTAGCAGTTGAAATGGGTCATCAATGATAAAATGAGATTTCCTTTCAACTGCAGTGTGATTCAGCTCTTTCAGCTGTTTCTGTCAACCACATGTTTTACTGGCAATATTAACAATTCTTGCCATTAAATGGTAGCATCAAGCACTCCTGTAGTCCTCTCTGCTCAAGGCTCAAGGCATTCTTGTTTCATCTGTGCACCTGTCTGTTTTGTGTAGCTCTCAGTTTGTCAATTACTACGCCAAGACAACATCAGAAATTTGGCAGTTTTGTGTTGTCCTTTCACCCCAATGTGCCTAGATGCTCTCTATAATCACTCTCTGGAAGACCCTGCAAAGTCCTTACTTTAACCTCCAGATAAAAGAGAAAAATGGAAAATGAGACAGTTCTATTAGATTATTAGTGTCATATTTTGATCAGGACATTGCACGCTAGAGATAAGTGGTTTTGGGCTAGAAAAAGAGTGTTTTATTTTTCAGTTGGCCTGGCCAAGCGGGCAGCGATAACAAAACCACAAACTCTGCTGCAGCAGATACAGGACTTATTCATGCCTCCGAGACTAACTTATTGCAACGGTTCAAATTTCAATAATAAGACAGATTAAGCTTTGCTATGTCCCCCTTCAGGCACTGACTATGGCTAGACAATTCTAGAATTCTAAACATTCTAGAATTCTAGAAGGCGATAAAGAATTGCAAATCTCTCCCTTTTTTGCCTGAGGTTTGCAAGCTTTGAGTTGCAAAATTCCCTTTAATTCACACCCGTGTAAAGTAGTTTGCTACTTAGAGTTTGCTCCTTACAGCTTTGCGCTCTGGGATATCAATATGGCTTTGTGGGAATTAAACAGAAACCCTCATTTGTCTTGTGCTTTTCCAAACACTGGAAAAAAATGTTCAGAAGCAGGTTGAAGTGAAGGAATGATCAGTTCAATTAAGGTTCCAACTAAGCGATCAGCAGGAAGTGGACCAAAACCAGCAGCCATCTGGGGTCAAGAGGTCAGATTAAATTTAGCCTGCCCAGATCTGTTGTGGCCATAGGCTTGCTGTCCACTGTTTTCCCAAGCTGAAGAAATAGGATCTTCTCTGTCTCATTCCCATTGCCACATGGCCTCAGAACACATTACCGAGCACAGCTAAATTTCTCAAAGAAGTATGAAGCAACGTCAAGGTTAAATGAAGCTTAAATTTCTTCATGGCTGTTTTGTAACTATCTTGTGATGACTGAAATCAGTGAGTGCTTTATTAGGCACAGGACGGTACAGGATTCTGACACAATAGCCTTTCGGATTTAATGTATGCTGGGTAAATATGCACAATCATGCACCCATACCTCATCAAGCTGACATGGTGGAACAGCAGTCAGCACAACTGCTGCTCTGTGGCTTCAGGATCCTGGCTTTTGGTAGCAGTCTGTCTATGTGGAGTCTGTGTGTTTCCTTCTGTTTCTTCCAAGCTCCCATGAGTTTGCTTCAAGAATGAAAGGGACTGAATAAGTGTCTGAATCCAAATGACTGTAACTGACCTGATTGACTCTTTTGATGTAGCCTGATGTTCAAGACGGTGCAGTATTTGCTGTGATTTCCAATTTTATGCAACTTAAAACTCTTAACATATACAGTATATACTGTGTTCAATTATTTCAGTTTTTATCACTCTGGACAATGTATTTTTTCATTCACTATGGAATTTTGCATCCCTCAGTAATTGTTATGAACGTAGGTCATTTTGGATGAAGTTGTCATCAGAAAAATTGCAGGCTTTGGACTTGCCAACACAAAAATGAAGGAAGTACTGTCACGTTAATTGCAGATGGCATTCTTAAGGATATTGCTTAATAGACAAAGGTCAGAGTAATATCCTTCCCTTTTCATCTGCAACTCCCACCACTGCTGGTGTTATAGACTGCTTTTCGACGTTCTTGCTGTTGATCCTTGTTGTTCTGAAGTGTGGAGAATTAACGTCAAGAAAATGGAGTTCCAATCGATCAGTCTCTCTTGTTCTTTTGCGCAGCTCCTCCTCCTTTTCCTCTCCGACTGCGGTAAGCTCCCTTTTTTTAATTTTACCACGAAAGCGTCCTGTGACTCCCAGTCCCCTGGGGTCCGGAATTGTAGCTCATTCAGTCTCCCAAATGGAAACGCTGACAGTCATGTTTCTGAGCACAACTTGCCAGTTCTGTTGCTGCATTCTCAGGCTGTAGGTATAAATATATCTATAAGGCTGGGCATTTATTCAGTAGATACACAATTGTTTGTGTGTTTGGTTACAAAGTATAACACAACATGAAAAGTGTTTACCTTCTTGGTTTAAGAGATATTCTGTAATCAGGACTGATAGAGAACTGAACATTTTTACAGTTCTTTCAGATTCTGTTTATTTCTTTGTTTATTCTGTTTGCATGTTTGGTTTGTACACAGTGAAGTTACTAGGTGGCAGTTTTTCTGAAGTGGATTTTGACTACTTTGACCTACTTGAACTACTCCAGCCTACTTTGACTGATGACTGCAACACAGACAGCTACAGTATAGCAATGCTTTTAGGAGGCAATATTTCATCATACTGTCATGAAAACTAGTGTCCAAAATGTCACTGTAAGAAGAAAACTGTAGTATTCTTTGGTAGGACCTGTACCCGACTGTCCACTTGAGATCAGCCCTCAGAGAGCTGTGGTGAGATATGGAGACCCAGTGATGGTGAACTGCACCACAACACAGACAGCCAGAGGAATGGGCTGGGAGGCTCCAGTTGGAGCTACAGGCATGAAAACAGGTGCCCAGTCTGTCACCTGGAATGTCAGCAGTCTGACTGATTGGACTGCAGAGCCTAAGTGCTACGGAAACTTCCTTACTGAGCCCAAGCAGTGCAGGAAGAATCTCAACATCAGTCTGTACAGTAAGTATCTTTTTGGTAACTATTGAGAATGTTAACTCCATAAATACTACATGCAACTATTCTATTAACTGAGGAAAAGCTGAAATATTTCACTTTGGGCCTATTTCATAAGCCTTACATGAAAACCCTGAAAAGATATTTACTTTAAGTGGTGGATCCAACTATCAAAGATAACATTTTAATTGAAAGGGATGAAACTGTCTTGTAAACCATACCAATCAAGATATGATGTATCAAATCACTGCGTTTGCAATGAGTCATTCAATAACCATAAAAATAATTAATGCACTAGTTATTGCATTTTGTTTGCAGAGTACCCAGACAGTGTCTCTGTCAATCAAACTGTCCCGATGGTGGAGGGGAGACAGTACCAGCTGCAGTGTGAGGTCCAGAACATCGCTCCTGTTCAGTACCTCACTGTGAACTGGTACAGAGGACAGATACTAATTCACAATCAGACCTTTTTTAACAACACTACTAGAACACCTGTGAATGTGTCTGCAACCCTCCTGTTCACCCCTGACAGAGCTGACAATGGACAGCAGCTCACCTGTGAGGCAGAGCTCAACCTGGGCCCAGAAGGACCACAGCCCCCTCCTGCAAATCAGTCTGATCCTCTCCGCATCGCCGTGCTGTGTGAGTTTATACCGCCTTACTCTGATTGTTTTGCAGTACAAACATAGTCTGTTCTTATTTTCCTGCCTGGGGAATCTTTCTTGATGTTATTTGTGTAAAAAGCTTTACAGACTGCAGGATCAGTGCAGAGACAGGAGTCTGTGTGGCTCCACTGAAGTCCTTCAAGTCCTGGTTTAAAGAGCGGTTTCTGTCTCCTGGAGCATTCATTTGTCAGTAGCGTCCCAGCGGAACTCCGCTCAAATGGAGAATGTTGACCTTAGGGCAGCTGCTGCTCGGTTCGTGGTGTCCCTGAAGCTGGAGGCTTTTGCTCTCCCTTCCAGTAAGTCTTCAAACAGGACAGCAAGGTCTGAAGAAAATGGTAGCCAACCCCAAAACACCTGGCAAGTTACGTGCACCAGCCCCCGCCACGCCACGCATCGTTCGCACTGAGCAGTGATTTCCTTGCCATGTTTCTCCTTACCTTCCTCAGACAAGCCCGTTTTCACCAGCACGGGGCCCACGGCCGTCCAAGTTCCTCCAGGCACCCGGATCTTCCTGAACTCCTCTGCCGACGGCAACCCTCCCCCCACCTTCGAATGGAAGTACTCCAGTGCTAGCAGGGTGCAGGTGACAACCAACCGGGACAGTTCGGTGGCGGCTGTCACTGTGAACTCTGAGGCCGACGCCGGTGCTTACACGTGCATCGCTGCGAATACAGAGGGGCGAGCCAGCCAGACGTTCACCATCGTGCTGTCCAATAGATTCAATGGAGGTGAGGCCGGTGTCGCACGCTTCTTTGGTGCGCTTGGAGCTGTATAGAAGCACACGTGCCTTTTGTTGGCAGGAGCATAGAGGCAGGCCTGCTCCTTGGGTCTGTGGTGTTGAAGGTCTTTGCCACTCAGCCACTAGAACATGGAGCTAGCGATGCCGCCCGATACTGGCAACACTGAGGATACAAACCAAGTTAACCTCTGGCAGTACTGACTTATTGGAGGGTTACAGGCTCAAATCCTGGTTTGCGGGGCTGCTTTTGCAACTGAGTGTTACGCTGGAGCAATCAGGAAGTGATGTGCATTACCCTTGGGCAAGGTCCTGCAATTCCCGATTGCTCCAGCGTAACACTCAGTTGTGCAAATGTCACTTCACTTAAAGAACTAGCCACACACACGAGCAATAGTCTGATATAGAGTGTATAACTTTAATGGAGTGTGATTCAGGGATATAGAAATATTATTTTCCCACTATTAATATGCAAACAATGTAATATGCAAAATATAAATCCCTGTTTAATTCAAAATTCTTCTTAGAATATATATAATATATCAACTTAAAAACTGAATAATTAGGACTAATAAACGAGTTTGGTTGGCCAGGGACAAGATAAGTTACAATTCAATCTCCAGAGAACTTTGAAAGAATAAGTATTATAGAATTGATGTAGTCTGCTCTTATTTGGGACAATAAGAAGTTTTTTTTTTTGCCTAACAGGTCAGTATCGAGAATGCATGGAGTAAAAAAAAACACAATATAATGACTTTCAAATGTCAGACAACAGCAACAAGGAACAATGAAAAAGCAGACATCACAACGCTCAAATCAGTGGGGATCATCTGTAGATAAGAATGTACTAATGATGAACCATGTGCTTCTTTTCTGACAGGTATTGTCGTGGCGATTGTGGTTCCGCTTATACTCCTCCTGGTAGGCGGCTTGATGGTCTTATACTGTGTGTTGAAGAAGAAATAGTGTCCCGACTTGTGAAACATCCGTGACAATCCAAAGGATTCGGGAGCGCAGGGAGGTCTGACGTCACAGGAATGATCTCCAGTTATTTTTCCTTCTTTCACAAACCACAAACCTGGGCCTCCTGCAACAACTTGGAAGAGTGAACAAAATCTGTTTGTAATGTGTTGCAATGGGGCAGAAGCCATTTGGACAGGCAGCTGTCTTTTCTTCGGATTTTGTAGTTATACTGTGGTTACTGCATCTCTCAGATGTTGTCCTCTCCTCTTATCCTTATACCAGCACCTTACAACTGCTCCAGTTTCTCCTTCTCTTTTTAGAAGTGAAGTATTTACTGTATTTCTACAGCAGCAAAGAGCCGTCCAAGGTAAGATGGTGGAGGCCGGTTCTTTCAGAAATGTCAGAAATGGAAATTTCAGAAGGAATATGCGGGCAAATGGATTCAGATTTTCACACACTGCCTGTGACTGCACATTTTTTTAAGTATGGCTGTTCAACATCCGTTATATTTGACTAACTTCTGAATAAATTTCACTTCCCGTCTTTCAATGCTGATGCCTGTTATTCGGTATTTCAGTGATGTGCGTATACTGTAGCATACAATTCCAAGGCTGGGTTTTGAAGAGGGTTCAAAACACCCCTTTTTCATGCGAGTGCGGCTTAATGTTTGGGGTTCACACGCCCGGGGAAAGCGCGCTTGTGTTTCAAACGCCTCTCTGAGTTTAATAACCGACGCCGGATCAGAAGATGGAGAACAGTCGGAATGACATCACGAAAGCGTCCAAGCCGTGACCCAGATCCCGCAATAAACCCTTCCTCCACGTGCTCCCTTCTGTGACGCAGATCAAGAGTGGAGTAACGGCGTCAGCACGCAAGGATAATGGGACACCTACGCAGGACATCCCTCGTTGTTTTAGAGATGACGGTGAAAATGCTTTCTGCTGTTGCTGTTTTTTCGCCGCCGCTTCTTTTCAGGCGGCTATGTGTACGCCGGCAAAGTTTTTTTTTACAAATAATTTTTCATTCTCCGCTCACAGTTTGATGAAACTGAATGTTTTCTTGTCTGCCCCTGCATAAAAGTAGGGACACACCGTGTCCATCCATGTTGAGCAGGCTTGAGACGGGCGAAGTAAATGACAACTTGGTGGTACATGAACTGCACTATTCATAGCTTTGTACTATTAAATGCATTTCATCTCAGTACGAAAATGACAGTATGAGGCAAATAACGCGTTCTTTAACGTTGATCAGGATTGATTCCAAGTTGTCAAAGTAAAATAAATAAGGTAAACTTTGCAATAACTCAGAACTTTGCCCTATTAAATACTTAATCTTTCCCTTCACAAAATACACCGTACTGTAGGTAAAGTTTCGTCAGTCGAAATGGGACAATAGCTTTATGTCAGCACTTTGTACCTTAAACTTTCTCAATTCCACTTTATGAATCTAAAGTAGCCTCATTAAATTTTGTTTTTAGAAAAAATATAATGAGTTAACTAAAATTGAATTTGACTAACACTTGAATATTTTATTCTCCGCGACAATATACTGCTTTGATAGGGTAGAAAAATAAACCGTCAAAACGTCACCATTAAGCGAGGAATTGGAGGTGATTTCCTTCAGCGAAGTCTGCTCTGATGCGGACTGCAGGGCGATGATGGTGCTGGTGAGCCCCCTCGCGAAACACAAATTAGAAATGGACCGTAAGCCTTTGCAGCCCTGAGCAGCAACCCAAGTGTGCGTACTGAGACACGGACCTATTTTCTGGAACAGTTATTTGCAGGTCCACACCAGCATCGAAACTGCGAAAGAGCATGTGTTCCAAAAGCACAGGGCGTGGCTGCGATCGTCAAACCTAGTTGGTCACGTTTAAGGAAAAATGCACAAACATGACACCCCAAACCATGTCTTACAGCCCTGCTATTAAGACTTTTTGACCCACTGAGTGTACTGAATCACGCCCTTACCTCATTGCAGTGAAGCAGAGGGACAGAGTGTCAAAAACATATTACTCTAAGTAGACATTTTTCCTCTCAGCAAACCAGAAGCAAGCTGCTTTTAAATGCATTTTAAAATGTACTTGTTTATGTTCAATTGACAGTGCTGCCTGCAATTTCACTTCTTTGCTCTTTGGAATTTAATCCGAACCCGTTTCCTGTTTAGCTAACAGCACTTCCTGTGGGTGAGCGCACATGTGCTGTGAGTATTGTTTGTGCTTTTTCAGTTGAGATGGTTATTCCATTAGGCCATGAGTTGCTGGTGCCAAAAGGAAACTTTCCTTGGAAGAGGGAAGATTCTTCAATCCTAAGGTCCTCGATCTAACAGCAGATTTATCCCTGGAAATCCTCAATTCTCACTGCTGGAGTGTACTGTCTGCAGGGTCTCTCTTGCTGTGGTTAATATCAGTGCTGTCTCTGCTGGAGTGTACTGTCTTCAGGGTCTCTCTTGCTGTGGTTAATATCAGTGCTGTCTCTGCTGGAGTGTACTGTCTGCAGGGTCTCTCTTGCTGTGGTTAATATCAGTGCTGTCACTGTTGGAGTGTTCTGTCTGCATGGTTTCTCTTGCTGTGGTTAATACCAGTGCTGTCTCTGCTGGAGTTTACTGTCTCCAGGGCCTCTCTTGCTGTGGATAATACCAGTGCTGTCTCTGCTGGAGTGTACTGTCTGCAGGGTCTCTCTTGCTGTGGATAATACCAGTGCTGTCTCTGCTCGAGTGTTCTGTCTGCAGGGTTTCTCTTGCTGTGGTTAATACCAGTGCTGTCTCTGCTGGAGTTTACTGTCTCCAGGGCCTCTCTTGCTGTGGATAATACCAGTGCTGTCTCTGCTGGAGTGTACTGTCTGCAGGGTCTCTCTTGCTGTGGATAATACCAGTGCTGTCTCTGCTCGAGTGTTCTGTCTGCAGGGTTTCTCTTGCTGTGGTTAATACCAGTGCTGTCTCTGCTGGAGTGTACTGTCTGCAGGGTTTCTCTTGCTGTGGTTAATGCAGAACTGTTAGATGACACAGTATAAGTCATTCCTTTTTCCATTGCAACCTGTTGCCATTCAATGTGAAAAGCAGAGGAATGTGTAGCCAAAGCACAATAAAATCGTGGCAAATGAGTTGCAAATCATGACACCAACTGCACGGAGAACCATACATTTTCTGACCTCCTCATCCAACTCATGATCCCAAAAGCCAATTAACCTAAAGGTACTGTATGTCTTTGGACTATGTGAGGAAACCAGAGCACTTGGGGGAAACCCACACGAAAACAAGGAGAACAGATGTACAAACGACAAAGACAGCACCCCAGGTCTGGAATTGAATGCAGAGCCCCAGCACTGAGAGAATGTTAACCTCTGCGCCCCCAGTTTGCAAAGCAAAAATATGCACAGCGCAATGCCTGACAAAACACAATGAGTTTCCAGAAGATCAGCCTCTTTCACAAATGGTTCTCTTATTCCCGCTAGTGCTCTCCTAACACCTGTATGAACATCAATCTCCCACCGCCTGCCCTAGATTTCCCTTCCCATGCTGCCCTGCGCCACGGACCTCAGCCAGAAGGTGGACTGTGTTGACAGCAATGCAAGGCCAGCTGCTGGCAAAGGGCTTGTTTACCAAGCAGATCCCATGAGTCTGTGGTGGCGGGGGGAGTGGGAAACCTGTCAGGGAATCTGATTTCGGAAAACTGCTCCCAAGGGACCCAACCTGGTCTCCCTGCGTGTGCAAAGATGGGAAGGAAGCTTGTCTGGGAAACAGCTGTGATGTGCACTTCCAAAATCCATGGTCCTCCCTTCTCCTGTTTCCAAAAACACAGTTCTCAAAGCTGGGAACAAAACCACTTGTTGATTCTCTTTTCTGCGGACAGAATATTACAGGAGACAAAATGAAGCTACGTGGGCTGTGGATTACCAGCATCTTGGGGATCATCTTCACCTGTGACACAGGTAACACATATCTGGACATATTTCTTTCCTGGGCGGGATAGTATTTTAAACAAAGGGTTCCCACTGATCTGTCCCTCTTCTGCATTCAAGAGAACTTGGAGGGGAAAGCTGACATCCTCCTTTTACATTGAGAACTGTTTTCTCTGAACTAGGACATTTTGAAACCATCCCACTCCAGTGTCATTGCAGTGAGATACAGCAGTTTGAGTGCGAGGATCTAGGATGACTTTGCCGTTTCCTGCTCAGGTGTTCAATACCCGAAGCCGACCCACCGTCTCCTAGCCCAGTCCTTCCTCTAGCCAGCGATCACAGCAAGTGAAGCCTCCTCCTCGGTCCTCTGTGGGGCTTTGTCCTCGCTGAGGGGTGTTGATCAGTGCAGTAAGGTTAGGGCGAAAGACCTTCTACCTGTTCTCAAACCGACAGGCTCAGAGCCCTGGGAGGCAATGCTTTCTGTTCTGTTGCTCCAAGGCTGTGGACTGATCTCCTAGCTCATAGGAGATTCATCATTGCTCTGTACCACGAGAACGAAATCATGTGATGACTACACACTTCCTGTGTGACATCCTTGAGGTGTGATGTGTATTTGGGAGAAACCAGTTAGCTAAGGAATTGGCACCTGCTCTCTGCCTGCGCTGTGTTCATGTGAAATGGACCTGACCTGTGGCGTTTGCCATCACCTCTCTTTCAGAGACAGTCAGAGAACGTGGGGAAAATGAATCTTAAAATAGTTACTAATCACAGGAGGTCATTCAGCCCATCTAGCCCATTCTGTAGATAGTAGTTAATTGATCCCAGGATCTTATCCAGCTGTATCGGCTTCAACGATTTTTTTTAAGAGCTCTGTAAAGATTCAACCTTCCTGTAAATGAGGAAGAAAACCATAATCCTTCTCTTTACCGAGGGGTATTAGATGCTTATTGTTATTCAGTGTTTTAAAATGATTTCTGAAACATCATGCATTCGTCTACAGGAGCTGTCCCAGAGTGTCCACTTGAGATCAGCCCTCAGAGAGCTGTGGTGAGGTATGGGGACCCAGTGACAGCGAATTGCGCTGCAACACAGACTCCCAGAGGAATGGGCTGGGAGGCAACAGTTGGGTCTACAGGCATGAAAACAGGTGCCCAGTCTGTCACCTGGAGTGTCAGCAGTCTGACTGATTGGACTGTAGAGCCTAAGTGCTACGGAAACTTCCTTACTGAGCCCAAGCAGTGCGGGAAGAATCTCAACATCATTCTGTACAGTGAGTAGTCTTTTATTATTGATATAAATTGAAAATATGTCTCCTCCTGTAATCAGATGCTTAGGGGAATTGCTAACAGTCTCAGAAGCAATAAATCAGTGTGTTGGTGTGGTCAGGTGAAGGATAATTCACATTATCACATGCATGAATCACAGCAACTGCATTTGTGAGGTCTTCATGTCTTTTCGTTTTTTTGTCGTAAGGCACGGTGCTCAGAAATGATGCTACTATGGTTTGCTGCTGTGTAGTCGCACTGAATACTGGCCTGGTGCTTATAGATGGCCCCCTTCCACTAAGAACACTAGTTTGTGACTGTAATTTTTTACTTTCTGCGTGTTCTAATGGGTGATGTTGTTTTAAATAATAATATTAATAATAATAATAAACTTTATTTTATATAGCGCCTTTAAAGGTGACTTCTCAAAGCGCTTTACAGGATGACAATAACAATAAATAAGAAGACTACAACAATAAATAAGAAAACTTCACAAGACAGGACACAATTATAATTACAACAATACAACAATAACAATAGAGGAGACCGTGGAAGATGGTATTAAGAAGAGCAGAGGGGTGAAGAATGGAACCAGTTAAGTAAAGGCTTTTCCGAAGAAGAAGGTTTTGAGTCTGGATTTGAAGGAGTTTAGAGAAGGTGACTCTCTAATATCCTTGGGCAAAGAGTTCCAGAGCTTGAGCTAAATGGTGAAATAGGTTCGTGGTGTTGCCTGTCTTTGCTGGCACAGATCTGCGGCACAGTTTGCAGTGCACGCTGCTCTGTTTTATGTCTGATCGTAAAAAGCCAAAATATCTCCAAATTACCTAAGTTGAATGACCTTTTCTGTCGACGATGTCATCTTCCTTCAAGCCGGTCGTTGGCAGCACTACATTTGCTTCAGTGTCGCTCATTTCTCCACTCTAACTACAATCCTGTCAGCCACCACCGTGTGGGTAAACAACACCATGTTAGCTGCCCGGTCTGCAACACGCACGCGCACTCGCGCAGTATTTTGTGCGCATGCGCATATCATGCACAAAGCATAAACATATATATTGAACATTTATCGAACTTTTGTCAAAATTATATCGAGGAAAATTATATCGCGATAATTATCGTTATCGAATTATCGCCCAGCATTATCTACAATCCTCCATTCTGAATGCACTTCTTCATCCAGAAGCAGAACATAAGATGGGTCTCAGACAGGAGGAAGTCACTGAGCCCATGTTGGTCAGATTGGCGAAAGTCAGAAAGCTTTTGATTCAGCAGTGCAGCCCTTCTGTGAGAACACTGCACGCCCTGTCATGTGTGTTCCGGGCACCAGTGGTGAATTGCGCAAGTCCAGAAGGCTGGCCTCCTGGCTACTGGGTGTCCTGGTTGAGCCCTGTTGTGAGAGCCACTGTCCCAGTGAAGGTATGGTGGAAAGCACTGAGTTCAGAAAAGGTTCGTTTTAAATGCATATAAATGAACTTTGAACATGTGAGGAAGGGTTGATTCCGAAATGATGGCATATCCATCCATCTTCAAGAACCATATGATCATGAGTAGGGTGGTGGTGAATGAAAGCCTGGATACACCCAGAATGGGATGCCAGGCCATTATAGAGCATGCATACATAAGGGACAATTTAGAGATTAACTTAAGCATCATGTCTTTGGACTGTGGGAGGAAAATGGAAAAACACACATGGACACAGGGAAGAAATCAACAGAGGTGGTGACCCTTACTGGACTCAAGAACTGTGAGGTAGCAATGCTTCATGCTGTGTCACTGTTATGCCTTGTCCATCCATCCATTTTTTTAACCACTTTATCCAGTACAGGGCTTCAGGGGAGCTGTAGCTTATTCTGACAAGCAACAGGTGCAAGGTGGGATACGCCTATGAGAGGACGCCAATCCATCACAGGGCACACATACACAAAAACACAGACACGGACTCCCACCACAAAGGAAAGTTACATCTCCAGATTTAGATATCCCCTGCCACTGACATAAAATGCAAAACAAACTTTAAATTTAAGCTTGATCCTTGGAAATAGCAACAAGACAAGGGATTGCTAAGGTAACTGCTGCAGTGGTACAAGCAGAAGATGAGCAACTTTTATAAAATGTGAATAAATGTAAAACAGTTGAGTCCTTAAAAAAAGAGAAACCTTTCAGCTTTGTTGTCTTCACAGAGTACCCAGACAGTGTTTCTATCATCTCTGACAGCCCAGTGGTCCAGATGGTGGAGGGGAGACAGTACCAGCTGCAGTGTGAGGTCCAGAACATCGCTCCTGTTCAGTACCTCACTGTGAACTGGTACAGAGGACAGACACTGATTCACAGTCAGACCTTTTCTCACAACACTACTAGAACACCTGTGAATGTGTCTGTGAGACACCTGTTCACCCCTGACAGAGCTGACAATGGACAGCAGCTCACCTGTGAGGCAGAGCTCAACATGGGCCCGGAAGGACCACAGCCCCCTCCTGCAAAGAGGGCAGAACCCTTGAGGGGTATTGGACTGTGTGAGTTTCTACAACATTAACTTGGTTATTTTGCAGAACAATGCAAACTATTCTTTTTGATCAGTCTGTAGAACAGAAATCCCATTGTGAATCCCATTGTGAATCCCATTGTTGTGGTGTGAGCATATTTGATTTCACCCTACAGACCATCAGTAAACAGACTATTTGTTCATATTCTGTTACGGCGGTGAATATCCAGAACTATATCATAATTGCATTGCATGTTGTCCAAGGCTCAGAAACCTGAAAGTGGAGGTGGAGTTCCTGTCTGCATGAGTTCATCTCAGCTCGTGCATACCTTGAACATATACGGGACACATACTTGTTAGGTCCTTTCTAAGAAGACAATACCAGCACTGAGCCCGCTTCTGTACTTTTCAGCTGTTTATTTCAACTTCTGAACCACAGGCTGTTATCTTAATAAGTGTAGTTAATTTGATCGTTAACTGCTGGAACTGTTGTTGCCTTTTACTGTGATAGAGGCTTCAATGTCAGTGTTGATAAAATGCAAACTGGTCTTAATTAAGAATATCAGCCAGTCCTCTTTCTTATGACAGGCTTAAATTTTACAGCCCAGCTATAATGAAAGTCACATTAAGAATGACATAGTTTCTATAATCACTTTAATAATAATAATTATTAATAATTGCTTACACTTATATAGTGCTTTTTCTGGACACTCCACTCCAAGCCCTTTACAAGTAATGGGGACTCCCCTCCACCACCACCAATGTGCAGCATCCACCTGGATGATAGTATTACACTAATTGTATTATTTGAAGACAGTTTACTGCAGTTCATTATAGATGACTCTAAAACTAAAAACTTTCATCATTGCTGCAAACAATTATAAATGTATTTTTATAATGGCGTGTGTATTGAAAACCTGTTCCTCTTTCCATTGTGGTGACAAGTCTGTAAATCACACACATGTACCGGAATGTATTGTCTCTGTTGAATTCAATATTGCGTTCTCTTTAAATCATTTTGTATTTACATATTTTGACAGCTCAAAACTTAGATGTGTCTGACCTGGGAAAAATGATCCAGGGATTGCCAGATGTGAATGTTGCCATAGCAGCGGCCCTGGAGAAAATGAATCGCATCCTGTTTCTGGAGGAGAAGAAGATCAAGTTAGAGATTGAAAAACTTGAATTAGAAAAAAGAAAATTGCTCCTGGAAATAGCCAAATTGTCAGAGCGCTGAACTTCTCAGCCATAGCCAAAAACCTGTGCTTTTTTGTACCCCCAAAAATACAGCTTGAATTAGAATATTCTGCCTCTCATATTGAAGCACGCAGACAGTGTCTCTGGCAGCTATAGAGTAGAGATTATTACAAGATGAAAGCATTTATATCCTAAAGCAGTGGCTCTTAACATTGACCTCAGCCTGCACCCTGCTGGTTGCACTCTGGTCCTCAAAATCTGTTCTCGCAGAGAAGGTAGTCAGTTCTTTAAACCTGAGATAGCTATAGAATGAAAAGGGCAGAATGTTATATTCTGTTGATTTCACAGTAAAATTAAGAATACATGGAAAAAAACACACTTTTGATGTTTACCTTAAAATACAAAGGTTTGATGAAACAAAGCGGTTGTACTTACATGTCTGTGCTTAATTTGTTTTTGATGATTTACCTTCGAAAAAACCCAGGCATGTCTTGTACCCCCAGAAAGGGCATCTCACCCCCCCAGGGAATGTGTGGACCCCAGGTTAAGAACCACTGTTCTAATGTGGTAATATCAAGTTAAAAATATGTGATACTAGCTGTACAACCTATTTAACAAATGTATGCAAAATCGCAAAAAATGTTATTAAACAAGAATGCAAAATATATCTTTGATATTTCAAAATTCTGTAGTCACATAATACAAATAAATAGGGTTAAAATAATAAATTACTGGGATGTATTTTTCTTTACTGGGATGTCATTACTGGGATGTATTTTAGACCAGGACTGCTCCTGAAGGGTCAGTGTGTCTGCAGGTGTTTCATGTCTTTTAATAACATTTAATTTGTACACTATATTGACATTTTCTTAAATTACCCTCCTGGGGATGAATAAAGCATTTGAATTGAATTAAAGCAACACCACCCGAGAAGCTGGGTGAAACTGTTAAACTGGACCAGTTAAGCTGACTGACTTAGTTAAGAGCTGAGCTGGGATGAAAACCTGCAGTCCAGGGTTGGAGACCCCTGCTTCAGATAGTTCTTGTGTTTCTGGCTTATATACATGTATGTTTATACCAAAATTAGATTGCTGATTGATTTATCTGTAGAGTTTTAACTTTGTCAATAGAAGAACAGCTTCCACTGGTTTCTAAGATACATCATTGCCATGCCAGCCATGTTTGGGACTGAGAAGACAGACACACAGTTTTGTTATTTCTTGATACTGTCATGCTGGAGTGCTAGAGTGCAAGCTAATGTTACCACAGCAGCCAGCGACGCCTCTAACTCACCTGTCAGTCAGCCAGTTGCCGTGGTTACACAGTTGGACAGGAAGCCTGTTCAACCTGTGCCAAATAACTTCTACTCCCATCTCAGGTGGAGCAGGTTATTTAAGTCCTGCCTAGATAGCACTCTAGACACTAAGCCAGTTTGTGTTTCAAATTGGCATTCCCTCCTTGTGGCTCCCCCTGGACTCTGACCCTGCTTCATTTTGACCTTGTCTCTTGGATTTTTCCTTTTATTTCTGAACTGTGAAACACTTGGCTTTGAACCTCGCTTGCTTGTTAGACCCCCCTCTAGGATGTGCCTTATGTGCTGTGTCTCCGTGTCTCCTGGCTTTGACCCTTGCTTGTTTCCTGACTGCGAATCTGGGCTGCGTTTTGCTTGCCTCATACCTCACTAGCCTGTGCCTGCTCAGTCGCCTATTCCTCCAAAGACTTGGGCTCTTCTCGAGACCAGCTACGAGCAGCGGCGTTACATATCCTACTTCTGCAGGGACAAGGCTTTTCATTTCATAACCAAAGGTTACGACCGGACAAGGTGGCTGCTGGGTGACACATGGGTGGGGCTGCACTTCAGTGGTGGATAAACTGGGTCACCTCCTACATACACAGAGCTTAGAGATCATGTGGGATGGAAATCACTACATAAATGCAAGAAATTATTTGTATGAAGTTACTTCATGATAATTCGAATGAACATTTTCACCAGTATGAATAGTCATTATGTCACTGAAATCATGACATTTTCACACTGCAGGTTCTAGCACCTGAAAATAAGTTTATGTATTTTTGCCATTTTTGCTGATTATAAGGGCACCTGTCTGCTAGACTCCTTCCCCACTCTGTGGAGGGCCAGTGTATTTCCGTTTGTATTTGAAAGCAAAGTGAGCAAAACATGTCATGAGCAAACTCTCTGAACATTGAAAAGATACTGAGCAGGTAGTGTGGTCCCATGATTTACATTTTACACGATAGCACTCTGTAATCACAGCCCTAAGCCAGTCAATCCATGGTCAGATCTGAACCACAGACCACAGCAGGCTGATCCACAGCCCGATCTGAACCACAGGCCCCAGCAGGCTGACCCACGGCCCGATCTGGATCACAGAGCCCAGCGGGCTGACCCACGGACCAATCTGACCCACAGCTCCTAGCGGGTCGATCTGCAGGCTGATCTAGAGTGGGGCCAATCTGCAGGCCAATTTGGACCACAGCCACCAGCCGTCTGATCCTTGGACTGATCTGGACCAGAACCTCCAGTGGGCTGATCCACTGGCCGATCTGGATCACAGCCCCAGCGGGTCAATCTGAGCCATGGTCCCCAACAGGCTGATGGGGACCCCAGCCCCCCAGCCTGCTGATCTGTGGGCAGATCTGGACCACAGCCCCCAGCCTGTTTATTTGCAGGCTGATCTCCCTCTAAGTGACTCTCTTCTCCAGTTTTTGCAGCAGCAGGGTGTGTCAGGAATGTGGCCGATATTAGATGGCAGTGCAAGGTCAGCCACTGTAAACTAACAGTGCGAGGTTTTCCTTATGGGCTGCTGGTCCTTCTCCAAAGCCACTCCAGTGGGAAATCAGTCCAGAGCGTCTCTTGTCGTACATGTTACAGAAAGGAAGGAAGGGTGGACTCTACTTTCCCAAAAACACTTCTACTCAACTCCAGCTTGAAAGAGCGGTGTGAAGCAATTTGTTTTGTCAGCTTTGTCTCTGCTGGACACAGAGTAGCTGGTGGAAGGAAGACTAGGGACTCTCTGATCTCTGAGAAAAGGGACATTTTAGGAGAAACAACATTAGGCTGAGTGGTGTGTGGCTGACCTGTGTCCTCACGCCCTGTTTCTTCTGTGAACTGGGTAAGTAGTTTTTCTCTGGTTGGGATTTCTGGGTTTGAAGATCTTTTCAAATGGGTCCACTGGTAGTGTATGTAGTTGAATTAAACACAACAGAATCAATATCTTTGTGTCGTGCAATGTCTTTATTTTAGTTGTGATTCATTGAAAAAGCCCTGTGCTTCTGTATTTGTTCATTGCTGTTCTTGTCCAGGAGCTGGTGCCGATTGTGGGTTGATGCTCTCTCCTCCCGAGGTGTTTGTGGGTCCTGGAGATTCGGTAAAAGTTAATTGTACGTCGCGACGGAAACCTCTGTTTCTGTCCTGGGACTCTACTGTCTCTCCCCGGTCCCCAGAGCCTGGTGTACAGTTTATGGTCTGGAATGTCACTAATCTGATCAATGTAGAGAATCTTCATGTATTGTGTGTTGCCAACTTCACCAATGCACCCCTGGACTGTAAAGAGAAACTGAAAATCCACATCAAGTCTTGTAAGTATCTGCTGTTTCAGTTCTGGGCTACAAATAAGTAGGGAATTTGTATATGAGCTGATAAAAGTTTTACATACTTTTCTAATTATACCTCCCTGAGTCATCAGTGGTCAATCAATATAATACAGAATAATGTTTAGGCTCTGTATTGACACCGGAAAGTTTAAAGGCTGTGTACGTACCCATTAAAGAGTGCACTTCTGTTTTTATATACTCCCAGCTCTTGAGCGCAGTTAGCAATGCCTGGAGGACTGATGGCTTTTAGTGACAATGCTGTATGCTAACACGAACGTGTTCAGTATACCCTGTCCAGCTGACAGGTGTTCAGTGGTCAGTATAAATGTGTAGAGGACAGGTACACAGTGGTCAGTAAATACCCCTTCTAGCTGATAGATGTCCAGAGGTAGTGTACCCTGTCTAGCTGATGGATACGCACTAGTCAGTATACTGGTTATACTGGTTAGATACCCTTGTTAATTTTTAGAAATGGGTGTATGAGATCCTCTGATCACAGAGGCCGAACGGCCTCCTGTCTTTTGTAACTTCTATTCTTCTAGCTGTCTGGAGCAAGGCGGCAGGGGAGCCCTCCAGAAGGAGTGTAATTACAACAGAGTCGCCGCTAGAGGTCACTTGGGAGACAGCTTCAAAATCCTTGATTATAGTCACCTGTGTATCATTAAGTTAATGCTTGTGTTATTCTTAAAATCTTTTGGCATGCAGAGTTTTCACATGGAGTTAAATGCCAGGATTCCTGTATACAAGGGTGTGTCACTGGAGAAAGTTGAGTGTGGGGTTTTTGTTCCAATATATCCTGTTGTGTTGTGTGACGTTTGTATGTAAGAAGAGGTTAGTTTGTGGTTTAATGTGGATAGGGTGTGAAGGAGTGAAAGATGTTCTTTCATTCTTTTAGTTCTGTTAATTTATATTGGCTTTGGAAGTGTTTCATGTGCGAAGGCCTGTCAGCTAGCACAGGGAAGGCCCTTAAACAACAATTTGTCAAAAGAAAAGCTTTTCTAATTTTTTTTAGTGATTTTGTTTTTCTCTTCCAGCTTATTGTTTGAGCCTCAAACAATACAGCTATATAAGCTGCATACGAAAAGACAAATTCCTAATACAAGAAATTGTATATGGCCAATAAAGTGATGTTATCATATACCAGTGCAGTAACAGTGTCAGCAGCCTGCAATTATAGGCGGCACCTGGTAGACAGGAATTGGACAACAAGATCCAAAATGGATTCAAAGCAGCCAAACCTAATACAGTATCCATGCCCCCCAGTTACTACAGGTACAGAGAGTACATAGGCTCCTCCTTGCTTCACTGAATCTTTCTCCTTTTTTACAGCATCGACAACGACCAGCCCCCGAGACAACAATCGGAGCCCAGGTAAAACATTCAGACTCTTTTAACTTTAAACAGACCTATTTTCTTGGCAAAGAATGGAAATCGTGGCTTGTCGACACTAGGAAAGAGAGAAGAGCTGGGATTAGGGAAAAGGGTGCAGAAAAAGCCTGGTTCTGTCGGCCCAAACAGGGGAGAATAATCTCCAGTCTCACAGGTATATTAAAAAAATACAAATCTGCACCCTCAGCTACCGGCTTCAGGTCTCAGGGTTCAGGTCTGCCTCGGAAGCAAAATAACGAGGGATGTTCTGCGATTTCCCACAGTTCACCTGTCCCTCTGTCTGAAGATTAATCTTTCAGAAATTACTTTAACACATATCCAGATATAGCCTCAAAGTCATCCACTGCAGGAGTGACTTGCTCACAGAAATTAAACAGGTTGAATTAGGCAAACTTTGACTTCTGTAAAATCTTAGAAAGACGGTGTATACCGTATATTAATACCTTTAGCTGTGATTGAGGTAGGGAGACAGGACTTATTCAGTTTATGGAATGGTCTTAGTCACAGCTCCTGAATGATCTCGGTGAATCACACATAAAAGATGTCCCATGTGTCTTTGTGCAGAAAGAGGTAAAATAACAGCAACAGTACCTTCCTGCTCCCTTTAACTTCTCATCTTCTGGGCTGCTGAAGAACATTTGTAGCCAAGTCTGTTAAGCTGCTGGACATTCATCTTACCCCCAGCATTTGTGTAAAATGTCCAGTGTGAACTCCTGCCATGGACGCTCTTCTCCGGAGTAGACCTACTGTATTTGTATTGTTCCTGCAAGGTCCTGTACAGGTTTTTTTAACTGACCTTTTGTTGTTGTGACATTGAAAAAGGTCCACGTACTCTCTGTGCTTTCCCTTATACTGGTCCTTCCCACACTCTATAAAGCTCTGCATGTTCTCTTCTGTACTTGGCATTTTCCACGTGCTAATTTCCGATTGTATGAATTGCGCCTGTCTCTCTTGCACTGCGTTTGTATTGAAAGGGTGAAACCTAATCCATTTCCCTTAAACTCTCATTCCCTTTTCCACAATCCTAAAGCCTTCCATTTTCTTCACGCCATCTAATTCTGCCAGATTCTGCCCGTCCCATTTTGAAATGGACCTACAGTATCTATCCTGATGGGCTCCCAGCTACCAGTGCGTTTCTCCTTCTGTCCTGGACCCTAGTCTTACAGTCCAGGTGCAGGTAGACACCTCCTGTCTTCCTCTGCTGAGGACTAGAGGGTGTTTAAACACCCCTGGAACCCTGTGGCCACTGCGATGATTCTCCTGGCATGAAATGACAGCTCTTTCTCTTTGCTGTGAGCCCAGCCCTAGGAGTTTAAATCCGACCCAGCAGCAGCCTCAGCCTGGGGAATCCGAGATTTCTTTCGCGTGAAGAAGCCAGGTGTCCGTTCTCAGGGTGCGCCTTAACGCGTATTAATGGCCTGGTGTGATTTTTTTTCGTATTAGATTGCGGACCTGGGAAGACCAGCGGGATTGTAGTGGGATTTGTGCTAGCGGCGTTGCTCTTGGGTTATTAAATGGAGGGAACTCCCAGGAGCCACACGCAGCATCCCGGCTCACACTGCACAGAGCCCCCAGGTGTGCCAGAGGCTACGGACGTGCGCAGACAGCTTTGAAGAAGGACTGGCAGAATTTAAAAATGGGATTTGGAAGAGGGACAAGCCCAACATCATAACACTTGCTTCTGCTCAACTAAAAATAAACAGTAGCCACCTAACACACTCCCAGAAAACCCTGTATTCTCATGTCTTATTGCTATATGTAAAGTGAGATTCACTATGGTCCGGAAACTTGCTACAGTCCTTCCTTTAAAATTGATTATTGGTGCCTTTCTGCATTCTGTAGTGAATTAAATACATTAGCGCATTGCAGCTTATTTTCTATGATCGATATATATTCTTATTACCTGTAGTCATAGTCCATCAGTATCGTAAGGCACTCCTCAGGGTGAGAACCTTTCTGTGAATGATGTGTACATATTGTTTTCCTCATTAGAGCTTCAGTATAGCACTACACATTTTTGCATAAATTAGCATGCTTTGCGTATGTAATAGGGACAAATTAACCCATGCCTTATTTCCAAAATGCATTCTATTGTACATCATGCGCATAAGTAGTGTTTTATTACAGCAAATGATACATTTAATAGCCTTATGCATGGTTAAGCTACATCTTGTTGCTTAAAGGGGAATGTAGTCCCAATTTCTCAGACAGGTAATCAAATGTCCGCAACAAAATTAATTAATTGATGGTATTGCAAAATTTTACAAACTCTAAATTAAGCACAAAATCGTGAACTTTGTGAAAGTACTGAATGGTCGCCATGTTGTCACAGACCGCTGGTTTCGCCAGGGACAAAAGCAAGAGTTCACATGAACTGCGATGTGATGCGGCCCTTCCTGCTCACTAGTCACTAATCATTAGTGTAATGTGATGTACAAGCGAGTAAGTTAACAAGTAGTATTTGTTGGAAAAACTGTCTCGAAGTCGAGAGATATTTCTAGTGGATTAAAAGAGATGGATTCACAAGCCTGCTTCTCTACAATGTAATAGGGCTGTTTCATGTCACCCTCGGTTCTGTTGCCTCGTTCTGAATCACAGACTATGATGGATGTACGGTATGGCACCGTGCATAACTAGAAATGTAGTCTCTTTTCTGCTGTGCACAGTAACGTGTAAAACCTCCAATTTACATTTTACTTTCATTGTGGTGTGAAAATGCATTCAGCAATGCTCATTGTCTCTAACCCTGAAATGTGAAAAACACTGCTGTTCCCCTTTATGAGCCTTTCGTGAGGCCCTAGGTGTCTTCTCTTTCCATAATCACATCATAGTATCAGGCATTTGGCTTTTGTTTTCTATTGAATTGCACTTATGTCTTACATCTCTAATTAAAATAATTAAAAAATGATTTGGTTTCTGTTTAATCTTTTCAAAACTGAGGACACAATTCCTGATTGAAAGGCCGGAAGCATTCTTCATCACACCATCCTATCCGTATGGATCGCTTTCTATATTTTTATTTTTGATTCCAAAGTTCCCACCCCACATGACTTCTCCCTTCTCAGGGCATCAGTTTGTTAGTGAGGAAGAATTTTAGCATTTACCTCTCATTAAGTGTATAATATAGTGACTATTTGCCTTTGCTCATATGCCTTTTTGCTTAGCAACAGTATAAAAGGATGATTCAAGGATATTATTTGACTTTTTGATATTCCTGCTACAACAGGAACAACTGCACAGTGCTGTCTGCAGATCAACAATGTTGATCTGCCCTGGTTAGGTCCCCAGGGATCCCTTGTGCAGTGAGTGAGATCTGTTCCTCAGACACACCCAGTGTAAGGGGTAGTGGCTTCACTCTATAACAGTGAAACGGGGTGCCTAGATCCTTTTGGTATCGACTGGACACGTATTGAACCCCAAGCCTCTACAGTGTCAGGTCGCCCAACAGGTAGGTGAGATCCCTGTTCTTACTGTTCTGTACTGAGCTGTAACTCACTCAGAGCCTTCAGAGCAAGGGGCCAGACTGTTAGTTAAGACAGACTGTAACTCACAGAAGCATAAGAAACCACGAGAGAGTTTGTGTTTCTTTTAGCTTGTGGAGACATAACCAAGTATACTGCTAAAAGTAAACTATTTTTAAAGCTCCTAAACTGTCAAGGGAAACCAATGTTACTTCTTGATTTTATTGATCTTTCAGTCCTTTAAAGAAAGGCTTTTCAACAACGGTATCAGAATGGAACAATGACATTACTTGTTTTAGTACAAGCCTACATGAAAGAATCAGGCAATCTCTGTTTTTTTAATTTCAGTTTTCTATATTACATAACATATGCACAGTAACAGAGAATGGTATTCAGGCAGTTAAAATCTGAGTATAAAAAGTTTTCTATTAATTAAAAGTGTGTTTTTTATACCTAATAGTATTGTTTAGAAAGAAATGAAGCACAGCAATTCAACTTTTAATGAAGTTAATGTATATACAGTACATTGTCTAAAGTATAGAAAAAACCAATAGCTTGCAAAGTGCTGGTTACTGTACATGTGCTGAATATAAAAGAAAAGAAAATTGGAAAAAAATGCATTGCAGATTTCAGAACTCAAGTTCCAGCTAACCCAATAAATTGCTTTGGAGGACTTTTTAAAACTGTCTGGGGACTCCGGAATACCTAATTCCTAATTACCTGTGGAATTGCATAGGATAAACCAAAGCCTCCTTGCTATTTCATAGCCAAAAGCAATGCAAACAAATCCAGTCCCAGGCTGAACCAAGGACTCAAGGGGGCGATTCCGAATCTCGAGATGCCGCATCATGAAAGGAGCTATAAAACCATCGTTTATGACAAAGGCACAATTTGATCGGGTGAAATCGGTGGCATTCCCAGATCTCCATCGACAAGGCTCTTATTCCCAAACTCCTGTCACAGGAAATGGAAGTGAACAGGCTCGGCAGGAATGCAGCCCCGTCTACCGCCGATACACTCCGTCAGCGTTTCCATGCAGAGTGCCAGTTTAGAGGGAGAAAATGTATTACTGATTATTATCATTATTATGATAGTTGAAGCTTTTATCTAAAAATAAATGTCAAAATAACATTTTTTTTCTAAAATCGGAGAGAAGTGTTTACTCAAGGCTGCAGTACCCTGGGACATTGGAGCTTCCAGCTCTGAATCCAGAGTCCCTGACTTCCAATCCAGGCTGATGGTTCAGGAAGGAAACAA
Source organism: Lepisosteus oculatus (assembly GCF_040954835.1). Taxonomy (NCBI): domain Eukaryota; kingdom Metazoa; phylum Chordata; class Actinopteri; order Semionotiformes; family Lepisosteidae; genus Lepisosteus; species Lepisosteus oculatus. Next base: position 15,235,035 of record NC_090706.1, on the reverse strand, counting down.
TGGGTGTTGGCCAGATGGTACGATGCAGAAAAAACAAAAGCCCCTCGTTTCGGTATTTCCTTTCCCCTTCTCTGCTTTTGTGGACACAATACTCACAACTGACACTGTTTGGAGAAAGTGCTGAGTGCTCTCTTCTTTTTTTTTTTAAAAAAAAGGGAATATTCAGGAGAGGGAATGAGGCTGTGTGATCCATGGATTATCTGTGCACTGGGACTTCTCTGCATCCCACATCTGGGTAAGGTGTTGTTTTGGAACTTTTCCATTATACATACAGGGAGAACTAGAGTTTTATTGTCAGTAATACTGATACTTGCCTCTGGGCATTGTGCTTCAGTGTTGCTGGAGGAAATTACCTCTGTTGTTTTGCAGGAGCTGTCCCAGAGTGTCCACTTGAGATCAGCCCTCAGAGAGCTGTGGTGAGATATGGGGACCCAGTGACAGCGAACTGCACTACAACACAGACAGCCAGAGGAATAGGCTGGGAGGCTCCAGTTGGAGCTACAGGCATGAAAACAGGTGTCCAGTCTGTCACCTGGAATGTCAGCAGTCTGACTGATTGGACTGTAGAGCCTACGTGCTACGGAGACTTCAATACTGAGCCCAGGGAGTGCAGGAAGAATCTCAACATCAGTCTGTACAGTGAGTAGCCTGTTTAAATTGTTGTGAATTGAAACTGTTGCTTGTCGTCTTGAAGAATGACAGGGCTGGGATAGTTCCATGCTATCCAAAGCATGTGGCTCCTCTGTGTCAGGCTGTGGGAAAGTGAGGCTGAACCCTAACCTCATCTAAATCATATAGACGTGCAAGGATCAAACATAGATGTATGTTCTCTCCATGCATTTTTTTCCATTACTAATGCTCATGGACAATAGAATGGAGAAAGATAGATAGATTCTTTATTGATCCCGTGAGGGAAATCCACAATGGTTAATGTCGAACAGGCCTGCATTGCTTAGCAGAAATGGCAAGAGACACTGAGGAAAATCACGTTCTCTCCCTGGCCAAAATAATCCGAGTGATGATAGTTCTATTATGTGTAGCAGAGCCATTCTGCCTCAAGAGGCGGAGAGAGAAACTGCTTCACCAGCTGAATTACGGGCTGTATTTCGACAAGCCACACTGTGCAAGCCGAATGGCCTCCTCTCATTTGTAACTAATCTTTTGTCCTACACTCTCTTGTGCATTTGGACAGAAGCATATACTAAATTCCTTTATATTAGTATACACCTACAGCCCGCTGGGCAGTTTCAAACTTAATCACACGATGCAGGACAGCCACAAAAGCAAGGCTGGAAAAGGCAACGATATCTTTTCTGATATTTTCCACAGAGAACAGTCTGACCTATTGTAGACCACTGGCTGGGGGATGTCTGTTTGTGTTTCGCTCCACAATCACACAACAACAAAAAGGCTCCTCTATTGACCGCAACTGCAGTAATTTAACACTGCCCATGTAACCTGAAAGTTCGCCAAAGCAGGAGCTTATTCTTCACAAAAAGCAGAAATTTGAGCAATGAGAAAACTAACAGAAATGCCTTCCCAGTGTATCCAGACTCTCCTAACTGTGTCAATCAGACTATCCAGCCAGGGGAGGGAGGACAGGAACAAGCAGTGGGAGGTTCAGCGCTTGACTCCTGCCCTCTACGTGGGGAGAGGAGGGCAGACGTGGGCTGGGAGCAGAGAATGGGCAGTATTGTGGCACATGAGCACATGACATGAGTGTATCTAATAAGCTGTGTAAATTCATTTTTGGCAGAGATGCCCTGAATTGTTTTCTCATGCTTTCCCGTGGCTACTTCCAATTTTCAATGAGTGTGCTTCATGTAGCATGTTTAACACAATGCTCTCTAAGGCTATTGTGTTTCATATGTTTTTCTTCAGAGTCCCCGGACAGTGTCTCTCTCAGCTCTGACGGCCCAGTGGATCAGATGGTGGAGGGGAGACAGTACCAGCTGCAGTGTGCGGTCCAGAACATTGCTCCCGTTCAGTACCTCACTGTGAACTGGTACAGAGGACAGACACTGATTCACAGTCAGACCTTTTCTCACAACACTACTAGAACACCTGTGAATGTGTCTGTGAGACACCTGTTCACCGCTGACAGAGCTGACAATGGACAGCAGTTCACCTGTGAGGCAGAGCTCAACCTGGGACCAGAAGGACCACAGCCCCCTCCTGCAACGAGGGCAAAACCCTTGAAGGTTACAGTGCTGTGTGAGTTTATTCATATCTTGTATTCAGTAAGGAGCCATGCTTTAGGGTGTTTATGTCAAATTATTATAGTTTAAGGGTTTTTAACATTTTTCTTGGTCAGCATCACTAACCATTCTTTCTACTGCTAAAATGTGTTCAGCATAGGTCTGAGGGAGTGACGGAGCTCTGAGAGCTTCATGAACTATGCAGAAACATCCAGTTCTTTTTAAACAGACAGTCCTAAACATTATTATAGAAGCATTCATGAATTTAGAAAATATAACTGTGCCATACTGCAGAGTGCAAATGTTAGATCTTTGCAAAATTTCTGAGCTGTATGCAGTATGAACAGCATTGTTCTTCATCACACATGTAGTACTTCATCTAATGGTGACATGTTTTATTCACAACACATCTATCATAGTCCATGCAAGTACACTTCATCTAGGTATAATGTTATACGGTACCTGTTATGCCGTGCTCACAAGACTTGAGCCCCATTGAGCACTGGTGGGATGATTTGCGATGTCGAAATGATGATGTTTTGCTAAACATCTAAGGCTTAGAGACCAGTGAACAGGAACATGTATGTCCCAGCTGTGTGAGAAGAACAGGACAGAGAAGATCTTCAGCAGGATGAGATGACATGTGGAGCCTGGTGTTTCTATGGAGAGGTGGTGAAACCCTGCACTACATGCACAGCACTCTGTTGATCATTCCTTTTGATGACAGATATAAATCAGCACAATGAATTGACTTCTATCATGTCTGTCAATGAAATATCAGTGAACCCTGTTTCATCCTTTTCCTGGTAATAACATTGTGAATTTGTTGCAGTTTTAAGGGATAAGTCTCTTTTGATGCTTAAAATGGTTTCATTTCTATTGAAAAGAGGTTATATGAAGTCCAGATTTCAGTGTGACAGATAAATTGCCTTATGAATCTAAGCATTTTATTTGAATACAATTTTATTTGAAGAATTTATCTAGGCTTCAGAGATAATGTTTATACTTTATTTTTTATGCATTTGCTATAATAATTGCTGCTCTTGCTTGACTGAGGCGATGAGGTGAACCCAGGTGTAAGGTGGAGTAAGCAGGGAGTCAGATGTCAGTTGTGAGAACAGATTGAAACACAGTCCAAGCTGTGATAAGGAAACAAACAGAGTTCAGAGTCACTAAGAAAAGACCAAAGGAAAACCAGAAACATATCCAAGGCACAGGCATGGGCACAAGCACAGATACGGGCTCAGGCACAGAGACAGGCGCTGGCATGGGCAAGGGCAAGGACACAGGCTCTGGCACAGACACAGGCATGGACACAGGCATGGGCACAGGCATGGGCACGAGCTCTGGCACAAACACAGGCACGGGCATTGGCACGGGCATGGACACAGGCTCTGGCACAGACACGGGCACGGGCACGGGCCCAGACACAGGCACGAGCACAGGCATGGGCACAGGCACGGGCATGAGCACAGACACAGACATGGGAACTGGCATGGGCACAGACATGGGCACGAGCACGAGCACTGGCACAGACACGGGCATGAGCACGGACACAGACATGGGCACTGGCATGGGCACAGACATGGGCACAGACACAGACACAGGCACATGCATGAGCATGGGCACAGACACAGGCACAGACATGGGCACAGGAACAGACACTGGCACAGACACGGGCAAAGGCCAAAACCAGAAAGACAACCAACAGAGCGCAGGGGAAAATCCAAAACAGATACTAAAAGTAGGGGAAGGACTGTCTAAAACTGAGCAGAGACAAGTGGGAAATCGGGTGTGAAATATCCTGTGGAAACAAAGTAAGCACTGATTTAACAGCAGACAGGTGGGACTGATTTCTTGCCACTTCGTGTTCGTGTTGTCATGGTAATTAATTGACAGGTAAAGCAGCAGAAGCGTTGGTTGCCATGGTTGTCTTATGGTAGACTGTTGTGAGTGAGTATGATGTTCACATCTTGATATCAAACAAAAAGGCTCGCTTGTTGCTGAAAATATAAAACTACTGTATTGATAGACAAAAACAATTGGTCAACTAGGAAGAAACAGAATTGGACTCTGGGTGGTGTTTAAATGTTTAGACCAAATGTAAAGTGTACTTCTGTTAGAATACTTACATTTTTGTTCAAAGAACTACTGTCATATATGGTTTCTTTCAAAAGCCAACTCCGTCTTCAATCCACAGATAGACCTGTGATCACTTGTCCTCCCAGCGCCACTGTGAAAGAGGGTCAGATTCTTGTGAGCAGTGACCTCTGTACAGCTGTGGGAAACCCTCCCCCTGACACCCAGTGGTTGATAGAGGGCCAAGAGATTGAGCCCAATGATCCCCTGTCCAGGAGAGATATTGGACAGTTCACCTTTGAGGCTGAAAACGAATATGGAAAAGTGACACAGAATGTGATCATCACTGTGGAGTGTAAGTAATGTCTTAAGTCCAATTTATTTTTTTCTAATTAATCTGACTGATGCTTTTATCCAAATCCACTCAAAGGTTATGATTATATCTGTTTTTCTTATTGCACACAAATGTTGCAAGCTCCTTAACGCAGACGTTAGACACCTGGGTTAAGTGTCTTGCTCCAGGGTCCAGTGTTTGAACCCATAACTTTGGGGATAGTGGAGCAGGAGGTCTAGAATCTTAACCACTGCTCTAGGCTGCTGCCTGGGAGGGTTAATGTTTGTAATTTTGTGAATCATCAGTAGTACACCCAGCACAGCTGCTAGGGCAACATAGAACAAGAAAAACTATTAATTAAAAAGATAATTGAGGACAGAGAGGCTGCGTGCCCTGCCACATTCTCTGCCGAGGTGAATCCTTCAAACTGCAGAATGTAAAAGGATCACTGGTCTGAAATGTCCTCTTGTAACCTGTATCCTCAACCCACAGATGGTCCTGAGATCAAAGGATGTCCTACCAGCATTGCTGTGAAGGAGGGTCAGAGTCTCAAGAGCAGTGTCCCCTGTACAGCTGTGGGAAACCCTCCCCCTGACACCCAGTGGTTGATAGAGGGCCAAGAGATTGAGCCCGATGAGCCCCTGTCCAGGAGAGATATTGGACAGTTCACTTTAGAGGCTGAAAACAAATATGGAAAAGTGACACAGAATGTGAACATCACTGTGAAGTGTAAGTAATTTCTTAAGTCCAATTTATTTTTTTCTAATTAATCTGACTGATGCTTTAATCCAAATCCACTCAAAGGTTGTGATTATTGCTGTTTTTCTTATTGCACACAAATGTTGCAAATTTCTTAACGCAGACGTTAGACACCTGGGTTAAGTGTCTTGCTCCAGGGTCCAGTGTTTGAACCCATAACTTTGGGGATAGTGGGGCAGGAGGTCTAGAATCTTAACCACTGCTCTAGGCTGCTGCCTGGGAGGGTTAATGTTTGTAATTTTGTGAATCACCAATAGTACACCCAGCACAGCTGCTAGGGCAACATAGAACAATCAAAACTATTAATTAAAAAACAAATTGAGGACAGAGAGGCTGCGTGCCCTGCCACATTCTCTGCCGAGGTGAATCCTTCAAACTGCAGAATGTAATGGATCACTGGTCTGAAATGTCCTCTTGTAACCTGCATCCTGAGATCACAGGATGTCCTACCAGCATTGCTACAGTATGAAGGAGGGTCAGAGTCTCAAGAGCAGTGTCCCCTGTAGAGCTGTGGGAAACCCTCCCCCTGACACCCAGTGGTTGATAGAGGGGCAAGAGCTTGAGCCTGATGAGCCCCTGAGCAAGGGAGATACAGGACATTTCACCTTTGAGGCTGTAAACATAGAAGAGTGGTAAAGCATGGGAGCAATATTGTAAACTGTAAGTCTGCGCTTAAATTCTCAGGCACAGCATTTGTAGTTTTCAGATGTCCTCCAAAACAGTCAGGTTAGAAAGAGAAGTACTGCAGCAATGATCATGCATGCGTTGTATTTAAAATGCATTTGCTTCAACGCTGTAAAAAGTGGAGCATGTGGTGTGTGACACTCATTTACTCATCTTCTTTATTGCACATTAGTCCTCTGTGACTGACAATTTCAGACTCCTAAGACAAATAGTTTTCTGTTACTTTTCATGCAGAACTTTGTTTTATCATTTCAGTAAAGGAAACAACCCTTGACTTAGGGTTAGATGTTTTTCACAGCAGCAGAGTGGACTGTGTGCATTGTAAAACAAATGCATTTTCCAGACAGATATACTTTTCTTCAACATCAGAAATGGTGTCCATTACCATTCCTGCTGGAATTCTGGTTGTTTTTTCCAGACCAACCTGCGTTTCTACGGTCAGAAGAAACTACACAAACTGTCCCCGGTAACATAACAGTGTTGGTCTGCAGTGCTGATGGTAACCCACCCCCAAGATACAACTGGACTTATTCTACAGCTGATAATGTTGCGTTAAAGTACACAGACAGAGGGTCCACTGTCACCATCAATGGAACCTCTACCAGCAATATTGGGATATACACCTGCTTCGCTACGAATGAGGTGGGAGAAGCTCAGAAGACATTTAAGGTGGAATTTACTCCAGGAGGTTTGTCTTTAATGTTGTTCTTTTCACACGCATTCATGAATCTGAAAGAAACATGTCCACAGTGTCACAGATATAGCATCGATCACCAAAACCCCAAAGCTCCCCCCCCAAAGTTTTTCTGACTTTTTCAAGAGGTCACATTTCTTATTGTCCTGGACAGCATCTTCAGGTTGCAAGCTCCCCATAAACACTTCAGAACCTCTCTCTTTCCCAGAAGGCAGGCCAGACTTAGGAGACTGAACTTCTTGCAACATGGAGAAGTTGACAGACTTGAGCAGGTTGTCATATTTTCTCTCCAGCACGCTCGGTCACTCTTGCAGACACACAGTGAGCCTTGCTACTCTCCAGCAAAAAGCAAAGAATCTGTTGACTTGCAAGCATCCTTCCTACCCTGCCTTCTCTCAGAACTGAAGTATAAAGTCTGCTTCTTTTTTGGATGCTTACAATCCTGGATCAGTGGTTAGCTCTCACCTGGAGCCCCTTCCCTGTCCTTTCCCTCTGGTTCTTACACTTTCAGATAAGCCTGCATTAGCCTTGATTTGCAAAGGCAAAGATTGTTAACAGCTCATGTCTCAAAACAAAAACAGCTGATCAGCTGCAATACTGTCCTGAGAAAGATTCAGTGACCCTGCTGTGATTTTTTTCCCCTTTGACAGGAAACATTGGGAAGAAAATCGGCATTATAATTGGAGTTGTGTTGGTGTTACTGCTCATAGGTGTCATCTATAAATTTGGGAATGCGTCATCCCTAGTAAACTGTAGGCAGTTCCACTGACACTGCACAGAGCAGCCTATGGAAGTGACCCCAGCAATCGTTAAAATGGCTTTGAAGAAAGACCGGGACCACTTCTGAGACATCTGAGCTGAGGAGACTGGCCTGACTCCATGTGCTGCCTAGTTTCCACCAGCTGACTCCAGCCTGTTGGCTGAAGCTCAGGAAGGGACTGCTGTTTGTCTACTGCAAGGGTCGAGCTAAACATTTCACTCTTATTAGAAGCACAGTGATACGGGGCAAAGAACAGCATTGGAACATGATCAGAACAAGAGTATTGAAAAATTAACTTCTTTTCCAGTTTAAATGTACCTACTGTACACTACAACTCAATAAATGTGTGAATAAATAACATTTTGTTTTGGTCTCTTCTATACTGTATTTGGCTTAGCTCATCTAAGCAGTTGATTCCCAGTTATGTCCATATGGGAAAGAGAATTAGACAATTATGAATGTCCGGACTGGGACACGGTATGGGAGAGTACTCTCTCTTTCTCTGAAGCTTTGTACTGGAGCTAATCCACTTTAATTTTGCACGCAGAATATTGTTTAATTAGAGCTAATGAATCCATTGCATGTGACCCTGATATCCTTAGATCTCTCTTGGCCGAATTCTTTCACAGAGATTGCTCTTACGCCAGGAAGAATTGCTGGGTTCCAGCTTTAAAGGGCACGTGCAGTACCAGGACTGTGCTGCCAGACACTTTTCTCTAAAACTCGTGAAACATGTAAAAAACTCCTTCCATTAACCAACTTTGGCAACAAGGGAGTGACCAGAAGGAGGCTGTGGACTCCAGAATGGAGGGTTGTGGGTTCACACCCAGGGTGGGGACAGTGCTACTGTGCCCCTGCGCAGTGTGCTGAACCCAGGCTGTACCCAAATGCATACACTGGTGCCAATATTCTAATACACAACTGAAGAAAACCGAATAAATCTCAGCACACGATGTAGCTTCTGCATAGCAATAGTGATTCCACCTTGGGGCTCAGAGGAGGGAACAGCATAATCAGCTAATTATGACCCCAGTTAAAGGATCATAATGACTCTGCACTTCCTGCTGATTCCCCAGATCTGCATTCACCTTCAGTCCTTCTGCCACCTGCAGGAAAGTGTGGGTGATGCCACCTACCATGTGGGGTAATACTGCATTGGGAGAAAGCAATTTGTCGGCAGACACAGACATCTCATGGAGCCGGTTTCACAAAGATGAACACATGGTTAACTTTGCAGCTACAGTAGATTCAGGGAAGGAAGGAAGGGTGGGCGTTTGGTGTTTTGTACAAATCTGAAAACGCACACAGCATGTCAGTGCGCACTTAACGGTCTAATTACCAGCTTGTTTATTCCAGTTGCTCCATGAGCTGTCCTGAGCACAGCTCATAGCAGGAAGGCAAACTTTTCTTTTCTCAGAGGGATATTTCAGAAGACAGAACAGGGATGGGTGTTCTGTGGACTGCCTGTGTGTTTGGACTTATCCTTGCCTCTACTTTGGGTAAATCATTTTTTTATTCTTGGGGTTTATACCGGGATTTTTCTGTGGATTGGAGCAGCGTTTCCCGAATCCAGATTTCTCACCTACTCCTAAGGGACTGAAAAACAGACAAGTGATGTCCTCCTTCAGGGCAATAAGTTAAAAATAAAAAGTTGTGCCAGTTCCCTGAAGGATCCATTTTTCACCCAGGAAAGAGAATCAATACCATTATAAAAAAAAACAGGCAAATGAAATCCTCAATCCCTGTAAAATATTTTGGTCAGTTTTTGTCAGGAGATATCGTGTTAATTTTTTCCCTATTACGTCAAAGTGAAAACTCTTATTTTGCAGAAGCTGTTCCAGAGTGTCCCCTTGAGATCAGCCCTCAGAAACCTGTGGTGAGATATGGGGACCCAGTGACAGTGAACTGCACTGCAACACAGACACCCAGAGGAATGGGCTGGGAGGCTACAGTTGGAGCTACAGGCATGAAAACAGGTGCCCAGTCTGTCACCTGGAGTGTCAGCAGTCTGACTGATTGGACTGCAGAGCCTAAGTGCTACGGAAACTTCCTTACTGAGCCCAAGCAGTGCAGGAAGAATCTCATCATCATTCTGTACAGTGAGTAGCCTTTTATACGTGCTGTGAAATATAGTGCATAGAGTGTTTCTAATTCCTGTTCAGACAGCTTACCTGACTGGAAGGAGAGATTATATCTATCAGTGTGATGCGAGTGAGATCTAACCTGGACAAGAACACCAGAAAAAAAAAATCATTGAATCAAACCTTTATGTCAGCAAAGAAATGCGGCGTGCTTGCTTCTAGAACAATCTAACGCTTTAAAATGCGTTCACTTTCTGCGCATTTCTTCCTTTATAGTGCCCACGGGTTACAAGATAGAGAAGAATTGAGTTCAAAGGGGTAATTTTACAGCCCAGGCTTGGAGCAGCGGCGGGCTGTTGGGCTCTTAGGGTGTTGTGCGGTCTTACAAACGCTCGCAAAAAGACCAGCTTGCGTTTCCTTAGGATTCATAGATTTAGGCAGAGGCAGTGGATAGACGCGCCTTTATGAATCAGACCCCTTCTGAGCTTTTCAAGAGCCTCTTGCTACCTGATCATGAAATCCACTGAATAAAGAAACGCGCATGTCACACCAGGAACCACTGTGTAGCTGATATCCTAACAACTCATTTTTTAAACGCATGCGGTAACATAGTACATACTTTAATATAATAAATGCTTTAACATTTTTATGTGCACTTGTTCCCCGTTTGTAATGTTTCATCTGTGAACCAGATCAGGCTTCTACAGAGTCCGTGTGTCTGTCGGTTTTCAGTCCATTCCGGCTCTTTATGACTTTATCGCCAGCAGCCATATCACCCTGCAACTCCCAACTGGGAACTGACTGAAGCTTATCAGGTGTGAGCCTGGTCAATACCTGGATGGGAGACCTCCTGGGAAACACTAAGGTTGCTGTTGGAAGAGGTGTTAGTGGGGCCAGCAGGGGGCGCTCACCCTGCAGTCTATGTGGGTCCTAATGCCCCAGTATAGTGACGGGGACGCTATACTGTAAAAAGGCGCCATCCTTCGGATGAGACATAAAACCGAGGTCCTGACTCTCTGTGGTCATTAAAAATGCCAGGGCGTTTCTCGAAAAGAGTAGGGGTGTAATCCTGGTGTCCTGGCCAAATTTCCCATTGGCCTTTACCAATAATGGCCTCCTAATAATCCCCATCTATAAATTGACTTCATTACTCTGTTCTCCTCCCCACTGATAGCTAATGTGTGGTGAGTGTACTGGCACACTATGGCGGCTGTCACATCATCCAGGTGGGGCTGCACATTGGTGGTGGTGGAGGGGATCCCCATTACCTGTAAAGCACTTTGAGTGGAGCGGCCAGAAAAGTGCAATATAAGTGTAAACAATTATTATTATTAAAACAGCATGTTACAGTATTATGATTGATTAAACCAACTGATCAGCTTCTCCCAGCCCAGCGATTGCTGCTGCTTTAAAGAGACCTGGAAAACCCGGAGATACCCTGCCCCTCCAGGATCAGGATTGGTTGCCCCTTGCTGCAAACAGATGGATGAGAATAAAAATGAAGATACTTGGACTGAAGAGTCCTGCTGGCATGCTGTAGTCATGGAGTGAAAAGAATGGGTGTGGTTCTACACACAGGTGTTCAAGGGCTGTTTTGACGTTAAGTTACATTGATGGTCCAGTGTTGCCCTGGCGTTGATACAGTTTCGCACCTCATTCTCTGAGATTCCTGCCCTGATCAAAGGCCACCTTAGCGCAGACGTTGGGGCAACTGCCACACCATTCAGGGGTGACATGTGGGGTTGCAAAACAGGTGTGACTGTGCCTGTGATCGAGGGGGGTAGGCCCTTAGAGCAGGGCACGGACAAGGCATCCTTACAGCTGGCCCACTGCGTACAGCCATTTCCTGAACGAGCCCAGAGCAGTTAGCTCTGCTCCCACCCAAAACATCACAGGGACACTTCAACCCTCTGAGTCCAGCCCTGGTTAGGAGAGCTTCAAAAATCCCCCAGTGAGGACAGAACCGAGGACAGGAGCAGACTCCAACACCAGTGACTGAGAGCAGAGGAGGAAGGCCCCAGCATTGTCTTCCTCCCCCCTGTACCCAAATACTGGACTCAGACACAAACAAGATGGGGGGACACCAGGCACACGCTGTTCAGAACGGATGCCAAGAACTTCACCGTTAACTCACTGTGGCGTAAGGAGGCACCAGGTTACCGACTGGGACAGGTTCCGGAGAGCCTGGACTGTTTGTGTGGCACACTTGGTTCTGGTACCTGGGGTCAATTGGACAGCTCTATGACCAAGTCATGGCACATGCTCTGTGCATTGGGTGAGCTGGGGTATGGGAATTGATTACTGTTCATGAATGGGATATTACATATGATAAATGTCTTGTCTGGTCTCTGGCTGCACTGGTGGTTCTGGGAGATGAAGAGAGCCTGTGGCAGGGGGTAAAGGGCGCTAGCACAGAGCAAGAGCAGTTCCTGCATGTAGGGGTCACCCAAACGGTGACACTATGAGATCTATATCGTTACAAATGGGGGGTTACAAAAATGGTGAAAATCAGAGACTGACCATGCGGTTTAGTCAATAACTAAAATAAATATTCATGACCCCCAACTTTTATGTGATTTCTCCAGAATATACCCGACCGGACAGTATAATTATAGGAAGTGAATTCTCTGGCACAGCTTTGGTGGGAAAAAAAAAGTAGTAATCCAGGCACTCATAAAACATGCAAGGGAGGAGCGGTGGCTCTGTGGCTAAGGATCTGCGCCTGTGGCTAGAAGGTTGCCGGTTCAAATTCCGCAGCCGGCAGAGGAATCCTACTCCGTTGGGCTCCTGAGCAAGGCCTTTAACCCCAACTGCTCCAGGGGCGCCGTACAATGGCTGACCCTGTGCTCTGACCCCTGTCTGTGTGTCTCAGAGAGCAAGCTGGGGTGTGCAAAAAGATAATTCCTAGTGCAAGAAATTGTAAAGGGTTAATAAAGTAATGTTATATATATACAAAATACAAGTTACTCTATGTCCAGTATTTACAAACATGGCGTTTCAGAGGCCTGACATTCTAATCACCCAGAAAAACCCCAGACTTCTACAAAGAATAAATACTCTTAATGCCTAACAAGCCAAACAAGAGATAAGCTGCCTTTCTAAAGGAATGCAATACAACCTGCACTTAAATCTCTCTCTCTGCACCCCAGATGCCACATACTAAATGGGAGCCTATATCCCTATTCATAAAAATGCACCCTAAGCAGGAAAGACATTTCTAACTGAGGTATCTTTTACCCTGGAAACCCAAGATCCCTAAAAACCCAGAATAGCAATCCCTCTCTAACAAGGTTCAAATACTTACTGTAGCTCCAGTCAGGTTTGGATGATCATGAAGTAGGGGCTCTCGCCTGGCGCAAGCTTCAAGTTCTGACTCCTCCAGACTCTTGTCTCTCCTCTCTCTCCTCTTCTTGTTGTCCCCCTTCCTTGTTCTTAATGTGATCTTATATTATGTGTTTCTATACTGCTCATTGGCAATCACAAACTGTATTTTAATCTAAGAAATAGTCACCTAAAGCTGTAACAATATATTTACTTTCACTGTGAAATACTTAAAAGCAGGCATTTCCCCTGTGCCTAGAACTTCAAGCTTCAGAGCAGTTTCTCCCACAGGCTGAGGAGCAGACTCTGTGGCGCGTCCTTTGTTGTTTCAGTGAACGGTGTCTTCCTTCTCTTTAAAAAAAAATAAGGCACATTCTTTGAGCCTCGCGTAAGCACTGGGCTCATAAAAAAACTGACCCCAGACCAAATTAAACTATAGCATTGAGCTTGGTAGGGAACGTACTGTAACTAAAGGAAAAAACATCACCATTTTTTCTACCTTTGCAGAGTACCCAGCCAGTGTCTCTCTCAGCTCTGACAGCCCAGTAGATCAGATGGTGGAGGGGAGACAGTACCAGCTGCAGTGTGAGGTCCAGAACATTGCTCCCGTTCAGTACCTCACTGTGAACTGGTACAGAGGACAGACACTGATTCACAGTCAGACCTTTTCTCACAACACTACTAGAACACCTGTGAATGTGTCTGTGAGACACCTGTTCACCGCTGACAGAGCTCACAGTGGACAGCAGCTCACCTGTGAGGCAGAGCTCAACCTGGGACCAGAAGGACCACAGCCCCCTCCTGCAAATCAGTCTGATCCTCTCCAAATCACAGTGCTGTGTGAGTTCATGTAACCTTGTCATTTGTGATTCAGTTATTCTGTGCGCTTGTCTCTGTTTTATTGGTGTTCTGCTATTGTGCACTTTGTCAAAAGCATTCTTCTGCATCACTGATATCCCACTAAGTGGTGAAATGTGTTCACTTCAGCTCTACGCGACTGACTGTCATGTTTTCAGATTAAACAGGAATTTATTTTTCTTGTTCATCAGCCACAGCCAGAGCACCACAGAATTTAGAACTAATAAAACTACGCCAGTTCGACGGACTGCTTTAGACTTCGTACAGTGACCAGGACCAGATGACACAATACTGCTGCTACTTACTGTTTTGTCATATCTTTTTTCTGTAGGAATGTACTGAGTAGGCTGCATCAATAGGACAGTATACTGTAATTTGATAGCTTGCATTAGTATTCCATATTCAGATTAAGGATATTAATTAATTAAGGATAATTTGATAGAACTGAATGTTATACTTTTATTCACAGATGAACCTGAGATCACAGGGTGTCCTCTCAGTGTTGATCTGGAGGAGCATCACAGTCTGCAGAGCAGTGTGACCTGTACAGCTGAGGGCAGCCCTCCCCCTAAGACCAGATGGGTCAAGGATGGACAGCAGATTGACCCCTCTGTCAAGATGACCAGGACTGATGAAGGACAGTTCACCTATGAAGCTACTAACACACAGGGAACTGTGAATCACACTGTGATGGTAGAAGTGAGATGTGAGTTTTCACAGAATATCCAAAAGCTCTTACTGAAGCACTGATCCAGAGACACTGCAGGCTTCACAACCGCTGAACCAAATATATTACCTGCTGTGTCAACCAGGAGCACATGTTTTCTCTAAGAGAAATTATCTGTTTCTCAAGAGAATATCAGTTATTATGTCAGGTTAAGCCTTGTGTCCTTAACCTGCAAATGGCCCTGAGATCACAGGGTGTCCCCTCAGTGTTGACATGGAGGAGCATCACAGTCTGCAGAGCAGTGTGACCTGTACAGCTGAGGGCAGCCCTCCCCCTGAGACCAGATGGGTCAAGGATGAATAGCAGATTAAGCAGATCAAGCTGCCCGGGACTGATGGAGGACATAAAAAAACATAATTGGAATAAAGAAAAGAAAGAATCACACAGCGAGTCAGCACAATAGAGCCAAGACTGAAACAAAATTGTTGATAAAAGGTAAAGCAAAGTGATGAGAGGGCGAAATTTAAAATTGTTAATTATTTCTTCTAGACAAACCTGTGTTTTCCCAGTCAGGAGACACTATACAAACTGTCCCCGGTAACATAACAGTGTTGGTCTGCCGTGCTGATGGTAACCCACCCCCAAGATACAACTGGACTTATTCTACAGCTGATAATGTGGCTGTAAAGTACACAGACAGAGGGTCCACTGTCACCATCAATGGAGCCTCTACCAGCAATACTGGGATATACACCTGCTTCGCTACGAATGAGGTGGGAGAAGCTCAGAAGACATTTAAGGTTAAATTAAAAAATCATGCCCCCGGTAAGTCTGCTTCAGCCCAAACCTTTTCTGTGTAAGCTACAGAATGTTTCATGCACAAATCTAACCGCCCACTCTGTTTCCCTTTCACTAATGGAGTACTAGGAGATGCCTGAGCCCAATGAATCCTAGCTGGAGCTGGCAGTAGAGCTGGAGACTCTGCATTTAAGGATTGTGGGTTCAAGCTTCACCTTGGGCAATGACAGG
The DNA here is from genome assembly GCF_040954835.1 of Lepisosteus oculatus. Lineage (NCBI taxonomy): Eukaryota > Metazoa > Chordata > Actinopteri > Semionotiformes > Lepisosteidae > Lepisosteus > Lepisosteus oculatus. The sequence continues at coordinate 15,219,571 of NC_090706.1, read as the reverse complement.
CATTCATTTATCAACAGGAGACACACATTTACACTAAGGGTGGTGGGAGTATGGATCAAGCTGCCCAGCCATGTTGCTGAAGCTGATATCCTGGCCTCTTTCAAGAAGTTGCTAGATGAGCTGATGGATTCATTAGATGCCAGTTACCAAATGGGTTAGATGGGGCCAAATTGTTCTCCTCTCCTTTGTAGCCTTCCATTCTTCCACACACCAGCTCACTCTCAGTCCCACAAAGTTCACACTCAGACAAAATGCACACTCACAGTTCACAGACAGTTGCAGACACAGCTTACACTCAAAATCACACTCAGACATACAGGCACAGAGCTCACAGCGGCTGCCTCTTGCAGCATCAGGTTTTGTCCCCCGATAAAACTGAACAATATTCCCGAAGCAGCGACCTCCAACTTGTTTTGTGTCGCTGGTACTAGCAGGTCTATCAGATTTCAAAATGGGATGTACTGATGTTCTCTGAATAGCAACTAAAACAGCACTTCTAAAGAGCCATTTTCAGTTTTGCTAATTGAGATACATACTGTATACAGTACGTGTTCTTGCCCGTAATCTTCTAACAGTGTTTCCATGTTTATTTTGTTCTGGTACTGTAGATGTCTCCGCCTTGGTCGGCTGGATAGTTGTCGGACTGGCGGTTTCTCCGATGTTCGTCGGATGAGCTACACCTCACCCGTTCCGGCTTTGCTGATGACCTTGCCGATGTTCAGGAGCAGCGACAAAAAACCCCAAAAGACCGACACCCCCAAAACACAAAGGAAAGTGCAGGCTGGGCAAAAGCGGCCACAAACAAGAGACACTTGGCAAATGAACGAGTCGCCCGAAATCTCTCGGTTAGTGCAACGGAACTGTCGAAAGATGACTGGACCGTGACGCGAGGTTAACATTTATTAATTTTTTAAATATTTTATCTTCTTCGTGCCTTCCTTGTCTTCCACAGTTTTTAATACACGTGATATTAAAAATCAGAACGGCAAAGCTTTGGAGCATCGAGATACTGTATATACCTGTCCGCTATTCCAGTCGCTGCTGTTTCTTGTAAAATCCATGTGCCGTCCATGCTAGCATGACTTCATTAAGCACATTTAAAACGGGGTGTGGATACCTGGTTTGAATAAATCTACTTGTGACGAAGAGAAAACAAGGTCTGTTTTTCGGTGTTGCAAAGGCGGTTCTCGTTACATCCAGCTCTTACATTAGAAAACTGAATTGTTTGACTTGGCCGAAGTCCTGCAATGGGTTCAAGGAGAAGTTTCAGGAGAATGGGTTCAAGGAGAAGGTGCAACTTTATTAATACAATCACGAGGCATTGGAAATCTCGGACGGTGGGTTGCGGCCGCGCGTATTGACACTATTTACATGTATCGAGGAAGCGAGCTCGCCATTGTGTTTGTAACGGAAAAGGCGGAAGGAAGGGTGGATATTGATCACGTCGGTTTAAGAAAACACATTTCACAAACACATTGTGGGTGTTGTGCTTAAAAAGCTATTGAGTCATGAAGAAGACCCCCCACTATCCCAGTGTATTGCATGTCTAATGGTGCCATATTGAAAAAATCATTTAAAAAAAACTAAAAAAGGTTTCTCAACCCAAAGCAAGGCTTGGAAAGGTCAGAGGACCTGCTTAGTGTGTAAAACACTTACTTGCAGCATTGTGGGTGCTGTGGTTTAAATGCTATTGGCTCGTGAACAGCATCCCCCTATCCCAGTGCATAGTGCCACATTGAATAAAACCACGAGAAAAAGAGATTCACAACGCAAAGCTGTGTCAGTCTTCTGTGTAAAAAATCGGTTTGAACATCATGGGTGCTGTTTTTAATAAGCTGCTGAGAAAAGAATAGGAATTTTCCTGCTGTCAGCAGTATTTTGTATATAGTTGACCCTTACCTGACTGAAAACAGGACATAAAGAAAGGGTTTCAGAAATCAAACAAAGCTTTATTCCCGTGCTTATAGTCTGGGTAATTGGAGACTGAGCTGCTTCCTATGGTGATATACTGGTTTTTCGCACGAAGCCGTATTGAGCAGTATTTCTCACATTGTGAACGTGTATACACAGCGATCCCCCAGTGTTCCCGTTAGTGTGTAATTACGCTTCAATGAAAAACCTGAGGTTTACAAAAAGAGAATTAGCTCACTGATAATTGATAATGTAGAGGCTGTGAAAAGTTTCACAAGTCTAGGTGTTTCCCTTGCGAAGATATGGACATAAGAATATTCGTGTGTGGTCAAAACAATGGCATACAAACGACAAAGTGAAGACTGTGAAAACATTCACAATGTGCTTTGTACACAAAGCAAGTGTTTTCGTAACTCTAGGACGTTTCGTGAAAACGCTACAGGCGTGCCAAAATCGTTTTGGAACTTCAAGCTAACTTTGCCGCGGTGCATGACTGCATTTGGTCTTCGGGTTACATGTATGTGGAGCCTTTTCTGAAACACACCGATTGAGGTAAGGAGCCACTTAGGAGCCGTTGTTGTACAATAAAGTATTATGTTCATCGGAGCTCTTTTTTTTTGTTATAGTTTTAAGAAAAAAAACAGAGAACTACATTTCGTAAATCGATTAAAAACGATGGACGCAATATCTGGGACTGACCTGTTAAAATTCACTCTCAAAACTGCCTCATACTAACCTCATACCAAAAAAGAAGCATCACGCCTTCCTTTTTTTGTGGGGCAGTTTTGATCAAGTGGAGTTTAGTTTTAGTTCTCCCAACAGAAAAGACCAGTCTTATTTTGCCGGAGCTGTACCAGAGCGCTGTCTTGAAATCGGACCTTTCGGGTCACACATTCGCAATCAGTGTCAGACCTTGCTCTTCAAAGGCGTGCTCGGTCTCTGTTTCCTGTTCTTTCCCAGCTGATCATCAGCCATTATCAACTCACTACCATCTGTGGGAGGAGGTAGCAGAATTAAATAGTTGCAGTGAGGGTTTAAAGGCAGAAGGAAAGCAGGGGAGCAGACACAGAACTAGATAAATAAAGGCCCTTCTAAAGATGAAGGTTTTGAGTCTAGATTTGAAAGAGCTCAGGGAAGGGGACTCTCTGATTATAATAATAATAATTGCTTACACTTATATAGCGCTTTTCTGGACACTCCACTCAAAGCGCTTTACAGGTAATGGGGACTCCCCTCCACCACCACCAATGTGTAGCATCCACCTGGATGATGCGACGGCAGCCATAGTGCGCCAGAACGCTCACCACACACCAGCTATCAGTGGGGAGGAGAGCAGAGTGATGTAGCCAATTCATAGAGGGGGATTATTAGGAGGCCATGATTAGTAAGGGCCAATTGGAAATTTGGCCAGGACACCGGGGTTACACCCCTACTCTTTTCGAGAAGCGCCCTGGGATTTTTAATGACCACAGAGAGTCAGGACCTCAGTTTTACGTCTCATCCGAAGGATGGCGCCTGTTTTTACAATATAGTGTCCCCATCACTATACTGGGGCATTAGGACCCACATGGACCACAGGGTGAGAGCCCCCTGCTGGCCCCACTAACACCTCTTCCAGCAGCAACCTTAGTTTTTCCCAGGAGGTCTCCCATCCAGGTACTGACCAGGCTCACACCTGCTTAGCTTCAGTGGGTTGCCAGTTGTGAGTTGCAGGGTGATATGGCTGCTGATACCCACAGGGATAGACCTCCAGTGCTCTGGGGCACAGCAGGAGAAGGCCCTGTCTCCCATAGAGTGTAGACGGGCTTGGGGGACAGACAGGAGACCAGAACTAGAGGAAAGAAAGTTGCGAGGTGGGGAGTAGGATGATAGTAAGTCAGACAGATACTGAGAGCCTTATAGGTGAGCTTGAGGACTTTGTAATTGACACAAAACCTGATAGGAAACCAGTACAAGGACTCCAGGACAGGATTAATGTGATACATTTGGTCATGTTTCTTGTCGCCAAATTGTGGACTGACTAAAGTTTGTTCAGTGTGGATTTAGATACCCCAGTGAGCAGGGCATTACAGCTATCAACATGAGAAAAAATGTAATCTGGCGATATTTCTGAGGTGGAAGAATGATGTTTTTACAATATGTTGAACATGTGGGTCAGACGTCATGCCTGGATCGAATATGACCCCCAAGTTCTTCAATTTCGATTAAAACTCAAGTACAGTAGCATCCACATATAGGGTTATAGCACTGGCTTTACATAGCTGATGGGGGGGTTCTGGTAACCATGACCTCAGTCTTCTCACAGGTTAAATGAAGGAAATTTTGAGTCTTCAATGTTTTTTTGTCTGTATCAATATTAAACACAGTAATATTGCAGCTCATCTGCTGTGTTCTTGAAGTTGTAATGTTTACGCTGATTTCTGGACATGACAGATAGTGCCACAGGAGTTTCGGTTGGCAACACCTCGGTCATCAGTTCAAGAGCAGATGCGGTGTTATCAGTAAGAGCAGGCACCTCTCCTGCAAGGCGTGTCTTCTTCGGCTGACACCCCACTGGGTGGTGCATCGGGGGTGAGAGAGGTGAGAATAGAAATGACTATGAAAACGTGAAATGTCCACGCAGAAGCATTACACAGGTCGGGAGGTTGCATTTGAAAAGAAAAAGAAAAAGGACCGAGGACCAAAACGCTGTGTCACATCCAAAAAGGCTTGTGTTTGACCTCCTAGGCTGCTACAGTTCTGTATCATCACCCCTGTGTCACGCCTGCTCATTTTAAATGGATTTTCAAGACAAACCCATGATACATACAGCACACGAAACTGTGGATGTTCCAAAACTGTAAATTAGTAAATTATTAGTACATTTATTATTTAAAAAAGACTGTAAATGCTGTCAATGTAACAGCTGCCTGCAACACACAGCTGAGAACCCACTGAAGCTCAGCAGGTGTGAGCCTGGTCAGTACCTGGGTGGGAGACCTCCTGGGAAAGCTAAGGTTGCTGCTGGAAGAGATGTTAGTGTGACCAGTAGGGGGCACTCACCCTTCATTCTGTGTGGGTCCTAATGCCCCAGTATAGTGATGGGGACACTACACTGTAAAAAAAAAAAAGGAACCATCCTTTGGATGAGATATAATACCAAGGTCCTGGTCTCTGTGGTCATTAAAAAATTCTTGAGTATTGATGTTACCCCAGTTTCCTGGCTTTTACCAATTATGATCTCCTAATAATCTCCATCTATGAATTTGCTTCATCACTCTGTCATCCTCCTCACTGATAGCTGATGTGTGGTGAGCGGACTGGCGCACTTTGGCAGCTGTTGCATCATCCAGATGGGCGCTGTTATTCTTAAGCACGGGCCTTATAAAAGTGGGGCGGCACAGTGGAGAGGTGATTAGCATTGGGTCCTGGGTTTGATTCACGAGCCTCTGGCAGCCTCACACACCATCTGAGGGAGGGGAAAGTGAAGTCAGCACATATGAACCTGTGCTCCACTTGCCACTTCTCCCACAGTGGTACATTCTACTCCATAAACAGGCCGGTTCAAGCCATTAACATTCCCAGCTAATAAATCACCCAAATGGGAAGAGACAAAATAAAACCCATTACACTCTCCCCCATAAGGGAGGTGTTAAAAGTTAGAAATGGGAAATCATTGATACCTCCTGTTTATTATGTGCAGTGCTTTCTTTCCTGTTGCTTTGAAGCAGAGGGCACTTTGTCATGGTGCCCAGTATTGCCTGTGCTAGTGTGTGAGGTCTAGTAATATACAGACAGACATTAAAAATGCAACAGATGCTGTTGGTCCCATTGCTCATGTCCTGCCTTCTAAACACTCCTACCAGGAACATTATTGTCCACTATAGCAAACTGCCTTCCACTTCCAGCAGGGGTGAAAAAGCACCATGCAGCCATAATAAACAAGAGGTTTGTCGCCTGGCAGTGTGGCGCTGTTTCTTCATTTGCTTTTTAAAATCATGCCTTGCTGTTTCTTCTTGACACTTGGGGTCTATGCATCATTAGTTTGATTAGATCTACTAATAGCTTAAGCTTGAGCCAAGAATTTCATCAAGGTGTTTCTTAAAGGGCTCCATAGACCCGGATTAAGTATTGATGCTGGGCTTTTGGTTCCAGACTACAAGTTCCTTATTTCTATGTTCCAAGAACACCTGTTTCTTAGCATATCTGGCCCATCTAATGTAAGTGTAGCACTCTGGAATTTCAATCCAGCCATCTGAGTTCAGATCTTGGTGAAACCTGTCCGTCCTCGGTGATGCTTTGAATCTGAGAGGTGCTGTTTTGAATTGAATGCGACACCAATGATGCCCCATCTCCATCATTTTCTGTTTCTTTCTTTCCAGCTCATTAACATCCACAGTGTGTCATTTATTTATCAGTTCCCTGTGCTGAAGTCAACACACACATACATAAACATATACACGTACAGTACATATACAAGATCCAAGGTTATTAGAGCACATTTTATTTTGCTCAGCCACTGCTCATTTCATTGCAGTTGAGCTCTGCACTTAAATGAATCCTTTTAACAAGTTGCTCTCTTCGAACCTTTGCAAGTTTGGAGATGTTAAGTTTGCTTAAGAAACGCAGTAGTTAAAAGATAACCTCCAACAAGTTTTAGAAACCGAAAAACAATCAAAGAGTTCAAATTAAAGAGGTCATTGGTTCTCTGAAGGGTTTGATTATTTAATTGATTGCTCAAGTGGAACAAAAACCAGCAGATGTGTGGATCCCCCAGAACTGGCATTAGGTACCCCTCTCTTTGATTATTCTTATTCCTAAGCAAAATTCTGTAAAGGAAGAATCCATTTCCCGCTGTGTAACAGCTCCCTTCTCCCTGCTAACATAAACACAGTAAACCATTAACATGCTACAGACTTTTCCCACCCTAGTTACTGTTATAGTCTGTGGCTATTCAGAGAAACCCCAGGAGAACAGCCTGGAGGCTCAGCCAGCTTAATCTAAACCCCCACTGGCAGTGGTAGAACTGAACAAATTTGATGGAAATACTCAGCTAAATCACTTACAGTAGTTACACGACACAACACAACCACAACCTCGAAAAGAACTAAAGAGGTTCAGTGTCTTGGTTAAGCATTTCATGGTCAGAAAGAGACAGCAGGGATTGCTGAGAACCTGTCACTGTCTCTGAGAGTGCTAACGACACAGGTCTCATCTTCATTTCAATATGTTTCAGCGAGTAAGAAGATCCTTTCCAGGTATGCCAGACAACACCAACCCAGCCTCTAGGGTAGCTTCCCCAGAGATAAAGTCCATTTGGGTTTGCAACATGGCACCCTGGACCGTACCAAAAAGCACCATAATAGACCTCAGCACAGTTGAGATTCTCAGGATCCTGGTCTCGGTCAAAGGTGGAAAATTTCTGCCCATTGTTTATAGCTGTTAGAGAATCCCCTGCAAGTCAGAAAAGATGGGAGTTCATGACAGTGATTAGCTTTGCAGAAAGTGGGCATCCACCTGCGTAGAACTGTGTATCTCAGCATATTTAAATTTGCTGAAATGTGCTAAATTTGAGAAGGATTTCTTCGTCTTCGTTTCCACAGATATTCAGAAAACAACTGCGACATCCGAAGTGAGAGACCGCTACGTTCAAGAAAATCAGAGTTCAGCATCTCTGGAGGTTTTCTTAAGGTTCTCACTTAATTAGAATAATGACAAAAGGGCTTCTTTCAAGTGTGTTCTTCCTGTAAATGTTACTGTGCTTTAGTCGAGCACAAATAATAAAGTGCTTCTCAGGAAGAGAACGTTGGAGAGTAGGACACAGGGTGTAGTCTGGCAGATTCTTTAGTTGATCGCCCAAGGAAAGGCTCCATGGGGTGACCAGGGCATGTCCTAGTTGTGTCAGTACAGGAGGTTTCAGGTTCAAATCTAAGCTGAGCCACTTGCAGCTCATCCTTTTTTCCTGTGAAGCTGTCATCTGCAGCCCTCATCTCTTATTAACAGCTATGGAGCTGCATGGCAGCACCAAATTGCGAAAGAGGCACTCTCTGAAAGAGGATCTCTGAAACGAACGGATAATTTTACAGCACGTTCTCTTGAGAAATGACCCACCTGCTCCCCCATCTTGGAAACCGCTGATATGGAGTGTGTAGCCATCCACTTCGGCATTGACTGCCAGGGGAGAGAGGGAGAAAGAGGAGTAACTGGCATGGGCTCTACCCCCTTCGAAGTCCTGCAGGTCCACCCTGAGCTCGTACTTCTTCCGCAGGGTGAGGAGGTGGATGGTTTCCAGCCCTGCGGAGAGGTCACAGATCAGAGGACGGTTACGATAAGTCACACCTTGCTGCCTGGCTCTATTCATCCGATGGCATTCATCTATAATTTCTGTTCACAGTCACCGACGTGAAATCGGAAACATTCTCACTTGTGTTCTTTCAAAAATTAATGAAATGCTGTACTTGTAGGACAAGAGAATGGTTCAATAAGCCCCCCCCCCCTCTGAATGCAGACTACAGCATGGAAACAGAAAATGCCGTGCAGTGTTCCTGCTCAGAGAGGTTGATTGTGTGGGAATTAGACGTGAGCTCTGCACGGCGAGGCTGCCCCTGAGCGAGAGTGCTATCGGGAACGAGGAAGGCATTACCCAGCCAGTACTCCCCAGCCGCGTGGCCAAACCCCCTCCTGTATTGCTCCCAGCCTCTGTAGAAATTCAGCGTGCCATCTGTCCTTCTCTGAAATACCTGCAGACAAGAGTTCAGGTAGAGTAAGGGAAAGCAAGCCAGCCGCAACCCAGGCAATATCGAAATTGCTTAAAAAGCAAAATGCGGACATGATTCTCATCTATAACAGTATGTGTTTAAAATTCCTATGAATGTAATGACAGTGTGTGGGATTACCGTCATCCCTGGGTTATTAAAGATGCAAGGAAATTACTTTTTTGATGCACATGACATCTTGTTTCCCACAACTGAATAGAGCGCATAATAAAATGAAGTGCAGCTCCTACAGCAAAATTCAGAAAGTCCAGCAAGCTTGTCTGGCGCCGGTCAAGCTCTCCTTCAGACACGGAGTTTGCAGGATGGCACAGCGCCCCCCCCCCCGCAGTTTACAGTCCATTTGCCCCCCTCGGTGTCCATGTCACAGTAGACGTAGACGGGGGAGGTGGATCCGGCAGGGTATATTCTGTACACCCCGCTCGCTGTGGAGCCATCGTTGTAGATGTCAGCACAGTCCAGGGGCTGGAACATCAGAGGGTGAACTGCTGCTGGCAGCAGGGCTGCGAGGAACAGACAGGCCTGGGACAGGGGGAGAGAGGTCAGAGACACACGGCAGGGAGCACCCTTAACCCTCATCCTCGCTGGGCGATGAATATTGTTCTACGCTTCCTTTGTCTTGGAGACGTTTAAAAAAGCAAGTCTGAGCAACCTGTTTGGAGCATGGTATGGGGTTTCAGCAAAGTATTTTTCTAAGTAATTTGGGTAGGGGAATAAGAATTGAAGTGTAGATTTTATTTGATAAAGAAACAGCACACTTAATCTTGTGTCAGGGCTAAGGAATGACACCATCATGGTATGACACAGAGGTTGTGGGTTGCCGCAAAAGCTCAGTAACCCAGTAAATGTCATTGGCCTTGTGTTGCAATTTTATAAGGCAAAGTGTGAAAACGATTTTTCGGCTCACCTGGAGATCGTACTGACGTTGCAGGCAAAATACAATATAAGGCAGTTCGGAATGAGTCCTTAAGTGTGGGTTTCACAGAAGAGGGGGGTTAACCCTGCCCACCTGCCTTGTGCACACTGGGCGGGATTGACCCTTGTGAGGATGGAGGTCAAGGCCATTCATCTCTCAAAATGAGTCTCCAGGTCCCTTCTCTTACCTTCTGCAGTCACAGGAGCGGTGAAGTTCATAGGAGCGCTCTTACCTTCATTCTGCGGTCTGCACGGCTTACAGCTCATGTCTGTGCACCCGAACTGCCCTTTTTTATAGCCCCACAGAATGTGACAGGAGGTGTGATTCGCAGGGCTGAACAAACAAATACTGTGAATAAGTCACCTGTTTGCGTTGTGCCCTGAAGGACAAGTTGCTTTTGGTAAAGGGGTGTGTTGCTGGGCCGTCAGCATGCTGCTGTGTTTCCCACCCGCTGGACAGCTTCGCTGGGCATCTGTTCATTGCTGGGTGATCGTTAAGCTCGTTAATCTCTCCCGTGGCTCTGTGGGGGAAGAGTTTGTGTGCGTTGCTGTGCAAAGGCTTCATGGAGGTTCGTCTTTCCACCCAGAGATCCTGAACTCTCCTGACGTCAGGCTTTCTGGGGGAAGTGTAGGTCTGGCAATCTACAAAAAGAGGTCATCTTTTCAAGGTGGCCAGGACGCACGCGGGAAGGAAGAGTAGTCTAGACCACAGGCTCCCCGCCGAAAGGCTGCGGGTTGGACTTCTTCTGCAGACGTTGTTGCAGAGTTTGCAAAGTCCAGCCTCCCCTAGTGGTGTCAGCTGGTGATGCAGTTTCGCACCCCGGCGCCTGAGGAGGGGGCAGCACTAGGGGTGGATGAGCCGGGTGGGACCCCTCCTCTATGGGCCGAACCCTGGGATAAATGCCAGGGCTGGGGTAATACCCTCGAGCGCACCACTGCTTTTCCAAATCCTCTTCAACTCCATCCGCATTCTTCTGCAGTGAACAGTGCTTTCGTCCTGCTTCCAGTCAATAATAAAGACGTAACTCTGTCACTTAGCAATTGGTGTTTTTATTGGTTTAATTTTCAGCGTGGTTTCGAAAAAAATCCTCATGAATGCATTTTTCACATTGGTTTTCAGGTTGGGAGACGACATGCATTCAAAAATTTAAAATCACTTGCCTTTAAGGTGCACATCAGTTCCGCATATGAGCTAAAATTGCTTTTGACAGTGAGTCGAAGAGTGGGGTGTACAGGAAAATGTCTTCACTAAATGCATGAAAGGTTTGCATCTCAGGGCTATTTTGGGCGAATGCACAAACTGTGCAAGTGAACTGAAGAAGTGTTGTTGATAACGAGGGCAGGAGGACATTTGTCTGACCTTCTTGCACAGTAGCGTGTTGGAAGTGTAATTTCCACTTTTTGCCGCAAGATGGAGCTTTCTGCACATCACGCACATCCCAGATTCACAGTGCTTCGTACTTCACAGAACATTAAAGTTTGAATAGTTTACAAATTAGAAAAATTGACGAAAAAACTTTAAAACACACAGAATTATCGCGTATTTACATTCTATGAAGATATTCAGTATATTTCCAGTCACCCTTCTTCTTTGGTTGCTTGTAATTTATTGATCAGAGTGTCTCAGCCGGCAGATTCATAATTGTTTACTCATCATATATAATACCGCCGAGCGGGTTGTTCCAGACACTCACCACCCTCGTTGTAAAGAAGCATTCATCTCGTCTGTATCAAAACACATCAGTTTTCTGATAGCTGTTAGTTTGTAATCTGCTATGTATGTCGTGTCGCCGCCAACCAAATCGGATTTCACACGAGGGATGGCCACCTTGACAAACGCACGACAGGCTCTGTGGATGGTAATTGTTGTTGTGAGTCTTAATTGAATAATGTCCCCTTCATTGTTCCTGTGGATTATTATGATCGCATTTACCTTCTTTCAATCGCGTTTTTAAAGCAGGCTCCAGCTCAGGTTCGTGGTGTCGTATTCCGCGCCACCGCTAGGCGGAGCTGTGGTGAAGCTCCTATCGTACCTCTCCAGGTGGCTCAAACTCAAATCCGTCTTCTACAATCCCGGGAGCTCGACTGTCCCACCTAATCTCTGTGCGCCCAAAGCAGATAAGACGTCTCACACACAAGCACTTCGGTATTTGCTGTTACTCGTGAGGAAACTCACGTTTCCCACCGGAAGCACGGAATCGCTTGAGCCAGCGTATACAATGAAATAAGAGGCTCATCTATCCCTAAATTAAAACGCACAAAAGAGAGTAGAATCGTATATTAACACAATAATACCGAAGTGTTTGTGTGTGAAACGTCTTGTTATTAAACGAAAGGGTACAAAAATAAGGTATAAAGAGTTATTTTTACTCTTTCGTTTAATAATACGACTTTCCTTAATCGTATTTTTGTTCACTGTTATTAAAAGCAGAGTGATAACTTTTTCCAGTTTTTGCGCGTTAATCGAAACACGGCAACAGCGATAGGAAACGGCTCCAGCCCCTGGTCTGTAGCTGATAGGCGCGGCAGCAGAGCGCACCGCCGAGTCAACACGGGGTCGCCTTGCGCCGAGCAGGAATTACTGCCCGGCCCCTTTAAGGATTGAGGATCTGGGAGTGACGCGGATACGAGGGCTGGAACATCCCACCTCGCTTTGCGACTGCGAGACGAGGCGCAAGAGCGAAGGGAAAAAATGTTTGATGTCGCTTAATCAGGGAAGAGTTTATCCATCGATCTCTCGGTTTTGTAGCGCTCATATATCGTCTCTTCGGGATATACTGTGCGGCGGGTCGTGACACTTCTGGACTCCTGCAAACTCCCAGGCGTTGTCGCGATGGACTGGGGCACGGACCTTTGGGTAAGTTTAATCCTCTTGCTATTTTTTACTTTTGTACTGGAGTTGAAATGAGATGCATATTTTTTTTCTTTTCTTTGAAGTTTAACCGCCCCCCCCACCCCAGCACAACACAACACAACACACGCGCAGCTCTTTTGACTAGAAAGGCGGATTTCGTTTTGATTTTTCATGCTCTGCTGGCTAAATTGGCGAGCCTTGTCCAAAAGACTTTTATAAAGTCGTTCAACTGAAAAAAAAACAACAACCTCCAAATCTTTTGTTGTTCTTGTTGGCCCGGATACACCCCATCAAGTTGATGGGAGTTACCTCAATCAATTAAGGTTACCTTAACCTTAAACAGTGTCCGCTTTTGTGTTTGTTAGGGAAGTTTTTTTTGGGTCAGTGGGGTACTTAATTGTAGGCTAGGTTGCTGCTCGTCTCTTCTGTCTTTGGCGCAAAATAGGTCAACATGTTAAAAAGTTAACGTTGGCTCTTAACGTGGTCAGTAAAACGTGCTCTTTATTATAAAGGGTCGGCGTGGGTGCTGCCGTTGCCTGCCCTGCAAACACAAAACAGCTGACCGTGATTTTTTTTTTAATCGTTCAATAAAGCCGATCCTATTTTAGATGGGATCGAATCTGTACGATCATACGCACGCAGAAACTGTAACTGTAGAAGAGAAAAAAAACACACAACCTTTCAGGCCACATATTGAACAGAACACGTATTGCGGCTACCCGGGGCTCGCCTTGTAATTTGCTAGATATTTTTAAATGCGCGGCGAGTCCAAGTCCGCCGCATCCTGCGCGCTGCGTGGATGTGGGCTTGTCGTGATGTAGTAGCCTGCAGGGCAGACGCGTCCCCCGTGACGAGCTGCAGCCCCGATCAGTGGTTACAAACGCGACACAGCGCAGGGTCTTCTTAGACCGTCACCCTCTAATTAAGTCGCACTACCGCTGGGCCGAATAAGTCTCCTCTTGCAAGGCGGCGTGAGTGTCCCGACAGCAGCATGTTTTGTCACTAAGGTCTGTGACATGGTACATTATGTAAAAGTTGTGGGAGTTTTACTTCCGAGCAGTCGTCAGACGTCTTGCTGGGTGAAGTTTTTCGGACGTGTCACGTTTTTTTTTTTACCCCTGCGGGCGGTCTGGGTTTGGCCTGTTAATTGGCCCTCGTTGGGCTCCGTGTTGCGAGGTTAATAAAATTGTCTTTTTCGGCCCGTTTCCGACATCGGATCCCTGTTATTGTTATTATTACTACTACTCCTGCTGTGCCGGAGAGGAAACGGCGACTCCCAGTCATTTCCCTTGTTCGTGCCTTGCGCCGTACGTGATGCCCAACTGCGCGCCCGGCTTCACCCTGGATGTCGCGGTTTCTCGTTTTGTCTCCACGGACTGTTACCTCTCCTCCGAACCACTGGGCTTATTCTCTCGCCTGGCTTCAAGGGTCAGGTCCTAAAAGGCGGCAGTGGCGATTGGGGTCTGAAGTGTCTGGAGAGAGACTGGACCACAGTTCCCACACCAGTGCCCTCAGTATCCTGGCTGGAGACGCTGTGCTGTAGGACGTGAAACCAAAGTCCCGCCAACTTGGTCATTAAAGATCCCAGGGCGCTCTTTGCAAATAAGTAGAGTAAAAGTTAAAAAAAACTGGCTCAAGGACCCCCCCCCCCCATGCCCTGGATAAATTCCAGCACTCTGGGCTTGAATAGTTTGGCCTCTCAAAAGTTCCTGCTTAATGCAGCTGGTGGAACAGTTCCTCACTCGCCTCCCCTGTCAGTCCAGTGAGAGGTAAAGTGCATCACTCCTTCCTCGGGACGCTCTTTGGGTTGGAATGCTCTCTATAATCGCAGGTCATTTTCATCGAAGGGAGCATCAACAGTGCCAATCGGCTGTGAAGGGCTGGTGAAGTTCACACTGGGGCAGCTTGTCGAATATAGAGCAACCTCAACCCGCCAGCACCACTCCCCCCCCCCCCACACACAAACAGGTCAGGGGTCAAAGGAGGTCAAAGGTCGCTATCCCTTCAGTGCAGAGCTGGAGCTGCTGACTGTCCAGCCTGAGGAGATGAGATTTAAGACTTAAGAGAGATGCTCTGAGCTGACTCCGGGGTGCAGGCAGGAGTCTGGAGTCTGGCTCGGCTTCGCCTTGCATCAGGGTGGCCCACCCCTCCATGTCAAAGAACTGTTCGATATTGAATCAGGCGCTGAACTGACTGGAGCAGATTGTTTTCCCCCCTGTGTTTATGAGCACCAGTGTGGTTCCACTGCTCTTACCCCCTATAATAATAATTTCTTACACTTAGTGCTTTTCTGGACACTCCACTCAAAGTGTTTTCCTGGTAATTGGGAATCCCCTCCACCACAATGTGCAGCCCCACCTGTCTGACACAATGGCAGCCATAGTGCACCACTTGGGGAGGAGAACAGAGTAACGAAGGGGAATATTAAGAGGGCGTGATTGGTAAAGGCCAGGGGGGAAATTTGGCCAGGACACCAGGGTCACAACCCCCTACTCTTTACAAGAAACACCCTTGCATTATTAATGACCGCAGAGACTCAGGACTGCGCTTTTTAGTCTCATCTGAAGGACGGCGCCTTTTTACAGTATGGTGTCCTCACCACTATCCTGGGGCATTAGGACCCACACAGACTGCAGGGTGAACGCCCCCTGCTGGCCCCACTAACACCTCTTCCAACACCATCCTCAGTTTTTCCCAGGAGGTCTCCCATCCAGGTACTGGCCTGGCCCACACCTGCTGAGCTGCAGTGGGCTGCCAGCTGTGAGCTGCAGGGTGAAGGAGCCGCTGGCCTGTAACGGACGGTGTAGAAGGCTGCCTGCTGGGGATCACTCTTGCTCTCCAGTCCGCTGCTCCGTCTGCCCGGCTCTGCTGAAGGGGCTCTTTCAGGGCGGCGCGTGTCGCACAGGGAAGTGCGGGCCAGGAAGGTGAAAGAGTCGCTCGGGCTCGTTTGTGCATTGGGAGTTCTCCAGCAGGTGTGTGTGTGTGTGTGTGTGCCAGCAGAGACGCCGTCGCCAGGGAATTTAGCTATCCCCATCTTGATTAGCCCCTGCCGCCGTTCTTGATAAGTGGCGAGCAGGACCTGGTGCTGCACCTCTTCCGGACAGCGCGTGCCAGCTGCCCCCGGCCCCTCTCGCTGGGATCCCCGGTGATGGGGGATTGCTGCTGAGCGCGGAGGGGGGGAACCCCCCCCCCTGATTGCCACCGAGCTGCCTGTGGAGGACGCAGACTCCTCCGCAGTGCCAGCTCGCAGGGCTGCCGGCCGCGCCGCCGCCAGTCCGACAGGCTGCTCGGGTTTGCCTGCTGGCGGCTTCAGCTGTGCTGCCAAAACCGGTTTGTGCAGTCTGGGCTGGGAGAGGGAGAAGGTGAAATCGGGTGGAGGTCGGGAATTGTGGATCATGGCATGACACAAGAGAGGTGACAAGCAAGCGGAGGCCGTTGGGCCTGTCCAGCCCGTTTGTTGATTAGGTAGTTATGGTATCATCCAGCTGTTTCTTGAGAGGAGTATGGGCCTCAGTAACATTCCTGGGAAAGCTTGTTCCACAGTCCCACCACCCTTTGTGTGAAGAAGTGCCTGTGGTCCTGACCCGAGGATCTAATCCAGCTGTTTCTTGAAAGAAGCCAGGGGGAGGTCTTCAGTAGCATGGATGGGCTTCTTGTTCCAGACACCCACCACCCTTTGTGTAACGTAGCTCCTCCTGTTGTTGGTTTTGAATGCATTTTCACGTTTTCACCTTACGTTTTCCCCTTACGGCCTCTTTCGTGTTTCGTTTGGTTCGTGTTTCACTGCTGGTTCTGAAGAAACTGGATACTGAATGCTTGTATGCCATCCCCTTGTGGCCTTCTCTGCTCAAGACTAAAGAGGTTAGGTTCCTTCAGCCTGTCAGTGCAGCGTTACTAGACAGGGCGGGGGAGAGAGGGGATGGAAAATATCCCCGTACAGCGTAAGGGGGTGAGAGTTTTGGGTCCTTGTTTTGATTCGTATTGATTTTCAGATTTTACAAGTCGTGTCATTTGGAATAATCGTCTTCAGTTCAAAGGCTTTTTGTGGACACCAGGTGACTTTGCTGGGTCGCTGCGTATTTATAAGCCTGCGCCTCTGTAAGCCAGAGATCTGTGAATTCAAAGAGGCTGACAGATCACAAAGGCTGCATGCCTGCCTGTTTATGGGGTGAAAATACTTAACTGCATTCTTGGTGCTGTTTGATGTAGATTTTAATGTTGCCTCCAAGCGGTAAACCTGCATTTCCATAATGAACCCCCACCCCGAAACAGTTCTCCTGTTTGGTGAAAATCAGTCTTGCCTGGTGCTTGGACGGCTCGTGGGTTCGGTTTCCCAGCATGCCCCAGCTCCAGGAGAGGAAACAGTGGCCGAGTGCTGATCCTTAGCAGTGGAGCGATTGTAGCAGGTAGAGGGTGTGCCGAGGTAATCCCCCCCTTCTGCACAGATCCCTTTGAGAAGCGGGTAATCCACTCCAGCGGTTTTGTGGCTCCGATGTTTATTGGCTTCAACTTCAATAGCCAGTTCTAAAATCCTATAGGGTAAGACGTGTCCCAAAAATTCAGTCAAAAGATCCCCTTTGACCTGGCTCTGCATGCTTATTGTCACCAGTCTGAAACGGACACGGTTTTAAAGTGCTTTGTGTTAATCCAACCCCCCTGCATTACTGCACAAGTGAATGTGATGTGTGCTGAGCTCTGTGTGCTTTCTTCTCCTATACTTTTGGGCGTATGAAATAGAAACAATACGTCTCCGAAACATACGTTCTCTTCCTAATGCAGCTTGAAATGTTTCATAAACACGAGCTGTAGGTCACTAGTGGGAACTGCATGGAAGTACATTTAAAACTGAGTAGAGGAGGCAAATTCTTTACCCAGAGGGTGGTGGGAGTGTGGAACAAGCTGATGTTGAAGCCCATACCCTGGATTCTGTCAAGAATTGGCTGGCTGAGATCTTGGGGTCGGTTGACTACTAAATACTCAACTAACTAGATAGGCTGTACGTGTAAACTCTGTATTCTTAAAATGAGATACAGTGGAGTTCCCCAGACTTTCGGCCAGCAGGACCTGTGTGTATTTTTCACTCGAGCAGTACCTTGGCTACAGAGATAGTTTTCCTCCTCGGTAAGCACTGTTGGACTGTTTTTCCTGCCCCGAGAGGGGAGGGCCCAGCGTTGGCTGAATGAAAGCTTTGCCGAGCTGCTCAGTCGTGAAGAAGCGTGGCCGGTTTCTGGCTTGCGGTCTGTCGTTGTGTTGTTTTTGGCCACTTCTAGGAAATGGAGTTGTTACAAAGGGCAGCAGAACTGTCTGCTTTCAGGATAAGAGCCGCCAGCTCAGCGCGAAGTTCCAAGGAAGTGAAGTGTTTTGCGCAATGTTGCGTTTGGTCTGTGCCGAGGCAATTCTTTTTGGTGACGTCCTGAAGGTGTGTGTGTGTGTCGCGTTGAGGTCTGAGCTGCTCTCGGTGGCTAAAAACTTTGTGAAAATCGTCTGAGCAGAATGCACAGAGGCGGTTCTGGTCCGTCGGGTTTCTATTTGATCCCTCCTCTCCGGCCTCGCCTGTGCCTGCCTCCTGGAGCCCTGCGCACATGCTGGGTTCTGCTCTCTCTGTGCCTGGGCTCACTCCTGGAGCTCTGTCCCTCACAGCCAGAGTCCAGCAGTTTGTGTGTCCTGAAATATCCCTCAGAGTGTCTGGTGCAGCTGGCCCTTTAATTCTGGGCTTTCCTTGCACAAGCTACCGCGTCCTGTAGGGCCTTTCTTTCCCCCTATTCCTTGGCCGTAGACGGGGTAATTAGGGCCTGTGTTAGAGAAGGCATGAAGGCTGAGAGGCGGCCTACAGCACAGCTCAGGACTGGCTCCTCCTGCTATTATCAGCAGCCCGCTCTGAAACTGCGGGTCTGCACCAGGATGGACTAACTATAGTTGCTCCAGTGCTATATTTATCTCCCACTGTCCGCAGAACAAGAGCCAGCAGCCTTCGAGTTGATGCAAAAAGTGCTGAATCTGCAAACAGAGACCAGAATAGCCTCTGAAAGGCTAAAAGGACCCATTTTGTTTGTCCTTGTCCTTTAAAAAAGGATTAAAAAGAAGTTGTTTATCTTTCTAATGTAGGAACGCACCTGTGTTGGTTCTTCAGGATGGGTATATCTGTTCTTTGTGGGGGGCTGAGTGTAGTGTTTACTCTTAGCTGTTTTTTTCTCAGACGTGCAAGAAGACCTGTGCACGCCTGGTTTTCTTTTTGAACTCCAAGCTCCTTTCCTGTATTTCCCGTAAATACAAGGGTTTGGCATGCAGGTCACGTGGGAGCCGCTTGGCCAAAGCCCCAAGCTTGTTGTGTAGTGTAGAGCCAGACGCAGACGCTCGCGCAGAAAGCAGGTGATCGCACACTGCAAAGGAGGTCGCGTGTTTGAATGTCAGGCCCGATTGTGCCATGTAGTTAAGAGCTCGAGATCTGTACTCCACAAACAGAATAAAAGGTGGCGTTTGCTGGTAACAGTTTGCAGTGAAACGCACCGGCCGTGAGGCCAGGCTGTAACGCGGATCACAGTGTCTGAGCCAACATCCAGCGTCTCCTGCAGTATAACGAGACAGCCTTGAGAAACGATAGCTGTGCAGGGAACCCTGACCGGAGCAGTGACAGAGAGAGAGAGCCTGTTCTGTCTTCTCTCCTTTTCCTTTCTCCGAGTGCCCGTGAGGTGGTGTGTGGGCCGAATCCACCGATGGGCTGAACGATGGCCTAACTTGCTGCGGTTCTAAGATGATGAGTCATCACGCCACCCTTCCTTTCAAACATGTTCCCTGGGCAGAATGAGGTTTGTGTAAATGGCCTCAACTGCCTCTAGATGCCTGTTTCTCCACTATGAGCAAGACCTATGTTAGTTGAGACCCATTTTCTCTAAAGCACAAGTGAGTTGTGTCCTGATACGTTACTTCATCGTAGAAAGGCACTCTTAAGCAGGAAACCTCTCCACTCCTATAGAGCTGTGCGATCCCACTGCTCTGCACCGCGGAAGAAAGGAGTGCAGTAGGTTTAATTCGATTCCCATGTCCTCGCTCAGATGTGTGTTTGATATGGTCCTGCAGACCCGCTCTGGTTCGGTCTGGCCCTGCGCTGGAGTCCTGTTGCTCCTGGCTTCTGGGCGTTTACTGTCAACAGTGGGCAAGGAAAGATCGCTCTCTGGGCATTGTCGCCTGTCCGGCCTGTTTTGAACTTAAACCTGCTGCTTTGCTGCAACCGTATTGGATATTTGTAGTCTGAAAGGCATCATATACTGTAATTTCTTCCTTTCTCTTCTGCCGTTCCCAGGGAGTAGTGCACCGGGCGGGAGAGCGATGTGTGCTTGTGTTGTGATGAGAGGGCGGTCTGGCTGACCCTTGTGCCCTCACTCCTGCCACCTGCCACCGACTGTTCTGGGCATCTTGCACCACTGAGCAGAGATGAAGTTTCCCGAAGAGTTCCTCCCCCCGCCCCTCTGTTGCACACGGGGGTTTGGAGCTGCTCGGGATTGTGCACCCAGTGTAAAGTGTTTTGATTTGAAGTCTCCAGAGTCTGGCCAGTGGAGTGTAATTAGCACAGTCTGTTGTGACAAAGTGTGCAGGGAAGCCGGCTCTCGCTCTCCGTGCAAGACCTGATTAATTGACAGTGTGGTATTGGCCGTTTCGGTTGTGAAGGCTGTGCAGTCTCTTTGGAGTCTTGGCTCAGGAAACATTTATTTTTCTCTTTTGCCAGAGGACTTAAGGCAGATGTGTTATTTTGGTCAGACCAGCTCTGTGCTTGATGACCCCTCTTGGTTAAGGCAGCAGGATTTGAAGGTAGGAAGGAAAAGACACTGAAAACTCCCTGAGCTTTGTCTGTGCTTTGGTTGAAGAGACCTTGCTGCCCAGGGTGGGGCAGTGTTTGAGGAAGACTCTTGTGTCGCTGCACAACATCTGAAGGGTAAATAACATCTGGACACAACGAAACACAGAACAGGAAGGATTCAGCATCCAGAGTCTTTGTCAAGGACGCAGTTTTTCCTCTTTTATACAAAGTACCTAAATTCTCTGGTGCTTTTCCAGTTGGGCACGGGCTCTCTGTGATGTTGATGAGCCTAACTCGCTAACAGAAGTCACGCTGAGTCCTGTGCTCTTCAGCAGGACTGAGGTCCTGACAGGGTCGGTGCCCATCAGAGTAGCTATCCTTCCCGGGACTAGGTCTGTAAGCACCCGAGCAAAGAATTAAACATGTTTTTCAGTCCAGAACCAGTACTGTGGCTTGCTCTGTGCGCATTGTGGAGGATGCAAGAAGATACAGTGCAGTTCAGCGAAGGTTTGAAATGAGTTTCAATATGTTACAAAAAAGGTCACTTTCTGGGAAACGCCAAAGACAGTGTGCTCAAGGTGTGTCTCCTGCGGTGCCCTGAATCTGTGCAGTTTTATAGTTTCATTACAGCTCCAGTCACTCTCTGTTATCGCCACGAATGGGTGTCTAGATAAGACTATTCCTGACATGTCGCATACTCTGGCCAGGTCAGGAATCAACCCAGGTCGGGTCAGCTTCTACAGCATCATATTCCAGGGCTCTGTGCATGTCCTTCTTCAGAATCTGGGTCAGCTTGTCCCGTTCACTTTGTCTCCCATGGGCAGACATGAAGCATCTTCCTTGTAACTCCTGGAGTAGCTCAAGTCTTTACATTTCCCTGTAAGCTTTGCTTTTTTTTTTCTAAAGGCCTGAATTTTGGCAGCAAAATGCCATGTTAGTATGTACGGTCTGTACAGACCCACACGTATCCCAGTGGGCTGGAGGAGGGGGTGGTGCTGTGATGACAAGCTTGCATGGGGTTAAACTTCCCTCTGCCCCGCAGATGAGGTCAGGGAAGCTGCAGTAAAATGCTCTGCAGCGAACTGGCCTTTTCCTTCGCTCTGTGGGTTCTCCCATGTCGCAGGGGTCACAAAAAATGGGAGAAGATTGCAAGGATAATGATTTGTTTCATATTACTTATTGATAAAAGCTAGAGGCTGTGGACAGTAATAGCTGCTCTGTGGTTAAGGTTGTACTTCGGTTCTACATTGGCAATTTCATTGGGAAACTGTGGGTCAAGCGTTAGGTGTTTCATTGGGTCTGGGTTTATACTCCTGCTTGGAGGTTTTTTTCAGTTTGGGTGACATGTCTGTGATCGGTCAAGCATTTCTACACTCACTTCTGTGTCTAGGGGCGTTTCTAAAGGCCAGCATGCTGCGATGTCTGGGCCAGCTCCTGTTCCGCCTGCAGCTTTCATTCCAGCTTGGCAGTCCAACAGCTCCAGCTGATCTCACTGCTGGGGTGAACCTAGTCCCATCAGTACCTCGTAACTGTGCTCCCCTCTGTTTCGACAGGGTCCTAATAATAAGTTCGGTGTCCCGTAGCAGCCAAGGACATGGTCTCCTTAGAGAGGAGGGCAGGAGGTCACTCCCCTGCCTGCGTCCCGCTCGCTCGGGCCACAGGCTGAGCTCTGAGATTCAGCTGGCGTGGGTTAGAGCCTTTTGGGTCCCTAACCGGCTCTGATCAGGACCGCCTCCAGCCTCGTTTCAGAATTCCAACTGGAAGTTAAAAAAAAACAATTTTCAGGTAGGAACCCGGGCCAGTCTGTGTGGACCTTTTCAGAATAAGGCATCAGTGGCTGGGACTCGGCTCGGGTGACCTCGTCTCCCAGGCAGTAAACACAGGCAGGAAATGGAGATGAACAGCAGATGTTTCTCTCCGTCCACCCCCCCTCCGTTTTTCCTTTTCCTTCTGTGTGCCCTTGGAGCTTAGCCTCCTCTTTCTCATAGGAAACCAGACGTTTTACATCGTCTTCTGTCAAAGCCTACAAGCTTCCCCTCCCTTCTGTTTCCACTGCTACTGTGTTCTTTTACGATTCACTTTTTTCTTTTAT
Organism: Lepisosteus oculatus; assembly: GCF_040954835.1. NCBI lineage: Eukaryota > Metazoa > Chordata > Actinopteri > Semionotiformes > Lepisosteidae > Lepisosteus > Lepisosteus oculatus. Next base: position 15,197,252 of record NC_090706.1, on the reverse strand, counting down.
GGCCACAGCTCTCCCATAACCCGGAGAGCCCGTGAACGCAGTGGGAAGTCTTTTCCCTGTAACTCTTCCACCTTCCTGCTGTGCCTGTTATGTAAATGCCAGCCTTGTGCAGGAGTGTCTGCGTCAGGCCTTGCACTGTGCCCACGGCCAGCGGCTAAGTGCAGGAGTGTTTGTTGTGCGCTATTGCTGGTCGTCTTTAGCTTCAGATGGCGGGACTTTAAGATGGGAAGGAATAGATACTCACATCTCCCTGAGCATTGTGTCCACTGGTTGATAACCAGAGTAGGTTGGTATTTTTGGGCAAGATTCTTATCTGTCCTGTAAATGAAATCAGCTGCCACGATGGAATACAAAACAGGAAAGACTCAGATTTGATCAATAGAAATATTCTATAGATGCACAGCTTGATGTAATATAATATAGTTTGGGGTTTGTAGCTGTGGAGGCCTCTCTCCTTCACTCTCTGTGCTTTGGCCTTACAGAGCAAGAGGAGGCTGGCTCCCAGCTGGTGGCTTCTCGAATTTTCATACCTTTGAGCTTGTTAAACTAATCAGCCCTCCAAAACAACAAACAGGCTCCTGCATTCACTTTGAAAAGAGAGGCGCTCCAGCACTCCTCTGCTTCTGACCTCATTGCATTCAGCTAATTTCAGCTTTTCCCCTCCTTTTTCTTCCAGGAGAATGTACCAAATTAGTTCTGCCCTGATTTTATAAACTCTGAAATCGACTTGTTTCTTTTCCCTTTCCTCTGCGGGCTCGTCTGCCACAGTTTCGTGGCTTGAAGAGATCCCATCTGGGGTAGCGCACTTCGGTTTATCACAAGTGCTTATTTTCTGGAAGATTTCCGAAGCTATTGGCCGAACCTGAAATTCCGAAACGTCTGCTTTTTTTATCAAAGTGACAATTCTTTGAAAAAGTGCAGTTTCTTGGCTTGGCAACATTCCACCATCTTTTCAGCAGACAGCATACCCATGTGGGCGGGACTGAAGTCCCAGGTCTTCAATCCAGGCTTGATATCTGAAATCTGATCACATTTAAAGCACTATCCCTGTGCACCCAGCATTAATACAGCAGGCAAGCACTGCAAACCTGGCAGCGAGAGGGGAAATGCTTCTTATGCAATGGCATTGTGGACTTGGGCCTCAGCAATTCTGGAAACCATCACGAAGTTGGCAAAAAAAAAAGAATTAAGCTCCTGATTTGGTTTCACAAAAGTCAAGGTGGGGGTGATCTCCCTCAAGGGGGTTTGTGACCAGGCCCTGATACAGGAAGTGGAAGTGCCTCATGTCCCCTTTCTCTCCCCAAAGCTCGGTGCCTGGACGTCAGCCGTCTCTGGATGAGTCACCCATCCGTTGCGATTTCGCCTCGCTCTTTTTGTTTTTTCTCCTTTTTGTGCTGGCGTGAGCATTTTCCCTGCCGCTTGCGAGCACAGGGAAATCTGGCAAAAGTCACCGCTGTCATCAAAGCGAGGCTGAGCCGCGGCGAAGGGCATCATGGTTTTTTTTTTTACTTTCCTGCCCTGGCGCACATGAGCCTTGAGCCCGATCTCACCCGGCTTGACTTTGTGGTTTTGGCCCCAAAGAGCACAGCTGGCTAAAAATGGCAGGACTGCGGCCTTGTAACTGGGCGGCATCCTAGCGTCCTGCAAAGCAGATATATCAGTCACCCCCCCCACCCCCCGATGTGGTGGAAGAGTGCTGATCAAACAACCACCACCACCCCCCCCAAAAAAAAACAAACTGGGAAGCTGAATTTGCCTATAAAGCGCATGACTGTAGAAAATGATTTCAAAGTAAGAAATTGTTTTAAGGTCAGTTTCTCCTTTCTCATTTAAAAAAAAAGATTTGATTAAACGGAACATCTCAAGCACAAAGGCATTGCTGTGTCTGCCAGCGTGAAGGTCTCCAAAAGCATAATTCCTGGAAGACGCTTGGGATCACGTAATCATCCGAGGAAAGATGGCTGGTTTTCAAAGAGGGACTTTGCTCATTTCCGGGAGGCAGCGCGCTTGTGTGGTGCTGTTGCTGGCTCCCCTGATTTTCTTCAGGGCGAGCAGAGGCCGTCGGTCGAGACCCGGGGGAGGGCAGCAGTCCGGGTTTCTGTTTTATCTCTTATCTGGAAGACGGGGAGATTTCGGACGCATGCACCTTCGGGCTCGGAGCCGGCGCTGTTTGAGTAGATTGTGCTGGAGAGGCTGATGCCCAATCAGTTGTGGGCCAGCGGTCACTCGGAATCGTGCCCGGCATGGAATGTTTTCATCTCCCTGGAATGTTTGTCTTGGGCTTTTCTTTCCCAAATTCCTTGGCCGGGAAGGACCCAGCTTTTCAGTGTATCCGTACTCCTGGCTGTTGCGGAGTGAGAAGGAAGTGTTCCCAGTGTTTGTTTCTCCTCTGGACTCAAGGGCAGACCCTTTGAAAGGCAGTCTATAGTATTCCACTGCAGCGCCAATAAATAACCGTCTTGTTTAACACAAATGAAAGTCCCCTGGGACTCAGATGCAGGAGGGGGGTAAGTGGATCTGGCTCGTTTGAGCCAGCTGGAGAGGGAAAGAGCTATAAGCTGTACAGGGAGCAGATAATATTAATTCCTACAGGACGTGGATCAACAGGCAGCCAGGTCTGAAAAAGCAGATGGGCTTTTATGTGCTGCTACATGAAATCTTCCTCCCATCAAACAGTTGGCGATTGGACTTATTTTAAAGGCAAAAGCCATTTGCTTGGAATATAGGGTCTTTGCAGCATGATAGTAGATGGAACATGTTTGAATGGGATATCCCTGCCACTCACGGCCAAAGGCTCTTTAGGAAACATTTCCCGCTGCTCCATGTCCATTAGGAAATCGGGGTGTTCCACTGTTCATCAGTAGCAATTCTTTAATGGATCACCGGCTGGGTCAGTCAGGTGCTTTGATCCTGGTTTGGACTGAACAGTCCAGCTGTGTTGTGGCATCGGATTCCTTAGGGTCCCTCAAGACATCAAACAGATTGATGAGGAAAGAAGTTACATGGCCTGGATTCATTTCTGAACTTCCTTCTGATCCTTATTTTCAGTGTCGACACGTAAGGGCTTTAAAGATGCCAAATCTGTTTGTTTTCATTAGATGGAGAGAACGCGGGTCCAAAGTTCCAGCGTTGCCTCCGTCTGTGTTTGAAAGCTGGTCTTCTGTTTACAGTGCAGTTAGAAGTGGCCCTTTTGTTACTGGATGTTATGGCATCTGAAGAGATCTCAGCCCGTGATTAACCCCGTCCCTCTCCCTGCGCGCCTGTGCTAATCTGCGGACCGGAAGAGCCCACAGCTGGCATCTGTACTGTCAGTTCGGAGTCTGGGATTCCTTTCCTGCTTGCTCTGGGACCGGCGCAGACCGCCAGCTGGGGACGGGGTTACCCCGCGATCCCCAAAAGAGCCGCCCTTTGCTGGGGTCGTTACTCGGGTGCTTTTCGAGTCCGCGGGGGCTGACCCGAAGGGGGTGCCGCTCGCCCGCTCGTTACATCCCCAGCACGGCGGCGGGTCTGAGAACAGTGGGAATACGCCGCGTGCGAGGGACCTGAAAAAGATGCGTGCTCCCCGTTTTTTGGAGTCACGGCTATGGTCACCAGCGAGGTGCTGGAAATGAAAGGCACTCCGAGCTGGTTCCCAAGCTGTCCGCTTTGCGCAGGGGGCGCTGCTGCTGCAGATAGTTAAGGAAATGAAGGATTTTGTTTTCGGCCTGGAGTGTACAGCCCGTCTTTCCCCAGAGCCGGGGAATGCGTGCGTCCCATTAATTGGTGCGCCAAGCTGTTGGAAGAGAGGTGTAGGCAGCATCTCTAGGCAGGAAAGCAGACGTGGAAAGCAGGTTTTTTTTTCTCTCCACCGAGAGGGAAGCAGGTTTGTGGGAGTGCGGGAGAGCTAAATGCTACCAGAGTAACCCTCGAGGCAGATTAGTGGAAGTTCTGATCCCCCGAGAGGCTCAGCCGTGCTCAGTTACCTTCATCCACGCTGTGACGGCCCTGTTTCCCCCGGGCACCTGCTCTTCCAGGGCTTTGTTTCTTCTTGAAACAAATGAACGTGGGCGGGGTGGGCCAGCCGGCAGCGCAGCGCAGAGCGCGGTGTTGCTAAGTCCCTGGCGTTGCCGAGGTCACTGAAGGCCCGCCTCCTGTATGGTGGGTGAGGCCACGCTCAGTCCTGGGGACCGCTCTCGTGGGCTTTCTGTTTCATTCTGAGTGTCGCCGGCAGGTTATTTTCTGAAAATTACCGTCTGCCGGTCGGCTCGTCCACTTCACGAGTATTTTTCAGCTTTTTTTCCAGTAAACAAGCAACAAATCACAAGAGGGGGCCGTGTATAGTAGCTCCGCATAAGAGCGGAAGTCCACCCAGCACGTTTGGTATTTACGAGCCTATCGATGAGGATCTCATCCAGCTGTTTCGTGAAAGAAGTCGGGGGAATTGGCTTGAACAACATGGCTGGGGTAGCTGGCTCCACACCCCCGCCACTCTTTGTGTAAAGAGGTGCCTCGTGTTTTTCGATTTTGCGGCATGTTTCCACGTCTTTTCCTCTTGTGCGTTCAGGTTTGTGTGTTTTGCTATGCAGTGATTCTGAAGTTCGCTGGCTTCGCTTTGTCGGAGACGATTGGGAGCAGCTGTCTTCAACTCGGATGATGTGGATGTGTAGCAGGCGCAGAAAACCTAGCTTTTTTTTTAAAATAGCAACCAAGCAGCTAATGACTAACCATGTGAAATTCTTGTGTGCCACCTTTATCTGTTCTTTACTAAAGGGAAATGAAAAATGTCGTCAGCCTTTATTAGGTCATTAATTCCTTGTTCAACGTTTGCCAAGTCTCCTGCTTGTTTCTGTGAAAGAGGAAGCGAGGGTTTCTGTATTTTTCTTTTGATTACAGGGAACTACTTAATATCTGTTAAATCTCCAAGGAAAAAAACCTCTGGGTAAAAAACCCTTATTCATTTTTTTACTGTGGCAGAACCCGCCTGTCAAATGCACGAGGAAGGGTGTGCCGAATGGAATGTAGTGCATCTGTATGTTTCTGAGGTGACAGGTGTGGCACATGGTAAAAATGTTACACACAGAACATTTCTAAAGCTCTTTTTGGCTCGCCCTTTACTTTTGGGTGCTGCAGTTCCTAAATATGGTTTGCAAAGGAGGACAGCACACTCCTGACAAGTCTGTTATACGGGGTGAGGCAGGAGGGGGAAGAAAGTAATTGGGTAGCCCAACACTCTTTACTGTAGCACAGAGAAGGGCTGCCCTGCCCAGAGCAGTGGTGCGGTGTGGGATTGCGAGCTGATTGCCTTTGCTGGATTAGTTTGCGTGTAGGTGGTGTATTTAATCTTGCTGGTTGAAGGTATGTGGCAGTGCCTTCTGCCATGTGATGAGTGCCAGTGCAGAGTGCCCACAGACGATTGCCGATAAACGAGGGCTGTGCCAGGGCAGGTTCAGAGCCCTGGGGAGGTGTCGAGGCGGGTAAGTGGGGCAGGGCACTGCGGGTGGGGAAGTTAAAAATAGGTTAGCCAAGTCCCTTCCGACTGTCATCCCCCAAATTAGCTCCTGACCAGTTCATCTGGTTTTACTTTTTAATATTCCTCCATAGGTAGGAATGGTGTGTACAAGTGGCATCTGATCTTTCTTGTTTAATTGTCTGTGGACAGCTGTTTAGAGAGCTCACGTCAAGTCGAGGGTAGTTCAGCAGGTTTAATTTCTTTTCAAGCAAGGCAGTGCTGAATTGAGTGTAGGAAATTCCAAAAGACGTTAGGGGAACGTGTCCAATTATCCCCGTAACAGTGGGCTGTACTCATCTTAAACAGAAATCCTAAAGGAAAAGAGAAATCCACAAGGGTCAAAGTATAGAAATGCCGAATTGTCATGAAGAGGTGAGGTTGAGGTTGCCCTTGTCTCTGGTGCAGTCTTCTGGTGATGGGCCTCCTCGTGTTGTGTAACGGTAAAATACTCCCCCCCCCTCACAGTCACGTCACGGTCACGTCACGGTCACGTCACGGTCACGTCACGGTCACGTCACGGTCACGTCACGGTCACGTCACGGTCACGTCACGGTCACGTCACGGTCACGTCACGGTCACGTCAATCTCGGGAGAGGCCGGAGCACAGATAAACTGAGGACATGGTGTCCAGGGATTGTGTGCCACACCAGACACACGCCTGGATGTCTTAATGGGGTGTTCCAAGCCGGGGTGTTTCACTTTCCTTTCATTAAAGGGCATTTCCTGTGGATTTGCAACTCATTCTTGTGGCTTTCAGGGAAAAAAGCTGGAAGAAGTACACCGTGTTTTTTTAAATGCATCTTAAAAGTTTCTTAATCGGGGGGTTGGGTTACAATGGCAACCGATTAGCACTGCAACAGGCCCTATCATGTAAATACTGGGAAGTTAGTTGCCGGATTAGAGCAAATCCGAGGTTGCGGATCCTGCACTGCAGGATAGCTTAAAGGATTAATTTAACTGGTTCTGGTTTTGTTCTAGCCCCGTCGATTTCTTCCTTTTTCCTGCCGCCCTGAGCAGAAAGATCAGGTGGCTCGTGCCGAGAGCCAGCAGGAAACCCCCATCTCGGCGCTGCTGACGGACACCTTCGTGACGGCCGATCGGATCGGAAAATTAAGCGAAGAGAGAAAAAAAATTAGACCCGGCAGGCAGGGAAAGCTATTGTCCTCTTCGTGGGGAAATGGGAACGGTCGCTTGTTTTGGAATCTGACACTTGGCACGCTTGTCCGCTGCAGGGCATGATGTCACTTGGCATTGCCAGTCCTCATTGGCGAGAGACGTCACCCTCATCGTCACAGATACTGTGCCTCTCCCAAAACTTTTTTCTTCACTTGCGCTTCTACAAGGATGCATGCACGTGCGCTCGGAGCTCCGGCCTCTCCGGTGGCGCTCCGGCCTAACGGAGCTCCCCGCTGGGTTTGCTCCGGAATCCCACCTCCTGGCTCTTCGATGTGTCGCGGGTCCCGGCGGCGGACTCTGTCCGGATGGGAGCCGCCGTGGCCGCGGACGGCTCTCCTCTCCCGGTGGCGTGGCGCTCTGGAACGAGTCTGGAATGTCGGCGGTCCCTGCCCCGCAGCCTCCGATGAGTCGCTGCACAAGACGGCCTGCCCAACGGTTCAAATTCCCAACGGCTTCGGCTCTGAGCAGCTCCTCCCTTGATTCGATCAGGCCCTGTATCCCAGGCTGGGTTCGTGTGAGCACATTTCCCATCCTTCCATGCTCACTGTTCGTTAATTAAGGCCCTTGATTAACTGATCTGTTTGCCTAATTGAAACTTTCTCTTTCCTGGTGTTGGCTTCTTAAAGGTTAGTATCTGATGTTTGACGTGACATTTCCTGATGGCCTTTCCTGATGGACCTGCAGCCGTTTAGTCCAAAAAAGTTTATAAAACTATTGATTGGGTTTCGTGTTCAATGCAGTACCTCCGGCTCCGCACTCGGTTATAAACCCAGCAGAAAGGGGCACAACCAGAGCTGGCTTTGGGAAAGAGCCGCTATAACTGCCTTAAAGCGATCTGCAAGATGCAAGCCCTCAGTCCCTTGCAAAGGTTGTAAACCTGTCTTGCGTCTTTCAGTATTTGTTTACTGTGTGAACTGATATCCCATCGGAGGGTGTTGAGCAATGCTTTTTTCACTGCATCTGGAATGTGGTGTTTATTGTACAAAGAGCAGAAGCCGGCCTTAGATATAGGAGGACATTCCTTAAATTTCCCTGTCTCTGCACGTACAGAGACCGCCTGTGTGGGCGGTGGAGGCTGTAATGTCTTTCCATCTTGCAGAGCGGTGTAGCTCTGTAGCTGAAGTAGATGACACCCGAGTTTCGACTCTGCGCCCCCTGTGGTTAAACTCTGGTGTGTACCACACTGCTGGTCATGTTGTAGCGGCCTGGGTTAAGGGTTTTGGCTGTGAGGGATTGAAGTGGTGAGGAAAAGGCTGGAATGATGTTGTGTAACCACAGCTAACCTGGCATGGGGATCGTGAGAGATCACATGACCCAGGGAGCATTGTAGAATTCACACGCCGGTATTCCAGAGAGAGAGAGTGTGCGTAGGTGGGGAGGTGGCTGCCTTTAGTTTTCAAACACGCAGCCCACATTTTTTAAGTTATTATCTCTTGCATAACCGGGTTCCAGTTCCTGCGAGCATTTCAGGAGTCGGGCAGGTGGTCTTCTGTGCTGTGCAGGGGGCCACTGGTATCGAAGAGAGATTCCAGCCTGGGTGGGGACAAGGAACGCTCAGCCGACTGCTCCGGGCCGGGCTTTTCCGCGGCGGGCTGATGCGCTCAAGCTGACTGGTGCAGAGGAGATCGAAACGCAGCTCCAAGCCTCAGGAGCCCACGATCCAGCGGGATCCTTGAGGTCGGCAGGTGCTTGTGCCCTTGGAATCCTGTTCGGCTGGTCCCGGGCTGGACTGGGTCATTAGGAGCAGAGCTGGGCTGAGCCCTGCAGACGCTGCCCAACCCCCCCCTGCAGGACTGAGGCTGGGGTGCAGGATCCCAGGGAGGTGGGGATGTAACACACACACCACCAATGAGCTGGGGAGAAACTGGATAGAGTTTCCCCACTGGTTTCAATCGGCCTGTGCCGTTCCTTGCCGCTCTTGTCACATCGGTGCTTCTGGCTTTGCGCATCGTTTTAATCCGGGAGGAAATTCTGCCTTTCTTTCCCAGAACGTTTTGAAGTGCCTCTCTATGAGGAACGGCAGACAGAGCGCCCCTCTTTGGGGAAGCCGCCCAGCCGCAGAGGGGGGTCTGCTCGCACTGCCTGGGCTCTCTTCTGCCCACTCGCGGTCTAAAGACCTCGTGTCGGGCTTGCTGACGCGGCACGCGCCCGGCGGTCGAGCACGAGCCTGGTGTGCTGTTGCCAGACTTCCCCAGGGGACAGGGAAACGCCTTTCAGGAGCAGAAAGCAGGGTGCCATTTTTTTAACCTTTTTTAAAATTTTTGCCTTCATCGATCATGGTTAAACGTTTCCTCGTGACAATGCCGTCCCCGTTTTGTTATGTTAGGGATGGAGATTTGTTTCCCGCGCCTTCCCTCAAAAGCAAGCGAGGAAAACCTGGATTTTCAATTTCAGACCTCAAGGTTAGGGGGAAGTGAGTTTCGAATCCTTGCAGCCAGCAGTGTGAAAGGACATTTTCCCCATTTTGTAAAAAGGTGGATGTTGATCGGTTCCATTGCCTTTTTGTGGAACAGTCCCAATATCAGAAGGGATTTTCCCTTCCATTGGGTGTTTACTTAAAAAAAATCCTTCCGCAAGCTTCGATCAACCTCCCAGGCAGATGGAGTGTCCAGTTTTTAGAACATCGAAAGCACTGCAAAGCCCAAACATCTCGACATCTCGGACTGCTAAATGGGATCGTTCATTCCGAATTTAAACTGCACGTGGGGGCACGGGCCTCGGAGGGAAATTCCTAAAAAAACAAAGTGCTCGCTCCTTTCCTTGACCCCTGACCTGTCCCGTGCTCCATTGGAATTGGGGTCTTCAGCCATGTTGGGGGGGGGCTTTTCTATTTTTAGCCCTGTCCCTCTGGAATGCGCAGAGCTGGACACCGGCAGGGCTGAGGGGTTTTGAGCCTCTAGCCTCAGGGCTTAAGGTCAGACTGGGCTTTGAGCAGAGCTGCCATATTGGTTAATTCTGCTAGAAGCTCAGTAAATGTGAACAAAGCTACTTCCGTTTGTGTTGTACTGGAACAGTCCAAGTCAAGTTGTAGGTGCTGTGCAGCAGAGCAGGGTTTAAACCCAGAACCTTCCAGTTACAGTGCAGGGCCCCTCCCCTGTCCCACACCACTGCCCTGTTTTCAGGAGGGAAAAACGTTTCTCTTGATTCGAACCCAGAACCTTCCAGTTACAGTGCAGGGCCCCCTCCCCTGTCCCACACCACTGCCCTGTTTTCAGGAGGGAAGCTTTTCTCTAAAGATTCAAACTCCCCAGCGGGGCGGAGCTTCGTTCTTCAGCACCGGGGTCCTGAGCCGGTGATCATACAGGGAGAGAGGGAGAGGGGTCAATCCAGCTCACTCCTCTGTCTCGGTCTCCTAGAGGAAATCCCGGCACTAGACTCGGAAGGAGCCAGCCGCACAGTCTCATCAGCAGGTAAAAATGCGTCAGCCAGGGCGGTTGTGCGCTTGAGCGTCCGTCAAGTTCCGAGAAGCAGACTTGCGTTAAAAAAAAACGGGCGAAAGGAATTTTACACGCCGTGATCTGCGGGGCGTGAAAACGAAACCGCGTTGCCCGGCGTGGTGATTGATGGGCCCGGCCCAGTGTCTGGCTCTCAGGTATGCGTGACAAGTGGAACACGCAGGGATGCAGTCCTGCCACAAAGGAAGAGGAGTTGGCTGGGGCTGGAGATGCAGATGCCTCTTCATGTCTGGAATCCTTCCAGACCGGTTCTGCTTCGAATTCAGAAGGGCCAGAAATGCAACCAGGACTTCCAGCCTATTGTGTGGTTCTGGATCTGTGTTCTAATAGCCAGGACTGGTTGTACTGGGGAACAGACCCCCACACCTCCCAGATATGGAGTAGCCAGTCAAACCAACCTCCTCATCTGCATCTCTTTGTGAGATGGGAGAAAACCAATAGTCCCAAAATAACAGGGGGAACATGCAAACTCCACACAGACAGGCTCTTCTGACCTGGAATTGAACCCAGAAGCCCAGAACAAGGCAGTGCCAGCTGGGCTCTTATGGTACATGTAGTTACGAGATCGCTGTCAGGAAGCTTTAATGCAAAACAGGTGAACATGCAGACTGTGCCAGATTGCAGCCAAGTTCTTTGTGCAGGACTGGTTTAGTTTCTGCGTGCTGTTGGTCATTGTTTTCTTAGACCTGCAGCTGAAGCTATTGAGCACTTAACCCACCCCCCCCACATACACGCACAAATGAAAGAACAAGGGAATTGTTTCAGAGCAGGTTTCACGGCACGCTGAAAGTGTTCATGGCACTGTGCAAAAGGTCTTCCCCTTTCGCACTTCCTCTCAGCCTGACTGTTAGCAGCCTTTGTTCCAAAGCTGGTTTTTAACCATTAAGCGATAAAGAAGAAATGGCAAAAAAAAAACATTTTTAGGTTAAAAGATCGGTTATAGGGCTGCGTGACAAGAAGAATTACAAGGAAAAGCAAGCTTATTATTGCTATCAGAGGGAAGTTAAGAGCTGGGCACCAAAGGCGGGGATAGTGTTTCACCACTGAGTGACATCTTCACAGTTTCTCTTATCGGTCATGTGTGCGATGTGCATCTGTGTGCTGAGGTGTGAAAGTTTAGGGTCTGGGAGACTGCAGTGCGTGTCTTAATCTGGACTGCCCTGGCTGCTTTACTGGCATGTTTCAATCAGATTGTCACCCTGCCTGAAAGCACTGGCTCCCACCGAGGGTGTTTGCCACAGGGGGCCTATATTTGGGTTGTTACCATGGTGCCAGCTGTTTGCTGGCGAACTGGACTCCAGCAGCCCTGCTCTTATCTCATCTGTCCCCAAGGTCCAGTTAGAAGAGCAGTTGATACTCTCTTGCTGCTGGACTGTTTCAGTTGCCAGTCACTTTTGATTGTTAATTATTTTGTACATTCAATTCATTTTATATAGCGCCTTTCCCAACAAGGTTGCCCCAAGGCGCGTAACGAAGCAAGTAACCATATGTGTTGTGGATACAGAACAGGAAAGACCAGAAGACAACGAAAGAGAGGAACCAAAAACTCCTTAGTAAGGAGAAAAGAAACCTCTAGGAGTCCAAGGTCAACTGGCTGCCCAATCCCTTTGGGCATGCTAACATTATACAAGTAAAGGAATAGAATAAGAATAAGGTTATTAATCCATGTCTTCTGTATGTCAGTACTCCATGGAGATCTCTGTAAACCAGCATGTGTTCCCTGCTGTGAGATAGACGGTTGCTTTATAGCACAGTCATTGGGGAAGCTAAAGAGCAAACTTAAACTGGTTTGGAAACTGATAGGAAGAGGTTGGAGATCAATCGGATCTTCTTGCTCTTCACTAGGAACAGCGTTTAGTGGTCCCACTTTGCTTGCTCAGTTTCCAGTATTCCATGACGCGAGGATCTCATCCTGCAGTGTCCAGATTTGATTGAATCTGCTTCAACTGCACGGCTGAGCCGCCTGCTCCAGACCCCCACCACCCTTAGTGTAAAGAAGTGCTTCCCTTTAGCAGTCACTGCTGTTACTGTTTTCCACGTGGGCTTGTCCTTGTTTAACCGTTGATCCTGAGGCAGTCAGGTGGGTTAACTCTGTCAGTACTTTGCAGGATGCCACATACTTCATTCGAGTCTCTGTTGTAGTCACTGCCCGAGACTGAAGAGATTTCATGATTGTCATCTGTGCCTCTTTCAGATGAGGGCAGACGAGGGGTGAAATAATCCCAGCCTTGCCCAGCCAAGTGAAGCGTGATCAGAGAAAGGATCAGGGCCTGAGCTCAGGTAGCGATGTCTGTGGAGCGCTGGTGTATAGTTTTTCTGTTGTTTTTGCAGCCCCTGGGGTGATATTCGTAAGGAAGGGGTTGGGGTCAATAATGAAGTCAATGAGCCATTTTTTTTTTTGCTTCCTGTGATGCGAAAGGTTCTGGCATGACCTAACAAGTCAGGAATGCCCCCCCCCCCCACGCAAGCTAGCTTACTAGAGAGGAGGTGGAGTGAGGCCGTTTCTGATAAAAAGAAAAGAAATCGGAGAGAGACAAGCCTGTGCACGTGGCTCCTGGCCAGACGAGACAGGGAGGGAGGGAGAGAGAGGCGGAATGAGACCGCGGGTCCCGTTTTCATTCCGCAGGCCCGGAGCCAGGGCTGTGTTTCCCGAAGCAGGCTGATGTGTGGGGGGGCCCGTTTGAACAGCGCGCGCTCTCTGCCGCGGCTCCGCTCGGCCTACGGTCTCCTCGCCCTCGTGCACGCTGCCTTCCTGCAGCGCGGCGATCGGGGAACCCCCACCCCCCTTCCCGGCTGAGAATCCTGCGGCGTAGCGGCCTCTATCTCCAAACTTCCTGACGGCAACAGCAAGCGTGTGTGTGTGCTTACGCTGGTGTTAACACTGAAAGGCCTGGTCGGAACTCTTGCTTCCTTTCACAAGCTGTTAAGAGAGGCTACAAACGAGAGGTGGTTCGGCGCACCTAGCCTGTCGGGGAGTTAGTACATGATTGATTCCAGGATGTCATCCATTCCTTCTTGAACGACGCCAGGTTATCAGTTGGGAATTAACACGGCTGCCTAGCCGGTTCCATACTCCTGCAACTCTTTGTGTAAGGAAGCGCCTCCTGTTCTCCATCGTAAAACCCCACGTCGTCTCCACTTGTGGCCTGTGGTTTGTGTTTCACTGTAGATTCTGAAATGGCCCCTGGGTTGACGGTCAGAGCCTGTGAGGATTTTGAATACTTGGTTCAGATTTCCTTTTAGTTTCCTATGTGTGCCTGGGTGCACCTTGAGCGCGGAGCAGCTCGTATCCCAGAGGTCTGGGCGTCTGCGGTTCCTGGCACCACTACCAGCCCCTCCTCCTCCTCCTCCTGGCACTGCGACAGCCCTGAGGGCCTGGCCATTTCCTCTTCGTGTTTGCCCGCTGTTTAGCTTGGCCGGCGGCGGGTGGCCTGCGGTGTTTCAGCACGGCCTGTGAAACCAGCGCAGGGCGAAACGACAGGGGCATGAAACGTTTTCCTGCCCGCTCTCATCTCGGCACACCGGGGTGAGGAAGGGGGCGCCCCCAGCACCGTGCTACCGAGCTGAGCCCATTCAACTGATCAGCTCTGACATACTGGCAGGAGAGAAGGAGTCATTCCCCAGTGCCTGAGTTTTTGCCCCGCTGCCCTCTTTATCCCAACCATCCAGCTCTGTAATAAGCCGAATTCAGTCTGTTTTATGTCTGCCTATAGATCATTAGAGATGGTGTCTGCCAGTTAGCTTTTAATTTCAATTGAAATATTGAGCTAAAGACCTTGGAATGCCCTCTGCGCCACAGAAGGTCTTTCTTGGGTGTAAAAAAATGCTTTCAAAGTCCAAGTCCACCCTGGCTGGTTTTCTGGGTGTGGGTGACAATTCGCTTCTGGTCTCCAGCACTAACGTGCCTCTTGCTGGATTTGTGCTCTTTCTGATATTGTACGGAGGATAAACGGCACACACTCAACCCCCCACCAGTGTTGCAGTGCTGCTCTTTCTCGGTGCTGCACGGGGAGTTACCAGTAGGAAACTTCAAGCATTTCCACCCAAGGCATTGTGGGAGTTTTACAAGTTAGCAGTGGCATTGAGGTGCCAGCACACGCTGCTCAGGGAAAAGGAGAAAATGAAATGACTATCTGAGACCTAGAATTCCCCTTCTCCCCCGTGCTGCTTGCGCATCTGGAAGTGAAACACAAGCACACTGAGGTCCACATCAGCGATGAGCGACTCTGGCACAACCTGGGAACCCTGTAGCAGGAAAGTTTTTTAAAAACTCCTCGTTACGTACACGGGGTTAATTAACACTTCCATTTGTGCCAGCAACCTGTAACGGAGCCAGGTTGAAGCTTTTCTTGGCCCCATCGCTTTCGGGTTACTGAGTGCCGATGAGTAGACTAAACGTCAGATCTTCTAAACCACTTTCTGTTTAGTTCTGCACATATTCCACGAGTGACCTTCTACAGTCAGTTCAGAGGATAGCAAGCTGGTGCTTTCCTGGGCTGAAAGGAATGTCTTATTCTTGAACAGGGAAAGCTTCTCGACTACTAGGGGAGTTTATCCAAGTATTCAAAAATCCTCAAAGGTAGGGACAACTATCAACCCAGAATCAACAGGCTAAGAACAGGAGGAGCCTCTTGACACAAAGGGTGGTGGGAGCATGGAACAAGTTAAGCAGCCATGTTGTTGAAGGTGATACCCTGGCTGTTTTCAAGAAATAGCTGTGTGAGATTCTTGGCTCACTTAACTGCTATCTACCAGATAGGATGGATGGGCTGAGAGGCTCCTCTCCTTTATAACCTTTCTTCCTGGTTGCTGTCGTTGTCCGCTGACAGGGGCAACGGGATACCGTGTGTTCGGAGGTCAACCTAGGGCAGAAGGCGGAACAACTTGGGTCTGGTCTCCGAAACGGTTTCCAGACCATATTATCCTACCCCCTTAGGAAAATATTTTCCTCATTTGTCTAAAAATGCAATTTGGTCTGAAAGGGAGAGAGAGGGGAGTAAAACGCTGCAGAACTGTTTATCCCAGAAGACAGTTCAAAGGTCGCAAGTCCTTCAGGGGTAGGGAAATGTGTGGAATGCGCAGCGTATCTCCAGATGTCGCCGCCCCGGAGAACTTCCTGTGAGAAAGAGAGCCCGGCCTCTCTGTGTGTTGTCTGTGTGTTGTCCGGCTCTGTTCAGGGTGTGCGGTTCAGCCCTTAGCTGTAGGTGAGGCACGCTTCATCTCCATTACAGGCAGTGTGTCCCACGGCTCGGCGCCACAAAATTCTTCTTTGGAATCATGTTCCCCTCCTCACACCTCGTGAAGATTGACTCCGCCTGCTTGTTGAGGAAAGAGTCCTGTTTCCTGATATTTTCTGATCAGGAATCTACTGTACAATAATGATGCTACAGTTGTAAGCAATCTGCCTCTTCTTCTTCTGTATGAGCCAGGGATTATTCAACGTGTCACCGGGAGGTTAATTGACATTAACCTGCTTGGTTAACCTGGGCCTGGTTTAATTTCATCCACCTTGCTCGTCTCAAACGTCCACGTCCAGCTGCCTGAAGCTGGGTATCGAGGAGAGGTCTTGTTTAGTCCTTGTCTGGGCTCTGGAGTGGTTCAAGTTAAATGGAATGCAGCATGTGTGTTTTTTTGGCATATTCTTTACAACAGGCGTTCGTGCCTTCTCTGGAAACCCTCGCACAGTGGGCAGTGTGGTGTAGGAAGTGACAAGGGCCGGAGCTTCTCCTGTCAGATTAAAGGGCTTCGTTGAGCTGGCAGGTGGATTTTTCTGGATGTTCTGTTGCGTCTGTGGTGGGTTTTCCGGTGGTAGACGCTCAGGCCGCAGTGGGGAAATACTGCAAGCTAGTGGTTTCTGTGGGGGGGGTGTGCGTGTGTCTTGAAGGGGGGTGTCCTGTGGTTTGTGAGTGAGGAGGGAGAAGAGGATTGTTCGGAGTAACTGGATCGTTTCTGGTGACTAACTCAAGAAACAGTAATGAAGGTCAGACCAGGGTAAAATCAGCACAGGAAATGCATAGTAAGTTTTTTTTTTTGCTCCCCTCCCAGGAGAAGGTGGTGCTGGCCTGCACTTAACCTGGGTCTGTGAGAAGAAAACGGACTGTTCCATTCATCAGGTGGTGGGGGGGGGGTTGCTCACTGTGTTGCAGCAGACGGTCCTGTTTTGTTTTTTGGAAGAAAGTCCCAAACTGCCTGAGAACGTGCTTGATTTAACACTGAGAGAAAACAAGTGCCGAGAAGTACGCATACAAAGTAACCACTTCTTTGGGCTTTTCGAAACGCCAGTGAATCCGACTCCCAGTAACGGGCCAGTTAACAATACAGAAATAATGACCTGAAAGGGAGCATGTGTGGTTCCTCACTGGATAGCTCTGCAGGTGTAAAGATCTATGGGGGCGGGGGGGGGGAATCACGAGGCATCATTCTTTTCATTGGATGGGATTTGGTCCCCTTGTGGGAGGAACATCCAACACTCGATGTTGCAACGAGATTTCAGGAAAGACAGGTGGATCTGTCCAGCAGAAAATCCCCCCAAACCTCTGGCTCTCAGGATGACTCCTGTTTCAGTCCCTTGGTATACGCAGGGCAACCTCCCGCCTTTCACGGCGCAGTGAATTCTAGTGGGGAAGCAGAGGAGGCTCCCGCTTCGCAGCAGTTTGATCCATTTCAGGTTTTACTGGCTTCAGGGTCCTGCGTAAACACCAGGTGCTGGTTATCTAGTGGTTACCTTATCTTGAGGAAATTTGCCTGAGCGGAGCTGTGTTGTAATTGTAATATTTCGCATTTTTGCTTTTGTGCATCGCCAGACCGGATTGTACCAGCCCCCACGGTGTTGAAAACATGAGATGGATCAGACTGCTCTGCAGTGGGAGCCTTATTTGTACATTCTCATTATCCTACTTCCCATGGACCCCTTGCGACCCAGTAGCACTCCTGTGTTCCTCTCGTCCTGGAGAGGAGAGCACACTGGTGATTGAGCGAGGGGGGCCAGTTGGAAATGTCGGTTCGGACTCGGGTGATCTCCAGAGGTCTGTCCCAGTTAGCGATGCCCCTTTCTAACAAACAGAAATGAAATTTAGTCCAGATGTTGAAACGTACAAGACTGAAGAATGTGGTTGAATTATTTGATGCAGCTCCTGCACCTCCTTTTTTTTTTGTTGTTGTTAAAGGTCTGAGTGAACTTTTATGGTGGAAAATGTGAAACTTGTGACACACAGCCCTGCGTACCTCCCAGAGGGCATTCTGCCTCAGTTAGTCAACTGTGAAGAAGCCAAAGAGGGCGAGAGAGGAACAAAAGACTCACACAAGACCAGGCTTGTGGTTGTGCTGGGCTCATAACTGTCTGGGTATTTCTCCTTGGCGTTAATCACCCAGGCTGAGAGGGGAGCCAGAGAGCTCGGGGGTATGGGGATTGGGCAGCCAGCGCGGCTGTCCGAGAGGGATCAGTCCTCCAGCCTTGCGTGCCTCTGCCGCAAACTGGTTTTAAAAATGGCTCTACCTCCCAGTTCGGCTGCGCGGGGCCTCGTGCAGATAAAAGGAGATGCGATGGGAACCGTTGCTGTGACGGAGCGTTTCGGCTTTCCCTGGCTCCTGGGTTGGAGGGAGGGGTGATCGAGCAGGGCAGAGGGAGGGGAGCTGCTCGGGCCGGCGTGCTGGGCTCTGGGCAGGTGCCGGGCGAATGCTGGAGTGAGCTGTTGGTCCCGTCTCTGTGCTGTTCAGCGCTCTCGCCGGCCAGGGGTGCTGTTGCTGTGGGAGTTTGCAGATGTTGGATGTTTTTGTGTTCGAAAGGATGGCTGTCGATCAGATATTTTTTTCCCTATTATCGGATTTGTAGCTCCCTCCAGTCGCTTAATTGTTGTCAAGGTGGCAGTGGGACAGAATTGGAGATAGTTCTTTACACAAAAGGTTGTGGGAGTAGGGAAGTATACAAGCCAGACCCCACCAGTTATGCTGCTGAAACTGATAAACTGGTGTCTTTCGAGAAATGTCAGGATGAGATCCTGGGATCAATTAACTACTCACTATCAGACGAGTCAGAGGGCCTCTCTTAACACAAGATAGCCAAGGAGTACCGTTCGAGACCGAAAACATTGATGTTGATGGCGGCGTATTTTCTTATTTTTGTCAACATGAGTCCCAAAAATCTCCGTTCTTGAAATATGTCAAACTTTTCCACAAGGTCTACTGCAATCCAAATGGAGCACAGAAATGAGCAGTTAGTTACTGGAGATTGATGACACTTACATCTCTCTGTAGTCTCTCTGCCTTTATTTAACACACTTTTTGAAAAAGATTCCCTAAATCCAGGCGTGAGGATCTCTGCAAGACAAATCGAGAAATAGTGTTGTGTTATTGGCTTTTAAAGAGCTTAATTATGTGTAACATTTTTTGTAAAAAAAAAAGTTAACCTGGTCCCATCCTGCTTGTCAAATCCTTCTTTCTCCCTCTTACCCCCTCAGCAATTCCAGCTTCTTCCTAATCTGGGCTCTTGTGTGCTGACCCCCCCCACCTCTGTCATTATTTTGGGATGTAACCTTTTCAAGGTCAAGAGGTTTTCAGCAGCTTGTGCTGAGAGGTTATGTTCTGTAGTCTTTGCACTGCTCCCATGAGGAGAAAGAATGACAGGCATTCTATCGCAGATAGACAAGGACGTCAGTCCCTGCTCTCGGTATCGGAGAGCCTGTTTCTGGATACATTACACCTGACCCTGGTTCCAATCCACTGCACTCCTTTTTTGGATGGAATCTGGCCTTTTCTTGATGCTAGTGGTAGACTAACCCAACCTTTGCATAATACGAAGCATTAAAAGGAGGTGACCAACACACCGGTATCTAGTACCTTGTGACTGCCCAGCTGTAGACTGACGCTTGTGCCAGAGGTGTGGAAATACGGTTGGGAGAGTGAAACGGTTGTGTTCTGGGAAGGAAGGACTGGGTGTGGGGTGAGGTGTTTGCTTTTTGCACACAATGGCAAACGATTTCAAATGCACCACAGAGGTAGAGCTTTAAAGCTTACTGTTTTTTCTGCTCTCCCCCCCCCCCATCAGGACCAGTACGAGACCATCGAGAAGCACACCCAGTGGGGGCTGGACCAGGTGGAGAAGTATGTGAAGTTCGTCAAGGAGAGGACGGAGATCGAGCAGAGCTACGCCAAGCAGCTCAGGTGGGGCCCACTTGCCCGGGAGTCAGGCACTTCCTCAGTGCTTTAATTACTTCATCAGCTATCACCGTTATTGAAATAACTTAATTTAATAATAATATCACTTTATTAAACCTTTACAATTTATTAGGAATGATCTTTTCGCATACCCCAGCTTGCTCTCCATGAGACACAGACACACAGACAGGGAGAGAAGCCTGGGGTCAGAGCGCAGGGTCTGCCGTTGTACGGCGCCCCTGGAGCAGTTGGGGTTAAAGGCCTTGCTCAGGGGCCCAACGGAGTAGGATTCCTCTGCCGGCTGTGAGATTTGAACCGGCAACCTTCCAGCCACAGGCTCAGATCCTTAGCCACAGAGCCACTGCTCTGCCCCAACTTCATTGTCTCTTAGATAAGCAATGTCCTTGGTGCTGAAAGCTGTTTAAATAGACTGTGGGCTACTGACATGACACCAGTGCTGCTGTGTTTTCTGCCCATTCCAGCACTAGTTCAGTTGTTAATTCATGGACGTGTGAGTTTATACTATGAGTGGAGGAAAGACATGATTCCATTGCTGCCAAATGAGAACCTGGACTGCTCTGTAATCCCTTACTGAACCAGTTAGGAACAAAGCGTCACCTACAGTAATGGCCCGGTGACTCCAGCGTTAGCGTGACACTGACCAGAGAGGCCACAAGGTAACGGGTACCTTACTGGGAGGCGCAACAGCGGCGTCCCACCTGGGATTGAACCCACGTCCCTCCAGGCCAGAGCCCTGAGCACCCTGCTGCCAGCTCTGCCCGTGTTGACCTGTGTGGCTGTCTCTGAACAATGAACAAAGTGACCTTTTCAGCTCGGTGGAGGCACTGCTGTGTGCCTTGTCTCATCAGCGCGGCGGGGGCAGCATTTTCCTTCAGACCGGTCTTTGCGAGGTGATTTTGAGCTTCTCCACACCGAAACCCCCGGAGTAGGGAAGTGGGAGCAGAAGGCATGTGACGGAGAGCAGGAAGTGGCAGGAGAGAGGAGGAGACGCAGAGCCCCTGGGGAGAGAAGAGCAGCCTGTTTGTTCAAGAGCACTGCTCCTGCTGTCGTGGAGAAGAGTTAGACCCCTCAGCCAGAGCTCAGGGGGGCGTTTTCATCCCTCTGTCCTGTGCCGTTGGGTTTCAAGTGAACTGGCTCTTTAATTGCTTAATTGAGTAATTGTTTAATTGACGTTTAGATGCCTTGGGCGAGAGAGCACATCCCTCCTGCTTCAAAGCCTGTCAGTTCCCAGTCCTGCTTGGTCTTGGGCGCGAGGTCATCCCTGTAAGACGACCCCCTGAGATCTGTTTCTCTCCAGTCTGCTTCGTTGGTGCTTTTGCGCATGGAAGTGAAGGAGTGAAAGACTGTTTTAAACCGTGGCCAAGCCAGACCAGGCCTCAATTAAACATCCCCATATCAGCTGCTTTCGACACCCGAACAGACTGGGCTCAGACTGGACCCCCCCCTCCTCCTGGCTCAGGAAGGGATCTCAGGCCGGTCCCAAGGGGATCTGGCCGGGCTGCCCAGCCACCCCTCCGCAGGCCTGTCCCGGCTTAGGCTCACCCGCCTCTGAGCCTGAAGGGTCCCTTCTCTGTCTCCCGCAGGAGCCTGACGAAGAAGTACATCCCTAAACGAGGGAACAAGGAGGAGCAGGAGTGCAGGTAGGGACGCCAGGCTTTTTTGGGGGGGGGGGGGGGGCTGGGATTTAGAACGCTTTACGGGCGAATGAAAAATGCTGTTCTGATGCATGTGCCAGCAACAGGAAGTTCCAGTGCAGCTCTGTAAAAATTAATATTGTTTTTTGATAAACACAGACATGTCTTAAGCGGCAGGTTTTATACAAGCTTGCCGTCTCTCCCACCCTGCCACAGCAGAAAGGGCTGTGTTTCTCTTTTCCCACTTGAAGACAAATCAAGTGTTTTCTGACGGGTTTGCTGTTCCCTTCCTGAGCAGGATGAGAGCTCTGTTTGCCCTCCTGTAGATTTGCCTCAGGAACCAAAAGAGAAATCCTACCTTTGCAAAAACAAAAAAGGAATCGAGACCTCATGGGATCTTGCGCAAATGTCTCAGTTCCACTAAATGCCACTTCAGACATCACAGCTGTGAGTTTGAGCAGGGAATACACTGGAAGATAAGCTTCCCGTCTCGGGTGCTCAAGGCTGTTGGCACCCTGGGCTGTGTCGGGACGTCCCAGCAAAGCAAACTTCTGACCTCCCGTCTCTGCTCCGAGCACTAAGCACACTCCCAGCAAAGGCAACACCAGCCAGCCTTCGGGTCTCTGTGGCCTCTGTGTGCAATACTCCGTTATCGGAGGCCTGTCATCGCCACGGCGATACGCTGGAAGGGGGATGGGGGGGGCTCTGCTATTCCAGGCGGGGGAGACCTTGGGATGTCGACAGACACTTCACGTAGCTTGATAATCCCGGCGCTGGCAGCTGGGACACGTCGTTGGCACAGAAGAGCGGGGGTGAAGGGTGGCACAGGGGACTGGCGTGACCACGAGACCAGGCAGTGCACAGGCTTTGCTGGTGGCTGGTGGAAGGCCAGCTCGTGTTGGGAGTATCTGGGGAAAAAAAATATTTATTCTTTTAGCTTCCATTTTCTTTTCGTCACGTGGCACAGTGGGCAGGCGGCGTGGTGGGCCTGTGGCCTGCTCCAGCCATTGTGTCTCCCCCCCCCCTCCTTCTGGGCTCCTGTCGAGCACCCTTGTGTCTCACGAGTGTGCGCGTTGGTGAAAGTGAGCGCTGTCGCACGTGTCACGAGAAGCCTCTCGTGAACGATGACGGTCTTTAACGGTGGCCCCGGTCTCTCCCTGGTGTCTGTGCCCGCCCTCTCCCTGCCTCTAGGTTCAGCCACTACCAGTCTTTCCAGGACATCCTGACGGAGATGAACGACTACGCGGGGCAGCGCGAGGTCATCGCGGAGAACATGATGCTGAACATCTGCGTGGAGGTCACCAAGTACCTGCAGGAGATCAAGCAGGAGCGCAAGACGGTGAGGAGAGGCAGAGC
This sequence comes from Lepisosteus oculatus, assembly GCF_040954835.1. Classification (NCBI taxonomy): domain Eukaryota; kingdom Metazoa; phylum Chordata; class Actinopteri; order Semionotiformes; family Lepisosteidae; genus Lepisosteus; species Lepisosteus oculatus. The sequence continues at coordinate 15,174,969 of NC_090706.1, read as the reverse complement.
TCTCCAGTGCCCCTCAGAACTGGGCATCCGTACGCCATTCACATCCCCAAGCTACAATTACCCCTTTCCGCCACTTAGAGTCAGAGCCAGCAACCTGGAGGAGTGAAATCCTGGCAGTGAAGGCATAGTGCAGATTTAAAAATAATTGTCCAAGGCAGTTTGAGGGTTGCCATTGTGTTTGGATAAGGTAGACAAATTGCTGGAGAGGTTTTCATAAAACGTTTTACAAAGGGCCTCTCTTTGTGTGTTGGCCGACGGTTTTATCCAGAGGAAGACAGGCTTCTGACTGAAGATTGTGTGTGGAGCATAAGGTTTGAAAGATTGGGAAAACTGGTTTTAGGACTTTGTAGACAGAAGCCCTTTCACTTGAGTAGAGGGGTGTGGTTAAGCTCAAGTTAGGACAATGTCCTGAAACATTTTTGTTTAAACCTAGTAACTGTAGCTGAATTTGCCATACAAATTATAGGTGCAGTTGGGTTATTTGTTAGCATCTATGCATCAGAACACATGTTGTGCCCATATAAAGTGTATATGAGTCTGATTTTCTCTTTTTCTGCCTGTGTCTCTCCCTGCAGTACTTGGCGGAAGGCAGGAAGGCACAACAGATCCTGGAGAGCAGCTACAAACAGCTGGACAGTGTGAGTGTCCTCTGCTCAAGCCCTGGGGAGGCAGAGCCAGCAGGCCAGGGTTAAGGCTGTGAAGGGTATTGCTCTCCCTGTACTTCAGGGCCGTGTTTGTCAAGCCCTTTGAAGCGAAACCAAAAAAGAATGTGCCTCCATTTCCGCCTGTTTGTAAATTTAATTCATCTTGTGTGTTGATGCTGGCTGTGATGGATCTGTCTGGGCTCTATGAGGAGACTGGTTTTCGGGGCAGGTCAGGTAAGATCTTGGAGGTCAGGGCAATTTAACTCTGCGGGCGGCCGGCGAATTGGGACCAACCACTGCAACTCTGCAACAGAGACAGAAATATTTCAGAATGTGGGATAATGACACGCCTCCCGCCTCCCAGAGAGCAGGCCACTAAGGACAGGGCTTCTCATTTGAAAATAAAGGTGTTGTTTTTCTTCTCCGCTGTTGCTGTGCGCTGCTGGACAGTTCTCCTGCCCTCGGTGTCTGGACAGGAAGTTTCCTGTCGGATCACCAGATCTAGACGTTGCCCTAGCTTTGTTCCCAACTCTGAACCAAGTTTTATTGCATTTCTGTTAATTACCTCTTTAATTGTAACCAAGGTAGCACAGTCGACCTAAACCTATTCAGTTTAAATTTTTTCTTTGGCTTTTTTTTCTTTGCAGTGTAGTAAATTAATTATTCGAATCCAAAGCAACTTCCTGTACATCTGCACCCATTTCTACAGCTGGGTATTTTACTGCAGTAACCTGGGAGAAGCTCCTTGTTCAGGGGTGCGACCCCAGCTGGGGTTTGGACCTGTAACCTTCCAGTTTTGAGTCCAGGGCATTAAGTGCTATGCCTCACTAGATAACTCTAATTCTAGAGAGTTTTTCCTGATGCTATCCCCAACAATTTTTGAAAATCACTGTGTTAATGGAAGAAACGCAGACATTTGTAGGTATTGGCACACAATTTTAATATACATGTCCTAGATCCTTCACTGAACTACTGGATTGCCAACGACACTGGGCCGGTCCACTTACCACCCAAGGTGGTGCTTTCACACAAAGCGAATGTTTTGACGAGCAGGCCGCGACCCCTGGGTCAAAGTGCATGATGGGACAGGGGCCTTACGTTGACTCCTTGTGTTCTCAGAGCAAGAAACGGTTCGAGAGGGAGTGGCGGGAAGCTGAGAAGGCCTCCCAGTATGCAGAGAAGACGGACCAGGACATCAATGCCACTAAGGCCGACGTGGAGAGGGTAGCAAAGCCAAGCGATGTTCTTTATGACCACAGAACTTGAAGCCGTATTCTGTTGGCCACTGGGTATAGAGTTAAACCCTGGAGGGGGGTTGGGGGGGCATCCAAACATACCTTTCCAGCATGATTTTGGGAGTTGAGTAATCTTGACCACCCAGAGTGTAAAAAAAAAAAAAAAACAGAACATGCAGGCTCCACATAGAAGGAGCTGAGGGCTGGAATCACATGCAGGACTCATCCCATTTAAAGTGTGTGTTGTGGGGGGGGGGGGGGTACTGCTTTACTCAGCATATAAAGACAAACTCCAGGGCTCGGCTTCAAAGCTGCAGTCAACCAGCTTGGTCTCTCGCTGCTTGCTGAGAAAGGGTGAGAAGAATGCTGAGGTGTCTTCACAACATTGGCCGTCGTTCTTTTACCAGCATAGAGCCTCTGCCAGCGTGACATTGATAATATGCCCAGTCCGGCGTCGTGGTGACGGGGTTCTGACGGACGCGCCCTCATCTCGCTTCTCCCCCGCTCACAGGCCAAGACGCTGGCGCATGCGCGCCTGCACGTGGCGGAGGAGTGCAAGAACGACTACGCCGCCCAGCTGCAGAAGTACAACCGAGAGCAGAACCAGTTCTACTTCAGCGACATGCCTCAGATCTTCAACGTAAGGCACCCCTCCCTCCCCTCTTTTCAGATCGCTGGAGCGAGAAGGTCTGTGATCTCTGCAGTCCTGCCCTGCCCTAGAGCAGAGTGTTCCTGTGGTGCCGGTAATCTGATCTCAGAGCATTGTTATTGCCAAGGTTGCCTTCTGCACTCCTGGTGTGCTTAAGAAGCAAGCAGGCTACAATAAGTGCGATGAGATTTTCTAGGCTTTCTTTAACCTAGAATGAGAGACAAGCTTAGAAACCACTTTTAAAGGCATCATCATCATCCGGGACTGAAGCTTCTGAAGCTGTTCAGCGACGTTGATGTCCATTCTAAACATTTATGTGCAATATGCACTTGAGCTAAACCAAAATTAAAAACAAACAGGGTTTCATTTTTGTTAATCCACATCAGGGGTGCTTTTATCACTTTCTGGGCATGTTGATGTGCCTTTAGACACTTGGACTAGAGTGTTGAGTGCGCCCCCTGTCTTGCGTCGCAGAAGCTGCAGGAAATGGACGAGCGGCGGATCCGCAAGCTGGCAGAGGGGTACAACACCTTCGCCGAGACGGAGAAGCGGGTGATGCCCATCATCGGGAAGTGCCTGGATGGCATCGCCAAGGCAGCCGCCTCCACCAACGAGAGAAACGTGAGTCGCCGGCGTGGTTCTGGAGGGTCCGCGAGCGGATCCGGGAGATCCCGAGCCCGAGCGAGGTCTGTGAGCTGATCGTTCCTCGCCGCTTCCCCGCAGGACTCCCTGACTCTCATCGAGATGCACAAGTCCGGGTTCGAGCGGCCCGGGGATTTGGAGTTTGAGGACTACAGCCAGGGCATCAACAGGGCCTCCTCCGACAGCAGTTTGGGGACCCCCAAGTGCCCCCACGATCGCCCCATGAGCAGGAACCGCAACAAGCTCTGGCCCTTCACCAAGAAGAGCAAGGTAGTCTGGGCTTTCCAGAACAGCCGCTCGGCGAATCCAGAAGCTCATTGGAGCTGCTGGGCGCTGGGATCGAGTTTTTTTTAGCAGGGCCAGTTATGGGTTTGCTGCAGCTGGTCAGTTTTGCACTGCGGTTCCCCAGTTTCCTCCTCATACTGTGAGGCAGGCAGCTGTGTCCAGGCAGGTGGGGGGAGTGCTCCTGGAAGTAACTGTAGCCAGACTGGTTTGTCCACCCAGAACAAAGACCAAAATTGGGCAAACTGGGTTAGTCCTGGCAGGAAAAGGGGAGGATGAGGAGGAGGGTGTCTCCAGGTTTCTTCTGCGCAGGGTTCGAGTAAGGGGGGTGCCGAGCGCCGGACGTCAGCAGTGCATGGCCCCGTTTCTCTCTCTTTTGTAACAGGCCGCCCCAAACCTCTCCCCTGCGGGCCTGCGCTGTGGCCCAGCGTGAAATATTGCAGATCAGCCAGGAGGCTCCCCGGCCTCTCCAGCTCCTAGCACATCCGGAGTTTGGACTGGGCTTAGTGCATTCACGGGCCCCTACCGCTGTAACTGAGGATTGGCTGGTCCTGTCTGGGACGTGGGCACTTGCCTGGGGCTGGGCTGGCAGAGGTTTGGGCGGCGAGCCGCGTCATCATGTCCCATGCTTGTAGCTCTTCTGGCTGAAGGCATGCCGGAGGTCCAGGTGCATGGCAGTGAAAGGGGGAGGGGGGACCCTTGGAGAGCTGTCTAACCCCCCCGCCTCCCCACAGGGCACATGTCCAACAGGCTGACTTAACGCCCTCCCCTCCCGTGCACGATGGCTCGGCGGCTGTATGCGATCTCCATTCAGGCCGATCTCCTGTTAGACCTCGGTTCTCGCTTTCCCTCGTGTTCTTCCTTAATGTGCCTCCTCGCCTTCCCCGGAATAGGAGAGGTTTGAGTATTTCTTTAGAACATTCAGCCACATCCTCTGTGCGTGGTCCGCTTCAGATTCAGAAGAGCTGTGGCAGAATCAAGGCTGTTTGGTGTCAGTCCAGTATGGGCTGCCTGTGATGGCGGTTCAGGCCCTTTCAAGGACTTAGACTGCGGGTGTACCTGGGACCCCGGGATTGTGGGTGCCGTAACCTAAAGCGGCGCGGCAGAAAGGAGCCCCCCCGAGCGCTCGCTCTGCGCTGGCTGGCTGGCGTGGTCTCTTCCAGGCCTAGAGAGACCCTGTGTTTGGTTAGTGCCGCCTGTGCCTCTCAGTCTGGCCCGTGCTGGACTCCTGCTGCCGCTCGTCTGAAGAGGGCTTCTGAGGTCGCGGGCTTGACTGCAGATCTGCTGCGCGTTGGCGGCGGAGCTTCAGTGAGCTGCACAGGAGGACTGTTTTTTATTTTTTTTTTCATGCATCCATCGCATTAACACTTCATTGACGGCAGGGGGCCCCCGCACCCCCCCCCCCCCCCCCCCACAGCTGCATCCCTTACCCCTCCTTCTGTCCACCTCATCTGTCTAACTGCTCCCGCTGCATGTCCTAACACCCCTCTCTCTGGGCTTGTCCGTAGTCTTTCCTGGGGCTGGCTGTGTGTTACGCCCATCTCTGCTCAGTGCGTTCTGCTGTGTGCTCTCTGTATAGCCAAGGGTGACCCCCAGTGTTGTCTGCTGTAGTGTACGGTGCTGGGACATGGTTCTGGGGTTTGGAAGTGGGGGGGATCAGTGAATATGCGGCTGTTCTCCAGTGTTCATAGTTCAGAGTCACTGAGGGATGCATCAGGTAAATCAGGAGCTGGGGTTACATATGGGGTGCTGTCAGGAGCAACAGGACAGCTGTTTGTGATCCCATTCTTATTCCAAAAGCATCTGCCAGTTTGCAGCCAGGGAAATCTCCTGTGGGATTTACAGCAGGCAAATGACATCTCTGAAGGAAGTACTGTTGCTCTTTCCTGTGCCCTTCTCTTTGTTTAACAAAGCACTGGTTTGAGTTTTCTGACGCCTTTGCATTCCTGCTGTAGGGAATTGTTAAATCACTGCAGGCGTGCTGTTAAACACTTAATCTGAATTCCAGGGCACAGAGTTCTGTATATTGCGGGGACGCCTAGCAGAAAACAGTCGCATATTCCACTGAAAACTGTATATTTTTGTGGTTGTTGGTGCTGCAAATACCTTTTGCTCGTCTGTTTTCTTTTCTACTACTGTCCTCAAACAAAAAAAGGTGGTTTATAAAGTGTAGCATCTGTTGCTTCACTTCATTTGCATTGGGAAGCACAAATTATTTCCATACCAGTACCAGCAATGCTGGAAAAGGAACGCCTCAGTACTTGAGTTCATTGTTACTGATGGTCGTTTGTGAGATTGTGGCTGGCCGAGTCCCAGTGTGGAGCCCTGGATCAGCGCGGTGGCCGTGCTGCCCATGCTGACAGCCGAGCGGTTGGAAGGGTGTGTGGCACAGGAGTCTGTTCGCCCTCCCTGGTGCCGGGTTCATTGTGTGAAGTGTGAAGTTCTTCGTTCATAGTCAAGAAAAAGACCTTTGAAGACCTTGAGATTGGAGTTCTCAGACAGGTGCTCCTCCCAGGTGTGCACCCCTGTTCCCTTCACAAGGGAAGCCAGTCGTGCTACTGGTGCTTACCTGTGTAGAAGAGGATCATGAGGCTCCTGTTGAGGTTTAAACGCATCCTTTTCGAACAGTCAGTAAGAGGACAGTTTTCTGCCCGGAAGGTGCTTCTGTGTTGGTGTCGGTGCTGCATTGTGTTCTCTGGGTGGGGGGTATCTCCTTACTGTTTTGTTGTCCCCCAGCTCCTCTTTGACTCCGTGCTGCTTGTGGGTGTTGATGTTGTCTCTCTTCTTTCCCATGTCGTCACCTGTCCCCACCCCCCCACCTTCCCTCCTTTCCCCTCCCTTTCTCCCGTCTCAGTTGCCCCCACCACCACTCACCCCCTTCTCCAACCCCCCTGCCCCCTCGCCCGCTAATGGACCCCCCTCCCCCAAGTTCAGCCGGGACCCCCTGTCTTACTGTCTGAATGAGATCAATAAGACCGTCAAACCACGCATCTCCTCCTTCAGGAGCCTGAAGAGAACGGTAAGTCCTGTGGGTCAAGGGTCAAAGGTCAGCATTCCCATGTCTCTAGATTTTAAAGACCCAGGTTGAGCAAAGACCCCCTCCTCTTTTAGGTCCAGCGTCTGGCTTGCAAGCCCCTCCTGGGAAGGACACCTTTCTGTATTAGCCTCTTACTCCTCAGGGCACAAACGAGTCACTTAAAAAAACACCAGTCTCTCCTATTCTCAAGGTCGCCAATTATAAACTCCCCATAATGCTTTAGCGCAGCATAACATGAAGTGGTCAACGCCGATACTTGAGAAGATGAGTTTTAATCGCTTATATAATCTGAGTTCAAAAGAATGTTTTAATCTTCTGTTCTGTAAGATTTATTGTCATAACAACAGCTGCAGTCCCATTGCAATCACAGGTCGTAAGCCGCGACGCCCCACTGGGTTTGACTAAAATACTTCTACAGTAATCATGTACTCGTGCCATATCCCCCAAGCTCTGTGTGACTTTGACATGTAAAGAACCCAGAGGGAGACCCGTCTGTGCTCAGTTGACGCATCTTAGAAAGCACAGCCGGTAACTGACGCTCCCCTTCAGCCCTACCCTTTCTCGGCTCCTGCAGCTGGCCAGCGCGAGCAGGCAGTCTGTCGTCTTCTATTATTCTCTCAAAGACCTCTTGTTTTTGTCTCTCGTTGTTGTTGTTGTCGTCGTCGTTTCCTTCAGTCCTTTCACCAGGAGAGGTCATTGGTAATTACTTCCAAGTGTCCGGTTTGGTGTGAGGAACTCTGGGAAGAAGGAAGGAGGTGTCACAGATGACTCACAGGGTGGGGGGTGGGTGGGAGGGAAGGGTGTGTCATCCCTTACAGAAACCCAGCTGATGGTTCAGGGATTAAAAGCCTGAAAAGACCAGCAGCGTTTTTGCTCTTGAACCAGTCGCTCGGAGCCGTTGAGCGGAGAGGGCGCTGTCTGCTTGAGTGTGTCCCCAGAGTGCCAGCTCAGGTGCAAGAGCCTCACTTCAAGCAGAGAAGCTGGTTTAACCAGAGGGCCTGTGTTCAGCACTGTGGGGAGCTTTAAATGCCCTTGATTTCTACCTGAACAAACACAAGACCAGTTCTGGCACTGTGATGCCCAGCCTGCAGTGTCTCATGGGCTCGACTGATTTAAACACGGGGAACAGAGCCTCGCTCAGCTGCTCTGGATTTTGTGTCACTAGCAAGTGACGTTTAATCTCAAACCAGCGACAAGTGGGGTGGCCAGACCTCCAACTCGGCACAGTGCTGGCATGTCTGGGAAGAGATCTAAACATCGCAAAGAAAAACCGCCTTTTCAGTTTGCAGACTAAGAATCTGACCTGAGCTGGACAGGCAAATAATTGGCTTTGTACCTACGAACTTGTAGCTTGTTGAAATTGAGAAGTCTTTGTAAGGGATGAAGCAGGGAGTTCAGCGTGGGAAGGGATCATTGTCAAAGTGTTTACGTTTTTTATTTTAGTACGGAATAATGGCATTCATAAAGCATTAGTCCCCCTGCAAAACACATGACTCATTCATGCAGGTCTTTGCAGACTAATGATTTATGACCACATTCTTCACCTGTGAGGTCTCTGTATCCTGATGGTAAAGACTCTTGCACTGCTGTTGCAAATACTTTTCACTGAATTCAACTAGTTAATATTGGCGCCTGGGTAAAATAACGCTTCAGCATTTAACCAGAATTGTTCATTTCACTCCTAAGTCATCTTCATCCGAGAAATCTTTTTGAAACAAGTGTTCAAAATGTTAACATACATAAGCAGCTGTCTGCATACTTTGGTTTAATTGAAGTGGATGAGTTTTCTGGAAAGTGAAGAACAGACATTAGGAGTGAAGCATGCTCGCCATCTGGTGGGGGTTAGGTGGAACTGCAGCTAAGGAATGCAGCACAGCTGTTATGCGGGGCTGAGTCGCCCCAGCAGAAGGTGCTGGATGGACCCAGAGGTAAATGCTTCAGCCCTGCTGTTTTTATCTTGTGAGTCAGGGTTGGGAGTGTGGTTTTAGCTCTGCGACAAAGGTGTAAGAGGCTGATCCTGATAAAAGCAAAAGTTCACCGGCAGGGAATGAACGAGAAGGGGTCTCTCGGTGCCGAAAGCCTTCACTGTGTTTTGGCACGGTTAATAATAATAATAATAGCTTACACTTATATAGCGCTTTTCTGGACACTCCACTCAAAGCGCTTTACAAGTAATGGGGACTCCCCTCCACCACCACCAATGTGCAGTATGAACCTGGATGATATGACAGCAGCCATAGTGCGCCAGTACTCTCACCACACACCAGCTATCAGTGGGGAGGAGAGCAGAGTAATGAAGCCAGTTCAGAGATGGGGATTATTAGGAGGTCATGATTGGTAAGGCCAATGGGAAATTTGGCCAGGACGCCAGGGTTACACCCCTACTCTTTTTTAATGACCACAGAGTCAGGAGGTTAAAACTCGTGAAGCTTTTGCTCAGATGAGATGACGTGGTTGTTCACATTGAACATCACAGGTGTGCAGCTCCAGTCCTTGTGGGCCAGAACCCAGCTGGGTTCCTAGACCTCTTAAGATCATCAACACCTGAAGACTTTTAGGTCAGCAATGTCTGACAGTGATGCCCCCAGTCTGTCCCCATTGGGTTTCCATGCTTAAGAAGCATTCTTAAGGAGCCCCTTTTGGTAGCTACAGGCCATGAAGCCTGAACGTGTTCACCTGCACTTGTTCTGCAAGCTGGTGCTCTGCCCTTGATTTGGCACACGCTCGGCCTGCTGCCATCTGAATTCCAGCCAGTCACCAGAGCTAAAGCCCACCAGCAGGCAATGCGCCTGTGCATGCTGGATTGCGTGCGCCTTGGCACCATGACCTGATTCTGACCCGTCTGCCCCTCGTGCTGCCAGCCAACGATCACCGAGGACTTCGCCCACCTGCCTCCGGAGCAGAGGAGGAAGAAGCTGCAGCAGAAGATCGACGAGCTCAACAAGGAGCTACAGAAGGAAGTGGACCAGAGGTGAGGATCTTCTGAGTGGCACTCTAATCCAGGCATTGCAGGTTCGAGCCGTAGTCAGGGTGCATGCTGACTGTGACCAGGATTACCCAAATGGTGGTGCATGAGCAACTGAACGCCACCTAGTGGAGGATGGAATTAGGAGCGCTATCAGGTCCCGGACACTGGGGGGGCATGGCTCTCCTCCAGCTGGAGCTGAACCTGCAGGATGTGGCTGTGCTATCTGTGAAGTGAGGGTGGGCGAGGCAGAGGAGTCAGCCAGCACTTCCTCATTCTCTCCGTGTGCGGTCACAGGGTTGGCAGCCATGAGACCTGCAAACACACCCTTGGCATGAGTGTAATCGGCGATCCCACATTTTAAGGAAAGTTGGGAAAGAGGTCTTTTGTTCTTTTTGCCGATTTCCCTGCTCTTGTCCGGTAAGCTCTGCCTGCCCCCATTCTCTCCTGCAGCGAGGCCCTGAGCAAGATGAAAGACGTGTATGAGAAGAACCCCCAGATGGGCGACCCCAGCAGCCTGGCGCCCCAGATCGCCCAGACCGCCCACAACATGGACAGGCTACGAGGGGAGCTGCAGAAGTATGGGGTAGGATTTGAGGGCAGACTTGATACTGTACGAGGCAGACCTTGGGCAGTTTTGTACAGTGCGGCTCTTTAAATTGTGCAGAATGTGGGTGCCAAAGACACTTCCATTGTACTGCGCACTTCACTTGACTTTGAGTTTATAGCGTAAGCACTGAACAGGCAGGTCGGGCTTGCCAGTGTTTCTCTTGTTTGTGCAAACCAGGTCTTGTTCGCTATGGAATGTGCTGTTCAGCTTCGTGCGAGAAGATGCCTATTCTCGCAGCAGATGCCTTTCTTTCTTCTTGGCGTCAAAACCGACCGAGCTCCTCTGTTTGCAAGCTTGACATGTTGATTCTCAGCCTGAAAAACCTGACTTGCCAACTCTCTAAAACGCATGTCGCTCGCTGGTCCCGGGAGGGTAAGAGAATCCTTTTGTTTCCTGTCGTGCAGTCGTGGCTCGCAGAGGCTGGGGGCAGCAGCGAGGGAACGCGTTACTCCGTCACTTTCAACAACAATAACGGATCCCATGAGAAATACAGGTAACTGCGGAGGAGTCCGGCCCCCCCCGGTTGGTGCGGACAGCAGCAGTCCCTCCCAACGTGCACCTCTGGTCTCACGAGGCTGGGCCTGGGCAGCTCAGGGACGGGAGGGAAATCATGCTGTCAGTGTTGGTGGTGGACCAGTAGGTGGTGCTCTTCCCACTCATCCAGTTTCTAACCTAATGCCCTTGTACAGTGGCCAGGAATACTGTGCTGTAGAGTATCTTTCAGGTGGGCTGCCATATTGAGTAGGGGTGTTAGCCCTGGTATCCTGGTTAAAATCCACTCTGACATCCTGAGAAGATCCCATGGTGAAGTCATTTCTTGTGAGTTTCTGCGAGAGAGAAGAGATCTCCGATTTCTTCTCGCCTCTCAGAATGATATGCAAGTTGACTTTGATTGGCTGCCCCAGACTGTCCCTTTCTGAGAAGTGTAGTGCAGGGCCTCTTTTACAGACTCCTACCCTCATGCTTTCACAAGAGATCCTCACCCAGTTCCCTCCAGTTCAGTTCGGTTTTTGTCACATGCACGCAATGCAGTGCAATGAAACATGCTTATTTGCATGTATGCTCCAATACAGAGACATTACAGGAAACGCCAAAAACATAAACACAGAATAGCAGCAACAACAAGAAGTTAAATAACATAACTTTAAAAGAAAAAAGTCCGACAAGCAATGCGATGGAGGAATGCTCTAGGCTCAGGGATGACTGTGAAGATCGACTGGCCCAGCAGTGAGCCCTGAGGTCTGTCTGTGCGTCTGCCTGCAGTCCCGACGGCGCCCACTCCGACGGAAGCAACCCTGACCAGACCTCCCAGGCCGTCTACGCCGAGTTTGATGATGACTTTGACGACGAGGACCCCGTCCCTCCCATCGGAAAGTGCACGGCGCTCTACAGCTTCGCAGGCAAGGCCCGGTTCGAATTCAGTGTCTCGGGCCCGGTTTGCACCTGGTGTCTCGCGGCCTAGGCGGTGCAGCGGGGAGGGGGTTGTGTCGCTCTGTAGAGAATGTAGGATCAGGACTATCGGTGGAGTTCTGCAGGGTGTGGGGCCGTGCTGTTGCATTAGCAGCCCTGATCACGGTCTCTGGCAGCAGGAGGTGGCGTTAGTGCGTCGTTTTCCCATTTTTAATCTGTAACGGAACCACGAGTCCGAGGACTGCACAGCAAAATTCTCAAGGCTCATTTTTAACGTTGGCAGTGGCTGCATCAGTGCGTGTATGCAAAACAGCCCAGCCTGGGTCTGTGTGCCCACTGCCCGGTCCTCTGACGCCGGCTGTCTCTTCCAGGTTCCAGCGAGGGCACCATCTCCATGACGGACGGGGAGATCTTCAGCGTGGTCGAGGAGGACAAAGGAGACGGCTGGACCAGGGTGCGCCGAGCCAATGGCGACGAGGGCTACATCCCCACTTCCTACGTCAAAATCACCCTGCACAGGAAGTGATCTTCGCCGCCCTCCTCCCACCGCCACCACCACACACACACCACCCAGCTTGAAGCAGGAAGCCGCCCCCGGCAGCCGACAGGGAGTCCGCATTCTTCAAACGCAGAGCCGAGCAGAGCAGCAAGAACGCAACCCGGAAAAATTTCTGTTGAAATTTGAGGAGAGTCAAGCAGGTCGCCTTTCAGGAAAGCGGCCGAGCCCAGTGGTGGGGAAGAGACGGAGAGAGAGCAGGTGGACAGTGGGCAGGGAGGCATGAAGGCAGACGCTGAAACCAACCGAAAGTAAAAACAAAAGGCGGAGCTCCCAGTTCTGCCACTGACTGGATTTTGTCCCAAGGAAGCTCTAGCGTGGATAAGCAATATTTAATGATGATGTTTTTATTTTTTTTAATTTTTTGGTTGGCGTTTGCGAAACGGGTTCACCAGATAACCCCCGTTGTTTTAAAAGAAGCCAACCTGGTCTGTCGTGCCACTAAAGAAGGGAAATGAGGGCTGCTGTCCGTTTTTACATTTCTCACCCCAAGGGCTTGTTTGTGTGATTCGCCCCCACCAAAGGTCTGACCAGTCTCGCGCTTCCTGGAATACGAAAACGATCCCTTGTGCTAATCTGGTCTAATCTGGTGTATCCAGAAACGGGTGTCTTCGGCCCATTCTGGCTAAACTAAACCTTCCAGTCCCGTGTACTGAAGTACTTCTGCTGTCTCCCTGCGAAAAGTTCTCCATAATTCAAAGTCAATTTGATATTATCGATACTGCTATTAATTAAAGGGGGAAATTCTTTTTCCACGGGGTAGGTTTTCACCCTCACCCACTCTCCACTGAAGCCGACAGATTTTCCTGGGAATTGTTTGTTTGTGTGCTGGAGGTTTAGACCCTGTGGCTTAAGGGTTGGGTTAATCGGTGGGTGTCGCAGATTGTAATGTTGGCTAAGTTGGCACCACCGTCTTCTCCTTCCTCTCTCCAACTGCGCTGGTGCGGCCTTCTCCCTCCTGTAAATATTGCCACCGCGCACCTGGAACGGGAGAAGCTTGAGTGGGAAAGATTTTGTTTTTTTGTCAGTTGTTGCTGCTGCCGCTGCTGGACTTGAAAAACTTAATGACGTCCATCATGCATCACCCTGAACGCGCCTTGAGGAATGAAGACTCCTAATCGGCGTAAAGCGCTTCAGCCAGATTTCCAGTGGGTTCGAAGTCCAGGCTGGCTGCACAGAGGAGTCTTTATTTGTACGGGCCTGGTTAACACACTCCCCGACAGCCATAGGTGCAGCTGTCTCTCTTTCCGATGTCTGTTCTCGTTTTGCAAACATCTCAGCTGCGCTCCTTTCTCCGGTTAAGACATCTCATTTCGGTTTTGCTCTAAACACGGTCTCCAGTTTCTGTCACTTTATATTCTTCGAAAAAAGGGGGTGGGCTCCTCCATCGAAACCCCCGGGTGAGAGGGGGAATATGAAAAAAGAAAACGATGCAAACTGTTAGGACTGTCGTATTTATATGTGAGAAATAATATATTTTAGCTACCACTTTACCACGGTTATCCTCTTGAGACTGATTCCATTCTGGATCTGGCTAAACTTTTTAAAGTGCAAATGGATTTTTATGTTTAAGAAGGAGATTGAACTCTTGTCTGTGTGTGCCCTAAGTAGACGATCACACTCCATGAATCTTGGTGCCTTCTCTCGTATTATATAGTGTGTTGTACATAGTTTGAAACAAATATTGCCTACAGTTTCCATTATTTCAATGGGATATAAATGATCACGTTTTAAAAAATAACTTGTCTGGATTTCTTTCTTTTTTTCAGATGTCTGTGGAAGAATCCACTTTGTGTTATGTAATGGAAAGTTCTTGACATGATTACAGTGCTAACATTGTTGAAAGAATACTGGAGTTAAAATTACTTCCATTGCAGCCTTTTATTAAACCATAGTCCTTTATTTTAAAAAAGTGCATATTAATAAAGCTAAAATTACACCACCTCCCTTTTTACTCTAGCCTTGCATGTATAAAAACATACATGACAAACACATTCAAGAACTGAAAAAGTGATCTCGGTATGCAAGCATTTCATTTAGCAGTCTTCCATTTTACCTTTTGTGGAGCTAAGTACTCAACAATAGAGGCAGTTTGCCCTTAATGTGCTTTTTCGTCAGTGACCAAAAAAAAACACTGACACTCACCTGCACAAGATTTCAGTTTTATCCTGAATTGAGTTTGATGTGAAGTGAGCCTTAAGATTAAGAATGAATGTTTGGCACACTTAATTGTTTTGCCTGTGCAGTCTGGAGTTGTACATAGCAGTCTGAACGTAGCCCTTGAATTCTTGAATGCCGATATGTACAAATATACTCCAGCCACATTCTCGTGACACTGTGTTGGCTCTTGGGTCAAACAGAACATACTATAAAATTATGCTCTACTGCTATGTACAGTACATAAACCTTTTCTGTAATTCTCTCAATTATTAGAAGGTAAGATGTACTGTAAATGTCATCTTTAGGCATTACATTTTGAAAAGATGGAATGTTTATTAGAAAGTCCTCTTATGACTTTGGTTTGAAATGATGAGGTGCTTTATAAATGAAACTTGGGTGTTACATATGTGCATGCTACTGTAGTGAACTCCCCAGTCCAGTTGGAAGTTCAGTGATGGTGTTTGTGTTGCAGGCATGTTCTGCAGTGGAATGTGCCAAGAACTACAAGGTGATTTGAGCTCATCCATTACCTTTAGGAAAGGTCTGCTTCTATGCTGCCACTTAAGACTTTCCTTAATCCATGGGATTTGGAATAACACCATTTAGCAGGCGTAAGAAGTTATTTTAATATTAAGAAATTGATTTTTTGTTTGCGATTCCCAGTCACAGTAGTGAGACTCTGTATTTTCTGTCTGGAGTTGGGTACTGCCTGGACAGGAATGGTAGTCTTAAGAAGGCAATAATTTGAGACTTCTACACAGGTTTTCCACTCCGCTCAGGACTGTAGCCAGGTTTTCCATAATGCCTGTGCATAATGTAAAGTGTTTTGTGGTGGTGCATCATGAAAGTCACAATGTAAAATAAACATTATTGCAATCATTCTCTGTAGTGGCAGAATGGACCACTCTGTAATTGTGGGTTAGAAATGTGCTCCAGCAGCTTGTGCAGACACCATGGGATCTGCATTGTGGCAGGAGGGTGTGTTTAGTGTTTGCTTGACTCCACTGGCTCCAGTTTGTCCGACAGCACACTCAGGATCTTGTTGAACTTCTCATAGCGCTCCTTCTGCTCCAGCTCCGCGCCCTTCTGTCCCCACAGGAGGCGGAGTGCAAACTCTGTGTGGAAGGCCTCGAGCAGCTCTGGGATTGGTTCCCAGCCTGTAGTTGACAAGGGAGTGACACATGCATCAGCCAGTGGCCTTTTGACATGGCACAAGAATGCACAAGCAGGAAGAGTTCTTGTTGTAGGAAATTCCTACATCCATTGTTTTTCAGCTGGGCAGTTTTCTGCAAAATGCAGTAGTGCGCAGTATTTTAGATCCTGTTACACTGATAAAATCGGGGAAAAATTATATGAAATTGTAGTCTGGCTATATGCTTGCAGAATGTTTACGATTTGTCTCGATATGCTGCCTCAATAACAATACAACAGTCTCAATAGCAAGCCATGACCAACCCAAGGGCTAGGCCTGGGTGTGTCTGCCTTGACACCTACATTGTGTCGTTATTGGACTTTGTATCTTCTAGTAAGTACTGAATTGATCCAGGTTAATTAACCCTCATGCAGCAGATTGCATCAGTCAGTAAAGATTAGATGGATCAAAGATTTGCAATGGTGTGGAATCCGGGTACCCCTGATCCAGACCGATTGAAGTGTTCTGTGTGGTGGGGAGCTCAGCAGAGTCCTAGCCGTGCGTGTGGCTCCAGTGTGTCTCACCTGACAGCAGGGTCTGAGCCTGGGCCTGGTAGGCTTCTGCTTTGATGCTGAAGGAGCGGGCGACCTCTAGAGTCCTCAGCAGCAGCTCACAGCCCCGCTCGGTGTGCTCGCCCAGGTCGACTCCCTCCATCAGCTTCAGCAGTGGCAGCACGTGGGGCAGGGCTGTGTGGCATGGAGACGTCTCATCTGGAACTGAGGAATTAAAAGCCTTATTACTGTGCTGCAGAAAGCAGCTCGAGGGGAAGAGGGCTGCCCTTTTGGACGCGTGGAAGGGCACTGGCGTGCAGGCGGCCGCTGTACCTTGGCCCTCGTTGAGAGCCTTCAAGAAGGGCTTGAGGTTCTTCTCGAAGGCAATGGCGCTTTCCGTGTGGTTCCTTCGCAGGTCGCGCCAGGTCATCTCCAGCCGCGTCACCTAAGAAAGGGTCACGGGAACATAGTTTAGAAAGGCGGCCATTTCGCCTATCTGTCCCGTTGGGTAGTAAGCACCCATTCGATTGCTATGTGTGCTCTATAAATCAAACTTGGATGTTGCATATGTGCATTCGTAAGTTTCTTGAAGGAAACCAGGGTTTCCTGCTCTTGAGTTCTGTTTCATGCCACCAGCTACATTGTCTTAAAAATGAAATTGCGGTCACTCTTGCAGTGGTTTAAAATTTGATTGTCAGCAACTAGGAACAAACCCAAGCAAAGACCCAACCCAAACATGGCTTAACTAAGCTCTTGGCCCTAGCTGGTTTAGCAGAAGTGTGAAGCGCCGTGTTCGTGCAGGGAGAATTGTGTGCATACCATTCACACGGGAATTGCTGCCTGACAGGCTGTGTCTTGCTCATTTCAGAGGAGATTCGCAACTTGGCAGGTTTGTTTTGCATAGTTTTATGATGTATACTGACAAATACACTAGAGTTAATCTGATGGGAGGAGTGTTACTTTTGTCTGAAACTGTCTCCATTAAGTTTCAGCACTCTTGAGCTTAGCCTGTCCACATTTCCTCATTCTCCCCTGTGTGTGGTTGCGAGGTTTCTGACTGCAGGCTCAGGCGTGAAAAACATTCAACTTGCAATTCCAAATACGGTAGGTATTGGTGAGTCTTAATTATCGAACACACCAGAATTCAGTAACTTGTGTTTTTAAAGCCTATACTGTATATGTGATATAACTAGGACATCTTCTTTCTTAATATTTCTCAGCTGGGTCCTCTTAATGAAGTCCATGTTTGTCTTTGATTACTGCAGTGCCATGCATTCTGGACTTGTGAAAACATTCTTAAACTACAGTAGAATCAAAACGCAGCAGGCACTTCTTTCTGGTATCACTGCATTGGCTTCCAGACGTGATTACTAATTATTTGTCGTCTTTAAGCCTTAATCTCGTCTAACTCCAATCCGACCTCCCTGTATTGCTGACATTAAATACAAATGGAATTTTCTTATTCCCTTCAATCCACTGGCTCTTAAGTGTTCCCAAGACCAGATTTAGAATTGTGGGTGACAAAGCTTTCTGGGCTGCGGAATGCTCTTCCCAAAAGAATCGGGGATGCTAACTGCTTACTCTTACAGCTTACATTTAAAAATGTGCTTTTCCAGTACTTTTTGTTCCTCTGTAACTTTATCTGATACAGCACCTTGTAATTTGTTGTTGAAAAAACATGGATACTTTTTTATTAACCCCTTGCCTACCACTTGCTATGGTGATGCACTACACTCTGGGCAGCTCTGGCAGGGTGAGGGGTGCTGTGCAATGAAATCCATTTTTGGACCTTGTGACTTGGGAACCCTATCTGGTCAAGGCGAAATGCACTCTGTACCTGGGGCAGCTCCAAGGCCTTCATGACGGCAGAGAAAGCAAAGAGGTCACCGGCTGAGTGTCTGAGCTCGTTAGCCAGCTGGATGACCTTGTGCAGCACGTCGGCGCGCTGGCTGACGGTCCCAGTGCAGCCCAGGATGTCGATGGCAATGCCCAGGGCGATAAGGTGATGCCTGAAGGAGGACAGGGGCAGTTAGGAAGACTTGACTCAGAGAGAGGGTGTGTGCCAGGAATGAGATGGGAGTGGCTATCAATGCCTGCATATCAATGTTCTTTTGTTTTCAGTCCAGCCGTAAGAAAATGAGCAGCTACCCCCTTTTTATTGCTCTGACATAAGTCTTCAAAGAGATAAGCTCTCTAGTTTGCTTCATGGCCTGTTATAATCAGAATGAAATTAGCTCCCTGAGAAAATTAATTTGGCATTATTCTGAAGACTGCAGCCATCGCCTTCCTTTCGAACACCTTTAACTGAAATCGCTGCAAGCGTTATGCTGATTCAGATCCTGAAAAGAAGACATTTTAATGGAACAGTAATAGACATTTTAGGCATGGAGGGTGGGCAAAGGTAGAAATAAGACTCCCATAGCAGAATGAACTATCTGGGGTTCAATGAGCTGTGCGCACCTTATTATGAGACAGAGTAAAGCAAGGATTGGACTGCAGTTCTTATGCCATCAATAACGTTGCATGCATGCTTGCAGGGTGCCCACCTCTCCATGAGATCCAGTCTCAGCTGTCGCCCGTGGGGCAGTGTGATCAGCTCCAGGCCCGAACCCACTCCCATCAGCCTTTTCTGCTCATCTGTGACCCCAGTGATCCGCGCCACCTGCCCAGCAGAGACCGTATTACTGAAGGGAATGAAAAGGCACTGCAGAGGGCTGGCTCTTCCAAAGGACTAACGGTCTGCCTAGACACTGCCAGAGAATGAATATTCCATTGGCTTTTCTAGCACAGACTAGCTAAGGAGATCTACAGCATCTTCTAGCTTTAATTCCATTTCAGTTCTTGGTAACCTAATCAAGCCAATAAGAAGAAAGAGAACACAACGTTTCAGCCGTGGAGCCTTCTTCAGGTGTCAAACAGGTGGGACACCTGAAGAAGGCTCCACGGCCGAAACGTTGTGTTCTCTTTCTTCTTTTTTTCAGCATGGAATAAACCTATTACTTGTTCCTTTGCAGCCTACGCATGCTGACGCAGCTACCCACCTGAACTACTAATCAAGCCAATGGCAACTATAAAAATAGGTGAGATTTAGGATTAATCTGTCATAGGATTGAGCAAAAGTACCAGAACTCAAGACCAATGATCTCCGAGAAAGGTGCTTATCTTATTTTTGCAGGTAAATTAGTTACCTTGCAGTCCACATGGAGAATGTGCATGGCTGTGGTCTTGGCATCATTCTTGGTGAAAAGCTCTTTAAGTCTCTTGATCACCCCAGGGTCCAGGGGTCGGTTATTTTCAGGAAGCAGAAGCGACTGGAACCGGTCAAGCCGGAAGCAAGAGGTTGTCTCAATCTCCGGGCGGACAAAATGGGGCTCTCCCTCAAGATCCTCCTCCTCGGCAATCATCCCATGATCCTCCACAAAAAGAGAGGATCCCCCAGAGTCCAGGAACCCAAAGCTAGTCTCTGTGATCCGGGCCCGGCTCTGCCATTTCTCTTCTGCCCTCAATCGGTCCACGTGACATCGAGAGGAGGAGGGAGGGGGTGCTCTTGGTACTAGCTCCCCATAATAGCTGGAGGGGTCATTTGCAGGTGCCGAGGATTGTGGGGTGAGTGTGTTGGGAAAAATCACAGAGATCCGGAGGGGCTTTGGAGGCGCCCGGGAATGGAGTTGCCCGTCAGAGCCCCGCAGAGCAGTGCCACCTTCTGGCTGTAGGGTGGCATGGCATCCTCCAGGGGGGTTCAGTAGGGGTTCACTACCTGTACGGAAAACTGGCGAGACCGGGGGCCCATCTCTGTCTGTGCCGTTAGACTGAGAGGATTGGGGAACACCTGGACAGAGAGAGTGGAGAATGAGGAGGTTGGTAAGGAACTGGAGCAAGATTTTATGTAGGACGTTTGCAAGCTTGCTTTTTATTTTACAAATGTTTTTTTAGTTTTCTGTAGCAACCCAAGTGTGTATGTACCTGTGCACAGGTAAATGTCTGGTCAAAAAGGGCCAGGAAGAGACAGCGAGCCAGTAAATGTACTCCTACCTGAGCGCAGGTTACTATCGGATAGGGCTGATTGCAGAGAAGGTCTCCTGCCCAGACACTCCAGGCTGGCAGGGTGACTACCACTCTTCTCCCTGTTTTTTTCCAGACGGAGAAAGGGATAAAGACAGACTGTTTATTTCACTACACAGGAGAATTTTCAAGTTATGAATTCAGCTGGCAAATTAAGTTATCTTGATGTGAAAAAAGCTGTCACATTCCTGATAGGCAGCAGTGGTCAGGGTTCCAAGCTTGAAACTAGAATGTTATGGGTTCAAACCCCTGGTGAGATGCAAGATGTTGCCGTTATACCCATGAGCCAAGTGCTTCACTTAAACTGCTCTAGCAAAATACCCAGCTGTAGAAACACTGTAGGTGCAAGTGGATCAGACAAATTAGTAATTAAATATCAACCCTTCCTGTCATTCAAGTCCAAGTTTACATCTGTACCCGAGTACGATGAAATGCTTACTTGCGTGTTTTCTTCACATGACATAACCGATGACATAACACTGACAAGAGACAGGAACATGGTAGCAGGTATGATTTTAACCATCACTGAGACAGCATCAGTGTGCAAAATTCAAGTAGTGGCAGTATTTAGACTTTAATGCGGGGTAGGGGTAGTGGGGGTAGGAGAATTTAAGAGGTGTGGTTTTAGAGTCTTATGGCTGTGGGGGTAGAAGCTTTCTTTGAACATAGAGACCCAGGCTTTTATACTCCTAAATCTTCAGCCCAAATGGAGAAGAGAGAAAAGTATGTTCCCAGGATGGTTTTCATCCTTGGTTACATTATTCTCCCTTCTGAGGCAGTGTGTGGTGAAAGTGGTCTGGATGGAAGGGGGTTCTATATCTGTGAGCCCTTCAGCTGTCTCCACCACCTTCTGTAGTTTTTTTACAGTCATGAGCTGAGCAATTCAGTTGGAATGTAATGCATTTGTTCTCCACATGGTAGTCATGAGGTTCCAAATTGCATTAAGTGAAGTGGTTTAAATTAAAACAGACATTTTAATGCAGCAGAATTATAAAATATGGGCATTAAAAATTAGAAAGAAAAGGGAAAAAGATGGTCGTCTCAACTTGCATTGAGATGAACCTTATCTTTACAGAACAACTTCCATTTTTATTGGGGGAACATGTTAGCCACAACAGGAAATGGGAAATTCCCAATTAATATACATACCCTCCTCCCGTGAGGAGGAACTGCTCACCGCAGGAGTGCTGCGATTAGGTGACCAGACTCTGCGTGGCTGTTTTTCCCTGTTTCTTTTTTTTTAAGAGAGCAAGTGGAGGTGGTTCCCGTGGGAAAAAGCTGCTCCGGAGTGGAGCTGCGGTTACCAGACTGACTCAGTGAAACAAGCTGCAACAAGCTGGTTCTGCTTTGCACCACTAGTCTTCCACCAGTGCCGACTGCCCACCCTCCTGCAGGAAGAGCCCAAGCAGCGGCGCCTCTCCATGCTGAAGGAGCGTGCCAGCAAGTGGTTTGTATGCCTTTATGCTGTCATTTTATTTGGGAATTGCGGATTGCATGGTAATGGGGTTGAGCAGTGGTGCCTGAATGTACTTCATCTTGGACCACCGGTATATTGGGATAATTCCTGTGTGATTCTAAGCCTTGTGGTGTCGGGATAAGTGTTCAACCCCCCTACAAATTCTGCAGCCTGAAACAATTGGCACACCAGAAAAAGCTTCTTTTGCCGTTACTGGAAACAACCCCTTAATTTCTGTGAGCTTCAAACCTTTCCTGCTCCTTGCCTATATTTCACGAAACGGGAGCTTTCTCTTTTGTATTTCCTCCGGAGCCCGGAGACACCACGAAGACAAAAATCAGTGCCGTTCCAGGCTAGCCTGTCCCTCAAGGCTCACTGGAGATAGAATCACCTGAGCAGACTGCCGTTATGGAGTGAGGCCTCCATCTGGCTGGAGTTGAGGCTCAGGCGCTTCACACTGTTGGATGAGGGGCCCTGGCAGGTCTGCTTCTTCTCTCCTCCCGTCTGGGGGGTGCTGCGCCCCTGGGGCTCACTGGTGAGGCGCAGGGGTACGGTGCGGTTGACAGGGTGGCTGATGATGGCGCCCGAGGCATCGGAGATGGGCTTGCGGCTGCCTACATGGAAGCGGACCAGGGCGGGCACGTTGTCGAACTGGTCCTGCTCAAACTGGAACAGCTCCCGGGAATAGCCCTGCAAAGCCCCGTGGGACATGGTCAGACTCCTGTTGCACAGCACATTGATCCATTTCTACACTTATACGAGTTGCCTGTTCCTATGCAAACAGCTGAGCTTGAGTCCGAACTCCACCCAGCTGCGGAACAGAGCTCCAGATATGTTGAAACATACCTCAGCGTATGTAGGCATAGTGCAAGGGCAATTTTCTGTAACTCACATTGATTGTTAAAAAGCAGCAGGTGGGGTCACACTGCTGTACACCGACACTGAGAAGCATAAGATAGGTTCACACTGCTGTGCATGTTGGTTTAACCGGACCACATATTTGAAACATTTTGATGGTGGAACTGTTATAGTGGGATAATTCCTGTGTGATTCCATGCCTTATCGTGTATGGACCACTCTACAAATTCTGCTTTCAACTTATGAAGCAATGGGCACAGCAGGAAAGGCTTTTTTTGCTAATACTGGAAACAAATCCTTAATTTCTTCGAGCTTCAGATCTTTCCTGTTTCTTGACTACATTTCATGGAGCAGGTAATTTCAGCCAATCCTGGCTGAAAGACGCCTGACTGGCAGAGATCCCCGGCCGGAGGAGCACAGTGTTACCTTCTTGGGCCGCAACACCACGCGGATGATTTTGAAGTGCATGGGCTGGTCCTTCCACCGGCAGGTCAGGACGTAGTCGCCCGAGCTGCTCTGGGAGTCCCGGATCAGGAAGTCCCCATCTCTCTCCACCAGGGTTCCGGCCACCTGCAGGGAGAGGGAGAGGGAGATGAGGAGGAGTTTGGCCAACTGCAGTAAGACGTTTCAAGAAAACACTTCCTACAAGTGACAGTGTAGGACAGCCTTGGTCGGGACTGGAAGTGCATTTAGGTGTAAGACTGAAAAATAACCAAAACACCTCTTTTTTTTTTTAATAAGCTACCTAGCCACTTTATTGTATCCATCTAGAAAGTTGTTTGGGGGGACCGCTTGGGACAACAAGCTAATAACCAAACCAGTAAGATGCAATAAATCCTTTCTTAGTCTTCGTATACTCTCCTGTTAAAACACTTATAAAAAAGTTCATTTTTGTTTTATATGGTGCCATCTCAAGGTCGAACTATGCCCGCAATTTCTTTAGACAATGAAGCTTAAATGATTGAGCTTCACTTGCTACACCAAAGTGCAGAGATTGAAAGGTGTCCTGTCGAATCTGGTGCTTTACTGTTACCGCAAAAAACACTTTTGTTTCCATTTCTCTTTTTTCGTGTTGGGAAAGCAGACTGACATCAATAACCCAACGGAATCTATGGAGGTTTTTCGGAAACGGCCGAAGGCCTTCGTATCCACTGGGACTGGCTAAGGTGATGGGCACTGGTCCAGGACAGGATGAGGACTGGTCAGGTAATTCAAGCCTCGTTAATGGCTTTAAGGAGACGCTGTCCGGTGGAATGGAATGCAGGTGGAAAGGTCAGCTGGCCCGGCAGCAGGCCCTCTCCACGCTGGGGGCGTTCGGTACGGCACCTCTCTGTGGACCTGTCCATGGTACCACGCGTGACTCCTCAGATCTTCCGTGCTCAGCTTCAGCTCCTCCTCCAGCTCCTTCTTCAGGGCTTCTTTCGCCGTGTCCATCCCTCCCTTGCCCCCAAACACCTCCATTAATCCAACAAAGAGAGTACGTCAGTGCCATGTGCACGGTATTCATGTGTGGTTACAACAACAAATACGTACGTACTGTCTGTATAGTAAATAACGCTATTAAAACATTCTATCCCGGTCTCACTTTGGATTAAGTGGCAGTTAGCTATGGTTTACATTTGGTAGGTCACGAATCTGGAAATGGAATACATTCATTGGAAAATGAGGAAATAGGGCATGTCACAAGATCAATAATCACAGGAATTTATATAACAAAAATCTAGAAGGTTCAAGCTGAATGTGCAGAACTTCAAAGCTGACATGTACGTGGCCTCTCCAATTCAGACATCGCAGGTTAGAAATACAATGTGGCCCAAACAAAACTCTGCCCTTCCTTTTAACTTACTAATTGCAGAGCCTGGTATAACACTGGATGTAACCGGCTTACTGATGTCAGAATTCCCACATGCTGTAATTTCTGTTGCTGCTTGTGCAAACATGCCAGGGAAGTCTGTAGAAATGGCCACTTACGGGGTTTCTCAGTCCCTTACCTTCAGCTGACTCAAGTATGTGCCCACGCTCTTCCTCTTACTAGAAACAAAACAGAATAACAGAAGAGAATTATTTGGATAACAAACAAACCCTGTCATTTTTCCCCGTGAAAATGAAAAGATCAAAAGTTGTTCTTAGAACTACAATGTCTCTAACGTGCTTATGTGCAGCCGGTGTAAAAATAATTCTTAACAATTGAAGTAACTGAAGTATGCGGATAAGGATGACAAACTGCAAATTCCAAAATATCTTGTGTTCTACAGACAGGCAGAAACGATGGTGTGGTTTCTGGGCCACAGCTCGCAGAGAGCATGCAGGCCAGGGCTCTGTACAGTGTGCTAACTCAGGAGCCAGTTGCACATGAATGGATATCAGCCCCCCTGACCCGTTTGTCTGCTGGCTGCTTATCCAGTCCACCAGAGCTCCAGTTTCCCTGCGTAAAGAGGCCCCTATTTTCTGTCTTGAGTGGCCCTTAACATAATATCTGCTGTTGTCCCCAAGTCCTTGACCTTGAAGAAGCTGGTCAACACCTTTCAAGTTTCTGTATACTTTAATCAAGCCCTTACATAATTGTCGGGCTGCTGTCCATTGCATTGCCTCTACAATAGTAGTAATGGTTGTAACGTTTTGACTGAGACTGAATACAGTATTCCAGGTGAGATCTTACCAATGAATTGTATCATTTAAGTATGACTCACCTTGATTTGTTCTTTACACTATTGATAAGATACCAAAGCATGTTAAGCCTATTTTAATTTCTTGGATGACATCCTCAGATCGCTTGACTACTAAAAATTGAATGAGCTACAAATACCGGGGGCTTTGCTTTAAATGTAGAGTAATATTTGAACATGTAGAAATGGAGTAGCTATAAAATGCAGGTGGTACGGCACTGAAGGCTACAATGCTATCTGAAATGGACTAGAGTTCATGTAGCTCTGCGAGATCCGACAGTGTAGCAGAATGCACCTTTCATTACCTCCTAAGTGAACCCAAGAGTCAAATTAAATGGTACAGTACCTGCAGAGAGGGTCATTTCATTCTCCAATAGGTTAGTGGGTGCTGAACAAAATATAACACAGTAACTGGACTTTTTTAAACATTATGCAAAAATGTGCATGCCTAAATCCATTTAATTCAACAGATTAGAGAAGGTTGTTTCTTTAAATCCCTTACGTTATTCAAGGACAGTTCTGCTATTTCAGAGTGCAACACTCAGTCCATTTTGTTAAAATGTCCAATGGTTAGAGAAGTCAGGAGAGAAAGAAGCCCACAGGATAAACCTGGTGCCAAAACCAGGCGGAAATTCGGATGCTGTTTTGTTCTGATATTTATAGCAATGGGATGGTTTCCTTCCTAAACCGGGATTCATGCAAATGCTCTCTGAACAACTAAGTTCCTAAACTCAGTTGGGAAAAGTGCACAGACTTAAGATGAGGCACATCAGAATAACAGTAAGCTGTTTCTCAGTTGTACCTCTAGTGTTTAATTACAGCGTCTCTTCGGCGAGCATTTGTCTCAACTGGGCTTTTACCAATGAAGCCAATCAGTTCAATTACACTTTTAAGAGAATTCACAACTATATTAAAAATTGCTACCTTAAAATTCACTTTTTTCTACATCGTGGTACTGTATGTGTAGTCCATATTTACAACAGCAAGCACTGTATAAACATATGTAGAAGTTTTTTTTTTTCCGTATGTACATACGGACGTTTATATCATCATATCAGCTGAGCAGTACTGGCCACACACAGCAACACCCGAAGCCAGCTATTGATGAAAAGGCTGACGCTTTTATCCAAAGCAACTTATATTTGCACCCATTTATACAGCTGGCTGTCTTACTGGAACAATTAGGGTTGCAGTTAAATTCCGTGCTGAAGGGCACAACAGCAGTGTGTCGGGTAGGATTTGAATCCGCAGCCTTCCAGTCGCCAAGTTCAGAACCCAAAGTAAAGACAGAAATACCGTCTCCCCCTTCGTATACAGTACTAAAAAAACAATCGCGGTGACACAATCAATACAAAATCAATTAATAAACCTCCTTGGGAGATTAGGTGTCGATCTACGTTTAGCCGACCGACTTTTGGACAAAAGTAATTTTAGGAAAGGGGTAGCTTATATCCCGCAAGCTCGCTCTTCCAAATGAAACACCCGTTTTCAGGAGAACAAATGCCCTATCCTACCGTTTGAGCGGGGTTAAAGATTAACACTACCCCGCCAACTGTAAACACAAAACGGCGCAAAGGCACTAGGTAAGATAACAAGGTTACCGACAGCATGTCTACCTGAAGGGTGATCGGGTGCTCTGCAGGAGCTTACCTGTAGAGCCCGCATTGCCACCGCGTTTGTGCCCCTCAGACTCGGCGTCCAGTACAGCGACTTCAAGCCCGGCTTTTAAGATCAGAGCAGACCGAGGCTGTTTCGCTCTTCGCCTCCTTATTTTCTTTTCTTCTTGCCACCCCGGAGAGACGGTACGATTCGGACGAGTTCTCACAAGTTCAGCACAGCGCTTTTCCACGCCTCTCTCGAGAAGAGCACCGCTATCTGCGGCATTCCTAAAATTCCACACCCTTCAAACACAACGACATGCAGGCTATGACCGCTCTCCGTAAGAGAAAAAAAAAACGCTCATCGGTTCCAAGGTGAATTTGAAATGAATCACATTGCCACTGCCTTGATGAGCACTTTGGCTGCTCCTTTCCGTGTGTGGTGATCGTTCGTCAACGGCGCTTCCACACATTTTTCTGTTGCGCCATGCCGTCTTCGCGAAAAGACCAGCATAGGTACACACATATCGTTATCTTCTGGAATCTCTTAAGACAAACATACCGCGCCTTTTCCTGGGCTGTACCATTAACCCCAATGCCCACAGGGGTGAATGGAGAAGTAATAATGACGGAATCTATCTCAGGAGTTTGCGCCAATGCAAACTAATGTGCGCTGTGACTTTTCCTTCATGGGGCTATTGGCACCGCGCAAGCGCTTGACCAACTCAGCAGAGCTACTTGAGTGAACTGGCATGTGTGCCATTCTCATCCCAGAACGTCCTTTTCCACCCCGGGAGGTTGTAAAGCGTGTTGAGATGCGGCTGGACCTTCCAAGTCGCTCTAGCAAACAGAAGCCGATCGTCACTGAGAACCGCAGTAAACTGCGTGAGCCTCCAGGCGAGCCGGCTAGAGGAGGAGAAATTGAGGTCGAAATGGATGGCGCTCAGCTGTATAGACAGGATTCCTCATACTAAGACTCTTACTGTCAGTTTGGACACAGAATCAACCACGGAGTGCTTCAGGATAAGCAGTCTGTATCACTTATCAGTAGAAGGAGTGCTTAGAACTGCGAAGTATTTCTTCAGCATAACAACGATAGTTTTCTTGCCCAACACCACTACGTCAAACGCAGAGGCGAGGCACGGCGTACGTGTTGTTCGTCATTTCTAACTGTTTCACGATTGCGACACTCCAGTTTCGTCTTAGTATTATGGAATTTGTCTGCCATGACGTTATTACTCGCTATTTTGTAGTAATGTTAACTATAGTAGTGACAGCATATAAAGTAGCCTAAGGAATTCTGAAGCCACAACCATTGGCTGTGCCTTGGTCACCCATCCATTTTCTGACTGCTTCTTCAATGCAGGGTCTGGGAGAGACAGAGCCTATCCAGGCAAGCGACAGGGTGGACAGGATGCCAGTACCTTGTAGGGCACACACACACACATCACACACACCACACACACCACACACACAGACTCACACCAGGGCCAGTTTTCCCAGAAGCCAATTCACCTACCTGTATTTCTTTGGACTGTGAGGGGGAAGCTGGTGCACCCAAAGGAAAGCCACATGAACATGGGAAGAACATACAAACTCCATGCACACCGCACCCCCGGTCTGGAATTGAACCCCGGACCCCAGTGCTATGATGCGGCAATTCAGACCACTGTGAATGCCAGTGCCATGCCTCTCAGTTCAACAGTCACTCCCTCTAGCAGTACAGATCCATCCATCCATGCATTCTGGCATCGGTCTTCTTCAGCCTCTGTGGCTCTGTGTGTGAACTCGCACCCAGGGTCAAGTCATTGTACAAGTGGAGGTTTGTCCACACACCTGCAGGTTCTTCTCTTGCCTGCCCCTAACCTGACCCCTCTTCCTCTCCCATCTTCCCCTGCCCTGGCGTGCACCACAGACCTCGACACGACGCCAAAGCTCCTGAGGTATTCGGGGAATGTAACACAAATCATTCCTGAGAGATAACCACATTCATAACCTTCTTTTCCCAAGGCCCTGTCACTGGTGCTGCCATTGGCTCCCCATTGTTCCACCTAGTGGATTTTTACAGCATTGCAACTTAGGCTTTCCAATGAATCAACCCCAGGACAGTCATCTGGACTTCTTTTCTTAACAGAGTCAAATACCAGACCTTTCCTTCCACTCTCTTGCTGGATATTTGGCAAAAGAATGTGATTGTTAATTACCTAATCAAATCAATTATATTTTAGTCAAACAAACCAGTTGAACCAAAGACCTCTGAAACGCACAGGAAGCATTCTTTTTGTCCACTAATTTTTGGACACTAATTCAGTTTACAAAAGGACAGTCCACACATGTCAGTGCAAACTGGTGACTTTTTAGAGGAGGGACTATGGTTGCTGAATATACACAGAGAAGAGGTGTACTGTTATTGAAATCTTGGCTGCCTGGACTGGCTTAGGTAAGGATTTAAATTCCAAGATGTACGATCCTTTGTAATATATTAATACTAGGTGTCCTTAGTGAGATTTAATTTGGTGTAAACACCATACCTGCAGAACCTCTTGCTGTGAGTCAGTGAGGCTATGAAACATAATTTGCTTGTCTTTTATGACATTTAAGTTTCAATCTGCTTTTGACATAAGACGTTCCAGTGGTTTTGAACAGCTAGCAAAACCCTGCCCAGTTTAAAAAATAATTCTGTGTAGCAACCAAACTGTGCACTGAAACAAGATGTGCAGTACTAGTGTCTTTTTCTGTGTTACTTAAGAGAAAAACTTTAAGGTTATAAGACACACTTCTTGTACAGTTCCTTTGAGAAAGGATGATAGCTTATTTAGTGCTGTTTTCATGTGCGTTTCTGTAGTGCATGCCGAGTTCCCTCGCTAGCGGATCTGGGGCTGAGCAATGCCATATTAAAATTATTGCCCTCGAGCACGGCAGAATTGTCTAGTTTTCCCACAGCACTTCTGTGAGCATCTGCCTCAGACCCATTGGATGCACAAGGTCAAGCTACCAGACCATGCCGGTGTTTGAGTCTGCTGATTTTTTTGCGTGATGTTGTTATGATTCTATTAGACGTAGGTCAAGGTTATTCTTTTTCATGTGACAGGGTTCTGGATATGACAGGTGTTTTTGGATGTATGCAGAGAAATGGTACCGGATTGAGAGTTTCCCGATCTTTCTCCACTAAGAACAGGGTACCTCTTCTGTCCTCTTCTGGGGGGAAGCGTA
Organism: Lepisosteus oculatus; assembly: GCF_040954835.1. NCBI lineage: Eukaryota > Metazoa > Chordata > Actinopteri > Semionotiformes > Lepisosteidae > Lepisosteus > Lepisosteus oculatus. Next base: position 15,145,243 of record NC_090706.1, on the reverse strand, counting down.
GAAGACAGTCCAAGCTCAGGGGGGTCCCTTTTGCTGTGGGGTCCAGGCAGTGGCGGTGAGAAGACCTCATCCAGCGTAGCCAGTTGGGAGCAGGAGGAAAAGGCCGTCTTGTCTCTGCGGCGCAGGCGAGGCAGGAAACTCTGCCGGAACAGGCTTAAGCTCTGACTGGAGAGGCGACTGCTGGACCGGATCAGGTCCATGGAGGAGCCCAGGGAGTGCTTCCGGGTCACTCTGCCTGGGGAGCTGGGGAGACTTTCTGAGGTCAAATGAAAAGCAAGCTTTCAATCTTCAGACAGCCAAAGGCTAATTAGTCAACTTGAATACCTGACCTTTATAGTTCACTCTAAACCAGGTGTTGGGGACAACTGATTCCCTAAATATAAAACTGTTAAAGTCCAGAGATACAAAACAGAAAGCTCAACGCCAGGCCGCAGAAGATGTGCAATCCAACAAGAAGCCAGGCTTTCTTCTATATTTCTACTCCAGGTAAAGTACAGGTTAATGTAATGGAAATCATATTTAGATTGATCAAAATAAATTAAATGGAAAATTAATTTAGTGCCTGACAATAAAAATGGCACTAAATTAAACAAGAAGGGCCAGTGACTTTTACCTGGTCCCAGCTATCCTCTTCAGATGAGAATCTGAAGCAATGAGAAGCAATGAGAGTCCTGTGGTACCTGTACTTCCATTCATCCTGTCCTGGTGTAGTCTGAGGTGGTCCAGGATTGTAGCTCTGTCCTCCTGGCTCTCAATCCCAGCTTCTTTTAGGTCTGCATCAGTCACGTACATCAGGCCCTGGAAAAACAGGATGGGGGCTGAAGCGGTCCTCTATCGATTTTTTTTAACATCTCTACCATGTTAACCTTAACCAGCTGCAAACCTCCCTTGCCTGCGAATGAAACCTTTTTGCACAGTTGCAGATTTCTAAGCAATGGTTTCACATTTTGCCTGGGAAATGCATGATCTGTGATTCAATTTACCTTCCAACTGAATGTGCAATCAGTGCTATAAAAAACATGTTCTTGTATTGCTAAAGACTTGTGGTTTTCCATGCACTGATATTGTGCTGTCTGAAAGCATGCAACATTCCAGAAGAGTTGGACAAAGTGCCACAAAGTAACTGTACAATTGTTAAAAACAAACAATATGGGTTGAGGGGGAGGGAATCGTTTAATATATTTGACCAGTTCACACGTTAGTGAATAGTAGTTATGAAAAAAGCCTTTCTTTAAAGAGCCACACTGCAGTATGATTCAGGTCACCATTTGCTAAATGGTTACTCAGTGTTGTAATCAGGCAGTTGGAAACAAACAAAACAAAGCTCCTATATTCTCCCCTTATTTTTAATAGGACTGTAGGCACAGACTATTAATGTATAGTTGCTAACATCCCACCGTGACTCCCCGGGTTGTGCCTAGGTAAGAATTTATATTCTCAGTTCGGGTATTAATCAGGTATATATACAGAGATTAAACTCTGATCAACTGTGGGCCAGTCTTACCTCTAACCCATAGTAGCCCCTCTCCAGGATCTTGGTGTACTGGGGCAGTCCGATCTCACCAAGCCACCAGGAGATGGAACGGTTGTTCATGCCTTCAGGGGATCACTGTCATGATGGGATGCAGGATTCAGCAGGAAAGGGAGGGAAGTCAACAAACCATTTTGAGCACCATTTTATAGCTCTGCATAAATTCATGTTACAGCAGGTCACATTAGAAATGTGAATATGCTCTAGTGCTTGTTATAGTGTACTGCGGTATACTAGAGTAAACGCAGTGTGTGGCAGCCCAGTTGATGAAGAACAATAGTTGCAAAGTACCTTCAAAAAGAAGCAACTAAAAGTAATCTAATCACTGTTAATAGATGTACTGGGTGTCAATTAATTTAAATAGTTAATTATTAGGTTATTTGTGATGGGTGAACATTCACACAAAGGCGTAATAGTGGTTTTGTTTGGTATTGAAAAGACATAAATGGTACCAGTATTGGTTGTTTTTTCTAAATTCCTTTTTTCGAGAATAAAGCCTAGAATAAAGTCTCCTGCATCTATAGTACTTCAATGTCTATTATGAGCTTTCATGTGTGCATTATGGGTCCAACATAACTAACAATATGGTCTGTAAGACAGACTAAAGTTATAAGAAACAAAATTACTATAGAGCATGTGGAAATATAGTAAGCACTTTGGGAATCCAAGTTAATACGTTGAGTAAACATCCTAAATTCTTGGAAGAGTGGGCCACTTTCAGCAGCCCTTGGTGATAAACTCCTCCAGTGATACCAATAAATACCGCCCTGAATGATAAGGCACGTAATTTAAACCACTGCATCACACCAGGCCATCCCATACAGGGATGATATTTCAAAGCTCGACTAAAAAAGAAACCGCACGACCTAATGCTGCTCTCAGAAAGCAAGATTGCATGCCTGCACCTTGTTGCAAAATCCTGCTAAAATGTGGTGCTTTTTCTAAAGAACAAAAAATAGGTCAAGGTTTAGTAATCTAGAAATAGCCATCCAGTTATTGTTAAATAGCTCAGTTTGGGTTTGTGAAAGTGCAAAACACGTTTGTTGTGAAGATTCATTTGTTGTTGGTTTAATGAAGATGAGCACCTTCCCTAATTGTTGTAACAATTAGTGACATTTGCAAGGGTCCACTTACTGTCACTTAACAGCTTGTTGCTGGTACTTTCACATCAGTATGTAAACATATTTCAGGTTTCTTTTTCAGTGTGAGTGAAGAAACAATTACCTGGTCTGTGTGACAGGGACCATGCTGGACAATGATAGGTCACTGTTCACATAGGCAGGATCATACAGCATTTATAAACACCTACCAGTAAATCATGGTAATATTGCAGTCTTTGCATAGCAGTTCAATCTGAATGCTTGGCAAAATCACAGGAATGCAGATTATAATGAAAAGGTAATGGATGTAAAATATAGAAGGAAGACCACTCTAGAACTGCATATTTGCTATTCCAATTTGCTTTTGTGAACACTCAAAGTGGAATCTTTTGCATGACAACTTGCTCCAGTAAAGCTCAATTTATTTCCCATGCATATATCAGTTCTACAGCTGCTCAGATTTTGGTGAAAATGCCTATTAAATTTTCCTTAGCCCAACTGTATTCAGATAGAATACAGTACTACTGCCCTTTCCTCTTGCCTGGCACATGCACTAATAAACCATTGAAGTTTCTACTGTGGGGTTAACAGACATGCTGGACTTACCTGGCAATGAAGGCAGGTGTAAATGCAGGCAGGCTATCTCAGGCAGGCAGCTCACGCCAAGCTGTCAGTGCTGACCGTTTCAGTCTTCACTGTCTTGTGTCTCCCTCCCTTCACCTGGCTTCCTAGAGGCTGTACCTTGCGTTATGTGGAGGTTGAGGCAATTGGTCTGCGGTTGGTCGAGTCCCGGGGCTCTGCGCACAGCCAATCAGAGGAAGCAATTATTGGGTGTTAAGCAGGAGTCTGCAATGTTGCATGTTTGGACAGAGTTTCACATACTTTTGATTCATGCCCTGCAGAAACAGAGAAGGAAGGGGGGTGGAGACAGGGGGTGCACCTTCCTGTTACAGGAAGGTGTAGCCCTGCACGTATGTCTGCCCTCACATCTGCACAGTGCCCGTCTCCTATTCTCGGATCTCCAGAAGCAATGGAGTGCGATAGATGTCAAATCACCTACCTAGTACAGTGTGGGTAATGGGAATTACCTAGACAGTGAGTGCCTGCCCTAATACAAACACAAGATTATGTATGCCTGCCATATCAATAAATGTTTGAAGTAGTTTGGGTGGGTAGCTGCTTCAGCATGCGTGGGCTGCAAAGGAACAAGTAATAGGTTTATTCCATGCTGAAAAGAGAAGAAAGAAAACACAACATTTCGGCTGTGGAGCTTTCTTCGGGTGTAACACCTTACAGTTTCAACAAAGGCAATGGGATTCCATCCAGTTAATGCAGAGCTATACACGAAAAGGGAGGTTTAAATTTGTGCAAATAACGTTTTTGGAAATGCTTTATACATCGTGCAGCCCTAAAACAGACCACCAGGGGGAGACAACGATGCATTTTTAAATTTAAAAGCCATCATATAAATCATTCATATAAATACCATATCCTTATATGCATGAACTGTGTTCTAACAGACACAGCATGTTTTACAAAGCTAGTAAAATCGAATACACTAACACCCAGGTTTCTTTAGCACAGCCTAAGAGTAAATATTAATTTTAATTCCTCAGGCTGTCTTGACTGACAATTTAGAAAACCGATCTACCCACCAGTACTGAAAGAACCCTGCTTCCTGACTAGCTGGTCAAAGTGTGAGATCGAGTGTGCCGTCTTTTTCCTCTAAAGTTAATTATTTAATCAATGTACCAGTCTAATACATAGACTACAAAGTCAGCTGTAATTTGACAATTCCTCGTACGTGAAATGCAACAGAATCCCTGTTTATTGCACCATAATGATGAAACAATCAGTGATTATTCTATTCTAGTCTTGTTCCACTTTTTGACAGTTGGTTTTAGTGTGATGTTGGTTATTTCTCTCTCTTACTGGCACATATTCTAAATTTTAGGATTTCTCTGGTATCCTGTTCTTCTTTTACTCATCAGTTTGTATTACAAATTAGGAAGTACAGAAAAAAACCCAAGATATGCTTGTTTAATGCTGACTGCTGCTTTTCCTATTGTTTGCATACTGTACTTACACAGTCTTCTGTCAGTTATGGAGAAAAAAATCTTCCTCCTTTTACAGTAAATATCACAAAACACTGGACCAAGTATTACTTGAGATTAAAACACTCCTTTACAAGGGACAGATACTTTTTGTGGAGGGCCAGCAAATATCCAGATGCTGTAAAAATCCATCATACCCATTAGACCTGAAATCATCTTCCTGTCAAAGAAGTGCACATCAAATATTTAACCATCTATGGACAGATAGTGTATTTAATATGGACTTGACTGGAACATGGCACTGAAAAAGTAATAGTGTTCTTTCTTGCATTCTTACCATGCAAAAGACGCTTCTTACACACTTTGCTGCCCACAGTTCAGTTAGCACACTTGCAGAGCTGAAAGGAATGCTTGCATGCGCATAATTTAAATCAACTTCTGCACACTCCTCTAGACACTCTACACTTGGCCCCAGAGGCTTGTGGTATTTGGTGTTCCCGATTGAACTCTGTTGCACAGCCGTTAGTGTCACTGTTACTACAACCCCCACAGCTCAATGAGGCCCTTAACTAATATAATTGCGGTTGCTGCAGCACGCAGGCAGTGTGACTAAGTGACATGAGTGGAGCTTTGTGTCTGAAAAGAGGAAGCTCGGGCTTTGCAACAAAGGCTTGGTTCATTCTGTGCACCCCTGCAGTACAGAGCAAGGAAGAGGAGAAGCAGCAGCAAGGTCTAGCAGCAGCAGACAGAAGACAGACACATAGAAGAACCCAGGACTGAGGAGCAATTAAAGAGGGCTTGCTTTTTTCATCAAATTCCCCGGGCCAAGGATGGAGCTGTGGAGGCAGTGCGCCCACTGGCTGATCCAGTGCAAGGTGCTGCCCGAAAATCACAGGGTGACCTGGGAGAGTGCCCAGGTGTGTGAGCTGGCACATGCCCTGAGGGACGGGGTGCTGCTGTGCCAACTGCTGAACAACCTCCAGCCCCACTCCATCAACCTGAAGGACATCAACTTGCGACCACAGATGTCACAGGTAGGGACACTGGAACTTCTTCTTGACTAATTTCTGTTTTTATTAATTATGACAAAACTTCCACAACACTGAATCTTCATGTTATGTCATGTTAGAACAGTGCCACAAACTGTATGCTCCGAGGCCACTTAATCTAAAATCAAAACTTTTCTAAAAGTCTGGGCCAACTGTTTGAAGCTACCAAACTCTGACTGAACTGGACTGCACAATATATTAGAAAGAAATTCAGGTAACACTTCAGGGCGGTTTAAAGTTTTCCATACTTCTATTGCCCAAGAAACACAGTATTTGATGTCTATTTTTCTTTGGGACAAGCTGCTTTCTCCCTGTCTAAGTAATCTTAGCAATTCAGTTTGTGTTACCCAGCACATTCTCTGTCTCAACTGCTAAAGGTTACAATAGGCAGAATCTAGAGCATTGTCTTGCGTTCAGAAAAAGAAACCTCCATGCTTCTCTGCTGCTCCGGCTGAGGCTCGGTGAGAGACTCTTGCTCATTGGACTCTGCAAAGAACAAGGTTAGGTGTTTGAGAGCCTCACAATTAATTTCATACTCTAAAAATGAAATAACAAAAATGTGTGTGCTGCAACCACCCACAGCAAGCCAGCCATACAGTAAACCAAAAAATTATAAATAGGCATACTTTCAGGTTCACAGATTGTTATTTTTGAGTATGCATCATCCTGGCTGTAGACTACACGAGGTGATACTCACAAAATACATACAAAAGAGTTCTCACTCCAACTTTTAAATATTAAAATTATTAAACTAATATGTGTATGATACTTGCGTCAAACAATGTTCAGATTTCGTCTGATGGACCAATATGATTTTTTAGAATGTGCACGTCTTGTATGTTTAATAGCAAACATCGCTGAAGCTTTTCTCAATCTAATTTCTTTGAATATAATGCAAATACCATGTAAAAACCTTCTGCCCCAGCATTTCCTACCTGTAACTGAAAAAATTCTTGAATTCAGCCAGATTATTCACTGATGTTGTGTATTAACGTTTAACAACTAACAAAGTATCTTGACAAACATTTAGGTGCTCCAGTAGAAGGCAGTGAAAAAGACATTTGTCTTTAAAACCCACCAACTGGACGCCATTCTTCAGATGCCACAGGCTTTTACACAATGCTCCGAATGTACAGTAATGGGAGGGAAATTTAGATAGCATGTACAGCAGGGATATCCATTCCTAGTCATGGGAAGTCTCAGTCTAGTCAGTCCAGGGGTCCCCAACCTTTGTCCTGGGGAACCCCATCATAGCAGGTTTTGTAGGTCACCATTAAATCACTAGTTTTAAAAAGATTTTAATTGAATTTTATTTTTATATTTTATATCGCCCTTCATAAGACATCACGGAACACTTTCAAAATTATATACATAGATTACACAAACAGGGCTGCACAAATACTGAAAAATGAAATGTAGTGTATCATAGTGGAACTGGGGTGTCCAGTGCCCAATGGTTTCCCTCTCCTCCAGGCACTAGTTGTCTAAAGTGAAGCAGCATTTGAATGGCAATATACTGTATCTAAGGGCCATATTGGGAGAGGTTGTGTGTATTTTGAAAGCAGTTGTGCATCTTCCATTGTGATCAATTAAATGAGTGATTTGTTAAATTTTATAATTTAGAGATTGTTTAGGACACTGGTATTCACTTCTAGTCCTGGAAGGATGCTGTGCCTTCTGGTTTTCCTTCCACCCTGGGATCTTTTCATTTAATCAGCCTACACTACCACTGTTTCCATGTTGTTACTCATTAAGAATTTTAAGTTATCTCTAAAAGCTAGTGGACAGTGGCCCTCCAAGACCACAAGTGAGTATAAGTAATTTAAGGACTAAAATCTAAGTTCTCTTCATCCCTCAAGGACCATAGCTCTCTTAATCGAATGGATGATTTACTTTTTTCATTAACTGCTTGCAAGCATTGCTCGTCTTTTAAAACAGATGACCCATGAGACTTATTGGATGGGGACTCTCCAGGATAAATATTGGAGACCCCAGCACTGACTTGATTGGGGAACAAGGTTGATTAGGACCAGGGATAGAGAGCTCTGGTACACAATGTTGAGAGTCGGATATAGTCGTTGTGTCATCTTCATTGCTGTTGTTTGAATTGGTAATGTGTCGCCCTGCAAGACAAAAGGCACAGTGTAAAGCAATGATGACGGCTGTTGGTTTCACCACTTCATTCTAAGTTTGACATGCCAACACATACCTTGGACAGCCCTGAATGGTTTACATTGAAGTAGTCTTCGAAGTCCTTAGTGCTTTTTGGTAGAGATCTTCAGATAGTATGAAAGTTGGTTCTGTGGAAAGCAGTGCTCACTTAAGATGGTTTGCATTTTATTGAATAACCAAATGTCCTTGCTACAGTAGGTCTTTTCCAAAGTTGTATTGAAAAAACAACAACAACATCTGCATTCCATTACAATATTTCAATTGATTTTGAATTATCAGCCAGAGTTCATGTTAAGGGTTTTGTTATGCGAGCAGTTTCTGATGTTGATTGATGTACAATTAATTGATTTATCAGTTAGCTGATTAATTGCTCTGGTTAATGCCCCACAAGCCAGCGGCCGACCGTTTGGCAGACTTTAATTTCCAGGAATCTGTAAAAACTGGTCTGCCTGCAGATCACATTTCACATTACTAACATAGGAAAAACAGGTAACCTTCATTCTTGCCCTTTTCATTTAGAATACACAAAATACTCCCAATTTCCTCTAGTAAATTTACGTGGTCCATATATTTCTTTAATTTCCTGGAAACCCATACAAGTGTAACCAAAACTTAACGATCTGTATTACTAACAGATAAGAACAGAAATTACACTTGATCTGAGCCAATGAAGTAAGTAAAGAATGACTGTGAACAGTGACTGTGAACTAGGGTCCCTACCTGTCCAGGCAATGGCAGGATTGTTCCTTTATTTAGGCGACTGTAATACTTTCCATATTTTAAATGTCCCATATTGTTGTGGGACCCATGATTTTAAGTTCAGCATCTCTCCTTAACATTATTTTAATACATGTACTGTAGTTCTCCCCTCTTCCTGAAATGTAAGCTGTTCTGCTACGGATGAGGTCTTGCTATTCATTCATTAGCATAGGCACATCTTTTCTATTAACCTGCACTGTTAGTTCTTGTATTTTATTGGCTATACACAACTGTAGCAGCCAATCAACTACGCCAGACAACGTTGCTGTCAGCAGGTACGTTGCCGAGTGCTGTACAGTTCTGGCGTAGAAGATTAGGCGATGTAGAGTGGAAACTGATTCTGAGGATTGTTTAGAGCACATTTACACAAATTGACAAATTGTCTACGAAAGAGAATGGTTATCCAATAAACTGCAAAAAAATAATGTAAAAGTCAGTTTTCACAAGCCAGAAATGTTTTTATCTTAGTACCACGGAACAAACTGAAGTAGTATGCAGTACATCTGCTTAAATATAGGTAAGATTCCAGTATGTGGTGAGATATTCACAATAGGTTAATCGCAATGTACTGTTTTTTTACATGATGTTGTGTCCCGGCTTTTTTAAGTTTGAGGTGGAAACTTCAGGTCTAGTCTGCTTGTAATTATCCCGGATTGCATGAATTTTTGTCTACACTGTAGAGCTAATAAAAATATTAGCTTAGCGTGTCTGTCACTGTTTTTTTCTTATTCTGAACTCTGACCGAAGCGCCAAGTGAAATTAAACATTTTATGTTCCTGTATGATGGTTTGCACGGTACATTCAGGTTTTTACGGAAGTAAGGCCATTCACACCCTCTTCTTGGATTAGTAATTTCATGCTTCAGTATTCTGTGCGGGTGCACATTGAGTCAATGTACATCTGACCTGCAGGACGTCTGGTAACTCCTGCACGTGCTGTGACGCTGGCCCCCCTGCGCCTGTGCTCTGGAAAGAATGCAGGTCTTGCACAGTTTCTGACTTCCTGATGCTTCGAACAGGGATGGCCACTAACCTCATCAAGCAACCTCATGACTCAGAGAGGCCTTAGACGCTGTCCACTCCCTCTTCCATAGTAAGAAAGCTCCTCTTCCCATGGTGCTGAGTCAGAGACACGAAAGGGACATCATTTGGATCACACTTATTTGGTGTGGGTGCATTATTATAGCTTAGCAGAAATTGCAAGTCTAACATTTCTATTTTTATCTTAAGGATATATAGATACAAGGAAGCAAATAAGATTCCACTATCCAGGTGGGCAGCATAGTGTCGCAGTGGTTAGCATTGCTGCCTCACAGCGCTGGGACCCTGCGTTCAATTCTGTGTGGAGTTTGTGTGTTCTATCCCCATGTTTGCGTGGGTTTCCTTGGGGTGTCCCGATTTCCTCCCACAGTCCAAAGACATGGTGTTAGGTTAACTGGCTTCTGCGAAGATTGGCCCTGGTGTGAGTGTGTGCATGTCTCTGTCTGCCCTGTAATGGACTGGTGTCCTGTCCAGGGTGGACCCTGCCTTGCACCCACTGTTTGCCAGGATAGGCTTCGGCTCCATGACCCTGAACTGGAAGAAGCATTTAGGAAACGGGTGGATAGATATTGGTAATAAACCCTCACTTCATGCTTCATGCTTGTTACATTGTTACACAAATGCTATGAATGCAATACACATATTTAAAAAAAAAACATTTTGTCCACTGTAGCCATTCCAGGAAACTCAAAACATAAAAAAATAAAAAAGCTCACATGATGAGAAACCATTTCCATGCGTGTTACTCTGTCTGGGTGTGTCCAAGCTATGGAGAAAATTGATCTTTTTTCTGCCTCAATGATCTTCTTACTCCAGTCCATAACAGAGAACAGGCTTGGAAAATGATCTGGGAACAAAATGACTGAGATTCCATGGACATTATTATGTACTGTAGGTGTTTTTTTTTTATAATTCCAAAGGCAAATATCACTGGGTATATAAATTTGTTCTTATTGGTGGGTAGGATTGAAAAAAATACTCCCTCTTGCTTTCTTACATTACATTTCTTGGTAAATTAATTAATCCTGCTTTAATTAATGCTTGATTTAGTTTAGTAGGCTTAGACCTCAATTAACCTACTTTTTAATACCATGCGGCTTTAAACAATCTGAATAGCACTGCTTTCATCTACTGTATCTTTTTTAGAGTACAGACGAAGCACTCAAAAATATTGTAGAAAAAAAAGGCATTTGTCATGTTTCCCTCTCTCTCTTCACTCCACTGCAATCAAAATAAAATATTTGATTGTGTCCCTCATAGTGCTTAGTAGTAATCTTCTTAGAAATGCACTGACTGTGAAACCACAGCCATCAGCCGAAACAAAAGGCCCCATCTGTGTGTTAATTTTAATTAGTTTAGGAAGTACTGTGTAACTCTATGCCAATAGAGCAGGATTTGCTCTGAACAGATGAAAGCTCCAAAACACAAGGCAATAGATGATTGAAAGACACGTGGCTCATTTGCTCTCAAAGTTTAACTAAACACCAGACTCCTTCAAAGAGATGGTGCGTGTCCACATTCTTGTGTCATTCTGAGCCACAGCCCACAGATAATCTGTTTTTGCAGCAATCAATCAGTTAGCCAGCCAAATTCACCTTAGTGTGGTCCCCTTTCATTCAAGTAGAATATATGCCAGAACTGTTTCAGAAAAACTGTGCATTGCTAAAAACAAAATGCCTCAACTAAGAAGTTAGATTCAGATAAAGGTGATTAGATTCAGACTGTGTTGAGCTCCTGGAATGGTTTGCTTCATTTAAAGTAATTGCAACAAGTTCTTGTATGACAAAGACAGATGTCAGCTTTACTTGTATGTGTATGATGATAAAAATCCAGAAGTACATAGGAAGCTGAAAATCTGACAATCTATTAATAACTTCATCTGCACTCATGCAGCAGTTTATATTAAACATGAGGTACTACTTTATAAAAATAACAGCTTTTCCTTCCATGGGACAGATACCTTAAAAATAATGAAAAAAGCCATATGAAGAAACACTAGCTGTCCAAAAACTGATTCTGAAGTATGCACTATATTTTTTTGGGGGGGAGTATGGTAAAGTCTTTGAAGGGCAAAATGAACCTGGAAGTTGCTGTCCAGAATCGGGATAGCTCAGAACAAACCTGAAATCCGATAGCATTTCCATTTCCAGAAAGCTTTCCCCAGACATGTGAAAGTGAAAAGAAACTAAAACTAAATCGCTGAATGGTGCCGATTGGATGTGGTGTTGGTGGAGGTGGTGGTTAAAACTGAAAGAAGGCGAAATTGGCCAAGGAGGCTAAGGGGAAATGGGTTAGCGATGGGCCTCTCATTTCCTCATTCGGCAGCCCTGCTCTTTCGCTGATGCAGCAGGCCCAGAACAGAGGAGGAGTAAGGGAGTGCAGGCAGAGTGCCAGAGAGCACCACAACAGGGGCAAAATCAACAAAAGGAATATGGGGGTGTGGTGTGTGAAGCACTGAGTCTTCCATGATATAAAGCCAGTTGCTCACATGTCAGACATCTCAAACTCCAGGCACTGGGAATGGAGATAGGGACACCTGGAATACACAAATCAGCTGAGATCGAACATTTTGTTGACCATAACTTTTTGGAGAGCGCAAAACAAAATGGGGATGAAGTGTGATTGTTGTTCCTGGATAGTGACTTTTCCAAACAGCTTTTTTTGGATAACTGCCCCCCGCCCCTCTGTTTTCTCTGATTGCATTGCTTTAATTTCCCCTTAGTTTTTTCCTTCATACATATATATCCTTCAGGTATATAAGACATATAAGGAATATGTCTATACCTTAGTACAGGGAAAAGGCATGAAAACTGAACATAACATGTAAGTCTTTAAAAGTTTTAAATTGTTTTTTATTGACTGGTTACCGTCCTTCGAAAATCAGCACACTTCACGTCAGAGCTGGTGTTTAAGAAAGCATTTACAATGTGTTTAACGAGATACATAAACGCTTCATTTCATATATGATAAAGACTGCAGCAGAAGGGTTTCTTGCTGAGGATCTCTGGCCTTGTTGCTGCTGTGGCTTGCAACAAAAGCTCAAGATAGCTTATGTACTCCACACTCACTTATCTCCTAGGAAGAGTTGATACTGACCTGCATGGGTCTTTGTCCCTCTTTAATTCAAAGCGGTCTATTCCATTTTGCCAAGGGTGTGGTGTGGAGGGTTTTCAGTATGAGGTTCCTACTGTCATACACACACAGCTCTGTTTCCAAGTGTAAGAAATGAGGCCATCCAGCCAGTCTCACTGCCTTAATCAATCACTTGCGTTTTATGAAGCCCAGATCTCATTTAGTGCTTGCTGAAGGGTCCCAGGGAGTCTGTTTCAGCGACACTAACTGGAAGTTTTGTTCCAGAATCCCCCAGATCCTTCGCATCAAGTCACATCTCCTGTCCATACATGCTTTCCTTAACATTTTCCGCTTCTGTCTTAGTTTCCTTGTTTTTCACTGTAGCTGCCAAAGCAGCCCTAAACTTTGTCAATACCTCTCAGGGCTTTAAGAACCAAGGCTGTCAATGACGAGATGACGAGATGTTAAGGTGGTTTCTCAATGCTTTGAGAGGGGGGGGGGAAGAAATATACGAATGGATTCTCTTCGCAAATATATTTTTCCCTCGCCATAGAGTTAGGCACAATTCCCACCCCAACACCATTAGATATTGTAACGCTTACGGCCGACAAGCAGTGTGTGTAAGAGCCGGCGTACCAGAGCGGGTGACGTCACCGCCCTTCCCTGTGATAGCAGGACCACAGCTACTGGGCTGTGGAGAGATCTCTCTTTAGCTCACGGGGCTAGGTCGCTGCAGAGAAACGCGGAAGTCCCGGGTTCGAGCCTCCAGTTGCGATGGGGCTGACCAGATGCGGCAAGGACGCCCGCCTGAGCCCCCGTTGCGTTACAATATGATCTGGCGTCTACACAGCCCAACAGCACAAGCAGAAAGGGGACCAAAGGTTAGTTTATCCCCATGATTAGCTCCGTCCTCAGATGCTTCCCGTAATTTGTTTGGGATCTCGAGAAGGAAGTACAGTGAGCCGCTTTGTTGGAGCGTGGGAGGGAATTCCATACACCTGGAGATAAAACTGACCTATGCAAACCAGTGACGCACAAAGGAAAAGAGCAGCCGGCCTAGTTTAACCACCGTGTACCCTGAAGAGGAAGTCGACTTCAGAGCTGGAATCGCAGTTTCTGCGCCTTTTGCTGTGGACGCGAGCAGCAGGCAAGGTCAGGGGGACACATAATACAGTTTAAGGCAGCAGGGGCTGTGGATTTCTTATAATTCAGCTTTTACGAACACAGTCTGGGCATTTGGCCTGATGATCTCGGCTTACATGAGCCCATAATTGTGTAATAACCGTTTAGCTTGTCAGCCCAAACTTGTTTTAAGTCTTTGTTCCACCAAAACACTTTCTCAGCAGAGAAATCGCTTTTTAAAATGATCGTTTTATATGTGTACACAAATACAGGCCTAAACCATAGGGCACAATAAATATGGATTTTAAAATGATAACAGAAGCATTTAAAGTAAGAACTTTAAATGGCCTTTCGTGCTGGGAAGTGAAACTTAATCCACTGCAAAGTTTTTACTCGAGGGGGGGAGGCACAGTAATACTTCTCTCTGTTGGTGTGGCTACGTCGCAAAACAAGAACACCACACAAATTAATGTCTGAGGAATAACGGAAGAGCTCAATTTGGATTTTATTAGGATTTCCACAGGGGGTTATATACATATCTCGCAAAACGCCTTGCTTTTAAAAGGCAGTCTACCTTATCCAGGTGTGTTGCCAGGGATCACTGCCCGGTCCGAGTAGGGAAGACGGTTGGGGATGACCAGCGTATCTGCAGCTTCCCTACCAGTCTTTCCTCTCTGATGACCGACGCTTAATTTCTCACAACCTGGAAGGCGAGGCTGGGTCAGCGGATTCATTCGACGCGGTTTTCCAGTCAAAAAACACTCCAACTAACCACGTACTGCGTCTGCGGCGCATTTATGTTGCCCTTGGGCGTTGAACCGAACAGTGCTCCGACTGGGACGCACGGAGAACGACGCGTTTGCCCAGACAAAATTCACGTTGAGCTGTAAATCCAGAAAGTATTTGAATCGGTTGACAGGATAACTTTTTTTTTTTCACGCGGGTCTGGCGTCGGTCTGCTGGTTGCCCCTGTCACGCGCCAGTCGCAGTCAACGCCGCAGTGCGCACACCCCAAAGCTCGCGCGCCGGAGCACGAGGCCCCCAGCGCCCCGCTTCGAGTCGATGTTTACGCTTCTAAGCGCGCTAGCTGAAGCGCACAAAATCGTCTCACCAAGAGCCACTGCCTCTCCAAGAAAAACTGTTCCCCGAAGGACGTGCTAACGAACCCGAATACCATTATTTCCCCCCGAACTGTCGGGCGAAAGCCTGTCGCTGAAGTGGTTGACGTGTCTTGGCCCGAAGTAAGCCGGCGGGTGTCCCCGCACGTCTCGGATCCAGTTTGTTTTCAGTGAACCGTTTAGCTCAAGAATCGTCTCGAACATGGACGCCGTAAAACCTTTATTACTGAGATAAACAAGTCCAAAGAGGTCTTCTCATCCCCAGCTAGGACACCGCAAAAATATAAAAATCTGGTCTGAATGCTGTTTCATCTGCTGCCGTAGGGACAAAGCGTGAGTATCGTATTCAGTAGGCCACGTTACAGTCATATAATGGAATATATTATAAAATATCATTTCATTTATTAAACAATATTGTATGTGGTTTGATTTCACAGTAGCTCTGGTGTCCTTGCTACGGTGTAACATACAATTAGAGGCAAACGGAGCAAAATCCCTCAGCAGCATCCCAGGGAGTGCAGTTCAATAGGGAGCTGCTTCTACAGGCGGAGGCTGCAAAGGAACAAGTGAAGGTTTATTCCTTTGTGAAAAGAGAAGAAAACACAACGTTTCGGCTGTGTGTGGAGCCTTCTTCGGGTGTGACACGCAGCCGAAAACGTTGTTTTTCTTCTCTTTTCAGCATATAATAAACCTTTTTTTTGTTCCATCCCAGGGAATGGACGATAAACGTAATTGTTCAGCTTCAACGGCTTCCAACATGAGTATTTTTTTTTTTGTAGTTAGGAGTTTCGTGCGTCCATATGTTCAAAATCTGAATAGCAGGGCGGCCAAGGCCCGGACAGCGGACAGTCGGCGCCGGTCGCAGGGTCACAGGTGGGGGCCTGCGCGCTGAGCCTGGCCCGCTTCTTGTCGGGGGAGGCCCCGGGTGTCATCGGTGGCGGCGGAGGTGCGCTGGAAACCCGCAGCACAGAGGAAGAGGAGGAGGAGGAGGAAGGGAGAAGGGGGGGCTGGCGGCCGTAGGTGGCGCTCCCTGAGACGGAGCTGGCGCTGCAGCAGCTGTGGCGAGATGTGCGGTGGATGTAACGCTTTCAGGATGATTTGAACTAGAGTGAAGCCGCCCATACCCCCCGCCTTCCCTCTCTCTCTCACTGACTTTCACTCCCACTCCCCGGTCGGATCCTCTCGCTCGCTGCTACTCTCTGTCTGGAGGGCTGTGCGCCCGTGTGTGTGTGAGAGAGAGACTGTGTAGGTGTGTGCATAAAAACGAGATAAAGGTACGCTTGTAGATTCTTGCCGAGGACAAGTTATCAGAGGCACACTTACATAACAAGTAACTAAAACGGCTTATGTAACGAAGCGAGAGAAGGCTTTCCGCTCCTTAGCTTGGTAGTTAATTGATCAGAGGATCTCATCCAGCCATTGTTCTTAGTGGAAGCTAAGGGGATGGATTTCAACATCGTGCCTGAATGGCTTGTTCCATGCTCCCACAACTCTTTGTGTAAAGTAATGCCTCCTCTTCTCAGCTTTCAGTGTACTTCCACTCAGTCTGTACTTTTGTCCCCTATTTCATTATTCACTGTTGGCTCTGGAGAAGTCCACTGGGTCGACTTTGTTGATGCTTCTGAGGATTTTGAATTCAAGGGTCTTTTCAGTGTACAGGAGGTACCATGCTTGTCCTCTGTGCTTGAGGGGAAAAAAACCTTACAAGGGCACTTTTCTTTTCCCTGTGCTCTCTGCATTAGAGTTTTATGGATCAAGCATGTGGTGCTTTATGAATCATTTTTCTCTCGTGTAAAACTGCTTGTATTTTGGACTTGGCTTAAAATTCAGTCTGACACATAATAATTCTTTGGCTGTACAGAAAAGCAGCCACTTTAGAGGACACCTTTTAATTGTAAACTAGTCATTTTTAGCTTCTTGTAAATTAATTTATGGGCTTCCTGTAAAGGCTTGAGCTGTTATTAAAAAAAAGAAGAAGGCCGTGTTTTGAAATGGTGACGGGCAGATAAGACTGATTTGAATATTCTTTTTTACCTGTGACGCAGCTATTCATGTGAAGACATCACAACCACAAAACCTAACCCCTGGTGACTCCATTCTTTTTTTTAGAAAGAAACATTCTCTGTAAAGCCATTACATCGTCAGTCTGTAACTCTGTCTTTCTTGTGAGCAGGAACAATTTAGAAGAAAGGGCAACTGCGAGCGAAAAAAACAAATCTCGCTTGTTTTGATGGGGAAATGAAATTTGTTTCGAATCCTTTTCAGAAGGAAGCCCACGGTGCCCCGTGTGGGTGTTAGGAGGAGATACGCGCTGAGTGTTGAAAGCTCTCAGTGGCCCAGCATGCCCTTCTCCAAACCGCCCTGGCAGTAAGGAGTCTAAGTGGGTAAGACTAAGTGAGCTGTTAGAGACAGCGCGTCTGGGCCCATATAATGTGAACTCCACACTGCGCGTTACCACGAGCTGAAACCGCAGATCGTGTGCTGCTAGTAATTCTCAGCTGCGACAGTTTTTTTTTTGGGAGTTCTTGTGTTTGAGTTCTACGTGTTAACACAGTGTAACTTTCCTCCTTTCTTCAGCTGTTGGTTTTACCGTTTTTTTTTTTCGAAGAGTGCGGCGGGCGAGCAGGCGTGCGGGCAGGCGGCTGGCCGGTGCGCCTCTCTTTTTTTTCTTTTTCTTTCTTTTCTTCCTGTGCCGTTGAAGGCCCGGCTCTCGGTGACTCGACCACCTCCAGCCGCAAATTCCCGGCCCCGGGTCTCAATGGGTGTTTTTCCACTGCGCCGAGGTGTGAAGTCTGCTGTCAAACAGAAAGCTGCTGTCACACGTTGGGTTTGTAGTCTTTAACTGGTGAGAAGGGCAAAGATTTGGTGTAATTCGGGCCTAATTATGTTCTCGAGATATTAATCCAATTAGCCAATTCAGTTTGAGGAGCAGTGAGCAAGGCAGTCCAAGTGACAGCTCTAGGATATATGTGGTTTCATTCAGGGAGTGGGGAAATCAGGAGGTCTGGTCAGTTCCAGTTGAAACGTTTACCTTGAATTCAAGGGGACTGCTGTTCCAGGAAATACACTCCATAATCAGAAGAAAACCCCCATCGCTTCAAAAGTGAAAATGAGATTTTCACTGGAGTTGGGGTTTTTCCAAGCCCTAGGGCCTGGTGACCATGTTGGCAGGGCTCTGACCCCCACAAAGCTTCAAAACGTCCAAAATGTCCAACAGGGCGGACAAGAACACCAGCTGGAGATGCATGCGAAACCAGCCACTGGCCTGAGGAAGAGACAGCCGTAAACGAGGCTAAGTTTATCTATCACTCTGGGTAAACCCCTGCTAGACAGAGCACAAGCTTCAGCCTGAATTGCCTTGGCCTGGTGACACCCCGACACCCCGACAGTTATGTCTCGTACAGAGTTTCAGATGCCATGTGTCGTGTGGCTGGTCTCCTCTTTGGTAAGGGGTTCTAAATGAGGACGAGGAAGACCCAGGTGAAGATGGTGGGGCTGTCACCTGCTACAGCCGCATCAAGACCCAAAGGCCCGAAAATCGGTGAATGAGGGGGACCATACCGAGGATGCCTGCAAGCTGCTATCTTGTCTGAAACATCCCTTTTTCTAGTCATCTCTCCCTGGTAGGGGAAAAGTAAAACTGGCACAGGGCCACAGGGGTGGCATTTTCATAGACCTGCAAGGTGCAGAACAAGTGTGACAGATTCCCTACAGCGATTAGATCAGTGCAGTCTTTGCACCAGATTCTGTCTCACGGTGAGAGGAAAAGCAAAGAAGACACACCACAGCACGAGCATAAATACTATCAAAACACCCTTGGCCTTGTGAGAGTTTTATTGTCCCCCCAAACAACATCAGATCTGGACCAACAAATGTTGCAGTGACTCAGAAATCCTAAGCAGAAGAATTGTCAGGTACTGGGGTGAGGCCATACAGGCCATTCCTGCAGTTCCTGTGGAAAGACTGTGGGGTCAGGCTGTAGCCTGTTGTAGAGGATAGTGTTGTGTGCAAATGTTAAGAGGTTTTTTTCTTAAGATGATATTGAAGGCAGTTCAAGATGTATTTTTTAATGCTAGATGTTGTATACTTTTTTATGGTGTTGGGGGAGGGAAGATGAGTTGTTAGTATTTTTTTTTTAATGAGCGAAGCCAAGAAAACCAGTGTGCTAATTCTAGGTGTTTGGGCATGGTATAGAGACCACCCCCCCCCTTTTTTAAATTTTAAGAATTATTTTAATTCAAAGAGTAATTTGTGATTACAGTACATAGCACACCTCATGGCAAATGTTATTATTTGCCATATTATATTTGTCTCTTTTACTGTGAGTGATCAGATAAAGAGGTGGAAGTCACAGTCTTGACATGAGTCTGTAAAAGGTTCTGTTTGCAGGTTGTCATTATCCTACAACATCCTCGCAGAACTTCCTTCTTTAGAAGGGGTGCTCAAGCGTGCAGTGTTTCACAAGCTGAAGCAGAGCCTCTAGCTTTATCTTCACGCACACTAATCTCAATCTGAATAGAAGCCAGCGGCCAAATTGTGGTCTGCCTCTTCTTCTGCAGAGACAGCAAGCTGGTGGTTTCTGAGTCAACTATTGCAAAACCCCAGCTAAATCCCTTAAAACATACATCCGTAACCTTGTCCTTCAAGGCAGATCTAAGTGATGTCAAACAACAGTCTTGTAAAGTAATGGAACAGTCATAGAGGGGAAAGGTTGTTAAGGTGATCTTCAGAGTAAAATCAGTGCTCCTAGACTCTTATTACACTATGCATTTGGTGCAGGTCTACAAGGTCAATCCAAGATCCATGTTCTCCCCTAAGAACCACGATTTATACTTCTGATTTTAGATTGAGTCTATATGGAGCGAAATTCAGCATGGAGTTTGCTTTACAGCAAGAAAAAGAAACACTTCAGCATCCTGTACATGAGGAGGAATTGATGCTACTTACAAAGGATATTTTTGTGAGCTCTGTTTTTAGGACAAATTATTGCATTCAGGTTTTTTTTATTAATCTATAAAAAGAAGGACATTAAAACCACTGGTAGCACTTCTGTAGTTTGTGTCCACTGAAGCTTGTCCTTTGTAGTGTAAACACGAAGTGTCAAAGGTGTTACAAATGTTTGTTTTTTAATATTTTGATTAAAGGAACTATTAGCAGTGCATAATAGGTGGCCTATTTGGTTAGATAAGAAAGCAAACAAATGTGCATATCAGGCCAGTCTGTTGTTATACACTTGTGTGTTTTGCCATATCACCCTGCAGCTCACCACTGGTATCCCACTGAAGCTAAGCAGAAGCAAACCTGGATGGGAGACCTCCTGGGAAAAACTAAGGTTGTTGCTGGAAGAGGTGTTAGTGGGTCCAGCAAGGGGCGCTCACCCTGCAATCCATGTGGGTCCTAATGCCCCAGTATAGGGACGGGGACACTATACTGTAAAACAGGCGCCGTCCTTCGGATGAGACGTAAAACTGAGGTCCTGACTCTCTGTGGTCATTAAAAATCCCAGGGCGTTTCTCAAAAAGAGTAGGGGTGTAAATTTCCCAATGGCCCTTACTGATCATGGCCTCCTAATAATCCCCCTCTATGAATTGGCTACATTACTCTGCTCTCCTTCCCACTGATAGCTAACGTGTGGTGAGCGTTCTGGCGCACTATGGCTGCCGTCACATCATCCAGGTGGATGCTGCACATTGGTGGTGGTGGAGGGGAGTCCCCATTACTTGTAAAGCGCTTTGAGTGGAGTGTCCAGAAAAGTGCTATATAAGTGTAAGCAATTATTATTATTATTTTTATTATTATTATTGTGTAAAAGCAGCTAAGATCTGTGTTGTTTACAGCTTGTTTGTATGTTTAAAATGCCTGCGAACTGTGTATCTCTTGTACTGACTAGTACCGGCCAGTCATGAAACAAGAATAAAAAACAAAACTGCTCTGATCTTGTTGTTTCTTTCAGCTGGACCTAAATGAACAAACAAGATTTATTTTTCATTTCAAAGTTCGGGATTTTAATTTCCGTATGAAATGCAAATTATTTCCATTATTATATTATTTCCAAAAGCGGCAAATCAAAAATGTTTAAGAGCATGTTTAAATTATTCCAGTCAATGTTATTATAAGGTTATTATAAGTTCAGCTATGTAAAATCCTTAATTAATTTGAGCGTTAGTTTAATAGGAAGAGAAACGGATCGGTCATGGTCAGTGAAGTGCTGGTTCTGAGGCACCGTGGTTTGCACAGATTGTCGGATTTCACCACAGGTTTTAGCAGAAATAATTCTCAAGAAGTAGCCCCAAGCTTCAAAAGTGAAAACATGTTAATACATGCAAGAGTTATTTTCTGGAATGAGCAGAGGTGTCAAGATCAGAGAAATGGCGGTACGCCTAAAGGCTTCCTCTTGTACAAAAGGGCGGATCTCTCGGATTCAAATTAAAATTTGCTGGGTGGGCATATGCCTTGTGTCGTGCTTTGCACTGCGTCGTCTGTTGAGACCTAAAGGAGTTTGTGTGGATCGAGTTCTCCTGTGAGCGGGGGACGGGCGACTGCGCCACAACCTCCCAACCTCCTGGCACTTCCTGCAGTGGCAGCTGGCAGTGCGAGGGGCGTGGAAGCGTGGCTGCCGCGCGCTGGAGGAAGCAATGCGATGAGAATGGCGCAGCTACAGTATTTGGGGCAGGAAGTTTATCTGAAAGCGGTGGTGTGTGTGGGGGGGTGGGGGGTTGTTGAGGTGGAAGGTTGAAGTCGGGTGACTATAGTTTACAGTTCCCGTTGCTCTATAAAAGGAGGTCCCTCGCGAGACAGGAAAGGCAAACTTGGCCCTCTAGAGCACAGAGGAAGGCCATTACCCATCTCTCTCGCAGAACAGAGGCCTCCTGACAGGAACACAGGCCTGTCCACTTTTTGTTTGTTCATCCACCTTTTTGTTGAAGGAAGCCACAGTACTGGCTTCCACAACATGGCTGGGTACCTTTTTTCATGTTCCCACAAACCTCTGGGCAAGGAGGTGCCTCCTGCTCTCGGTTTTAAATTCACTTACAAGTAGTTTCCACTTGTGTCCTCCGGTTCACATTTCACTGCTGACCCTGAAACCCACTGGGTTGACTGTGTCAGCACCCTTGAGGATTTTCAGTACCTCTATTGGGTCACCTCATTCTCTTGTGTACTCAAGACTAATGAGGTTCAGTTTGGATCCTTTCAGCCATAGGCAAACAGAGCAAATAAAATGGGGGGAACAAAAGGCATGGATTTCAAAGGAGTAGTAGGCAGTCATTGGTTATTTCATTCCCCTAAAAGACCTTGTACCAATTCTTAAGTGTTAATAGGTGCAGGAACAGTGAGTTCAGCAGTAGAACAGAACTGAAATACCATCCAGTTTCATCCATTCATCCAGTTTTCAAAAGCTGTTTACTGTATTCTCAGCTGGGGTCATGACCACCCACATGTAAGTGTTGAATCAGTCAACCAATTGATCAATGTTCCAGAGCAGTGGTGTGCATCTACCCTAGCATAATTCACATTCTCTAGAATTACTAGGCCCCACCTCATCACCTCATCTAGCAAACCCCATGTGCCCTGTCGAGGCAGCAGGGGCAATTACTAGGAGTTTCTCTGGGCAGCTCAGCATTGCACAGCTCTGATGTGTCTGTAAGTGTGACTGCAGCAGATTTCAGGAAATGGTCAGACTAGACTGGCTGTCTCATCCATTCTGGCTACAGGAGGATACTTGATGTTAAAGACTTACATTACGTAGTGTGTCTGTAACGTGATGTTAACTGTATTGACTCCGCCTCTCTTTCCTGATTTGGACAGATATAGCTCCGCACAGTAGCCCACGTGAAATCTCTGCTCTGGATGTCTGTGTCTTAACACTGCTTCCCTTTTCTCTGCCACCTTCCCGACACACACTGACAGCAAGGTTTGAAACAGCAGCTCCTGCAGGCAAGCAGCGAGTGAACACAAAGGCATGAGAATGTCCTGACAGAGGAGGACAGGTTCCAGAGAGGGGACACAAAGTGGTCCTTTTCAGTTATGTAACTGATTTTGCAGACATTCTTGTGTTCCTCAGCGCACACAGCCAGAGAGAGGAAGCTGTGCAAAGACTCTTCTTGTTGAAACAAAGTGCTGCGTCTGTTACGCCAACCTTCGTAACCTTTAACAGTACTGTGGCTTGAGTTTGACTTCCGGACTCATAGTTTGACTGTGACTTCACACACTCATGCACACATTTGTGAGTTCCACATGTAAGCTTTCAGCAGATAGCTAAGGGATGAACTTAATAAGCATTTTGAGCCCCCTAACTTAACTGCACAGGCAACAGCTGTAGGCCAGCAAATTGAAAAGTCTTTGTTTTTTGTACTGTTTTTGTATTGTCGAGCTTTTTGGGCTGTCAAGTATTCTGGGGTTCAAACCTAAATTTGATCCTGCTCACTGACATTTTCTTCCCTCTTCACATGTTCTTCCCTCTTTTCCCTGTTTCTGTTTCCTGATCTCCACAAGCTTCTCCTGGCACACTCAAACCAAGCGATCCACAAGTGGTGAAGAAGCCCTCTTCTAGTTTGTCAAAACCACTTTTGATGTGACATCACTTTTCGTCACATGGTGCACACCATCTCAAAGCACTTTTACAAACAAACTAGTTGGTTAAAAAACAAGACCTTGAATTTGATCTCAGAAAACAGGAGATGAAAATCTGTTGCAGCCTGTTTAATGAAAGCTCCTGCGAGCTGGTGGCATTTTGATCTTTGTTCAGTTTGAAAAGCTCAATGTTTGTGCTTTGAGTCCCACAATAGAGCTGATCTTTCTTCTGCACAAAACGGTGTGTGTACCACAGTGGTTGACTCTGTGCACCTTGCTTTTCAAAGGTAATGTGACATTTTGCCTCTGTGAGACCTTTGCCTCCGCCCAGAGCCCCCGATGGCTTCACTTTACAGTAAGCGCAGGCAGTTATAGTAACAGTGTCTTCTTCTGGCTCTCTTCCAGGAGTTCTGCTGTATAGCTGTGCAGAAACATTTCCTCCTTCCATCCTTTTCACCTGCTTCTCAAGAGACGTAGTCTTTTCCAGCTCTTTGAGGTGCTTTCTCAGGACATTCAGAAATAGAGGTCCAGGGGTTCCCGAGTCAATAAGAATGCAAGATGGTATTGGTTCCCATAATTATTCATGGCTTTTTTATTGCCTCTCATTGTAGAAATAGACATAGATCTATATTTGTACAAAGTATGCTGCCGTAGTGCATGAAAATATCAACCTTTTCAGTATAATAATGTGTTTTGCTTTTGCAGTTCTGAAGTGAGCACACTTCTGTGGCACATGTACCAGTTCCTCTAGTTGTTATCCAGTACTTCTTTTCTCCTTCTTGATCTTTATCTGCAGTTCGAGTTTCTTTGATTTGCAGCTTGCTCTGCTTCCTTGCGCCATTTGCAAGTCATCTTCACAGCTGTGATGTCTGTCCTGTTCATGAATTGTCATGGATTAAAAACCTTCTTTAAACCATCAATTTCAGTGGATGTCTTTTATGAAATGGATACAGGATTGCATGACAGAGTCATTCTTTTCTTTCGGTTCTTACTTTCCACCAATCTGGTGTTAAAAAATCCAGATAGTACAAAACAGTAAAAGAAAACCTTCCTGTTTTCAGTACCTAAGAGGTGAGATTGACTATTCCTTTCTTTTCCCACCCTGCAGGTGTTCTTTGTTAATTTACAATTCATGAACAGCCAGCAGAAGGGATGCAGGAAGAAAGAGGAAAGCTTTCCTAAGCCATTCCCGATTGACACTAAGCACCAGGATTCTGGGTGTAGGATGAATTGAACATTTTGTGTCCTCAAACGGGAATAAATTCCCTAATTTGTATTTTAATTTGGGGCTGAACAATCACTCTTCCACTGAACTACATTAAACACTAAACTCTCTAGTGCACACATAAAAAAATATCAACAATAGTGCAGGTGTCCAGTTTTATCAAAGTACTTTCTTGTTTTTATAGCTATGGTTGAAAGGTCACTCTGCTTTCAAGACCATCTACATAGACCCTGCATTTGTGCACGAGGTTTGGCTGTCGAATTCTGATGTGTAAGGGTGTAATCCATATGTGCTTGGTGTTTTGTCTGGGTAGCTTCACTTGCTGGATTGTTGACTTTCAAGCACAAAAGATTTGCATAATTGATGGGTGGGGGGTGAAAGAGGATGTGTTGAATGTGGGTCAGGTGATAATAGCTTGAGGAAGTACCTTGCAAGCTTTTTGTAAAGGCCAGCCAGGGGAGACCACGGTCTGATCAAGCCTCATCTGGCCTGCCCAACACCTTTGGTAAAAGAGTGGTTGCTGAAACATGTATTTGTCTCATGACAGCTGAGAGAGATTCGGCCCGACGTGGGGTGAGTCCCTTTCAGTGAGCAGTGTGGTTAGCAAGAAGCGGTTGGTTTGCATTTCTGGTAAGGTATCTAACTCACAGAGGCCCCAAGTGTGGAAGCACAACCACATTAGCACTGCAGAGTGTGGCCTGCTATAAGCACGAGAAGCATGAGACTGGTCTGTGCACTGTGGTCTTCTCTTTAAAAGCCCACATATGAAATACACATTTTTCATTCCTATAGTGGTGAAGCCCCTCAGAAAACCTATATACAGCAAACTCCTTTTTCTCAACATATTCAATTGTCCAGCATAATTTTGCTCTTTTGTAGGATCACAATACAACCTTATTGTTCCTGTGAACAATAAGGTCAAACCCTTACCAGCTCCCAGTATTTTAATTTTGTTCATTTTCTTTCCATTCCTACATTTGCTTCTCATGATGTGTCCTCTTTTTAAGAGCAAACTGACACTTTTAGAAGACGGGGTCCGGGTACAAAGGGTTAAAAAATTATAGATGAAGTTGAGTACTAATAAGAAGCTGCACCGAATGTTTTTCTATTTATGAGGAACAATCAATCTTCGGAAATGTTTTTGTTGTTTGTGAAATGACTTGTAGTCATGGTGAAAATATACTCTTGAGGAAGTTTTATTTATAAAAAAGGTAGGATTATGGTGGTTTCTTGTTTTTTAAGACATACGATGGGTTTCATCAATACCCCAATCAATAAATCAATCCATATTTTTCAGTGAACACGATCATAATGTGGCTTTTAAAGACAGATTACAATAGGCAATAATGTGCAAGTGCTACGATAGAAAAGCAGGATTCCGATAAGGCCTAAAAAACACAGTTCTGATCTTCCTCTGAACTTGAGCTGAGGTTTAACACGACAGCTTGTTTTTTTTTTTCAGAACTTCCGGCAGCTCCCATGTATCTGAAAGTACAGTACCTATCATCTTATATCATGCTAAAGCTGCCTAAAGTTTGGAAAACAGGAAGTTATTATTGCAGTTCTTAATACAAAGTTTGGATTAACTACCCAGAGTATACATGACACACACTTGTGAACAAATGTGCTGCTACTGACACATCAGACATGCCCCTTCACATTTTCACAAAGCATTCAAAGGGTGAGGGCATAAGAAAGGTTACAAACAAGAGTAAGCCATTCTTATTTGGTAGTTAGTAGCTAATTGATCTGAGGATCTCATCCACCTATTTCTTGAAGGAATCCAGGGTATCGGCTTCAACCACATTGCGGGCTAGCTTGTTCCACACTTCCACCAACCTTTGTATAAAGAAGTGGTTTATGATCTTGGTTTTAAATTTGAAAGAGTTGTGTATTTCAAATCATGTGTGAAGAGAACATTATAACCACTACATTATGGACATCCAACATAAGAATTGCAACGAGTATTTGATCTTAAAAGGACTTCTCCGGTTAAATATTCTTCTTTTCATATCCTAGCCTTGGTGCTTCTACTGAAGTTCCATAGAATCGACAGCTCTGTGTCCCTCTTTCCCCACAGTTCCTGTGTCTGAAGAACATCCGGACATTCCTCACTGCTTGCCAGGAGAAGTTCGGGATGAGGAAGAACGAGCTGTTTGAGGCCTTCGACCTCTTTGATGTCCGGGATTTCGCCAAGGTGAGACTCTGGGATCCTTGGCTAGCTCAGTGCCCATGAAGGCGTACTAGGGCATTAGAGCCCACATAGGATGAGTGCCCCTTGCTGGCCCCACAAACACCTCTTCCAGCATCAACCTTAGGTTTTCCCAGGAGGTCTCCCATCCAGGTACTGACCAGGCTCACACCTGTTTAGCTTCAGTGGGCTGCCAGTTGTGAGTTGCAGGGTGATATGGCTGCTGGCTAAGTAGTAGTAAGTAGGGAGTCAGTGGGATAAGAAAGCCCAAACACATGTCATTCTAAATACATAGGCTGGATTTCATTTGAGAATTTCAATCCCTCCTTCTGTTTTTTCAGCTTTGTGTATTCTGGAGTGCTGTTGCATTTACAACTCCTATGGTGGCAGGTGCATTGCATAATTTGTATAGACCCGGACAGTCACATCGGAAAGATACCACAGGTTGCTGTATGCAAACCAGCTCCCGGAACCTCTGCCCCCCCCACAATTTACCGCGTCTGTGCCTAGGACTAACTGGGCCACACTCAGAGGTGGCTCTCTTTACCTTGAATTGTTTTGCCTTTAATTGCCCTTTCCACTGGCATTACAGTCTGAATTTAGCCTGCAACCAAGACCAGGGCTTGGCACGTCTCCAGTAGTGTTGGTGCTGTTTGAATGGCAGTGTTGACTGGTATATTATCGGTGGGGCAAGCTACACTGTAGCGAACAACAGGCTAAGGCTGTGGGAAACTCCACATGGGGAGCACGTGGGGGACTGTGAGATTCAGGACTTCTGGGCGCGATTTTGAAACTGGCCCAGATTGCTTGACCAGAGATCCCGCCCGCTGGAATACAGTCATGCGGTTGAGGGGTGTCAGGTTCCCCAGGTCTGGTTGCTGCAGCTCTGCCAGAAGCTTCTAGGAAATGCAGAGTCCCTGGCCAACGATAAGATAAGGAGTGATTCAGGGTCCTCCCTGTTGGGAAAATTGAAACTAATTCACATCAGAAAAAGCAATATCAGAAGTCACACCAATTTAAATGAGGCATAAAAAAGGAAACAGAAATTAAAAGATTACACAGTGCCTTCAAGCAGCCTGTCCCTCACCCTTAGGAGCCACCATGGCTTCCAAGCAATTTTGCTTTGTCTGTTTGGGTTGTTTTTTCTTTTTAATGGTCTGGACGGAAAATGGTAAATTATTTTTTTTTCTGAAGCAGACAAACCTGAAATTTGACTTTGCTGTAACATTCATTCTCCCTGGAAGTGGAAAAGAGACTCGATATGTGTGTGAGAGAGAAAATTCAACTAGTGACCATGCAGCGTGATCATGCATCTGCTACACATCCTTTCATTTTAAGCAAATCCATTACATTATCTGACTGAGTCCATCTTTAATATAGCCAGTAGTGTTAGGCGGCTTTAGTCCTTAAGGCTATCGATTGAAGTCCTGATATTGTCTATTTAAATATCAGTCTGTCTGTAACCTTTTGTCTTTACATAATTCCATCTGGCAACCCAAACAAACGACTGATAAAAAGTGCATGATAATCTTTCTTTCCTTGTACATCTCTGGTGCTTCTCTGTGTTTCGGTTTGGATTTGCTGTGTTACTGTTACATTCAGTATGTGCATACAGTATACAGTGCTTATACATTAATTAATCTGAAAATCAATTCAAGATAAAGTATTCTTTCCTAAATTTTATTCAGGAAGTAAAAAGAGGACATTAAAAAAGTGTTGCACAACTGAGCGCCAGAACACACTGTGGCATGTATTTCACTCCCTGTGAATTTTTTCAGAATCTGTGCTTGCAACACGAGGGAATGTCAGCAGAACTGACCCAGGAAATGGGATAACAGGGTGTGTGTCACCTAAAAACTAAATGGAACAGGAAATATGTGAACTGTTGCTGTACCTTAGATACTAAAATTAAACTGAATAATACATCTAAAACAAGGACGTTGGCATTGCATCTCTACCTGGGCAAACAGCTGAGGTCTCCATGACCTCTCGGTCTGAGCTGCGTCTGTAATGTGGAACTAATGATCAGCAAAGCAGGGAACTAGAAAGCCTCGGAAGAGTCATTTCAACTTCTGTTATCAGTAGATCTGGGTAGACCACTTGCAGTCATTAAAGGAACTGACTGATTCTGGCTGTAAGTGGATGAATGGGGGTTTTGTGAAATTGCATCTGCAAATCATTTATAGAACTCTTTCTCTCTGCTTATCAGGTTGTCAAAATCTCAGCCCTGTGCTAGACTGGGGGCTAGAATGAGTAAATCAGGATGCTCCCTGAATTATTACAACTGAAAAACCCTTTCTAAAACCTGAAATACAGCATTTAAAAAGCAAGGCAGGGCCCTAATGTCTGTCTTGTTTATGAGTATCATTCAAACTAGCACCAAAGAAGACAACTTAATTACAGGCAGACTAAAATGGACTAGCAGATTAAAAAAGCATCTTTCAGATGGCACTGTAATTAAATGTGTTGAGTTGATCTCTTTACTTTACTTTATTGTTATGTAGTCAGCATGAATCCTTAACAGATGAGTATTCATAATGGCCCTAACCACAACCCAAACAATATTCCTACAGTAACATTATCTCCTACTCCAAAAACATCCTATATATATATAATGTAATGAATGTTGTTGTAATGTTACGTGTAGCCTGTATGCTAGGTGTTAACTGCTTCAACGAGGTGAAGTGTATTTTGATTGTTTTTTTTAATTTGTTTAGATTTTGTGCATGGATAAAACAGGCCAAGTAGTCTAGGATAATGACTAGACAGCACAAAGGTGTGAGCAGGCACAACGACCATACAGGAGAAATCTGGTGATCTGTATGCAGCTGCTGTCATCAGGATTACTGGATTGGACAATACATTAACTCCACCAACATGCAGAAAAACAAATCCTCATTCAGTGGGAATATTTCAAGAGGAAGCACTGAAATCTCAGAACTGTGTAACAAAGAGCCAGTCATTGTACCACAGGACCTTTTCATGCTGATAATCATATCTATCCCTTGATAGGGGAATGCAAATTTCAGGGCTGTTTAGGTGATATGTGAGGTGGCCGAAGGGCCAGCTTTGAATCACAGTGCACAGCAGTTACAGTAGGTCCCAGCAGACACAGAGAGTAAAATATCTTTATTTACATCTCGGTAGAAGTTGTGCTTTTGAATGAGCTGTAAATTTGGGTACAAGACTGCAGTGTCGAACAGTGCCACTAGAAAGTCAGAGACAGATATCAGTGGTGTCCTTGGCATCACCTCTACAGCGGCACTGTCTCAGACAGTGCAGGCTAGAACGGAAGTACAATATGAAGGTGGTAAAGAAGACCAAAATATTTGCATGTCCGTGAAATTATTCAAAAGTTTGCAAAAGCAAAACAAGACCTGAAAAAAATAGCAAAATGGCTCCTAAGTAATGCTGTTTATCGCCCTCTGGTGAATCGTGTAGACAGATCAGCACCATTTATGTCACAGCTACAACAGTAAGTTATTTACGTGCCCCTGGTCAGTGCTACAGCTAACACACATCTTTATACTGCAGGTAATCGATACACTATCAAGTCTCTCCTACACAAGCATCGCACAAGATCGTGGAATATTGTAAGTACAGCACTTTTTACCTTTTTTTTACTGTTAATAGTAACACACAATTAATAACAAGCAGTGGTGTTGAATAATACTATAGCTGCTATGTTTATACCACAGATTATCCTGAGTTGTTTCATTCCAAATTTTCAAGTACACACCCGTTAATCTGGTAACTGAAAAAGACTGATGGGTGTACAGTGAACTCAGGTGTGTCTGATCTCACTTTTCTCACAGTGTTTTTGACAAATACTCCCCCTTTCCCCCCATAAACAATAAAAAATAAATATTTTAAATATTGTTCCATGAGAAACATCTTAAAAAGAAGAGGCCATAAAGCGTAGCTTATGTACACAAAAAAAAGTTTCAGCTGTACTCAATGGTGCAGAAATCTTCCTGTCCCTTCTGTGTGAAAAATGTATGTCTTTCTCCTTCCAGGCCCTTCCCCAGTGAAGACAGCGTCCCAGATGAGGAGATCTACAATGGCCTCTCAGATAAGATCGAGTAAGTGCCATTTTATTTATTATTATCCCCAAGGGGAATCCTGTGAATCCACATCTCTAATCATGATCACCTTTAATGAAATGCCTTTATCTGTAGTACTTATTTTTCACTGGAGATCCCAATAATTTTGACAAACAGAAATGATAATTTCAGTCTTGCACCTTGATATGTTTACATGCATTGCTTGTTTAAGCTGAATTATAACTCTGATTTCAAAAAGCAACACCTAAGGAAAAATGAAGAGCCTTTGAACATGCAGAGGCATACATTTGAGCCAGAAATATTTCTGTACAAGAAAAGGAAACAAAAAAAACGTGACACAGCTGTACAGGAAGTGCTGACTGCGACTCAAGATAGGAGGCCATGTGTGAAAAATATCATTTTGTCACCTGCCATCCAATCTGTTCTCACAAGCTTATTAATTTCTATTAACAGTGCAATTATGGTACAATTTGACCGTGTTTTAAACTACGCATTAAAACAATTTTGCTTGTGTGGGACTAATTTACATGTAGGGATGCAAAAGGTCATTGCACATTTTGGTGTAGTTTCTAAATAAGTTTATTGTGAAGGCCCTTTGGAAAGCAGTGCGGGATTGAAAGTTTTGTTCTTAAAGCTTACTCTGAAGTTCACACAAATGATTCACCATTGCAAGATACATCCAACTTCCTATGCTTCCTCATAAACATTGAAACATTGGGTTAGGAAAATGACTGATTTGGATTCAGAGTATATATTTGAAATCCAGCAAGGAAGGAATATTTTAAACAAGAAAAAAGCACACCTTACAAAATGTCAGCTGTCACACCTTTCTCACAGCCATATTTCACTGCTGCTGCTACACAACATGACAGATGACCTTCATGAAGGATAAATCTAACCTCTGCATAATGTAATCCAAATCATTTTCACTGCAAGCTTAATGCACTGTAGTTGAAGGCGGAATGTAGGTTGTGTGATTTTTGAAAATTTAAAACGGTAAACAAAAATGATGAAACAGACATACAAAAAACAACACAATCAAGACTGAAAAAAAAGCTCAAACTTGCGTAGGCTTTTTTGCAGTTTTCTTATTGATATAATAAGAGTTACAGTTTGTGGTAAAAGTGATCACAAAATGATTGGATGTATAAAAAATCAGGGATACATATTAAGGTCAGTCTTTTTCAAAACGTTCAAGAAAGGGATCCCAGATCTTGTAGAAAAACTTCATAGTGGTTTGTCTCCTAGAAATTAATCCTCTCCATTGTAATTAAGTAGCAGGTTGTGGGATTGTAATGCTGAGGCGTACCTGTTTTGCACAGTGATACAGGTGAGGATGATGACGATCTGTACGACTGCGTGGAGGATGACATCGATGAAGGTGACGAGATTTACGAGGACCTCATGAGGACGGAGGCCCCTCCTGAGACGGTGAGGAGACACAAGCCCTCTCCCTGAGTCCCGAACAGCCAGCTCATGTAACAGGAGAGCTTTCGTTCTGCAATTGCTTAATTAGAAAACGGCTTGATTAAAAAAAATGGAAGGGTTTACAAGGAGGCTCATAATGTTGTACCTTGAATTCAGTGCCCTTTTTAGCTTTAAAATTCCAAATGAATAGTGAGGACTTTCCAAATAAATTCAGAGTTGTGATGGGGAAGGAAATCACACTGCCTAGAGGACAACAATTCTTTCATCGTCTTGACTCATTCTCACTCAATTCAGCCTCCCTGAAGATGAATGTAGAACATGAATCACTATAATGAAAATCCAGGAGTTACTGCTGTGCATTATTCCTCCTTTTCAGGGCTGCAACGATACAAATAATACAGAACCATTATTATAGTAGCAATAACCCATATTGATAATCGTAATAAAGTATTTAAGATAGCCTGTTGGGTCTTTAAGCATCCAGAAAGCCTTGTGAGTTGGACTTAAAATTTAAATGCCACTTTTGCATTTTTTTGGGAGTAAAAATATAATGTTCACATGTGAATGTGAGCGTGTTTTATATTGGCTACAATCTGTGATATATTAATATATGTCCCTCTCCACATTTTTGGAGTAGTAATATGTAAGCCTTCCATATTAAACACTGCTTATAAATGTTTTTTAATGTTCCACAAATAATAAAGGTGTTATATAACAGTAGTATAAGTAGTGCAGATACTGTAAGTTATAATCAAGTGATAATATGTTTCTAAAGACTTCTCAATACTTCAAAGTACAATATCTGGGAAAAAAGAGCCCCTTTTTACTCTTTACCTTTGAAATAAATTGAAAATGAAACGTAAACTACACTTTTTAAACAGATATTTGGAAGATAATTTCCATATTCAAGCCACAGCAGCTCACCTGGGTGGAGTTTTGCCTGGTTTCTGTGGTGTTCAACGTACTAGTGAGCATGTGACCCCACCCTGTATAGAATGCCAGTCCTTACAGGGATGACTCTCCCTGGCAATGCTGGTCCCCACTTAATACAGCTGGGTGGACTGGAGCAAATGGGGTAAAATGCCTCACTCAAGGTACAACTGCAGTATATGCAGCAGTGACTCGAACCCACAACCTGTCAGCTAAGAGTCCAGAGACTTACTCACTACGTTATGCCCTCCCAAATACATAGTCAACTAAATGTCATTAATACATTTCTAAAGTGTCATACTTTGAGTGTCATACTTCTGCAAATAACCTTATGGTTTGAGGTACTCTTCAGGCCATAGTCAGGATTTGGGGTTTGTTTCTAACATACAGTTTGTCTGCCACAGTGGTTGGTTGTCACAGGTCACTCTGTTAATGCTTTTTTTAATGTATTCCTCTCTTAAAATTGTATTATTATAATGAATTATTTCACAGGTATAAAACATTAATAAAAGACTTATAAATACTTTGGCAAGATGTCACAGTATAGAATACATTTGCCAGCAGCCCACATGGAGAGCGAGGTAGTTCAGTGAAGCCTGTTAACAGAATGTACTGTCCAGAGAATAAGACCCAGTGTACCTCAGTAAATCAGACACTATCTGTCTCCACAGCATCACAAGATGACAGAGGTGGACAAGAGGCAGTGCTGCCTGCAGGAGATCAAACAGACGGAGGAGAAGTACACCGACACGCTAGAGTCTATCCTACAGGTGAGCTGCTCCGTCTTGCCCGCTTCATTGCACGAGCAAGGGGACACAAGTGCAAACTGTGCGGAAGTGCACTTGATACTGAGAACGGGAAGCGCTTCTGCAGCCAAAGGGTTGTTAGAGTGTGAAACGAGCTGCCTAGTCATGCGGTTCAAGGTGATACCTTGGTTTCTTTCAAGAGATGGCTGAATGAGATCCTTGGACCAGCGAGCTATGAACAACCAAATGGGCCTGACTCTCTGAATGACCTCCTCTAGTCTTTTTCTTGTTCTTGTGCATAACTGTCGTTGGTGGGGAAGTGAGTGTTGATGTTATGTCCACATGTAGTCATGAGCTGTACTATCACTGTACAGATTTCCCTGTATTGGTGCCCTTCTGAGAAACACTGCCTTCTTCATCCTATTAGATAAAAGAACACGTGTTACTTTGCTTTCACATAATCAGAGATGCTAAATTGTATTTCTTTATGTACTAGTGTGTGCAGTGGCGAGTTCTCTGAAAATTTCATCATTAGTAATTATTATAATGTAGACTTTTTATTTGTTTTCTTGCAGCACTTTATGAAACCCCTTCAGAGATTTCTACAGCCTCAAGATATAGAAAATATTTTCATCAACATTGAGGTAAAACTTTGTCCTTGAACATGTGAAAGTGAGTGTGACAAATAGCACCTGTTGAAGTCAGGGTGTAGATTCACAGATAAAACAATGGCCTAAAAGTCAAGAAATGACCTGTTGTTTTTGATTTGCCTTTTGGAAGCTGTAGGTGAAAAATCATTAGAGAACCTGCTGATAAAAATGGCTTGAAAACTATCAATCTGAAATAAATCCAATTACTCTACTAGTCTCTGTGAATACAGGGTTGGTATAATTTCGAAATAATGTATTGAAGTTGTTAGCTGGTCATGAAATTGTTAAAGAAGTACCTTTTCACCCACATTTTAGGTATTTTATTCAATATTGCAAAAAGCGAAAAAGCAAATTGAAATGTAGATTTGTTTTAGGTGAAGTAGGTAACATCCATATTTGATCTTATACTGATTTTGATGGTGTTAAGTGAACAAAGAGCAGAAGACCCTTCCCTCTGGATGGGATGCTAATCCATTACAGAGCCTATCCCCAGCACACTCTGGTCCCCAGTCATACAGCTGGGGTAGAGTACCTCACTCTGGGATACAACAGCAGTGTCCACAATGGGGACTCAATATTTAATCTGTCTGCACATTCCATAAAGAACCAGAGTGTTCTCTCGAACCCAGTGTGGTTCTGTCTACAAAATGGCAAATGGTTAATATGAGACCCAAATGCCACTTTGTGGATCAGGTGAATAGATGGAAACAACAGAAGTCTTGGTTTAAACATGTTATCAGACTGGGGTATGGGAGGTTTGGATTTGTGATTCCAACAAATTGTTTGTGACCGAGGAAGCACCTACTAACCTGCTCCACCCGTGGCTGTTGCAGGAGCTGGCAAAGACCCATCGGAGCCTGCTGGAGGAAATCCGGAGCTCCATCATGATGCAGGGAGCAGCCAATCTGTACCAGGTCTTCATCAAGTACAAGGAGAGGTAGGACAACAGTGCGTCCCCTCGGGGCCTGGCATGACAGCCGCAGGCTCATTACCCATTTTAACCTATGAGGCTGGACGTATTAATCGAAAAAAAGAAAAGACACTACTCTTCTAGGACTATCTGGATGTGTCTTACATAACGTTTCGCCTCCCTCCAATAGAATTCCAATAGAAGGTCACTAATTATGTCATTTAGAGTTACAAACCTATTTTAGCTGTTCAGTTTATATTGGGGAAAAAAATTTGATTTTAGATTAGCTTTATACTGTAGTGTGGGCTGTGCTACAGAATATGTACTTAAAAAACAATACAGGATTGTACTGTGTCATGCTGCATTGTGTCATATAGTGTTGTGTTGTTTTGTGCTGTACTGTGAATTGTTAAATTAATCTCTTACTGTGCTGTATTGTGTTGTATTATGCTGTGTACTTGATTGTGTCCTGTTGGTCTGGAAGGCGCTGTGATTGACTGACTGATTGTGTCTGCAGTTTGCTGCTCTATGGTCGGTACTGTAGCCAAGTGGAGGCAGCTTCCAAACACCTGGACAAGATAGCCAGCATGAGGGAGGATGTACGGATGAAGTTGGAGGTCAGTGGATGTGAAGGGGGGAGAGGGGTGATCAGGACTGACCAGTTGAATTGAGCTGTTCCAGATACAAGCTAGTTGTGTTTGTGTAAGATCTTTGAAAAATGGATGAAAAGGATTCCAAAGTATTTTGAGTGTCTTTCATTTATCTTCTTACCTAAAGGTGTTGATGTGTTTAACAGATAAAGTCATTTTATTTAGGTAGAAAACCAGCTCCTGCTTGATCTTGCTTAAGATCAATTAAACACACCAGGCATCACGCCACTTCTTGAAAACTAGAAGTGAAAGTTGAGGTATTTAACAGAGGAGTAAGATATTGCTCTGCATCAGTTTCTGTTAACGAAAGGATCAAGGCAATGGATTTGTGCTGTTTGCAGTTCTGCCTCCCCCTGCATGTCTATTCGGCTCGTTTAGCTCCGCGCTGTGAGACATCTTTCTGTATAAAGTGGGACTCAAAGCCGACTTGCGGTGCCTCTCTCTCTCTGTGCTCCTTGCTGCAGGAGTGCGCCAAACGAGCAAACAATGGCAGGTTCTCCCTCCGTGACCTGCTGATGGTCCCCATGCAGAGAGTCCTCAAATATCACCTCCTGTTACAGGTAAACACACGTGTATATGTTGGAGTTCTAAGAACATGCAAAATGGGGTGATATGTGCACAATTAATGACTGGCATTACAGTCTAGGGTGCTTACAATGAGATATACTGTAGGGGTTCTGTCTTCTGGTCTAGCAGAGAAGGTTTATCATCCAACAGAGAACACCTGTAAATTCATTTAAACCGATTATTTGCTTTATTGATCAATATTTACAGGTGACCCCTCCCTTAAATTGTAAAGTGTATTCATCAGAGATACAAATTTCCCTGTTTGTACCTGGCATCATAAAGACACACAGCTGCACCCTTTTACATCTGTGCAATACTTGTGCATTAACAAGACTTGTACACTCCACTAAACGATGGTGGGGTGTAAAATATTGTTATGTTGCATTGTGATTCCCTGACTCTTTTCTGTTTTGCACACAGGAGCTGGTCAAGCACACCACCGAACCCCCAGAAAAGGAAAACCTGCGCACAGCTCTGGATGCCATGAAGGTGACTCTTTGTGTATTTTTTCTTGGTCAACATTTCCAGCAATCACATCCTTATATTGTACTGAGCCATCTTGTGCTTCCCCATACTGTACTGCACTGAAGAAAGAAGCAAATATCTTTTCCCCTTTGGAAAATAATTGATTCTGGTATTAAGTGCTCTAATGACCCCCTTAAAATTGTAATTCCTAATTTTTCAGTGACATTTAAGCACATTGAAATGAATAAAAATGAACAATGAGCATTTAAAATAATTCTTAGAGACAATGAGAAGGATAGAGAGGTATCAGAAGGAATCCCAAAACGGTTAGAGATACGACTACTAACTTTTCACATCTCATAACTGGGTCTGATAGAAGAACTTAGTGGAACGAGCAGCGTATTGAGTCATAAGCTGAACCCATTCACTGGGTGAGAGGCAGATGAGGCAGGAACTGCACAGGCAGAGTGCAGTCAGGGGAAACTGCAGCAGCGCTGCATGCACACAAGTACTGGACTGAGAAGAAAGCATGCACACTGGCAGACAAGCTGCAGGCTGCACACTGGCAGGAGAGCTGAGTGAGTGGTGCTGCAGATGGCTGGGGACTCTGTGACAGCAGAGCTGTACAGTGATGGTAGCATAGCTGGAAGGAACACAGTTCAGATCTGTAGCTGAACAGGAAAGAATCAAAGCCAGTGAATCCCAAAAAAGTCCAAGGCAGAATGAGGAAATCTTATCAAACATAGTCCAAAGAAGCCAAGCCAAGATAAACACAGTGGCGATGCCGAGCTGAGGGGTGATATGGAAACAAAGTTGAAACAAAGTAGAGGTCAGGAATCCAACAAAGCACAGAGAACAGAGAGCCAGAGACTCAGAGAAAATAAGATCAAGGGGTTCAGGGATGCATCTTGATAACGGAGCCCTGAGCAGAGTTTGAGCAGCCCTGAATCACTGAATCACTTAAGGCGGATGAGGTACTAAATTGTCTCCAGGTGATCCAGGTCTCCTGTCAAACTGGCACTGAGTGATTGGCTGGCAGAGCAGCAACCAGGACGAGCATGACATCCTAATCCGTTTACTCCTACCCCCTCCTTTCTCCTCAAAACCTGGTCTGAAGCTCTGAAAGTTTATACTGACTTTGAACTGTCGATGTGGACATGAGATGTTACTGGGTTGAGCCTAGGTCACTTACTATCTGGCTTTGACCATAATCCCCCAAGTGATAGCTCACAATGCAAGGAGCCTTGAAGTGGTGGGTGTGAGTTTAATCAGACAGGACTGTCATAGCTTTCTATACAGCATCTCACTACTGTCAGGCACTGCAGAGCTCTGAATAGTAAAAGACAATCAATTTAGATATGTGGGCATGATGGGGAGCGTGATTGCAGATCCTCGCTCTCTGCTTGGGGATACAGAGGATAGTAGCTATAAACCGCAGCTCAAAACATGATGAATTATTTGAAAAGGAATAATTGGCAATTCCAAAGTGAAGAAAAACATTGATGCCATCTGCCCATCTATCCTTTTTTAATAACTGCTTAGTACAATGCATGGTCATAGTGGGCCAGAACAAACTACATTGTGAATATAAACCAGAGATTCAAATGCACCACAAGGTCTGTAACAGGCTGCTGCAGTGATGGCCAGGGGGTTTCTTTGCGTGTTCTGTGTTTGTTTGAGAACTCACAGCATAGAAGTCCCCAGATGTAATCACAGTGTTGGCTCATTGATCTGGGCACATCTGCACCTGTTCTATAAAACAGGTAGAGTTTTCTTTAAAAATGTTTAAACTTTTTTATTCTTAATTAAAAAACTATAAAACATTCCACCTGCAATAAATAAAAAAATAGAATGTAGAAAATGTATACCGCACTGGAAAATACCATGCACACACCCCCTTTATACTAGTTCTTTGTAAAGCACCGTAAGTTTTGTCATATTTTGGTTTAAAATATTGCAGCAAATGTTGCACAAAACTACAGAACAGAGTTGCATCAGCAGCCTACGTCATTAGAAATTTTGGTGAAAAGCCCAGTAGTAATACTTTTTATTGTTTTGACATATATTGTTTTGATATTGACTTATCTTACAAGAAAATTGATTACTTTTGCCTGTGTTGTTCTCCTCAATATAAATCCCATCAAGAATTGATTTCTCAATTCTGTGGATTGGCCGTAGGAATTCCCAGATTTGCAAAGATGCTAATAGCACTTCACGGACTCACTGATCTCTCTCTCTCTCTCTCTCTCTCTCTCTCTCACTTCCTTGTCCTGCAGGACCTAGCACAGTGTGTGAACGAAGTGAAGCGTGACAATGAGATCATCCGCCAGATCACCTCATTTCAGCTTTCCATTGAAAACTTGGTGAGACCTTAGAGGGGTGGAGGGGAGGAGTGTGCTGATCGTCTCGTTCTGTCTTTGTCTGATACCACATACTGTGGGCTGAACTCACAGCATCAGCCTAATCCCTCCAATCCTATACATTTGTGTCACTGACATATTCATTCATCAGCATCAAAGCTGCAGTGTAGCAAAGGGGCTTGCTTTTAGAAACTTGTTTAATATTAGTGTGTTAAAAGGATCTTGTTGTCTCACTTTTGCACTCTTCACAAAATGCAGCACACTACTGTAAACTGGCAGCATATCACCATGCTTGTATGGCTTTTTGTCTTTTGCTGAGGGCTTGTGGTGCCTGGCTATATATCGAGCAGGAAGTGGCTAGCAACTTTATCTGTACTGGTGCAAAACAAACTGAGTAGAATGTCACATCAAAGTACAAGTGCACCATTCGGTTATCAAAATCCAGATGTCTGCTGAGGATGATTTTAATGGCTATGGAGAGTGGTCTCCTCAGCTTCTCAGGGTAGTTTTTCAAGGTCGGCTAAAAGAACTTTGAGAGATCAGCTTGAGGAACTGGACGCTTAAGGTAACTCTGCTGTACTTGTGCATTAGTTGGAGCGTATCAGAGAGTGATTTCTCTAAGAGACTCCACTCCATTTTGCAAGGCTAGGGACATGAGTACTTCTCTAAGGCCTCCTGCAGGGGCCTATGGTGCATCCAGCTTCTCTGTCAGATTTTTTGCT
The DNA here is from genome assembly GCF_040954835.1 of Lepisosteus oculatus. Classification (NCBI taxonomy): domain Eukaryota; kingdom Metazoa; phylum Chordata; class Actinopteri; order Semionotiformes; family Lepisosteidae; genus Lepisosteus; species Lepisosteus oculatus. Next base: position 15,104,747 of record NC_090706.1, on the reverse strand, counting down.
GACTCATCAGAATCCTTTTGTGCTGGATGAAACAATAACTCAGCACTCTGCAATTTTTCTCAAGGTTCCGAGTCATCTTTGTAGCTACTCTCATCAACATTTCAAATGAGCTCTTTGGAAGAAGAGGACAGCTGTTACCCATTCCATAGGACCTGGCTGTTTCTGTTCAGTAAAGTGGAGATAGTCTGCACCTTGGTTACAGATGCGACCATTATGCTCCACTAGTCTAAGTGGACTGCTGACTGCTGCTGAGTGCTATGTGACTTCAAGGTCATGGGTTTAAATCCCCTTGAGCCATGTGCTTTAAACACTACTGTATGAATTAGTGCCAGGACCTGAATGTAAAACCTTGAAGTTCCAAAAGAGTAACAGGAATAAGTCTGGAACATAATGACTGTTTCCTTCCCAGACACAGTCCCTGGCCATGTATGGTCGACCCAAGATTGATGGAGAGCTGAAGATCTGTGGTGTAGAGAAACGCTCCAAGCAGGACAGGTGCGTGCAAGTGTCTTCCTGTTAAAGGGGTTGGCATCTCTGAGCAGCATGAATCAAGCAATCAATCAGTTAAGCTAAAGGAAGAACTTAGAGGCTCAGCGCAAGTGTGCCTAAGAAAGAAAATAAGAGATCCTTCCTTGGATAAAGTTTTGTTTAACTGTGTCATTCAGAACTTTCAAGAAGCATTGGAAAAATAAAAAGCATCGTGGTGGGCCAAAAGGACCTTTCCTTTTATTTTAACTAATACTGTTTCGCTATGTTATGAGTAACATCTGAGCAGTGCACATGTGCATCGTGTTTTGCAGGTATGCCTTCCTCTTTGATAAGGCCATGGTGGTGTGCAAAAAGAAGACCAGCGATACCATGGAGCTGAAGGAGACCATCAACTTGTACCAGTACCAGCTCCGTGACGACACCTCGGGGGAGAAGGACAACAAGAAGGTACCTCCCACTCCCCGCCACACCACCCCAACCCAGCCCCACAGAGAGAATGCATCTTCCCCCCTGCAGGGCATCAAAAGAGTCTTAGAAGTCTTCCTACATCACCAGATATTGCCTCACACAGAGTGAAAAGGACTTGAAAATCGGCATGCAGGTGTTTAATGTTCTCTTTCTTTTTCTATTTTGCAGTGGTCCCACATTTTCTGCCTAATTGACCCTTATGGGCAGAGCGGCTACGACCTCTTCTTCAAAACCAAGGAGCTGAAGAAGAAATGGCTAGAGCAGTTCGAAATGGCTCTGTAAGGAAATTTTAAAAGGCTATTTTAAAACAGCAATGCTACTCTTTAGTATTGACATAATTAATTCAGGTCACATCACTAACATAACTGCTACTGAGACTCTCCCAGTAGGCAGTATGCTAGTCAGGCAGTTTGGTTTTCAACAGTGATTGACCTCTGTAACACTTTGGCAGATTGTGAGCTTGTAGCATTTCCAGCTAGAGTCTGCCTCACTCCTTTGCTTGATGCAAACTGTAGAGATTGTTGTCTCTACTGGGGACTGCAGTGGGAACATGGGTGTGTGACCGAGACAAGTCCCCATTTGCGAGGAAAGAGCTGTACCTCTACAGGATCATGGTGGGAAAGCTCAAGGTGGAGAAGCCCCAAAATGAGCATGGTTTAAAAAGAAACTTGCTGCCCCAACACTCTGATATCACACTTCCTTTTCTTTTTGACAAGAAAGCAATTGTAATGCATGCTTGGAAAAAAAATTGTCCATGTTGAAGGTTTTGGCTTCTGTTTTTTTTTTTGTTAGTTGATTGTTTGTGTTGAGTGGTGGGAAAAATTATATCTAGATCTGGGAGAAGCTTTCTGCCAGTACTGTTAAAAAGATTGTAGTCGTGCACGTGCACATGTATTTGTAAATGAATGACATTGCACATTACTTAAAAATAATTGTCCTTGAACTGGAGGATGCAATTAGAGGATGCAATCACAATATTTTAGAGTGAACCTTACATAAAGAAGACAGTTCCAAGAAAATGTGAGTGTTGTCTTACCTGACAGTGGCTTCCTTGTTATAACTTTTGAATTTAAATACATGCTGATATATGGGATTATGGACTGGAAATAGGCTTGTTGCCATTTGCCATTTCTATTTTGGAAATGTCAAACATGCAGGTTAATCATTCCACTTTTGTACAGATGTGACATGTCTCCCAGTTAGATTAAATGAAAGGATTCAAGATCATGGTGGTTTTAGGATTAAGGTTTATACAAGTCCCAAAAATATCCGAACCAGGAATCTGCTACGGTTCACTTGCCTGGTTATAGGACAAAACCAGTGAAACAAGCATTTGTGCGTCTGCATGCATCTTTCTGTGTGGTACTTCTCTCATGTTGGTCTCTTTCCTGCATCAATAGGTCCAACATATTCCCAGAAAACAGCACGGCCAATAGCCATGACTTTCAGATGCACAGCTTTGATGACACCACTTCCTGCAAGGCCTGCCAGATGCTCTTAAGGTGAGAGAGTGAAGGTGAATTAAAGTGAAAAAAGGGAAAAGTGGTTTTGAAGAAACAAAAGGTGCTGTAAACAGGATGCCCGAAAACGATGTTGCTTGCCGCCCCAACAATCTGATCTCGTGCTTCCTTTTTTTTTCTCTGCAAGCCTGCAGTTGTAATGCACGTTAGGAAACCAAAAGAAACCAGAAAACCTTGACGAAGGCTTGGCTTCTGTTTTCTGTTAGCTGAGCATTTGTGTCAAGCGTCATGTGGCGGGAAAAGTAATTTCTAGACCTGGGTTAAGCTTTCTGCCTGTTTCATCATTCCTGCCCTTACAACGTGAACAGCAGCCGTAAAAGTGTTTTCTTGTAAGTTCCCCTGCAGTGCTCCAGCAGGGTACCCTCCTCCTGACCATGTCCGAACCCTGTGCGCAGTGCTGAAACCGTGTGTTTGATCCCCAGGGGCATCTTCTTCCAGGGGTATCGCTGCACACGCTGCAAGGTAGCTGCACACAAGGAGTGCCTGGGAAGAGTGCCTCCCTGCGGGAGAAACTCAGGTGCTTTTTTTAATTTATTTTTGTCATGTTTTCTCTCAAACTAGCAATGTTCTCATTTATACATTATCAATCAATCAATCTTGTAACTTCAGTTTTTGTCCCGTGTGAGGCTAAACTAACTCCAGATTGTCTGTGTGTGTCCTTACAGATTTCTCTGTTACAATCAGAAAAGTAGGTGATTTCTTTTTTTTTAATCCACTTACTGAAATACTGAAATCGATTGAAGTGTCTGTTGTTTTAAACTGGGCATGCTCTCAAACTGCTCCTCTCCTCTTCCAGAACAAAAACAACAGAGCCACACTTCACCGACAAAATGACCCCGGTAAGAGAGAACTTTAAAACATAGTTTGCATTGCATTTGTATTTTAAACATTGCTTGTTGTTCATGAAAAAAGCACATGGGCAAGTACATTTATAGGCTTTATTCAGGTTGAGCCCTGATCAAGGACCTGGAGGGAGGGGAAGAGGGCTATTTGTAAGTTGTCCTGTACTGAAAAAGAGTAAATATTTAGCCAATGCATAATTCTAATAAAAAAATAGCCTTGTGCCTTAAAAGAATTATTGTTTATTATTAACTTGTGGCAGTGATTCTGAGTTATCAGTGACTGTCTTCTTTTTTTCTTTAGCCAAGTTCTTAATCACAGGGAAATTTATTTTAGTTTTCTTAGTGAGCCATACTCTTGTATTTGCTTTCAGCTCTTCAAAACGTGGTATGGAGTTTGTAATTGCTATCAGCCCAGTTTCAGAACTTCCCTTATTCAGGTGCGAAGGAAAAAAATACAAACACTGTGGGTGGTGTTGGCCATATTATTTTCACTTGTGTTTGTGTCTCATAAAGTGATCACCTATTTTCTTTTAAGAACATGAGAAAGGTCTGTAAATGATATGGAGCTTCTTGTTTTTAGTCAGAAATAAGGAATCATATTAGCAGGTTGATGAGAGACTGTATCAACTTCTGTTGGAAAGAAAGTTGGTTAAAATAAACTTTAGTCGGGGTAGTTGTGAAATCCCAAAGCCTGGGTGCAGAACAAAGGCTACATCAGCAAGCATTAAGTTACGGGTACTGATTAGCAGCAATGATTTAGCGCCCAACTGGAACAAAAACCAGCGGACACAGAGATAATCCAAGTCAAGGATGGACCCCCAACAGGTCATGAGACTGAGGACAACATCTCATTCCCCTCAGCATTCTGAGGAATATGTGTCAGGCAATGATCTCCGTCTTCTGTGCACCTACTGACCCCTTATAACATGTATGTGAGCCAGACGTGTGACTTCTGCAGAGGTGAGATAAGTCCCATATCAGGAGGTGCATGTCTGAAGACAACGGGCATCTAGTGTAATGACCCCTGCATTACACTGTCTAGAAAGAATGAGGCAAAGATTGGGAATGTGTGGGGAACTAGAGGTGAGACAGAATATTTCTTATGGGTGTCATGTCCACATTAGTATATCATCTTGGCATGTTCGGCATGGGGTACGTCTGCGTGCAAACATGAGTGGGTACACATATGAGTGCACATAAAGCTGTTTCGTTCCATGATTGTCTCGTACGTCCCTTATCTTTGGAATACTCGCTTTTAATCTCCTTCGTACCTTATGCGAATGAGGGCCTGAATCGGCAGTTGGCTGGACAGGCAGCAAAGAGAAGTGTTGAATTTATCCCAAGAAAACAAGAAATTAACGAGAGGAAGGCCTTCCTCTTCGAGGTGGTAAATGGGTGACATTTTAACCATTCAGGCGGTTTTGGACTTTTTGTGAATCACTTTATGAGTTGGTCTTGTTATCTGACATTTGGTTGACATTTAGACCAAATTGAAAACTTGATGGTTTTGGGTCATAGTGGGGGAGGACTCCCCTTTTGAATGCTGGGAAGTATGCACTCAAAGTGAAGGCAGGAGCGTGACCACTTGTAACCTGACGTAGTACAGTGTGCATGATAATATAATGGTATAATGTAAAGCAGAGCCACAGATAAAAGTTACCTCTACTTGGTGTAATTTTTCTTCTCTTTTGAGCAGCTGTATCACGTAATATAAAAGTATATATATATTATAAAAGTAATATATCATTCATAAATTTCACATGAATGGCACATGTGTATTACAGGATGCTTGAAAAGCAGAACATTGAGTGCTACAGGCAAGTACAAATCAAAGTTTTGGCTCATTGGCCAATCTCTCCATCAATCACCGCCCTGTCACTTCATAGTGGATGTTCTTTTTGCGAGAGGCTTTTCACATCTCTCCACTGTGGACGAGTCATGAATTCTGGCTAATTCCCGATTCTGTGATGTCTGATTGACCAGGTGGTCAAAATTTTGATTTGATCCAGGACTAAGCTTAGTGTGGGTGTATCTTTTTCTTAGAAATAAGATTGTTTTCATTTCTGAACGTAGGCAGCAGTGCGAAGTTAGTGGTCAGGGTACTGCACTCATAACAGGAAAGTTCTAGGTTCAAATTCTGGGTCAGTCTCTGCTTATTTACCCTTGAGCAAGGCCCCTCACTCAGATCACTCCGGTAAAAACATTCAACTGTACAGTTGCAAGCAGCTTTGAATATAAGCGTCAGGCAGATAACGTAATAGTTGTTTCTTTGGTATTTTGAAAGGTGTCACAGAGGAATTTTGGAAAGCATTTTCCCCAGTAACAAAATTGAGAAGTTACATGTCAGAATCTGTGTGTGTCACATGTTCGAGTATACAAACGAATGAGGCTTATTTTCTTTCGGTGTCTCTTAGCTGAATCTTGATCAGGGATCAGCAATCCAACAGAAGCCTCACTGTCGTGGATGAGGGGTAGGTGGTGCTGGATATTTTCAAAAAAAAGTCAGGCAATTCTGATGGTCTTGCTCCCTCTCCCACCAGGTCTGCCCAAGATGGAGGTGTGTAGCGAGTATTATGGGCTGCCTCCTCCGCCAGTGGCGTTCGGCCAGCCACTGCACCTCTCCCTGGGCGACATCATCGAGCTGACCCGAGCTGAGGCTGACCTCCAGTGGTGGGAGGTAAGGACCGGCTGGAGAGAGGGCAGTTTCCGGCAGTCGTACGGAATCGACAGCTGGACACCGCCTTGTGTCGCCCAGGTGGGGCCTGCACCCCAGTAATGGACAATTGGGATCCTTTGAGTCAAAAGGCACCATATAACTGCAGAGAATAAATCCTTATCATTTCTTTTTTTATAAGCACCATGTGGCTCCTGTTAAGGTTTCAAATTCAAAGTATTATTGTGACTACACAATACTAATACTTAATCCATATTAGTAACCTTTTGGCAGCATGGTGGTGCAGTGGTTAACACAGCTGTCTCTGAGTGCTGGGGCCCTGGGTTCAATTCCAGACTCGGGGTGCTATCTGCATGGACTTTGTTGTTCTCTCGTGTTCAAATGGGTTTCCTCTGGGTGCTCCCGTTTCCTCCCATAGTCCAAAGACGTAATGGTAGGTTATCTGGCTTCTGGGAGAACGGGCCCTGTTGTGAGTGTGTGCGTGTCTGTGTTTGTGTGTGTCCGCCCTGTGATAGGCTAGCATCCTGTGTACCCTGCCTTAGAAGCAGTTAAAAATGGATGGAGTAACCTTGTCGCTCAACAACAGTCGGAAGCACTTGCACTTCCCTTAAGTAATATGATTTACAAGTTCCAGTAATTTGTTTAATTAATCGCTTATGTCCCAATGGCAGCACTTAAGAGCTGAAGATTGTGTAAAGGCTACCCCCTGCTGGCCTGATTAATAAACAGTTTAAGTCTGGGGCCCATTAATGTTGGAATGTTTTTTTTTATCTGAACCATTGTACCGACGGAATGGGTGCTATCACAAATAAAGCTGCTAAATTAAGTATAATTGCTCTATAACTTGCTGTTCTAATCAGTGTATTTACGCTTCAGTGCTCTCCACATTCACTTTACACTTTGCTCCTTCTGTGAAACCATGCCTACCCTCCTCAACACAGAAATAACTATCTCCCACCATCTGCCAATGTTACTTTCTGTTTTCAGTCCCCTAGAAAAAACTTCTGATATGAACCCATACTTTAGAGGTATACAATGATCTCTGATGAGCTTTGCTTTTTTTGTGTTTTGATATGTTATGTAGAGAATTAATTTATGTTCAATTTGTTAATTGAATTTATAGAGAAGACAAAATAATTTATTTTGTAAGTCTCGGGAGGAACTTGAATAGTGTTGTCACCTAATCAAATGGTATTTTGTCCCCACTCCAGGGCAGGAATATCACTACAGGAGTAGTTGCAGGATGGTTTCCGAGCTCTAAAGTCAAGCCCTTCATAGCTGTGAGTAACTGATTCATGAATTGTGTTTGCTGTTTATTAATTATTTGACTCCAGAAAGTTTTCGTTTTTCATAATTCATAATAAGACCTAAAGAAGAGGTTAAACAGCTTGGCCTATGCGCCTGAGTTCTGTGCTAACCCCGCAGTTTTGTTTTGTTTCAAACTAGCAGATCATCAGTACAGTACTAGAACATAAAAGATACTCCCAGGCTGAAATAGCACACTGTTGGTAATCTGCTAAATAAAAAGTCCAGTTTCTCATGCACATTCATACCATTCCTGTTCGCAGTTTCGTTGAAGTTGGATTGAACTTAGTTAGGCACAGAGACACCTTTTGTCATTCGTTTTCCTGACTTCTATTAACTGTTTCAGACTTGTATCAAATGGTCTCAAAGCAATTTCTCTGTTTTTTACAGAGGCCCATCCCAGACCTGTCCTTTTACCCTTGGTGAGTAGAAATTTCCTTGGAAATGACAACACACTTGCAACGGTAGCATTAAAGCTTGGGCTGTGGGGGGGTTTCCTGGCTCCACTCCTGCTTGAGGTCGATGAGCACAGAGACAAGTCTAGGATGAGAAATCGGAGAAAATGAATCCTCAACACTCTTGCCATGTCTGCTGGCAGGTACGCGGGCAGCATGGAGCGGGCAGGGGCGGAGTCTCTTCTGATGAGCCGATCTGATGGGACATACCTGGTGCGGCAGCGACAGAAAGATGCAGGGGAGTACGCCATCAGCATCAAGTGAGACCCTCCTCCTCCGTCAAATTTCTTACCATGTGCAATTCCCGCTAGTTCAGGGTTCAGACCCCAATGGTCTGTTGTTAGAGTGTGCACCGCTCTCCAAAAGAAAGTCTGCAGGGATGTAGGAAAAATAGGAAACCAATTTTTTTTACCACTGTCAAAATTCACAAGGTTCTGTATAAAAAGAGGAAGTGCAATATACTTTTACACACAGGATATAGGTTAATACACATAGGATATAGGAAAACCTGGGCAATCATCTTTCTGAATGGCCTGATTTGCTATGACATCCCAAGGGAGTGGAACATTCCCATTTTTTTACCGGGAATGGGATCCTGTCTTCTGTGAAGGTCATTCCCATCTTTTCTTGGGTGTACTGATGCCTTCTCTGCCATTTCTCTTTTGTTGCTGGGCTATTTGTCCGCTATCCCATTAAAGCACATGCACCTCTCGCACCACTGACTCCCTGCTGTGGCTGCATTGGTTCCTGTGAAATTCGATCTCTTGGACCATGTATAGAACATGCCTGCCGGCTCATTTCCCAACACTGACCAGAACCTCCCCTCTTTTCTCAGGTACAACGTGGAGATTAAACACATCAAGATCACCACAGCCGAGGGGCTTTACCGCATTAATGAGAAGAAGGCATTTAGAGGATTAATAGTAGGTGCTTGTTCTGTCTTCCATTGGCTGCCCTTTGAGCTCCATGATTCTGGTTGAGTTGGTATACAGCCAGCTTAGTCCAGCTGTCAATGTGTTTCCTTTGTTATATCTTTTTTTTCAATGCACAAGTAATCCTCAGCACACTGTACTGCTCTATGATAACATGTTGATTTGTCAAAATGTTATAAGTGACATTTGCTTGTTACAATGTGTTAAGTTACAATGCATTGTATACACACTCTGTTAAGTGGCATGCAGTATTGGATTTCCTTACACCATTAAATGAGCTTTGTGCTACACTATACCAAATACCATTAGAAATTATGGAACTAAATCCAGTGATTTGGGACAATTCTGGACCTGAGGTCCTGTTTACATGGAGTTTGCATTGTTACAGCAATGGGTTAAGTTGTCTAGGAAGTGTCTTGAAGAATCTAGATAAATTGTGTAACACCTGGCAGTGTAAACATTTCAAGCTTCAAAGCAAAGAGGATGTAAAGGGGATCATAGCAACCATAACGTTCACCTTGGCTTATGTTAGTCCATTAAGTTCTGGGTAAAAGATTAAGTGTCAATTAACAGTCCAGAAAGACTCCATATTATATCAGATCAAGACAAGAGATAGAAGGGGGAAAAAAGGTCAGACCACAAGAGAAAGAGGAGACAGGAGGAGACGAAACTACAATCTTGGCTAGAGATCCTTGTTGAAGATCATCCGAGAAGACTATTAGAGCTAAGTATTTGAGTCTTGCTAAAGAGATCTTGCTATTCTGTAGCTTGGAGCTCTGGAGTGGAGAAACCCTCATTTTAAAACTGCCTCTCCTGCTTAGTGGGTGCATTTCAGTAGGGAAATAGGCTCTCATTACATGTGTGTCATCTGGGTTAGAGAGAGATTTAATCATAGGTTGTAATCTATTAGTTTAGAAGGCACCTTATGTCTTCTTGTGACCTCTGTAGGCATAAGATGAATACTTGGTAGCAGTCTGGGGTTTTCCCTGGTGGTCTAGACATACGTCTCTGAAACGTCATGTCTGTAAACTTGTCATGGACATAGGGAAATGTGTGTGTTGTATATTTATGTTGTGTGTAGTGTAGTGTTTGCATTGTCACTATAAATAAATATTTGTTTGCCAAGTTTGCCTGAATTCTTTCTGAACTCTTTTCACCAACGTTATGCCAGAGAATAAAGAATTCACGTGCCTCTCGGGTACTGTATAATCTTGGAGAAATCCTTACAATCATTACCGATTGGTCCATTCCCGTTATTCTCTAATTTTCGTACCCTCCCCATTTGTTATAGTATGTTCTCCCCATGTCTTTGTGGGATTTCTCCCATAGTCCAAAAATATACTGGCAGGTTAATTGGCTTCTGGGAAAATTGGCCCTGGAGTGAGTGTGTGTCTGTCCTGTGATGGACAGGCATCCTGTACAGGCTTGTGTAGCCTGCCTTGTGCTTGTTGCTTGTTGGGATTGGTTCCAACTCAACCACAACCCCGATTTGGAAAAAGTGGTTAGAAAATGGGTGGATTGATACAGTGATCACATCACAGTATACAGTATGTCACATCAGGTGTTGTAGGTCACATTGCAAATTGGGCTCAGATCATTTCAATCACCTGTGTGCAGTCCTGTTGTGGAACCTGGCATGGCCCATGCTGGTCAGGTTAACTCAATGGAGTGGTGCTAATTTTCAAGAGAACAGCTTTCTCAGGACTTCAGTCTTGGAATTGCAGATCTAGAGCTTTGTCTTCTTTTCCTACAGGAACTGGTGGAGTTCTATAAGCACAACTCGCTGAAGGAGTACTTTAAGAACCTGGATACCACCTTACAATTTCCCTTCCAGGAACCTGAGCACAGCTGTGTCACGCCCTCTCCAGGTGGGTACCTGTCCTCCTCCACCCCCACTTCCTTCCTCCCTGCTAGGCCCTCTTGTCTCAGAAGATTCCAGGAATGGATGGAATAAACCCCTCACCTTTGCAAAGAGCTTGAGGCCTTCCTGGTTGTGCTGGTTCTTGTCCTGAGAGCTGGATATTTTGTGCTCAGTACCTAATTCTGAGAGAAATTGCCCTGATGTGCACAGATGAAAGAAATCCTTATTTTTGTGTTTCATCAGTACAGTTTGTGATGTGCTGCATTGTATTTAAATATACTGTACACCTATATATAGATATTTATCTGAGTAAATCTGTGTAAATAAGGAGTGTGATTTTTACTGCAATGTGTATTGAGAATCACGTGTTCTGTGCACTGTGAATTAAGTAGTCACGTAGCTCATTTTGCATTCGGTGCCATGTGTTGTGTGCATATGTATTTTGTGTATTCTGTTTTGAGCACACCATGTTCGGAGTGTCACTGTGCCATTACAAGTGCTACATGTTGTATGCTCTTCGTGGATTAAGTGCTATGGGCTGTGAGCACATTGTGGGTTCCACCCTTGTGCTGTGTGTTTCAGGTGGCAGTGTGAAGTACTTCGGCAGTGCCAGAGCCCGTTATGACTTCTCAGCACGGGACCGTACTGAGCTGTCTCTGAGAGAGGGAGACATTATCAAGATCATCTCCAAGAAAGCACCCAGTGGCTGGTGGAAAGGAGAGGTGTACGGACGGGTAAGAATGACCACTCTTGACTTTATTTCTTCCTTTTGTCATTCACTTTCTTCCTGTATTTCCCTCTTCCTTGTTCTTGTTCTTTACCTTTTCTTCCGAAATCCTGTTTCTTGGCAAGAGACCAAACATTAACACAAAGGAGGATGGCCACGGCAGCAGTACCAGACTTTAATTTTTTTTTTCTTCACTCAGGTTGGCCTGTTCCCAGCCAACTACGTAGAGGAGGATTACTCCGACTATTGCTGACAGACAGGCGTCGTTGACATTCCTGACAACCTGAGATAAAGTGCAGATGGGTGGCCGATCCAGGGGCACGCTGACTCTTCATATAAGCACTGAGTGGACCCACACTGGGGGTGGGGCTGAGGGGAGGGCAGTATGGGCCTTGACTCCCAGCATCGCCCACCAGTGGAGCCGCACAGCCACACTGTCCCCCGGGCATTCCCCAGCCTCTTATTTATTTGATTTTCTTTTTGTTTTGTCTTTCGAGAAAAGCCCAGACCCTGCGCCCTTCATGGGGGGACTTTTCGATGGTCTTATTTTAGCCTTTTTATTTGGTTGGCTTTGTTTCTTGTTGCCTTCCACTCCTGCTTGGCTGTGGCGGTGATTGTAGTACCACAATTCTGCTGGCATCCCGATGAGAAAATGATCCCAGTGCTAACGTAAATAAAACAATGGACGTCAAAGCTGGTGCTAAACCTTTAAGTACTTTGGGCAAATCTCTGCCTTCACTAGAGCTGCCACCTGCAGCTTTTCTGATCAGTAGCAACTCTGGTGATGCAACAGTGAATTTCATAAGCAAGCATGTGTAGAAAGCTGTGAAGAGTGCTGCCCCATTGATGACGAAGGAGGAGCTACCTGCAACTTCTTCTTTTTTGTCCCAGTTGAGGAAATGTGGCTGCTGTCAGCGTTTTCCAGTTACGACTGTGACTTACGGGAACAGTTTTTGCTTGAAACTTCAGGGAACTGTCAGATTTCTGCTTACTCAGGTAAAGCAGGGGCAGGTTGCATAGCGTGGGAAATTCATTGCTCATCTCCTCTCATCATTAGTCTGATTTCCAGAAGACCGTTCTGTGTTGCCAAATTTGTGCTCAGTTTCTTGGTTTGTGTCTTGATACACCGTTTAAAATAATGCACACGTATAGTGAATGTAATGTCCTTATTGAATAAATAATGCATTTGTTTTCCCCTTATATTTATTTAAAGGTCTGTGATTGATAGGAACTGTATATGTAGCACTCATTAATCAGGTTGTATTACAGGAGCAGATTTTTTAATTCTGATATTTAAGATGATAAAGTTGGCACAGGTTCCTGCAACTCCTTTACCACAGAAAACATATTTCACTATATTTCTAGAAATATAATGCCAGATGTTTCAATCAGCTTCCATGTCTAAAGTTTCTGTGAACCATGAGGCCAGCCTGTATTTACAAGAGTGTCAGACGAACCCAGGAGTCTGCCTGTGTGGAAAACAGGCCAGAGATGCATTTGGGTTCATCTTCACTTTCCTTTCAGTGGGCTATGTGCTTACCACTTAGAGAATAGAGAAATGGATGGGGTCCCCAAACCTGTTCCTGGGAACCCCCTCACCCCCCATGCTTTCTGATGTTTGTTCCAGCTACGCTCCTTTCCACAACTGAACTTGTTTTTGATTCCTAAACATGTTGAGAGGCTGCTTTGTAACAAAGATACCCACCTTTTGAGTAAAATAAAAGTGCAGTTTCCAGTTAAGCAGTTTGTTAGCTAAAGGTGGGGAACCCCTGAGATATGGAATAGTTCCAGAGTCTACAGCCCTGATTCTAGCAAGATGTACTTCTGCAGGTTTTATAATATAGTAGGTAAAGTCCATACTCCAACACAGCGTTTCATTGGGACGGAGCTCAGCCTTACTTTTGCAATTCCTGTAGCATTGAATAGACTAAGTAACCCACATTGTGATGCTGGTCCCCACTTATACAGCTGAGGTGAGGTACCTCACTTTAGCAGTGTCTGCAATAGAGACCTGAACCCAGCCTGTCAATTATAAGTCCAGAAGCTTACCCAGTACTCCTTTGCAGGTTTTATAGGTAGACTTAAAATCTCAAAACCATGTTAATGCTTTCTAATTAAGATATTCAGAACGTAGCTGGAACAAAACCACTAAATAACACTGCCCAGCACAGACAAACCAAGTCCATAAAGACCATGTTGTATATAAATACCAGATTTTATTTTTAAAACAATATCAAAACAAAATATTTAGCAGAACAAAAGCCTGATGTTGAGACAATTTACTTCCTAATCATTAACAATGGAAAAAAATGTATCTTTGCTGCTTCAATACAAACTTGCATGTTCAGAAAGGGTTTACATCTGCGAGTTCAGCAAGGACTGAGGAATTTTACCATCCCTAAAGCAATTTGTGGCTCAGTATGTCTACTGGTAATACAGCTCCAGGTTCATTCCATCATGGATTTCATCTGTTTAGAGAAGCAAAATTAAGGAAAAAAGCACATTATGCCCTTGATGGGGCTCTGCTGCTTACATGCTTAGAACCAAAGCACTACTACTATAACAGAATGGAGGCTGAATCACAGGCTGCACAATAGATCAAAGGAAAAATCTGATAAGTCTTTGCAAATCCCCAGTCATGTTTTGCAACTAAATTAGTTTAATGTACAGTAAGTATTCACAACCTGCAATAGAAACTGTTAATCAACCTGTCAAATCCAAAGGTTGTTAAATAACCTTACTGAACATTTTCTCATCCCAGAGCCTGGCACTAAGGAGTCTTGATTGGGATGCTCTGGATAATTCATTTAAGACACAAGGTGCCAATGCTGATGTCTGAAATCACAGATGTGTGCAAGCTTCACAAAACTGACATGGTCACGTGCAGTTTGTGCTGCAAGTTGGGCTGAAATTTTACAGGTTCCTGGGTTCCTAGGATCTCCTGCTCACCAGTCTAAACAGCCTGTATTCATTATGCAAGCAAAAGCACCTCAAGGCTTTCAGCGGACCTTTCAAAATGCAAGAACCCAGCCTGCCCTGCCTGCACAACCATCACTCGATTAAACCAATCAATTCCATAACAGTTACTTTGCATTTGATCTCAATGGGATACATAATAGTTTTGCCACTTTTACTGCAGAAATTCATCACCAAATGCTAATGCTAGCTGTATGTATTTAGTTCAGCAAACTGGGCCAATGGATTATGCCAACAGCCATATCACCCTGCAACTCACAACTGGCAAACCACTAAAGCTAAGCAGGGGTGAGCATGATCAGTAACTGCATGTGAAACTAAGGTTTCTGCTGGAATAGGTATTAGAGAGGCCAGCAGGGGACGCTCACCCTGCAGTCTGTGAGGGTCTTAATGTCCCAGTATAGTGACGGGGACACTGTAATGTAGGAAGACACCATCCTTCGGATGGGACATAAAACTGAGGTACTGACTCGGTGGTCATTAAAAATCCCAGGGCGTTTCTTGAAACGTTTAGGGGTGTTACCCTGGTGTCCTGGCCAGAATTCCTCCTTTACCAATCATGGCCTCCTAATAATCCCCATGCCTGAACTGGCTTCATCACTCTGTTCTCCTCCCCCGAGAGCTGGTGTGTGGCGAGTGTACTGACACGCTATGGCTGCTGTAACATCATCCAGGTGGGGCTGCACACTGGTGGTGGTGGTGGTGGAGGGGAGTCCCCAATACTTAAACATTAAGTGGAGTGTCCAGAAAAGTGCAAGGAATTATTCAGAACAGGGAGGCTCATCTTAAACCTGATTGATATACCTTTACTTTATACATTCAAACAAAACGATTAAAAAAAAGGATACAGTCTCCTAACGATACATGGTCCTTGAATATAGTGTACCTGCAATGACAGAATTTAAGAGACAGGATTAAAAATGTTTTCAGTTGTGAAACAAAGCATTGAAAATGCTACTGGGTGAAAAAAAGACATCCTTCAAAACATTTAATATGCTTCTTACACTAAATGAAAGAAAGCTAACATTCTTTTACATGTCTTGGACATTCCAAGTGTATTGATAGGGAACAAAGGCATAAGGTGTTCACTACTCTGTTATCTTTACAGGTTTCTCCAAAATCCCATACTGCAGTCCCCTGTGACAGAATGACCTGTTTTTTCTGCAGAAAGGATAAATAAGTACTTGTCAATTTACCAATCTAGACCACTTTATCCTTGAGATACACACACAAATGCCCTAAAGGTACACATTAAAACAGCTTTTTGCAGTTCGGTATTCAAAGCATCCTCACCATTTCTTCAAGACGATTTTATCCCACCTGGTACCAGTCTGAGCAGCTATCAACTTCTTCAAGTCTCCGATCGTGTCGTCAGGGCTGGGCGCAGGAGTTAAGTGGAAACTTCAGAACTGGACACAAAGCCTCGTCTGAATAAGCTTTTTAGTCAAACCTCCTCTAGAAACAACTTCTCTAAAACTAGTGACCAGCAAATATGACAGTTGGAAGAGGAAAAGTTGGTTGAAGGAAAAACAGACTGGTTTCATTAACCGAAGAGGAAAACAACATCAAGACTGAAGCGGTAACTAAAAATAAAACTTTCTTTAGATAGATCACATATATTATTGTATTCCAGGTGAGGAAGCTAGCTTTTACTGAACGGCGTTAGGACACCGAGCTTTCACATTGGAGGCACAAATAGTGCAGTCAGCGTTTGTTTTTAGTTTTGAGACACTTGTTTTAACGCAATTACTGCCATCAAGGATACTTGCACTTCACCCTGACCTTCTTGCCCAGACGGTCGTTACACACCACTTCAATCATTGCGAGGCCGGAACCTGGAAATAAAGACGCAGAGCGCTTACAGTCGCAGCTGGGATCATGGCACAGACACGCTTGTAGTTCCTACAGCTACACGAATGTTATTTGCCGTCACAACTCTTCTTGTGCCGCAATGCCGATCCCTATGAGAATGAAACTGCTGCAGTCATGCATGATCTAATCACCCCCTCCTCGACGCTATCTGAATTAGAGACAACATTAATTTACCTGCACGTTTATTTACTTTACGGCACAATGCTGTGAACATCTTAAATGAGACTTTCCTTAGCTATGGAATGTCCTGAACACACTATAAAATGACAGCACTTTGTAAAGATCGCGATAAAATAGATCTACCTTTTGTTTCAACTAATCCACTTTAAATAATACACTTCTCTTCGCCCACCGAAAAAAATAACAGAATACCATACCAACACTGGCAGGAAGGATACCCGCTCTAAAACGGAAAAGGAAAGGACATTAACCAATGATAGACTACTTTCGGAATCTGACAGATGTATATGTTAGCCAATCCCTGTGTTCTTTTAATCCTGAAAGGCGGGGATTTGAGCATGTTAGTTTTCTGCCGTAAAGTGTATTAGATTAACGTGAATAACATCTCGTTTTGCGGGTAAATTGCAACTAACGCCATTTTGGCTCAGTCGTGTAACGTCCATCAGATGCTAAAATGTATCGAGTTGGAAGCCAACATGGCGGACACACAGACACAGCTTCACTTTAGTGTCTTTCTCTTAAAAACCTTAATGTCCATAACTACATTTTCGGCAATATTGTTGTTTCCAAAATCAGATAAAGACCGCGACATACAACTATTATAAATTAATTTTAATAGTGTTTAGATAAATTAACTAATTGTATAAAAGCAAGCCGTAGAAATTGCATATTAAAGGCAATACACCAGTAGATATGAACCGGCACCACCAGTTATTTGCAATGCGAACAACACAATGCAGTAGTTTTTTTTGTAGTTTGTATTCATTGCGGGCGCGGGCTTTTTTTTCCCTGGGAGACCAAATAGTGACAGCCCTTACTGCCCCCGACTATCCGTGTTGTCGAATAGGGTGGTAGGAAAAGCTGCCCGTCACTTTCGAGGCGGCCAGTTATAAAAGTAGTTTGTGTGAGAAGAGGGGGAGTTGGCCTCTGGTGTGCGCAGAGAAAATGGCAGACGACGAGAATTTACCTGCGGGGTGGGAGAAGCGAATGAGCCGCAGTTCAGGTAAATGAAACCCAGGCTCACCGAGATTATAATAACAAAGGGGCGGAAATCTTTTTGGTTGTTTTTTTTAACCCTGGGCGCTCCCAAATTGTAAACTTTTTTATTTATAAAAAAAAGTCCGTTATGCGCTAGCATTCGGATCCTGAAGAGCAGACTCTGATCACAATTAAAATTGTTAAGTAAGGCTGCAAATAATGTTTTTTTTAATTTCCCCCGCCGTGCAAAATGTTTGTTCACACGCACTGTGGGGTGCAGGAGATAGTTTCGTGTTTTGAATGCGTTGCGAATGAGTTGCTTAGAAAGCAACGGTGCAGAGCTTCTTTTTTGCGCCTTTGCCGAAAGAGGGTTTAAAATTGTGCCAAGCCGTCATTGATGGGGAAATATGAGTCTGTGGTTTTGCTTTTAAGCACATTTTTAAAATGAAAACACAAGAAAAGGGAAACGTTTTGAAAACGGGGAGGAGGGGGGCGGGGGTTATAAATCGCCCAAAACGCCCACTCCTTCAAACGTCCAGGCCAAGTCAGTCTCCTGTCCGGTTTTTTTCCCGTAATAAACAGGCTCATAAGATCGATTCGAAGGTTTGTTGACGGAAATGACCTTCCGTCGGGCGCAGCACATCCTTCGGTTTCTGTGTTTGTTTTGACGGATTCGTCTTCTGCGTCACGGCAGCAATGGGACCGCAATGGACGTGCGGGATAATGCCTCTTGGCTTCCAGACAGTCCAGTCACCTGCTTTCCGAATTGGGGAGACAAACTCAGTGTAATCAAAATACAGTTTGAGAAAGAGGACATCACTCGGTCCGGTCCAGGTCCGGTTCATTACCTATGACTCCTCTTGACTGGGAGCTCGTTACTGATGTGTACAATACACTTACACGCAGTCGTTGTGTTAGGGCACTCTGGAAGCTTTTAATTTTTATAAAGCTGTATGGGAGTTCAATACTTGGAATGCCCTTTATAAAAAGTATTTCTTCCTTTTTTTTAGGCTGCCCTCATATCTTTTTTTTTTTTTTTAGTGGTCTTATTTTCATTGGTTTCTGGCTTCTAGCTCACTCCTGATGTTCTCTCTCTCCCCCTGCAGGTCGGGTGTACTACTTCAATCACATCACCAACGCCAGCCAATGGGAGAGGCCCACTGGGGCCGGGGATGGCAAGGGGGAGCCCGAGAAGGTGCGCTGCTCCCACCTGCTGGTCAAGCACAACCAGTCCCGCCGGCCGTCGTCTTGGCGACAGGAGACCGTCACCCGGACGAAGGAGGAGGCCCTGGAACTCATACACCGTGAGCAGCCCAGGCCCGAGACTCGGGGCCCTCTCCGCCTATTAGCATGTGCATGCGCAGCTCTTGAGTCCTGCACACAGCAAAACTGACTCCTGTCCTGAGCCCCGCTGCGTTAGAATATGGCCATAAGAACAGTTACAAACGGGGGGTGGGGGAGAGGGAGAGCATTCAGCCCATCTAGCTAGCTTGATTGTCAGTAGCCAGTAATCCATGGATCTCAGCCAGCAGTTTCTTGCAAGAAGCCAAGAGGAATTGGCTTCAACAGCACGGCAGGGCAGCTTGTTCCATACTCCCACCACCCTTTGGGTAAAGAAGTGCCTCCTGTTCTTGGTTTTGTGTGCACTTCCCCTGGTTCGGGTTTCGCTGTTCAATGTGAAGAGCACCACTGGGCTGACTTTGTTGACGCCTTTGAAGATTTTGAAAGTCTGTATTGTTCCTTTTTGGTCTTCTCTGAAGACCTCAAAAGGTTCAGTTAATAATAATAATAATTGCTTACACTTATATAGCGCTTTTCTGGACACTCCACTCAAAGCGCTTTACAGGTAATGGGGACTCCTGTCCACCACCACCATGTGCAGCATCCACAGTTCCTTCAGCCCATCAGTGTCGGACGTTTCCTTAATCCCTGGAATAGATTTGGTTGGTCTTCTTTTTGATGTTTATCTTCTGGAGGAAGCCATCCTAGTAGAATTACCAGGAATAGAGTGCAAGACTGTGACAAATCACTGGGCACAAAAAAGAGGAGGCACAGGCATATCAGTATTTGGCAACATCTAAGTCAAAGAGTTCAAGTGAGCATTTAGTAAGTTGAGTGTTCTTAACTCTGCAGCTCTTACTTATGTCTCCTGAAATCACGTTTTTACTTGCAAATAAAACGCCGCTGCTCCATAGTCATGTACCGTTTTGAGGATGTCAGCGTTTGTGAGGAGGTCGCTCTGCTTTTCCTCTCCTTTCTCCAGGCCCTCAGGCCCCCTCGTAGTCTTACTGTCTCCCTCCCTTTTTCCTTTCCCAGAGTACATCGAGAAGATCAAGTCCGGGGAGGAGGAGTTTGAGAGCCTGGCGTCCCAGTTCAGCGACTGCAGCTCGGCGCGCAATGGCGGAGACCTGGGCACGTTCGGCCGAGGTGAGTCCCTGTCTGTCGCTGTCCTTCCGACTCCACGCCTCACGGCAGAGGTGCAGCGGTTCAGTGAGAAGTGAAACTGTGACGCTGGATCGTGATCCCTCTTTGGTCTTTTAGGACCAAGGACTTCTTTGTGTTTCTCCGTAAGGACTGTTGTGCTCACAGTCAGTCTGTGTAGGAGTATGTGAAGGCTAATTCCTTCTTCAGGCTTGACAGCCAAAACGTTTTCCTCTTTCTGTTTTTCAGGGCGGAGTTAAGCTCTACTTGTCCCTTTGCAGCCAGAGCAAGCTGACGTAGCTCCCCGCTCAGTCATCTATATAGAGATGTTACTTTGTAATGACAATCGCATTTTCAAGTGTGCTTTTGGCCCGAGAAGGAGGTGGGGATGATCAGTAACTTGAGTACGGTGGAGCGCAGGTGATGCCGGTCCTTATTTTGGCAGGAAGTGTTGAGCTCGTGTAATCGGCCTTCCTCCGTTTTCTTCAGCTGGCCGACTGGCGTGCCGCGCTGTTAATGAGATCAACGAAGAACCCCCAGAAATGGAGATCCAGAATTAGGAATGACGTATATCTTTTTTTTTTCTAAAAAAAAATTTCTCTCCCCTGCAATTGCAGGCCAGATGCAGAAGCCGTTTGAGGACGCCTCCTTCGCACTGAAAGTGGGCGACATGAGCGGGCCGGTGTTCACGGACTCGGGGGTCCACATCATCCTGCGTACGGGATGAGACCACTCCCCCACCCCTCTCCCCCCCACCAAATATAACAACCACAACCGACACCACCTCTCTCCCCCGTCTCCCCCTTCCCCTCCCCCTCCCACCTGACCTGGGTAAAATAAGAATGGATAAAAAAAACCAACGAAGGAGCACACACTCCCTATCCCTGATTCCCTCCCCCCCCCCACACTCAAAGAAAAAAAAACCCTTCCCATATCTGCTGCTTCTGACATCATTTTCACACTGTTTGTTTACTGCTGAGCCGCTCAGCATGGCCAACCCCTCCCCCCCCTTCCCTTCCCCGCAGTGTGTGGGCTCAAGAACCTGCAACCGGATCAAACCCAGAGGAGTGTGGCATTATGGGAGCATCCGCCCGCAGATGAACAACGTGTGGGTCCTGGGGTGTCTCTTAAGGCACAGCTGTGTGGTGTCCGTGCCCTTATGCGTCTCTGTCTAAGGAGCAACTTGTTCCGAGTGCCTGTGTTTAAGCACCTGTCATGCTTCTTGACCATTTGCGGCAGGGGTCTCCAGCCTGGGCCTTTGAGAGCCTGAATCCAGTAAGCCTGATGGGTTGTTCTGAATTGCCTTTTCTGGGGGGGGTGGGGCCATTAGATCAGAGAACATTTAATGATGGAAACTCTGGTCCTTGAAGGCTGACAAGTATTAAGGTATTCAGATTATTTTGGGATTCCTTAATCGAAGAGAATAATCTGGTTGCAATCAAATTGGTCCAAGTATTTTGAAACTGAGGATTGAAAAGGTTACCTATAATATCCTATGTCATAGGTAAATGGCTTCTGTAGAACATGGGCTCTCCTGGACCAGAGCTGGAGACCCCTGACTCATGGATTTCTTTTCTTTTGTTTTAAAGCTTAGGTGCTACCACCAGTGAAGTGTTCCAGGTTTATAACACAGATCCTAGTTGTCATCCAATTAAATCCTTGTTTAAACCTGGAATTAGCAGTGCTGGGTACCATTTAATCCTGTTTAAATAATTCATATTTCTTCTATACTTCTTTTATAAAGTGCATAGGAGAAAAAAATAGAAAGGATAGAAACTGAAAGAAAAATTTAAGCTGGCTTCATACAACAAGTGCTTGAAAAATATCAGACTACAACTGGAAGATTCAGAAAAAATGGCACTAGATTTTAAGAAATACTCAGTAGCTGTTGATGGAACAAGGCTGCTTTCGTAATACCTAAAGATGTGTAACAGAGAGGAAAAGATTTTTACAGAAAGGTTATATGCAGCTATTTTTTGTGTTTAAGAGAAGGGGGGTTGTGTGTTACTGCATTGTCATTTTAATGTCAGGGATAAGAAATTGTGTCTTAGGACTACATTACCCAGCATGCACGCAGCAGATAGCAAAATATACTTCACGGTTGTTTGGCATGACCATTAAAATGACTTTTAATCACAGCTCCGGAGTTTATTTTTAAGGTTTTTAGCTTAATTTATTTATACAACTTTATCACCAGTTATAAAAGATCAGAGGATGAAATTGGACACCAAAAATACCACAGACACTGCCTTTATAGGTTAAAACCCTTTACAATCCCTGGGACAGTGTCTGTGTCAAGTCTAAGAAAAAGTGCTTTATTCTCTGCAAAGATTTGATCTCTTTGGGTGTGATGATTCTCTACAGTTTGATTGCTTGGTTATTTCTGGGGGGGAGGGGGTGTTGTAAAAATGGTCAGGGATGTATTTCAGAATTTACACCTGACAAGGTACATGAAAGATTTTTTTAACTGCAGTATGGGAAGCATTAATGATTAGAAGACTGATGGTTTGGTGTGAAGTCAGGATGTGGTTTTGGTCAAATTGGGTCCTGGCTGTACACGGAGGTGAAATTTATCGTGACTCCCAGCAGGTGGCGCTGCTATGTCTCTGAACACAAAGGAGATTTTTGCTGAACGGGGTACATTCAGTGCCAGGATTTGAATGAGCTGTTTCTCCTTGGCAGGGACAGTTCCGGAGGAGAACACCGTGTTGTGTGGGATGAGAGGGGGGCCAGTGTGTCATCCTTACACGCGGGATAGCTGTACTAGGCATCTGAAGGGACTCTTCCTACGTCCTGTGGTGTTTTCTTCTGCTGCATTAGCCGCAGTGAGAGCAGGGCAGAGGACCCTGGACCCTGGGATGAGTGTTAGATCCTTTTGCGACACAGTCGTGTTGGGGACAGATCCTGTGCTGTTGACTTGGTATAAGCCGACGCAAGGCCAGTCCAGTGTGGAATCTTCCTGGGGTGAACAAGGACAGAAACTTGTGCCAGGGCACGATGGTGGGGACCTGTCACCGGAACAGTTTTGCTTTCTGGTGTGTTGTCCTTGCACACAGAATGGATGTACTACACATCTAAAGAAGTTCTTCCTCTATCCTGTGGTGTTTTGTTCCACAGAATTAGCTGCAATGAGAGCAAGGACAACTTTTTTTTTCTGCCTCTATGGTCTTTCACTTCCTTGTGATTGGTGTCACAGGCTGGTCTTTAAATCACCGCAAGTACCCTAGAAATCCCACACCAACTTCAAGGAGTGGATTTTGCCACACTAAGCAGAATTCGGTATTAGCCCCTACATGTGCTGTCTCTGGTGGTTTCTGTGGCAGTCTCATAGAACAAACGAAATCAGAAACCTAGTCTCAGTTTTAGAATTACTCTGCTTATGGGTATGACAGTGAGTGTGGTCTTTGTTTTAAAGGTCAATTTTTATCCTTTTTCCTACTTTAAGATACTGTTTTATCCTGAAGAGAGCAGCATAATTGCAGCGGCACAAGGGAAAAGGGAATCCGTAGTTCAGTTTATACAGTATTCGAAAAAAACGGATTGATTTCTACATAGATTTTTCTGCGTTTTTTGCAGGATCTTCAATGATAATAGCTCTGATAAACAGCAGGGGGCAGTGTTGTTTAAATGATAGTATCCTAGCTGTCACTCCTGTTGAAGTGGTTGAAAGACTTAATTTGTTAGATGGAACAAATTCATTTTCATCATATTTTCTAAGTGAATGTTTCCCTCAGACCTTACCTCAACCACAGCCAAGTTTAAAACATTACATTTCAAGAAGTATTAAATAGCACAACTAGAGAATGTATTAACGGGCACAATCTGAAAAAAGATCCCCCTTTAAAATCGACGTTTCTTTAATGTCGGGATAGATACATTTACATTTTCTAAAATGCATTATTTCAATGGTATACTGTTAATACATTTACCTAGAATTTAAATAAAGCTGCTTTCTAGCTCCTCAAAGAAAGCCCTAATTTCAACGCAAATGAAAATTAATACGCAGAAAAAGACCTAGACTGTAAAAGAAAAATAAAGTGACGGTTCATGTTCAAGTCAATGGAGGGACGTTTTGGTGTTTTTACCCACATCCGGGCAATGAATTGTTACTAAGAAACGGGTATCCCGCCAGTGGAGGCAGTTGGGCGCATGCGCTTAGCACCGCCGGCAACTTCGAAGCTCCAACCGTACAAATACGAGTCAACGGGGACCAAACTTCCTCCGAATGAGCAGGAAATATTCGGAACAGGTAAGAACTGTGAAAGAAATGTGTGGAAAGATTTCAACTGTACCCTGAAAATATTTCCATAATGAAAAATGGAGGTCAGAGCTGCACTGCCGATTTGGAACAGGTGAGGGAGATAGTTCACGTGATAAAGTCACGTCAACGTGTTAAATAGAATACGGATAAAGAATGCGCAATCATTTATCACTCATTAAAGTGAAAGATTTATATGAAACAAAAGTATAAGCTCCCGTGCCAATATGTGAAATGACACAAAACGTTTCAATGATGTTACAGTAAGTATAGTACTTTAATTTCTGCACATAAAATATTATTACTTTTTTAAATAACAAATGTCTCTGCGGTTGTATGTCCAAACTCCTTCAGTCCCAGCAATTCAGCTGGGATTGAAGAGCGGTGAGTCACAAAACAGCTGGTAGCAGCTGACGTGTACAAGGAGGGATTGGGGTCTCTTGCTCTTTATTAAGCTGTCAGAGCTTCTATCTCGGAGCATTTTCGTCTTCTTGGAAGGTACTTGAAAAGCTTGAAAAAAACTATAGCAACTGCTTTCTTTTCACTGTACCTTGGATAGACACATGGAAGGTTCGAGCTTTACCTGTTTATATACGTGTACACACATGCGTGTTCCTAGACTGGAGAGAGCCTTTTTTCAGGGCTTTCGCGTTGTGAATTTGTGTCTGATTACCTATGCAGCAACCTGCCTCACATCTTCCGGGACTACTAATAAACTGCAGCTTCTGCAGACCGATTGGAGGTGAAAAGATTTGGGTAGCCAAATAATTACTCCTATTAAACATCATGATGAAGGCTGATTGAATGGGGAGCAGGGGGGGGTAGATTCTGAAAACCTTTAATACTGACAAAGGACATGATAAAAGCTTCTTTTTGTCCCTGAACAGTTGTTGACAAAGAAAACAAAATATTGATTAATGGTTTTATGGGGATGTTTTTTGGCAGCGCTACCTATGATTGTTTGAGGGACGATTACTAAGAGATCAATTTCGTTTCAGGGTTTTTGTGTGCCTGGCAGGGTGAAGAGTGATCTGTTTTTTAACCGCTTATTCCAATTCAGAGTCATGGGGGAGCAGGAGCCTATCCCAGCAAGCAACAGGTGCAAGGCAGGGTACACGCTGGCCAGTCCATCGCGGGGCAGACATACACAAACACAGACATGCACGCACACACTCACAACAGGACCAGTTTTCACACAAGCCAATCAGCCTACCAGTATGTCTTTGGACTGTGGGAGGAAACGCACACACACACAGGGAGAACAAACAAACTCTGTGTACTGTAGATCGCACAACAAGGCCTGGAAATGAACCCAGGGCTCCAGCGTGCAGTGTGATGATATGGTGCTTGAAAGAGTCACCCAAATTGTAAGCTTCTGTGTATTACATTTTATCCCAATGGATTCCAAAGCCCCCTAAGGGTGTAGGTGTAGTTCACACTTCTGTGACACACAACCCCACTTCTCAAGCAGATGTGTTTCCGGGAGGTGAGAACTTGCTTTACCACATGAAATTGAGGGGAGTTTCAACAAGGTCAGATTGTGCAAGCTCAGTGTTGTTTTTACTAGTGACTTTTACAAATGGCACTAGTAAAGCCGTTAGTGTATGTTCCTCAGAATATTAAGGAACTGCGCCCCATTCCAGCTTAGTACCCAACTCTTGTCCTTTAAAGTACAGGACCTTCTGGTTTCCAGTCTGTCCCGGTTATGAGGCTTTATTGAACTAAATTAAGGTCCTGGATTTTTATGCAGGTGGGGTTTGTGCTGCCATAGTGCATCTGTCTTACCTCCTACTAATTAAACCTGAATCAATTCAGTTGATTAATTGAAGAAGACGGATTTCAAATGGTGAGAATCAAAAACAGATTTAAAAAATAGGGTAATTTCTGACCATGTCCGGTGTTATTTATCAGGGTACACCCACTGGCGTTGAGTTGCCTTAGTAGTGCCCTAGAGTGGAGGGAATGGGATTCAGCTTTTTTGGGCACGACAGCTGTTTCAGTATCCGTCTTTCCCAGTCACGGGCCAGCTCAGATAACCCAGTGGAGGGAATGCGGAAGCGTATTTTTTAGATTCTGGGAAGCAATGAAGTGTGGACTTGTTCTTGATTTTCTATTCCTGTTGAGCATCTTTGGGTTGTTTTTGACAGACTCATTCATCTTTCACAACCTCTGCCTCTCTACCTCCTTGCAGTAATTGCATGAAATATAAATGTCTGATTAAATTAAGGTAGTATTTCGCACCATCTGTGTGTCATTTCTCTTAGTCTCCACTGAATACTCAATTTATCTTGGGTGGACAGTATGGACCTTTTGGAAGAGGTGTCAGCAGTGTGTGCTGTATTTTATTGTATCTTTTCTGTCAAGAGATGTATGTTTGCAGTTGCTGTGCAAAATTACTAAGAGAAAGGATGTTCACAACATACAGATGTCTGTATCAGTTGATTGGAGACTTCCTCTATGAAAGGTCAGCTGACATGGTTTCTGCTAATTTGCAATTCCCACTGGCTTTTACAAAGATTTGTTGAAGCTTAGAGGAAGTTGAAGCGAGATGTATATGAGTATAACGTATCGATTTTCTGATGGGCTATTAAAACAAGGACCAATGCAAATTTGTTTGCTTTTGCTTCTTTTCTGGTAATTGATTTAGGATAGTTTCTGTTTGGAAGATATTTTTGTTGAGAAGATGGGTAGCAGAGTTATAGAAAAGTAAACTGAAGTGGAATCGATCATAACACATATCACTGTGTGCAACAAGTAGGAAACTTAATTAAAAACAGTTGCAGGAGGAAATTGCACTCAAATGTTTCTAAAAGGGAATGTAGGCATGTGCAAGTCAATTGGTAAATTGCCATTGATTTTATTTTCAGTGATGACAAGATACCTACAAATTGGTTACTAATGATAAGTTAAAAACACTTCAACACCAAATCAATAAAATGAATCAATAAAAGCCAGTGACGGGGGTGATTACAATTTTTTTTAAAGCCATAAGGTTTCAGTCGATACTCAAAACTATATTTTGTATATACAGAGTTTAATTGAGGCGGTTAAAGTGATATTTTTCAGCCATATTCTAACATGCAAACCAATTCAACAATGATTGTTTATCCATGAGTGTCCTCCCATAGTAGTCATCAGACAGTGGCCTTTATAGATAATCCGTGAGCCACGTGCTTTAGACAAAATTCCTTTTCTTGTTCAATAAGGACACTATTGCAGGTGCCTTACAAGCAGCAGCCTTGGTCCTTTGTGGTTCGCTAATGTACCTGATCAGGTCGTCCAACGAGAACTCCTTACAGGCAGGTGCTCAGAATCTTGAAAGGTATTGACAAAATAAGTGCAGAGGGGCACAGATGAAAATTAAAATGCAGTGCATCTAGGAAAGACAGCAGGGAGCGTTTCTATACCCATGGGATGGCTGGTGTCCGGAGCAAGCTGCTCAACCACGTTGTTAAAGCAGACTGTCTCGGATCTTTCAAGAAATGATGAAATCATTGGATCCAGTTGCTGGTAGTAACGAATAGCTGCATGGTCTCCCCTCACTTTGTAACATCCTTTCTTGTTTTTAATGCGGTTCGTTGCATTTCTGTCACCTAATCGGACCACAATGTTAGCTATTGATCTCCGTCTTTCAAAGAACTCTGTTCTGTAACTTTGGAAGATTCACCTCCATTGGAGGCGTCGGAGCTGTTGCCTGGATTTCTGAGGAATTGAGAGAATCGCGGAGCGCCTCAAGAAATAGCTGAGCTGCATGGGAAAACTGCTGGAAAGGACTCAGACTGAAGATCAGATTCTCAATCAGGACAGCAGAGGAAGGTAAAGTTATTGATTTTTTTTCACCGTGTCCTGGGAATGGATGTCTCTTGACTCCAAAGTTATTCATACCCTTGATACAACTCAACTGAAAGTTGATTTTACCAAAATAAAAAATAAATGCTTGGAGTATGTGTTGCTTGAATAAACAAATACATGGAAAAGTGTTAGGCTGCCAGAATTAGATTTTGTAAAAACAAATCTGTCGAAAATATTTGCATTATTTTCTAAATACACAATGCTGAAATTTTTCACCCTTTAAATGTATAGTATATTTACAGAAATAAATATAGTAAATGCAATGGTATACTGTTTTATGGTAATCTGTTAGATTCTCTGAACTTCTGCAAGATATACAGTATGTAGTTTCTGGATGTCACCTCAATGACCACTGAATATAAAATGAGACTGTGCACAGAAGCAAACCTGTCAACATCTTCAGTCTTCATAGGGAATTGCTATAAGATCCTGTGAAACTTAGGCAAAAAGTTATGGACCACCACAAGTTATGAGATGGCTAAAATATAAAATGCATAGGAAATTGAAAATGTCAGTATCCACATTTTCAGGACTATTACAGTAGTTGCTGCTCCAAATATATCCAAAGTTTTATCCACAAATACAATCAAAAAACTAGTCTGGGAGGTTAACTCGCACTCTGGGGCAACAGATGGGAATTAAAAAAATCCTGTCATCATCAGAATACAGATTCTGTACAAAAACTGTCCGAGTTAACTTCCACAATCTGGTATCTGTGGTGGAGCATCACAGCAACTCGCAAAGAAAAGGCAGCGGTTTGCCAAACATCAGCTAATTGACTCCCAAGTGAAATTGGGCAACGTACTGTAGCTCTGGGAAACCGGAACTGAGTTTTTGGGCGGGATTTCATCCCTTGGTCCTGGTGCCCTTTTGTTAAAATTGAAGGACGGATGGATACCAAAATGATTAAGGATGTTGCATCCAAAAAATGGTCTCTGCAAAGAAGCTCCAGTCTGGTCACAAATGAACTTTGCAGCATGTTAATAAAACCCCATCTCTAGACTGATTACCAGAGAGACTCCGTTTTAAGGGAGAATAAAATCTTTGTCCATATAAATCTCCAGACCTCAATTCAATAAAACATTTGTGATAGAGGACTGGCGTCCCATCCGGGATGTATCCTGCTTTTACGCCTGTTGCTTGCTGGGATAGGCGGTGGCTCTACTGAGACTCTGTATTGGATCAAGTGATTAGAAAATTAATGGATGGTTTTGTGATAGGAAAGCTGTGAACAAATGCAAGATGTAGCTCCTTCAGATTACACAGAATTTCAGCATGAAGGAATTGTTGAAAATGCCTGGTGAGAAGTGCCTGAATGTATTAAATTGCAGTATTGTATTAAAAGAACTATGTGTATTAAAAGGTTACAGAAGGAGCTTTCAGTATATTAGCAAACACAAAAGGATAGTCATCTGACTGTGAGGTACAGTATGAAACATTTTGAATATAGTATATTTCCAAAAATACTTGGGACACGTTTGTTTTTGTAGTGTATTTTACTGATTAGTCTGAAAGTTTTCATGTTTTCATTTAAAGAACAGCGGAACAGACCACCTATACCCAACCTGTTCCTCACTAACGTACGGTCCCTAGACAACAAACTGGACGAAATAAAACTCAGGCTCACTACTCGCCAGGAAATAAAAGACTGCTGCACTCTTGTGTTTACGGAAGTGGCTTCACAACAACATACCGGACTCTACCATTCAGCTGGATGATTTTTTAACTCTCCGATCGGACAGAACAGCCGCCTCTGGTAAAAATAAAGGAGGAGGTCTGTGTAATTATGTCAACCAAGCATGGTGCAGAGATACTACAGAAATCGCGATTCACTGCTCACCCGACATAGAATATTTAATGGTAAAATGACGACCCTTCTACCTACCTAGGGAATTCACGTCGGTCATTATTACCGCTGTATACATACCTCTTAACGCTAATGCTAAGGAAGCAGTCAAAACGCTATCCAAAGCTATTAGTAAACAAGAATCAGCACACCCTGATGGTGTTTTTATTATTGCAGGCGATTTTAATCAGGGAAATCTGAAATCAGTCCTGCCTAGCTACAACCAACACGTTGACTGCCCCACCAGGGGAAACAACACTCTTGACATTGTTTATGCTAATGTACCCGGTGCTTACAAAGCAGTACATCACCCCCCTCTTGGACAATGTGACCACATCTCCCTGTTCCTACTCCCAGCCTACAGATGACTTCTCAAACACACCAAGGCTCCAGTTATAACTGTAAAAAAATGGACCAAAGAGGCAGAATCAATGCTTCAGGACTGTTTTGAGTGCACAGACTGGAGTGTGTTCAAAGATGCAGCCTCCCATGGATCCCACACCGATATTGATACGTATGCATCAGCAGTCACTAGCTACATCAGCAAATGTGCTGATGATGTGGTGAGCGTTAAAAAGATACGCAAACTCCCGAATCAAAAACCTTGGAATACTGAGATCCGCTCCCTGCTCAAAGCCCCTGATGCAGCCTTCAAATCTGGTAATGAGGAAGAACTGAGAGGGGCTAGGAAAAAATTAAGAGCTGGCATAAAATCTGCCAAGAAACAGTACAAATCCCAGATAGACCACCACTACAACACCAACACTAACCCACGACGCATGTTGCAAGACATAAATACAATCACAAGCTACAAGAGCAAAACAAGCCATGTAAGCGCTACTGACCCCTCTCTTCCAAACAAGCTTAACACCTTCTACGCATGCTTCGAAGCTCAAAACCCTGAACCAACCACCTGGACCACTGACTCCCCTGCCACCCCATCCCCCACATTATCCAAGCTAGATGTGTGGAAATCACTAAGTAGAGTGAACACACATAAAGCTGCTGGACCTGATGGTATCCCTGGCCTGGTACTCAGAACATGTGCCTGGCAGATAGCTGATGTCTGTACCGACATCTTCAACATGTCTTTGGCCCAGGCCACTGTACCTAGCTGCTTCAAGAAGACCACCATCGTGCCAGTACCGAAAAAATCACCCCCCACATGCCTGAACAACTACCGCCCTATTGCACCCCCATCATAATGAAGTGCTTTGAAAAACTACTTATTCCACACATTAAAGCCAGCATTCCAAAAACACTGGATCCTCTCCAGTTTGCCTATCGCACAAACCGCTCCACAGAGGATGCAATCTCTATAGGTTTATACACCACACTAACCCACTTGGATAAAAGGAACACCTATACAAGAATGCTGTTCATTGACTTTAGCTAAGCATTTAACACCATCATACCCATAAAACTTTCTACCAAACTCAGGGCTCTGGCTTTAGATACAACCCTCTGCAGCTGGATCCTAGACTTCCTCACCAGCAGACCCCAGACTGTCAGGATTGGCAACCTCACCTCCAACACACTCACCCTTAACACCGGTGCCCCTCAAGGCTGTGTGCTCTGCCCACTTCTTTACTCCCTGTTCACCCACGACTGTACTGCCAAGTTCAGCACAAGCACCATCATCAAGTATGCTGGCGATACCACAGTCGTGGGTCTGATCTCTGACAATGATGAGACTGCCTACAAGGAGGAGATAAAACAACTTGCAGACTGGTGCCGAACCAACAACCTATGTTTCAACATCAGCAAAACCAAAGAGCTGATTGTTGACTTCAGAAGACAAGGAAAAGTTCACTCCCCCATCTACATAGAAGGGTCTGCGGTGGAGATGGTGAATAACTTCAAATTCCTAGGTGTTCACATCTCTAAGGACCTTACATGGACACTGAACATCTCCAGTCTCATCAAGAAGGCACAACAGCGGCTGTACTTCCTGAGAAGGCTGAATAAAATACAACTACATTCACAGATCCTCACCAACTTCTACAGATGTACGGTGGAGAGTATACTGACCAGCTGCATCACAGTCTGGTACGGCAACTGTACCGCATCCGACCATAAGGCACTGCAGCGGGTGGTCAAAACTGCCCAACACATCCTCGGCAGTGCCTTACCATCCATCCAGGAGTCTGAAAAAAGCCACCAAA
The DNA here is from genome assembly GCF_040954835.1 of Lepisosteus oculatus. Taxonomy (NCBI): domain Eukaryota; kingdom Metazoa; phylum Chordata; class Actinopteri; order Semionotiformes; family Lepisosteidae; genus Lepisosteus; species Lepisosteus oculatus. The sequence goes on along the minus strand of NC_090706.1, from coordinate 15,072,926 downwards.
ATTATGTCTGACTCCACTCACCCCAGTCATAACTTGTTTGTTCCCCTACCATCTGGCAGAAGGTTCCGGTCACTCCAGTCGCACGCAACTAGACTCCAAAAGAGCTTCTTCCCCAGAGCTGTCGAGTTGGTGACGCCCCCACTCCCTCCCACCATATTATGATCTATCCTAACGTCTTCCTGTACCCACAATGACTGTACTCCTACATCACTACACACACATGTAAGCCAACATTGTACTGTCCCCTCGATAGCCCAGTAAAACTGTACCAGTCGTAATAATATTTAATATTTATTAATTAACCATACTATTTTTAACCATACTATTTTTGCAGTTCCAAGAATTACCTTGCACTGTTTTTGTCCTGTTATATTTTCTCTGTTTGCGGAATTTTGCACAGTTTTGATTACTTGATTACATGTTATTTATGTTATGTTATTACATGTTACTGTTATTGCTATTGTGTTACTGTCTATTGTCTTATCTTCTGTCCTTGTCACGCCCCACACTCTCCCTCGCAAACGACGTTACATTCCCGGAACCTCTGCTTCCCAATCTCATCCCTGATTGAACCCAGCACATTCTCACATGCATCAGATTCCTCAAATTCTCACTCCCTAACCAATCATCCAATCACACCCCTTTCCTTTCAGTATTTAAACCCCCTTCGCACACCTTCCCACGCTCACTATTGAGAAGCCTATCTTAGTATTCTCCAGTGCGTGTTTCCTAACCTTTTTGACTGATCTCCCGTTACGAATCTTCTGCTTCTGCCTCTTGACCTCGCCTTCTGGATTTTGCCTTTGAATTGTTTGACTATCTCTTGTTACCGGACCCTTTGCCTCCCTTATCGACCCTGCCTTTGGATTTTGTCTTTTGGATTGTCCCTTTGCTACTCTGTGTCCTGTGGGATTCCGGTCACGCATAAGGATCCTCCTATTCCACGTATTGGTTCCCTGACAGAATAGTGAGCCATATTAAAATGGATCCAGCGGACCAGAGTCAACTTTCTATTCTCCTTGAACACTCCCGGAATCTGGACCTGCTAACTACTGCAGTCCAGCAACTAGCTGACCACTTTGCACTTCCGCCGTCTCCCCCACCTGCAGCTCCTGCCCCTGCACCCCCGCTTCAAACACAAACTAATCTTCTACCCCCTCCCCTCCCGGAAAAATTTGATGGCGACTCCTCCAGTTGTCAGGGCTTTGTGACTCAATGTCAGATGGCTTTCCACATCCGTCCAGACTGCTTCCCCACCGATGGAGAAAGAATTGCTTTTATGGTTTCTTGCCTCTCTGGACGAGCTCTGGAATGGGCTGGACATCTCATCTCTCGAAACGCTCCTGAGACTGCTAACTTCCACCTTTTTCAGACAGCTCTACAATCTGCCTTTGGGCAGTTGCACTCTCGCCACCTCATTGTTGCACGCCTCACTTCCCTTACTCAAGGATCTCGCTCTTTTCAGGACTACTCTTCCGAATTCCGTTTTCTGGCTGCTCAACTCGCTTGGGATCACAATGCCCTGATTCACTACTTCCGCCTTGGATTATCTGATGAACTCAAGGATCACGTTGTACACCTGCCCCTGGACTTCCCATCACTTGACTCCTTCATTTCTCGAGTTTTTGAACTAGAGCTCAGGCTGCAACAGCGAAGGTCGGACAATCGGACCCCTCCCACACCCTCCCAACTGCCTTCCTTCCATAGACTGACCTCCGAGGAAAGAGATTGCCGACGTCGTGAGGGGCGTTGCCTTTACTGCGGTTCCCCTGATCACCTCCGAGCTGCCTGCCCCAGTCGCCCTCCTTGCTCCTATCCACCTGCTGTTATGGCCAGTGTCACTTCTTCCTCTCCCAGATCTGGACTCTTTCTCCCAGCCACCCTGTCATGGACTACTGGACAGACCTCTCTCTCTGCTTTTGTTGATTCGGGCTCCGAAGAGAACTTCCTTGACTCTGGACTCGCTTCGTCCTGGAATATTCCCCGGTTGCCAGTCACCCAGCCCATTCGGCTCCTCACTCTTGATGGCTCCCCCCTCTCCCCTGGTCTGGTGAAGTGGCAGACCCCTCCCCTCACTCTTCGCATCGGCGCCACCCACCAGGAGGTCATTCGGTTCTTTCTCATTCAATCCCCTTCTCACCCATTGGTTCTTGGTTTCCCGTGGTTACGGATTCACAACCCACACATCTCCTGGTCACAAGGGGAACTCACAGCCTGGGGTTCCCATTGCCTTTCGCATTGTTGTCAGCTTCCTCAGAAAGTTTCCGTCTCCTACATATCTCAAGATAACCTCCCCAATATCCCTTCCCAGTATTCGGATCTACACCTAGCCTTCAGTAAACAGAAGGCCCTATCCCTCCCGCCTCATCGCCCATCTGACTGTCCTATAGACCTAATTCCAGGGGTCCTACCCCCTAAGGGCCATGTCTATTCACTCTCCAACGAAGAGACTCAGGCTATGGAAGATTATATCCAGGAGTCCTTGGAATCTGGTTTCATCCGCCCCTCTTCCTCACCTGCCTGCGCCGGTTTCTTCTTTGTTAAAAAGAAAGACGGCTCTCTCAGACCCTGCATTGATTATCGCGGTCTGAATAACATAACTATCAAGAACAGTTATCCCCTCCCTCTGATTTCATCGGCTTTGGAATCACTCCGGGGCGCCACTATTTTTTCTAAACTGGATCTCCGCGGTGCGTATAATTTGATCCGCATTCGGGAGGGTGACGAATGGAAGACGGCATTCATTACTACCCACGGTCATTATGAATACCAAGTAATGCCGTTTGGACTGATTAATGCTCCTGCTGTCTTTCAGGGGTTCATGAATGACATCTTTAGGGATATCTTGCACAAATATGTCCTGGTATACCTGGATGATATTCTGATCTTTTCCCAAAGTCCCCAGGAACATGTCTCTCATGTGCGTGAGGTTCTTCATCGTTTGATTCAGAACAAACTCTACGCCAAATTGGAAAAGTGTACTTTCCATGTTACCAGAATCCACTTCCTTGGCTACATCCTCTCACCCCTGGGCATTGAAATTGACCCTGCCAAGACTGAATCCATACAAAACTGGCCAACCCCCCAGAATTTAAAACAAATTCAACGTTTCCTAGGATTTTCCAATTTTTACCGCCGTTTTATTAGGAATTTCAGCTCTGTCGTCTCCCCCATTACAGCCCTGACCCGAAAAGGTCATGATCAAGGGAAATGGACTCCTGAGGCAGACCAAGCTTTCCTTCATCTCAAGAGACTGTTCACCACAGCCCCCCTCCTCCGTCACCCAGACCCCAACCTTCCATTCATTCTCGAGGTGGATGCCTCAGCCAACGGAGTCGGTGCCATATTATCTCAACGTCATGGAGAGAAGGGTATCCTCCACCCCTGCGCCTTTTTCTCCAAAAAATTGTCCCGGGCCGAGACTAATTATGATGTTGGAGACCGAGAACTACTGGCTATCAAGCTCGCCCTGGAGGAATGGAGACACTGGTTGGAGGGGTCCCTACACCCTTTTACTATTCTTACAGATCATAAGAATCTCTCTTACCTACAAACTGCCAAACGTTTGAATCCACGCCAGGCCCGCTGGTCACTTTTCTTTTCTAGGTTCCATTTTTTTATTACTTATACACCAGGATCCAAGAACATAAAGGCTGACGCCCTATCTCGCCTCCATGATCCTCCTGGCTTTTTGGACCCTCCTGAACCCATTATACCCCCTGAGAGAATTGTGGCTGCTATTAGATGGGACCTGGAGAACCAAATCAAACGTGCACTTCACAACCAAACCGTTCCCCCTCAGTGTCCTCCAGACAGACTCTTTGTTCCGGATACCTTACGCTCCACTGTTCTTCGCTGGGGTCATGACTCACTATTTGCAGGTCACCCCGGTGTCAAACGTTCCTTGGAATTCATCTCTAGACATTTCTGGTGGCCTTCTATGAGGACTGATGTTACTGGGTTCGTGCAGGCCTGTCCCATCTGTGCCATGTCCAAATCCTCCCGTCTCAAGAAGCCCGGTTTACTCCAACCACTCCCAACCCCTAGAAGACCTTGGTCCCACATCTCAGTGGATTTTCTTACAGATCTTCCTGAGAGTCAAGGCAAAACTACCATTATGGTCGTGGTAGATAGATTCTCGAAGTCGGCTCATTTCATTCCTCTTCCTGCCCTCCCATCTGCTCAAGACATGGCTGACCTCTTCATTCTTCATGTCTTCAGACTTCACGGCATTCCTGAGGATATCGTATCAGATCGAGGACCTCAATTCATTTCAAGATTCTGGAGAACTTTTTGCAAATCTCTCGGGACTTCCACATCTCTCACGTCTGGCTATCATCCTGAATCCAATGGACTGACGGAAAGAACCAACCAGGACCTTCTTACTTACCTTCGATCTTACGTCTCTGCTTCTCAAGATGACTGGGTCTCTCTCCTCCCCTGGGCTGAGTATGCTCATAACTCTCTCTCTTCCTCCACCACTGGGATGTCTCCCTTCTATTGCTCCCTGGGATACCAACCCTCTCTTCTCCCGGACTCTATCCCTGATTCGGATATTCCCTGCCTCCAGACGCGCCTCACTTTCCTCAAGAGGATTTGGAGACAAGCCAGATCCGCCCTCCTGAAGACCTCCTTGCGGCAGAAGACCACCGCTGACCGTCATCGACGACCTGTGCCCAGACTACGACGAGGACAGTTTGTCTGGCTGTCTACTAAAAACTTGCCCCTTAGACAGCCTTCACATAAGTTGGGACCCCGTTTTATTGGACCTTTTCGCATCCTCTCCCAGCTCACCCCTGTAACCTATCGTCTTGCTCTTCCTCCAACTCTCAGGGTGCACCCCTCCTTCCACGTCTCTCTCCTGAAACCCTACCACAGATCCCCCCTCTCCCGGCCTCGGCCACCTCCACCCCCACCACGACTCATTGATGGTCTGCCTTCCTACACGGTCAATAAGATCTTGGATGCCCGCTGGCTCCGAGGTCGCCAACAATTTCTAGTCGACTGGGAGGGCTATGGTCCTGAGGAACGTTCCTGGGTCTGGGAGAGAGATATTTTGGATCGCAGCCTCATTGATGACTTTGTTCGTACTCGCTCTCTGAGGTCGTCAGGAGCCGACCCTAAAGGGGGGGGTACTGTCACGCCCCACACTCTCCCTCGCAAACGACGTTACATTCCCGGAACCTCTGCTTCCCAATCTCATCCCTGATTGAACCCAGCACATTCTCACATGCATCAGATTCCTCAAATTCTCACTCCCTAACCAATCATCCAATCACACCCCTTTCCTTTCAGTATTTAAACCCCCTTCGCACACCTTCCCACGCTCACTATTGAGAAGCCTATCTTAGTATTCTCCAGTGCGTGTTTCCTAACCTTTTTGACTGATCTCCCGTTACGAATCTTCTGCTTCTGCCTCTTGACCTCGCCTTCTGGATTTTGCCTTTGAATTGTTTGACTATCTCTTGTTACCGGACCCTTTGCCTCCCTTATCGACCCTGCCTTTGGATTTTGTCTTTTGGATTGTCCCTTTGCTACTCTGTGTCCTGTGGGATTCCGGTCACGCATAAGGATCCTCCTATTCCACGTATTGGTTCCCTGACAGTCCTATTTATATACTGCACCTGAGTGACTAATGAGAAACACCTTTCATTATACTATGCACCTGTGTAAGTTTAATGACAATAAAGTTGAATTGAATTGAATTGAATTTATACATCACATTCTGAATGTATATTTGGACTGAATTTTTGTTAAAACCAATGTTTGTGGTATCAAGTGCATTCATGAATTTGGAACCAGAAGTATCCACAGGACAAGCTTGAGTGATCTGGGTTGTTATCTGTTGGGTTTTTTTCAATTTTGTTTATTAAGTGTTACAAGGTAATCAACGTAGAATCAGCATTTTACTTTGTTTCATTAAGAGAATAACAGTGAAATTAATAAAAACAGGCACAGTGAATGCCGCATAAAAGTATACCATAAAATATGTATAAATTAAAAATGTATATCAGTTTTATAGTGAAAATCTAATTTGGGTTTATGTGTGTATATATATAAGAGGATATATAGAGTATATATACAGGATGTAGATTTCCATAAACAATGGAACTGTGTTCCATCTGGGGTTTTACACTTGGGGCGGTTGGGTGATGTGTGTGTGCTGAGCTTGCAGTATACAGTATATGTTTAATGTAAAGAATTAAGTGCGATTGTAGAAGTCAGTGAAAGAATCGCCTTTCAGGCATCACTATCCATGCAGCATCTCAGTTCTAGGCTCCGAGTTGTCTGTGAAGACTTTAGGGAGTCTGCTTCATGCCTAAAAAAGAGAGTGTAAGACATGGATAGGAATTTCTTTGAGTTCCCACTCTCAGGGATAATTTTTCCAGTATCTGTGAGTTGCTGGAAAAAAATCAAGCCCGCTATTGTTGGTGCCACCATAATGTCTGACCTGGAGTTAGACTCTTGTTGGTCTACTATTTTGTGCTTGAAGCTGTTCAAATGGTTTAAATACCAGTCCCTCAAAAAGGTCAGATATTCTATATATACTTACTGCTCACCAGTTAGTGAAGTGGGAACCTGTTTATTCTGGAGGTAGGGCAGGGCTGTCCACAAGTGTGGATAATACATAGGTATGATAGTGGCTCCCATACTGTTCAGTTGGTTTAATTATCCTTCTTGTGTTGAGGTGCTGTTTTAGCTTCGTGCTTTTTTCAAGGGGAATTAATTTTTTTATTCTGCTCCGGGTCTTTAGCTGGGTAAACTCTTCAACAACAGGAAAGGGCCCTGTTTTTAAAAAGAAATGAGTGCTCAGAAACGAAGATTAATTACAGTTCATCTGCTCCCTTGTTAGAAATGTCAGTCGTCTTCAAACTGTCCACTATCAGTCCCTGAGCAGTGCAGATGTACTTGGACTTCTGTTTTGTCAAGGTGTTATTTTCTTTGTTTTAGAGCTGCTTTTTAAAACTCCTACATATTGCAAACACAGATGATTAAATATTGAACACTTGATTTGTGTGCTTGCTGTGGGGGGGTCTCTTGGTGCCCATTGTTTTTTTTCTCCTGCTGTTTTTGAAATCAGAGTATTGAGCTCTTCAGGGTGTTAATGACATCTGTTAAAAAAGAACTACGCTTTTAGCCTGCTGTTAATTTTTAATCCTTGTAAATAACAGACTCTTTAATTTTTTCATTCCATTTTTAAATAATTCATAGTAACCAAATTGCTTAAATGATGTTATCTTATATCAGTCCCCAATGAAACAGTTCATTTTCTTTTTTTAAGATCCACAAATTGAGAAGGTTAAAATTTGCTAACGAGTATGTAGTGGTGACCTTTTGAAATTAATTCTTGGATTTTTCTTGGCTGTGGCATTTGCGAATACAAATGTCTGATTAATCATTAAATATTTTAACAAGCTTTGCAAAAAAAAAAACTTTTAAAAACAAGTTGCCCTTTTATTTTTTTTAAACAGATGCTTCAAACATGCTCTACAAAGTCCGCAAGTGAAATTTAAATACGATTGGTTTGGCATTTTCAAGTAATTGTATAGCAACAAGCCAGCCCATGAGTGCCTTTCATTTGCATTTTGGTAATCTCCTCACTTTTCTCCCACAAATGGCATAATCCTGATGTATTGCACTAATTTCCTTTTAGCTTGGCCCAACAAAAGAAGCAATTATTCCCATGAATAACAGCTATACAGACTTTAAAAAGAATAAAAACTAGACTCCAGATGAATCATGCAACAGAAGAGTACCAATGTTTAACTTCTTTTGAAGGGCAGTAATTATTTGCGCGCATGCTAAAGAAGTACAGATTACAGTATATATTGACCTTACAGACCTTTTTTTACTCTGCAGCTGGACTCTTGCATTTAAGGGAAGTTTTTTTCTTGTGTTTGTTAGCATTAAATGGAGTTTATATCTGAAGATTTAGAGTTAAGGACTAAGTTTCTGACATACCCAACTAGGTAGAAATGCAGGTAATGAAACAACATTCCCAGAGTTCATTCATTTTACACCCTTCCTCCACTCCATCATCCTTCAGTGAGACTCTTTATTGCTGCAGCCCAAGGTTTAATGTTGAATCGGTATTTCCAGTTGTTTGTGCACTAAACTGCTCAATGCTAGGGCTTGATCTGAGCCACAGGAATACTTTATGGTTTGGATGTGCAGGGAGAAACGATCTGAGCTGTAATGGTAGGTCTGAGCCCACCACCCTCCCCCAAGAAAGCAAGCAGAATAGCATCAAATACGCTGAACTGTGGTACAGTTACCTGTTCAACTGTGCCTTGGTGAAGAAGAGAGGAGAAGGCTGTCCTTCTATTCAGTTTCTCTCTTCTGCTGTGTTTCTGTGAAAGGTCCTATGTTACACCTTGTTTTGCAATTTCAAAGCAATATAGAGTCCCCCACTTTTTTTGCATTGCTATGCATGCAGACCCTGCGTACAAATTAACTGTTGATGTTAGAGTTGTGAGTACGGAAAGAAAATCTCTGACCTTCACACTCTGGGGTTATGGTAATGATTTATTCTAATTTAATTGCAGATTGGAGGATCAGCTCTAAAAGTTTTGGTAAAATTAGTAACGACTCTCTCCAGCAGGGCAGAATGTGAGAAAGTGGAAGATCGAGGGCTTGAAATTAAGGGCAGACAGAGAAGGAGGGAATCTGATTATGTCTATGATTTTAAAACACTCTTCCCTAACTTAGCATTAACTTTGCACTTATTATGGACCTTCGTACTACAGTAGGTATGATCTGCAACACAGCTGAGTTCTTCTGTTTTTCCTGATAAATAGTTACAAAACAAAAGCCATCTCCCCACAGTCCCCTTTCGATTTCTGCCCCAACCTCTGTTCTGCTGTGCTGCCATGTATCATTACTCCACAGTTCATATATCTGTACATTAAAAAATGAGTCCCTTCGTCTCGCAGTGCTTCATAGATGAGACATTCTGTAAGGATGGTGTGGCTTTGAAAGGGAGGCAGAGAGCAAAAGACAAACCCGCATTTGAAAGAGATTTTTGCAATTCCAATCCTTTTTCTGTTCATGCCGTGGGGATGAATTGGCTCTGTTTAAATAGCTGCTGATTAAAGGGGTGAATTGCAAGTTTGTCTACAGCATCACTGCCTCATTCGATGGCGTGAGTTTCAGTGCAATTCAGGAGAAGCCAGTGTTTTGCAGATGTAAAGCCACCTGCCAGATGCTCTGCATTGGAGTGGTGTCATTTTGTCATTGAACTGAAGCCTCTTAGAAAATGCCTCTACAGGCGTCTTAACTCTTTAACTCATTGAGCACTGTGTCTGGGGTTGTATTGCTAGATGAAGGCTGTTTTGCTGTTGCCCAAGATACCATGGGCATCTTGAAAAGTCCGGACACTTTTCTTGGTGTGCTGCTGCGAGTGAGATTGTGTCCGACCCAGTCCCCCTCTCCCTCTTGCCTTCTGTCTCTCCAGCCTGCTTGTTTATGCGGAGGGGCCTGATAATTGATGACTTGGCCAGGGGAGCAGGAATTGAGCTGCGGGGTTGCGCTCAGCATCCCAGCCCGGATGATTGATTGCCTTTAGCCCGCATGATGCGGAGACTGGACTAACCGCCTGGAGGATTGCACTTCCTCCCTTCCATCAACATGAACAGCTTTGCCGAGCATTTTGTCTCACACCCCATCCCTCAAAGGGGCACTATGTGGACGAGGCGAAATTGCTATCGTTTAATTCTCAGTCCTGCTTATACGGGCGCCTCACTTGTGTTAGTTGCAAAAAAATGCCTTTTCACTGATGTGATCGTGTTTTGAGACATTAAAAGGCAAGAAGGAGATGTTGTAGCCTAATAATTCAAATCAGGTGTTGCATTCCTAGACTTCAGCACTCTTTTAAATGCTGTAACTTACAGTAATACTGGTTCCATATAAAGAGTTTCTTTCAAAATATTTTAAACTGGGAATGTGTATTTGCTATGTGTATCCATCACTTTTCGAATTGCTTTATCCAATAAAGGGTCATGGGGGAGTTGGAGCTTACTCGCAGAAAGCAACAGCCACTGTCTGGATACACCCAGTGCTTCACAGGGAACATCCACATACAAAAGCCCACACACTCACACCAGGGCCAGTTTTCCCAGAAGATCATTAACCTGCCAGCATGTCTTTGGACTGTAGGAGGCAATCCATTGAAAAGGGGGAGAACATACAAACTCCACACAAGCACCCCAGGCGTTGAACCCAGGGCCCCAGTGCTGACAGGCAGCAATGCTAAATCACTGGGCCACCATGTTTATTTATTTTATGCCTGCCAAATTTGTAAATGCTAATTCCTAATCCGCTGTGGTTTACAGCTTTGTCCCTCATACCGCACAAAGAGAATGAGCACTTGTGCACTCACATCTCCAACACATCCGTTTAAAGGAGTAATTTTCATTTAAAATGCTATGAACCTGTAGTGCCTGAGAGGACAGTTAGCACTGTCTCACTGGTAACCCTGCAAGCTAGGAAGGCACCTGGGAGGTCCCTGAATTTACCAATACAGTACATGACCAGCCAAGGATCTCCAGGCCACCTCGCTGAGCCCCAGCTGCTCTGAACCACATGTGCACCCTCCTCCTAGAGCATTCTGATCCTTTCTGCTAATGACCGAGCCCAGGCTAAATCAGGTGCAACAAGTTCAAGTAGGTAGTACACAGGTAAAGGTTTATTCCATGCTGAAAAGAAAAGAGACATAACATTTCAGCAGGGGAGTCTTCTTTGGACTTCTCTTTTCTTTTCCTTTCAGCATGGAATAATCCTTTACCTGTTCTTTAGTCAGGTGCAGCTATATAGCTATAACTTGGCTTGCAACACGGCATGCAGCTTCAAAATCCCTGGCATTTCTTCTCTTTTGTTCTTGGTAAAACCTTTGTTTGTTTCTGCATGATCTCCACTTGCCTGGCTTTGAGAAGGGTGTCTTGAGGGAGACCAGTGTGGCACAGGTAGCATGTCAGGAGAGTGCAGAAGCGGTATACTCTCCATATAAGCAGTTGAAACGTATGTGTGCCAGTGGGGTTGCTGGTGCAGAATGGCCACTACTTGTTGTCAAGGAGGGTGCTGCAGTGACAGATGAAATGGGTTCCCTCACTTATGTATATAAAGCACTTTGATTTTTTGGGGGGAGAAAAAGCAATACTAATATGGGAAATTATGTGTGTGGGTTATAATTTAATTTAGTAGTAAGCAGACATAAAGTAATGTATTAAGAAAATTTCTGATATTTGAAATGAAATATCAACTGGATTGAGAGTGCTTACATTGCATCCCTTTCCAGCATTTTTTCCAGGGCTTCTGTGTTAACCCCATCTGGCACGTGTTAGTCTGTACTTTAATGGACTGAATACGTTTTTTTCTGGGTGCAGTAGAACCACTGAAATCCATTAATCAGTCATTTTCGATTAGTAATCACTTCAGTCTTTTTGAACAGCAGACTGTCTTTCACATGGCAGAAAAGTCACATTTCATTTCACTGAGTCAGCCTGAAGTGCCCAGAGACAGGTACTTGGCTCTGGGAACCAGAGTAGTTCCATTTCTTGTGGGGCTCAGCAAACCGCATGTGCCATCCCCCCACCCAAATGTTTTTTTGTCAATAATGGCAGAGTCACCTACAGGACTCCCATGAATATTTAAGTCTATAATCTGATTATGCAAGCATATCTTTTCAGTGTTTGTTATATACGCTTTCAGAACGGTGTGACAAAATTTTGAAGGTCTGCGTTATAGTTCAGTAACAGGCATTAACAAATGGATGTTAATTTAGTAGTAATAATTACAGAGTTAGCGGCACTGAAAAGAATACTGCCTGCAGCTTGTCAGAAATGATTCTTCTATCCCGTGGTTATTGATAGGGCTGTGTGTCTTAGGTTTTCAGCTGCACTATTTTTTGTTTGTTTTGTAAAGTATGTTTTAGCATGTGGGGAGGGGGTTGCAGAGGAAGCTTGGCACAGACTGGTGGAGAGGTGTGTGTTTCACTGTCAGCACTGGGTGGTAGAACCCGGAAAGCCAGTTGGCTGTCACCTGCAGCCAGCAGAGTCTTGGCCAAGGGATCCCAGCGGCTGGCTAGTGATGCAACATGCAACCAAGACTCCAGTATGGCTCATTCTTTCTTTATCCCAGATATTGCTTGTTACAGTATTTGCCATGTCATATATCCATCCTTCCATTTTCTGACCACTTTTTCCAATTCAGGGTCACGGGGGAGTCGGGGCCTATCCTGGCAGGGAACAGGTGCAAGGTAGGATACACTGTGGATGGGATGCCAGTCAATGGCAAGGCAGACAACCTCAAGTACACACGCTCACTCCAGGGCCAACTTGGTCTTTAGACTGTGGAGGGAAGCCGGAGCGCCTGATGGAAACCCAGGCGAACACACAGACAGCACCTCAGGTCTGGAATTGAACCCCGGGCCTCAGCGCTATGAGGCAGCAATGCTAACAACTCCACCGCCCTGCCTCCCTGTGTGTAATAAACAAGTGCAGATGAGTTCACTCCTCATGCGTTGCGGTTTTGATCTTTTGTTTTGTTCTTGGTCACACGCAGGACTTTAAAAGAATTGTGAAGTCAGGAGATGTAATTGCTCCCTTCGTGCTTGAAGGTTTTTTCTTTTGGTCTGTTTTTTTTTTGCACCAAAGAATTGTGTGCTCATCTCAGAGTCAGTTCTCTCTCCTCAATGAAAGCATCTTTTCATGAAGCACCACCAGTGCCAAGAGTATCTCGTAGAACCTTTAAAGAAGATGAAGAAAATTCTGATTAAACTGCCGATTCCCCTTTTGTTCCTGAGGCTTGTCACTGGTTGTGTACTTTACATCAACACACACAGGTTTTGTACTGAAATCAGTCTGTTTTGTCCTGCAAAGACTAACCTAGTCTGAAGGAAAGCTCATTAAATCTCTTTGATTTGTATTATTCATTAAGCTGATATAAATGTTTAAAAGAATAATTCTGTGACTGGTTCAGTGTTAGACATTGCTCCCAGCCTCACCTTATTTTAATCGCTAATTGGAAGGGTCTTTTTTTGCATAACTTCTTAAAATGCACATTCATGGTGAATTTGTTAAAGTTTTAAGAAGAGGAAATTTTCAGAATTTCCAAAACCATGAGTATTGATTGCGATTATGGTTTTAAGACAAAATGCGGTACATGTTTTAAGCTGGCAATAAAATATCTTATTAAATGCTGAGAGGAATTGAAAACACAGCACGGCTCTTCAAGCCAGTAGCAGTTGTTGATTTTTTAATGCCCCTCTGTATGTTTTGCGCTCTCCCTAAGCAACTAAAAGATTTATAACTTTGCTTCATGAGAGCTCCCATTAATGACAGACTGTTCTAAAAGGTTACATTTTTGGCAGTGCCGCATAACAAATGGGGATATTTGTCAATATGCATAAATATTGCCTTGGTCATGCACATACCTATGCTTGGGCATGGTAGATCCCCGAATCTTTTACTAGACAGCTGACTTTCCACAGGCTTCCTTCAAATCAGGGCTTCCCAGATCCAGTCCCAGAGGGGCTCCAGTAAAAGCCAATAATGACATCAATTTTATTAGATTAGGAATTGATCTGTATTGAAAATCGACAGGACTGTGGATCTGTAGGATTGGGTTTGGGAGCCTTTGTTTTAAATAATCTGCTTTCCAAACAGGCATGGGAAGAATATAAACATTAGCCAGGCCCGGTGAGTTAATATTAGGTTGAATATTTTGGAGTCCTTCAATTGGGTTTTCAACTTTTTTTCTTGCTTGGCTTTACCCCCTTTTTCAAGTGATATGTCACAGTAAGACATATGTCACAGTAAGACTTACTGTAATCCTGAAACCCCCTGAGATACAGTAAAATATCCATAGTAGTTATAAATAATTACACTTCTGGACCGAATCTTTACTATTTTAAAAGCTGAACTGCGTGTCCCCCACTAGCAGTGTCAGAATGCAAGTGAAGTCTTGTTATTTCTGGGGCTTCCCAGATGAATTCTGAAAAACCCTGAAGGGTCCCCTGCTTTCACACTGAGAACTGTGGAGTTTGAACATGCTCCAGGAGTGTGTTTGTTGAGCAGAGAGCCCTGCTGCACCTCTCTGAGGTGGAAGCTGGTGTTTAAGGAGTGCTTTTAAGAGGGCAGCAAAATATAAAATATGTGGCCTTGGAAGGATGATGCAGAAAACTGGGTCTTGATCAGCTTGAATCCACATGAGGGTTTCTTTAGGATTCTTATTTGTACCATGTTACTGTAAATATCAATAAAGCAGACCTATAGCTGTATGCAGCGGTCAGTATATGTTGTTCATAAAATTTAATATGGTGGCAAAGTGGTGCAGGGATTAGCATTGCTGCCTCCCACCGCTGGGGCCCTGGGTTCAATTCTGGACCTGTGGTGCTGTCATGGAGTTTGTATGTTGTCCGTGTGTTCACATGGCTTTACTCCGGGTGCGCCAGTTTCCTCCCACATTCTAAAGACATCCTGGAAAGTTAAATGGCTTCAGAGAAAATTGGCCCTGGTGTGAGTGTTTGTGTCTGTGCTTGCTGGGATAGGCTCTGGTTCCCTCACAACCCAAAAGAAGCAATTGGACAGATGTTGTTATGGTGGATTCCATGCTTATAGATATCTGTAAACATGGAAAATAGCTCTGTGGATGTCTCTTTCCACATTCTGTAAATGAGCTCCTCGGGAAGCTCAACCTTGTTGCAAAGTCTTAGCTGACGGGGCTCAGGCGAAAATCACACAGAAAATGCTGCAGGCTGTGCTCTGCTTGTTGAGAGCACCTCTGAAGACCCTGTTGTTCTTGACTACTTTTACTTTCAAGTACAATTCTCAAGTAGATACATTTAGAAAAAGATGTGCACCGGGAAACGGGAGCCTGCTTTCTCTGCAGCCGCCTTTGTCCCTCCCTCCCCTTTCCTGAACCTCACTTTCTTCAGCAGGGCCCTACAGGCTGCTTGTCATTCACAGCCCCTCCTGTATTTATCAGGGAGAAGGAGGTGCCGCTTGAGGGATTTGATAGTGCTGTTCATTACCCCTGCCGCTGAATGTTTCTAATGTGATAGGCCACAAAAGGTAATTTATAAGCATGGATTAAATGTCAGTGCCCAGAAGACGCTACCCTCTGAAATCCTGGATGACTTCCAGAGCTAATCTCAGCTTGCTCTGAGCTACCGGCACCTGGCGTGCATGCAGAGGCTGCTCTTGCTGCAGGTGCCAGGGCTGTTCCCAGGGCCTTCCAGAGGTTTAATGTTTCTCACAGTTCTTCTTATGACTTAGGCAAGGATGCATTAAGGAGCTGTAATGCCATTGGGTGATTCTGCTTGTTAGTTAATGGAACACTGGTGTAAACCAGCTGTGATAAGTCTTTGTTTTTAAGGTTTGCTCTCATGTTAATTGTCAGAAGAGTCTGGTTTTCTCTTAGAATGTAGTCCCCAGTAGGCATGAAACAACATTACAGAGTGGAAGTGTGCGACTCAGGGGTTAATGGACATGAAGACTGTTGTGCACCTGACACACAAATACTCAGGGTGGGGTAGCCACCCTGGATCAAGGAAACAAGAATCCAATTATTTTAATAATAAGCAGGTAGCTTAGAGTAGTTTATTTGTTGTATTGTTAATAAAGGCATCACCTTTATAATAATTTTTATTCTGAAACTTGCTAAGACCAGTGTAAAGAGCTAGATTATGTAAACAAAACCCTGACGTTGCTGTCTGCACCCTCTATAGTTGTGGGTTGATTTCACACAAGGGATACAGTAGTGAGGTTCTCTGCTATTAACACAGTTCATCTAGCATGTCTCACATCCTGCAAAAATTCACCAAATCAAATTACTGTATCTCACTTTTGTATTATAAAAAAAACATCTAGAGGCCAGAGAAATGTCAGCAGCAGCCACAAATGCAGATAATGGTTCCAACTGCATTCCGGTCATGTTCAGAATTGGAATCCACAGCTAATTAGTTCAAGGAGCTTGTTAATGGCACATTGAATTTGAAATTGCTCAGGATGTATGGAGAATCACAGCTGCAGGACAGCCTAGAAGCACCTGCTGACTGATTAACCCCCCCCCCCCCAAAAAAAAAAACTCTCAAAAAAATACTAATTACTTCACATTCTCTTCTGCACGTTCAGAAACTTCTCCCAGTGCAATATGTTACAAGTGAAGGCTTGCCAGCTCAATCAGTGCTTTCACTTTGCTGCTTACAAATTGTTCCTCCTTTGCAGGGAAAGAGCAATTTTGTACATGCCATCCTTTCAAAATCATATGTAGCTTCAGTTTAAAAAACTATGACACACAAATGAAATGAAGGATTGGCTTGCTATGTTTCTCGAATGAGGTAAATTCTTTTTGTATCTGAATTGTGGGGAACTCTACCAGCATGTACCTTGCTGCAGAAGAGTCCCTTTGGGCCCATAATCCTTGAATAGCTCAATCACCTATAATCTACACTGACTGCACCTTGTGCTCTGTCTTCGTCATTGGCAAATTGATCTCCTTTGCTCCCCAAAAGATGCATCTTCCTCTATATGCCCTTTGACGTCTGTGCTCCTGCTCATTTTAAGTTTTGATCACACAGGGTTTTGCCATGCAGTTACCTCCTTACTGTTCTCCAGGTTTTTTCTTAAAGGGATTCCTTGTGGTCCATCTTCTACGGGAATGTGAGTGGATCAGTGCTGCCACCACACTGTTGATAGATTGTTCCACTGCTTGAGGTGCATCTCTTCTGTGGACAGGCGCTATTAGGTATCTCATTTTTGGTACTTGCAAGCATTAAAAAAAGGGAGTTCTCCTACTATATTTACTATTGTCACTCTGTTCATGTATGTTTCTTTTTTGTGGCTCAGAGGCTCAGTGCTTTTTTGTGTGCAGTATGTATAAATAGATCTTCTATTACACACAGATCTCTTTCTGGTCTCTCTTCTCCTAGTTCTAACAGTTCAGAAACTCAAATGAGTACAAAGTTCTTTAAGTACTTTTTCGGTGAAATGGCTTGTTACGTCTGTTGCTCATCTGCCTTGGTGATATGGCATATGGCTTCCTGTGTTTTAATCCAGGACCAGATGTTTTTTTTTCTTTTCTGTGTGATAGACTTTTTTTTTTGTTGAAAACCATTTTAAAAAAAGCACACTGCTGAGCTGGTGAGCTCTTGTTTGTTCATCAATCAGAATATAAAATTGCCTAGCCCTTAATTAAAGGCTTGATTAAGCAGGTATTTGAATAAAAAGTCACAGAGAGAAAAGTACTAAACAAACTTTTCCTCCTTTGATCTGTCCCTCAGTGTTTAAGTATTTTGATGGTGCCAGGTGGTATACCGTATGTTTTCTATCAATCGCAGCTAGAGATGATCAATCAGCCTCGGGAGTAGCTTTGCAATCAACACAACATGAAATGGGATGTCAAGAAGCTGAGCAGGCATAACCAAGTCCGTTTACCATGTTACTCCTCTTTTAATAAAAAAACCAGGGTGTTGTAACACAAAGTTCTGTTCCTGCTATGACAAAACCAACCATTGTTTTGTAACAATGCGATCCCTCTTTTGCCAAAGTGAGGGATTTGTGCCCGTATTGCACCTGTTTTGAAATAGTTTCCAGGGAATGAGCCCTCTGTTGATTAATGAGACCTTTCTGCACCTTTAATTTAGAATGTGTCAGTACTTAATATCCCTATACCATTCTGGGCAGTCTTTTGAGACAAATGACATAGAAGACATACATAAAGTAGGCTAACTGTTTTCCTCATACAGTGCTTCTTTTGAAATCGTGAATTGCCGTAAGTCACATCTTAATAATTGATCCTAGATGATTGAATACTCAGCTGTGATGTTGAAGAATGTTAGAGGTGAGCTGGACAATGTGTTAGAATGACTCAACATGGTGAATGATAGGAAACAGCTCATAACTTCCTGAACTCTTGTTTTGTTGCCTGTTGAGAGCGGGTGTGTACATTTGTGGCATAACATCATGGTGGCTTTTGCTTGCCAGGATGGGTTTGATCAGATACTCTTTTTGTTGAATGTTCCTGTATTTCCTTGTTCCCTTTGTCGCACGTAACATTGTGGCATCTTCTGCTGGTTGTGACACATTTCCTGATTTAAAAAAAAACTCAAAATGTTCATGCTCACAGACATAAATCATTCCCAACAAGCCCGAGCCTCATCGGAATCTTCCCACGGAACAGACAGTGTGACAGATGGAAGCGCGCTCCCTCCCATCGATCGCCTTCCGTTTCAGCCCGCTCTCCTGCCATATGCTCTGTCCCTTAGCTTCCACAACATGGCCTCCCGCTCCTCTGGGCCTCTTCCCCCAGCCAAGGGGCTCTGTGGGACCCCGGCACAGGGGCTGCACCTCCTCTGAGCCACGTTCATCAGCGGCGACCGCTGAGGCTGCTCGGCTCGAAGAGGCGGCCGGCTGTCTTGGGTGGGAGGGGGACTGTCCGTTCTTTTTTAATCGTAGCCAGAAACGGAAAAGGCAAGAGTCTGTGCCAGAGCAGAAACTGTTAACGAAAGAGATGCCCACGTTTAAAAGTTTGGCAAGCGTGCTAGGGCTTTAGCGGTTCACTTCTCATCCGTTTGCCGTGCTTTCACATTAATGCATTTTATACTGTGTAGTTCACACTGTGACTGAATGAAGCTTGCACTGATTTCAGGGTGCTTTACTGTACCCTGTGACATGGTGATTTAATTGAGTGAGACTTCACAAAGAGCTCAGACGATGATCCACTTTGGATAGAGAATCCTAGTATGATAAGGAGGGCCTTAAAACACCTAAGCCTCCTGTATATATTTTCATCAGAAGAGGATGTGGGATGGTGAAATAATTCTAATCTTCTGGGCACTGAAGTCCACACATATTCACTTTTTTATGATTAAGACTGAAAGCGTTCAAGTTTAAAAACAAACATAAAAGTGCTGCTTCAGCTTGGTTAATAATACACCCCTCCAGCCCTATTCATAGCACCTCCACTGCCTTTGTAGTATTCCTGTGTGAAAAAACTAATCTTTATACCATTGTGTCATTTAGAAAACATTTCATACATCATTTATTACACAAAGAAGCCTTTGTGATTGAACTGTTCCTTGTGTTCATAGTCTGCTAACTATAGAAATTGCTCCATGATTTCTCCTGGCTGGAGAGGAATTTAAAATCAATAACCTTTCCACAGTCATGCTTATGGGGGCATGAAATAGCTTGCATTCTCACCTTCTTGAATTACTCTACACACTGAAAACAAGAGTAAAGCAATGACATGATTTAGACTTTTTGCAGCAAAGCTTTGAATTGGTCTTGAACTGTGGGCCGATCCCTGCCAACTAGAGTTTGTCCTAGAAGGCCGTGTGCTGAAATGCTGAGAGTGGGCAAGGTGCTAATGAACAGTCATTGAAAAAGAATATTCCTTTGAGATGCACTGTATTTTTAGAACCAACCATTTGTATGTGTGTGTAATATTGTGCTGTCAAGACTTTTTCTTCAAGACTGTCAACAGGCTTGGACAGAAATGAAGTGGTATTTCACTTAAAATTGGGTTTTATAAACTGTCTTTTTACAATGTGTAAGTCTAAACCGGGTGTCGGGGTGATGCAATGGTTAACATTGCTGTCTTGCAGCACCAGGGCCCTGTGTTCAGTTCCAGAGGTGCTATATGCTGTACAGTATGTGGGGTTTGTATTCTTCTCCCTTTGTTCTTGTGAATTTCCTCCAGGTGCTCCGGATTTGTATTTTGTGTGCACTCTTTTCAGAGCTTAGGAAGTATTACAGATGAGAGGAGGCTAGTCAGTGCTTTTTGCCTTTTTCAGTACCTCAGCAGATCTGACAATCCATATTTTCTTAAGGGATCACAGTGAATATTCTAAACACTGACCACCCCTTGAGTAAGAAGTGTCACCTATTAAGTGCACAGCATAAGACAGTGTCCTCTTAGTTAAGGTATCCCTAGAAAATGGAGATTGTGTGTGCGGGGTTATGTGAGAGATGATTTAGATGTTTGTTTGTTGGCAGTTAATCAAAGCTCCAAAGCTTTGTCTTAAAGCATTTTCACCTTAGTGTTATTTTGTTAATTGCTATTACTGATTTCAGCAATTTCAACAACAAAAAAGCCCACCCCATTAACGTTTTTGCATACAATTGGCACAAATCACCGCCTTTGTTGTTCGGAGGATCAGGCTTCTGTAATTGCGAGAACGAGCTTGTAATGGAATGGCATTCATAATCACGTCCCATAGAGCTGCGCTAATGAAGATGGCATTGAGATGCAGCCCTGCCTGCTCCAGATTCAGATGTGCCTCTGAATGCAAAGTCTGCTAATATATACATGGATGTGGGCCCGGCGGCCCATCTGAACAAAAGTACGCTGGCTTGGTAATAAGACAGTTTTTTTTGCTGCCAGGCTTTTTCAGCTCCTTGCAGGTGTTGTGCGTTCTCAGCAACACCGGAGGTGACCAGGCGTACCAGCGATTTTGCTTTCCATTCTTCTTCCTCCTCCCTCGCAATATACTCCTTATCTGGTAGGGCTCCATTTCAAAATACTGTATAGTGTTCTTTAACAGGCTTTCGTGCTCGCTCCTGCTCCTGCGCCTTCGTAATAATTACCAGGGCATGGCTCTGGAGCAGTCTGAGTCAGGACGCCGGGGTTAGCGCTCCCTAATCTAACAAAATAGCGCCAAGGGATTTTAGTGACCAAGCAGCCAGGACCTTAGGAACTACTGAAGAGTCAGAATGACACATGATTTATGAGCCTTTTTTTTTAAATCGGCATAATGGGAACGGGGTGGTAAAAAAAAATAAAGGGCCGAAGACATTTTTGCTTCTGCAGCATGTGTTTGCTCAGAAACCCATTAGTTTTGCTGCTGTTTAGTGTTAAGCCTCAAACGGCCTAAACCCATTTGCAGGCTGGTGGGGTGGGTGGGGGGAGCCGTGCTTAGAGGAAAAAGAAGAGGTCAGCGACCTGGCAAAATGCACTTCCTTCACAACCTCATTTCAAGCTCCTTTTACACTAGAGCTCTTTTGCTATGGAATCTGGCTTTACAGAACTGATAGTATTTTATCATGTTGAAGAGCAGAGAAACAGCTTTGAGATTGCTGTCTTTAGCTGCGGTGCAGGTCAAGGTTATCCATTCCCGATCTTGCAAAGATAGTGTTTATTGCTTTTCCTTTCATGCCAAAGCTCATGGACTTAGCTGAGCCAGTTGTTCAGCTGTTGAAAGCATCTGGGGCTCTTCAAAACCACCAACCCAGGGTTAATGGATGACAAACTGTAGAATTTCAAATACAATAATTTCTCTATATACTGTAGTAGGACATAATACAGGATTATGTAACACTTTTCATCTCACGCCTCTTAAAACACCTTCCGCCATTAACGTGTCACACCATGCTGACCTTGCTGACACCCAGCAGCCATCAATTTAGGAAGGTCAGAGCGTGTAGTGGAATTTAGTCAGAATACAGGGGTTAACACTCCTATTTTTGCAAACATAAGAACATTAGAATGCTGATCCTGAGAGACCCTTTGGCCTGTCTTACCCATTTTATAACTAATAATTAATAGCCTTTTGGAAATGCGAGGGTCTTATTCAGATATTTCTTTAAGGAACCAAGGTATTGACTTCAAGAGAATGGTCAGGTAACTTTTTCCATACTCCCACACCCCTTCAGGTAAAGAAGGGCCTCCTGTTCTCCATTTTAAACTTGATTCCTCAAATCAAATCAAGTACCCTTGTAGTCTTCTCTGTTCAAAACTAAAAAGGTTCAGTTCTTTGACCATAGGACATTGCTTTAAGTCCCAGAATGCATTATAATGCTGTTTGGAATGATTTCTGAGAAGCAATATTGGGAAATGTGACAAAATGTGTACTCGATATTTAAAATGAAGCCTTAGTAGTGGATTATTCAATTTTAAAACCTATGCCTTTAGTTATATATCCGTATATTTTGTTTGCCTTTTTTATTGATTCTCCATGTGAAGTAAACAGAGTGTTAATCTAAACGCCTAAGTCTTTTTCATAAGTAGACTCTTGTAGCTTAGTATTTTCCATTTTGTTTTTTACTACCTGCATTAAAAACCCCACACTTGCCTAGATTAAATGTCATCTGACAGGTGTTTCCCTGGTCTTTAATTTGATCTAAATCTTTTTTTAATTTAATTCTTCAGCCTCTCAGCTTTTCCTAATCCTCCTGTTTTGTGTCGTCTGCAAGCTATACCAGAATCTATGTCATTGATTATAAATAATGCTGAGGGTGGAATAGTCAGATGTAAGGTCTCTTCTGAAAGGCTGGTCGCCATACTTGGACATTGGTTTGTAACTGCTGGTACAGAGGGAAGAGCACCACAACTGGAACAATGGAAATGCCAGGAAAAACAGGAAAATCCATACCTTCAGGGGGGTCTCATGTAGCTTCTCTTTCAGTTCACTAAGGGAAATGGCGCTTTCTTTGTGTGTCAGCACCACAGTTCTGACCCTGCCCCCCCCCCAAAAAAAAATCCAATGTTCTTTTTTTTAAAAAAAGTAAGAAAGCAAAAATACAACAACCAGAAAAGTCAGCGTGCCAGTGCTATTTTATGTGAGCTGTCACAGCAATTAGGCCCATTGTTGGTGGTTTGCAATATGTAGGAACATTGATTTTCCAGGGCAGGGGATTAGAGTAGTTACATGTGCACCTGGCTGAACTGTAGATTTAGAAAGTGCTTCTAATCTCAAATAATTTCGCTTTGAGAATCCCTATAGACTAACAAAAAATTTAGATGCTTTTATCATTCAGGTTATTTCTTACAAAATGACTTGCTGTTGTGGGTCAAGTTTTTTTTATTCATGTGATAGATTCACACCTAACGTTCAACTGTACAACACATTACAGCCAGCCCTGAAAAAGCCCAGCGTATTTCAAGGAACATCGACAGGTCACGAGGCATTTGTAACATCTGCTGTACAAGGTAAAAGTCTCGTGGGTTTCAAAGATGAGTTAAAAAAACCGGCAGCACTGTAGAATTACCTTTCCCATTTGCACATGCTGTTCCCTTTATCATCTTGCCCGAGGTCACTTGGATTCCACACTAACAGCCGTCTACATACACTCCCTGAAAACACTGAAAAATAAAAATAACAAAACCAAACAACCTTAATACCTGACCAGAGGAGTAATTGTTTCAGTAACTGCAGTTCTCTCTCCTGCATTCCAAGTAAGCTACTGAATAGTTGCTTTCAACCCTTTCACCTCTTGCAAATTGACTAGAATTCTGTAGACTATGGATATTTTATGGATAACTTTTTATGGATAACTTATTTTAAGGGATAAATACTGAGGTAGTCTTTTTGAGCAGGGTAATTTTTTTTCCCCAATGGGGTGTAAGGGTGGTATTTGCTGTATTTTCCCCAGTTCCTAGCTTTGCCTGAGGTGGGTGCCATGCTTCATGATGGGAACCATGTTGAAGAACTAGGGTGACAGTCTTCCTCAGATCTCTGCTGATGGCTTCCAGGTCATGATGACGTTTCATTGTAGGTATGCATGAGCTGTGTCTCAGATACCTGTACTCCTGGAGCTCTGCCTGCTTTTGGTGAAGCAGCCTTAACTGTTCAGTCTGCAAATTGGGAATGTCCTTGTGTTGCTGCCCATAATTATGTATTTAAAAAAAACAACAAAGAGTGCTTGATTAATGTAAAACGTTTTTACTCCTTGGTTGAGGAATGTTTGTTTTCATAATGAGAGCCTGGAATGTAATAAGTGATCGCCAGTTCTGAGCACTTGTGAGTATGGCAAAGCTCACTTCAGGGGAAGACAAGGGAATGAGAAGAATGAGGGAAGAGAGGGCAGTAGGAAAGAGGAGGACATGGGGGTATTGTAGAGGGTGGGAAGAAGGACAGAGGTGGAGGGAAGGGCTTATTGAATCAAGAGTTTTTATGGGGATTTATTTTGTTGTAATTAATTCACTCTTTTCAAATCCAAGCACCACTACTTCAGAGTTCTGCATAGTTAACCACTCTATGCAGTAGAGCGTTCCCTGTTATTAATGCTTTAACCAGCAGATGGCGCTTTAGCAGAGCTCAAGGGCTATTTTCTCTCAGTTGGTGACCAGTTGGTAGTGTTTCAGGACCAGTTCAAAATCATCACAGGGCACCACAACATTCTCCTCATTTCAGGATTTAACAATTGGCAGACTAGAGCAGTGGATTATGGTGAATACCCATGAGCATTGTGACTTAATTTATGTGTTTTGCTTTGTATGTTTTTACTGAGGGCTCTGTTTGTAGTCTCTAATTATAGCAGGGGGCTTTTTTGCACTGATCACTGTCTTTTTGCCTTTGGGTTTTGGAAGAATCCTTGGAAATGGGAATGGAAGCAACCAAAAATCACATCACATTTAAACCACAGTTTTTGAAACACCTTGGAAAAAGAGCTTTTTGTGCTTATTTTGTTCTCTGAGGCTGGCAGTTTCTGGATCGTCTACAGGAAAGGCACAGCAGTAACAGGGGTTTTATTTCAATTTTTTCTTCATTAACTTATCTCTCTAATTCCCAGATGGCTTGTATTCATGTCTCTTATGGGAAAAGCTCTGATCCCTTGAATTTAATATTTCTGTGAGGCTCCTGCTGTGTAAATGACAAAGCAACAGCAGATGTGCATAAAAAACAGAG
Source organism: Lepisosteus oculatus (assembly GCF_040954835.1). Taxonomy (NCBI): domain Eukaryota; kingdom Metazoa; phylum Chordata; class Actinopteri; order Semionotiformes; family Lepisosteidae; genus Lepisosteus; species Lepisosteus oculatus. Next base: position 15,048,301 of record NC_090706.1, on the reverse strand, counting down.
TTGTGTTCAGAATGAATGGGCAAAAGAGCAGAAAAACAACAGCTCCACAGAATGATAATGTCCCCATTTTACACAGTTTTGGAACTGCAAGAATCTGTTGAAAAAAAGTCTTTGAGATCCAGGGCGCTGTTTTCACATGCAAGAACTGAAGCCAATCCTGATTGACATCGCTCTTGCTGTTCAGATGCAGTGGCAGGATACAGTATAACTTGCAAGTTTCTGTCCCTCCTAATGCTGCTGAAATCGTCTGTACGGGTCAATGTTTCGTCTGTGTCATTGTGAATGTACATTTAAACATGTTTAATAAGCTAATCATTGCATTCTAGTGCTGATAGACATTCAAGCCGATAGAACCCCAGAATTTCAAGTACCTCCTTGAAATTCTAATTTCAAATTCTAATTTTCCTGCAATGATGCATTGTGCAATGAATTTTTAAAGCCATACAGCATTCAGGCTCAGTAACTACCTGCTTAGATTATTTTAATGATGTTTCTCAAAGGTTGAGAAGTTGTGTGATGTTTGTATGGTAGGTCTGCTCCTTTTCTAAAGGTGGTAACTTTTAGCCCTGTAACAGCTTCCTTTCCCCGTGGTAGAAAAATATTTCCTGTCTTCGTGTTCATCTGTGCATATGTGCCCATTAGCAGGTTTAGCAGTGTTACTTTGGGATAGAAGTCAAGCTCAACCTTTCAGACTTTAAAGCTCGGTACATTTTTTTCCTTATGCGGAGGGAGAAAAAAGATCCCTCTAAACATAACAGATTCAGGCCTGGAGCGAAATCTGAGAAGGCCCAAGTTGTTATCCTCTGAGGCTTAGCTGTTTAGGACAGCGTTCCCTCCAAGGGTACCATCTGCATTTAACTGGCATGCAAATACATTCTTCTCAAGGACAGTCCACAGAAACCCTTTGAGTTCTCCTCCACCGTTGGAAGTGGCTTTGGGAGCTGGCGAACTCTTCTGCTGTCAGACGTCCATCATGAAGAAAGCCAAGCAGAAACAAGACTGGCATTTCGAGTGCAGCTAAAGCAGAATTCTTAATAGCCATTTTTCCCCAAATTTTTGCATTCAGTCGTGTGTTTTAAAATCTGAAGTCAACATGATCTTGATGCCTGGATGGGGAGGATCCAGCAAGCTCATTAAATATTTTGATAAGGTTTGTGTTAGGCACCTCTCGGCTTTGCTGAACAGTGCTTTATTGACAGGCAATGAATTATATTTGAGTCTCTTGAAAACCGACTGAATGCAGGGTGTTGTTGCGTGCTTTGTACTACTTTGATATGGATATTGATTTACACACTATTTATGGGACATTACAGCTTTACGGTTATCACAGTAAATCTAGTTTCACATTTTTTGGGGTCATCCCACAGCTAATGACATGCTAATCTCTAAGGTTGATGGTGCTGACAGTCAACATTTGTTTTGGCTTGGCACTTCCTTCCGCCTTAAAGTTCTGTAATTTCAAAACCCATTTTATTTCATCTGCATTTTTATTGTGCTGTAGAAAGACCTAGAAAAAGCTCAAACCCTACAAATGAGAACAGCAGAGAATCTGTTGGAAGACCAGGGACAGCTATTCCCGCAGTTGCCATTAACAAACTTTAATTTGTTCCTGCACAAACTACAGTAGCACACCTCTAGGGAGTCAGAAGATAAGGTTTTCCAACCACTTTATTCAGTACAGCTGGGGGAGCCGTAGCCTGGACGAGACGCCAGTACATCATGGGGCACACTCAGGCCACTTTTCCTAGAAGTTAATTAATTGCCATTTCTTTGGGCTGTGGGGGAAGCTGGAGCACCCAGAAGAAACCCACACAGACAGGAGAAGAACATAAACTCAACTCAAACAACCCCCCAGGAATTTAACCCAAGGTCACAGCGCAGCAAGGCAGCAGGGCTCACCACTGCACCACTGCGCCACCCGTCAGATAAGGTTTTGAGGTTAAACTTGTTTTACTTGTCCAACCTTAAAACCAAGGAAGAAACGAAACTGTGATCATGGAGTTTTTCCCTACTGGCAGTGAATGATGCACCCGTGTTATTTAAAAGTGTAAATACAGTAACAAATAATCTATAAACCTCTATTACACAGTGGAAGGAAGAAGAGACGGTTTAGTGTGCTTTAAAAATGTATTCAGCAAGGCTGCAGAGCTGCATTTACAAGCTGGTGAAACACTGGGGCACAATGGCACTGTGCTGAAGCATTTATTTTATGGGTTGAAACACAAAAAGGCTCCATAAATAAAGCCTTGGAGGAAAGCCATTTTAATCAGATTCTCACCAGGAGAAGAAAACTAATACCTCTGTTCGGGGAGTCAGTAATGCAGTGTAATGTCCGGATGCTGTGGAGAGTCTCTGAGCTCGACATTAAGACAAAAACAGGATATAGGGAGACACCGTAACGGCCCTTGCTGTTAAGTATCATTTTTAATTTTTAATGAGTTTTTCAGCTAAATGAATATTTAGACAACATAAAAAGTCAGTCCATCCATTTTCTAAACACTTCTTCCAATTCAGAGGTGCGGAGAAGCCAGAGCAATGGGCGTAAGACAGGATACACTCTGGACTGGATGCCAGTCCATCACAGGACAGACATATGCACACACTTACACCAGGGTCAATATTTCCTGGAACCAATTAACCTTAGCATATGTTTTTTGCACCTGGAGGAAATCCATGCAAAACCAGCAAAACCTACAATCTCCACACAGATAGCATCCCAGGTCTGGAACTGAACCCTGGGCCCCAGTGCTGCAACCACCGTGCCATACTTATCAAAACAGTTATGAATTCAATGGCGATTTTCTGTGGGATCTTGTTTTGATTTAAAAGTTGCAAGGGCCTGCTCTTTGTGAGCTGTGAGACGACACTTTAGGGGCTCCTGCATGACTCTGCTGGTTAATTTAACTGCCAGCACAGGACAGTTGGTGTCCAGTAGACCACATCAGGCCAGTTTATACCTGGCTGTATTGCTAGTCAGCTCTAACCAGGATCCCGCAAAGCAATGGGTGCACAACTGACCAAGCAACAGTGAACTTGGAAGGGCCACAAGGTAGACAGGTTGTTGTGTCCTTTGACCTGTGAGGCTAGAATTTTTGTCAAGAAAGTGTAGTGTGCTCTCACGAGGCACCAGTTCTGTAGGGTTTGGGCATTTACTGGGACAATTATTAATTGTAGCAGTAAATCACAAAATGATTCTTTTAATGGCTTTAGAATCCAACCATGCGATATAACTCAAACAATGCACACACACAGGTACTAATACACGAGGATACATTTATTAATACATAGAATATGCATGTAAACCTAACAGATCTTATTGTGAGGGTTATCAGAATACAAAAGATATATATTCAGTCAGTTACGAAGAGTTACATATATCAAGAGGACATACGTTCAGTATATCATTCATTTAGACCGTTTCGTAAATGCACTTGGTTATAACTTCTACATTAGATACTCAAAACAAGTACGTAACTCTTAGGAATTAAATTGATATCAAGTGGTTGGGATAACAATTGAATTCTCGAGCTGTAATGCATTGAAGTTGAATACTCATCCAATCTCTGGGGATTCAGATCTCCTGCGGGCACAAAGAAACAGTTGCAGGCTGTTGCTGTCCAATCCGCGCTCTCTGGCTTGGTGCCAGGCTGTGCTGTGTGGCTTGCGACAGTGCGCTGCTGATGCTCTCTGAAGACTCGCTAGTTAGTGTTGGCTTTAACTAGCAAAGTTGTGCTCAGAAGAAAAGATGACTGTGGGTCCCAGCAGGTCAGGAAGAGGACCGGTTCGTTCCTGATGAAGCGCTAGTTCTGAATAGTGATTCAGCTGTCCACAGTTATGACCTGTTCATGAGGCTTGCTGCTGATGTTAACCTCGGGTAGATCCTCTGGTTACTTGTGGCAACCTCTGCTCTAGACTCTAGATTCTTAGAACAAAGAAAAGTTCTGGCACTCGGACACACTGGCCGTTCCGTGGTTGTCCGGGCTGAGTCTCAGGATGGTCAGGAGGCACGCTGCGAGAATGTCCTGCCCTTGGGAGCCTTCTGCTCCTGGGCCGCCCTGCCCTGGAATTGTCTCGCACCCCTGGAATTCTTCTTAGAATTCTCCTACTGGAATAGTCCTAATAGTTCTGGAGCTCTGTGTTGCCTGTTTTTACCTGGAGGAACTTCAGCTCATTCATTGGCTGAAAGTTCAATGGGCATCAGAGTTCCACGTGGGTTATTCGGCCCTACCAGTCCCTGATAGGTTGATCAAGGTGAGATATGAGTCACTTACTCCTGACACCTAGGAATGCAGTCCAGATGTCCATCTGGCACTCCCTAGACAGATAGGTGCCAATGGACGACCATTGATCATGATAGCCAGGCTTAGCTAAGTGCATCCCCATTTGGGAGCTGTCCCTTATCAAAGGAAACCTTAAGTCAGCCTGCATGAATAGTTTCTCTGTGGCTGCACCACAGAGATGAAGATAGAGATGGGGCCTCATTTGGGAAAGCACAGCAACACTTAATTCTGTCCTATTAACAAGCATTGCCGCTACAAAAGCTGCAGTCACTGTGTAGTGCTGCCTGTCCTGTCAGGGACCGCAGTTACAATTGGCAGATGGCTGTCACAAGTACACTGTTCGGAGAAAAGCATGCACGCTACACGCTGCTAAAATGTCTAAAGCAAATTTTGCAGTGTGCTTCAATTCCAAGGTGGAGGGAAGAGGCTAAAAGGAAAATAAACGGATGTATCCAGAGTTTATATTTTTAAAAACAACAATAATGGTGCTTTTTGCAGTTATTAAAAATCTTAAAATAATGTTACAGTAAAACAGTGAGCTAAAATGTCACGCCCCAGCTTGGAAGCTCCTCTCAAGGGGGATAAGGAAGGAGCTGGGGCCTGCTATTCAGAAAGATTTGGGGGTCATGTTCCTCTTCCCCAACCCCACAGATTTTATTTCTGTTTCCTACCTCTGGATTTCTGAACACATTGAAGGGAGAGAGGGATTTAAAACCTGCCGATCCCGAGGCATTGGCAGAAAGAAGAACTCACTCGACAATAATAGAAAGTAAACCAAGTCAATGAAATATAGAAACCTATGCTGAAGGCGTAATGACCCACAACGTTAGTTTTACAGATTAGTTTATCGGCGTACAGCTGATATTGGCTGTACAAGCCACTTTGATCCCGTGGCCATTTAAGGATTAATGGGTCCTCCTGTGAACGCAGGCGGGCAAGTGCTGTTATTCTTGTAATGGCCCTACATGCTGGATTACATGACAGTTGAAGCTGTGGGTTGTTTTCAGGGCCCGGGAGAAGAACGTGTACTGCAACTGCATTGGGCTTTGGAGGTGCATTCAGCTGTATCCGTTTAAAAAGACCACGTGCCTGGTTTTTAAGGAATAAAGGTTCCTTTTTCTTTTTGTTTAGTCTTTCCACGTAGAAAGTTTTTTTTTTGCTTCCGTGGCGCAACACCTGTTTATTGTTTTCTGAAGACTCAAAACGCCAGCAGGGATGCGGGTGGGGACTCCTAATGCAATCCAATTTATTGTTGTGTTGCAAGACTCTGTAGAACAGTGGGGAAAAAAAGGTTAGGTTTTTATTAGAAAGATCTATCCCAGTTCATGTTTTTGTATTTATTTTATTTTTCTTTTTTTGGTCAACATTCCCTGCATATTAATAGAAGGATACAATGAACATTTGAACACAAAGGTAATGTTGTCAGGGGCTTGCAGGTGTCCTGGTAGTTAAATTGACTTCATTACTCTGTTCTCCTCCCAAACTGATAGCCGATGTGTGGTGAGGGTCCTGGCACACTTTGGTCTGCTGGCACATCATCCAGGTGGGGCTGCACACTGGTGGTGGTGGAGGGGAGTCCCCATTACCTGTAAAGTACTTTGAGTGGAGTGTCCAGAAAAGCACTAAGTTTAAGGATGATCTATTATTATCTCTCTCTGAGCCACAGCTTATTCACAATTGTTAATGAATCCCAAACAGCTTCATAGCTGGGTATCTTCCCAGACTCAGGTTGCTTTTGTGTGTCTTGTAATCTGGAATCTGAGGTGCTTTTTCCCCTCTTTTCCCAAATCTCTTGGCAGAATGTTGAAAAACAAGTTTGCATTTTTATCACATTTTTTAAGTTAGGAATAATGTCCTTCCATTCCTTTTCCCTTCTTTGTTTAAGTGTGTTACCTGTTCGGACTGTAGCACTTATGTCAAGGGTTGTCAACTTTTTCTTTGCCATTGCAAATCTTTGCTTCAATTTATCCTTTTTTATTGACCTGATCTTCAGCACCTAGGATAATTAAGCTACTAAGGATCAGTAATTCAGTAATTAATTTGTTAGAAGTCTTGAAATAGCATAGTTAGAAAGACACATGACTACACAAGTTTTGACAAAGTCAGAAGGTCCAGCTCTAGCTTGTCATTTCTAGCTTCAAACCAGAGACTAATGTTGGTGCATCTTTCCAGGTAAAGTAGAGGAAGATTAAAAAAGTTAAAAAATCATGCACAAAGAGAACTGCAGGACATGCAACCTGGCCTTTTCTTTTTTTATGGAAAGGGGTATCCAGCTCATGCCCCAGGATTCTCTATAACTACAACAGTGTTTAACTTGAGGAAGAAGGATAACGTGTCTAGTTACTGTAAGGCTAGTATGGAACTCCTCAACTGGGGTTAAGGTGGTGAGGATTTTGATAGACTCTAGGATTCCTAAAAGATTGATTCCTACAAGGATCAATACTGAGGTTATAAAACCTTTTTGGGTTTGAGGTTTGGGACCAACTTGAGAACAAGAGGCTTTGCCAACTCCTTTTAGCCGAATTGGTGGTTCTTGTTTGCAGCTTTGGTCTGTTGTTATTTAATGAAAGCTGAAAATATTCAGGGTGTAAAGGAGACTTTCAGAAACATTTTCTAATCTAAAAAATATCAATTGATGAGAGCATTTGACTTGGAATTTCACTTTTAATTTTATCTAGCTAGAATTTGTAGACAATTTGTGTTCCTGTGGTGCCACTCAGCAGGCCTTTGTGATTAATTTGGCTCATTTGTGAAAGTCTCCTTGCTGTAGGGTAGACTTCACACTTTACTGAATACAGCTCCCCTTTGCAGGGAAATTTAGCAAACAATGCAGGAATACAGTTTCTAAAGTCTTATTTTTGTAAAGTCCATGGACAACACTATCAGGAAAATAACACAGACTGCATGTCATTTATTTTGTGGGCTTTTAAAGAAAATGTGGTTTATTGTTCTATGGATTCCAAAGAACTGTTAATATTATGCTCTTTTGCCACTTTTGAATTGATTTTGTATGACCGAGAACTAAGTGAGAAATTGTCTGAGTCTTTTTCTGGTTTTCAACGTTTAAGTACTTTCTGAATCTCTTATGTCTGTGCTACCTTTTGTAGAAGAGCTCTTTCTGCTCAGGGTCAAATATGCAGTGAAGGTGACATTGTTTAGGATAAGATTGCTAATGAGCGGCGGCTCTTCATCTCTCATTACTTAATCTGTGTATGATAACCCGCTGATTGAATGACCATGTTACTTGCTATGATATGGGTAATGAATGTTAACCTTTGTGGTGACAATTAGTTGGCAGGATGTTCAATGTTAGAGGAAGCTTCTCTGCTTGCCCTCTTAGTTTCTATTTGAGGTCTGTTCTGATTATGCACTGTTACATTCGTCCTGTCTTTCAATGTGACTGACAGCTTCAAAGATCATTACAGGAAGCTCTTGAGGCTAGGGCACATTTCTGGCCTGGACTGAGTGCACCACAACATGAAAATAACAGGAATATTAGAAATTAATTAAAATCAAAGACAATATAAATTAAACAAAAGTGAAGGGAGAAAGGCAGTGCAATTGATCAATCCATCTATTTTCTTCTCACTTCTTCCAGTTCAGTGTTCCGGGTAAGCTGGGCCTGTCCCTGCAAGCAATGGATGCAAGGTGGGGTACATCCTAGATGGGATACAAGCCCATTGCAGAGCACACACACATAGATACTAACAAAAAACACTCTCACACTTTTTTCCAGAAACCAGTTAACCTACCAGTATGTCTTTGGACTATGGGAGGAAACCAGAGCACCTGGAAGACCTACAAGAACACAGGGAGGACATACACACTCCACACATATAGCATCCCAGGTCCAGAATTGAACCCAGGGCCCTAGTGCTGCAAGGCAGCAATGCTAACCACTGCAACACTGTGCCAACCGATGCAGTTTATTAAGCCCCCAGGAAAAAGAAACATTTTTCAACTGGGCCCTAGTTCTAACAAGAGAACTGGAATTTTGATGTCCCTGTGAACTTTCCACAATCCACAATCCAACTAAAATAGGAAAAAGTAAGAACCGTTTGATTCCTAAATGCATGCTATATTTAATTTATTAGCTGTCTACCTCACATGTTAAGGGGCCTTCAGTCTCTTTACCTGCATGTCGCTTTCTGTAGGCAAAGCTGACTCCCCCACCTCAAAGGAGCCGGGCTGAAAAGTAAGAACAACAAACGTGATGTTGTGTAAAAAATGAAAAGGAGACAAGAGTCATTGTGTTAAAGTCTGACACAGAGCTTTGCCCATTGCGAGAGGCTGGACAGCTGTGCTTCACAACATGAGCAACCTGCAGGCAAACAGGAAGCAAATGGGGAGGTTACATAGGTCTCGGCTACATGTGTATGCAGCGTTATTTGTGACACAGTGAGTGCACAGAATCAACTATGTGCTGCACGTTTGAAGAGTTCGTTTCACAGTGCTGTCTGCTGATGGATTCCCTGTGGTATAACATTGTAACTGTGCTTCAGTCCCAGTCTATGAGCGTTCTGGTTTTCTGCCCATCTGTGTCCTCTGTTCCTGAAACAATGTTCCTGAAACAATTTCTTCAGCTGGAGAACCACGGTGTGCTTTTTTTGGTTTTACTTGTGTTCACAGCTGCTGTTTGTGAAGATGTGCCGTTCCAAAAAGGAGCTCCCAAAACCGTTCATAACTGTAAGCACAGGTGAATTGGGATGATTTTTACATCTGGCAGAGTAAACCTCTCCAGTCATCATCACTTGAACTGCTCCCAGGGGTCACTTTCAGTTCAGGCTAGCTCCTTCTCAAGGATGTAAAGTCTGTGAGTGTGTCCGGAACTAGCAAAAACAAAAAGTAAAAAAAAATAAGAAGCAGAGAAAATGTTTCAATCACATCAAAAATACGCCGTGTCCAAATCTTCTTGAATGATGGTTGAACTTCGATGAGAAGGTGAGCTCTCACTCCCACCTGACAGTAGTGCCTCTTGAGGCAAAATAGACTGCAGCTTGTGCCAGGCTGCCTCCAGCCTGCATGTCTTATTCAGTAGACCTGGACTGCCATTCCTCTGAATACCCTCACGTCCCGTTGCTCACTTTCACAGCATCACCCTGGGGCAGAGTGGGGGGAAAGATTAAATTTGCCTGTTTTCAGACACAGAGAGGTGATTCCTCCTCGTCCTTCTCCTCTTCCTTCTCCATTTAACTTCCTTCTCCTTCTAAGCTTTGAGGAAATGCAAAGTTATATCTATGATTCTCCAAGTAACAAGGAGGTCCCTTTCCGCGCACACACAAATATATAAATAATTTCTAATGTTACAGCAGGAGGTATCTTTTCATCAACGTGTCCTTCTGTTTACACCCATCCTTCAAGCAACAAGCTGTCAGGCGAATGCAGGCTCAACTCCAGCAATCTGAACGTTTTTTGATACAAGCATTTATAATGCAGCTTGTTTTTCTGTTTGAAGGCTTCTGTCAAAAGTGTGAGACACTCCTATCAGCTGTCCAGTTTCTTACCATCACCTGAGGTATAGAACCATATGTTAGATTTCTTTATCTAAAAAAGGTGCCCTTAATGTTTATTTTAACCTTCTCTTTTAATGTCCTCTTTTAACCTTCAGTTCTGCCGTCTTCACACATCATTTAAATCCATATCTATTTCTCTTTTTTACGCAAAGGAGGCAATTATAAGACTCAGTATGGTCTCTCCATATGTCAAAGAATTTTTTTAATTGGCGATTGCTGATAAAGTACCTCTGGAAGGTGAAAGAGAGAGGGCAGTAATAAACCAACACCTAATTTTACAAGGATGGAAGAGAATTTTGCATCATAATTCAGCACTTAGCTTTTTTATATGTTTTTAATATGTTAGTATGGAGAAATTGCTGTGCTGTGTATTACGTGATCAGCCCTTACTTGCAGACCTGCTTTTTTATGTTGATTCTCAAAATGCTTTATGCTGACAGTGATTTTTTATTCTTGAGAGTAACTGTGTAAGGCTATACCTTGAAACGTGAAATAATAAACCAGTATAAATAATAAAAAGTTGCAAAGAATGTTGATGTGCTGAAAGCAGGTCAGCAGGTTTAATTAATATTGCGAGTAAATGAAGTAAAGCCAAGATGAAGTGACTTGAATGGTCTTCGATGTGATTTTGTTAGTAGCAGACAGGGAGTTTTCTCTATGTTTGTGCAACATTAGTGGATTATGGGTGTGTGAAAGTTTCTGTGAATTCTTGTACAATTGTACTTTCCCCAGAATTTTTTAAAAAGCATTTTGTTTTCTATCGAATGTTTTGGGAAGGGTCAGGAATCCTTCCCAATCCTTCCCACATGTGACAGGATGTTTTCTTTGTCTGGGTGCCAGAGCACGCTGGGCAGCAGAAATCCGCATCAGTTGAAATCTAAAATGAAATCTAAAATGCTCAGCAATAATACTGAAATAAAACAGATGACCGTGATATGAGAGAGTCTGGAGTATCCTACCCAACCATGTGGTCGATTCGCACCCTGGCTTCTTTTGAGAGCTGATGAGATCCTGGAATCATTTTGTATCAATTGTATAAAATTCATATCAATGTAAAGTGCAATAAGGCATTTTTAATGGTAAAAGCACACTGAAGGTACAGTAAAGCCCTTTGAAATAAAGCGAAAATTACAGTGAAAGGTAGTCATTCACAGCAAAATTATGGTAAGAATACACTAAAGCCCAGTGAAATCATGGTAAACGTGCAGGAAAGCACAGAAAGAGTTGATAAAACATTATTCTAACCACAAGAAACCACAGAAGACATAATCATGCCAAACATATAGAATTGCTGCAAACATCCTTAGCACATCAGCTGCCTTAGAACACCAAGATCCTGCAAAGGAATAGGGTTCTTTGGTAAGGTGTAATATATGTGGCAGCACAGTAAACTATCAGAATAGGAGACAGTTTATAGGTGACACTTGAAGGTCTTGAGAGAATGACATAGGTCTCAATCCAGTTCCACCCTTGATTTTGGCACCCTGAAAGCTTAAGGCAGAGTTAAAAGGATCCATTCTGCAAAAGAAAATAGTATAATACGGTGTAATGTTTTTTTCACACTCAGTGCAGTTTTGGTGTAACTTAAAAGTAAAAGAGCAGCGCATATGCTCTTATTATTCACCAGCAGAGGGCACTGTTGGAACCCATATGCATGCATCACTGGGCTCTTTAGTTATGATTAAGAAGGACTGTGTAAAGCTTTGTTTTGGCTGCTTAGTTTTTTCATTTTTCTTTATAGAAAAAAGCAATCAGGTCTGTGAGCTATGATGTTACTGAATACTGCAGCATTAGCAGTGGCAATTTTATTGAAACAATCTGTCTCTCACAGTTGTTCCGTTTGCATTTACAGAAGTCACTATTGTACAGGCTGGGTGATAAATAGCAATGGATTTAATGTATATACATCTGTACTTGCAGCAACCTACACTTATAAGTAAATAATATGGTTTACAGTGTTATCAAGTACTGTACAACATTTTAAAGTGGCTATCTGGATTTCACATTAATATAAGTCAGTGGGAGCAGTGGTATGTATGATTGGCTGCAATAAGTAATATACAGTACATGGAAGCTCATTTATCTGAGCCTTGTATGATATTATTCACACACTTAGCAATGACAGCCTACAATCAATTTGGCCAAAGTATTAGGAACCCTCCTCCAAGTCTAATTAGTAGACTCTGAAGTGCCAGGCACTGTGTGACATGCCTGAGGGTTGTGACACAGACTGTTGTGTCCTTGCCTTGCCAGAACAGTTCTCAGATCTCAGTATGACCAAAAACTAGATGGCATTGGTGGATCATGCAGTTCAGTCCTACACTCCCCCATTACCCCACCTCACAACTTCAGCCAAAGACCTGCTTGCTAGCAGAAACAGGTTGCCAATGTTTCAAAACCCATGTGGAATAAATGGCTAAGTCCTTTTTAGGCTTTTCCCAGCTGCTCATGAAAACCTGACGCATAATTTGGTGGGGGTTTCTAAAAGTTTGGCACGAGATGCTGGCAGTCGGATTAGGTGCAAGATATTCTGTCAGGCCTCAGCAGGCAGTATTGTGATGCCACATTCCTGCTGCAGCAAAGATCGACCCGGATTTTGTGTTTGTTTAGCTTGGCGTTGGCGTCTGTTACAGTAACTGTCTCGATATCGCAGAGAGACACCCACTGTCTACCACTCTCATTTCTTCTTAGTTGAAGGGCCAAAATCAACAACAACAAAAAGGGAAAAAAAACTCCTTAGATTTTTTTAGTAGCTAAAAAAACATGAATACAGCCTTTTTTCCAGTTGGTAAAGTTTTTCTTGCCAGTGCTGTTGACAGAAGTTGGTAAAGGCATGTCTTTTATTCCTGCAGCCTGTCTAAAGGAGGAATGCTGGTAATTAGCTGCTCATCACACAGTGGAAGCTTGTTTTGATTGACTCTCCCATCACAGTGCACCGGGGTTTTGTCTGAGCACCTGCACCAGGCAGGGAGCGGCAGGCACACTGCATCCTTTCAGCAGAATGTTTACCCCAGCTAGCTGATGAGTCATCTTCAGTGTCTTTCACAGAGCGGCCCTAAGAGCTGTTGAATTGCAAGCAATAAATTATCTGCCCTGTTTTTGCCTGCTGTCAAGATGGCTAGCTAGATGGATGGATAGATACAGATGTGTCAGCTTGCATGTAGTGGAATGTACAGTAAGGATCCCATTTGCATTGCAGTTTGATCCATTTCTGGTTTTGCTAGTGGTTTGCTCGTATGTGCGAACTGTGAGTTGACATGCTTGTTACTTTGTCATTTCTGAATGAATTTTTTCTTCGGACAGGCTCATGGAATTTGAAATAATACAAAAGATGTGCATTACTCATTCAGCTAGTACAGGAGACAAACCCAGCAAAACCTGAAAAACTACAGTGCAGAGAGAATCTCTCTACCTTGATAAATTTCCAACTTTGATTTCAGTATGAGTTGTGGGTTGGGTGTGCAGAATTCCCCTCCTCGTGTTTTAAGATGATCTTTCTTGTTGTAGCTGGGCTGAATTACCCATTACAGCAGGCTGTTGGCTGTGAGAGGGACATAGAGCCCATTTGTCTTGTGTCCTGCTGTAGAAAATCCCCTGTTCGCTCTCCCCTTCACAGGATGCAACGTGACATGTCAGGAACGGTCTTGGAATTGTTCATGTCCAGCATGTCACCCCCTTTCAGTCTCAGCAGAGTGTGGGTACCTATCCAGAGTGTTTTACTGATGCATATGTCAATGTATTTATTTGTAAACTCATTTATTTAATGTTCTGTGTGCATGCAGGAATTAAAGGCAGGTGAGAGCAACACCAAGTCTCACATGATTCTACCAGAGTATGCGAGTTAGGATCCTTGTTAACGTCTTCAAGATCCCACAGGATCTGACCCGCATATCTCAGATGCTCAGCTCTGTCTCTCTGCTGAGACAAGTTTGGACGCATTGTGTGTTGCCTCTGGGATGTTTGAGAGAGAGCACTAGCTCTTATCCAGACAAGGACCTGGGTTTGTGCTTGGCCACTTTACCTCTAGAGAATTGCAGAAACAGGTGAAATACAGGTTAATTGCGTCCTTTTGCGGCCAGGAGGTAATTGTTAAAAATATATTTTTTTATTTGCATAGGCAATGTTGAAGAGCACTGGGTGAGCTTCTGATTATTTTGGAGCAACAGCAGATGGTTGTGTTTTTCAAGGTCTCGTTGGTGCAACCTTGTAGATCAAATAATGCTGAACTTCCTGCTGTTTGCAAACAGAATATGGTGCTGCAGCAACTGGAAAGAAATATGTTGACATGTATCATTAAAAAAGAAATGCAAACTTAAAAATGAGGGAAAATTGCAGCACAAATCTCAAATGCAGTACAAATCATTTTTTATTTGTATTTCATCTACTCAAATTTTATTTTAGAAGCTTGGTGATAAGATGTGAGTTGCTTTATTATTCTGGCCCTCTGAAAAACACCTGAACCCTCTGGTCTGAGCATTACTGGGACAGTAGAGGACAGAAGACAACCAGGGTTTGGCAGAGCTGCAGGATGGTTGATTAGGATGCTGTCCTATAGGTTAAAGGCTATAAATATTAATTCCCCTTTGTGTAGGCCCCCCATCGCAGAACAAAAGCTTTCATTTTTCAGTGCAGGGTTGTAAAAATAGAAACAAAATGGTTTTTGAGTCCTGGCAAAAACACATTGATAGAGTTGCACTAGTTTTTTTGACTGAACATGTTTCATAGATACAATTTATTTATAACACCTGGACAGAGGTCAGTACATGAGCTGTGTTAGATGCATCAAAAGATGAATGACCAAGGAGTGATTGGGACGTAGGAGACCATCTGCTCTTCTTCATTCTCTCCAGGGGTCAGAGGTGAGAACCGAAATTTAAAGACGTGGTTTGCGATTATGAATTTAAAGAAAAAGGATTGGGAGGGTTGGCATACAACACATTTAAAAGGTAATAAGAGTCACAGGGAGTTCAGTATGGCTGAACCGTCATTTGTGGTAATGATGTTGGCCCCATGTAAACTGGTATCCCATCTGTCCTTTATAGTATATAGTCCTATTGAAGGGCTTATTTGGTTACTGTTATCCCAGATAGAAAAATCTTCTTCGTAGTTAGATGAAGTTAAATTTGGAAATGCTTGCAAATAATAATAAGAAGAAGTAGGGCTTCTAATAGATACTTGTAAGAACATAATTCACAAAACTGTGTTTCCAGAAGCATTCATCTATATGACATGTTTATGGGACTTTACCCGAAAGCTCTACCTTTGTAACACTTGCATTCAAAAGTAGTCCGTGTAGTTCAAGAGACACTGGCTTCCAAGTCAGACGTGACTGTCCTTACAGAAAAAGATTGTGACTGATTGGATAGTTGTCTAAAGGTGAAATAGCTCTTGTAGTCTACTGGGGATCCCTTGACCTAGTACAGTCTGTCCTTTAACTTTAGCATCAGTGAGTTGAAGACATTTAGCTTTGATT
This sequence comes from Lepisosteus oculatus, assembly GCF_040954835.1. NCBI lineage: Eukaryota > Metazoa > Chordata > Actinopteri > Semionotiformes > Lepisosteidae > Lepisosteus > Lepisosteus oculatus. Next base: position 15,033,035 of record NC_090706.1, on the reverse strand, counting down.
AAGTGGTTGTCTGTGCTGAGCCTGTGCCTGAAGACAGGAGTACTCCTACGGCCCCTGAGGCTAAAGCTATGCCTTTTTTTTCAGCAAAGCTGGTGCACAATGCAGTCATGGGGGCCAATGTATGAGTTACTGTCCGTTTCCTGATTGTCCAGGGTGCACTGAAAAGCCTACAAGTTGAACCACTCAGTGGTCAATCGGAGCTCTTTCACCAGATCCACTAGTCAAGTGGCATAAAGATCAACCTTTTACCCGAATGTCTGCATCAGTCCACTCGCAGGAAGCAAGACACAGCTTTCCAATGTTTTGTGCTTGTTGTGAGGTCACACACAGGCTACATCAAGGCAAGACAAATGGGTCCTAAAAGGAAAATTAATTTGTGATTTCAATATTTATTAAACCCAAGAAAAATTGAGATCGGCTGGTCTGTGGACATGTTGAGAATGCTATTATCTTCTGTTTGGTGAGATTCATATAAGGGTTAACATAATTTTGTATAAAGTGTAAGTTATTACTTTAGTTCCAAATTCATAGCATTCATTTTAACACTGAAGTACCTATAAAAACATTTTATATGGGAGCAATTAATGGTTAATAACCTGTTGGTTAATAAACACATTATTTATCATTTATAGAGATCAGTTCCTACCAAGTTATTAACACACTTTTAATGCTCTGTTAATCTGTTACAGGTTGTGAAGAATTTATAATTGGTGTGTGCTGTCATTAATCTAAATAAATATAGCTGTTGACTTAAGCTTGGCTATGAAAAGTACATTATCTGGGACTTGTTTGACCAAGAATCTGCCTATGATGTCTATGTGTGTGAAATAACCTAAATGCCAATCGCTAGCTAAACATCTTTGATTAATAGCTTCAGTAGTTGATACAGTAAGGCTTGTGTGGGCTTACGAAGTGGAACAGTGTAGCTGCTGTATGATATAAAGTAACACAGCTGTGGTAGCATCTGTCTCACATTGTGATGTATTTTCAGCTCTGAATGTGCTGTACAAGGGTGCAAAATCAAGTTTTCAAACTCTGCTTTGCAGTCCGTTTTTGAAAACGGCTTTCTTCTTCCATACTTTCCCTGTCTTTTTTCATTCAGTATCCCGGAGACGGGGCAATAATAAAACAATCTGCCGCTACGCATGCTGTGGCAGTGACGGTGAGAGGCAGTCATTAAGACGAGCTGGCTTAATACTGTAGCAAAGGAGTGAAAGCGTGGTGAAACAAATGAAAAAGGACCCCTTGGGAAATTAGTTTTCTACACCAGTGGGGATTTGAGGTTTTGCTGCTCAGTTTGGAGGCCCCGTGGATAGCTCTCATGTGCTGTGGTTACAGTTGTGGTGGGGGCGAACCTAATCCTGAACTACTCCAGGCTGAATTCCTGCGGCCTCCTGTCGTTTTAGCTGAGATTGACTGACTTCTGCCTCGGCCACAGAGGCTCTGCTGTTGGAGGACTTTTGAAAGTTACTGCCTGAGACAAGGGAAGGGGGCGGGGGAGAAACTCACACCGAGTTATCGAACTGACGCGGGCACCCCTCCCAGTCCAGAAAGCTTATCGGTGTGTGTGTGTGTGTGTGTGTGTGTGTGTGTGTGTGTGTGCGCGTGCGCGCGCGCGTGTGCGCGTGTGTGCGTGCGTGCAGTCAGGATTCCAGGGCTCGTAGCTGCAGATCTGTGTTCATAAGGGCTGAAACAGACCAAAGTCAAACCCTTGTTGACAGCCCATTTTGCTCTCTGGTTTTCATGTATTTTCATTTTCTTGCGATTATCTTGTTTTTATGGCACGGGCAAGTTACAGTAATGTAATGTATTGTGTATTGGTTGGTCTTACACCTGGGAGACATCTGCACGTGCATGTGCACTGTGGCTTCAGAAAAGTTCATCATGAATCCAGTTCTGAAGTACAGTATACAAATGCACTATTGCACATACTGTATCAAGAAGACTAAGATTACTAACTGTTGTAGTATGTACTGCTTGCATAACTGAAAGACCTCTTTATTATTAATTTATTTGGTTGATGCTTTTATCCAAAGCATCTTAAATTTGTGCCCATTCATATGGTTGAGTATTTTACTGAAGTAATCTGAGTAAAGCACCTTGCTCTAGGGTACAACAGCGGTGCCAGACCCAGGATCTGAAAGAACGGCTGCATAGTCAAGAGACCATGAATTAAGTATGTAGTGGGAGTCTGGTAAACTTCACCAGTGGTGGAAAATGAATGACATTTTGGTGATGCTTGTTCCACCATTAAAATCAAAGACAATATAAATAAAATAAAGTGAAGGGAGAAAGGCAGTGCAATTTATCCACAGATTTTATCCATCCATTTTCTAACTGCTTCATCCAGTACAGTGTCACGGAGGAACCAGACCTTATCCTGGCAAGCAACGGGCACAAGGCAGGGTAAACCCTGGACAGGATGCCAGTCCATTGCAGGGCACACACAGACACATACTCAGACCAGACCAGTTTTCCCAGAAGCTAACTAACCTACCAGCATGTCTCTCGATTGTTGAAGCAACCGGAGGAAATCCATGTGAACATGGGGAGAACATACAAACCCCATGCAGGTAATACCTTTGGAACTGAACCCAGGGCCCCAGCACTGCGAGGCAGCCATTCTAACCACTGTGCCACCTCTATGAAAATGCTTAGGAGAGGCAAAGTGACCTTTCTGGTTTAAATCCTAAGCATAATTCTAAAACATAAATTATAAATTTTGATTGTTCACTTTTATGTCATAGTAGAAGTGTCCAACTCGTGCTCCTGGAGAAGAGTCCTGTGTGTCTGCAGGTTTTCTATATTTTTACTGCAGCAGCACCCGAAGAGCCAGAGGAAATGGTTAAATTGGTCCGGTTAAGCCACTGATGAGCTGTTTTTAGGTCAGTAAGCTGTGGACTGGAATGGGATCCTGCAGGCACACTGGCCATCTGGGAACTGGGATTGGCTACCCCAGTAGTGTGGTGCATCTTGGCAATGATGAGAGATCGTTTCAATGTGCCGAGTATTTCAGTTGCTTTTGTCACGCGGCGAGTGACGCAGTGACCTGCCTGCGCCTCTAGGGGGCTTTTCAGAGAGCGCCGTGGGCCTGCAAGTCGGCTTTATTTGGAAAGAAGAAAAGAAGCCTGCGTGTGCTCTCCAGTCGTTGTGCATTCCGTTTTCCAGTTATGGTGGAGGAAGATTAAAACGCGCCTGTCAGCTAGCTTTAGCAGTTGAGTGCATCAAGTATTGAGCCGTGCTGGTGTCGGAGAGAAGCAGAGGAGGGCCGGGGGGCGGAGAGGAGGGCGATCCTGTAGCCTGTGCTGTAATCTCTGGCGATGATGGAGTTCACTTCCCTTTCATCCCCTCCCCCGCCACTTCATGTCAAATGCATCCCGTGATTGCGGTTTCTTGTAACGCTTCTTGTTCCGATTCCCACCTCTTGCCTCGGGAATTGGCGAGAAATAAGAACTCATATTCTCTGTGAGCAACATCTTCCATCAGGCTCGGCAGATCGATGGAGAAATAAATTAAGCAAAAGTATGTTTAGGGCAGCACAATGGCGGGGAGCTGCTTTATAGTTTCTTGGGTCCTGTGCTTGATTCAGGCCACAGATCCTTCTGTGTGGAATATGCATGATATTGTAATGCTCCGGGGTTCGTGTTGGTATGTGCCCTCGCCGCTGCCGCCTCAGGTCGGCCCCCCACCATCGGGGACTCGAACCCGGGCCTCCGGCGTCACTCAACAGGGACCCAGCCAGTTGAGCTAAAGGGAAATCTCCCGTCAGCCCGACGGTGCGGTCCCTGCTATTCACAGCGGAAGCCGGCTTGAACAACCTGCAGTGGTGGCCGTATGCGTTACAATATCCTAATGACTGTGTTAAGTTTTGTCTGGGGGCTTCAGTTTCCTGCCATAGTTTTGCCCCCCACATGCACGTGTGTGTACACACTGTGATGGACTGGAATCCAGTTTGGTGTGTGGTCCTGCCTTGTGCCCTGTACCTTCCAGCTTAGGCTCTTAGACTCTTTGCTTTGTAAGAACAAGCCAGTTACTGAAACAAAAGTGTGGAAATCTACATTTAAAAAGAAGCTATATTCCTAAGCATTTATAGCATCAAAATTGTGAATCATCTTTCTATAATTGTGTGTTTTTTGCTTTAAGTTATAAAGCCTTAATAATGATTTTTTGTTGAACTGTATTTTATTGTTCGCCCACAGTATGATTCATTCTGTAACATGTTGCACTGGCTTTCCTATTTCAATGGGCGATATCATGAAAACTTCATTAGGTTACCTGCTGCGATGTGTAACTGTGATTTTATGCAAATCATCTTGTCTTCACTATAATATAATAATCATCATTAGTACCATGTAGTACGAGGGTGTCCAGTCCTGGTCCTAGAGGTTCAGTGTGTCTGCATCTTATCTAGGTTTCTTTAAAACAGCAAGACCTGAAGAGCTGAGAGAAGCAGTTAAATTTGTCTATTTAAGACAATGTTGAACTGATTAAGATTAGTAAAACCTAGGCTGGAATAAAAACATGCACAGGCCCTGTGGGGCTGGAATTGGACATCTCTGTTCTAGCATGTTCATAATAAAATATGTGCTATGAACACATGGGGGCAGTACAGAGTAGTGGACAGGGCTCTGGAATTGTTACTAGAAGGCTGTGGGGTTTACATCCCCACTGCTGACAGGTGCTTTAACCCACCCATCCAGAGTCACATGCTTTCCGTCTCCTTAATTCAGGGTTGCACAACTCCAGTCCGGTACAGCCAGATGGTTTCTGATTTTTTTCCCACCCGCGTTTTTAATTACCTTTATTTGCTTAATTGGACAACTTATAAAACCTGCTGGACTGCAGCCCTTGAAGACTGGAGTCACATTGTAGGAAGAGCCCCATGAACCTACTGTGTGAACTTTTTCAGAACAGAAAAACATGGTCCCTTTGTTCCCAAAGACCTTGAATGTAAGGTGAGAAAATTTGCTTTGTTTCACGTTATTAAAAAATAATACATAAAGTAGTAAGACATCAAGCAGGAGAAGAAAAGCATCTTGCTGATCTATGGACGGATAACACTATATTGCAAAACATGGAGAAACAAGGCAAAAAATCCTTCAAATCTTTCTAATACTTGTGTAGAACGAGGCGAGTGAAATGGGCGTCATCAAAGCAATATATAGTTACTGTACTGCAGCAGAATCAGATGGAGGCAGAAATAAAGAAAGATCCTGGGTCAACTGTATCCCCCCACAAATGGTTTTTCACAAATAGTTTTGTGAGAAACGTTGAAAAAAACTGATATGTATTACTTTTTTCTATCTTTCAATCCCATCTTTATCTACAGTTCCACCTGTCTGCATTGAGAGTTACAGTGGCTTTGCTGCATACAAATGAGCATCAGAATTTTAATAGTTTTGTTTGTAATAAAAATATGACCGCGATGTGGAAAGAAGTCAGCCCCCTTGTAATTAGGAGGCACGCTTGATAACCCAGGAAAATGAGACGCAGTTTACCAGTGTAAGTTGTTGACTGTAATACAAAGAGAGGTTTAAAAACCACTGTGCAGAAATGGAGCCCTGACCCTGTTTTTTAGATCTATACTTTTAACGTCGGAGTGATTTTAAACCAGGGTTAGGATTTTTCATTAAAAAACCCAGGAAGTGACAAACACTTTTGTATTGAAAGTACAGTTTGCCAAAAGACATAAGATATTGACTTTTTTTAAAACTTTTTTGACACTACAAGTTGGTAAACCACTAACATGTCATCTTCACAGCATCATGCAACAAGCATGTGCATGTTTTTCAGAGAGGAGAAACAGAAATGAACCCTTTGATTCAGAAGCTGAGTTTAATTGCTGTGCTTCACAGTGCCGAGACTATGAGGCACTGAAACATAATTCATTGCGGTGACCGAGAGATGCAATTTAAAAAAAAAAAGACATTTCCCGTTTGTTCTGATGAAATAAAACACTAGATCATTTTTATGAAAATAGGTTGCAGGATCTGTCTCAGTCAGACAGACTGTTTTTTCCCCCATTAGGTTCTTTAAAAAATATGGCTGCTTTATCTCAAACCCATTAAGGTGCAGGAATAGATTGCCAAGTTCCTGGGCACATGAATGAATGGTGGCAGTGTTACGTGTTGCAGGGCTGCAGAGTTTCTGTAGTACTTCTGGAGAGAAACAGTTGAATGCAGAATGCAATTACATGTTGCATTCAAGGGAGGATCCTTTGCTGGAATTTCTTGTCAGCGTACTGACAGTTTTTGAGATGCATATCTAAATTGTGTACCATGGCCATTATCCTATGCAGGTACATTTAACTTTTATTAAATTATTTGCATTTTTACATTCTTTAAATCAAGGGGCCTCTCAAAGTTATTTGCCTTACAGTAGAGAACAAACTTCATTCATCTCTGAAGTGCAGCACCCACTTGAGTTATGAACAGCAATCATTATGCACCAGCCGCATAACTGCTTAGCAGACCAGATGCAGAAGTAAGAAATTGGTGGAGTTTAGGTGAGCCAGATTGAGCATGCCTAAGGTGGATTTTGGCTAGGATGCTGTAGCTGGCACCCCAACAGATCCATAGAACCTTTAATGACCACAAACAGTCAAGACCTCGGTTAAGTATCTTCCTCGAAGTGGAGAGATAATTATTACAATTATTAATTTTCCTAGGAGGTGCCCTTATCAGGCCGGCACAGTGGTAACATTGCTGCCTTGGAGGAATGGGGCCCGGAGTTCAATTCTGGACCTGGGGTGCTATCTGTGTGGAGTTTGTATGTTCTCTCCGTGTTCATGTGGGTTTGCTCTGAGTGTATTGTTTCCTCCCACAGTCCAAAGACCTACAGATAGGTTAATTGGCCCTGGTGTGAGGGTGTGTTTGCGTCTGTGTCTATGTGTATTCTATGATGGGTTACTATCCCGTCCAGGGAGTGTCTTGCCTTGTGCCAGTTGCTTCCCAGGATAGGCTCCAGCTACCCTGCAACCCTGAGATAATAATAAACTGTACTTTATACAGAACGTTTAAAAGAGGCCCCAATGAGAGGAGACAGCACAACTACACAATTACAATAAGGGCTTAAAATACAGTAGGAAGGAAAGAGGCAGGTACAGAACCAATTACATAAAAAACAGTCTAAAGAAAGTAATTAATTGAAATTGAAGTAATGCCTTGGAAGAAGCAATTAGAATAAATGGATGGATGCCCTTATCCAGAGCAATTTAGAGGAGAGATCCACTTTATTTATAGATAAGTTCAAACCTGTTTTGTTTTCTTTTAGGGTTTTTTAGCAGCTTCAGATTGTCATTTGCTTCCTGTATTTTTTAATTCTTATGCCAATTTTGGTACAGTACATGCTGAATGGCAGATCTTTGAACAGCCAGCACCTTTCGTTGTGGCCTCATCAATACAACTCAAGGATTGTGTTTTGCCTGAGATCAGTCCACTTGTGAGTCCTGTGTGAAGTGATGTCAGGCTCCAGGCCCCTGTGCAACTAAGCACAAGAACATACTGGCAGGTGACTCAGGAGTGACAACAAGAAAGGAATAGAACCCAGGATTTTACTTCCACTCACTAAACATTTGTACCAGACTAGTGAGTTGAGGTGCTTAAAGAAAATTAATGAGATGTTGGTTGTACTTACTGGCTTAAAGCAGCGTTCAAGATTGATCTCTTGTGATTTCTCAGATAAGAATATGCGTTTGAGTAGGAAGTGCTTTTGATTCAGTATCATACCTGGAGTTGAGCACTGGAGATGCTTATTGTTACTTTTCATCCTTTTAATAAAGGATTGTAGTTCCCATTGCTTTTTGGTTTTGCATGCATTCCATCACTCATTGTTCCACCTTTATTGTGTTTTAATGAAACATATCATACTGTACATTCCTGGCAGTGTTGAAACATGAAGGATTGTGCTTATTAAACATCTGTTTTTACCTTGAAGTTATGAAAAAAAAATCTTCTCATTCAATATAGCAAAAACCAGGCGTTTCATTATATGAAGAGAATAGACAATAATAGATAATAAAGTTAATAGCTTTTTAATGTATTTCAAAAGACAATTTTAATAATTTTATTAGTACAGACCTGTGAAGTTTTATACTGCATATATCAGCATCTCATCAGATTTTCCTTCCTCCACCTTAAGTTTTTATAACAAAACTTCAGCCTAGTTTAGTTAAGTTTTAGTTCGAAAAGGTACTGTATATGTTATGGCTGGCATCCTGTACATCCTGTTAAAGGCAGCAGAAGATCTAACATTGAATATCCTAAAAGGAAATAAAAGCATTTCTGTTTCCATACATAGTTTTACCTGAACATACACTACATGTAATCCTTACTCATTCCTTGTGTACGTTTATTAGGGTCTTGAATTGAAGGTCGAATGCCATGAGCCATTGCAGTCCTAGCTCCAGGATTTCAAACAAGTTTTTGAGAAGGGCCTCTTCTCTACCTGTATTCATTTCAGGCTTTATTCTCCTCTGGGGGAAATTTGTTTTTCTGCACAGTACAAGACTACAATACAAGGAAGACAAATATTACCAGAAGAGAACTCCGTGCAATAGTGTCACTGTGAAAAATATTCTGGCATTAGACAAACATTCTTCCCCAAATTAACAACTTAATCCCAAAATTCCTACACCTGCCAGAATCTGATCAACTCCCAATCCTACTGGGAGAATGGGGTGGGAACTGGTAGCCCTGTACGTTATCTTCCATCACTGCCTGAGCAACAGTGAGCCTGTCTCTTGATAATGCTCCATATGTTATATAAATTAGTCTGTATTGTGAATGTCGACACTCTAATTCATTGGTCATGCCAATAAAGCGTCTTGAATTGAATAGTGTCACAGGAGACAAGAGAGTTACTTTTGTTTGAGAGAGGTATTTCTGTGGGATGCAAGATTTCCTGAGTCTGTCACTTTTACACCAGGGGACACAGCGATGTCTTTGAGATGGAAGTGGTGTACATTTTCAGTGGACTAGGTCAGATGCACACTCAGTAATAGTATTGGTCTCCTTTGCACCTTTGCAAGCCTTTGTTTGTAGAGGATATTTGATTTGTAGAGTTGATTTGATTTGCCCCAATTATTTTGCTACTTATTTTCACAAATTTCCCAGCTGATTGCAGTTAACAGTACTAGTGTTGCCAAACCATCAAGTGAGACAGTACTCTATGACACCTTTATTAAGTGACTTAAAGGACAATGTTCACAAGCTTCTATGTACCTTAAATTAGTTGAGTTTTTTTATTCACCCAGGATGCAAAATTACATTTTATCATGTATACATTTTGTAATAAGATTTTCCTCTGTGAAACACAGGCATTAAATCCTACATTGATTAGAAAATTATTTTGGTCAGGGCTTTATTGATACTGCACTGGATTAATGATTCAACAAACAATAAATGCTAAAAGTCAAATCGCTTTGCTATCAGGAAACAGATAAAAGAGCAAACCCTGTAGTGAGTAGCCTGTTACTATTATTGTCCTATTATTGTATATTGAATGTTAATTGCACACCCTCTGGCTTATTATGCAGGGCCATTGTATTTTGCAAGCATATCTGTACAAGAAATAATTCTAAATATTGTCACTGTTTTTTCCTCTTATTGACTTTTCAACAAAACTTTTCTCCATCAGTTCTGTCTGAGGATACTGAAGTTACAAACTAGCAGGGAGCAATTGGACTGGGATCCCTCTGGAAAGAGCTATAATCTTCCATGTGGCTAAAAATATATAGAAGCATATTGCTTTTTTATTGTTTTGTGCTTTTTTATTTTGTTTTTATGCTTTTTATAATTGAAGGTAGATAGAGATTTAGTTTCAGTTACCTGTAAATAGCAGTCTGACACCATGAGTTGGATGTGTTACTCATCCCGTTTGAAACTGGGGATCAGGAAGCACGTTTGTGTTCCACAGAGAATTGAAACACAATTGGTATTTCTGTTCTCCCTTCTTCTTCCTCCTGCCTTTTCCCCGTTTCTCTCCAGGAGCTTGCAGATTGAAACATATTAGATTTATAAGTCTCCGGCAAACAGTCTCGCCACTGTGAGAATTGAGGGACGCAATCTGCATCTCGAGTAGGCTTCTCGGGACTCGTTGGGATGCCAGGGACGCTTTCGAGGCAATCAAAAAAAATCAATTAGGTGACCGAAACTTACAGGTATTGGGGATAAAAGCAGAGATGAACTGTGTTGATGGCCGGTCTCTGGGGGACACTCAGAGAAGGAAAAGGGGAGCTGGTAATTTAGGAACAAGGTTTGAGGGTGCAGTGCAGTGTAAGATGGCTTATTGTTGCGCATCCCTGCATAGTATTAAAGTCAGATGATAAATCAATACATACAGCTCTGATCTCTAAAGCTGGTGGCAGGCAGAAACTCCAATTATAACACTCCTGGAGTGGCACGTCTGCTGTCGGGGAAAAAAAAAAGCTCAAGATTGTTTGCCGTAGAATTTATGCAGAGTAATAAAACCAACTGGAGTATCAAAAGAGTTATATCTTAGAATGGTGCTGTTGTTGAAATTGTAGGCTGACTAGTGGAGTCCTCATGGAGTTGTCAGCCCCTTGCAGGAAACAGGATTGGATTCCCTTTCCTTGTGTCGCACATGCTACTTTGTTGTTTGCCACCAGGTATTGCCAGGTTGGTAAATTTGTCATTGTCTCCCTGTGTCATTTCTACCCAGGTCTACAAGTATAGTACAGCCCCGTTCTTTCTGCATGTGGCTCTTTTAAAATGTTAAAATGTTCTTTCATGTGGCTCTTTAAAAGTCACAGCACACTGTACAGTTCCTTGCATCCACTGATATCGGTATACATGAGGCTCATTACATCCCTTTACAGCTCTATCCCTGTGTGTTGGCACTTGAGTGGTTTTCCAACAATGCGTGTCAACAATATAGCTTTTCCTTCTTTCGCTTCCGTCATGCCTGCAAAACTCCAGCGCTCAAGTGCACAGACACAGACACAAGGAATTGAACTCCAGACCCAAAGGATTTGTCAAGGGATGGGTTTCTCCTCCTGGGAATGAAGAAGAGTGATGATAAAAAAATAATCTTTTGCGCGGTGGTATTTAAAAAATTGACGGCACAATCCATCAATTATGCACAACTCCAGACCTGAGGGGGGCCTGCTATCAAAAAGGTCTCTCTTCAAAATTCAGCAACTCCTTCAGTAGTAGATGGAGCTCCAAGGAAAGTCAATCATCCCAGAAATGGAAAGATTTGGGAACCCCTGGCTTACAGAAGACTACCTAAACCCTTCCCCCCTCTCCAGAAATAATAATGTAGAGCGAGTGGTTTATCATACCACCACACTCAGGAGACAACCCCCCACCTGTCCAGAAAACAACTGGACTCACAGAAATAGGACTGTACCTTGAAGACTTTGGCCAACCCTGGTAACCCTGCACTTATCCTCAGATTTAATGAGAGTTTCAGACTTGGTGGTATATGTAGGCAGGACCATGAGTTTCGATAGAAAGGCACTATATAAACTAACGATGATGTGTTTGTGTATTTGGAGTGCTAGCGATGCCAATTCCACTGAATATTTTTGTCTTGCAGTGTACTTTAGTCTATATCGCATGGGACTTAATTATTTCCCAAATAAGAAAGAAAATATAGAGACACATGGACTGGAACCCCCCTGGCAATTTGCCTGTATTTTTGACCAGCTGGATGCCAAGTTGTATGTATTTTGGCCCAGCATATAATGCAATAACGGCAATACAAAGCATTGTGCAATCTAAAAAATGCAATACAATAACTTGTATTTTAATCTCTATGTAATTTTGTAGAAAGCAATGCAAATAAGAGTGTTTTCTGTGATGTAAGTTATTATAAATTAAATAAAACAACCCCAGCTGTATGTGAGCATTCAGACTTGACATATAACCCCCAGTGAATCGGACTTGTGGGTAGGTCTTATAGCTTCTTTTGAGATTTACTCCTCTTCTGCCCTTTCTTATTGCTCAGGTTACTGTGAAAGATGATTTAGTCCAGCGGTTGTCCAATACGGAGAAATTCTAATCCTCATGGCAGAGCAAACTTTATTCAAGGTCACAGTTTAATCACCCCTTCGTGATTTGAATGGATGTAATTATTCCTAATTAAAATGTTGAATTTTTAATGTAATTCAGCCAGTCAATAATTCATTACATGCTATGGTCACCATTTATAATTTAATACATTTGCTGATATTATTTACTATCTTGTTCTCTGTTTTCCCCCCTAGCTAATGTACTTCATCTAGAATACAGCAGATGCTTTTCCTGTTATTCCTAAAATTTTGTTACTGAAACTGATAAAACAGTGTTATGATTTTGAATGGAAAATAATCTGATGATCAATAGTGGCTCCATTATTAAGATTCTGGGTGTATCCTACTAGTTCAAGAGCAAAAGCTGTGCATGGCCTCCTGCACAGGGTGACCTGTATACAGGATAATTTAGTGTTTTCTTGTTGTACTGTAGCAAGTTTATGGAGACATTATATACATGGGATTTTACAAAGATTCTCTTTACTGGATGCTGTCTGTTTGAAATGGGTTCGTGTACAAATGATTACATTTATGTTTAGACTTTCAGTAGTAAACAGTTAGTCCCTACACTCTTATTTGCTTCTTCAGAATTTGTTTGCTCAGCCCCACCTCCTGGAGTCATAGGGCTTCAGAAACAAGGCTTCATTCCTCTTCCCTGGTGCTTCTTTTGGGCAATGGTTTTAACTCATGGCTTCTTTCACAGAAAACTACCTGACCTCTTCTTGTAAGACTACAAGTGCCTGCTGTTATGTTGCCCCTTGTGAAAGGAAGGTTCAGATAAGATGGAGGCTTGTGTGGGCCACACTCCCCAGAAAGCTGTGGGAAATGGGCTTAGCTGCCCTCTGTCATCTGCCTGGGGATGGGAATACAATTATTCAGGTGGTGTTTGAAAAAGCAGGAAGCAGGGGCTTTCAGGGTCAGTCAGTAAAATCTGCTACCCGGAGCACAGAAGGCAGATCCCTTGTGTACTCCATTCAACAGAGGGAGAAGGACTGACCAAGGGGCTGTAGAACCTGAGTTTAAGATTTGTGAAAAGTGTTTGTGTAAATTATGGAGAGGGACTGAAGTTTGTGAAGAATCACAGGGAGGGACTGGAGTTTAGAGGCGCTTGTTTTGAGGCTAGTAAGCAGCTCACCTGCCCAGCTACAGTATGATAGTCAGGAACTGAAGAAGGTAGTTAGCAGCTGGAAGAGGAGCTAGGCTTTTGTTTTGGTGTTTGGAGTATTTTTGGTTTCCTTCACTGTAAATAAAAGAGAACTAATTTTGACCTTATTGTCCTGGACCTGTCTATTTTAAAGATCTTGTTACCATCCTGGATGTGTCACAAGATGCTCCTGTTTCTTGTCTTGACAATAGACCTGGCAGTGAACATACCAGAAACTGCTGTTAGTTCTGATGTTGGGTGTTAAGCCTAATGCAGACAGAGCTTTATAATTCCCAATAAAAAAGCACATGAGAACAGCCATAAGAGTCAACTCCGGTGATCAATCACAAGATTCAATGAAAGCAGAAATAATGAAAGTCTGAGTTGCAATAGATTATACCCAACTCCAAGTTTACATAATTTAAAAAGGGCAATAACATTAAGATTTTTCTATTCTGTTTCTAATACAGCTGTGTTTTATTGTTTTCTTGTCCAGTCATCAGTTTGAAATTTATCATGCCAAATTCTCAGCAGGCTATCTCTGTTTATAATGCGTGTTTGTTGTTGTTAAAGCCCTCATTTATAAAGCAGTCACAATTAAAGATCTTAACATGCTTTGATAGACATAAATGGAAAATGCAAACGCTAGCAACTCTGTAATGACACGGTGAATACTAAAGCAAATCTCAAACTACTTCCCTCCATAAGAAATGCGAGTTTGTCTCGTAACACTTTTAAATACACAGACAAATAATGCAAATTATTTCATAAACAAATGAGTGAGCAACATCAAAGGTAATGAAGCCCCTCGCTGTGCATTTCAGAAACATTTGCATGCTTTTCTGATATACAGTATGTATTTCTGAAAGCCTCCATATTTAGAAATATTTCAGTAAACAGGAATACAGAGCTTAAAGTTTTTGTTGTACTCATTCTTGTTGCTGTGCTACATGAACTTACATTATTTGTTTAAGCAAAGTTCACTGCTACACTAGGCTTGGAATAACCCAATTCTGTGGTGTCCTCATATTTATTCTGGTAGCTAAGGGATGATTTATCCCTCTGTAACACATGCACACATCCAAAAACTAAGAAAATAAAAAAAGTTAATGTGTTCTTGGTTTGAACCAAAGGGGTGATGCAGTGCATGTTGATTTGAATGGATAGACATCCAGCACTTGGTCTTCTTTCTAATCTGGACTGTCCTGTGCCTGGTCTGGGCTCACCATCCCCCAGTCCCAGGTAAATCATAATTCTTTGCATTAATATAGACCCTGTCAAAGGATTCCAAACTCTTTACATACAGTTGGGCACTCACTTTGTCCTTGACTGAAGTACAGTCCCACACTTGGGGGTGTTGAGGTGTTCACTGTTCACACTGTGAATATTACACTGTCTCTTCAGTACAGTCTCAGTCACAGGCAAGTGAGCAGCCTTGGAGTACCTGGAAGAGTATGTATTGACATTGACTGAACCCATACGGGTTGGGCTGTTTTGTGGTTCTTTACATGTCTTTGCATGTAATTTTTTATTCCGCTTATCTGCAGATTTACTACCTTGTTCAGAAGTTGCTCTTCCTCCAGCAGTTTAATGCAGTATGAAGCCGTTAATCATAACAGGTGCTTTCACAGCATTATAATTGTGTACCTGACAAAACAAACGCGCCGGCTGACCTTTCAGAGCAGGATTTCAGCCGCAGAGCTCACAGAGGTTTGCCTGTTTTGTCTCATTAGCTTTAAAATTATCATAAGGGCATTTTGTTTCCCTGTTTTCACATTCTCTACTGCAAGACTGAGCCGCAGTTGCCATTGGAGAATTGGTTTACACTTTCAAATTAACAGCTTGTGCTTGACTCGCACTTCGATATCTGTGATGATTTCATTAGCTTCTTATTTATCTTTCGCTCATTCACTGACAAAACCGAAATCATGACCAGAATTCCAGTTGTCATTTGTGGTGTCAAAGAAGCTTCTTCCCCTTCTTGACCTCTGTCTCCTGACCTCCAGTGAAAAGGACCTGCAGAGGTGGTGCTTGGAATCGATGGTAATAAGATATCTGCAGCCGACCAGCCTTGCTGTCTGTGTCTGGAGGGTTTCCCCTTCCCACTGGCTGCAGCCTCTGTGCTGGGGAACTCTGTCGGGGATCCGGTCCGGGATTCACCGCGACCATTCTACCAAGCAAGCCGGAGTGTGATCCCTAGCCGTGTCTCTCCATGTCCAGGGTGACATGCCCTTGGAAAACCGGAAAACGAGTCACTACTTGAAATGGGACATCTGCCCTGTCTTGCTATTTGTGTCTTAATCATAAGAAACATACTTCCCATGCTCAGGTCCAGCATGGCTTTTTTTCTATACATCCATATCAGACCAGCTATGGAGCCTCTCATACAGTAGCTGCAGGAAATTAAGAGGAAGAGGATTGTTGACAAGGTATGTCAGGTTATTCTTAGAAGCTGCATGGAATTGCTGATGTTCCTTATTGAATTGCCTGTGCATTCTCCATAAACATGATGAATTATTATAGCACCATCAAGAGCGATACGTGTTCACTTGAAACAAATAAAAGATTAACAGCTTCTCGAGACAATGATAATCAGATAAAGGGCAATAAATATGTCTGCACTGTCTGGATTGTTGAAGAGAATAAGGACCTTCCACACTGCTGTGTTTGTGTTCTAATTCTGTATTGACTGTGGTAAAACATCGCAATGAATTAGACTGAATCACTGTGCATCAGTTTACTGTGAACTATTAGTGTGAAGGACTGAGTGAGTGACAAGAGTCTGGCAGCCTCTTGCATTATCAGGACGGGTCTGAATTACTTGTTCTTTTGGCCTGGCAGTCATCCCTCACACGAAATGAGTTAAAATGAAAATATCCATAAAGGCTCTTTCCACAGTTGCAGTATTGGGATTTGTCTGTATCATAGCTTTGTAGCTTTAAAGCCCAAAGAGACAGTTCGGTTTCCCTCTCCCTGTATAATCGTATGCACTTTCCCACCACACATATGTTTCATGTGAATTGGAGAGCTGCGAGAGAGGAGTCTTTGACACTGGCTGTGTATGGTTTCTGTTTTGGAACTGGTGCTTTGTGAAGTAATTTTACTATAAAGTAGGGCACAGGCTCTCAAAAGGAAGTGGGCAGTTTACTCCAGTCTGTGTCCTGTGGCCGTTAAATGTCAGCCTCCCACTCTTTAATTCCTGTGTTGTGTTCTCACAAGCACCCCACCTCTGGCCCTCAATGAAATTCATCTGTTGTTTGTGAAGTGTGTGGTGGAAATGAAGGAAAACACAGCCACAAAACAAAGAGGGCGCAACAACTCCTAGAGTAATTGTGGCCAACAAAGGTCTAAGTAATGGCCCCAGATAAATTAGAAACAATTAATAATTAAATCTGTATATTTGTATATAAATAATAATGTATATTTGATCACATTAGGTATCCCTTTAGAGTTAGATGGTATTTGGGAAGTGTAGGTCTTCTACAGGCAAATTTTGCCAAGTGGCTTTCTCTGGTTATTGGACCTGATCATGCAAATAAAACAGAATCTCCCTGAAAACCAGCTCAAACATGTATTTTACCTCTTGTCCTGGTGCCAGCCGGGAGAATTGAAAGCAGTGTTCGATTTCTCCGATTTCAGCACCCTCTGAGTTGACACAGCGATACTCGTCTCCTGAGAAATCTGGTTTACCCAGTTTGAGCACCGAGAAACATATCTGCTGGCCCACTAAGCCCTTGTGGTGTTTGCTTATTAAAAAAATGAGCTGTGTCTCAGGCCCTGGAATTGCAGAGTGGTTGAGTGGCGGCAAAGATTCCCACTAAATGGGAAAATTTAGCCTTGAAAGGACTCCACTTTGTTCTTGGTCTGTCTCTCTGTGTAGTAGCTAAGTGCTCATTAAAAGGATATGAGATGAAGTGGCCTTATTCTTGTTATATGGCGGATGCCCTGGTGCCAGGTACTGGTTGTCCTTAGAGCAGGGCTTCCCAATCCTGATCCAAGCAACCCCACTGTCTACTGGTGCTCGTTTCAGCTGAGTGCTCCGCTGCTTAACAAGCACAGAGGAGGTCATTCTGTCCTTATTGTCATGTTTGGTACTTGATTTGGTACTTGGTAACTAATTGATCCAAGGATTTCATTGAGCTGTTTCTTGAAAGACACCAGGGTATCAGCTTTAACAACATAGCTGGGTCTTGTTACACACTCCCAGTGAGTATGGAACATTAAATCCTTAATGGAGCCGACAATTTGATTAATCAGATGTTTGTCTTTGTTTTTGCTCCGCTAAAACATTGTAGGTTTTATGTAGCATTCAAAATTTAACAGTCTCTGTGAAATCTCTTACAAGTTTAAGAACTGATTACAATAAAAATAGTTTGGGTTTATCCAATTATCAGTTCAGTAAAGGGCTTAGTGAATTACTGAAGAGCTCAGTTGGAATGAAACTCTGTGGGCCAGAGAAATTGGGATCGGAAACCTATGTTGGAAGCTGTTGTCTTCACCTCAAATCCCACTAAAGGTCTTTGGTCAGGAGGAGCTTTGAAATATAACCTAGTGGATCTCTGAATGCCTTTAGGGGAGATCAGCTCCACTCCTTGAGGGCCATACAGTCATGTGGTTCTCATTAATTTTATTACCTAATCTAATAAGTGGTCAAATCTCCTGTTTGTTCAGGTCTCTATCAGTAGAAATGTGTCTATAAAAACTCCAGGACTGGAGTTGCCCATCCCAGCCATGGGGTATCGATCATTGTTCCAAGTGTGGCCCAAGTACACCGTTTTCCCATTCTAGTATTTGGGGGAACCCTATGCCTATTGCTTTTCATTGCTTAACTGAAATTTTTATTGAATTAACAGTTTACTTAATTAGACCTTTGCCATAAAATTGCTTTCAACATTTAGAGATGGTACGGGAAACAAATTAAAGCCGATTCGCCACTTTCATGAAGGGTTCTAAACATTTCACTCAAGCGAAATGTTAGGTTATGAGTGTAACAGCAAATAGCGTACTGTACATTTGTAAACAATCTATAAATGCAGGGATATTTAAAAATGTGTACTAACATTAAGCATCTCTTTTACATAAGACTACCACATACTGATATGAAGCCCAGTGGGATTTGTTGTGTGATCCCATTTAGTAGCCTTTCAGTTAGTTTAACTCCCATTTCATCCATTTGGAAAATGTAAATAAATCATCCCAGTTTCTGCTGTTCCCATCTGCAGTAAATAAAGTCTGTCTGCTGCAGGGCTTGCTGCTGACTGAGGTGAAGATACTTTGAGGAGTTTCTGTTGTTGCTGCTCAGTCCAAACATTCACGTCCTGCCTCTCCCAATCACCAGTAATGAGATTCCTACAGCGTAGTCTTTATTATTTTTTTGCTCTCAGTGTTAATTGTCTGGTTTGATTGTGGCTTTGCTCTCCAGGGTGTCGCTGTGCAGATCGCTCTCTGTGGCAGATAAAAAAAATTGCGTACACCCACACACACACAACCTCTCCTTCAGCTCCCAGCTGCAGTAAAAGGGTTATTTTTCATATGAATTACAGTTAGTGTTGGAAATAAAAGTTAAAAGTGTGTGACCCTCCCTCTCTCATCTTGTCATAAAAATTGCATCGCTGCCGTGTCTTAAAATTGCATGCTGTTAAATAAAACATCCATTAAACAGCAAATAATTAAAAAGATGCTTCGTGTGTGTGGAGGAGTTCATAAAATTATGGGTTGAGTTCAGCGAAACAACCTGCATCCCACTTACTCTTATTGATACAGGAAACGTACAGTATGTGCACAAACTGCGGATCTACCAATTCCTGGTCTATTACACACTCAGATTTTCACTGCAATATTTCAAGGCAATGGCTTAAAGGAAAGAAGGAGAAAACAGAATGGCTTTTCCCTCCAAGATTTGAGATGTTGTCAGCACTGTCCTTAACAGTGTGACAGAGCTTACTTTCTAAAGCCAGGAGGTATAAGGAAGGTAGTTAGAGAGGTAATTGCAGTCTTTATTAATTTTAATTAAATGAATTTCACCTGAGGGGTGTGTGAGTGGGTGGATGCCTCCCCCCCTTGTTAGTTGGTAGTGTCCTATGCCAAACGTGAAGAGAAAGAGGAACAGTCCATTTTCTTTGAGGGATAGGGGGGTGGAGAGGTGGAGGTTGGGTGTTCATATCAATTAAACTAGACCTACTTAACACAAACCCAGACATCTTGTTGAATAACCTAACTATTTAAGGTGAAAATGCATTGGAGATGACTCCTCATCACACAGTAATCAAGTTAAAGGAAGTTTTTTTTTTCAGGTTGCATGAAATGTTTTAGCAGTAATAGAAGGGGCAGTGTTTGTAATAATTATTCATTGCTTACCTACTGTCTACTTATAATCAAATCATTTTTGTTTGAATTAATTCATTGACCTCATATTAAAAAAGTCACATACAGTTGTACAACTGTCCAAAATCATTAAAAATCTGGAATAATAAAAGACTTCAAAACTTCAATCCCTGGGTGAATGGCAGAATGATCTGTTCAAAGTTTTGGGAAAGAATAACTAAGCGCACATTGGGCACTACTTCTTCTAATTATCAGACTTGTTTCTTTCATGGGATAATTAACCTGATTAAAACCACACATCACAGGGCAGGGACTGATTCTTAAACTGTTGTTCAGCGTTCAGACAGGCAGGGAAACGAGGCAGCATCACGCTTGGAACAGATCACTGAGCTGTTTCATGTTTCTCCAGCACACAATTAAAACTTATAGCCCTTCATTCCTCTTGATAAGTCACCACTGAGCCCTTCAGACATTCATCCCAGCTTTTTAATTAGTTAATTAAACGATGGGACTGTTTAATTATTTCTTTGATCCCCAAAACTTAAGGCTGTCCCTCGTGTACTCATGCTGTGGCTCGATGCTTTGCACTGGTTTGTGAATAGACAGGCTGAGGTTGTTCTGTAATTATGATTAATAAATAAGTCCCTCGTTTGCTCAAGAATGGTTCTTGCTAATGAAGCAGGTACTGTACTGTAAATAGTCCGCAGAGACCAGAAGCATGTTTGTCGTGTTACTCTTGGTAGTTACTGTATGTTCAGCCTCCTAGTCAGTGGAAACTAATGACAGTGGCTTTCTCCTGCTAGTTTGCCATATCTCATTAACAACACACATTTGTATTCAGAGAATTTATGCCGCATTGAGCCAAAGCCTTCATGGTGAGGCAGAAAGGGAAATTGGGAAAAGGGGGCATTTCATCCTCAATTGTTGCAAGCAGCTCACTTGTACACTGTATATCAACAGGTGACAACAGTGCCATATAAAGTACCATACGTTATGTGAAACACTGTGATTGTTAAAGATCCCTCAGTGCTGTTTGTAATGGCCGTTCTCCTGGCTACATTCCCTTCTTGCTTATTCAGTATATCCTACCTAAATCTTGCCATCTCTTCAGTTGATGAAGTAATTTCCTCCCTTCGTATTGGCCTGTGTGCAGTGGAGATGTATGTTCACAAAGGGTCGCAGTGAGTTGGGAGAATGTTGTCGAGTGGGTACTGTGGGAGCAGAGAGCTACACACAATGTTCAAATGTTCAAAATTTTTATGTTCCCAGTTTCTTCCCACAGTCCAAAGACATACTGGTAGGTTAATTGGTTTCAGAGAAAATTGGCCCTGGACTGGTGTCCTGTCCGGGGTGTACCCTGCCTTGCACCCATTCCTTGCCAGAATAGGCACTGGCTCTGCCGTGACCCTAAATTGGAAGAAGCGGCTCGAAAATGGGTGGGTGGATGTTAGATTTCAAGGAATAATGGAACACCACAACCATTTAACGACAAAGGTAGCATACTGTTATGTAATATTCTGCTTAGTGCTTTTCTGTGCCCAATTTCCACTTAAAAAAACAGCAGCTGGGTCCCTGGCTCAGTCTGTAAAAGTAGTGAATGCACTACTGAATACAAACATCCATCCGTTTTATAACCGCTTTACCCAGTTCAGTCACAGGGGAGACAGAACCTATCCCAGCAAGCTACAGGTGTGGACATACACCAGCACTAATAGCAATTCTAACCACTGTGCCACTGTGCTGCCCGAATACAAACACGTTCTATACAATTTTTGTGCCCGCTTTCCATAGTTTGATCATTGACCTTTTCAAAAAATGGAAGAAGGACCATTAAAGGAGTAATGATGTCCAACAGGAAGTAAGAACAGATACGCCATCCTTCGTCGGGACTAATGCAACATAAAAATGAAAAAACCAGAAAGCATTTACCCTGTGTTGCTTAATTGGATGCTATTAGCATGATTTGAGCATCTCATCCAACCGTTTTTGGAGGATCTCAGGGATGAAGGGTACTGTAGAAACATGAAGTGTACTGTAGAAACAAGCTTTTTAGAGTAGTTACTATTGCAGGGAAGGTGATTGGCAAGCCACAAAAACCATAGGGTGGCAACCTCCCTTCCCCTGAATTCTCAGTTAGAAGTGCTTCCATCTGGGCAACGTTTCAGGATCCCTAGAGGTGCCAGAAATGTGTATAAAAGGTCCTTTTTTCCTGTGCAAGTTAAAGCAAGTTGTTATTAGTTTATCTGTTTGTACTATTGTCTGTTGTACTTCCATTACGATCAGTTTGATTTTTATCTATGAAGGTTTGATTTTCATGTCTGATGTTTTTTCTCTTCTTTTATGTTTACTGATAAATTAAATGTTTTAATTTGATTGTTTTATTTGTAATGGGGGAAACCTAAGACAAATTTCCACTCTTAATGGACGATAAAATTAATCTAATCTAACAATGTACATATCGCAGGAGAATTCTAGCACTTAAATATAATGAACAACAGCTCTGCGCTGAAACCGAAAAGATAAACAGTGAAGGAAAAGCTTTTACATAACTGTAACAGCTCTGTCAGTGTAGAAAAACTTACTGAAGCTATACTGTGTGATTGTGATTAATCCTGAAACTTCACAAACAAGCAATTGAAACAAAGTCCTTCCTGTTCTGAGGTAACAGCCTCATTGTTGTGCTCCTCACCAGTGAACTGCCTCCCTCCGCTTGCTATTATTTTATATTCTGTTTCTTAAAATGTTCATAAGTCGTGCACTGAGGCATCTTTCATGAACTTCGCCTTTTCTTCATTAGTTTTAGTGTGGCATTCTGAAAACTGCTTGCTGCGGTTTAAAATAGACAGAAGTCTTTGCATTTCCTCACAGAAATCTTTCAGCCAGTAATTCGTTTTTACTCGTCCGGTGAAGTCAGTCTTTCAGAGGTCAGTGTCAGATCAGTGATGGGAACCTCCCATCTTTCATGGCAAACTGGTACCTCTGGTATTCCACCTGTGTTATTAATTCATCACTTGAACTAATTGTTAAGGTAATCTAAGCTAGATTCCTTTTTTTTAAGTCTTCAGCTTTTGTACTAATTACAACGCGCCTGTGAGCGCCCTGGTCCAGACATTTGTGACCTGCCTGAATAGTCCAGTGTGGCTGATGTGCCCCACATGGTGGTTTACACCTGGCTGAACGCTGTTGGTGTTGGGTGGGTTTAAGCAAACCAAGTGTCTTTGGAAATGGCAACACGCAAGACATGTTGGTCTCCCAGTTGCTTGCAGCGGCATAAGCACGGCCCTGTGGAAGGCTCAGCTCATCGTAGGAGAGTGTGCACGAACCCTCGTTCCTCGTCTGGAGGCTGTAGCATTGAGTCAAAACTGATGAACACTCTGCAGGTCCTAATTGTGAGGATGTGACATCGAATAATAACTGCAGACCCCAGTACCCCAAACCTCCAGTTTGTGCAGTTTGAGCAGAAACACTGTTTGAAACCAAAGAGCATGAACTTCTCACATTTCATACATTCTTTTTTTGGTAAAATCCTAGAATTAGGCAATGGGGCATTTCCAGTTATTTTTCTTCTGAATACAGCAAGCTATCCTATCGCTCCTCTTTTGTGAGAAATTATCTTTCCAAATTCTAAACTCCAAACTCTAACCTATGTGTTAACTAGTGTAAATCTAGTCTGTAGAAACTGTGGTTTTGCATGCTTTATCACACCTTCAGCACCCTCCACCCTAGTTCCTACATGGTAGAAAGCAAAATTCCAGTCTGTTTATTTGAATATGATAGACAATGCCGAAAGAAAGAATGTAAGGTCACCAGGGAACTATCCTATCGTACCTACAGTATATAGGATATACACACACTTTTGCCTTCCCAGGGAATTTCATGGAACCCCCACAGATTCCTTTGATGTAGCACCCACTGCTTTGTTTTTAGTTTTTCGATAAAAGGGAGAAAAAAGTTAAAAAGAACTCCTGCATGTGATACTCCATACAGCAGATCTAATGGAGAAAAGAAAAAAAGAAAAGAAGGAAAAAAAGCTGACGGAATAAGGGCAGGCAGAAAACAGGCTGATTGAATTAACTCCAGGCTCGTATGCAGGCAATCTGGCACTCTGCGCAGGCACTTAATTCATTACTGACTTGCTAACTTGCTTAATAAATAATATCGCTTCACCAGAACCAAATGAGAAAAAAGCCTCGAATGAGGCTGCAATTATATATAGCACCTGTCCCCTCGCCTTGATGGATGGTCAGCCTGTCCTCGTGCTGTTGAGCGAAGTTGTCCATTTCATTTTTTAAAGTCTGTGCAATCAATGAGCTATTGCACAGCCTGCACTCCTTTTGTATTGGAGTTTAATGTTGACCAATTTTTTTTTTTCCCCAGCTGAGCACGTACACTGTTGGATTGCTGTGTGATCATGTTTGCCATGTGCTCCTACCTCCATGCTTTAGCCTTGGAGTTATCCTTACCTGAACACTTTTTAACCCTTTGCTCAGTGGAGGTTCATAAACCTTGCAAAGTCTTGTAATCTGTGGAGGAAAAGCAAAGCCTGGAATTGTCCCCCTTTACCTTTTCTGTTGAGTGGCCGATTAGCTGCTCTGAATGCAGGGAATTTAGAGAAAAAAGTAAGAGTCGAGAGTGAGATGGTGGTGCAGTGATTAGCATTGCTGTCTCGCATCGCTTAATCCCTGGGTCCAGTTCCTGAGCTGGGGTGCTATCTGCGTGGAGTTTGCATGTTCTCCCTGTGTTTGCGTGGCTGCTCTCTGGTGCTCCAGTTTCCTTCCACAGTCCAAAGACATGCTGGTGCTGTAGGTTAGTTGGCTTCTGGGAAAATTGGCCCTGGTGTGAAAGTGTGTGTGTGCCCTGCAATGAACTGCCCTCACTTCAAGGGTACATCCTGCCTTATCGTTGCTCCTGAAATGGGAGAAACAGTTAGAAAATGGATGGATAAAAGTAAGAGTTGCTTTACAGATCGCTTTGATCCATTTAGGTTTGTGTCAGCTGTATCTTTTCCAGGCCGCCTAAGAAATTGTAAGAATGAAGCAGATAACTTGTGTTATTCGTAGTCTTAACATCTGAAAAATGCAGGATCTGGGTTTAGATGCAAGAGTCTGCCACTTATGAAGCTTAAAACAGAACTGCTGTATAAGGAGTGTAATAACTGATGCAGAAAACGATCTGAACTATTTAAATGTAAAACATCTCTTATTTTTTTGTGTCACTTGGATAGGAATTCCAAATGGAAAAAAAAAACTGCATTACAGACTCCTCATTCATTAAACAGTAGCTTGTTGTGTTAGTAATGGCTAGATAATTAAGCATTGCAATTGCAGGATTAGAGCTAAAGATTAATTGATCTAATAACCTATTCATAATCCAATTAATTACTTAAAGCAAATGTAAGAAATCTGAATGAAGCAAAGTACATTGTGTTCTCTAAAAAGTCGCTAGTCCAGTGCACTGCTTATGTCATAGAAATCCGCTGCAGTGCAAACCCGAACTGTAATTGTTAAATTGGACCTGATTATTGTCAATTAAATAATGTAGGAGCTGTTTGGAAGCCTTTCCAGGTTTTCACCCTCTTGAAAATTGGAGATTTTCAATGTCTCATAAAACAAAACAGTTAAAAACACCTCCGTAATGATGAGTTTAAATCAATCACGTTATTAGATCAGATGGATCAATTCAGCTCAGCTGGAACAGATACCAGCAGGTGTGAGGGTCTCCCAGGGACCTGCAAGGGGAAGCCCAGGAGCAGCTGATTAGACTTTAAAAGAATCCCACTCTATGTCTGACCATTGCATCACGTGGATTTTGAAAGAGGGGGTTAATAAACGTTGGAGTTAAATATTTAATCGTTCCGTCTTTAAGTGCCTACTGACTTTTTAATTGGAACTTGATGGTGTTGGCTGGAATGCAGGAAAGCCAGAAACCCTGGTGTGCCACACCTTATGATATTTTATCGGTGGAGGTCTGCGACTCTCCTCCTGTGCCATGCTGGCCGTCTTCCTGTCAGCCAGCGCTGTTTGCCAAGATCAGAACAGCCTGGTGCTGTTGAGCTGATCTGTGGTGCTCTGCCTTTATATTTATCAGCTCGGCTGAAAATGATTGACGGTCTCAGACAAAAAAAATTGATATGGTATGAGTTCTTTATTTAAAAGAGGCACATATATTTTTGAAATGTCAAAAATCTTAAATATTCTTATAGATCATATTCTTATAGTTGCTTCAGTGCCTTCCTTTTTCAGGGAGATGTTCTTTTGATAAAATCTAACTCTGCTGATAGATTCTGCTCTTGTGGTGACCTTTGTCTGCCAGTGCGACAGCATTGCACTGCCTTTATTGGGAATGCTTGTAATGGACTCTCTAGCCGTGGCTCTGTAACAGCGTCAAGAGTCTGGAAAAAGCTAGATGCCTGTAATTGTTATTCTTAATGAATATGCAGATTCTGTGGCAGCTGATTAACACCCCTCGTTATACCTCTGAGGAAATCGTTGCGACCAAACCAGCAGTGCTTCGGAAAGCAGTGCGTTGTCTTAATTAGAGATCTGCACGAGAGCTCTAACGAAGGGAGGTGGAGGTCTGAGTGTTAACTCGTTTTCAGCCCGCTGGGTGCCTTGGCATGATCCTCCACAGCAGTCTCATGAAACACCATGTCATTTTTCTGTCTAGGGGACTGAAGGTGTGCTGAGCTCCTCTGTGACTGTTTTTCGCTCCTTAATTTATTTCATTAACGCTGGAGAAGGGAAGGGGGTATTTAGGAAAATGTCAATGTATTCTGACTCACACAGCCCCCTCCTGCCCTGTTTCAGTTTTCCTTAGAGGCTTTTAAGAGGGATTAATATTTAACTTGTTTTTCCTTTTTGTGTCTGGGCAAGGGGCGCACCTGTTCTGCCTGAGGTGGGGTTGGCATTGTTATCAGTCTCCTATGTACTTACAGTAGTCTCTCTCAGTCAGCGACAGAAAGGTGTTTCGTTCTTTTGCAAATGTACCAAAGCAGCTGGAAGTCTTCTTTGCAGTGCTGAGCCTCACTCTGTATGTAGTAGAAAGCAAAATCAGGCTGATATGTACTGCTGATCAAATTTTAAAGTCTAGTTGAAAGACTCCATTTAAGTTTCAAAATGCAGAGTTTACTTAAATTTGAAGTACGTGCTGTATAGTGTCAATGAAGCATATTGTACTTACCAAGCATCTTTTGCAACTGATGTTAAGCATCCTCATTTAAACTTACTGGATGTCCTTAGCTTATCTAAACCTAGCTTTTTGTGTAAATGGTATTGTAGTGATTGATATATTATTATTATTATTATTATTTTGGTTAGCTAGTCACAAGGCACACCGATACCTACTTTCTGTACTCATTTTTTAATGTTTTGTCATTATTTGGCACTTGTCAATTTCATCTTCATTGTGGACTGCAGTTGCATGTAGACAGTGATCTACCTGTCCCACCCCATCCCAAACACAGCGCAGTTGTTCTGTTTGTCCTCCCCAATGCTTCTGCATTTCCATGTGGTGCCCTGCATGTTTGTGTCTCTTCCCTTATATGCCTGATATTCTGTCACATGCACTCTGTCAAGAGCTCACATCTCGGGGTGGCGCAGCTCTGCAGTGGAACGACAGGGCAAGTCTTTTTTCTTACTGTGCATTGGCTGGTATACAGTAGCAGAGAAATATGAAAAACATTACAGCCTAGAGTGCGTGGTTAGAGGTCTGATCCCACCCTCTCCGGATGTCACAATCTTTCAGAGAAGCAGAGCTGCGTGCGTGAGAGAGGGGGAGAAATTACGCGAGGCAGGAGAAGGATTGTCAGACTGTGGGCTATTAGCGAGCCTGGCTATGGAGAAGTGCGCAATTAATCAAGGCGGCAGGCCGATGAAGCCCTCGTGGGGTGTCATTTCCTCCTCAGCAGCTGTCAGTGTCGCGGAACAGGATGGAGCGACGCGGCGGCAATGACAGAGGGCCCTCACATCCCGCTTGCAGTGCCCGGGGAGCTTTGCCGTCATTGTCAGGTGATTGAGAATGGGAAAAATTATCAGATAAGCGCAGCGGCCATTCATTGAGGGTGGCGGGATATCCTCCCCCTGCCCCCTGCCCCCCTCAGCTTATGTCACCGCATGTTCTCCGACACCGGAGACGGCAGACCCTCTCACCCCCCCCCCCCATTGCAGGATCTTGGCATTGCTAATTGTTTTGACCAATTGCTAATTATTACACTGTCAAAGACCTATATGCCATTATACATCTCTTAAATGTATCTTAAATGGATGCAGAAGAGTCTGCAATATGAACAATTATTGTTAATATATGATTCAAGAATGAACAAAATAGTTGTCACATATACAGAAAAAAAAAGTTCTATGGAAAAAATTAAGAAAAAGAGAAAGAAAGGGAATAACATTCAGGCAGGAGTTTTGATTTTCCTGTTAGCATTTTTTTAATTGCATTTTCCATGAAGCTTTGAAAATAACTTGTATATCTAGAATACAATTTCATGGCCATTAAACTCCAAAGTGCCATTTTCTCTCATTTGGCTCTC